>NC_060119.1:1067491758-1068733901 GCF_021461395.2 Schistocerca americana
TTGAGGACATTAGAGACATTCTATTAGAAAAAAAGGAAACACAGACTAAACCACCTGCTCACCTTGTTATTACAATCAAAATTACCAATCACAATGTTAGTACTGTGTGTGATGCCGGTAGCGCGGTATCTGTTATCAGCGAGGCTGCATACAAGTTCACAAAAAATATTTTCTGCCCCACAGTACGCCATCTCAGGAAAGTCTGTCGATGTTAAGAACGAGACATACATTGAGTTTAGTTGCGAAGGTCATTGTTTTTCCACCAACTTTTTAATTGTGCCACTTCTTAACAAAAAAGTGATCCTTGGCGTTAATTTCCTTAATTAGTACAACGTTATGATGAATTTCAAAAAAATTCTGAGATTAATCTCACAGTCTCAGGAGAACAAGTTAAAGTTTGAGGATTGGCTTAATAGTCAAGATGAGGAAGTTAATTGACTTTGTTTTTGTATGATGACACTTTCAGAAATTTTTGCGATGCAAACACTTATCCTGATGATTCTTCTACCAATGTCTCACACCTCCAGACCCGGATAAGTTAGGAGCAATAAAAAAAACCCTCCTGCTACAAAAAGTAAGACGTTTTCTAGGATTAGTAAATTTCAACAGTCGTGTTTTAAAATTATTGGCGACACCCACTCCTTGTACCCTCACCAGTAAAAATACACCCTAGGTTTGGTCCGAACAAGCGCAATTAGAATCTCAAACTTTAAAGGAGGCGCTTCTCTCTGCACCTATATTAGCACACACCGACTTAACCAAAGACTTTCGTCTATCGACACACTCATCGAAAATTGGCCTCGGCGTTCATCTCTTCCAGGACGTTGAAGAAAACGGTACAGCTGTGCAGAGAAGTATTGCTTTTGCAAGTAGGGTCCTCAGCAAAGCTGAACAAAGTTATTCTATCACAGAAATAGAGGCTCTCGCAATTGTATGGGCAGTTAACAAATTCCGCTTTTACTTTCTTTGCAGACATAGAAAGGTTAATACGGGTCATAAAGCATTACAATTTTTGATTAATTCTCAACTGAACCATGAGCGTTTGCGCCGTTGACGCTTCAGGAGTACAACTTTGGCATTGCCTACATTCCAGGAAAGGAAAATATTATTGCTAACGCACTTTCTCGATCACCTATTGGACTTCAAAAAAATGTTGACAACACTTTAGATATCAACTTCAGTAATTTATATTACAAAAAGGTAGCATCTGAAAGATTAATTGCAGCACTTAGCAAAGGAAGAAATGAAAGAAAGTATTTGGCGTGACATCATCGAAAACTGCCATAATAAAGAAAATGTAACAATTTGTCATTACTATCAAGTCAAAAATGGCATTTTCTTTAAACATAGCACTGTTAATAGCACAAATTGGGTGGTCTGTATCCCTGAGGGCTTATGAACGAGTTGATCTGGTACACCCACGCTCATTTTGGACCACGAAAATCTTTAACAAATTGAAGATGTCGTGCTGTTTCAACAGAGTGCAGAAGTGGATATGCAAGTTTTTAGAGCTCTCCAAGTTGTGTCAAAAAACTAAACCTTCCCCCGTACCTTACTCTGCATTTTTATTCCCGATTATACCGTCCAAGCTTAAAGATTTTGCAGCAATTGGCCTCCCTGAACCTCTGGTCAGGTCAAGGAATGGATATACGTACATCTTTGTAGCAGTGGATATTACTTCAAAATTCGTGACTTTAACACCTTTACACAAAGCCACAGCGAGGACTGCGTCACTAGCTTTCACAAAGTTTTCCCAAAAGTAGGTAGGTCATGTCAACAAAGTCATCTCAGATAATGCAGTACAGCTCCGGTCCAAAATTTAGTTTAATACATTATAGGCCCATGGAATACAACCAGTGTTTGTATCTTTATATACGCCTCACTAAAATCAATCTGAGAGGATTATGAAAGAGATTAATAAGCTTTGTCGATTGTAGTGCCACAAACAACAGAATGGTGACAAATACATCTCATTACAAACCATATTAAATGATTTACCTCACGACTCTAAGTCTTTACCATCCATTCTGGTCTTAAAAAACAAGGAACCCTCTGATAAAATAAGAGAATTAGTACAGTTTCCTCACGTGAGAAAATTAAGACATAAGGATGGTATTGAAATAGCTATCACTCACATTAAGGACGCAGAATATAAACGTCGACAACTCCACAATGCTAAAGCTAAAATATGGAAGTTTGAAGTAGGAGAGAAGGTACCAATTAGAACACAGCACATCTCCAGCGAAGGTAATTTATTCAGCAAAAAATTCTTCCTGTTGTGCAAAGGACCATATAGTTTCAAACGAATCCCGTATAAAAATGAAATAGAGGTAGAAACTTTACACACTAAAAAATTGAGAGGGTTTCATGACATTTCACATATTAAGCATTTTCTTCAATAGTTTTTGTTTATTTATGTCATGACACATATTACACTTTTCTGATTATAATGTACTGGGAAGTGAAACATGAGACGTACACCTTTCTATTTTGGGGTTAACTTTAATCACATTCTGGTACATTGAAACTTCCCCTTTTTAACAATTCTACATGACTGTGCTTAACCTGACACACAATATTTTTAGCGCAACGCAATCTGACTTTCAAAATTCCCTACAAAAGAATGGCCCTGACTAACATTAAACTATACCTTTCACAAATCACTTACCTCACAAAAATCCTCGCTGCTCAAGCTGCTGCAATACAGCGAGCGCCACTACTGCCAGCTAAATAGAAGATTCAAACTATGGAAGGCACTAACTACTGATAGGGATAGTTAGCAAATGAAAGATATTAATAGAGAACAAACAATGTATTTACCTTGATATCATCATATATAAATATAGCAGTTCATGACAAATTTCAAAACTCCGCCATCTCTCTCCCCACATCCACCACTGCTGGCGGCTCACCTCCAACTGCGCAACGCTACGCGCTGTTCACATCCAGCTGCCGCTGCCCAACACTACAATGGCGAGTATTACAACAATGCAAAGCAGACACAGACTGCCCACAGCACAGCCAGTGATTTTCATACAGAGGTGGCGTTACCAATAAAAAAACCTAAACAGCCTACTTACATAGCCCCCATGCTCCCCACATAAAATTTTACAAATTGGATTGGGCAGTGGCCAATACAGATTTGAAAATTTTTTTCATAATTACAATAACAAAGAAATCAAATGCACACACTTATTGATACAATGTTGGTCAAAAGCTAAAATTGTCTCACAGTCCATAAAGACAGTCCTAATCGTACGTAACAGGAGAATAGCAGTGTTTTTCTCAAAGTCTGAGCAGTAAAAGAAAATGCACACGGAAGTAGTGGATTTCCATGCAGTCTTGAAGAAGTAGTGTTGTCCTTCCAATGGAAAGACAGTGCTGACTCTCGACATGCAGACAGGTAATGGGCCACAACAGAGCAAACCCACAGCAGAGTCAGTCGAAATTTTGAAGAGTATTGGTAGGTAGGTCATCACAGAGCAGACCCACTGTAGTCCTGGTAGAGATTACGGTATTGGTGGGCCACCAGAGGTGCAGACCCACTGCAGTCCTTGTAGAAATAATGGCATGGTGGGTCATCATAGATGCAGACCCACTGTAGTCCTTGTAGAGATAATGGTACTGGTGGGTCATCAAAGATGCAGACCCACTGTAGTCCTTGGAGAGATAGCCAGCAGCCATCTGTTGTGACTGTGCAGGTGCACAATCACCGTTGAAGAGTCTTGCGGATAATATAGCAAGTCCATAAACCACCACTTGTGCACTCACAAAGTTTTTGAAATTGTCCTTAGAACCAGCAATGCTGTTATCCAGTCCCTTGCTGAATCATTAACACACGTGCAAACACTATCAGTCCCTACTTCTCACATATTGTCCATATACTATGACCAACAGAAACGTGTGCAGTGAAATGTAACTAACAAGTTAATAATATCATGAACTGGTGACAATTACAATTTTATAACATAAGAATACATTAACAAAGGTACAAAACACATCATTAAAAACATAATAATACAGATAACGTTTGTAGTAATAGGGGCTTTACAAAAGAATAGAAATAAACATATACATCAGTGTTACAGGAATTATGACATAAGTAAATACATAAAAGATCAGAATAACTTTTGAAACATCAACTTTACACATGAGCATTAAAACAAAACAGAGTTAATAATGTCTAACATCTTTACAAAGTAAATAACATATTATTAACGCAAATTATATTTGAGGATAACAGTATTCCTCATCATAGTTCATGTAGCTGAGTATGAGAAAAATTCTACAACAAAAGTCTGATGAGGTAAACATATAAAGACAGGAAGAACATATATACACAAGGGTACCCAAACACATAGTGGGATAACACAAAAGGAAAGGACAGGGTTTGTGTCATTGCAGTATTTTGCAAACAAAACTTTCTTTGCTTCTTGGAGTTCTCCCTTCATTTATCACTATTCCCAAAAGTCCTATCTAAGCCTGCCTTCTGTATTTCGTTCACATCCTCTGTCAAAAATAGTTTTTCTCTCTGCTTTCTGTATTCTGTTCACATCCTCTGTCAATAATAGTTTTTCTCCACTGTACAGTATCCTTTTTATTTTGCCAGACCATTTTCTGATAGCTTCTCAATGCATTTCTTATAAATTTATAATAGTTAGTTTCTTATATAGTCTCCTCTTAAGCTAACTTAAATCTACTGAGCTCAGAAACTAAACTAAGGGACGAGGCAATGCAGCAGCACATAACAAATTAACACAAACAGCAATGCAAAAAAAATGGAAAATTGCAAAGCAAGCTACAGTAAATATAAATTACCAAGCAATGCAACATTACAACTAATATGAGCCAATGTACAGTAGCAAGAAAAATAAGTCAGTAGTAAAATTAGCTTAACAGAGTAACACAATTTAAAATTCAGTAGCACTATGCCTGGCAAACAGCAGCAGCAAATATAAAAAATAGAAAACTTATATCTATACATGACAAAGCTCAAGCAGAAAAAATATTACAGTAAAACAACAATGCAGATAAGGGAAATGTATATTCACATCTTAATATGTCATATGAAACTTCCCCTTTTTAACAATTCTACATGACTGTGCTTAACCTGACACACAATATTTTTAGCGCAACGCAATCTGACTTTCAAAATTCCCTACAAAAGAATGGGCCCTGACTAACAGTAAACTATACCTTTCACAAATCACTTACCTCACAAAAATCTTCGCTGCTCAAGCTACTGCAATACAGCGAGCGCCACTACTGCCAGCTAAATAGAAGATTCAAACTATGGAAGGCACTAACTACTGATAGGGATAGTTAGCAAATGAAAGATGTTAATAGAGAACAAACAATGTATTTACCTTGATATCATCATATATAAATATAGCAGTTCATGACAAATTTCAAAACTCCGCCATCTCTCTCCCCACATCCACCACTGCTGGCGGCTCACCTCCAACTGCCGTAACGCTACGCGCTGTTCACATCCAACTGCCCAACACTACAATGGCGAGTATTACAACAATGCAAAGCAGACATAGACTGCCCACAGCACAGCCAGTGATTTTCATACAGAGGTGGCGTTACCAATAAAAAAAACCTAAACAGCCTACTTACAACATTTGTGAGACATGATAGATATTCCTGCAATTCAATCTGTACAGTGAAACATTTTATGATCTATACTAAAAATACATTGAGGGAAGTGTGGAACATAGTGTGAAACAATGAAATCCTGTGGAATAGTTTGTTTTGTAGAGTATGGCTGAAGGATATACAGTGAACAGCTATGGCATTGCCAGTGATGTAGTCTTCATATTGTCTAGTTGTGTGTAAACAGAACAGAGAAAGAATGATGTAGTGAGATGAGATGAAGTGTTGATATTTAGAGAGAACACTTTATGAATTTAGTAGTAGCCTGTTTTGTTTGAAGATTTTTATAGAACTAAATGGGGTTATATTTGCACTTCTCATACTGTGAATGACACAAGGCGAACTGACACTCTGATTCTGGCTTACATACAACTGTGACAACATTAGATTAGTCTGACTATGTTTAATGAGACAACAGGAAACCATTATGAAAATGTCTGACGAATTCTTTGGTTTGTTGGAAAGAAGGCATATTTTAGTATGAACACATTTCCAATCATGGTATTTACTTATAAAGATATGAATGGCATTTGGTCTCTGTACGACAGTATTTACCTCATTGCATCTGATTTGACGAATTTTCTGACAGTTTTCTTTTCTGAGGCAACGTCCTTGCCACAGTGGATACACCAGTTCCTGTCAGATCACCCACGTTAATTGCTGTCGGACGTGGGCGACCATCTGGGCCACCATGCGCTGTTGCCATTTTTTGGGGTGCACTCAGTCTCATGATGCCAATTGAGGAGCTACTCGACCAAACAGTAGTGGCTCCGGTCAAAGAAAACCACCATAACGGCCAGGAGAGCAGTGTACTGACCACACACACTCCTATACGCATCCTCAGCTGAGGTTGACATGGCGGTAGAATGGTCCTGATGGGCCACTTCTGGCCTAAAGGTGGAGTTCTCCATTTTTTTCTTTTCTAAACAATTTACTTTGGTATGAAATATATGCTTTTCTTGGATTTGTTGAAGACATTGAATTTATTCTGCAAATATTGTTTATGATCAAACTATGACTCTGTAGTGTAATGTGACTCATGTTATTAACCACCATTTCTCATCCTGAAGATCTTAAAAGACAGTTTCCTATGATAACAGCATTTTATGGAATAACAAAAGATGAAAAAAGAAAATACAGCATAATGATGATGACTTACCATGAAGCACTCAGTACAGAAGTAAAAGGTAGTTTTGTATGAAAATATGTACAGTTTTGGAGGGACAACATATAACCCAATTTTCTTACCTTTTTTTCCACTTTTTTCAGTTTTTTTTCTTTTTGCTTGACAATATGTGTTCTTGTTCATTACTATGTGTATGGTAAATACTGTGAATATGTTTATTTGTGCAAAGTTCTCTCGATATTTTCTGTTTTACATATAGTGTCAATGCATCTCTGTATGAGTCTGACATATTGCTTCTTTTTCTGTAGAGTTTGGCTTTAAGTAGAATTTGTTTTCTTTCCTTGGTATGAATAAATGAGAGAATGTGGGCACCCCATGGACTAGATTAAGCATTAATTTTAAGGTTTATCACAGAACAGCAACATAAATCTTAGCCTTACGTGAGTAAGAAAGAGAAAGTCATAGATAAGGGTATACCTTGGTATGATATGATAAAGTAAGAAAGCATAAAGGTATATGAAGTGGCAGATACTGCAGTATCTTTTTTGCTACAGGTAGAAGAAATGAATTTATGTTATGAGAGAAAGGAAATGAGAATATTTTATTCTTGTAAAGTGGTTGAAGATGAGTTTTTCTAGGCTAGTAGGATGACACAGCAGATGAAACAGAGGTTTATGATTTATGAATGAAGACAGAGGTTTATGTGTAATACATGATGAGAAAGTGGACTGTTAGTGTATAAAACAGGTATTTGAAAGTATGATGATATTAAGTCAATGGCAGTTAAAACACACCTTGAGTTTTACTGTGGAAAATGTACACTTATGAATCAACATCCAAAGTGAATAATAACTTTGAACATTTTCATTTAAATGTGTGCTTATGTTTTGCCAGCAGATATGTACAGTTGTTTAGGTTAACAATTTCATGTTTCTGTAGTTATGATGTATGAGCAACTTTTCTTGAACACACATATTGGAGTCGATTGATTTTTTTTCATCTGCATTTATATTCAAATATTGATGTACACATGTACGTGTAAATATTAATGTAATGTGTAAATACATATGTCATTTTTATTCTGGTTATGCTCAATAGTTTTATGTGCCAGGGTGTTGCACACCAGTAACAAGTTACCAAGATATTCTGATTATTGCACAATACCAAACTATGTTATTACAAACTCTGCAATACTCTGTACTACCAACTACAGTCAATTTGGCAATCAGTTGATCATACTTTCACAATTTGCCCTTTGTGGTGAGTCTAGAAATGAGAACTATACTCTGCACTTTAGTAGCTGTCAGGTAGAACTTGTGCCATAGTTACATTAACAGTGACTCTGATCTAGGACACTGTGCTATTCTGTGAACCTAGTTCTGAGAGCCTAGTTATCTGCCGGCCAGTGTGGTCGAGTGATTCTAGGCTCTTCAGTCTGGAATCGCGCTATTGCTATGGTCACAGGTTCGAATCCTGCCTCGGGCATGGATGTGTACGATGTCCTTAGGTTAGTTAGGTTTAAATAGTTCTAAGTTCTAGGATTGATGACCTTAGATGTTAAGTCCCACAGTGCTCAGAGCCACTTGAACCCAGTTAGCTCTTCAGTCAGTGAGGGGACTTATCCTCCCACATGATGCAATATTCGCTCATCTGCACCTGTGGTATGCCTGCAGCTGTCTTGCTTACCAATGGATGTGCAATAACTAGCATATCTTTGGTACAAGTACAATGTAGTATCTGTCTGTACTTATGTGTCTATGAGATACAAATACCTATACTGCATACTGTTGTACTGCCAATACTCAAGCTTATTTTAGTGCTGGCATACTTCATCTTCAACTATGTCCCTGTACCATGGATTGGAGTACTGTCTGCAGGTAAAGTTTCTGCAGTGATTTAATTTTTTCATTATAGATACTATGTGTGGACTTCTTGGGTGATGGTACCTACAATAGAAAATTATTCTTCAGATAATTTACTGAATTTAGATAATGTTTGTAATAATGGACCTGTATTGTGAGCATTGAACAAACTTTAGTCAAGTTTGGCTCTGTGTTATTGAGAGTGCGGTATAAACTTTAAAAGGGTCAGTCCTGAGAAATGATGTGTCGTTTTTGGACTGCTTACTAATTAAGTTGTGAATTTGCGAATGTTTTTCACTACATGGTTGTGCATCGACATAGAGAAATGCAGTGCACTGGGTACATAGTTATATCAAATTTTATTTTTAAGAATTTAAGTACTGCTTTCAAAAAGTTTTGTATTTCTCTACTTCCATAGCAAGCTACAAAAATATAAAAATTTTTTCTTCACAGGACGACGGGTGATATAAGATGGCTATTTTTGATCATGTAGAGGCTGTGTTAATACTGGTAAAGAAAAATGATTTATTTGAAGATTTGTGGGCGGAGAAATACTTGTTAGGCAACAGTATATATGTTTCTGTGATGGCAGCACTGTGGAGTCATAGAATCTTTGACAGCCAGTAGCGGATAGCTGTGGTGTGCAGCAGGCAGATATTTCGTTGAGCATATAGTGTAAGGCATGGATGCATTTTTCGAACTATGTGCGATGTAGGTTTATTGTGAGGAGGAATGATGACTCAGAAGAATGGTTGTAGAGCATATGGACATAAAAAAGGTTCTGAAATGAAGAACAAGGTATTATTTGATGAGATAAAGAGTTCATTCTTATTTCTTTAGACTTGTATTGTTAGTCAACTTCACCTGCATCCCTATCGGGTTTTTGATAATTATTTTATTGATTGATCTGAGTTAATTTACTGTACCACAGAAGTTATTAGATAAAATGAATTTTCATATTAGAGGCTATGATTGTTTTCTTTGATAAGTTCCTTCCTAACTGAAATTTCTGAACTTAAAGATTGAGTTCATGTGTTTCATTGGCATTCTGTGACAAGATTATGAACCCAATTTCCCTGGACCAACTGTAGTTACTTTTTAGCAGTTTTTGTTTTTTAGATGTTGCATAGTTTGCAAGTGAGATTCACAATACATCATTGTTTCGTTTTCTTTGTGCAATGTGGGTTGTGTCTGTTTATTTTACCAGGGCCATATGTCAGTGCAGAAATTTTAGTGTGTTTCAGGTAACATTCTTATACAGGTCGACCTTACAGCTTGGTATTTTTTTTTTACATACAGTTACGTTTTTTTAAAAAAGTTTTGCACTGACCAAGTCTGCTGAACGTGAAATTATTGGTTTGCTAATTTATTTGCTTATGAATCAGATGGACTTTCACACACACACAGGCTTCTTTTCAGTTTCATGTAAGTGATGTGGCTTTGAGCTCAGTAATACATTTAGGTTTTCAAGTCACATTTCCAGGTTTGTGTTAAAGGTAACGCACACACAAATAAAGGCTACTTATTTAAAATGGTGTAAAAAGGATGATTTTGTCTACTAATAATAAATTTGTGTACTGTTTCGATTAATGTAAAAAAAAGGAAAGTCTTATACTGTAACTAAATTCTTAATTAGTGCAAAAAAATCTGGCTGGCTACTAAAAACAATCTTATATGATACCTCCTTAATTTACAATATAGAGACACTTTGATTAATGTAAAGAAAACCAGTGCTTTCTAAAAAAGCAAGCTTTTGTACTATGACTAAATTACAACCCAGGAACTCTGAGTTGTATAGTAAAAACAAGTTTGTATCTTATCTCTTAAAATTTCATTGTACAGCTATTCTCATTACTGCAAAAAGCAGTGTGATATACTAAAAACTTGTATGCTATCTTTTTACACTACAATCCAGGAGCATTCTGATTAGTGGAAAAAGGGAATGTACTGTACATTAAAACAAATTTGAATGTTATCTCCTTAAATTACTATTGAGACGCATTTTGATTAATTTCAATAAAACATGTGTTGTATAGTAATAACAAACTTGTATGCAATCTACACTGATGGAAAAAAATCGCAACACTTAAAAATAGTTAGTGGGTTAATGAAATTCCGGGAATACGTTTCCCTAGGTAACATATTTAACAAATTAACTTTGCAAGACCACAGGTTAATGTAAGAACGGGATAAGCCATTGCAAATGAGAATAGCTGGTAAATTAAGAATATTGAATGCAAACATGCAGAGGTGTAGACATTGATTTGTACAGGTGCCGGATGTCACTTTATGAGATGCGAGTTGTATGTCTGTTGCACTTGGTCATTCAGTTGTTTTTGGATAATGCTGGCTTGTCGGCAAGTGATGTCCCATACATTTGAATGCTGTTCATGAATGGCGCTGTCATAATAAATCGGACACCAGACCATATTTTGGTCCAATGTGCCTAGCAGACAGACAGGTCGGCAGTAGGTCTTTAACTAACCTCTTTCCAACCAACATACGGCCATCACTGGTACTGAGGCAGAACCAGCTTTCATCAGAAAACACAAGAGACCTCCACCCTGCCCTCCAATGAGCTGTTTTGATTCCACTGAAGCCGCAAATGGTGGTGGTTTGAAATTAGTGGAATGCATGTTACAGGGTATCTTGATCGGAGCTGTCCTTGAAGTGCCCAGTTTGTCCTGTGGTGCCAACTGCCAACCAATGTAAACTCACCATGTCTAGTCTCAAAGGTAACTAACGGCCACTGTAGCTTGTATTTAAAGCATACGTGACTGGCATCCTCATAGTGACGCTACCAACACCACTCTTCTGCGACAAGAGAGAAATTGGAATGGACATCATCTTTGAGATTTAGATTTTTTTATGTCTGTATATTCAAATTACAATGTAGAAGCATTTCACTTGGTGCAAAAATCTGTGCTACATACCTAAACCGGATTTTTCAATACACACTCGAAATAATTGATAGATTACACATTGGACAACATGTTCTAAAGTTCGTAAACTGATTTTTATTAAAACACTTCACAGTTTTGTTCACTTTCTTTTCATCATCAAATTGTGGAAGAGTTTGTTGGGCTGATGCCAGGCCGAGTGGGAAGCTACACTGCTAGCTGGACGCCGCAAATGGACGGCGGGTCTTCGCAGCAGACATGCGCCCCGCTGCAATGCTTTAACTGCCAGGACCGTTTCTTGGGGCAAGCAACTGCCATTGCCGTGGTATTACCTGCCGCTAACGTCGCCACTGCCGAGAGTATTTCTTCCCTGCGGTACTGTCTATTCCTAACCTGCAGTTGTTCCAGTTCTTCGTGGGGTTTTCTTTCAGTACAGTGTTATCTGACATGTTTCTGCGTACCATGTTCAAATCAAATGATTCTTGCGTTTGTGCAATGAGGAGGCAAAATCCATGGGATACCTCTTAATATTCCACATTCCCAGTACGCACTGATTCTATATCCTCGACCTGTCTCTGCAGACCGGCCACTTCATTTACGACTGACCATATGGTTTTAATTTTATCCTGAGACTTAGCTATTCTATCTGCATACCACTTACATTTTGCCTTCCTAATAACATTTTTAAGCACCTTACAATACTGTTTGTAATGGGCTGCTGCATTTAGATTTTGACTGTTTCTAACGTTTTGATATAACTGCCACTTTGTTCTACAAGATATTCTTATCCCTCTAGTCAGCCACCCAGGCTGCCTGTTTGTGCTAGTACCCTGTTTTGAACGTTCTAACGGAAAGCAGCTTTCAGAGAGCACGAGAAAAGTCTTGAGAAAAGCGTTATATTTATCGTCTACTGTATCAGCGCTATAAACATCTTGCCACTCTTGTTCCTTGATAAGGTTTACAAAGGTCTCTACAGCAACTGGATCAGCTTTCCTACGCAGTTGATAAACATAGCTTTGTTCCCAGAAGTATTAATAAGTTCCACGTCAATTTATGCGGCAGTTACAGCTCATAAAGATTGGTAATGGTGCACCAACTTTCTACCAACCCACTCGTACCTCACTGCTGCCTTTTAGTTTGCATTTATCGATGCGATTAGCGAATTAGATTGTTACAGTACTTTATATTTATTTATTGTTAGGCGCCTACTAATATTACGATAGCGTAGTACGTTTCGCTAGATTTATTACGTTCCATTCCATGTGAGGTAACGCACCACTTTCAATACATGGATTATACACTACCGGCCATTAAAATTGCTACACCACGAAGATGTGCTACAGTAACGAAATGTAACCGACAGGAAGAAGGTGCTGTGATATGCAAATGATTAGCTTTTCAGAGCATTCACACAACGTTGGCGCCGGTGGCGACACCTACAACGTGCTGACAAGAGGAAAGTTTCCAACCGATTTCTCATTCACAAACAACAGTTGACCGGCGTTGCCTGGTGAAACGTTGTTGTGATGCCTCGTGTAAGGAGGAGAAATGCGTACCATCACGTTTCCGACTTTGATAAAGGTCGGATTGTAGCCTACCGCGATTGCAGTTTATCGTTTCGCGACATTGCTACTCGCGTTGGTCGAGATCCAATGACTGTTAGCAGACTATGGAATCGTTGGGTTCAGGAGGGTAATACGGAACGCCGTGCTGGATCCCAACGGCCTCGTATCGTTAGCAGTCGAGATGACAGGCATCTTATCCGCATGGCTGTAACGGATCGGGCAGCCACATCTCGATCCCTGAGTCAACAGATGGGGACGTTTTCAAGACAACAACCATCTGCACGAACAGTTCGACGAGGTTTTTAGCAGCATGGACTATCAGCTCGGGGACCATGGCTGCGGCTATGCTTGACGCTGCACCACAGACAGGAGCGCCTGCGATGGCGTACTCAACGACGAACCTGTGTGCACGAAAGGTAAAACGTCATTTTTTCGTATGAATCCAGGTTTTGTTTACAGCATCATGATGGTCGAATCCGTGTTTCGCGACATCGCGGTGAACGCACATTAGAAACATGTATTCGTTATCGCCATACTGGCGTATCACCCGGCGTGATGGTATGGGGTGCCATTGGTTACACGTCTTGGTCACCTCTTGTTCGCATTGACGGCACTTTGAACGTTTCAGATGTGTTACGAACCGTGGCTCTACCATTCATTCGATCGCTGCGAAACCCTACATTTCAGCAGAATAATGCACGACCACATGTTGCAGGTCCTGTACGAGACATTCTGGGTAAGGAAAATGTTCGACTGCTGCCCTGGCCAGCACATTCTGCAGATCTCTCACCAACTGAAAACGTCTGGTGAATGGTGGCCGAGCAACTGGCTCATCACAATACGCCAGTTGCTACTCTTGATGAACTGTGGTACTGTGTTGAAGCTGCACGGGCAGCTTTACCTGTACCGGCCATCCAAGCTCTGTTTGACTCAACGCCCAGGCGTATCAAGGCCGTTGTTATGGCCAGAGGTGGTTGTTCTGGGTACTGATTTCTCTGGATCTATGCACCCAAATTGCGTGAAAATGTAATCGCATGTCAGTTCTAGTAAAATATGTTTGTCCAATGAATACCCGTTTATCATCTGCATTTCTTCTTGGTGTAGCAATTTTAATGGCCAGTAGTGTATTTGAGGGGAATCATGTTCAATTCAATATTCACTTTTCATTATTTACGGGTCCAGTGGTTTTCCTAACCTGATACAGAAGGACATCATGATAGCGGTCTAGCCAGACACGGCCGTGTCCTTCCACAAGTAAGCTATTTTTCCCCTACTAATGATCACGACACTGCCAAGAATATTGCAATCAAACCTTCTTTTATTTATCCAAAGCGATTTGAAACAAGTAAATACCCACGTAGCAGAGGGGTGTCGATGAAGGCTATCACAAGCTACGAAATGCTATATATAGGTGTTAGGAAGGGGGAAGTGGGGGGAGGGAGGGAAGTAATTCCCGTAGATAACTGTTCCGAGTCATAGTTATTTATGCCTCTGCAGTGAAATATTAGCACTAAATTGTATCTCAAGAATGAAATCTATTTCAAGAACTAAGTTGTACCTCCAGAACTAAACTGTATCTGAAGGAGCATATTACTCCTGAAGAATCAAAATGTTTGTGTGAGAATTGAATAAAAGAAAAATTCTTTACCTTAAGTTTTGTTGTTGTTATTTACATAACACCCACGCCAATATATATATATATATATATATATATATATATATATATATAGGGTGAGTCACCTAACGTTACCGCTGGATATATTTCGTAAACCACATCAAATACTGACGAACCGATTCCACAGACCGAACGTGAGGAGAGGGGCTAGTGTAATTGTTTAATACAAACCATACAAAAATGCACAGAAGTATGTTTTTTAACACAAATCTACATTTTTTTAAAATGGAACCACGTTAGTTTTGTTAGCACATCTGAACATATAAACAAATACGCAATCAGTGCCGTTTGTTGCATTGTAAAATGTTAATTACATCGGGAGATATTGTAACCTAAAGTTGACGCTTGAAACCTCCGACGTTCAGTTGCGTGTTGTAACAAACACGGGCCACGGTCGGCAGGGACATGTTTACGATGACGACCGTGTTTACGAGTGTGGCTGTAGTGCACTGTTGTGGTTTGGTCTAGCTGTCGCAGTGTCCGCATGTAGCGCTTGCTGCTATTGTTATTCTGCATTCGTCTCCGCACGCAGACCAACTGTAGTACACCGTGTTACCAGACGCCTGTGATAGTGTAGTGTTGTAGGAACTGTGACCATGGTGTATTCGAACTCTGAAAAGGCGGAGATGGTACTCATCTATGGCGAGTGTCGACGAAATGCAGCTGAAGCCTGCAGGGTGTACGCAGAACGGTAACCGGACAGAGAGCATCCAACGTGCCGCACATTGCAAGATATCTACCGCCAACTGTATGCAACAGGTATGGTCGTGTAGCACGCGAACGGGTCCGTAACAGGCCTGTCACAGGAGAAGCGGGTGCAGTTGGTGTGTTAGCTGCTGTTGCCATGAACCCACACATGAGTACACGGGACATTGCGAGAGCCGGTGGACGGAGTCAAAGTAGTGTCATGCGCATACTGCATCGTCACCGCTTTCACCTGTTTCATGGGTCGCTACATCAGCAACTACATGGTGATGACTTTAATCATCGAGTGCAATTCTGTCAGCGGGCATTAACAGAGAATGCGTTGCAGTTCTACCTGTTTACCGATGAAGTGGGTTTCACAAACCACGGGGGAGTGAATCTACGGAACATGCATTACTGGTCCGTGGACAATCCTCGCTGGCTCAGGCAGATAGAGCGACAGCGACCGTGGACTGTAAATGTATGTGCGGAATCATTGGCGACCACCTCATTGGTCCTCACTTCATTGCAGGGGCCCAAACAGCTGCAACATACATCGCGTTTCTACAGAATGATCTGCCAACGTTGCTCGAAAATGTCCCACTGGAAACGCGTCGACGTATGTGGTATCAGCATGATGGTGCACCTGCACATTCCGCCATTAACACTAGGCTGACCCTTGACAGGATGTTCGACGGGCGTTTCATAGGACGTGGAGGACGCATAAATTGGCCAGCCCGTTCTCCTGATCTTACATCTCTGGACTTCTTTCTATGGGGTACGTTAAAGGAGAATGTATACCGCGATGTGCCTACAACCCCAGAGGATATGAAACAACGTATTGTGGCAGCCTGCGGCGACATTACACCAGATGTACTGCGGCGTGTACGACATTCATTACGCCAGAGACTGCAATTGTGTGCAGCAAATGATGGCCACCACATTGAACATCTATTGGCCTGACATGTCGGGACACACTCTATTCCACTCCGTAATTGAAAACGGAAACCACGTGTGTACGTGTACCTCACCCCTCATGGTAATGTACATGTGCGTCAGTGAAAAAGACCAATAAAATGGTGTTAGCATGTGGACGTAATGTGCTGTTCCAGTCTCTTCTGTACCTAAGGTCCATCACCGTTCCCTTTGGATCCCTAAGTAATTAGGTGCTCTCCGATACACACGATCGAACAGCGGAGGAGTGGTACTCAAGCGTCAACTTTAGGTTACAATATCTCCGGATGTAATTAACATTTTACAATGCAACAAACGGCACTGATTACGCATTTGTTTATATGTTCAGATGTGCCAACGAAACTAACGGGGTTCCATTTTAAAAAACGTAGGTTTGTGTCAAAAAACATACTTCCGTGCATTTTTGTATGGTTTGTATTAACCAATTACACTAGTCCCTCTCCTCACGTTCGGTCTGTGGAATCGATTCGTCAGTATTTGATGTGGTTTACGAAATATATCCAGCGGTAATGTTAGGGGACTCACCCTGTATATATATATATATATATATATATATATATATGTGTGTGTGTGTGTGTGTGTGTGTGTGTGTGTGTGTGTGTGTGTGTGTGTGTCTATGTGTGCAACACACAAATGATATTAAACACGACTGATGTTAAGGAGATGAAGTTTAAGATGGAGAATAACGAAATGTATGTAATGATTGTATGGAATTTTGTGTTTATCTCCAGCACATGTTTCAGTATGGGAGCAGGCAGCATTTGGCTGTGTCCACTTCCAGAGACATATAGAAAACATGTTCAAAATCATGTCTCTTGCGCTTGAGGAGAACCACAGACGTATTGGGGTAAATTTACATACTAACGAAGTGTGGGATATAAGCACACAGATTGTGAGTTAAAAATACATTTATTTTTCGGAAGATTAAAACTGTATGCCGGACCGAGACTCGCACTCGGGACCTTTGCCTTTCGTGGGTAAGTGCTCTACCATTTTTTTTTTCTTTTTTTCTCCCCTTCAACCCATCCTTACGCTCACCAATTTCTGCCTTCTCGGCCTGGCTTCTATGCCGTTAAAAGAACGTTTAAGACAAAGGATGCTTCTTCTGCATCAAGAAAAGAAACAGTGTAGTCACTTTGCTGAAAAACGTTTTTTTATCTTCTTTTGTTGTTTTTTTTCAATTTTTTTGTTTTTTAACTTTTTTTAATATACAAAAAAGTTTTTTTACTTGTTTGTTTCCACTGTTCTTTGGGTGAGATATCTCGGCTTATTGACGGCACTCAACGCTCGTCTTGTCGAGGGTTGGCTATTATGGTACACCCCAAGCATATAGCTTGGTCTCGTTTCATTTCCCCATTTGTATGTTATCTCCTATGTCAGCAGTTGTCTTCTCTTAGCACTGAGTGCCCAATTGCCGGACGCTACACACTATTTGTGATGTGGAGTATATGGACGTGAAAAAAAAAATACATAACACACTGCCTCAACCTTATTAACAGTCGGACGCAGTGCATACATCACTTCGTCGTTCCTTGTTCGTTTTTTTTCATCGTCTTTGTCGTTCATAGTGTCGTTATTCTCAATGCTGGTATATAGTTCGCGAACTTTTGTCTGTATTTGTCATCCTTCGTCAGCAGTTGTGCTTATGTGACTAGATATGCTCTGTAGCCCCGGTAAGATGGCGCATCTTCAGCTTGAATTTGGTAATGCAGAGTATGTCCAGTAAGCCATGTCCATATAGTTTTCTTCGTGATGGGATAGTAAGTGCCATCAGATTGCAACACCGATGTGATGGAGATTGTCTGTCTAGCTGTCCTGCAGATAGAGGCAAGGTTCATTCTGCACCTTTTCGGGACCAATTTATTTTCTCCGCAGACACATCTGTGTTGTAAGTTGCCTATGAGGGCACACACCCCACATCTGTCAGTTGCCGACAATCGTATTCTGTGTAATTTTTCTTTCGTAGGTATGGTCTCATTTACTACTTTATTCCACGCTGATCTGATATTTGTTCCGAGCACTTTGTTGCGAATGTTCTTCCAGATTTGAGCGCAATCCCGTAGGGGATATTTCGTTTCCATTCGGTTTACTCTTCCACCAGTATTCATTAGCCGGTATAGTTGGGCGGTTGTAAGATACTGTAGTAGTGCGCTCAGTTTCGCTCGGAGGTAACTAACTTCGAGCAGAAACATCCGGATGTGGTTGGCTTTGTAGTGGGTTTCCCGCAGTTTATCGGTATTGCCATATTAGTAGGTGTATACGTCCGTAGGGCCATATGGAGCACGCTGTCTGGGTAGTCGTGACACAGCTGAATAGTTCTCCGTATAAGAACATCCTTGCATTTAATTTCATCATCTATTAGCCCTAGGCGCCCTTTCTCTGGTGGGAGAGTAATAACATTAATTCCCACTTTGAATACTTCGCCCCTCCAAATATACCAAGCAATTGCCGTCATTATTTGCTTGGAAATGCTGTTGACCACAGGGATTTTCTGCCCTACATACCATATTATCGAAAGTATCATTTTATTGATAAACTGTACTCTTTGTATGAGGTCCTGTTCCCTGCCTTTATTTTGCTGGAGACAACCTCTCGTCAGACCCAGAAGCTCCTGCCAGTTGTCCGTAGTAGTTTTCAGAGGCCAGCGACTCATTCGTATTCCCAACAGCTTGTACTACATATGGGCAGTTGTCATGGATTCTAAACCCTCTGCCGATCGGCATTAGTTTAGTTTTTCTATAGTTGAGCTTTGAGCATGAGGCTCGTTCATACTCCCGTACACTATTAGTGACTTCTTGTAGGTCTCGCTCCGAACGTACTATGACACTTACGTCATCTGCGTATGCCACACATTTTACAGTCGTCGAATACAAGGTTAAGCCCTCAAGTGTACGGTTCAGCAAACGGACAAGTGGCTCAATGGCAATGACAAAAAGAAGCACTGACATGGGGCACCCTTGTCGTACAGATCGCTCAGTAGTTATTTGCCGGGAGAGTTGCCCATTGATGACGATCCTAGAGCAAGCAGAGGTGTACATATTTTTGACCATCGTAATAAAATCGCCACTAAAACCTAAATGGTTCATAATTTGAAAAAGGTAGCTGTGTGAGATCCTGTCAAAGGCTTTGCATTGATCTAGAGCTAAAATTGCTGCCTCTGGTTGGGTAATAGCACTAAAGGAGATGATCTCTCTATAATCTGCGAGACTTTTAAAGATCGTTCGACCAGGGACGGCTGCTGTCTGGCTGTCATGTATGATTTTCTGTAAAACATGTTTAATTCTCACTGCTAGAACGCGGGCCACAATTTTATAATCGGAGTTGAAGAGGGAAATGGGACGAAATTTATTGATATCATCTGGTGGGTGTTCTTTGGGGAGGAGTACAATTAGACTATCACTGAATCCTGCTGGTAGTTGCAGACCTGTTTTAATTTCATTACATATGTTCAGAAAGCAATGTTCGAGTAGGTACCAGAATTGTTTGTAGAATTCAATGGGTAGTCCATCTTCCCCGGGCGATTTGTTACCCTGAGCCTTCCTCAAAGCCTCCCGAAGTTCTTCCTCAGTGACATCACTTAGTAATAGTTGTCTGTCCGTCTCGTCGAGGGTCGCTGTAAGGTTGTTTTTCATGGTCGTAATTGGCTCGTCATTCGTGGGCTCTGACACGTACAGCCGTCGGCAATAGTCGGTTATATATTCCTTTATCTCATTCTGGGTTGTGGCGACACTGCCATCTTCTGTTTTTAATCTGTGAATCAATTTCTGTCTTGCGCGGCGTTTCTCTTTCGCAAGATGGAAGGAGGATAGACTTTCGTCGTAGGCGCTGTTACCATCGCGAGAGCGTATTTTAATTCCTTCCAGTTGTCTTCGTTTCAATAGTGTTAGCTTCGCCTTAATCCTTTTCAATTGTACAAAGTTCTCCTGTGTGACATGAGTAGCAGAATACAGCTCACGGAGACATCGAAAATAAAATTCGAAAAGCTCTTTCTGCTGCCGGATCCTTTCAGTGCTGTAACCTTTCAGGCAATTAATAAGTTTGGGCTTTGCGCAGCGGCACCACCACAGCGTGACCGACGGGAAAGTTTGTTGGCGCCGTGAGCAGAGACCCCATACTTCCTGCACCCGTTCTCTTAAACCTTGATCATTGAGTATTGAAACATTCAGCTTCCAACATGCTCTGCCACGGTACGTTCCCTGTCGTACCATTCGGATTGTACAGTGATATGCCTCGTGGTCGGAGAAATACAACGGCCGCGTCTCCGTTGCAGAGATCTTGTCCCGCAGGCGTTTTCCTACATAAATTCTGTCTATTCGGCTGGCGGTTTGAGCTGTAAAATACGTAAAACGCTGTCGGTCCCCGTTCAGGATTTCCCAGGTGTCTTCTAGGTCCATCAGTCGGACAGTTCCTTCAAGTGTCGCACAACCGTTAAAATTCGGCCATTGGTCTTTAGGCTTTAAACCACAATTAAAATCACCGCCGACGACCACGTCCTCCTCATTCCTCCGTAAAAGATACAATAAGTCAGTAGCGTAAAAATGTGCTCTGGCAGCTCTATTTTGATTCCATCGATTGAGCATAGATATTTATCGATCGAACTCCATTAATAAGGCACGAGATTCCTCTGCCAGACTCTAGTCTTTCCACGTCCGATACAATAATATCCTCTTTGAATAACAGAGCTGTGCCTCAGGAGCTATCTGGGATGGTATTTGTCAGTACGTCATACCCAGGAAAGTCAGGTAGAAAATGGTGAGCCACCTCTTGCAGCATCGCGATGTCTGCATCACACCTATAAAAATAATAGCGGAGACTGTATATCTTCTGTTCTCAAGTTATTTTGTTTATGTTTACAGTGACTATCTTGTAGTCCTGAAAAGAAGGCATGAAATTCTCTATGTTAAAAGTCGCTGACTAGTCAGCACAAGCATGATGTCGGTAAGGAAATTAATACGTATCCGAATCATCATCTTTTCTCAGGTTCGTTGAAAGCTGTTGTGTCACAATTAATTCCGCTCTCCCGGCTGGCATAGCCTCCTTTGGTTGTTCAGACGTAGTCAGTCCTCGATCCACCGACATGTCCTCGATATCATCAGCCCAGCTGCCTACATTGGACATGTCCATCTTCTGATCTGAGCCCTTTCCCGTTGGACACTGTTCTTTTCGCCCCTCTCTCAGAAGCTGCTGAGAGACACGATCCTCGTCTGCTGCAGTGTGATTTCCAACTCCAGAGTTCCGCGTGGTCACTGTTATCGCCTGGTCGTGGCCACTCGATTGCTTCGCATCTGTCCTCCCAAGAGTCGCGTCAGTTAATTCGCGGGCAATTTTGCGTACCTTTCTCGCCCAGCAGTGGAGCTGATTTCTCAGCATCCTTGTGAGTGATACGTCGCTTTTTTAGTATTTTTAGGAGAAACGTCCGCCCTTTCATTTGCCACACTCACTGAGGAAGAGCTGCAGGCTGGTAATCCGGTGTCGCCGTCGCTTCCCATTGATTTAGAATCCGCTCCTTTGTCGGTGCGTGGATCATTCTCGACATCTTGGGTTTTCTCGCCAACCTGGGCGCTAACCAAACACGTAGCCTCCGGATCGTTCAGTTTCATCGTCACGTCGGGAATGGTGTCAGCGTTGCCCTCTGGGGTGGCAGTCTCCATTGGTGTCTGGTCAACGTCGGTGGTGTTGACAGTTGTGTACATGTGAGTGACCTCCGTCGCTGCCACGGTCGAACGGACTGCCGCCACATAAGGTAGAGGCATTGATGACATCTTGTTACTAGGAACACTTTCGCCTGGTGGCAACTGCGTCACTCGTCTCTGTACGCATTGTGCGCGGAACATGATCAGTTGCGCCACACCCAGAGCAAGTGCAAGGCTGACCATCGTATATAACAACGGCCCTGTATCCACAGATCGTAATATATGATGGAATGTGTTTCTCCAGTTCTATTTTCACTTGTCGAACACCGTTCAAGACAGGAACTTTAAAGGACATCCACTTTTCCGCAATATTGCTGATAACCGTGCCATAATTTTTCAACACTGCATTTATTTCGTCGGCAGGAACTTCAAAAGGTAGTTCGAAAATTCTAACTGTGTGGACATTAAATCCTGCACGAGATACCTGAACTTCGCCAATATTACCATCCCTGTGAGTAAATTTAAGGCTATCACCGCATGATTGTACAATCTGATCGCATATTTCAACAGTTTTAAACTTTATGTGCGCAGTACTGCTAACGATCGAAAGATGTACACCAATTATTTCATCAAAAGATCGTTTCAAAACATTCTCAGTCCATGCTTCGAGTTCGTAAGCTTTAGGTCGTGCATATTTCGGATCGAAACGTAATTTCAAAGTATCTTTTCGAGCTAGTTCATTCATAGTCAATTCGTGACATTTTTCACACAATAACACTTAACTGTGTACGCTACAAGAGCGCAACTCACCGTAAACAGCCCTCATCTGGCAGCAGCGGCGACGTAAACACCAGCGCGCGTCCGCTCGCCACGGCCGCCGAAGGCCGACTGCCCCCATCTAAGCTACCCAAGCACGACTCACGTCCCATCCTTACAGCTGTACTTCTGCCAGTACCTCGACTCCTACCTTTCAAATTTTACAGCTCTCCTGGAAGGTAGGAGACAAGGTACTGCCAGAAGTAAAGCTGTGAGGACGGAGCGTGGAGTCGTGCTTGGGTAGCACAGATGGTAGAGCACTTGTTCGCAAATGGCAAAGGTCCCGAATTCGAGTCTCGGTCCGGCACACAGTTTTAATCTGTCAGGAATGTTTCATATCAGAGCACACTCCACTGCAGAGTGAAAATCTCATTCTGGAAGCATTTATTTTTCATCCAACTGAAAAGCAATTTTACAGCCTCTATAGCACACACAACACTATTTTCACAAATCTCCTCCTTGAGTCGATGGAGAGAGCAGGACACCTTTAGAATTCCATGTCTTGAATAGCAGTAAACTTGAAGATTCGACACATCCATGTGATCTTCTCCTCATCATTGATATACATGATGGTACCCGTATAGTCGAATGATCGAAGCGACTTCATCATATCTTTATAAGCTATACCAGGATCATCCCAGTGAATTGCATGGTAGAAACATCTTAAACCCTTTTCACTCCTCTATGCTTTAGCACACTTCAAGTTCTTGAAACAACTCGGTGATGCAAAGCTTGCTGAGTATGTCTTTATTATACTGGCATCTTCTGTGTATGCTAGGCATGCAAGATCTTTAAATATGAACTGTCTACATTCATCATCACAGAAATCATGAGCATCTGCAGTGATGGTCAGAGCTTGAAATGCCATTGTGAAATTCTCTAGCTATGCCACAGCACTTGTTCATTTACACAGCACCAGTGAGTGGGCAATAGTTAATAAACAGTCATGTCAAACTAGAGCATACGCTGCAGTGTGTTTTGAGAAACTTGCTGAAATTCAAATTCAATTCATACACCTATATTTTCAGTTTTAATTATCTCATTCTGTTTTGAGCAGTCTGTTATGATGGTTGGCGCCAGCTTCTTGGTTTTCCATGTACTGAATAGACTTTCATCCTCTTCATAGTATGAAGGTAGAGACCTCTATACTGTACACACCTACATTCCACTGCAGGTCTAAATTATCATACAGCTAGAATTCGGAGTTTAGGTAGATTGTGGCATCTGTCAAAGTGCAATTGTCAAATTTAGAGGAATCATTTGCTACATTCGCTCTTCTATTGCTCTAAAACGCAAGTATGATGAATGTGGGTGTCTCCAGTTCAGCAGAGCTTTAAATAGACTACGTTTGTCTGCTGGTTGCTCAAAAACGTCCTATGAACAGAAATATAATGGTAGAAATACACCAACATTTAGAACTTTTGAAAGCTTCGAACACTGCACATCCAATACAGTGATTTGTGGCATTTTGCACGTTATGTTATTGGTGGTGATCTCGTTCTCCTCTTGGCTCCTTGAATACGTGAGCTGTTACTCATGGCACTCAGAACGAGAATAAGTTCCTGTTTAGTATTAACAACAATTCACCGCATGTGTTCAAAGTATCCCATAAGACGTTTTAGAGGTATACATGCAGTAAATGTCTTGTTCTATTCCACTGTTCTACCCACTGGATCGTCTATGAACCATCCAGAATTTTCTAAATCGTTCAAATCTGAGGGAGAAGAAGAGACATAGATTTTATGAGTTGATGTTATGCCTACTTTATGTGTATGGGCAGTCTCGACCTCATGAAGTTCATTTCGTATCTCATGAAACAGGAAGGCTAAAGCATTACATGTAAGGTTCGATGCCACTGTAGCAGTACAATCCATTTTTGTAAATGATCCATCAAGATATATGAATCTCCTGCATGGGAGGATGACAATCCTAATTTCATTGTTCTTGTTAATTGGGGTTGATGTAAAATGTTTATGCGAGAATTATTACTGGCTAGAATACACTCATTGTATTCCACTGGGCTAGTTATGTCGAGAGACGTCATTGCGAGGTTTCAGACCTACTGATCTAAGAGACTTTTAGTTCGCACATGTTATCACCCTGTTGTTCTGTTGTGGAGTGCCGCAGTGTGTGTTCTGCACGCTGGTTTTATACCTCACCCTCATTCTGTCTTCTTTGACAATACGAGGAAGCTGGAAAGCTGCTGCGAGTACCAGCTGACTCCCAGGAAGACATGGTCTTTGTTCTCTCCGAGAGGTTGAGGTGAGCCCATGGCAGGTCATACCCTGTTGAAGGTCATCGCCGCTTCTGATCCTGGCACATCTCTGCAAATTCGAGGTCACTGCTGGTTCTACCTCAGATGCAGTCATATAGTGATTTTCTCACCACAAAAGTCGATGATATGGTTGTCCAGGTTCACAACACGCACCTCCAGGTAGTCCAACGTCTGAACTGTGAGAGTAAGTTAAATAGCGTTGGTAGGTGTCTTAACGATCTTATGCCCTGTTCCAAATGATGGGAAGAAACCGTAAACTGTGTGAATCAATCTTTCATTGAGAGAGGAGTTTGCTGCAACGTTACACTTGACACAGACTGTACTGACAGGAAGTATATACGCTGACTGGTCGTACCAGTAAAATTTATTAGGCTCCTTCTTCAAAAACTGTCCTTTTCTGAAACCCAGTACTGTCCTATTCAACCTTTCTAGTTAACGTCAGTCACTGCATTCGGAGTCTTTATTTCAGATTTAAGAGTACTGATGTCTGTACATAGCCTCTGTGATATTCGGAATGCTGTTGTATGTTTCTCGTCCATTCAGCACAATACTCCACTCCCCGTTGCTTTAATCAATGGGTGGGAAATAATTCGCACGTAATAGTGACGATCGTTCTTTTAAAGTGAGCTTATACAACTTTGTATTTGAACCTCAACTGACGAATGGGTGTTTAATGCACCTCCTTACATATCTTTCTTCGTAAACTTTAGGAGGAACACGATGCACAGATGCCCTCAGAAGTATGTATTAAAGTCTTCGTAGGGAATAAAAATTGGGGATTATACGTCTTCTGTCGGTGAAGTATCGTTATATCTATTCTGGTGGCTGCACGTCTCCAAATCAGTCGAAATAGTAGACGTTATTTGTATTTCTTAACACAAATCACTGCAGTGAATTCCTGGTCCCCAGCAACATCTAAATTCAGTATTCCACATTCTCTGGATTTACACATAGTCTTTGCTGATGTATCCCGCACCAGGGAATCTTGTGATGCTGAGTTTTTTTCCTAACAAACTTTCAAGTGGTCTGTCCAACACGATAACAAACGGGCTTCTTTTTGTTTATGAAGATACCTAGTCCTTTTTCGTGTGGTTTCAGGCAGTGTCCTTTTCCAGTGGCTGCTTCCACGACGGTGTTACGTCTTCTTCCTTCCTTTAGCTGCTCCTGGGAGGTCTGTGCGTTTTTGACTGTTCTGGCAATAGCCACAGCACCACCAGCCAGTGAATCCATCACTGAGAAACCTGCGAGGGAGGGAATGAGGAAGGGGGAAATTCCACCTGGTGTCTTAGGTATCAGTAGGACCTGGGGTGCTCTAACCGGTCCTTCATGCTTCAGATCTCTTTTTGCTGCATACGTCACTGTCAAGATACAGTTTCTTAAACACCCCTGCCTTGGCTTCTTCTTCTTTATCGTTGTCGTTTTCTTCTTCTACAGCACTTTTGTTTTAACAGGTAATGCCAGGGAAATTTGGAGTATGTATCAATGACCGTTAATATATATTTGAAAGCATTATTTGCATGTGAATATTTCCACATATCTACAAGATCAGCCTGGCGTAAGTCATCCAGACGTTTAATAATACCATTCCTACAGGGGTATGTTTTTCGCGCTAGTGTGTGCAGTTCTCGAACTGCTGTCTCCATACTTATTCGACTCTACCTCTCTCAGAGATAAAGGAAACAACCTCATTCGGATGAGCCATACTACCACCAGCAGCTGATGCCTTGTGCAGTCATACTCATCTGTTAGCTCATCGAGATTGTAGCAGTATGTCTACTGCAGGCGTTAATTGCAGACTCTTTTATCCTGGATGTCAATACCGTCACCAACGCTGTATCGAGCATCTAACATAAGTTTTATAATGGTTCCGTATTTCACACTGCACCAGTTTCCCACTTTCCTACATACACTAGTCAATTGCAGTATTTCACCACAGATCTCCAGATATTTGAGTGAATAATTTACAGTTTTTGTAGGATTTAGAAAAATGAGATTCATTAGACCAGTTTTTCTTTGCAATTCCTTGTCACCTATCTGTATTGTTTTTTTCTTTTAAACTTACAGGCTGCATGCCAAACAAGTATGGTTTTTCACCACGGACACTGAATGTTTTTATTTATTCTGGCGTCGCTGTGGTGGTTAATGAAATCGCTACTGCTCTTTTTCTGTGTAATTTCGCTGAGATTTCATCGAGAGATTCGGTAACTGGTTTAAAGGTTTCTCTCAGTGACCTGACTTTAGCAGTCATAACTTCCCTCGAACAGCCTTCCGTGTCACGATGACCTCACACTTAGTCAATATAATTGTGTAGGGTGTACCATGTATACATTCCGTCGAATCCTATCATCATTCATTTCAATTCCCAACTTTCGCAGCCAAGACGTCTACTTCCTTTCTCAGAATGACCCACGTGAACATCTCTAGTTCCTTAACCCTAGCATCTAAGCCGTTGATCATTCTCAGAAGTGCCTGGGAACAGGTCTCTAGGTCTACAACTTTAAATTCCTCTAGATCCGTAACTTCGGGTTTATGAGGTTGAAATTTTCCATCTGTATATAGAAGATGTATTCTTTGTCTAAAACACCTGTCCTCTTGGGCTGAGTGCTTGACATACATGCGAAGTTGTCCATAGTGTGTTGTAATCTAAGGTAATCATCACTTTTCGTAGCTATATACTATATAAAAAACTTCTGTAATTTCCATCTATACCTACAGTCATTCAGTTTTCTTCATTTATCAACAACGAGTAACCTGCCCTGTTTGTGATTTCAGCAGTAGCAGTCTGTGCATATCTTTAGAAAATCATTGAATGACATGTTGGTTCCTACATGCACCTGGTAAATGTGTTTCAAATTCAACTTGTCTCGTTTGAAAACTATAATGAGATTTGCATTGTCCCACACCAGCTCTTTCAGGATTCTGTATTATATTTAACTCAAATAAAATACATTATCATCCATATGACGACCAAAACAGAAATATTAGAGAATATGGTCCATCTTTTCCACAGCATTTGGTTTTACTTTTTCTGGTGGCGGGGTTTCGCTGCTTTGACTGAACGTTGTGTATGTTACACCATCAACACCTTTTAGTATCTTCCATAGTAGCTGGTACTTGTGCTAAAACAGCACTTTAGAAAACACTAGTACATGTTCAAACTGGGCTCCATCTGCAAGTGTTAGAAGTGACATGAGGATATTTGTCTTCCTGCCGCTGGATGAACCTACAATTATAGCTGATATATTATTGAGCTGGAGTATCCCAATCTTCTTCTTCTTCCGGTTTTCTTCTGCGGCATCAAAGGACCAGTCACTTACAATAAAATCTTTGTGTCGAGGACGTTTCACCCACAATTCCCAGATACCGACTATATCAGGTTTTGGTGCGTGATGCACATTTATGGGAAATATGTATGTCGCCAACTGAGCTGCAAAGCTCACATGCTTTAAATACACATGAAAATTTGATCTCAAATACATATGAAAATTTGATCATTCAGTATAACAATGACTGAAGATGTTGAGTGTGGTGATGAGGTGATTCAGGCAGCTTGGTGCTGCTGCAGTATTGTAGACACTGCAGTGAAAATACTGATACCAGTAACACTATTAAGTAACGCGTGAACAAAATATGAACACAGTTTTAGGTAATATAGATACTTTATTCAACAACCATACTGCGTCTAAAAAATTCAATTGGTTCTTTCTTTATCTTCACACTTGTATGGAAATTTTGCAAATAAGGCTTTCTTGTATGTACAGTATTCAGCGCTTATTTCTTTCAAATTGAAGGCTGTTCCTTTATTTTGACCCCATACTAATGCAGTTTTCTAACTTGTGTGCATGTAACTATATACACTCCTGGAAATTGAAATAAGAACACCGTGAATTCATTGTCCCAGGAAGGGGAAACTTTATTGACACATTCCTCGGGTCAGATACATCACATGATCACACTGACAGAACCACAGGCACATAGACACAGGCAACAGAGCATGCACAATGTCGGCACTAGTACAGTGTATATCCACCTTTCGCAGCAATGCAGGCTGCTATTCTCCCATGGAGACGATCGTAGAGATGCTGGATGCAGTCCTGTGGAACGGCTTGCCATGCCATTTCCACCTGGCGCCTCAGTTGGACCAGCGTTCGTGCTGGACGTGCAGACCGCGTGAGACGACGCTTCATCCAGTCCCAAACATGCTCAATGGGGGACAGATCCGGAGATCTTGCTGGCCAGGGTAGTTGACTTATACCTTCTAGAGCACGTCGGGTGGCACGGGATACATGCGAACGTGCATTGTCCTGTTGGAACAGCAAGTTCCCTTGCCGGTCTAGGAATGGTAGAACGATGGGTTCGATGACGGTTTGGATGTACCGTGCACTATTCAGTGTCCCCTCGACGATCACCAGTGGTGTACGGCCAGTGTAGGAGATCGCTCCCCACACCATGATGCCGGGTGTTGGCCCTGTGTGCCTCGGTCGTATGCAGTCCTGATTGTGGCGCTCACCTGCACGGCGCCAAATACGCATACGACCATCATTGGCACCAAGGCAGAAGCGACTCTCATCGCTGAAGACGACACGTCTCCATTCGTCCCTCCATTCACGCCTGTCGCGACACCACTGGAGGCGGGCTGCACGATGTTGGGGCGGGAGCGGAAGACGGCCTAACGGTGTGCGGGACCGTAGCCCAGCTTCATGGAGACGGTTGCGAATGGTCCTCGCCGATACCCCAGGAGCAACAGTGTCCCTAATTTGCTGGGAAGTGGCGGTGCGGTCCCCTACGGCACTGCGTAGGATCCTACGGTCTTGGCGTGCATCCGTGCGTCGCTGCGGTCCGGTCCCAGGTCGACGGGCACGTGCACCTTCCGCCGACCACTGGCGACAACATCGATGTACTGTGGAGACCTCACGCCCCACGTGTTGAGCAATTCGGCGGTACGTCCACCCGGCCTCCCGCATGCCCACTATACGCCCTCGCTCAAAGTCCGTCAACTGCACATACGGTTCACGTCCACGCTGTCGCGGCATGCTACCAGTGTTAAAGACTGCGATGGAGCTCCGTATGCCACGGCAAACTGGCTGACACTGACGGCGGCGGTGCACAAATGCTGCGCAGCTAGCGCCATTCGACGGCCAACACCGCGGTTCCTGGTGTGTCCGCTGTGCCGTGCGTGTGATCATTGCTTGTACAGCCCTCTCGCAGTGTCCGGAGCAAGTATGGTGGGTCTGACACACCGGTGTCAATGTGTTCTTTTTTCCATTTCCAGGAGTGTATACAGAGATAGTTCACAATGTCTTTATATGCAGTTTGAACACATGGCAGCCCACATTTCAGTCTTTCCAACAGAAGGGACAGCAGCATCCGTAGGCCGAACAAGTTTATAATGGTGAAGTGTTGCAGATAAATGGATCGGCATCCAGACCTCATTATGAGTGCCGCATCATTGTACAATAATGTCGTAGATAACTTCAGGCCATCACAGTAAACGTCCCAGAATGGACGAGACGGACAATACCTGGAGGTCACCTGTTCATAGATTCAGGGTACTGCATGACACATTTCATTCCATTCCAACCCTGAAAATCTCACTTTGCCGAGCGGTTCTAGGCGCTTCAGTCCGGAACCGCGTGACTGCTACGGTCGCAGGTTCGAATCCTGCCTTGGGCATGGATGTATGTGATGTCCTTAGGTTAGTTAGGTTTAAGTAGTTCTAAGTTCTAGGGGACTGATGACCTCAGATGTTAAGTCCCATAGTGCTCAGAGCCATTTGAACCACACCTCAATTTAACACTTCTTGATGCATTTTCAGTCCCTTACATAACATTCCAGTCACTATCCACTGATGCTTCTAAAACAGTATTTAAGCACTTTGAACCGCTAGCTGTTAAATTATAAGTTTAAGTGAAAAGTAGCAGAGCACTAGGAATTGGCAGCTTCTTGTCCACCACATCGACACTCTGCCCTTGCAGTAACACAGCAATGTTCTTGGATGGTGTATATGTCGAAGAACAGTACTGATATGCACCATATAGTGTAGGATCCCCATAACAATTCCTCTGAGACTCGAGAAATGACTGGGTGTCTTCATCGACACAAATCGACAGGCAGGATGAACGATAGCAGCTTGTCGTCCTGCTCCAACTCGCTGGTCACGCGTGTTACAGAATCCAGTGGCGTTGCTGCTACTCCCAAAAGACCAGAGGTCTTTACGTATACTGACAAGCTGGCAGTCCAGACACGCTAGATGTTTCTGCATGCTTGGACATGTCAGAGGTCGCTGAACAAAGAAGAAGAAATAATAAGCATTCACCGACAGAGACAAGGAACTCAACAAAGATATGGAACCAAACCACATATATTTACTTTTACGCTTCTTCTGCGAGGCAGATGATCTTCCTGGTTGCTGTTGGAACTTATTGGTTCTTCCATTCACTGACTTTGACTGAGGCTGCATCCGCCTTGTATCAACCCAACATCCCGATCAAGTGACCAGATGCGCTCCAATTGGCTCCTACCAATTTTTTGGTGAAAGTGGGGGGGGGGGGGTGAGCATTCCTATTGGTTATTACCAATTTTTTGCCCATAATGTCACACTTTCAAGCAACGTCTGGTTGCAGTATTGTCAACTAAGCCAATAAATTTGAAGTTGCTAAGAGGATGGGCCACTATAGACCCATCTGTGTAGCTGCACGGGGAGCCGTTATTAATTTTGCATATTACTACCATCAATGTGCTACTCATCACAAAAATATAGCACATAGGAATAATATCATTTACCTGTTGGAATGGTGGCAGTTACCTCTTGCACGGTGGAGGATGCAGGATGACAAGCCATTCCAAGGGAGGAGGTCGGCAGTTTGAGAACCAGCAACCATCTGTATGAGTTGCCAAATGCAGCTTCACTCCATCGCACTGCATCGCCATTATTTGGTGAAAAGTATTCTTGTTTTGTTCCTCCATTACCTGATCTTTCCAACTGTCAAGAAGGATGCTATGAACCCACTCGATGACTGTATATTTACGTGTAATATGCTTATTAAACTCCTCTCTGGTTGATGCTTCATCAGTTGTACACAATGTGCACACAAACACAGTACCTTCCTCACCAACAGCTCAATTCAGACTGTGCTTTCCAAGTAATTCACAAGAGGGAGAGTGGTGGCAGGTGTAGGACAATCGACAAATAAATAACGGCAGGTTGAAGTACGTGATTCGAGACGTCTTTGTTAGATCAGATATTTACGAAAACCGCAGGATACCATCCAACGGAGCCCATCATCCCAGTTCCCATTTTTCCCACAACCTATTTGTTTAAAACAAACTAGCCATTGTGAATGATAACTTTTGAAATAACAGTGATGTTATATCTTAATAGTGCCATTCAGTGGTCGCTTGTAAAAACTTTCAAAGTCTGTCCTCGTACACCTGTATATGGAGGGTTCTCAGTTCAGCACATTTCTGCAATGAGATGCAGCCACAGTTTCGATAGTTACCGGTGTATAGAAAACAGCATTAACTATTGATAGCACCGACTTGGGTAAGACTGAATACAGCCTGTGTTTAGCTTGTACGTAAGAGGCTACAACATATTAAGTAAGAAAATATAAAAATTAGGTGTAATTGAAATCTCTTGGAATATAGAAACTATATGATGTCACGTACAAGGAGGTCGTTAATAATAAGTGACACACTCAACTGTCATTTGATGTGTTGTCTGTGAGAGTGGGTATATAAATCTCTATGCAAATAGTTCTTTAAGTATTTAATGTAATCATTTAAACTGTTATAACTTCCTTAATTATCATAGTGCAATCATGTGCTAAGAGGCAATTAACTTACTCCGTAATGCAACCACTTGAGCTTATTGTGATTTTCTTATAGGTTTATCGTAACTCGTATCTGGACGCAGGTCTTCAAGTGTAGATGGGAAACTGCATGGTCGGTGCACCTTCCACGCTGTTACTGGGAAAAATAAAGCTCCCTGTGTTACCGCCTGCCAGCACACCGTGCTATACACGTCCTCGCCTGCTTTCTATCTGCCACTGCGCTGTCAAACTCTTCCCCCTCCAGACCAGCTCTGCTCGCTACCTGCCACAGCCACCCAACCTTCGACTGCGACCGACACCTGCCAAGAAGCGAGAGTTGCCCTAGAAGCAACTGTCGATCTCTGCACGAGATGGCGAAATGAAATGATCGTATGGCACTATTGGACAGGAGACTCTGTCAGGGGTTCTTCGACTGTGTGATGCTGTCTTTCTACCTTGACACCACTTCAGGGACTTGCGCAACTTTGTAATGAAGATGACGTGAAAAATAATTAGGACAACACCAACACCCAGTACTGCGACCCAGACGAGAACTGAACCCGTGGCGCCAACTATTTTTTTTTTTTTTTTGTTCTTCCTATCTGCTTCTTCACCATTTTTGTCATCATTTCTTGCGGATGTCGTATGATACCACTGACATTCCATCGATGAATACTCCACCAATTTCCTTTTGTTACAGAGGATGGTCAGTCCCTGACCATACGTACTGAGCTGCTGTGCCAAAAAGGCCACGAGCCTTGGACATCAGGAGGTGATAAGAGAGTTGATCGCCATGACGAGATTATCAGTGGAGCAGCTGTCTGCCCCAGGACGTTGATGACATCGCCCTGCATACTGCCCATAAATATAATATGCTGCTAAATGAAAACGAGAGAAATGGAAAAAGTAAGTAAACTATTTACTCTCTCAAAAATGAGCGCCTGTATCTAGGGCACCGCCTTTGGCTTGTAATCGGGTTCTAGCGCCGACACTGCTTAAATTTTTAGTAAAAATTACCAGCCAAAGACTTCCGGCATAAGGACTCAAGCCATTCTCCCAATATCCTTGTCAAAGAGGTCAGACGAGCGGACGGAGGGGAAGCTGCCCCTTCAAATGGTTCAAATGGCTCTGAACACTATGGGACTTAACTTCTGAGGTCATCAGTCCCCTAGAACTTAGAACTACTTAAACCTAACTAACCGAAGTATATCACACACATCCATGCCCGAGGCAGGATTCGAACCTGCGACCGTAGCAGTCGCGCTGTTCCAGACTGAAGCGCCTAGAACCGCTCGGTCACCTGGCCGGCCACCTGCCCCTAAAAGGCGGAATAATCAGCAATGATCAACGGCATGAGGATTCAGAAGGCAACCACTACATTAAAGACACATAACGTGTATATGCATGACATCTGGCCTTTAACTGAAAAAGAGTCACAATGATGTCTCCATTGCCAAAGATTCTGGACTGGTCACTCAGTCGGATCTCTGGAAGAGAACTACCAACGGAAAGGTTGCCGTTATAAAAAGACTAAATAACCACCGAAGGAATAATGTTCGAGAAGCCGAGGTATGAAATGTCATACTTTAGAACGTGACTGGGAAGCTAGAAAATCTGAAAAGGGAAATGTATAGAGTCAGTCGGGATATAGTGGGCGTCCATGGAGTGAAATGGAAAGAACACAAGCATTTCTTGTCAGATGAGCATAGCATAACATCAACATCAACAGAAAATGGTGTAATGAGAGCAGGATTCGTTATATATAGGAAGGAAGGCCAGAGGATGAGTTACTATGAACAATTCAGTGGCAGGGTTGTTCTCATCAGAAACGACAGTAAACCAACACCGAAAAAGTAGTTCGGGTGAACATGCCGACTTCGCAATCAAAGACAAAGGATACTGAACGGGTAATTTATTACATAAAGGGAGATGGAAATCTAATATTCATCGAGGATTCGAATGCGGTTGAAGGGGAAAGAGTAGAAGAAAGTGTTAAGGGAGAATGTGGGCTTGGTAGTAGGAATGATAGAAGAGAAACACTAATTGAGTTCTGCAATTAAGTTGTAGCTATAGACAGTGTCCAAACAAGCAGTGGATATGGATCACTAATAACTGTTCTCGTAGCACTCTCTGCTAGGTCGTGCTAATACTCTGCGAATACTGTATGGCCGAATCTGGCAGGAGCGTCGCTTATATTCAGGTCGGCTAGATGCCGCTCCTATCGTGGTGACGTCCTGGTCAACGCGCTACCGGCCAACGACGCCTTCTCCGGTCTTGCGTTCTTCCTCTTCGTTCCGGCGCTTGCGGCTACCCCAGAACAGTTACAGCTTTTTAGGACACGTACCACGGAACATAGATAAGTGACTGTCTCCATTTCTTAAGACGTGCTGTGTGGTACATCAATTAAGTGCGATACACGTGTATATGACGCTTTACGTTTATCTTGTTCATGTAGTGACGGTTAGTTAGTCGAAGAGTTTTGTTTAGGTATACATTTTTTGTGAGGTGCTTTTGATTTTGAGTAAAGACGTCCATATGTCAGATTTCAGTTCCTTTCATGTAGCGTCGAAAATATGTAACTGCAAAAAAATGGTTCAAATGGCTCTGAGCACTATGGGACTTAACATCTTAGGTCATCAGTCCCCTAGAACGTAGAACTACTTAAACCTAACTAACCTAAGGACATCACACACATCCATGCCCGAGGCACGATTCGAACCCGCGACCGTAGCAGTCCCGCGGTTCCGCACTGCAGCGCTAGAACTGCACGACCACCGCGGACGGCATGTAACTGCAGCCTCTAGTTCATGTACTCAGATTCCTTCATCTGATGCTGTCTTTCTGCCCTACACTTTTGGTCAAATTGTTTTTCCGCATCCTGTAGATAGGAATGCGTACTGGTTCGACTGAGACCCAGGAAAAAGGATGCACCAACATGGAATCAATAAGAACGATAACTAGAAACGGAAGTCTCCTCCTCTATGGGCACACTTTCCGAGTGGTAGCTGACTGACACACGAAAAAAAATGTAGACTCTTCGAAACGAAAGACATAAACGTCAGGATAATTTCTAGAGTGCGAGAGAGATCTACGATTGATGGGCATTGCTGGAAATAAAGTAAGTGACAGGGATAGTTTCAGAAGGGTGGTGAAAGCTATCAGCGTTTTATGGCGCAATCACAACCCGAAACACGCGGATGGCTTTTATGAGAGGAGGGAGAAAGAAAGGCTGTTTTATGAACTCAAGAAGTACTGACACGGCGCCGAAACAAGCTGGTGGACACGTCCCAAACATTGATAGTGAAACTGGTTGTTAATAGGCAATCAGTAGAGACTCAGGTTGATAAAAGAAAGAACTAGGACTTTTTTGAATGAGGACTTTGGTTATTATTTGGCGATATGCACAAACGCAGGTGGCAGTAGGATCGCGCACACATTATAAAAGGACGTGTTTAAGGCCGCACGACGAGAATTAACAGTCTTTGAACGCAGGGTGGTAGTGGGGCTAGATGCATGGGACACTCCATTTCGAAACTCATTAGGGAATTGAATATACAGAGACCTACAGCGTCAAAAGTAAGCCGATTATATCGAATTTCAGGCATTAACTCTCACCACGGTAAAACATAGTGGCCGACGGCCTTCACTTAACGACCGAGAACAGCGGCTTTTGCGTAGAGTTGTCAGTGCTAACAGACACGCAACCGCACAAATAAATGTGCGACATACGACCAAGGTACCTGCTAGAACAGTGCTGTGAAACTTGGCGTTAATGGGCTGTGGCAGCAGACAACCGATGTGAGTATCTTTGCTAACAGCACGTCACCGCCATCAGCGCCTCTCCTTGGCTCGTGACCATATCGGTTAGAGCCCAGACAATTGGAAAATCGTGGAACGGTCAGATGAATCCCGATTTCAGTTGGTAAGAGCTAATGGTACGGTTCTTGTGAAGAGCAGACACTGCGAAGTTGTCAAGAAGGCACTATACAAACTTGTGATGACATCATAATGATGTGGGTTTTGTTTCCATGGAAAGGACTGGATCCTAGTCATGTCCGGCTACTTACAGGCAATTTGCAGCCGTTCACTGACTTCGTGTTCTAAACATTGTGCGTGGTGTCTGTTTGTTCTATATCGTGTCTCCCTACCACTTTCCCGCAACGACGCTCTGAGCGTGTTTTTTAGGGAATTGACTAGTTTGAACCTGGGATCTGTTGCTGGTAAGGAGACGCCAGACCACACATGACATGTAGAGTTCAGAAGAGTTCAGTGAGACTAGCGATGATATAACCAAATACTTAATGATTTCAGCGTCAGCTCCACTGCACTCCCTGTAAAAGAATCTTAATACTAACTAAATTTAGTGGAAGGGGTTCAAGGCTTTCCTATTTTTAGTTAGCTGGTAAAATAACGTCGAATAAGCAGTTAAGTTGACCATTGGAAATTTTATTCTACTCACAAAACATTGTTTATAAATTGCGCTATTGATAAAAGGAAATGTTTTAATACAGGATGGTAAAAACCAACTGCGTTCAACAAAAATGTGAACGAATATTCCCTGAATGCGTTTCCAAGTTGTACAATGGATCGGAGGATGACCTATGCCATATCACATCTATAATCTAGGTTTAAATTAAGTTTCACAAAAGAGAAAACTATCAAAATGGTCTACAGTGACCCTCAATTATCTTTAATTACTTATCTAACTTGTCGTAAATTACAGTGGCTGATGTGGCTTCTCAATAACTATATAGCAGAAAAATCATCGCGTTTCAGATTTTTACTTCAAGTGGCAAATGTGAACACCATGAGCTTTAATTGACGATCGACACTAGTATTACGCAAAAAGGGGATGTAACAGATGAGACTTCTGCAGTTCTGAGTGAAGCCTTATGCGCTCAAAAATGCGGCATCGCGTGCGTTCATTACCTTGTCGGTGTTCGTCAGGGGGCGACGGGCAGCACAGCTCCGCTCACCTCGTTGTCTCGGAAGCAACTCTCTCCTAACTTCTCCTTACTACAATTTATCGAAGTTGGTTTAAAAAAAACTATCTGGCTGTGTTTTCATCTGACCAATCAGGGTCTCAATGTTAACCTTAAGCTCTGCCTGCAAAAATTCTGTCCATCCAATGAGAAACGTTATACTTTTCGTGGTGGGGCAATGTTTTTAAAGTTTGCAACGTAACAGAGACGCGAAAAAGTCTCACGCTAAAACTTGCAGCTGGTGTGGTCCTTTTAGCGTTATTGCAAGATCTATACTGTTCTTCTGGAGGGCTCTATCTTTTAACATGGGCTGGGGGGTGGTCCTGATGTAACAGAGACGCGAAAAAGTCTCACGCTAAAACTTGCGGGTGGTGTGGCCCTTTTTGTGTTGTCGTAAGATCTATACTGTTCTTCTGGAGGGCTCTAGCTTTTAACATGGGCTGGGAGGTGGTCCTAACGTAACAGAGACGCGAAAAAGTCTCACGCTAAAAACTTGTGGGTGGTGTGGTCGTAGCGGTTAGCTGGCGACGTGGGTGTCCGTCCCTTATCGTAGGGCCTTCTCGCTTAACACGGTTCTGCTCTCGGCTTCTGTTCTCGTTTCTCCCCTCGGAACTGCGTCTGTCTCACGGTGGGAAGGTATGACATGCATTTAGGCATTCTTGTGTTAGTCTGTGGTATTCCATTTGATCACTCGTTACTCGTATTACTTTGGTTAATTTAATGTCACGATTTATTCGGAGCTATGTGACGTACTACTGGATTTGCTTATCATGTCAGGGTTTTCATGGAAGGTGTTGGATTTGCCTGACACCTTACAGTGTTCCCAAACAACGATAAAATTTTTATGGATAACAGTGAGCCATGTCATCGAGCCACAGTTGTTTGCAGTTGGTTTGAAGGACATTCTGGACAATTCGATAGAATGATTTGGCCATCCAGATCGCCCGACATGAATCCCATCGAACATTTATGAGACACAATCGAGAGGTCAGTTCGTGCACAAATCCTGCATGGGCAACACTTTCGCTATTATGGACGGCTATAGAAACAGAATGGCTCAGTATTTCTGCAGAGGACTGCCAGCGGGCTTGAGTCCATGGCACGTCGTTCAGCTGCTCTACGCCGGCCAAAAGGATGGCAGATACGCTATTAGGAGGCATACCACGTCTTTTGTCACCTCAGTTCATTATCTGTATCACAAAATTTGTTTTGACCACTCATATTTTTTTATGACGGGAAAAAAATCAATGTCTGCTATAAGCAAGCTGTAGCCTTATTGCTGTTACCCACGTCATCCCGGTCAACGTGTCCACGAACTTACTTCGCTGCAGACCCGTGGCTCTCATCTCCAACGTGGGAGCCGGGAAGGGCAGGCTGGCTGTTTTGCACCAGAAGAGGCGTGTCGTCCTCGCCGAGTGCATTAAGTGCGACGGCTAATTGCATCGTTAGGCACAGTGCAGAATTCCCCAGAGCCACGTTCCGGCCTCGATGGATGCGGGTTCCGTGTACGCAAAACAGAACACGGCGTGTCTGAGGTCATAGCCACTTCAGTACCTCTACGCAACCTTTGTTAGCACATGCGTGACTGCGAATGTGTTCAGTGACTACGTTCTCCACGTTAGGATAATAACAAAATGTGTTATTTCTAGACATTTTAATGTGTACAGCTGTGTCAATGGTACCAATAGTTGTTCATAGGTATCAGGAACTGTCCATTTGCAGTTTTTGTTCTTTCCAAACGCTTTAAGCCGGGTGTGGCGGAAGAGATGCACACAGCAAATGAGGTTGCCTCAAAGATTGCCTGTCGACAAAAATTTCTCCGCCTATTCTTTTCCCACGGACCTTCTTCACTAAAAATTATTTATTAATATACATTCTTTTTTGAAAAATAAAAAGGAGACTGACGTTGTGAGTTAATAATATTGTGACTGTTTTGTACTACTCAGATTATAAACTTGATTCATGCAGTTCAAGTAACAAATTGATTTACGTATTTACATTGGCTGACTACCTCATATCCTTCCACATTTGTAAGGGCCTTAAGTCACTGCAGCTATGCGGAACGCCAAAAAATGTTGGTAATTGAGTCACAGTGGAGTAAGTAACGTTGAATAGAGCAAACGTTGCTAGATAGCCATAAGTGGAAAGTACAGCATTGTCAAAACAAGATAAGAACTGCTTTCAATGACTTTTTAGGCCGCATCAGTCACTCAGTGCGCCTGAAATTCCGTAGAAAGGAGCTGCCAGGAATGTCTGAAATAAAATTTTTGTTTCCTTTTTGGTCATTGTCTTAGTTACAATGACTGATCCACAGTGCAAACATGCACATCTTGCGTTAACAAAAATTGTAACATATTGGCTCTAGACGTCATTACTAAAAGCATTACACTTAGCAATATCGTATGCTATCTTACTGTAGTTCTGCTTCAGTAGTGCTGATAATTAACGTAAATAATTAATGGAATATAGCAGAGTAATCAAAGAGCCAAATATCGCACATAAATTGCGTTTTAATGTAGCCTCCAAGTGAACAAGCAAATTTAAATATGCCTCTTCAGTTTAATGTTCAACTATCTTGAGCTAATTTAATCAACAAATGCCCTGTTTATCGATACAGTTACTAGCCAGTTAGCTTAAAAACTCACAAGTTTCTTAACTGCGTCGATGATTGTCACTTTCTGTCTGTAGCTCCACAGCGGTGAATTTTTGTTCTTGTGTTAACTGGCAAACCTTGCTCCTCTGAACGACTGCCACCCCACTCGGAATTCGGTATCAAGTTTTTTTTTACAGTATTCTTCCAATTTGTTTATCTGAACAATTTGTTCAGTCTGACTGACTACACCATTTCTTTTTTAATGTTGTGATTTGCTAACCACAGGATGAACGAAATAACATTGATCCGGAAAGTATGAGACTCAACTGATCCTTGTTAACGAACTGGAAAACTACCCATCATAGAAAATACTGGAAATCTTGATTTCACTGCAACAATCGGCTTTGTCATTTTTCTGCTTGCGCGCAACTCGCACAAGCTCTGCATCGAGTTTCTCTATGCCATCACATTTGAGTGAGTGAAAGGAGCAGACGTGATTAGTGAATGCAACCAAAATGGTGCTCACTCTAAAAGAAAGCGTGTTAATTGTCGACTGTTATACGAAGCACAATTCGTGGAAAACTTGTGCGAGATTGTTTACACAAGATTTTAAGACTTTAATTCGTTTGGCAAAACCTCCAGCAAAGTCTGCAATGCAAACATTTGTGGCAAAATGGCACGAGACGGTTTCTGTAGTGCATAAAAACGTTAATATCCGAAAAGTGTTCAAACACCAGAAAATATAGCTCGAGTAAAGGAAGGCCTGAAACAAATTCCGACGAAATCTCGACACCGTTAATGTGTGCAAGTGGGAATTAAGAGATCGCGACGAGACGTTATCAAAAAGACCTGCATGTGTATCCTTGCATATTTACTGTTGTGCTTGAGCTAGCGAACTGAGTGAAGTGTAATCACGACTTTTGGACCATCAGTTTTTAATTTCTTCAGACGAGGCCTGGTTCGGCATATCTGGGCATGCGAAGTCACAGAACACGCTCTATTATGCATCAGAAAATACCCATCAGTACTTCGATAAGACTGGTGTTTGATGCGCATCTCGATACGATTCTATCACCAAACTGTTAATACTAACAGATATACACTGAAACTGTTTAATCCATATCTAGATCTACTCATTGTATGGATATTTTAAGTAAGAAATAGCATCAGAACACATAGCTTTGACGACCTTGTCACTACAGCTTGCGGTGTTCGGTGATGAGAGGACAATCAGCAGAGTCAGTGCAATCACTTGGCCACCTCGATTACTTGATATCCCTCGCTGTGATTTTTACCTGTGAGGTGAAGTGAAAGATCAGGTGCACTGAAATAATCCTCATACACTGGAAGAGATACAGCAGAACACTTGAGACGCCACTGCTACTATCTCTCAGGTAGAGCTGCTACGTGTGACTCACAGTTCGATAAATCGAGCTCAGTATTGCATCGTCGTCAACAGTGGCCATTTCCAGGATACTGAGCGATGCTCATTACCATAGGTAAATCACGCATCAGTTTCATTGTAAATATTTTTCTAGTCGACAGTGGTGGTGGTAAGTTACTATGGGACCAAACTGCTGAGGTCATCTGTCCCTAGACTTAGACACTACTTAATCTACCTTAAACTAACGTATGCCAAGGACAACACACACACCTATGTCCGAGGGAGGACTTGAATCTCCGGTGGGGGCAGCCGCGCGAACCGTGGCAAGGCGACCGAGACCGCGCGGCTACCCCGCGCGGCTTGTCAACGCAAACAAAGAACGCCTGAATACGCTAGAAGAGACTACACGAGTCGACGTACAGGTTATGAGCTAAAAGTTTGAAAATAGGTTTCTGATGGAGTAAAAGTACGCACCGCGAACTACTACACCATTAGACTTGCGTACTTTTGGCGCATTCCGCTATTTTATTTTCGGCAGTCTACAGATAAGACACATAACTAAAGTAATACAGGTCAAGGAGGATATTGGAAGCTTACATCCGCCAGTTCCGGTATGGAGTTTATCTAATTTTTAAACAAGAGAGGTATACCAACCACACTTAATGAAAACTAGGCCCTATACAAATTTTACATCTAAAACATACAAAAGCGATTTACTGCACTTTCTCCAGCTGTTAGCGTCTGACTGCCACGAGGTTCCAGAATAGCCCTGAGGATATGATGGCCTATGCCTTGCCTGATAGGAGAATGATGAACTTCTACTTAAGAAACCTGAAAACTTGATGTGTACTCTTGCTCCACTCGTACTTCTGCACTCACCTACCCTCTCTGCCAAAGCTCTCAAACGAAGACCAAGATCTTATCACAAACGCTGTCAAAATTGTTCAATGATATCTGATCAGTCTTAACTGGCGCAATGAAGATCTTGCCATGATTTTGTCAGCAGTCAGCAGAGTTTACACAGCCCGTTGTTCTACTATAAACCAAAATCGTGCTGTCCCACATGATTAGCTTCCGGAAAAGAGAATAGGAAGGCTTGATAGTGTTCTTACAGCCACTGTCGAAATTTCTAGGTGTGTACACGATTTTCCATAAAGATCCATTCTTCCTGGACGATTGAATTATCTTGAAAGTTCCACTTTTCTCAAACATACCATCTTTTGGGGAGACCCTGTATCCACGAAGATTCTGATTTTTCTGAAGGACCCTCGGGAATATTACAACATATATTACATAACATGTGTTAACTCTTGATTATTTATGCTCTATTTTTTAATGATACGTAATTTTACTAAAGTGACATACCCCACTGCATTATATCATGTCTTTCTTTCAAAAATATTTAACAGCTGTAGATAATAGTTCAGTTAAAATAATATTCGTGAAGAATCTCATCTAGCTAGAGAGCCAGTCTTTCTGAAAACTAGTTCCCTATTCGCGAAATCATTCGTGGCCAAATCAGTGATTTGTTTCTTAAGTTTCTGTGACAAAGACATCAGAGAGATTACCAGCTGCAGTACAGGTCCATGTCTACTTCATTTATTCTGAGCGACGCAACATGGTGGCTACGACAGGACTGGAGTGCAAATACCAGCCTAGTTACTCAGATTTGTCTTGTCGGCGTTTTCCTTGCACTTCTTAACATAAAATCTGAGGTGGTATCTATGTAAGGACGTGTCCAATTTCCTTCGGCATCCTACGCCGTGCCATATGTTCCGTCTCTAAAAGGACATGATCTTAAATCCTAATCTTCCAAGCTTCTCTTTTCTTCTATCCACCGCCATTGACTGTAACGCTAAAACTAGTCTCTCTTTTGCCTTGGAGCCCCCACACAAAGCCCTGTTTGCTTTTGTGCTACTCTAGACATGAAACTCGTTGCTCTGTAGTTGATCTAGGCGGTGCTCATTCCCACAACTGGCAGTCATACAAATCGGAGAAAATTATTAACGGTGGTGCTGTTAGCTCGTTTCCGACGCATTTTCATCAAAAGACCGTGAGAGGAGTTCATAAACTTCACCGTGTAATGAACGCACCCTTAAAGGTTCCACAATTATTGTTCATAATAGCATATCTACTGATTCTTTTCATTTTGTAGCAGTTTTTTCTTTGGTTAAGGGTAGGATTCAGTATATTGCAATAACGACTGGTACTTATTTTTTCAAGATGGCTTCTGTCTCTGGCTCTCTTCTCATGGCGGATAATTTTTGTAAAAGACAGTGTCCCGACTGACTGATTCACTCACTCACTGATTCATCATAGCCCAGCCCAAATCACTGTAGGCGTCTCTTAAGAAGAGGATTTTCGTAATTCCAACCCTGAAAGGGTGGAATAGTGAGTGAAATTTCTTTTGAAAAAATATCGCTATTAAGGCTACTTTGAAGCTAGACCTACGAAAATTGGTATTTTGTTCCTCAGTCAGAAATAAAGAAACACGCGTTTCAGCGTTTTTGGAAATTTAATAACGAGTGAAAGGTTTTTTTTTTGGAAGTAAATTATTACCAAATAACTACTTAAGTATTTTTGGAGCTGCATCTATAAAAATAGGTATTTCTCTCTTCTCGGTTACAAACAAAATAATACCTGCTTCAGTGTTTTTGGAAATTTAGCCCATAAGGGGTGACATAGGGGATGAAATGTTTTATGAAACTACTTCTCTATAAAATCATTTCAAAAGCTAAATCTAAAAAATTTGAATTCAGCTTCTCGTTTGAAAGAAAAAAACAACGTATTTCACTGTTATAGGAAATACAACCCCTATTCGAAGAAAACAGGAGATGAGAGTTTTTTCATCACGCAAGCGTTTGTGAAATTACATCTATAAATATTTGTATTTGAATTCTCTGTTTAGAAATAAAAAACACATATTTGAATGATTTTGGAAATTCAGCACACAAGAAACAGAGGGTGAAATGTTGTATGTAAATATTTCATTGTGAAAGCATTTTTAAAGTTACATCTTTGGAAACTGGTATTTGTCCTCTCGGTCAAAACTTACGTATTTCACTGTTTTTGGAAATTCAGCTCCTAAGGGAGTGAAGTAGGGCAAGCCCTAATTCACTGACTCATGACCGCCCAGCCCAAACCGCTACGTATAGAAAGTTGAATTTCGGAGGGGGGTGTTGATCTCATATTATACGCATTGTTTAAGAAGGGATTGTATAGTATTTCCACACCTAAAGGCATCAGATAGAGGATTAAAGGCTTTATGAAAATATTAAAGCATTTTGAAGCTACAACTACGAGACTTGGTGTTTGGTTTCACAGCTAAAAATAAAAAAATTCGTGTTTCAGCATTTGTCGAAATTCAGCTACAAAAGGGATAAAATTGTGGGTGAATGCTTTGTTGAAAATAAATCGTTATTAAAGAACTATTAAAGTAATTTTAAAACCACATCTATGAAAATTGAAATTTGTCTTCTCGCTTAGAAATAAAAAAATACGTGTTTCAGAAGTTATTCCATTACGACAGCATTTTCAAAGCTAAATCTATGATAATTTGTATATGGATCTTCCGTTATAAATAAAAAATACGTACTTCACTGTTTTTGGAAAGTAAACCCGTAAGGGGTGAAACACAGGATAAAAATTATTAAGAACATAATTCGTTATATTAAAAAGAATTTTGAAGCTGAATCCATGAAAACTGATATTTCACTTCTCGGTTCGATAGAAAGAAATATGTCTTAGGGGATGACAGTTTCTTTGTAAAATTCACTACAAAAGCGCAGAGGCATGATTAACAAAAACCTTGGACTCCAGCTACCAGAATAGCTTTTTGGCCAGGAGTACAATCGGAAAAGCCCTTGTTTCTATGTCCGCAATTAGCGTAGAAAAAATGTGTGCAGATCATATAGCACATGCGAGCGGAGCAGTGGGTCACAAACCAGCATTCTGCAAATATCAAAAAATGTTTTACATTACCCCGGTTCCCAGAACTCCTGAAGATAGACGTTGACTGTGGATACTGTATCACAGACACAGTCCCTCTCATTGTTCAGAGATATCACTAAACCTGCCCAAACCATGCATGGCTCCAAAATTTTTGTTAATCATGCCTTTTGCGCTCTTGTGGAGGTACACTCCTGGAAATGGAAAAAAGAACACATTGACACCGGTGTGTCAGACCCACCATACTTGCTCCGGACACTGCGAGAGGGCTGTACAAGCAATGATCACACGCACGGCACAGCGGACACACCAGGAACCGCGGTGTTGGCCGTCGAATGGCGCTAGCTGCGCAGCATTTGTGCACCGCCGCCGTCAGTGTCAGCCAGTTTGCCGTGGCATACGGAGCTCCATCGCAGTCTTTAACACTGGTGGCATGCCGCGACAGCGTGGACGTGAACCGTATGTGCAGTTGACGGACTTTGAGCGAGGGCGTATAGTGGGCATGCGGGAGGCCGGGTGGACGTACCGCCGAATTGCTCAACACGTGGGACGTGAGGTCTCCACAGTACATCGATGTTGTCGCCAGTGGTCGGCGGAAGGTGCACGTGCCCGTCGACCTGGGACCGGACCGCAGCGACGCACGGATGCACGCCAAGACCGTAGGATCCTACACAGTGCCGTAGGGGACCGCACCGCCACTTCCCAGCAAATTAGGGACACTGTTGCTCCTGGGGTATCGGCGAGGACCATTCGCAACCGTCTCCATGAAGCTGGGCTACGATCCCGCACACCGTTAGGCCGTCTTCCGCTCACGCCCCAACATCGTGCAGCCCGCCTCCAGTGGTGTCGCGACAGGCGTGAATGGAGGGACGAATGGAGACGTGTCGTCTTCAGCGATGAGAGTCGCTTCTGCCTTGGTGCCAATGATGGTCGTATGCGTGTTTGGCGCCGTGCAGGTGAGCTCCACAATCAGGACTGCATACGACCGAGGCACACAGGGCCAACACCCGGCATCATGGTGTGGGGAGCGATCTCCTACGCTGGCCGTACACCACTGGTGATCGTCGAGGGGACACTGAATAGTGCACGGTACATCCAAACCGTCATCGAACCCATCGTTCTACCATTCCTAGACCGGCAAGGGAACTTGCTGTTCCAACAGGACAATGCACGTCCGCATGTATCCCGTGCCACCCAACGTGCTCTAGAAGGTGTAAGTCAACTACCTGGCCAGCAAGATCACCGGATCTGTCCCCCATTGAGCATGTTTGGGACTGGATGAAGCGTCGTCTCACGCGGTCTGCACGTCCAGCACGAACGCTGGTCCAACTGAGGCGCCAGGTGGAAATGGCATGGTAAGCCGTTCCACAGGACTACATCCAGCATCTCTACGATCGTCTCCATGGGAGAATAGCAGCCTGCATTGCCGCGAAAGGTGGATATACGCTGTACTAGTGCCGACATTGTGCATGCTCTGTTGCCTGTGTCTATGTGCCTGTGGTTCTGTCAGTGTGATCATGTGATGTATCTGACCCCAGGAATGTGTCAATAAAGTTTCCCCTTCCTGGGACAATGAATTCACGGTGTTCTTATTTCAATTTCCAGGAGTGTATTTTCATAGCAACTTTTATCCCCTAACAAGTATTTTTAATATCTAACCGAGAAGTGAAATACCAGTATTCATAGATTTAGCCTCAAATTTGTTTCAATGTAACGAAATATTTTCTTATAAATTTTCATTTATCTTGGGGTCTGATTTTCCAGAAACAATGATACACGTACTTTTTTTATTTCTAACTGAAAAGTCAAATACCATTTGTCACAGATGCAGCATTAGAAACCCTTCAGTAATTCCTTAGTCATTATCTAATCAAAAATAGTAAAACTCTTATTTTTTCATCTCCAGCTGAGATGCCAAAGACCAATTTTCAAACATTTAGCTTTAAAAATTCTTTCGCAATGAAATACAGGGTGATCAAAAAGTCAGTATAAACTTGAAAACTTAATAAACCACGGAGTAATGTAGATAGAGAGGTAAAAATTGACACACATGCTTGGAATGACATGGGATTTTATTAGAACAAAAAAAAAAACAAAGTTCACAAAATGTCCGACGGATGGCGCGTGAAAGATCTCTTGCGCGCGTCGTTTGGTGATGATCGTGTGCTCAGCCGCCACTTTCGTCATGCTTGGCCTCCCAGGTCTCCAGACTTCAGTCCGTGTGATTATTGGGCTTGGGGTTACCTAAAGTCGCAAGTGCATCGTGATCGACCGACATCTCTAGGGATGCTGAAAGACAACACGCGACGCCAATGTCTCACCATAACTCCGGACATGCTTTACAGTGCTGTTCACAACATTATTCCTCGACTACAGCTATTGTTGAGGAATGATGGACATATTGAGCATTTCCTATAAAGAACATCATCTTTGCTTTGTCTTACTTTGTTATGCTAATTATTGCTATTTTGATCAGATGAAGCGGCATCTGTCGAACATTTTTTGAACTTTTGTATTTTTTTGGTTCTAATAAAACCCCACGTCATTCCAAGCGTGTGTGTCAATTTGTACCTCTCTACTTACATTATTCAGTAATTTATTCAGTTTTCAAATTTATACTGACTTTTTCATCACCCAGTATTTCCATAAAAATTTTCATCCTTCGTTTCAGACCCAGAGGGGAGGAATTTCCAAAAACAGTGACATGCATATGTTTAATTTCTAACGGAGAAGCCAAATACAAATTTTAATAGATTTAGCTTCAAAAATGCTTGCACAATGAAATATTTCCATAAAAAATTTCATCCACCATTTCACCCCCACAGAAGTTCAATTTCCAAAAAATAGTGAAACTAATACTTTTTTATTTCTCTCTGAGAAGCCAAATTTAAATTTTCATACATTTCGCTTTAAAAATGCTTTCATAATAAAATATTTTCATAAAAAATCTCAACCCGTATTAACCTCCTTAGGGGTTCATTTTCCAAAAACACTAAAATACGTATTTTTTTGTTTATAACCAATGTTCACATATGTAGCTTTAAAATACTTTACTAGTTTCTTCATAATCATATATTTAAAAAACAAGCTTTCTCTCACTATTTCACCCCCATAGGGTGAGAAATCTAATACCAGTTTTCGTACACGTAGCTTCAAAATTACCTCAACAGCGACATTTTTCAAAAAAACTCTTTATCCCGTACTTCATCCTCTTAGGGTTGGAATTTCGAAAAATCGCTTCTTAAGAAACGCCTGCAGTGTAAGATCAATACCTTTCCCAAATTTCAAGTTCTCATTTTTAGCGTTTAGCGGTTTGCAGTGGATGATGACGAGTCAGTCAGTCAGTCAGTCAAGACATTGCATTTTGTATATAGAGACAACACGCAGAATAAAGGGAGAGCTCACATAACTTTCACTGAAAACCAGAAAATAAGCTAGTAACCTTACACAGGATTCTAAATACATATCGAGTTAACATGAAAATACAGTGCTTCAAAATACGTTGTCTATGATATGACTAAGGAAGACTATCGATCTTGTTTGGTGCACAAGACGTGTCACTGTCATGATGTTTCTTCTAGAAGCAGGCGAAAGAGACAGAGTATGAAGGTATGATCAGTCTTAAAGCACAAAAACGTTAACAATAAACATGAAGGACTAGAAAAAAAGTGAGCCATCATAAAAGCTCATCAGAGCGACTTTAATCCAAGCACTACTCTGGTGAACTGATGTATATCGAATGAGACTGGGATTGTTGCATATCACACGCCAGTTGCTCGAATAGGACGCTATACATACCACTCTTCAAAGATACAGTAGTATTCAGAAAATGCAGTGCCCTGTCAATGCCTGTTAGTGTAGTGACACCTCTCGCTCCTAGGTGTATTGGGTGGCAATATTGTTTCAACAGAAAATTACTTCCAAGATACGTCGAGTACCGTCACAGTATTGTGGTCGATTCCACGTAGTTTCCACAGCGCTCTGACGTAATTACATTAATGGCATCAGCGACGAGGAACGTAGCTGATATTATAAGAACGAGCTACGCCGGCAAGACTGTTTCGAAGAAATATCACCGGTACATCAGGAAATTACATTACTGGCATCCCAGAGCAAAATTCCCCCTGGACACTGAAGTTTTCATTTAAGGAAGTTTTAATTACAAGGTATCCCATTTTATTTTTTTCTAGAAGCTGCTCAGCTGATGGACTGCTTTTACCTCCATCCGAAGAGTAAGGCCAGGAACATTTCCACAGCACTGTTATTAAGTGGACTGGAAACGATACAGATGTCTATTCACACAACGACGTACAACTACCGTTTACCCCTCTGTTAGATCCTTGGTCAGCCTTTAGTTATATTTACCCTGGTTGGTTGATAATCGGTTTTTCGTTACCATTATGTCCATTCTAGTACTGTAGTAAAGATCAATAAAGATGAACGAGTAAGTCTTTCCCTTTTGTTCCATTGTGTACGACTGGGCATCTTGTCTCCAGACCAGTTAATAACAGTGTAAATAGCAATTAGTACAGAGTTTGTTGCATTGTAGTACGTCAATAACATCGCGATTACGAGCAACGGGGCGTTGATGGTTGCAACTCGCAATGTGCAATAGCGGCGCGTTTCGTTTATTTGAAGCATCAACTTTACTTTGCAAATTTCTCTAGATGTAACTGATGTATTGCTATGCAAGCATGGCCATTCTTTTTGTGATTTTTCATATTATTGAGTGCGTATCAGGAGAAAGAAAACTGGCGTTCTACGGATCGGAGTGTGGAATGTCAGATCCCTTAATCGGGCAGGTAGGTTAGAAAATTTAAAAAGGGAAATCGATAGGTTAAAGTTAGATATAGTGGGAATTAGTGAAGTTCGGTGGCAGGAGGAACAAGACTTTTGGTCAGGTGAATATAGGGTTATAAATACGAAATCAAATAGGGGTAATGCAGGAGTAGGTTTAATAATGATTTAAAAAATAGAAGTGCGGTTAAGCTACTACAAACAGCATAGTGAACGCGTTATTGTGGCCAAGATAGACTCGAAGCCCACGCCTACTACAGTAGTAAAAGTTTATATGCCAACTAGCTCTGCAGATGATGAAGAAATTGATGAAATGTATAACGAGATAAAAGAAATTATTCAGGTAGTGAAGGGAGATGAAAATTTAAAAGTCATGGGTGACTGGAATTCGACAGTAGGAAAAGGAAGAGAAGGAAACGTAGTAGGTGAACATGGATTGGGGCTAAGATATGAAAGAGGAAGCCGCCTGGTAGCTTTGAGGAATGAAATAGTGAAGGCAACAGAGGATCAAGTAGGTAAAAAGACGAGGGATAGTAGAAATCCTTGGGTAACAGAAGAGATACTGAATTTAACTGATGAAAGGTGAAAATACAAAAATGCAGCAAGTGAATCAGGCAAAAAGGAATACAAACGTCTCAAAAATGTGATCGACAGGAAGGGCAGAATGGCTAATCAGAGACGGCTAGAGGACAAATGTAAGGATGTAGAGGCTTATCTCATGAGGGGTAAGATATATACTGCCTACCATTGGAGAAAAGAGAACTACTTGCATAAATATCAAGAGCTCAGATGGAAACCCGGTTCTAAGCAAAGAAGGGAAAGCAGAAAGGTGGAAGGAGTATATAGAGGGTCTATATAGGAGCGATGTTCTTGAGGGCAATATTATGAAAATGGAAGAGGAGGTAGATGAAGATGAAATGGGAGATATGATACTGCGTGAAGAGTTTGACAGAGCACTGAAAGACCTAAGTCGAAACAAGGCCCCTGGAATAGACAACATTCCATTAGGACTACTGACAGCCTTGGGAGAGCCAGTCCTGACAAAACTCTACCCTCTGGCGAGCAAGATGTATGAGACAGGCGAAATTCCCTCAGACTTCATAAAGAATATAATAATTCCAATCCCAAAGAAAGCAGGTGTTGACAGATGTGAAAATTACCCAACTATCAGTTTAATAAGTCACAGCTGTAAAATACTAACCCGAATTCTTTACAGACGAATGGAACAACTGGTAGAAGCCGACCTCGGGGAAGATCAGTTTGGATTCCGTAGAAATGTTGGAACACATGAGGCAATACTGACCCTACGACTTATCTTAGAAGAAAGATTAAGGAAAGGCAAACCTACGTTTCTAGCATTTCTAGACTTAGAGAAAGTTTTTGACAATGTTGACTGTAATACTCTCTTTCAAAATTCTGAAGGTGGCAGGGGTAAAATACAGGGAGCGAAAGGCGATTTACAATTTGTACAGAAAGCATATGGCAGTTATAAGAGCCGAGGGACATGAAAGGGAAGCAGTGGTTGGGAAGGCAGTGAGACAGGATTGTAGCCTCTCCCCGATGCTATTCAATCTGTATATTGAGCAAGCAGTAAAGGAAACAAAAGAAAAGTTCGGAGTAGGTATTAAAATCCATGGAGAAGAAATAAAAACTTTGAGGTTCGCCGATGAAATTGTAATTCTGTCAGAGACACCAAAGGACTTGGAAGAGCAATTGAACGGAATGGACAGTGTCTTGAAAGGACGGTATAAGATGAACATCAACAAAAGCAAAAAGAGGATAATGGAATGTAGTCGAATTAAGTCGGGCGATGCTGCGGGAATTAGATTAGGAAATGGGACACTTAAAGTAGTAAAGGAGTTTTGCTATTTGTGGAGCAAAATAACTGATGATGGTCGAAGTAGAGAGGATATAAAATGGCAAGGAAAGCGTTTCTGAAGAAGAGAAATTTGTTAACATGGAGTATTAATTTAAGTGGCAGGAAGTCGTTTCTGAAAGTATTTGTATGGAGTATAGCCATGTATGGAAGTGAAACATGGACGATAAATAGTTTAGACAAGAAGAGAATAGAATCTTTCGAAATGTGGTGCTGCAGAAGAACGCTGAAGATTAGATGGGTAGATCACAATAACTAATGAGGAGGTATTGAATAGAATTGGGGAGAAGAGGAGTTTGTGGCACAACTTGACTAGAAGAAGGGATCGGTTGGTAGGCCATGTTCTGAGGTATCAAGGGATCACCAATTTAGTATTGGAGAGCAGCATGGAGGGTAAAAATCGTAGAGGGAGACCAAGAGATGAATACACTAAGTAGATTCAGAAGGATGTAGGCTGCAGTAGGTGCTGGGAGATGAAGAGGTTTGCACAGGATAGAGTAGCACGGAGAGTTGCATCAAACCAGTCTCAGGACTGAAGACCACAACAAGAACAAAGAAATAATAGGAGGAGCCCGTTTAAAAAACATAAGTTTGCGTTGAAAATAATATTTGCTTACGTTTTAGAATGTCTCTTAGTATTTACTTTCATGAGCCCCCGCCTTACATTCATACCTGTGAAAATCGTTTTCCAGTATCTACTTTAATTCCAGAGATATTTAAGCTGAAACGTTTAAGTGAGGTATCCCGTATATCCCTCTCTCTCGACATTCTTAAATATGTGAGCAGGAAATATAATGAATTACGCCCTTGAAGACTGAACAAACCCATTCTGACGTTTCAACATTATGAGGCTCCAAGGAATCATCAATTTAGAATTGGAGGGAAAAATGAGAGGTAAAAATTTTCGAACCAGACCAAGAGACGAATGTAATAAGCAGGTTCAGATGGATGTGGGTTACAGTAGTTATTCCGAGATGAAGAGCTTTGCACAACAGAGAGAGTAGCGTGGAGAGATGAACCAAACCAGTTTTCGGACTGAGGCCACAAAAAATAGGAAAAAAAGCTTCAGCTGCATGTTTTCATCCAGTGAGGCCATGTGACTTTTAATTGTAATCCGTTCGTCAGAAGATAATACTAAGTTTTTGCCGTTTCCTTAGTGCAATTCGAGTGAAATGGAACATGTTTCGGCATTATGTGTCATCTGTCATATCCCAAGCATCCGTAACCCAGTACTGCATTTACCACCAATCATGTCACCAAACACGACAGATAAATATTTAACACGCAAAACTGAGCAAACATGAGTGACTTTCGCTCTATATAACAGTATATGCAACGAACGCTGAGAAAAATGGACGAAACAAGTTATACACGTGAATAATTAGGATTTATTCTTAACCCAACAGCTAGGATTGAATAATCTTTAGAGTTGTTTATACTGATTTTGTATACCTATATTTCGTAGTAAAATTAAAATCTTCAACCAGCTGAGACCCAACTCTAGAACGTTTTCCATTACTCAGGAAGTTAGCCAAATGATGAGCACAAGCTGAAAGAAACTTCAATCCAGTGTTGTAGCCACCATTAATTTCGGATACTGAACCATGTGCAGTCAACTTACAGAAATTAAAATGATATATATTGAGACTAGCAACAACTCTCTGTTACCACACGAACGTTGACCATCTGCTGCCTTTTTGCATTTCGCAGCATTCTGCCAACGATTTCACCTCCAAAGCGAATTTTTACTGGATGGCAAGTGTGGCAAAGTATGCGATGTGTTGAGTCCGCCCCGACAGCTGAGTGGTCAGCGTGACGAATTGCCGTCCTACGGCCTGGGTTCGATTCCCGGCTGGATTGGGGATTTTTCTCCGCTCAGGGACTGGGTGTTGTGTTGTCTTCCTCATCATTTTATCCCCATCCGGCGCGCATGTCACCCAATGTGGCGTCTAATGTAATAAGAGCCGCACCAAGCTGGCCGGACCTGCTTCGCAAGGAGCCTCCTGGCCAATGACGCCCAACGCTCGTTTCCATTGTTTGTTTCTAAGAAAGAGTAAAACAAAACACAGTACATGTAATTCTCCATAACGCGCAGTTTCGATATACTGGTACCAATAACTACATGAATTACGTGGGTGCACTGACAACAGTGTTCTTAAATTCGATATTCCCTTGAAAATATTACCAAAAATGGAAACCTGTACATATTACAAAAATGGATGTGTGTACACAGAGCTGACAAACGTCATGGGCCACCTCCTGATATTGTGTCGGGCATTCTTCTGTCTAGCCGCGCGGAATTAGCCGAGCGGTCTAGGGCGCTGCAGTCATGGACTGTGCGGCTGCTCCCGGCGGAGGTTCGAGTCCTCCCTCGGGCATGGGTGTGTATGTTTGTCCTTAGGATACTTTAGGTGAAGTAGTTTGTAATCTTAGGGGCTGATGACCTTAGCAGTTAAGTCCCATAAGATTTCACACACATTTGAACATTTTTTTCTTCTGTCTAGCGTGTTGCAGCAGCTCGACTTGGCATGGGCCCTACAAGTCATTGGAAGTCGCCTACAGCCATGATGCCATGTAGCCGTCCGTGACAGCGAAAATGTTACCGGTGCAGGATTTTGTGCACGAACTGACCTTTCGAATACGTCCCATAAATGTTTTATGGGACTCACGTCGGGCGATCCGGGTGGCCTAATCCTTCTCTCGAAGTGCCTAGCATGTTCTTCGAACCAGTCGTGAACGAGTATGGCCCGGTGACATGAAGCATTGTCATCCACAAAAATTCCGTCGTTGTTTGTGAACATGAAGTCCATGAACAGCTGTAAGTAGCCGAACGTTATAAAATGACTTTTATCTTAATAATATGAATATTTATATATGTGTTTGGAGAGAGAGAGAGAGAGAGATTGATTTTTGATTGAGATTTTTTACTTTCAGTCGTAACAGGTACCTGAATTTTGGTTGCTGCCTCCGTCAATGATCAGCTTCTGCACCAGTTGGTGACGTATTCTAATTTTTAGGAAGTTATTGTTCTTTAAGGTTTAAAATACGACTCTTTTAGTTATTTGGCCCTATCGCGGATAGCTTTGAGCCCAAGTTTTCGTAGCTTTTCATACCTAACGGACCAATGTTGTAAGCTAATAAGATCAAATAGCAATCTGCTTTTCGTGAGAAGAGGAGATTGCTTAGCACACAAACTTCCTTCAAAATACACATCCTGCTACATCAAAACTGGTCAGTGGAGTTCAGCACCATACTATTGTATAAGAACATAATCCAATTACTGTAATTAAGAAATTATGTGAGGTTGTTACTTTTGAATGAAAACTATAGAGAATGCATTTCTTTTCCCGTATTTTAGTGAACTTTGTACACTTACAGTTCTGTCGATTGATAGACGGCAACGACAATGAAGTTTACCTCCTTTTCCAAAACCAAGATATTTCTATTCTTCACTTATTTGTATACATAAATGTTTGGCAAGTCTTTCACATACTTCACTCGATTTTATCACTAAAATATCAATTTTCATAAAATGTAACAATACGTTCTTAGCGACAGCCTAGCAACACTCCCTCTTTCCTCAAGACACCGATTAACAGTCATTTTTTTAAAATAAATCAATCGTCTTTTTTTTTAGAGTCCATACTCAAAGATTCACCACTACTATCGTTGCAGGGATTGCGTGCTAAAGAGTTTGTTGCTGTCCAGCTGCGCTTCACTTCACTTCAAGTGCTTTTTGAATCGGTATAATTTCTGAGATTCTCAGAATAAAATCAGACACAATTTGGGTAAAAAAAAGGGGGCACTGAGGCTCACATAACATTACGACGTAACGGTTTCCAGTCAGTAATCCGTTTCATGTTTTGTAAACACAGCTCACATCATGATGTAGCCACCACCAGCTTGCACAGTGCCTTGTTGACAACTTGGGTCCTGGCTTCATGGGGTTTGCGCCACACAAGAATGCTACCATCAGCTCTTACGAACTGCAATCGGAACTCCTCTGGTCAAGCCACGTTTTTCCAGTCGTCTAGTGTCCAACCAATATGATCACGAGCCTGGAAGAGGTGCTGCAGGCGCTGTCGTGCTGTTAGCAAAGGTCGTTCGTCTCGTGCTGTAGTCCTTTAACGCAAAATTTTGCCGGATTGTCTTAATAGATACATTCATAGTACGTCCCACCTTGATTTCTGCGGTTAGTTCACGTAGTGTTGCTTGTCTGTTGGCACCGAGAACTCCACGCAAACGCTGCTGCTCACGGTCGTTAAGTGAAGGCCATCAGCCACGGAGCTGTGAGAGTTTATGCCTGAAATTTAGTATTCTCGGCATGCTCTTGACACTGTGCATCTTGGAATAGTGAAGTCTCTAACGATTTCCGAAATGGAATGTCCCATGCGTCTAGCTCCAACTACCATTCCGCATTAGCTCCAATTGTCATTCTGCGTTCAGAGTCAGTTAATTCCCGTAGTGCGGTCATACTCACGCCTGAGATTCCTTTACAATGAAATGAATACGCCTAGCTGCATACAGGCGATGATGCAAGCCAACGGGGGCAGTTGAAAATGTGTGCCCCGACCGGGACGCGAACTCGGGGTCTCCTGCTTAGGTCTCCTGCTTTCATGGCAGACGCTCTGTCCATCTGAGACACCGAGGACACAGAGGAGAGTGCGACTGCAGGGACTTATCTCTGGCATGCCTTCCGTGAGACCCACATTCCCAACTCATTGTCCCGCACTATGTTCATAGTGCTCCTGCCCATTATACTCACTACTCGCGGCTTCTTGCCGATTCCCGTAAGAGTTCGGGCATTGTTTGTGCATCCGCACAGAAGAAAGTGGTCAAATGGCCAGTGAGCCTTAACTATATATACAGGGTGGTCCATTGATCGTGACCGGGCCAAATATCCGACGAAATAAGCGTTCAACGTGTGAAAGAGATTTCATATATGAAGATGGTATATATTTACTTACTTATTTACTTATCGCGAATGGACCCAGAAGGATCACGCAAAGCTTTCTGACGTCGTTTCTTCCATACTTCTTTCATTCGTTCTCCATGTTTTCTTTTTCTTTCTTCTGTCCATTTTGTTCCTGGTCTCTTTAGTGCTTCCTTCTCCGACAATACAATCCACTTTTCCACCTTATTTCTAAAAGTTTTTCTATCTTTGACATCTTTAAGTTCAATATTTGCTTTTTGTAAATCTAATTTTACTTGGCTAATCCATGGTGTTGTTGATTTGACTTTTTCTATGTAAGTGAGAATTCTGTTGGTGAGTCGTGTGGGGGGAAGTCTAGTGACATGTACATAAAATTTTAATCTTCGCCTTCTTATGTCTGCTGCCAGGTTTGATATAGTTTCTGTGGTTCTTCTTGATTGTATCCGGTATCCTTCTTCTGTTAATTTTGGACCTAAAATCTTTCTCATAATTTTGCATTCTTCTTTTAGTATTTTTTCTAAATCACATTTTGTGTGGAGTGTGAGCGTTTCACTAGCATATAGTGCTGCTGGCTTAATTACTGCGCAGTAGTGTCTGATTTTTGTGTTCAAGGAGATGCATTTTTTATTGTATATTTCATGTGTCATACCATATGCTCTCTTCATTTTCTGTTGTCTGATCTTCTGTGCAACTTTCTCACCTCCGGTTGGCTCCAAAATTTCACCTAGGTATTTAAAATGTTTTACTCTATTTATTTTTCCATAATTTGTGTTCAAACTGTGTATATGGAATTTCGTACAGAAAAATTCTGTCTTTTGAAACGAAATTTGTAAACCTACTTTATCCGCGCATTCCTTAAGGATCTCTATTTGTTTGGTGGCGATTTCTTCATCATCTGCAAGTATGGCCAAGTTGTCCGCGAATGCTAAACAAGATATCTCCACGTTGTCTTTGGTTCTACCAAGATGGATTGGTTTCCAGTAGGATTGATTTTTTAATTCTTTTTCCCATTCCTTAATGACTTTATCCAGGACTATATTAAACAGAAGTGGAGATAGCCCGTCACCTTGACGTACTCCAGTTTCTATGAGAAAAGGTTCAGAGATTTCTCCCCTGAATTTAACTTTAGATACAGTGTCTGTCAGTGATTCTTTGATAAGCCTTAGTGTTTTGGAGTCAAGTCCAAGTTCCTCTAAAATGTTAAACAAAGATTGCCGGTCAATTGAGTCATAGGCTTTCTTAAAATCTACAAATGTACAAATTATGGGGGCATTTCTAATTGCTTTGTGTTTTAATATTGTCTTTAAATTAAATATTTGTTCTATGCATGAGCGACCGGGGCGGAAGCCTGCTTGATAATCACCAATTTGGCGTTCCAGCTGCTCTTGTGTTCTTTTCAGCAGGCATCTTGAGAGAATTTTGTAGGTGACTTGTAAAAGTGAGATTCCCCTGTAGTTATTGACATTTGTTCTGCCTCCTTTTTTATGTAACGGGTCAATAAGGGCACATTTCCAATCCTCTGGTAATTTTTCTGTTTCCCATATTTTTGTTATTATTTTTGTGAGCTCTTGCAACGTCTTTGGTCCTAGGTTTTTTAATAGCTCTGCAACAATGCCATCTTCGCCAGATGTTCTATTATTTTTTAAGTTTTTAATGTGACATTTGATTTCTTCCTGTGTTGGTGGTAATGAATCCGGTTGAGCGTTGGCACTGATTTCTTTGGGAAACCTTAAACTAGGTTCTGGGCAATTTAGTAGGTTAGAAAAATATTGAGCCAATACTTGACAGTTTTCCTGGTTTGTTAGGGCTAATTTACCATCTGGTTTTCTGAAACATAAATTTGGAGGGATATATCCTCGTATTTTATCTGCGAAAGTTCTATAGAAGTCTCTTGTATTATAGTTTTGGAAATTTTCTTCTATGGCATCCAGTTGTGCCTTTGTGTACTTCCTTTTTGCTTGCCTAATAGATTTTGAAACCTGTTTTCTATCCTCGTTAAATAAATGTAGACTTTCTTGTGATTTTTTGCTGTTATATTCTTGAAATGCCGTTTTTCTCCTTTCCAATGCATTTTCACAGTCTGAATCCCACCAAGGGTGTTTGAATATCTTTTTCAAGGGAATAGTTTCCTTAGCTATTCGCGTGATTTTAGAATGAAATTCTTCCCATGTGTTTGCCTTTTCCTTCTCCCATTCTTCTTTTACTTTAGATTCTTTAATCTTCTTGGTGTCATATTTCTGTATTTCTGTTTTCTTCTGATGACTTCTTCGTGCTGTAAACTTGATTTTAATTCTAGTTAGGTAATGGTCTGAATCAATGTTTGCTCCTCTGCGTACTTGGACGTCGTAAATTTCTTTCTGTACTGGGTATGAAATCGCCACATGATCTATTTGAAACTCGCCAATTTGTTGTATAGGAGATCTCCATGTCTTTTGTTTTCTTGGACATTTTCTTAGAGATGTAGACATTATCTTCAGGTTATTCTGCTTACATAGTTCGACGAACCTTGTACCATTTTTATTGGTAAATTTATGTGCAGGATATTTGCCTACGGTTTTTTGGTGGATTTTCTCTCTACCAATTTGGGGTATTAAAATCGCCGAGTAGAACTTTTGTATCATCTTTTGGAATCTTGGCCATTATATTCTCCAAATTTTCCCAGAACTTTTCTGTTTCTATGGGGTTTTTCTTGTTGTCTCCGTTTGTGGGAGCATGAACATTAACCATTGTGTATGTTTTGTTGGCACATTGTAAGCGCATCGTCATTATCCTATTATTTACGGGAGTAACTTCCTTGATGGAGCTGAGCACGCTCTTGTGTATGATAAACGCCATCCCGAGATGGGGGGCTCCTCTTCTGATTCGTTTATCCGTCTTGCTCTTAAAGATGCGATAGTTGCCATAATCTGATGTTTCTTCATCTGTAAAACGTGTCTCCTGTAAAACTAGTATTACTATCTTTTGCTTTTCAAGTTCTGTTGTAAGGTTTAGAAGTTTTCCTGGTTGGATTAATGTATTTATGTTAAAGGTTCCAATGTATGTAGGTGTTTTAAGTGGAAGTTTGCCAGAGAGCTCCGACTTTCTCTGATGTAATCGTGTAAGTCCAGGTTCCCCAGAATCCGAATTCCTGGTTGCCATCTGTTGATGGGTGGATTGGTTACCACCTGGGGTAATGTTGTTATTACTTGCACGAGTCATACTTGCTTGTAATCAAGTTGGTCCAGTGTTTCCACTGGGTGTTTAGAACCAGGGATTGTTAGTTCCTGGCGCATTATGGCCAGCCGCACATTGTGTGAACAGACGCTGACCAGGATGCCGATGGTTCCCACTTCAGACGCGTCCTGGATTTGGGTGTTGACGGTGCTTATTGTAATGGCGGCACTTACTCGCCATGACACAGCAACGTCTTCGGGTTCTGTGGTTTTTGAATGAGTGTGACCCTTGCCAAAAGTCACCCTCCCACATCCTCGTGATGCTGCCGCCTCGGTCCGGGACTGCTTATTTGGGTTTCCCCTTATTCGCAGCTGTCCACCATATCTGATGGATCGTTCGCTATCCGCCACCTGCGACCCGCCCTGTACCTGAGGCTTGGCTAGGGTATATATATATATATATATATATATATATATATATATATATATATATATATATATACGAAAAAACTACAAAGAACGAAACTCGTCTAGCTTGAAGGGGGAAACAAGATGGCGCTATGGTTGGCCCGCTAGATGGTGCTGCCATAGGTAAACGGATATCAACTGTGTTTTTTTTAACTAGGAACCCTTATTTTTTATTACATATTCGTGTAGTACGTAAAGAAATGTGAATGTTTTAGTTGGACCACTTTTTTCGCTTTGTGATAGATGGCGCTGTAATAGTCACAAACATATGGTTCACAATTTTAGACGAACACTTGGTAACAGGTAGGATATTTAAATTAAAATATAGAACGTAGGTACGTTTGAACATTTTATTTCGGTTGTTCCAATGTGATACATGCACCTTTGTGAACTTATCATTTCTGAGAACGCATGCATGTATAGCGTGGTTACCTGTAAATACCACATTAATGCAATAAATGCTCAAAATGATGTCCGTCAACCTCAATGCATTTGGCAATACGAGTAACGACATTCCTCTCAACAGCGAGTAGATCGCCTTCCGTAACGTTCGCACATCCATTGACAATGCGCTTTACGTACTACACGAATATTTAATAAAAAATTGGGGTTCATATTTTAAAAAAAAGCAGTTGATATCCGTTTGACCTATGGCAGCGCCATCTAGCGGGCCAACCATAGGGCCATCTGGTTTCCCCCTTCAAGCTAGATGAGTTTCGCTCTTTGTAGTTTTATATATATATACAGGGTGAGTCACCTAACATTACCGCTGGATATATTTCGTAAACCACATCAAATACTGACGAATCGCTTCCACAGACCGAACGTGAGGAGAGGGGCTAGTGGAATTGGTTAATACAAACCATAAAAAAATGCACGGAAGTAAGTTTTTTAACACAAACCTACGTTTTTTAAATGGAACCCCGTTAGTTTTGTTAGCACATCTGAACATGTAAACAAATACTTAATCAGTGCCGTTTGTTGCATTGTAAAATGTTAATTACATCCGGAGATATTGTAACCTAAACTTGACGCTTGAGTGCCACTCCTCCGCTGTTCGATCGTGTGTATCGGAGAGCACCGAATTACGTAGGGATCCAAAGGGAACGGTGATGGACCTTAGGTACAGAAGAGACTGGGACAGCACATTACGCCCACATGCTAACACCTTTTTATTGGTCTTTTTCACTGACGCACATGTACATTACCATGAGGGGTGAGGTACACATACACACGTGGTTTCCGTTTTCAATTACGGAGTGGAATAGAGTGTGTCCCGACATGTCAGGCCAATAGATGTTCAATGTGGTGGCCATCATTTGCTGCACACAATTGCAATCTCTGGCGTAATGAATGTCGTACACGCCGCAGTACATCTGGTGTAATGTCGCCGCAGGCTGCCACAGTACGTTGTTTCATCTCCTCTGGGGTTGTAGGCACATCACGGTACACATTCTCCTTTAACGTACCCCACAGAAAGAAGTCCAGAGGTGTAAGATCAGGAGAACGGGCTGGCCAATTTATGCGTCCTCCACGTCCTATGAAACGCCCGTCGAACATCCTGTCAAGGGTCAGCCTAGTGTTAATTGCGGAATGTGCTGGTGCACCATCATGCTGATACCACATACGTCGACGCGTTTCCAGTGGGACATTTTCGAGCAACGTTGGCGGATCATTCTGTAGAAACGCGATGTATGTTGCAGCTGTTTGGACCCCTGCAATGAAGTGAGGACCAATGAGGTGGTCGCCAATGATTCCGCACATACATTTACAGTCCACGGTCGCTGTCGCTCTACCTGTCTGAGACAGCGAGGAATGTCCACGACCAGTAGTGCATGTTCCGTAGATTCACTGCCCCGTGGTTTGTTAAACCCGCTTCATTCGGTAAACAGGTAGAACTGCAACGCATTCTCTGTTAATTGCACTCGATGATTAAAGTCATCACCATGTAATTGCTGATGTAGCGACACATGAAACGGCTGAAAGCGGTGACGATGCAGTATGCGCATAACACTACTTTGACTCAGTCCACCGGCTCTCGCAATGTCCCGTGTACTCATGTGTGGGTTCATGGCAACAGCAGCTAACACACCAACTGCACCCGCTTCTCCTGTGACGGGCCTGTTACGGACCCGTTTCCGTGCTACGACCATACCTGTTGCACACAGTTGGCGGTAGATGTTTTGCAATGTGCGGCACGTTGGATGCTCTCTGTCCGGGTACCGTTCTGCATACACCCTGCAGGCTTCAGCTGCATTTCGCCGACACTCGCCACAGATGAGTATCATCTGCGCCTTTTCAGAGTTCGAATACACCATGGTCACAGTTCCTACAACACTACCCTACCACAGACGTCTGGTAACACGGTGTACTACAGTTGGTCTGCGTGCGGAGACGAATGCAGAATAACAATAGCAGCAAGCGCTACATGCGGACACTGCGACAGCTAGACCAAACCACAACAGTGCACTACAGCCACACTCGTAAACACGGTCGTCATCGTAAACATGTCCCTGCAGATGCTGCTCGCCGACCGTGGCCCGTGTTTGTTACAACACGCAACTGAACGTCGGAGGTTTCAAGCGTCAACTTTAGGTTACAATATCTCCCGATGTAATTAACATTTTACAATGCAACAAACGGCACTGATTACGTATTTGTTTATATGTTCAGATGTGCTAACAAAACTAACGTGATTCCATTTAAAAAAACGTAGGTTTGTGTTAAAAAACATACTTCCGTGCATTTTTGTCTGGTTTGTATTAAACAATTACACTAGCCCCTCTCCTCTCGTTCGGTCTGTGGGATCGGTTCGTCAGTATTTGATGTGGTTTACGAAATATATCCAGCGGTAACGTTAGGTGACTCACCCTGTATATATGACGATGGTATCTGTTCTTTCTGACATGTCTGAAAGATCAGATACCATCTTCATATATGAAATCCCTTTCACACGTATCGCACCCACTCCCTGTAGCGTCTGCCCAGCACCCGCCCCCCTCTTATGGGTCCTCGTCCTCCATCGGCTCCTTTCCCCCCTTCCCCCCACTTCGTTTTCTCCTCTCCTTCCCCCCTGCCCCCTTTCCTTTCCCGTCATCTGTTCGGGTTCCTCCATCTGCCCTCGGCTGTGGTGTATCATATTTGTGCCAATTTTTTAGTGCAGTGTTCAAGTGAATGTTCAGTGTTGTTCGTCTTTCCAAAGTGTTGCGAACAGAAATCATGCTGTAGCTGGGTGTGAATTTTATATCTCTTGCGAACAGAAACCAGACTGTCGCCCTAATTTTTAATTGTGTGTCTATTATTTTACCTGTCTGCTTCATATGTATTTTATTAACATCATCAACCATTTGTTCTATGTTTTAAGTTCCACGATTTTCCGCCATGTTACCATTTAAGCCTCCGAATTCGTCGCCTGTTTTTATTAGTTATTATCTTCATCTTTTTATAACAAATTCTGTAGGCTGAAGAGCGGCATACTAAGCTGTTGCCAGCCCGCCCGCTTCGGGGGGAATCGAAACTCAACAAAGTAAAAAAAAAAAAAAAAAAAAAAACAACACGTATCGCATGAGTACAAATCACAGCTCCGCAAATGCACATTTTATGCCTTGTATACGCGAAAGTAACATCATCTGTATATGTGCATTCCCTATCCCATGACTTTTGTCACCTTAGTGTGTGTGTGTGTGTGTGTGTGTGTGTGTGTGTGTTTGTTCCCCATCTCCTTCTAAACCGCTGGACCGATTTCAGCCAAACTTGGTACACTTATCACCTACTGTCAGGCAACAGTTGCTGTTGGTAAGACCCCATACCTAACAGTTCAGGAGATACAATGTCATAAAGAAGGAGATGCTTGAAAAATTGCCGCATCATGCACGACGTTTTAATGTATTACTTCCGTACTGCTAACTGCACTCGCAATAAATTTCTCAAGCAGTACCCACACATTCCGTTAAAAGCATCTGCAAAGGTATATCGTGGTACCACACATAGTTAAGGAGAAATGACGTCAAAAACGCTGCTCACGTTTCAATTTATTACTTCTTTTCTACTTACTCTATTCGCAACCCGTTTTGCAAGACATTATTCGAATATGCCGCTGGATGTACCTACACATGTATTCCATTGGACAACATGTAGTTCAAGAATATGACTTTATAAACACTGAAAGACGTGAAAAAATACCGTATCGTGCACGAAGATTTAACACATTTATTCCTTAATACTAAGATACTACTACAGTCGAATCAACTTATGGAAATCCCTGACACCTGGCAACGCTATGAGAGCTTTCAACTGCGAAGCACAAACGGCTGTAGACGAAAACGACAGCCGTTTATAGAGCTATGAAGAGGCTTTGACATAAAAAATCTAGTTGTAGACTCGAGAAGCACCTGTGCCCAACATACAGAAACTGTAGCGGATGACTTTTCTTAACCTGGATACTGTACTTATACATTTGTACATATTTCCTTGTGCTACTGTTTTCACGAATACACGGAAATGAAATTTTTAGATAGTTCACACACACAGTCCACTTTTTTTTTGTTTTCGTTTCTGATACAAAACTGGCAAAATGAATACCCGGACAATCCTGAGTTGGTCACCTAGTTGGTTAATAACTCAGGGTATAATCATTATTTCCCTATATTTTAGATATACCATTATCTCCTAAAAATTTCGTTTTGATTTCACATCAAGCATCATTTACAATTTACTGGTTCTTTTAAAGTTAATAATTCCTTTTATTCTTGCCTTTCTGTAGTTTTGGTAACACCGGTTTTCGTCAGATCACCGAAGTTAAGCGCGGTCGGGCTTGACTGAAATTTGGATGGCTGACCGTTTAGGTCTGCCTAGCGCTGTCTACTAGCAGGATGAACTCAGCTCTTATGAGGCTACCTGAGGAGCTACTTGATACAGAAGTAGCGGCTTCAATCACGAAAGCTGACAACCACCGGAAGGGCGATGTGCTGACCAAGTGCCCTTCATATCCGCATCCAGTGATGCCTTCGGCTGAGGAGGACATTGAGTTCGGTCGGTACTAAGCAATTCCTGCACCACGTCGGTTACTGTATATAATGCAGTCATATAGGGTGTTTCCAAACTTCATCCACGAACTGCCTGGTTGTATAGTGGGTGCTGTGTAGTTAATGATGTAAACATTATCCCATGTCCAGAGATGAAAAGTTTCCTTGTTGTGGCAACAGATGTGTAAAACAATGTATTTCACTCTACCGGGTCTAACTGGTGAAAAAGTAGTACTTTACTACTGCTTTAGTGGTAGTTACATCAGTACGAAATTAAATACTGTTGTGATGACAGTCAACATTAATTGTTGTTGTAATAGTGTGATGGGCTGTGGATGATTAGTCGAAGAAGAGACACCAAGGAGAAAGAGGAGAGGTCATATGATATGTATTTTATCACATTATTTATTCCGTTAAAAATTTAGTACTTTGCGCTGGTTTCTCAGCGAGTCTGTGTAGTACCACGTGCTTAAAATTAATGTCGCACGACGCTGAAACGTCCTAGGTATGATCATTAAACCGTGCGCTCGCGGATTATGCTGAAAAAAGTAACAGTTGCACTTCCTGACATCTGTTGAAAGCATGGTGCTGTAGGGAGGGACGATCAGACACATGACAACGGTGGTTCTGGTACATTTATTAGGCTGTGGCCGTAAGCTACGACAAATGTTCAATATGATCTCCCAACTCAGCAAAATTGCTGTACCCATGACACGAAATGGTCGACAGTTGCTCGCAGCATATCCGATGTAATTAGACCGATATGGCCTCGTACGCTATCCTTCATATCAGGAAGAGCCCGGATACATCCTTGATAGACATGACCCTTAAGATATTTCCACAACCAAAACTCACACGGACCTAGATTGGGGCAAGGCCAAACATCTCGAAATTGTCTAGAGCTGACACAATTGTTATCGTAGATTTGTCGAAGCAGATTTTTCACCTGGCAAGCGACAGGTGATGTCACCCCAGCCTGCATGTAAATAGTTGTATGGACACAGTTGCGGTCTTGCATACCTGAAATCACGTGTTGTACAAGGAAGTCCTTAAAACGTGCAGATGTCACTGTACATCTAATGAAACCGCGAGGTCTCATCTCCTCGAAGAAAAACCGACCGAAAATTAAGAAGCTAGAGGAACCACGCTCCACAGTCACTTAGGCTGAGTGCAGTGGATGTTCTTGCATATTAGAACCCCACGTGCGACAGTTCTGTGTATTCAAGACACCGTCCAAACTAAAATGTACCTGCCTCGTCCGTTCCAATAATATTTCTTGGGCACATGTCATTCATTTCCTTGAGTGCCAAAAAATGAAAGGCAAAGTTACAGCATTATGACGAAAATAATTAAACAGCTCTATGTGCGTTGTAATTAGTATAACGTTGTCTTCGTGGTCCCTATGGAAGCGTTTTGTAGCGGGCTATAGTATATTCCTCACTTAATACTGATTGTTAAAACTTAGAAAGCACTCTTTCGCGAGGTTGTTGGCGCTGTCTTCTACCGTGTGCCAGTTCAAGGATTTCAGCATAAACTAGGCACTCTCTGTGGATCAAGCGAACTTGTAACCATTCATATTGTCCTTCATTGTGTACGTCCAACGTTCCCTTATTTGGACCTATTTGGTCTGGAATCCAGTCGAGCATATTTCTAGGGTCATTGACACGAGAGTTCCGTAAGCAACCTCTTATGAAGACTGACTGCATTTTCACAGTATCCTAGCAACGAACCGATTTCTGCTACCTGCTTCGTAGGTCTGAACTCGCCTGAGATCGAATAATGCCGTCATATCCACACAAGAGTGAATGACATTGATTTGATAGTGGAGATGGAAGCGTGGAATTCAGAAACCTCGGTGCCGCGTGGTTCAGAAATGAAGAAGTTGACAAGTTTCGAAGGATTCGAAAATTCGCTAAGATATACTATCAGTCATCCATCTCGCGAAACACTTCGTGATTACTTTTACAATGGCGTAAAAAAATTAATTCTTTGACAGTTTCTCTGCCAAGCATTCAGAAAAAAAGGAAGTTATTGTGAATTACGTGAAACCCGACGATAACAGGCCAGCACACATGCAGTTTCTGACTGTATCATGAAAATAGCTTGAATTCTGAAGAGAGCAGTTAACTCTCAGTGTATATGCACGATAAAATGTTAGTAAGAATTTATGGCTGTGATTTGTAAGTGCTGCCCAACATATGCATTCTTCTTTAAACTGTTTGCATCTGCCGTTTGCCGGCCGGAGTGGCCGAGCGGTTCCAGGTGCTACAGTCTGGAACCACGCGTCCACTACGGTCGCAGGTTCGAATACTGCCTCGGGCATGGATGTGTGTGCTGTCCTTAGGTTTGTTAGGTTTAAGTAGTTCTAAGTTCTAGAGGACTGATGACCTCAACAGTTAAGTACCATAGTACTCAAAGCCATTTGAATCATCTGCCGTTTCAGGTCCAAAGTGGCACATTTTCATGATAGGTAATGTCTGCATACAGCAGCCACACCGATTCAGCCTCCAGAACGATAGAAATTTTCTTTAGTCTATGTCTCCTACAAGAATCACGGAAAAATTCTGAAGTTTAGGTGTGATACAGACGTCTATAATGTCTCTAAAAAGTTCAAAGATCTATACTCAATTTAAGTCAGAGCCAGAGCTATGTTCATTCTTCAAATATGCTAAATTGTTGCTCCCAGAAAGGTTTCCTGAGGACTGGCAAGCACAATGCTTTGCACAGCGAAAATGGCAACACTGTAGTACAGTGATGAAACAACAGACTGGTTTTAACAAGCGAGTCGCCAGTCGACTGTTTTACCGTTTTTTGGTCGGATGAAACATCGAATGAAACTAGTCCTGCGACCACGTCTCCTATATGCGTGTTTTTTACTCAGTCTCCGGGTTATAGGAGTTTCGTTTAATGTGAGGCAACTCAGTGACACTTGGCTCCGACGTTTACGCCAGTAAAATGAACGTTTTCATTCGGTCTACAGGTTTTAGTGGTTTCACCTACACTCTTGTTCATCCCTATAAGTTGTATATGAACCACCACTAGGGCTGACAACTTTCTGAAAGACAAATAATTTGTCTTATTTCAAGGAGAGGTAAAAAGTATACTTCTAAAAACGAACTACTTTCCAAATTTATGTATTTATTTACTTTAATGATGGTTTTTAAATGAATCAAATTTTTCAGTAATTATTTGGTTTAATTATCGTCAGTTACAATAAACATATTTAATTCTCAATATTTCATATAGTCACCCTGTGTCAACATCTTAATAAGGCAACAACTGAGAACGCAGATCTATTAATCTGATATGGGGGTCAGGGCGAAGGCTCATGAAATAATTTAGTAAGGGATAGAAATGCTGAGGGCAGCACGTAGAATTAAGGTAGACTGTACCACACACCTGCTGTGAATTTGGATGCAAACGTTTAATCACCTGAAAGATAAGTTAGAGTGAAGCTTGAAGAAGGAATCCCCTGAGTGCGAGGTCGCTAGTTCAGTCTTTAGTAAGGCTCACTTGAAAGTGTTGTGTTAACACTTACGTCAGAAGAAATGCACTAGTTAACAAAATTGAACTTTTTTCTGCATCTTGTTTGTAAATCGTGGATTTACCTTATTATAGGGTACTGAATACACTGGTAAAATCAGTTTTTCTCTATGACGCCACATTTCCTAGATACAGCAGAGTAAAAAATGGTAATAGCGAAAATTGACACAATTAATTCAAACAAAAATAAACATTCAGAACGTTTCAAATCAATACTATTTTGTGTATGGGCATGATGCCAATAAAAGATCCAAATTAGTTCAGAAAATATTTTCATGTTTAATCGTCTTTAGTTTTTGAAAAATGCGACGACGGAGCTCTTCTTTTGTTTGCCGTTTCATGACTCTCCCTAATAAGACCCCAGCAGTAGTCACCCATCATCGAAGGGTTCCAATGGCCTTGGTAACGATGTTCTATGGTAAGAATGTCTTGGTGAAAGCGTTCACCATGCTCATCGCTTAGGGCTCCCAAATTTTCGGGGAAGAAATGTTCAAATGTGTGTGAAATCTTATGGGACTTAACTGCTAACCTAAACTGCTAACTGCTAACCTAAATTATCCTAAGGACAAACACACACACCCGTGCCCGAGGAAGGACTCGAACCTCCACCGGGACCAGCTGCACAGTCATGGTTGCAGCGCCCAAGACCGCTCGGCTAATCCCGCGCGGCCCGCGAAGAAATTGAGGTGAGAATGTAAAAAGTGAATTTTAAGCGACATTCTACGCCCCATGTTTTTATACTTGTCCAACAAATCATTCACAATGGTATCATAGTTTTTGTCTTTTCTGTTACCCAAAAGGCCCTTCACAAATGCTTTAAAAGAAGACCAAGCAGCTAATTGGTGTTTGGTATCAAAGGTTGGATCTTTCACCAATTTTATTTGTCGTCCAACAAATATATTATCCTCTTTCAGCTTTGCCTCACTTCATTTGGGAAATTTTTTTAAGTGATTGAACGCCTCACTTTCTGTATCCAGAGCTTTTACAAAGTTCTTGATAAGGACCAATTTGATACGAACGGGAGGCAAAATGATTTTATCGGGCTCAACCAATGGGGTACTGTTCACATTTACGTTTCCAGGAGCATATGACTTCCTTATAGGCCTTTCCTTGACTGTATAGTGGTTCTTGGTGTCAGGGTTGCCCGAAGGCACAAAAAGCTGCAGTATTTCGCGAATCCAGCCTGTAGACCTGTAAGGAGTGCAACGACTTTTAAATCACAGCAAAGCTGCCATTCATAATTTTCTTTCATGTCTGCTACGTAAGCCAAAGGTACAGATGGAAATGCATTGCCATTATGCAGTAGAACTGCTTTCAAGCTGGTTTTACTGGAGTCAATAAATAGTCGCTACTCCTGTGGATTGTGTTGTACACCTAGCTGCATCATCAGACCATTGACATCTCTACATACACACACTGCCGTGCGGTTAAAGGCGCTGCAGTCTGGAACCGCAAGACCGCTACGGTCGCAGGTTCGAATCCTGCCTCGGGCATGGATGTTTGTGATGTCCTTAGGTTAGTTAGGTTTAACTAGTTCTAAGTTCTAGGGGACTAATGACCTCAGCAGTTGAGTCCCATAGTGCTCAGAGCCATTTGAACCATTTGAACATACACACACTGAACTCTGCATATCGAAATACTGAGCGAAGGAAGCACCTCTCAAGCTGAAGCAGGAAATTTTTGTCCTGGAGCTAGAAGGTTCCGTTGTTGCAGTCTCGACCCCAAGAGTTCAGCTTGCTGTTTAGAAAGTTTTAGATAGAGAACCAAATTGTTCAGTTCCTTTTGATTAAAGAGCTGAGGCGAAGTGTCATGACATTGAGGGCAGTACTCTTCCATATGTTCAACAATTGCTGATTCACTTGACATGGTGTCTGGTTCCGTGGCTTTCAAGTTACAGACAGTAGCAAGCAACCCCTCATCGTGAGGCACAGGCAAATGCACTGACGATACATTTGGATACTTTATTTTATGTCTAGTTTTGCTTGAACGTCCCGAAATATTTATAAGACAGAAGTAACAGTCTTAATAATGGTCATTAGGCTCACACCACACCATCGGAGCAGCTAATGGCATGGCTCGGCGTTTTCCTTTCAACCACTCGCTTAAGGTTCTAGTATAAGCTATGCAGCAATATGAGGTGCAAAATTTTTATCTTGATCACCATCAGGGCAAATAAAATACAATTTATATGCCTTCTTAACCAAATTAGTGATTGGTGTTCTTTGGGCTTTGGAGTGAATATCCCACACATATAACAAAAGTTGTCGAGGTAGTATAGACAGCAACGAGGTTTGCAAGTTGACATTTTTCTTAGTGTAAGTTTTAAACACAAAAAGTTTGCACTATCTTTCACAAGAAACTCTCACTGAGGATCTCTTTCATACCAGTGGATTACCACACCAACCATTTACTGACGATTTGCAGATCTTCTAGCACCCCTCTGCACATAAGAAACAAACCATTAAAAATCAAAACAGAAGAACAGCAAAAAGCGAAATACTAAATACGAACAATAAAAACCCTTTAAAAACTCAAAAATTTTACGTGCTAGAACATTTTGAAAGTTATATTCGGATTCTACACACCAAAATACATGCTAGTTGATGAATCACATCCCAGATGCAAAATGGCTGTTGTCTACTGCTATTAGCTGCTATAACTCACGTTGTGCATCTGGAGCTCAACGGAAAATGAGTGTCCTGGAGGTGCATAAATCATCTTTCTTCACAAAATGGACATCGTCGACATTCAAGAAATGTTCACAACAAACAATTATCTTGCACGATGAATACCGAGTGAAAAATCGTGTGCCACAGTGATCGTAAAGGTTCGCTCCATGAAGATCGATGGCGATCTCCTTGGGTTAAAAACCGCGCAAGACGTTCAGCTCGGTATCCACTCTTAAAGAGTGCATTTAGTTTCATATTGTTGTAACAGAGTGATGAGAATTTATGGAATGTGAGAGTATGCAACCGAATGCGGAATAGTCTGTCGTGGAGCTTATTGTGAAACTGACTACTCTTTATGGCATAGCTGCAGATAGTATGATAATATGTTTTATATGCACGGAGAAGACAAACACCCAGAGGCGAATTTGTCCAATGACTCCAGGTGCTATGAACTCTAACTTCACTCCTTTTAATGGGATGGTTTGCTCTAAAGGGTATGATTTTCATACACAGAACATAAATTAAGCAAAAACAAGTTATTTTGACGAATTATTGTCCAAAAGCTGTGCTGTTACCGTATTTGCAGATGTAGTTGTCTTACGCCCATTTTCACCTCTCTTGCTTCATGTAACGGCAAGATCACGCACACGATACAGAATCGTATGGGATTGACAACCTCCAACTTCTCGTAGCACAATAAAAAACTTTACAGCCAATTTACCATCCAGATTAACAGTTGGCATCATTCTATACGAATGCTTTAAGGCGTTGATGTTTGCTGATCTTGATAGAGCTCCCTTGGTACCGCTAATTTCCAGGGTTCCTTTCTTAGGCATTTCCTCTTCAAATCCGGGTTGATCGGAGTTGAAAAAAAATCCCTTACTGAGTAATGGTACAAGATTATTTCGTCTACAAATTATAGAGCCAGTTCCACAGAATGCTGTGCACATCATGTTGACGCTTTTTTTTATTTCGTTATCTTACGCCTTCTAATTATGTAGCACTATTTGAAGCTATGCACCCATCCACTGCTTCCCTTTAAATCACTGTAACCTTTGGTTAGGGCAATTTGATGTACATAAAGTAGTAGATCACTATCGTACACATCCCGTAAATTATATCGTGCATCCTTCAAAAACCAGTTTTTGTAACAAGTGCACCTTGTCTTCCCTTGAATATTCGTCGTTTTTCTTATGCACTAAACGGTCATATTGCTGCAGACTTATTCGAAATCTGTTCATAATTGTTTTCTTACTATGATGCGGACGATCTTCCGTGTACGTAATTATGTTTAGTACCTGCTTCTTTGACAATGATTGTCTTTACAATGTTTCATTGGAGACAGGATTTATGGCTCCCTGTTCGACAAGGATAATGAATTATATGGCTCGAGACCTGTTCCAGTATCTTTGACATGTTTTTGGGCGATCTGTGTGTGTGAACATGCACGCAAAGGGTGTAATGAGCGTTTTGTTTTGTAAATGACAAACCATGTGGAGTTTTATGTTGCATTTACACTTTGTTCTCAAAATGTTGACAACACATGTATGTGAATATATGCCGACCTGAGGATGACAACAAGATACTCTCGGAACTAGTAATTGGAATAAAGATCTTAAAATCAAGCGATCTTGACTTCCACAAAAAAATGTATACAGCATGTTCCAGTACCGCTTTCACTTGGTTAAGCACGTATCGTTATCATTGTACTCCAAATTTACATTGTTGCACATTCCACTGACTCATCTTGCAGAAACGCTAATATTTCATCTGCCACTTCTTTCTCACTCTGCGAAATTCCTTGGGTTTCTTTCTAACGAAACGTCAACTTCTGCCACTGTTGTTGTAATACAGTATAATGCAGTATTTACTTTGTTCATCATTGCCTAAGCTGTGCTTTATAGCAATACCATTAACACTGCAGCACTGTTGTGAGTTAATCGTCGACTAAGCTGGTCAGCTAAGCTCCGTAGCCTGATGCTGCGCGTGCACTGGATACCCCCAGTCCCACCCCCTTTTTCCATCAGTAGCAAATATTATGGTTGCCTAGTAGGCAATATGAATGGTGTCGAATGCCGTATACATCATTGGCGTTTTGCGACCTTGCACTGAAGGTGTTACTCGTAAGATATTAAAGCTGTGAAACGATATGACTGGCCCTACGTCTCAGGCAGACGCAGCTCTACTAACGATAGTTTAGCTTCGCCGGTACTGAGCATCAGTCAGGTAACATTTTTTGAAAGAATAAACTGCCGTTTGGCTGTGTGTTATTGTATATATCTTCTGTACGACATAGATTTCGGCTTTTATGCCATTGTCGACTACAGTTCCTTAAAATATATGACATGTTAATGGTCTAAGAACTTTTAGCGTTAGTTCTATTATGGCATAAAAGCCGAAATCTAGATAGTACGGGAGATAAATTCAGTAATGCATAGTCAAATGGCGGTTTATTGCTTAAAAAATGTTGTAGCTATTGGTTGCAGAAGTGCCGCGACCTCAATCTGCACTAACTCCTGCGTCCTTCTTTCTACGTTTCCGTCATAATTTGAAAATCTGCAGAGAAGCTCTGTTTGGGTAACAGAAGGCAAGAAGCATTACATGAAATGAGTACGTACTGCTCGACGGCATCCTGCAAGGACGGCTCAACTTTAGCTCTCTTATCGTTACAACCTAGCCCTGATTGGCTGGGTTCTGTTTCTTGTAAGCTCTAATCCCTAAAAATACGTCTCTAACAGCGCAGGTCCCCTTCCCTAGACTATGTTTAACTTTGTTAATCTGTGAGGTTCTTCCTATCAGTTTCCTCAGAAAAAATCATTCCTCACTCATTCTGTCTCTTTCTTCAGCCGATAAGGGAGCTTCCTTTCGGCATTTCCATATCTTGTCACTCAGTTCAATATGAACCAGCATCTGACCTTATATTCTTAAACAACGGTTTTGTGTAGTAGCTGCACATTCATCTGTTTCCCACTGTTATCAAAGACTTAAGGCTTTTCTTTTCATCTGCCCTGAACTGCTTTCCGGTGTCCGTTCCAAAAGTTGCTTCTGCGTTCGGCAGACAATAGCGCTTCCTGCTAAGGTTCCTTCTCACTCTTTATAAAACGTTTTAGCAAGTGGTCGCTACAGGAAACTCTCCCTGCTGTGAGATTCGGTCGCCGGCGCCGCAGGGTGTTAGAGAAGTGATGCTCACTGGCAGCCATTCTGTGACCGTCACCCAGCGTGGTTCCTTCTCTTAAGAAGCGCAATTGTGTGCCCAGCCATCCCGGTTCCAAACTGGCCATGACATCCAGTTTGCTTCCAAAGCATTTCCTTACTTCCCAATAGCAAGCAAATCCATTTTTATACTACTGCAAGATGCAATTAATGATCATTCATACATATAAAATCAATTAGTTATGCAAGTCGAGAGTGGGTCTCTACTCTGGTGAATTTGTATTTCTTTTTTTTTTTTAAAAAAAAAGCAGTTTCGTAACAACACCCCTTAACGAAATTGAAAAAAAAAATTCTGGACAGTCATGCCAAAGAATACATACATCGAGAAAATTTGACTGCTATGTAGCACTAGCTTTACATTCTTGTAAGAGACACAGTTTGGGATTTGGCTGCTGCCAAGGTGAAAAAATAGTTATCCTTCATTGTTTTCGCGGAAACCATCGTTCACTTATTCATCAATGCTGTCGGTGCATTAAATCTTACATTTCATAATTTTCCCAGCTGACGCTCATTCAATCATATAAATATCCAACATTAGGTACTAACTTCTTCACTTTCATAGCAAAACATTTACAGTCTGCATTGACATTTTATTTGATTCACGCCGATGGCTGGCATCACACATTCACGAATCAAATCCTCTGAATAATACAATAGTTCTGCACATAATTTCCAAATTCATATTTTATTTGATCCACAGCCACGGTTCGCATCATACACTCACGAATGAAATCCTCTGAATAACACAATAATCCTGCACACTCATTTCCAAATAACTGGTCGATTGCCTCACCCATTCCTTATTCATGAAAAGCTACTAGAGGACAGAATTACTGATCTCAAAACATGTCGTAACCAGACACGTACAAAACATTATCATAACTTGAGTCATCATCATAACATATGCACAGACTGTATCATTTAGATCATCATCAGAAAACACAAAGTCTAACAGCTATACAGGAAATCAATTACAGTACATAGTTATAGGTCATGAAAACATACAACACGGGATAGTAGTAGTAGTATGGTATTGTCTCTTATGGCAGCTCTTGGCATAGGTTAAGCTCTTCCACTTTTGTCTGTCCGTAGTCGGTCTTTTCATTTCTGAACATTTGTCTCCTTTTATATTGTCCAGCATTTTATATCTTTTTTTCCTCTTCCCCTTCTTCCCTCCACCATTCCTTCTAATCCTTCCTTCAATAAACAGTCCCTCGTGACTGTTCAATTCAGTTCCGTTTTCTCTTTCTGATAACTTTCAGCAGGTTTCTTTCTTCTCTAACTCTTCTTAATACTTCTTGATTCCTTACTCGGTCTTCCCATTTCACTTTTTCCATTCCTCTCCATATCCACATATCTAGTGCCTCCAATCTTCTTTCATCTTCCTTCCTCAATGTCCAGGTCTCCGCACCATATAGTGCAGCGCTCCAGATGTAACATTTGGCTAGTCTTTTCCTCAGATCTTTGTTTAGTGGTCCACAAAGTAATTTCTGTTTCCTCTTGAATCCTCCTTTTCCCATTGCTATTCTTTTCTTAATCTCTGTTGAACAATACATATCATCCATTATTACACTTCCCAAGTAATTGAAGTTATTCACTTGCTCTATTTCCTCTCCCCTATTTTCATGCGGCATTTTCTCCCCTTTCCTCCAATTACTATGCTTTTCGTTTCCTTCTTGTTAATCTTCATTCAATATTCTTCTAATTTTGTGTTTAGATCATCTAACATTTGTTCTATCTCTCTTTCACTCTGTGCCATCACAATCATGTCGTCTGCAAATCTTATACACTCCACTCTCCGACCCCCTATACAAGCAGGATAACAGATACAAAATATATAATTATAGAACATTTATCGGTGCAACCAGTCACAAGGCTAACTATTTTTTATAGAAAGCTATTCTTTATAAATTCGTGAAATCAATAAACTTAACTACTTTTACGTTCTGTCAATGGCCAGCGGAGTTTATCCACAAATTCTGTCCTCTCTTAAAAGCATAATACATTTAAAACATTATTATTATTAAGAATTCTCCCTGAAAACGTATCGAGTAAAACACAAATAAGTTATTTTTTATTTTATTTTTTACGTTGTTTCGAGGCACTCTAGTTTGTCACACGAGGTATTAACATCGCTCGAATACGAGAATAGATCATATAGGAGGTGAGATTTGTTTCGAAACGTGATAACCAACTTTCGATGTGGCATCATTCGTAATGCACCACTCTTAAAGTTTCTCGTGTGCGCACTCATTGTTCCTAGTTCATATTTGCGAAAACAAGAGTGACCTTAACTGTTCCACAAGTTAATGTCTCTGTCTTTTAGTGGTCAATACTCCAAAGGTTGTCTTTTAAGTGATGAATGTTTGGTGTCCTTAGGTGTTCAATGTTGCTGGCAGGTAAGTGGCCGATGTAGCATTGGCCAAGGTAGAAGAAACGTATGACTCGGTATCTGCATAGCACATAGTTACAAGTAAAGTTCCTTAGCTCATGACAATGAAATTCAATGAAAAGTTATCTTCCAACATGACATGTGGCCTCTCGTGGCAAATAGTCTTTAGACAAAATCAGCTGCACAGGTGGGGTGTTTCTGGTTAACGTGAATAGCTTGTCAGTGAGTGACATGGCCCACGAACAACATGTGCTGGTGTTGGCTGTATCTTCCGACCTCCTGTGGCGCCACAAGTGGTTGGGGGTGGCCAGTGGTTTGTCGGTGGCCGAGCTGCCGGCTATCTGTTTCCTTCCCCTGGACTGCGGGTCGACAACAGCAGCCGAAGAACGATAGATACTTGCCAGCTGATGTCGTCTGACCCAGTTCCAAGCAGTACGGACTTCATTTCCGTGTTCTCCAATCCCCCTTCAGAGACTTGCATCACGTCTGGTTTGTGATTTCTCTCATCTTTCATGGCTCTCATATGGCTGGTGCGACCTCAAAAAGCCACTACAATAATTATTACATGACCTACATAGGACAATTACATGTTACTCTCATTCAGCAGCATACAACTCATATACTAATTCCTGCCTTTCAAATCCATTACAGAACGACTAATTATACCATCGTATTCTCTGTTTCTTCCTTACAAGATTACTATTTAACAAAGTGAAACTAACAAATATTTATAAAATTTATTCAAAGAAATTCTTAATTTTAAATTATTCTTTAACAAAATAAACTGCTTAGTTTCACAAAAGTTAACCGATTACATTTACACTTCTTGCTTCAAAATTTCCTTCTGCCCAATCAAAAATTCTCATCTCACAAATTCTAAATTATTATTGTCGAGCTTCGCTAATCCACTTAAATTTCATATGTACTGGTCTCGCATCATTTCTTCATTTTACATTCTTAAATTTGCTTTTGTTTGACATCATATGAGACAGAGCTGGTGTGGAAACTGGGATAAGGCTACAACAGTTTCTTTTTCGTTTACGTGCGTTATGTTAGACCTTACAAATTCACTGGCCGGCCGGAGTGGCCGTGCGGTTCTAGGCGCTACAGTATGGAACCGCGAGACCGCTACGGTCGCAGGTTCGAATCCCGCCTCGGGCATGGATATGTGTGATGTCCGTAGGTTAGTTAGGTTTAAGTAGTTCTAAGTTCTAGGGGACTGATGACCTCAGTAGTTGAGTCCCATAGTGCTCAGAGCCATTTGAACCATTTTTTTAGAAATTCACTGATACTGAGTGGTTCTCTCTCCCTATTATCCATTCCAGCTGCAATTCCATCATCTCTTACTCTTTTTTGGCTACATAAACTACCTGTCAGTACTCTCTTGCTTTTACTGGTCTCTCGTCAATTTATTTATTTAAGAAAGTCAGGGTCTTCCGTCATCTTAGTTCATTGTGCATCTGTCAAGAGTAGAAACATAGATCTTTAAACAAAAGCACATACATGCTTTGGTCACAACATACACAAAATTTATTCGGCTTCACCACCTGTGAACCTTTCTTGTCGTTACCTTTTCCGTTTACGTTACCTCTTCCTATTCCTCTTTTATCTCTCGGCGTTTCCATCGTTATTTTCGTCTGACACCAAATGCATCAATCCATACTACCTGGGGACACGTAAAATTTTCCCATTTTATTTTCATTAGCATATGAAGTACTCACTTAAATCATCGTATTGCCCTAAACAAAATCCTACGTAAATATCAGCGTCCTTTGAGCTCGTTAACCTTCAAAAATCTCATACTTCACTTCTCATTACTCGTCAGCGTCCGTAGCGTCTGCGAAACATCACAAACATCGTCTACCAAAACAATTAATCGCCAATGCGCATTTCTCTAACTGTAAATTGATCGCCAACAATCGTTCAATGTTCGTATCCTTTGTATCGACTTCGGGTGATTGCAGGTTGCTCATTATTTTCCTTTGATGATAGACCACAGACCTGATGCTGCACTTCCGTTAATCCTCTCTTATTATTTAAATATTTTTACTTGGGAGATATGATGACTCCCTACTGATTCGTGGCTTTTCAACGTTTCCAGCACTACAAAATTCTCGTGAACAATACTTCTACCTCGGTATGGTCAGCAATATACACCGCAGAAAAAAAAACTTTGCGTACCCTGTTAGAAGTTTCCAGCTCACTCAATATTTATTGTTGGAATAGTGCATATGAAGTACATGAAATGATTACATTTACAGGCCAATAGCACAAGCGTTTCTGAGGTATCACGTGTATATCCATACTGAAACACCCACACTATCGCGTGGTGTAGTCTCCATGGGGGCAATGCAGACGCTGACTTTGCACCCAGTCGATAGCACAAATGGCGAATACTGCCTTGTGATACGTTATGCAACGTCTGCTCGACCTGTTTATACAGTTCTGTAAGAATAGTTGGTTGAAGAGTTGCACGAGTCACTACTCGTCCTGTCACATCACACACGTGCTAGACTGGAGAATAGATCGGAGATCCTGCTGGCCAGGGAAGCTGCTGCACTTGTTGCAAAGCACGTTGAGTTTGACGGGCACTGTGTGGGCGAGCATTGCCAGCTGCAACAACACATAACCTTTCCGTTGCAAGAACGGCGAAAGAACCGCTCTAACAACATTCTGAATGTACTGAGTACTAGTTAGCGTCCCCTCCACAAACACCGAAGGTGAACGAGAGCTGTAGCTTATCGCACCACAGACCATAACGATCCGTGGCTGGGTCGTGTTATGCTTTGCATTAAACCTTGGTTGCTATTCTGTGATTAGTCTCCTGCGGTTATCGCGATTGGCAGAAGCAGCATGTATCGACATTCGCACCCTTGTACTATCTTTGGCCTCGGGCTTATGGTTTCCGGCTGTGAAGTGTGCGGTCAGTTGGTTGGTCGGCGTGGAGCAGCTAGGAAGTCTCTGTGGCGCTTGTCTGGCCGGGCCCGCTGACGGCGCCCACGCGCGGTCGGAGTGTGAGGGACTGTTCCCATTGCTACGAAGTCTGTGGCTCACCGATCCCGGACACGAAAGTTGGGTCTTTACTTAATCTACCAGCCAGCCCGAATTGCTCACATTGTGTCGTTTGAATTTCGTTGTGGGCTGTTGGGACATTCCCACGAGCAACAATGTGTGTTTTCAAGTAGGCAAAATTCTAGCCGCCCTCCAGTGGAGTTTAACGTAACTTGATTATTCTTGAATTAAAGTGCACCAGCGGAATCTTCTACCTCGTGGCCGTTAACGTTCTGGTTACCTGCCCTGGCCGTTGACAAAATTCAGGCAGTGTATTTTCCTCGTCGTGTTGTGGCTGTCCAGCACGGCGTGTAGTTTGACAGCTGAATGTGTAATTCGTTGTGGGCGCCGACACCTTGTGCGTTGTTCCATTGAACTCCCTGTTGTGTGCTGGTCGGGTGGAGCGGAAGTTATCCTGTCGCTTGGTCCGAGGACTGTCTGTCGGTTGGGTTGCCGTCGGACTGAGAATTGTTGGGCCGACTGCCTATCTCACCTAAGTGAGCGTTAGTGTTTTAATTTCAGGCCGACCCTTCAAAACTTCTGAACGCCGTTTAATGTGCTGCCTTTTCTTATGGGTCCTTGTTGTTTATGTGTGGCTTCTAGCCGATTTTAAATTAAATTTGTTTTGCCCTTAAGGCGTGAGATTGTTTGTGCCTTCAGCCTAATTTGGAGAATTGTTTTAAGATGAGGCCTTCTGCCTTTTAAAATTCAAAATCTTGTTTTGAGTCTTAAACCGGTTTTGAATTAAAATTGTTTTGCCCTTGAGGAGTGAGATTGAACGGTGCACTTAGCCGGGAATTAAGTTCTAAGATTAATGTTTGGCTTGCTCTGTTTTTAATGTTTCCTTTACTCTTGTAATGTTTGTCAAATGACTAAAGTAGTATGTTCGAGTGTATCTGACAGCCACTCATTTTGGCCCCCTTCCACAAATTAAGCTACCTGTCCTGTCATGCAGGTATTGCAGGGGACCTCACATAAGGCCTGAGGTGGAGCCAGTGTGTCTTGGACAAATACATTCTACGAGACAGCGGTCGCCAGCTATACGCTGTACTCGTAAATGACCAACAACTGCGTGCAGACAGAATGTACTTTCATTGCTGAAGGCCACGCTTCGCCACTCCATCTTCCAAGTAATCCTTTGACGGCACCAGTCGAGCCATGCGCTTCGATGCTGTGGTGTAAGTGAAATATGGGCTGGAGCTGTGTGTACCTGTAGCCCCACTACTAATAGCCGGTTCATAACAGTTGGTGCTGACGTCATATCTGTTCTGTCGTAGCTGCACGATCTGCTACAGCTGCCCTTGCAGTACGACGATCCTTGAGGGCGTCTATGCTGTGTAGACGTCCAGAAGCTCCTCTGCGGGTGTGAAAATGTTCACGTCACCACTGATACCAGCATCGTTGCACAACTCACGCAGCTAGTCCAACTTTTGTATCGTTTCTCCGAAACGACTATCCCACCACTCGAAAGGTCACAATTTTACCACTTTCAAACTGGCTCGGTTGGCTGCAGGAAACACAAGTGCGTTTCTGTGGCATGGTTGCCTGCTACGGCAAGAAAGGAAGAATGAATTGACTGTTGTTGTTAATAACGATCATCCTCCCTTACCTCCTCTGCATTACTGCAGATGACGTCTCACTGAGCACTTTTGTTCTGTGCATGCAGTACACGTGAGGCGCCTAGTTGTTTCCACTGCACTGTGTGGAATACGAAGGTTCTGTTATAGTTCACTAACCTGCTGTCTTCAAGTTGATGTCCCCAGCGCAGAAAACAACACGCAGGTCGTAGGTTCTGTATCTTCAGGCTGAAACTGGCTTTTAGCGAGGTTCTGTTCTGAAATAATGTATCACTTCCTTGGGATGCCACTCGCGTATTTTAGTATAGCCACACGAGAAGACTACATGATCTTAATGCAACACCTTCTGATACAGCAAAGTACATGATCAAACACAATGTTTACGAAAATGTATCTTTACACTATTTGTGGAACGTGTCTGTGCCTCATGACTACCGGAGTGAATCTTTTAATACTGAATACTGGCAAACACATCCTGCCACAGACCACATGACTGTACATCTCGACTGCCTAATCCAGAGTGACGAACAGGAATTTAAATAAAAATTGGAAACACATTCTACGACAGACACCATGTCTGTTCTTCTCGACTCCCTAATTCTGAGCCGGCCGGTGTGGCCGAGCGGTTCTAGGCGCTTCAGTCTGGCACCGCGCCACCGCTTCGGTCGCAGGTTCGAGTCCTGCCTCGGGCATGATGTGTTTGATGTCCTTAGGTTAGTTAGGTTTAAGTAGTTCTAAGTTTTAGGGAACTGATGACCTTAGATGTTAAGTCCCATAGTGCTCAGAGCCATTTGAACCATTTGCCTAATCCAGAGTGACGAAGAGCCCGAAACACTTCGCGCGCCGTACCAGAAAAGGCGTGACCCGAACGCTTGCGAAGTGCTTCGTCTGCACTTTCTTTTGTTTTTGATTTAAATTGTTTTTAATAATTCTAAAATGACTGATTGATAGTCAGCTGTTGAGAAGTATTTATATTAAAAAGTGAAGTCATTCCAATGAGTAGTTTAACAAATAATAATAGCTATACTTTAACATTTTGGCGCCCTTGCTCGAACACAGCAGCCAATCACAGAGCAGTAGCATTATGCAGGCGGTCTTTCTCACGGGAATGGTACCGAATCTAACATCTGTCACAGGTACCTCACACCACATTTCGTCATCTATATACTTCTTGCATCTCCACTGCTCTAGGAACAGCTTCTTGGAGGCCGATATGATGGCTGACTAAGCCAGAAATATTACACTGCTCCCTTCACACTTTTGCACCACGCTGAGCCTTCTTGCTGTGAGCATTCCCTATTATAGAGTAGACACAGATGGCGCACTGGTAGCTATGCCACTACGCAATCTCAATCTGTTGGAGGACGACGATGAATGGATTATCAGTACATCTACTAAAACCCAAGCGTACTTGGTCACAATCTCGGAACTCCAGAGTCGGTAATCGTTCTTCCTCTTCCATCCGTTATAATTCCTCTGTGGCGGAGGACTCGCTCCCCAGGGTGCATGGTCCCTGTAATTCTCATCTTTGACGTATTCGTAATACTGGTCACCTCTTCTCTTTATCGCACTTCTCCTAAATATTTCTCTCTAATAGGGAAATCTGACTAGCTGCGTCTAACACACTGTGAACTAACGTACCATTTAATTATATATTTACAAATGGATATTCACATGCCTCCTTTTCTCTCCTTCCTCCCCTAATAATAAATCCCACATTTGCACAAAATCTATACACGAGGTTGTAGCTGTTCCTAGTCAGTTCCGCCCTTCATATTCGCCTCCTTAGATAAATGGCCACCAAGTCTGTTATGCAGCAGGCCCGGGTTCGGCTTCAAATGGTTCAAATGGCTCTGAACACTGTGGGACTTAACATCTGAGGTCATCAGTCCCCTAGAACTTAGAACAGCTTAAACCTAACTAACCTGAGGACATCACACACATCCATGCCCGAGGCAGGATTCGAACCTGCGACCGTAGCAGTTGCGCGGTTCCGGACTGAAACGCCTAGAACCGCTCGGCCGGGTTCGGCACCCGGCCACGTTGAGATTTTCTCTGTCCTCTTCATCACTTCATCATCACCGACACGCAAGTCGCCAATGTGGCGTCAACTCAAAGACTTCCAACATGGCGGCCGAACTTCCCTAAATGGGGACACCCGGCCATCAATTCCACTCGATCATTTCATTTCCGTCCTTCATGCCGCGGCTCCTCAGTTCTTGGGTTCTTTCGTAGGTCAGGCCATCTAACTCCAATTATTTGTCCACTCGACTCTCCTCTTCTCGTTTCTTCTTGCTTCATATCTCCCACTGTCCCGTCAATCAAACCCACTGTCGTCTCTCCGATCAACATATGTTCCATTAGGTCTGCTCATCTTGTCGGTCGTTCAGTTTCCAGAGTCGGTACTCTTTCTTCCTCTTCCATTCGTTATAATTCCTCAGTGCCGGAGGGCTTGCTCCCCAAGGTGAAGTATTTGTTTACAGGTGCACATGATGAAAATTCGTCTGTATAAAGTTACCGGCGCACTGACTTTTCCGTTTCTGTCGTAATAATTTCTGGAATGGATTTATGTCATCTAGCTATCTACTAGCGATCCGTAACTCTTTTTTAAGCGGATTCGATAACTTGCCTATCCAAATCTGTATACGTTCGGAGGGTGTAAACTACACATCCGCGATATTACTTCTCTCTGCCATATTTTTGAAATACTGCAATGGGTCTGGGTATCGCGAAACAGCATATTTTTTGTCATTATTGTGCCTACTTTCGTTTCTTCTAGTTTCTTCCTTGACCAGTATGCTTCCAGGAAGGTGCAAGAAAATTCGTCAAACGTTCTGCACTGATTCGCGATTGCTCTCATGTTCGTGCCTACTTCTCCACAGGAGTATTTGCACCTGAAACTGATGTTTGTAGTGTATGGTCAAGATCTCGGCATCGTTTCGCGAAACTCTACGATCCATAATTTAGGATGTAAATGATTGCCTCTATCTGGAAACAGTGGAAATTGCTGAATCGCCATAAACTGTTACCGTAGCTCTCTCTCGTCTGCATCGCATGACATGGTATCCGTTGGTACAGTGGTAATTTCTGGCGGGTCTGAACGTGGTGAGTCTCCTCGAAATCGACACAGTCTTTCCGTTAGTTTGCTAAACTCTTGCTTTTCTTTGTTACTGTGAAACGTTCTTCGTTATTTTTTGTTAGCCTGTGTAGAGTTTCGGCTGTTATGTTTTTCTTGTACCAGCGCGTCCAACGTTTCTCCGTTCCTGCGACTGATAGATTCTTGTCGGTTTCTAAGGTGTAAAAAGTCTTGTAACTCCGCATGTTGGCTAATATCGATCTGTACCGTCCGGTCAGATGCGGTCCCTTGGTTATTTGCTAACTTTTTCACGGTGCTAGTCAACACTCCTGCTTGATTACTATCTTTTCCAATAATTAATTTTTGAATGTTCTTGGCTTTCGCGTCCACTTCCGAATTGTCTTCATGTATTTTACCATCGATAAATTTTCTTGCCTCTTCACATTCCGTAACGAACTCATTAATTCTCTTGTTTAAGATTCCTGACTGATTATCGATCTTTTTGTTTAAGTGATCAGATTGTGCTTTGCAACCTTCACTTAATTTTTTAAACTGATCCTGATTCTCTTCTTGAGTGACCTAAATTGTGCATCATTCTTCTCCTGACTTTCGGTAAAGAAATCTTCGTTCTGTTTAAGCAACCCTTCGTTCTGTTTAAATTGTGCATCACTCTTCCCTTGACATCCACTGAACTGTTCAAGTGAGAAGGTTCGCAAATCCAATGGGGGGCATCTGGCGGCGGCGGATTTTGTTCACAACTGGCGTCATTCTGTCCTAATCTTTCGGGTCCCGTAAGCTCTTAATTTCCTATATCAGATGAAAATTCATTCCCCTCCGTTCCTCCGTTTCCTGTTCCTGATACTGCGTTGTCTCTTGATTCCTGATCACGTCCTTGATTCGATTCGCGGTTTCTGAAATCTGAATACTACCTGCTGCTACTTCCATCTTTAAATTGTCGTTAGATTTATTTGAATTAGTCGTAGTTTCACTTATTCGAACTAAACTTGATGCACTCGCTCGGTGAATTCTTAGCATACCCCAACAATTCAACATCCTAAACGTTCCTTGCACACAAAAGAAAAATTTCTCTCCAAAATTGTAAGAATGGGTTTTATTCTCCACAACGACGGACAAATACCAACCAAACCCTTCAGCTTCTTGCTGGAAAAATCACGTACATGATTATGTGGCAGCTCTTAAATTTAATTTGTAGTTTTGGGTTATTATTAAGGTATTGAGCTATAATCTTCCATCAGTTTTTTTCTTTGCGATCCGACTTCATTAACAGGAGTTCTCACTGTGAGAGTACTAGGCAACTGTCGCCAAAAAACTAGGTGGTTTTTTAAACGAATCAAATTGCAATAATAATAATTTGGTTTATTTATTCAGAATTATGATAAAACTGTTTAATTCTGAATTATATTTCATTAAGGCATCCTGTGGTAACATCTTGACAAGGCAACGTGCAGGATTGCAAATCTGTTAATCTGACATGGGAATCGGGGGGATGGAAAACAGAAAATAAACCGCTTTGAATACTCAGTGAATGTGGTGAAATGAATTAGTAACGGCTAGAAGTGCAGATATTAACATGTAACAATTACGGAAGATGGTACCTCACACCTCTCGTGGAATTTGGAAGAACATGTTTCAAGACTTGGAAGATCAATCGTTAGAGGGAACTCTGAGATATTAAAGCTGAGAACCGATGTGTCGCCGCCTGTATCTCACACACACATGGCTCGGTCTCACTATATTGTAGCTGTTACTTGCAGAAGTCCTGCCACCTCACTCTGCAGTAACGCGAGTGTCATAAGCTGAGAACCTCTGAGAGGCGACCAGGAGACGAGAAACGTCAGATGAAATGAGTTTGTACCCACCAAGGAAGCCTCGCTTTACCGCATTTTTGGTTGCAAACTAGCCCTGAAAGACTAGTTTCTATTTGTTGTAAGCTACGACTCCAAAAACGGGGTCTCTAGGAACACATATCCCCTTTCCTGGACGATGTTTAACATAGTTAGCCAGTGAAATTCATCCTCAAAATTTCCTCAGAAAAAAGTCGTTCCTCGCTCTTTCTGTCTTTTTCTTCAGCCAATAAGGGAGCTTACTTTCAACAGTGCCATGTCCTCAGTCACTCACGGATAAGTTCCATATGGACCAACATCCGTACTTATAGTCTTATACAAAGTTTTTATGTAAGAGTTGTGCATTCAATGGCGTCCCGCGGTTTCCAAAGACTCGCGGTTTTCTTTTCAACTGCACGGTATTGCTTTCTAGTGTCCATCCCAAAAGTTGTTCCTACATTCAGCAGACAATAGCCGGCCACGGTGGCCGAGCGGTTCTAGGCGCTTCAGTCCGGAACCGCGCGACTGCTACGGTCGCAGGTTCGAATATTGTCTCGGGCATGGGTGTGTGTGATGTCCTTAGGTTAGTTAGGTTTAAGTAGTTCTAAGTTCTAGGGGACAGATGACCACAGATGTTAAGTCCCATAGTGCTCAGAGCCATTTAGCAGACAATAGCGCTTTGTGCTATGGTGCCTCCTCACTCATTCTCATAAAACCTTATTAGGTGGTCATGTCAGGAAGCTCTCCCTGTTGTGCAATTCGTCCAGCAGTGACACAGGGTACCAGAGAAGGCCCTTCCGGCTCTTAGCCACTGTGTGACCGCCACCCAGCGTGGTCCTTTCTCTGAAGGAGCGCAATAGGACGCCTGTCCACAACGGCGTTCAGCTGACTAGCTGTGACGACCAAGGCATTTCCTTACATCTCAACTGCAAGCAAATCTGCACTGAAGAGCCAAAGAAACTGATACACCTGCCTAATATAGTGTACGGGCCCCGCGAAAATGCAGAAGTGCCGCAACACGACGTGGTATGGTCTCGATAAATGTCTGAAGTAGTGCTGGAGAGAATTGACACCATGAATCGTACAGGACTGTCCTCAAATCCGTATGAGTACGGGGAGGTGGAGATCTCTTCTGAACAGCACGTTACAAGGCATACCAGAAATGCTCAATAATGTTCATGTCCGGGGAGTTTGGTGGCCAGCGCAAGTGTTTAACTTGTCTGTTCCTGGAGCCAATCTGTAGCAATTCTGGACGTATGGGCTGTCGCATTTTCCTGTTTGAATTGCTCAAGTCCATCGGAATGTACAATGGACATGAATGGATGCAGGTGAGCAAACAGGTTGCTTAGTACCTGTCACCTCTCAGAGTCGTATCTAGACATATCAGGCGTCCCATATCACTCCAACTGCACACGCCTAACACCATTACAGAGCCTCCACCAGCTTGAATAATCACCTGCTGACGTGCGGGTCAGTGGATTCATGATGTTGTCTACATACCCGTACACGTCCATCCGCTCGATACAATTTGAAACGAGACTTGTCCGACCAGGAAACGTGTTTCCACTCATCAACAGTCCAATGTCAGTTTGACGGGCCCAGGCGAGGCGTAAAGCTTTGCGTTGTGCTGTCATCAAGGACACACGAGTCGGCATAAGGTTCCGAAAGCCGATATCGATGATGTTTCGTTGAATGGTTCGCACGCTGTCAGTTGTTGATGACCCAGCACTGAAATCTGTAGCAATTTGCGGAAGGGTTGAACAGCTGTCGTCGTTGGTCCCGTTCTTGCAGGGTCTTTTTCCGGCAGCAGCGATGTCGGAGATTTGATGTTTTACCGGATTCCTGGTATTCACGCTACGCTTGTGAAATGATCGTACGAGAAATCTCCAATTCATCGCTACCTCGGAGATTCTGTGCCCCATCTCTCGTGCGCCGACTACAACACCACGTGCAGACTCACTTACATCTTGATATGATTGCCATTGCAGCAGAAGTAACCGATCTAAAAAACTGCACCAGACCTTATACAGGCGTTGCCGACGCATCGCCCTATTCTGTTTGTTTACATATCTCTGTATTTCAATACGCATGCCTTACCGGTTTTTTTGGCGCTTCAGTGTATTTTTGTATTACGGAAAGTAATAATCACTTGTATCTTTAATATCAATTAATTTCCCAGATCGAGGGTGGGTTCCTAATTCGAATATGATGAATCTGCATGTGTTGCAGAACTGTTCCGGAAAACGGTAACAACGCGAATTTTTTGTGCATGTGACATTAACTTCAGTTAATTTTTGGTTGATTTTAAAAGTTCAATAACTGATGCTACATGCTAAGTTACTTTTCTTAGTGAAGCCCTCTCTCTCTCTCTCTCTCTCTCTCTCTCTCTCTCTCTTTCTCTTTCCCCCTCCTCACTCATTTGCACCCATCACATATAATTCTTTACGGTAAATGTTGAGGTGTCGTGACCAGAAATACAATACAGGATACAATTTTTAATTGACTTTTGAGCATCATCTGAAACTTACCGTAAATCATTTTTATGAAAATATTTATCATCATTTATGAATGTTCCATGGATTGTTAACCAGCCCAGAATTCACACAGATGCGTGTGGGGGAACCGTAGAAAAACCACACTCGGGCTAGACAGCACAACAGACAGAAAGACTACAGCTGGGCTACACTTCAATAGAAGGAAAGTGTAATGGACTGTATTGGCTGCTTTCATTTGATTGTTCCCATTTATGAACAGGAGCCGACAAGGTAGTACAGCTTCCATAGGTTTATTGCAGTCCAGCCCACCAGCTGCACGTAAATGAACCTAAGGAGAGAGCAATGAGAGAAGCATTCAGTAGTTTTGAAATTTTTCCAACCGATCTGACTAAAAACACTAAGATCTATTGGTCTTAGGTAAAAACAGTAAGTGGTTCAGGTTATCTATTCAGTCACTCAGTGACCGTACTGGCACTGAAAAGTAAAACTGGAATGGTGCACATACAAATGTTGTCAGTAGCTGAACATTAATTTCAGCCTAATTAAAATCTTTTGCAGAAAAAATGAATCGATCCGCACAATTTGTCTGAGCACCAGCTACGGTTCATCATTCAAACCTTGCTTACTATACTGTGATACGGCTACAGTATGACAAATGGCTGTACAAATGGCCGCTGGTACAGGCTAAACGAAAAACTTTTCACCTCGTGTTCCTAGCTCAAATAGAAACTGAGCGCCAAGACCTCCCCCCAACCCCCACCCCCACCGCTCACGCAACTGCAGATATCCACCTGGCCTTTCCAGGTACATTTGTTACAGCGTTTCCGTACTGTAACGAATTTTTAGTGCGATGAAAGTTACAATGCAGCTAGGTGAACTTTTGAACCAATTCAAGTTTATAGCCATTTAAGACCCAATTACAGCATTTTGCAACAAAAATAACTTTTTATGCACTACAATTTCGCGTCTGATACAACTCTCCAAAAAATAAAACGACCGGAATGCAAAGGATGGAAAAAAAATTTAAAAATTTAGCAATGTATATTCTTGTAGCATCTAATTTTATTGATCTAGTAATTAACACATCAATAAATTGTTTAGCGCCATGAAAGTTCCAACACAATCTCTAGAAAATATTTTCATTCCAAAAAAGCTTAAAATTCCTACACTACCCTACCTTCACTTTACACTTCGAAAATTGCTGTACGTTTCTCAACAGTAATATGTGTGTAATACATCGGAAAAATAGATTACATTGCTGAAATTTCGTCGTTCATATGACACTTCTAGTTATCGAAAGCGCCTGGTTGTAACATTTAAATGTGACAACTGTCCATTCGTAAACTGACTCCAAAACCCAACCAGTAAGCTTCGAACTGCTAAGCTATGAAAACAACAGCATTCACAGACTCTAAGACGTCGCTTCCGACGGATAGCGTAGCTGCAGGACAGTTTCAAAACGGCGTCTGTTGGTGATGTACGTTACAAGCAACGTGCCATCATTGAATTTACCACTGCAGAGAAAGAAACTTTGGCGAATCTTCACAAACGCTTGTGCAAAGTCTATGGAGCATCTGGTGTCGACAGAAGTACCGTTAGTCGCTGGGCACGGAGTGTGAGGTCATCGGAAGATGGACCGGTGGTGCTCCACGATTTGCAGCGGTCGGGGAGACCATCCACGGCTGTCACAGCTGACACACCTGTCCTAGCCCCCTCCAATTTCCACTTATTTGGGCCATTAAAGGTTGCCATTCATGGAAGACATTTTGAGGACGATTAGGGGGTGTTTCATACTGTGAAGCACTGGCTCCACCACCAGGACAAGGACTGGTAAAGACAGGGCAGACACGCCCTTGTTTCGCGCTGGAGGAAGGCCACAGAACAGATGGAGATCACGTCGAAAAATAGGGTGTGTAGATAAAACACCATTCTTTCGTGTGCGTAATTCTCATCATGTTCAACAAAGAACTATTTAAGAAAAAATTGCAAAGCATTACTTTCTGGGTAACCCTTGTATTGATGCCAGATCAACAGACAAATGTATGCGAAGATCAGTCCGTCGAAAGCAGAGCTGAAATGAAACTTATGCTAGTTCTACATCGCATAACGTACATCTTTAGAAAGACGGATGTACAACTAAGGGGGTGTTTAAAAAAAATCTTCGGCCTCGTGTTTTGAAATCGTACTGTCCAAATAAGACTACTTCCTGATGTAGTAAAATTTTGCCTCGATAACATTATAGTCGTGTCTAAGGCTACGTGTTATTTTTCTACATTTTCTATGATATTACTGAAATATGATTTCGGTTTGGACAGATCAGGACGCGAAAGTGTCTTCCGCCCCTGTGTTGCTGTTCCCTGCTATCTGCTCCAGCGGTGTCATCTCCTAAGGCGGAAGCTGTGCTATCCTCGCAGTCGAGGTCTTTTCTTTTATGTGCTTTCATTGTCAGTTTCCTCGAGCTGACTTTCCTTAACTGTCCGTTGCAGCAACTTCTTGCACCACGTCAATTACTTTGGCTGAACTTTTCTCGTTATTGAACACGTAACTGCCGTTCTTTCCTGACTTTCTCCTCTGGAAATGTATCGTAGCCACATACTCCTGTAGACCATTTTTCCCGTGAGTCATCCAGAACACATTTAAGTGTTATAGCTCTCTTTTAGTGTCTTCTTTGGTACCTATGTAATGAAACACTACACATTTAGGCAGTATACGAATAGCACAACAAATATAGAAGCGTGATGAGAAGAGTATCAGGTTTTTATCCTGAATGGTTAATAACGAAAGAAGTACTTCGGTTACCGGAGTGAATCTTACATCTAACAAAAATTAATATTAAGACTTTTTATTGGGTGTGAAAGGCTGTGCATTGTGACTATGTCTGGAAACTGTCAAAAAGAGTAAGTGGCAATCATTGAAGACCGTAAGGTCGTCGCTGATGACTAACTGATCCAAAAGCCATTAAACAGTTGAACCAGTAGTGTAAACCCCACAAGACTGGGAAGAACTTGTGAAATAGGGATTAACAACAGAACAAAAGTTGCAATATGAATAATATAAAGTGCAGCACGGGGGCAGATATTCTAAAATAACCTATGCCTGAGGTAATACCTGAGGAACACATAACTCACACATTAATTACTATCACAGGCTCTAGCGAAAGTATTTATTCTATGTCTGAATGCTGACACATAACATCCATAATGAAAGATGGCTGCTTGCGATATGGGTACGAAAAGCTGCTTCTAAACTACTGACGACTAAGTGGGACCATCTGTTGCAGCTATGTTCCGCGGCAGCATTTGGGGGAGAAAATTGTAATATAAGTGACAAAGATAAGATTGTATATATGACTGTTTGTTGTAAACAGTGTAACATGTGACACCAGAGATCTGTGATCTGGTTTCAGTGTTAATAAATGTCAAACGTTCTAATTCCGACAGTTTGTATAAGAAAGGCGTGACTTTTGGGATCCACCAATATCACTATAACAATATTGACTATACAAAGGGCTCCGGAATACAGTGCTTGAAAACCACTGAATGCAGACCATAAAGACAAAGCGAAAACGGCATGCAGGTACAAGGAGAACGTGTACATGGCACAGCATCTTCAGATGCTTGACTGCATAGCCTTCGAAGGAAACCAACTTTGCGCTCACACTTCAGTGCTTGCAAATAATTCTAGTGACTTTGGTCATGTAATAAATTTTCTGTTGGATTTTGGTGCCGAATACAACAAGGAAATAATGCTGTAGTTAATGGTACGTAGTTTTTGTACGAGTGTTTTGGGACTTCCTGTAGTTTTTCATTTCATGAGCATCATCATCATCTACATCAGGGGTTTGGCCTTTTGGTCTGTTTAGTTTCCTTCAGAACTGATCAAGTCATTTCTTAATTGGTCTGCCTAAAGAACTTCTGCCTCTTCGTTTGTGTTGTCTCATAGTTTTAGCGATTTTTTGCGTCTATCATAAGTTTTATGTGCTCTTTCCCTCTTATGTGATACTGTTGTATTGTGTCAATTATGTTTTACGTATTCATTTTAGCTCGAATGTCATCACTCCTCGTTTTATCGATAAAGTTTATCCAGCCAAGTCTCTAAGGAAGTTTCATTTCGCATACTTCTGCCCTCTTTTCATCTGTCTTCTTAATGGTCCAGTCAGGGGCGTAGATAATTTTTTTCTCCTGGTGTAGTTCAGTTCTCTTGAAGTACAAGATGGTCATTAAGATCTGTATTGCAAAATATTAGCAGCTGGACTGCCATAAACTATTTCAACGTTTTAAATTGGAACACAATAACACTCTGATACAAGTGAATGAGAATGAAAGCACTCTATTAGAAAAATTACGATGCTTACTAGAGGTGGGTCGTTCACAATCGAACAGATCCAAAGGAACGGTCCACTAACGCGAAAGTAACGACCGAGAAACGACTTCTAAGGAACAGTTGTTCACCATTCCCGTGTAGTCTCGTTCCAGGAATGGTCGCAGCCAGCCCTCATTCCAGGAACGGTTGTGGCCAGTCCTCACTCCGGGAACGATCAGTCCTCGTTCGAGCAATGGCCGTGGCTGATTTCCTTGCCGCACCGTTTCTCTCTTTCTCCAGTAGTCTCTTGTTCCACTTTCCATATCAACTTCTTTATAATTATATTACATACAAAAAAATTAAGAAATGCACACATTTTTCAGGCAGCAATCAAAGACATCTACTTCTCTGTTCGTCGATTTGCTCAACTGTAGAGCATACAATTATCAAAATATAGGTATTGTTTTTAATTCGTAAATTTTTCTGGTTTCATCTGCTTGGATTAATGACGGTTTTAAGATAATTTTTGATCAATTTTTGATGTAGTCTAAGAAAGTTTAAATGAAACTCGCGATTTTGGCATGTCTTCGAAAAATAAAACGTGACACTTACGAAGGCTCTTATTTTTCACGTTGATTATTTCTTTGTGCTATTCCCCGTTTCGTTGGACAAAGAAAAGAATTTTCCTTGATATCGGTTCCGTAGGAAAAGGGGAAAAGATGCCTCTCCATTTGAAAAACCGTTGAGTGGCATAAAATCGTATTTACCTCTCAAAGTATATTCTTCGGAAGTACCTTTTTAGCGAAAACTTTATTGCTTTCAATTTAATTAATAATACTGTACAGCTGCATTGACTTCAATAATACAACCTATAAGCCTACTATTTACTGATCGTGTGAGGCAAATATGACGAAACAACATTTTGATTTAAGCATATTTATTCTTCTATGAAGTGTCTTTTTTGCCCTGGAACCTTGTGCGGATACTCAGGCATAGTCTGAAGTACATATAGCTTGTTCTTCGTCTTTTTTTAAATTATTAATTAGTGTTCAAACTGACTCCTGTTCCAGTCGGATAATTTACAACGTTTAGTTTGATAAGTAGGTGTCGCGAGTTATCATCATTATTTACATACCACTGTAAAGAATCTGTCTTAATGAACCTGTCACTCAGATCAAACTGTGTAAATGTACTCTTATTTTATTAGAAACGAGCAGTTCAATCCCATTAACCATAAAAAAAATGAGATGAGCGTATGGCATCGTTGGCCGAGAAGCCCCGTCCAGGGAAGTTCGCCCGCCAAGTGCAACTCTTATTCTAGTCGACGCCACATTGGGCGATGCGCTCCAGTGATGAGGATGAAACGGTGATGAGGACAACACAACACCCAGTTCACGAGCGGAGAAAATTTCCAACCCGGCCGGGACTCGAACCCGGGTCCGCTCCATGGGAAACAAGCAAGTTACCACCATTTTTTTAAAAAAAATCTCATTTTCTTCGTTTTCGTTCGTTGTATCTGCTCGGGGTGGACGTCGCAAGGCACCCGTTTTAATTCGTCCTTGATCCATAGACTCAGTTTTTTTTTATTACAGAGGGCAGCTAACCCTCTGACTGAACACGCTGAGTTATCGTGCCGGCCCACCCAGCTAAGCAGGCAGACCATTAGCCATATTATTTTTGTTATTGGATCGATTCCTACTTGAATCCCTATGTATCTTAGTCTGTTGGTTCTGCCACACTTTTCTGTGTAGTACTGTCTTAATTTTTGATTCAGAAGATAAAGACGACAGAATAAGGGACAAGAACCATAAACAACATTTCAGCATTTTTGTTTGTTTGAGGAACACGTGAGATACCACTATTGACAATATAATACGAGGCGAGGCTATAAAATAACGGGTCTATTGCTGTAAAAAATGTTAGTGGAAAGACATATTTGTTTAGTTATTATAACCCAGACTATACGCCCCTGATCCATTCCTACAATGTTCCATGTGAATTTTCCGCTTGATGGAAACAGTGCTGCAAGTTTTCCTCTGTGAGCTACTTGATGACGAGTGACTCTTTACATTTCGTTCCTTCAAAAGACAGAAATCTTGTTCTTTTTAAAGCGATGTCTTCTGCAATTGGCCGCTCCATTCGACCCCACTACACACAAGCGGGTGGACGCCACACATTACTCTTACTGCTTGCTTTTGTGCGATCAATACTTTCTTTCTAAGTGATGCTTTACCCCAGAAAATCGTTTCATAAGACATTATTAAGAGGAATTATGCAACATACGTCAGGAGATTGATTCGTTCGTTTCCAACACCAGAAACTATACGAGCATCCTACACCAGTCTTGCAGTTTAATTCCAAGTAGCTACACAGTGGTTTTTCAATCTTGATGTGTCCATAGAAATGTTGTCAACAGCGGCACTGATGGTTTTCATTACTGGTTCAAATGGCTCTGAGCACAATGGGACTTAACATCTGTGGTCATCGGTCCCCTAGAACTTAGAACTACTTAAACCTAACTAACCTAAGGACATCAGACATCCATGCCCGAGGCAGGATTCGAACCTGCGACCGTAGTGGTAACGCGGTTACAAACTGGAGCGCCTAGAACCGCACGGCCATACCGGCCGGCCTTTTCATTACTCTTCTTGTAAATTATATTAGGAGAGTTATATTACATGAAATGCTCTGAGGTAACAAAAGTCGCGGGATGCTTCCTAACATCGTGTTAGACCTTCTTTTCTCCGGCATAGCGCAGCAACTCGACATGGCGTTGACTCGAAAAGTAGTTGGAAATACCCTGCCGAAATACTGAGCCATGTTGTCTCTATAGTCATCCATAATTGCGAAAGTGATGCCAGTGCAGGATTTTGTGCACGACCTGACCACTCGATTATGTTCCATAAATGTTCGTTGGGTTACACATAGGGCGATATTGGTGGCCAAATCACTCAAGCTGTCCAGAATGTTCTTCAAACCAGTCGCAAACAACTGTGACGCAGTGAGACGGCGTACTATCATCCATAAATATTCCATTGTTGTTTGAGAACGTTCTCAGAGTAGCCGAACGTAACGATATCCAGTCGATAATCGGTTCCACGGAATGTAAACACAGTCCACACATTATGGAGCTACAACCAGCTTACACAGTGGCTTCTTGACAACTTGGATTCATGGCTTTGTGAGGTCTGCAGTGTACTCGAACCCTGCCATCAGTTTTTACCAGCTGAAACCGGGACTCATCTGACCAGACCACGGATTTCCAGTCTGTTAGGGTCGAACCGATGTGGTCACGAGCCCATTAGAAGCGTTGCAGGCCGTGTTGTGCTGTTAGCAAACTCATTCGCGTCTCCCGTCTGCTGCCATAGCCCATCAACATCAAATTTCACCGCACTGTCCTAATGGATGCTTTCAACGTACGTCCCACATTGATTTGTGCGGTTATTTCGTGCAGTGTTGCATGTCTGTTAGCATTGACAACTTCTAAGCAATAGCCGTTTCTCTTCGTCGTTAACTGACGGCCGTTGACCACTTCGTTGCCCGTGATGAGAGGTAATGCCTGAAATCTGGTATTCTCGGCATACTCTTGACACGGTGGATTTCGGAATATTGAATTCCCTAACCGTTTCCATAATGAAATGTCCCTTGCGTCTAGCTCCAAATAACATTCCTATTTCAAAGTACGTTTATTCACGTCGTGTGGCCTTAGTCACGTCGAACACCTTTTCACATGAATCACCTCAGTAGGTCCGCCGCCGGTAGCTGAGTGGTCAGCGTGACAGACTGTCAATCCGGGTTCGATTCCCGGCTCGGTCGGAGATTTTCTCCGCTCAGGGACTGGGTGTTGTGTTGTCATAATCATCATCATTTCATCCCCATCGACGCGCAGGTCGCCGAAGTGGCGTCAAATCGAAAGACCTGCACCAGGCGAACGGTCTACCCGACGGGAGGCCCTAGCCACACGACATTTCATTTCATTTACCTCAGTTGAAATGACAGCTCCGCCAATGCACAGCCCGTTCAAATCTTGCATACACAGTGCTACCCCCGTCTGTATAGGTACATATCACTGTCCCATGACTTCTGTCACCTCATATTTACAAGAAACTTGAGTATAGCTGTGAAAGAGATTTGCCCTAAACTTTTAAATAATAATGTCCACATAATATTGAAACGTCCTCTTTGAAAAATTAAGAATGACTGTGCTGGTAAACTTCTACGTTATTAGATTTTCAAACAGCTGAGCAAAACTCAACGTACTCAAATAGTTTTCTCTTTACTTATTCCGATCATCACTAAACTGACACACAATATTTTTAGCGCAACGCAATCTGACTTTCAATAATCCCTACAAAAGAATAGCCCCGACTACCAACAACCTATACCTTTCATGGATCACTTATCTCACAAACATGTTCGTTACTCGAACTACTGCAATACAGCGAGCACCAATACTGCCGTCTCAATAAAAGATTCTAACTACTGAAGGCACTAACTACTGATAGGCATAGTTAGCAAATGAAACATTTTGATAGAGAACAAACAATGTATTTACCTTAATAATTTTCAAATGTCATCATATATATATATCAATTCATGACATCCATTTTTACAAATTTCCTTTTTCTGGCAGACACACGTCCAGATCGTCCGCTTACAGTAACCTCTCAAAACTCTGGCATCTCTCTGTCCACATCCATCAGTGTTGGCGGCTCACCTCCAACTGCACAACGCTACGCTCTGTTCACATCCAACCAGCCACAGACTGCACACAGCGCAGTCAGCGATTTTCATACACAGCAAGCACTACGTAGCGTTACCAACATAAAAACCTAAACAGCTTACTTACAATATTACGGTACGTCATTTTGTTTGAAAGCTAAGACTTTAATAGAGCACATAAATGTTTCATAAATTCATATTACGAAATTGCTAGAAGGGCCACACTATATCGTGACTTCCCATGAATTCTATTGCATAAGCTTCAAAATGCTAACCACTGCAAAATGTAAGGATGTCCATGTTTTTATATTTGTTGGTTGGTTGGCTGATTCTGGTGAGGGGACCACATAGCAAGGTCATCGATCCCATCGGAAATTGGCCACGCCCTTTCACAGGAATCATCGCGGTATTTACCAGAAGCGATTTAGAGAAATCACGGAAAACCTCACTATAGATGACCAGACGCTAGTTTGAACTGTCGTCCTCCCGAATGAGAGTCCAGTATGTTAATGTAAGACGTCTGCTTTGCCGGCGATGGGCGAGGCATGACAGAATCTCTGACCAGAGAGTAGTTTATAGTTAGTTGTTGCTTGTCGCTAGTCTGCGTTTGACTGCGCGAGTCGACAGTAGCGAGTGGACAGTAGTAGTCGGTCGGCTTTAGTAGCGAGTGAGTAGTAGTCTGCGTGAGTCGGCATGCGTCGGCTGTGTGCTCTGCTCGCGACTCTGTGGTCAGGAGTCTGGAGGATGAGTATTGTTGTAGAAGGTAAAGAAGCAGCCTTGCGCATATTTAATAATGTATGTTAATTGTAATTTAATATGTTCAAAGAATTGCCCGATAATAATTTTTATAACATAAAGTAACTCTTTTAAAGAAAAGCATTCATTTCAATTTAAAGAATTTTTCCAAAGCATTATCATTGCTCCAAGAATCAAAAAAAAAAATATGCGCCAGCATTGCACGAAGCTGTATCAAAAATGACTAATTAAGAGCAGATATAATTGCAGTTTTATTGAGGTAAGAATTTTTGCTTTTTTTATTCAGAATACAGGGCCGAAGGTCAGCGCCGCCGTCCTTATAAATTCATCAGGTTGCAAAACTTTTTTATTATTTTGGTGCTTAGGAATTTTTCTGTTTCGAACTTGACATTAAATGAGAAAAGAATTTTGTGGGAATATTAAGTGTGAATGCATTTCTGCACACAGACTATAAATCGGAGCCAATTTTGTTCAGAGGTTACAATATTAAGAAAAATTCATTTAATTATTATTTTTGGTGGCGAGGCTACGCTTGGCTCCATTTCCATTTCAATAATTTTTGTGGGGAGGTTACACTTGGCGACATCCGGACCAGGATCGTATTTCTTTGTGAATCTTCTGAGAAGTAGTCATGTATCTGCTCTTAATTACTCAAACTGGCGCAACGCATTTACTAATTTGTCACTCTTGCTTTCACAGATCATCGGCAATTTGTTGTTCTTTGCTGTAATAGTGTTTGTTGCATTTTTGCATTGTCGTTGTTTCATTTGTGAATAATTTTGATTTGTGAAAAATGCCGCGAAAAACTGTTAACAGTACATCGCGATGTGTAATGAGTGAAATAGCCGACTCAAATAATATGACCGATAGTACTTGGGACACTCAGTGTAATGATGACAACCCTCCATTTACAGACAATCAGTGCGTACCGACCGCTAGTAATATTTTTAATGCTAATGATGAGCAAATAAATTCAATAGTGTCCTTTGTTAATTTATCGACAGTTGATGACGTGGCACGTTCTGTTACAATGAATGCTGCCCAGCTTGACACACCCGGTTTGCAAAATTTACGTAATGAACAGACAAATTTTTCTAACGAAAATGAAAAGTGTACTCAAAGTAGGACAGATTTATTTGATTCCGAGGTAGAGACTAGCAGTGCACATCCGATTGGCAAACCTTTTCAAGAATCACAGAATATCCAAATGGATACACAAAAAGTGACAATTGCATGTACGCCATCAAACAGCACAGAGAATAGAATAGGTAATATTGGCTTGGGTCAAATTGTGGCAATATTGCTACAGCAGAATGAAAATTCCAGACAACAGAATGAAAGACAAGACTACAATTACAAACACCTTAGTGAACAGAACAAACAACTTAATGAAAATTTCAAACAACTTAATGAAAATTTCAAACAACTTAATGAAAATTTCAAACAACTTAGTGGAAATTTCAAACAACTCAGTGAAAATTTCAAACAGCTTAGCGAAAATTTCAAACAACTTAGTGAACAGAACAAACAACTTAGTGAACAGAACAAACAACTTAGTGAACAGAACAAACAACTTAGTGAACAGAACAAACAACTTAGTGAACAGAACAAACAACTTAATGAGAAACATGACAACATTAATGAAAAATTAGACAACAATTCCAGACAGCTTAGTGAACAGATTACAGCTGTTGCCGCGCAGTGTCATGATACTAAGGAACGATTACTTGAGGAAATTAAGGCTTGTGCTAGGAAAAGTAGTGAAGAAATTAAATCTGTTGCACAAGAATTAAGGGATATGCAAACAGCTGCAACAGAATCACTTAGAGACGAAATCAGTGCAGTCGGTAAACAATGCTCTGAAAAAGCAACACAGTTACACGACGAGTTTAAATTAATGACAGCAGAACTTTCGCGCACAATGGATGCACAGGTAGACGCGAAATTCGACCAACAGAACATTCAAATTGACGAACGTTTTAATCACTACCTACAAAACAGTTAAACGCGTTTCCGTAAATTTATACAGGAACAGAATAAAGTAAAACGACAAGTCATGGAAACAATTACCGCACAGAGACAGGAAGATAAACGCAAAATGTTTACGAAAGGAGAAACATACGTAGACAACAATATTGCTACTGTATCAGACGAAATTAATACAATCAAACAGTTGAACACAGAATTGCGTGATGAAATTTCCGATCTTACAACAAAAACAGATACACACACAGTAGCCTTTCAGACAGTGACCGACAGACTCGAACAATTAGAACTAACACAGGATTCCGATGTCATCAAAGCTGACGTTAAAAAATTGAACGAAACCACATGTAAAATACAAAAACAAATTAATGCTTCTAACACTAAAAACGATGATCAGGTAAAACCACTGACTGAAAAATATGATGAATTGGCCAGTCGTATTGACGTTATTGAAAGTAATAATGACAGCAAATCAGACGATACTTCACCGATTTCGTTTAATCAAACACCCGAATTCCAAAATTTACAGCAGACGATCAGTGAGATAGATTCGTCTAATAATACATTACGTAGAAAATTGTCAACTTTACAGCAAGAGGTAACAGAGATAAAAAATATTTCAGCGTTTAATACATCACAGCAGACGCCACTTTGCGAGCATTTGTCAGACTCACACAGCCAGTATAATTTAGGTAATTTACAGAGAGTACGTGAGTTAGATTCCGAACAGTCACAGGCAAATAGATTCTCATACAATCGTGAACCTGTTCAGACATGCAGAGACGATAATTTTGATTACAAACATTTTCTATCAGTGAGAAAATTCAAAGTATTTAAAAATGACAGAACACAGATTCACCCCTTGGATTGGATACAACAATTTAGCTTTGCTTTTCCACCGACTTGGCCTGTAACGCACAAACTTGAATTTATTTGCAGTTTTTTGGAAGGCGAACCGGCAACTCGTATGAGACCGATCGCGAGGCAATACTATTCGCTAGAAGAATTTCGGAATGCTTTTCTGTCAGCGTATTGGTCGAAGACGACACAGTGCGGAATTAAGGATCAATTAATTAGTTTACCGAATTATGAGAACTCAAATTTTTCCACTGTCACGCAATTTTTTGAGCGCGTCGTCCAACAAAACCAGTACTTAAGTGAACCATACAGTGAATCTGCACTTATTCAATTATGTATTTCTAAATTACCACGATCATTAAGAGTGTCACTTTTAATGGGCCAGCAGAAAGAAAATATTTCGGCATTCAGAGATCTGTTATAGCTTTTGTAAGTGCAGCAATCGGATTCTACATCTACATCTACATTTATACTCCGCAAGCCACCCAAAGGTGTGTGGCGGAGGGCATTTTACGTGCCACTGTCATTACCTCCCTTTCCTGTTCCAGTCGCGTATGATTCGCGGGAAGAACGACTGTCTGAAAGCCTCCGTGCGCGCTCTAATCTCTCTAATTTTACATTCGTGATCTCCTCGGAAGGTATAAGTAGGGGGAAGCAATGTATTCGATACCTCATCCAGAAACGCACCCTCTCGAAACCTGGCGAGCAATCTACACCGCGATGCAGAGCGCCTCTCTTGCAGAGTCTGCCACTTGAGTTTATTAAACATCTCCGTAACGCTATCACTGTTACCAAATAACCCTGTGACGAAACGCGCCGCTCTTCTTTGGATCTTCTCTATCTCCTCCGTCAAACCGATCTGGTACGGACCCCACACTGATGAGCAATACTCAAGTATAGGTCGAACGAGAGTTTTGTAAGCCACCTCCTTTGTTGATGGACTACATTTTCTAAGCACTCTCCCAGTGAATCTCAACCTGGTACCCGCCTTACCAACAATTAATTTTATATGATCATTCCACTTCAAATCGTACCGCACGCATACTCCCAGATATTTTACAGAAGTAACTGCTACCAGTGTTTGTTCCGCTATCATATAATCATACAATAAAGGATCCTTCTTTCTATGTATTCGCAATACATTACATTTGTCTATGTTAAGGGACAGTTGCCACTCCCTGCACCAAGTGCCTATCCGCTGCAGATCTTCCTGCATTTCGCTACAATTTTCTAATGCTGCAACTTCTCTGTATACTACAGCATCATCCGCGAAAAGCCCCATGGAACTTCCGACTCTATCTACTAGGTCATTTATATATATTGTGAAAAGCAATGGTCCCATAACACTCCCCTGTGGCACGCCAGAGGTTACTTTAACGTCTGTAGACGTCTCTCCATTGATAACAACATGCTGTGTTCTGTTTGCTAAAAACTCTTCAATCCAGCCACACAGCTGGTCTGATATTCCGTAGGCTCTTACTTTGTTTATCAGGCGACAATGCGAAACTGTATCGAACGCCTTCCGGAAGTCAAGAAAAATAGCATCTACCTGGGAGCCTGTATCTAATATTTTCTGGGTCTCATGAACAAATAAAGCGAGTTGGGTCTCACACGATCGCTGTTTCCGGAATCCATGTTGATTCCTACATAGTAGATTCTGGGTTTCCAAAAACGACATGAAACTCGAGCAAAAAACATGTTCTAAAATTCTACAACAGATCGACGTCAGAGATATAGGTCTATAGTTTTGCGCATCGGCTCGACGACCCTTCTTGAAGACTGGGACTACCTGTGCTCTTTTCCAATCATTTGGAACCCTCCGTTCCTCTGGAGATTTGCGGTACACGGCTGTTAGAAGGGGGGCAAGTTCTTTCGCGTACTCTGTGTAGAATCGAATTGGTATCCCGTCAGGTCCAGTGGACTTTCCTCTATTGAGTGATTCCAGTTGGTTTTCTATTCCTTGGACACTTATTTCGATGTCAGCCATTTTTTCGTTTGTGCGAGGATTTAGAGAAGGAATTGCAGTGCGGTCTTCCTCTGTGAAACAGCTTTGGAAAAAGGTGTTTAGTATTTCAGCTTTACGCGTGTCATCCTCTGTTTCAATGCCATCTTCATCCCGGAGTGTCTGGATATGCTGTTTCGAGCCACTTACTGATTTAACGTAAGACCAGAACTTCCTAGGATTTTCTGTCAAGTCGGTACATAGAATTTTACTTTCGAATTCACTCAACGCTTCACGCATAGCCCTCCTTACGCTAACTTTGACATCGTTTAGCTTCTGTTTGTCTGAGAGGTTTTGGCTGCGTTTAAACTTGGAGTGAAGCTCTCTTTGCTTTCGCAGTAGTTTCCTAACTTTGTTGTTGTACCACGGTGGGTTTTTCCCGTCCCTCACAGTTTTACTCGGCACGTACCTGACTAAAACGCATTTTACGATTGGCTTGAACTTTTTCCATAAACACTCAACATTGTCAGTGTCGGAACAGAAATTTTCGTTTTGATCTGTTAGGTAGTCTGAAATCTGCCTTCTCTTACTCTTGCTAAACAGATAAACCTTCCTCCCTTTTTTTATATTCCTATTAACTTCTATATTCAGGGATGCTGCAACGGCCTTATGATCACTGATTCCCTGTTCTGCACTTAAAGAGTCGAAAAGTTCGGGTCTGTTTGTTATCAGTAGGTCCAAGATATTATCTCCACGAGTCGGTTCTCTGTTTAATTGCTCGAGGTAATTTTCGGATAGTGTACTCAGTATAATGTCACTCGATGCCTCTGTCCCTACCACCCGTCCTAAACATCTGAATGTCCCAGTCTATATCTGGTAAATTGAAATCTCCACCTAAGACTATAACATGCTGAGAAAATTTATGTGAAATGTATTCCAAATTTTCTCTCAGCTGTTCTGCCACTAATGCTGCTGAGTCGGGAGGTCGGTAAAAGGAGCCAATTATTAACCTAGCTCGGTTGTTGAGTGTAGCCTCCACCCATAATAATTCACAGGAACTATCCACTTCTACTTCACTACAGGATAAACTACTACTAACAGCAACAAACACGCCACCACCAGTTGCATGCAATCTATCCTTTCTAAACACCGTCTGTACCTTTGTAAAAATTTCGGCAGAATTTATCTCTGGCTTAAGCCAGCTTTCTGTACCTATAACGATTTCAGCTTCGGTGCTTTCTATCAGCGCTTGAAGTTCTGGTACTTTACCAACGCAGCTTCGACAGTTGACAATTACAATTCCGATTGCTGCTTGGTCCCCGCATGTCCTGACCTTGCCCCGCACCCGTTGAGGCTGTTGCCCTTTCTGTACTTGCCCAAGGCCATCTAACCTAAAAATTATTCCTTTAGAAACAAAAATTTTTCATATAATAACCAAAGTCAACAAACATATAGCAATTACGATCAGCCACGCAATTTCAATAGTAAAGGTAATAGACGCTTCAGGAACGACAGCCACCAGACTTTAATAACAGACAAAATTTTAATTATCAGTATCGTCAAAATTATCAGCAACAGGAACCACATTTTGGTAACAATAGAGGCTTTTCTCCGCAACAGCAACAAAACCAACCGGTTAGCATACCTAATCAACAATGTAATGCACAAGATCAACCAAGCTTTAATGTTTCGCCGCGTACGCGTATAGCGTCGGCTCCAACAAATAGTAACGCACAGCAACAAGGAAATTAGTACGTACAGAAGACACACAACTTCAATTCCTATCGCAATGCACCGTATATAAATGACTATCATGACAGACGTAAAAATAATGAGCACAATTTTCAGCGTACGTTTAATAACAGTCGATCTTATCAGCAGCAAGAAGATCAGCAACAACATATTATCATGAATGAACCCGACAGCAGGTATCATCCAGAACGTAATACGTCAGGAAGAAATAACAGAACAGTTCAAATAGTCGAAATGCCACAGCATCCTCCTGAAAATAATAACACGTCGGATAGAATTTGACTAGATACAGCACAGGTTGCATCTTCCAGCAACGTAAGCAATACTTCAGATACACAGAATCTTGTTCACGAAAATGATATTACTTCTGGCGACATCCGAGACACTCTTTTGCAGGAAAGACCAGTTGTTCAAAAAACCATTTCACACCCTGTCATCGAAGTTAAAATTGGATCATCGAAATTTTCAGCAGTAATCGATTCTGGATCACCTATGTCAGTTATAAATGAAGAAACTTTCAACGAGTGTAACAATGAGAATACCTATTCTACGTTACCATTGGGCAAAACGAAAGTAAAAGGAGCAGTATCTAGTAAAGGAGTAGATGTAAAATTACACATTTATCATTTTGTATTGCAGGTCATACATTTCATTCAAATTTTTTGATTATTCCGTTATTGACGACAGACATTATTTTAGGTAAGAATTTTCTGGTACAACACGATTGACTTTCAAAATTCCTATTTAATGTTGAAGGATGAAAATGTACAACTAGCTTTAGAATTTCAGCACTCTTTATCTGCAGAAGAACAAACAATTAATCGGACAGAGGTCATTTCCGCATCACGGAACATAGACTGTAATTCCACATTGTTCACAGATACGTACGTACACAACTATAATACTCCAGACGAAGCCGACTATGACGTTATACAGATGATTTCTGATAAAGTTAAACAGAGCAGTGCAAATACAGACGACGAACGCACTCAACTACACAAAATTCTTTTACAGCAAGCTCCAGTTTTTGACAACGTTCCTGGTACTATGTCCGGTTTTATGTATGAATTTCAAGTTAAACAGCACGACACATTTAAAGCCAAGCATTATCCTATTCCGTATATTCACAGAGAACAAGTTAAGAAATAATTGCAAGCTATGCTTGACCAGGGAATTATTGAACCGGCAGTTAGTCCGTACACAAACCCGCTCCATATTGTTAAGAAAAAAGATGGTTCACTTCGCCTCGTACTTGATTCGCGTCACATCAATGACATAACTATTAATGAAACAGATCGCCCACAGACACTAGAAGAACTTCTACAGAAATTTCATGGTACTGCTATTTATTCCACATTAGATTTGAAATCGGGATTTTGGCAAATTCAGCTACATCCGAACTGCAGAAAGTACACAGCATTTTTCTGTTTTGGTGACTGTTATCAATTTTGTAAATTACCGTTCGGTTTAACTATTTCTTCAGCAGCTTTTATTCGCGGTTTGAATACAATACTTCCGACAGAACTTAAAGACAGAATCACAACGTACGTAGACGACATTCTTATTGCAGAAGCTAACTGGTCTGAACACAATCTGATTCTTGAACAACTGTTGCAAACTTTCCGTGCACAAGGACTCACAGTTAATCTCAGTAAATCGCACTTTGGCAAAACTTCTATAAAATTTCTTGGGCATGTAATTTCAGCAGAAGGCATTGCGCCTGATCCGGAAAAACTTCAAGCTTTACGTGACATTACTGTTCCTACGACGAAGAAACAACTACGCAGTTTTTTGTGTTTAATTAACTTTTTTCGTAAATTTATTCATTACTCTGCTTCAGACACTCCTAGATTATGTCAATTGACAGGTAAAAACACTATTTGGTCCTGGGATAGGCAAGCACATTCTGAATTTGTGAACCTGAAAGAAGCCTTGTTGAATGCACCACTTTTATCGCACCCAGATCTTACTAGAAATTTTTCCATTGCCACCGACAGTTCTAACACCGCTTTAGGCGTACATATTTTTCAGGAAATTGAAGAAGATAGTTGTACAGTAATTAAAAACATCGCTTTTGCAAGTCGCATTCTGTCACCTGCTGAACGAAATTATTCCGTTACAGAACTTGAAACATTACGTGTTGTATGGGCTTTTACCAGATTTAGGCATTTTCTTTATGGAAGACACACTACCGTTTGCACAGATCATAGAGCGATACAATTTTTACTTTCCGCCAAATTTACACACGACAGATTAAGCAGATGGAAACTTTATTTGCAGGAATTTAATTTTACAATTGTTTACATTCCCGGTACACAAAATATTGTAGCAGACGCACTATCCCGTTCTCTTAACAACAATCAGCAAGACATCGCAACCAAGTTCTGCAAAGCAAATTTTAGCGTCATGTACATTCAACAAGTTGCATTTGAAAGTTTCATTTCGTCGTCATTACAAGACATAGCACGAGAGCAGAGTAAAGACAACGTATGGAAAGAAATCAAACACCTTTGGCATGATAGGAATAATGTAACCATTAGAAACCATTACACTGTACGCAATGAAATTCTGTTTCGCCGCTCTCATCCTGACAGCAACAATTGGTTATTATGCATTCCTGACGAACTTGTTAACAAATTAATCTGGTATACTCATTTAAGTTACGCACATTACGGAGCCAGAAAATGTTGCTTATACTGAGACAGAACTGTTATTTTACCAACATGGAGAAACGTATACGACGAGTTTTAGCGTCATGTAAAATCTGCCAGAAAGCTAAATCAGACACGACTTCACATATTTCTCCGTTACATCCCATTGTACCTGTTAAATTGAGACATATGGCCGCTGTAGACATTTTTGGTCCGATTCCCAGAACTAATAGAGGTTTTTGCTGCATCTTTGTCGCTGTTGAACTCACTTCAAAATTTGTTACCTTCACTCCGTTACGCAAAGCTACTGCTAAAACTGTTTCGAAAGCATTTGTAAAACATTTTCTATTTCATGTAGGGCATGTGTTGAAAGTAATTTCCGACAATGGACCACAGTTTCGATCTGCTATATGGACACGTATGTTACGAGCTAGAAACATTTCTCCAATGTATATATCCAGGTACCATGCTTCTTCGAACTCATGTGAACGATTAATGAAAGAAGTTGGTAAACTGTGTAGAATATACTGTCATAAAAAACACATTGATTGGAACACGCACATACTCTCATTCCAGGATGTAATTAATTCCATACCAAATGAATGTACTATGCTATCTCCGTCTGTTATACTGAAAAATGTTGAACCACCTAACAAAATTAAAGAATTAGTAACCTTTCCTACATCTCGTCGACTACGACACCATGAAATAATTGACATTGCGCTGAACAATATCAAACGTGCTGCAGAGCGCCGGAGAAGACAGCAAAAACAGGTTTGTACACACCGTGACTTTCACATTGGACAGAAGATATTAGTACGTACACACTACTTATGCAACAGAGGAAAAGGTAGGTGCAGTAAATTTGAGCTTCTATACGCAGGTCCATATCGAATTCGCAGCATTCCTCACTCCAATGTAGTACACGTCGAAACTTTGAGAACCAGAAAAACCAAAGGGAACCACCACATATCCAACATGATACCTTTCATTCAATGAACATACTTTATGATTTATCACATTGTAATGCCATTTCCTAATTTTTTTTATGACCTCTTATGCAATTATATCCACATGAACACTTACTGATGATTGTCGTATTTTTTCTTGGCAAGTGCCCGGCAAGGTAAGGTTAGCAGGTCGCTCCTCTTGTCGTTACACATCAGACCGTGCATATTTTTCCAGATGAACTTACACATTTGTCCATTAGTACATGTCGGACTCGCGTGTCGCCACTGTGTGATCGCAGACCGAGCGCCACCACAAGGCAGGTCTCGAGATACGGACGAGCACTCGCCCCAGTTGTACGGACGACATTGCTAGCGACAATACGGACGAAGCCTTCCTCTCATTTGCCGAGAGACAGTTAGAATAGCCTTCTGCTAAGTCCATGGCTACGACCTAGCAAGGCGCCAATTGTAACAGTGCATGTATCTTACGAGTCTCATTTGTAAAGTCAAGAGAGATGTCTCACAAGGAGTGATTAAAAGTTAAGTATATTCCAAAGCTACGTATTTTCTTTATAGCAGTCATAACGTATCCTGTTCCAGACTTGACGCCAGTCGGCGTGTGTGTACGCGTGCCTTTCGGCTCCCTTCTCAACGTGGCGTAGCTAGCTTGTTACGTCACAACAAAATAAATTAAACAGAAATGGAAATTTCACCTTCGGAATGAACGAAAGAGGATGCAATACGTCGTGACGAAGAGTAAATGGATCAGAATTATCAAGCATTAACAAGAATATACTATACACATCGTAGAATAGCAGTCTTAACTAATTTCTTCTTTCAGAATACGAGGTGATTGATGCAGGCTGTCAGACAGAACTACACATCTTAGTTTTAGTGATGAAATATGCTAGAAATAAGGAATAGTTGTATAATGAATGGTGATGAATAATGATGAAAAATATGCTACTATGGATAATGAAGTTTTTGTTTACAGGTGATGATTATAATGGAGTTATGATAATATGAATAATGAAGTTTTTTCATTGCAGATGAAAATAATGATGAAGTTTATATATATTTACTGTTAGTTAAGAGATGCTATGTAGTTATTTAAATATTTGTTGCAGTTCGTTTTGACAGTATGTCTTATATCGCATGGTATGATGACTGAAGGTTTTGGAAAGGACAGCTAGAGAACATATATATTTTTTATACACATTTCACTACCTGTTAATTCGAAGTTCACTACTTTTCAGCATAATATGCGTTTCTTCTTTCAGTTTAATAATCCATTTTGTATATTTTTTGCAGGAGTAATTATTCATGAAATTAATGTACTATAAGCAGTTGTTCATTAAAGCTATGTAATTTATGAATGTGATCACATATACTCTACTTGTTTCATAACCGTGCTACAGCTGACTCATGACGAATGACGTTACACATATTCATTTACAGCAATAACTCAAAAGCAAATATTGTTATCCCCCAGCAATTAATTGTCGATCCCAACGCAATGCATTGCTAGCACAAAAAATGTATTACCAGTCCCAAATAATGCTACCAGTTTAAGAGGGTTCTGAGTAATACTGATCAGCTTTGAATAGTATGTTACTTCAATAATGACTTCTGAATAATACTGAATGATGCTTTGTAATAATGCATAAATACTATGCACATAATTTCTGTAAATAATATTTTTGTTATACTCTATAAACGCTAGAACAATAATTAACTCATTTCGAATGATCACTTCTGAATAATGCATAAAAAAATGCTTTGTAACTGGCCAATGAATGTCACTGATTACTGTAGTAAGATGACCTATGTTGCCAATGATTACTATAATTAGATTAATTATGTATAAATGCTATGCCAATAATTAACTCATTTTGAATGATGACTTCTGAATAATGCATAAAAAATGCTTTGTAACTGGCCAATGAATGCCACTGATTACTGTAATAAAATGACCTATGATGCCAGTGATTACTATAATTAGATTAATTATGTATAAATCCTATGCCAATAATTAACTCATTTTGAATGATGACTTCTGAATAATGCAAAAAAAAAAAAGCTTTGTAACTGGCCAATGAATGCCACTGATTAATGTAATAAGATGACCTATGAAGCCAATGATTACTATAATTAAGTGAATTATGTTAATACAATGCCTTTCATTAGCTCCTGTTTTCAATGATGACTTCTGATGTTTTGTAACTGACCAATGAGTGCCAATGATTACTATATCTAAGTGAATTATGCTAATACTATGCCATTCATTAGCTGCTGTTTTGAATGATGACTTCTGATGGTTTGTAACTGGGCAATGAGTGCCAATGTTCTCTGTAAACAGATGATTTATGAACATTATTCTGTAATACTACATACATGGTACAGAAATGTTGAGTAACTGGGCGATGAATGCCACCAATTACTCAAATCAGTTGTTAGACTAGTGTAATTCTCAATTAAGACTAATATGTGACTTAATGTCCTTCACCTTCTGACCTAATTACCAGAAATTACTGCAATATCCGTTTGTCCTGTCTATCCTCATGATCATGGAGCACTGTGTTTGGTTTTGCACTAATTCTACGTTGGTGTACTTTACAAGAACATGGTGTTGACACGACATGCTGTCCACCACCTTGAGCGATGGAGATGTTATTATGGTCCCACTGTTTGGTGTACCTAATGTACTATCAAAATGATAACATGGAATATTACTACTACATTTCAGTGTCTTGGCTACACTGATTAATACTTCAAGGAAAAGAACTTCAGATTGTCTCACTTGGTGTTGTGCTTCTATATAAAGATATGGACTTTCAGTGCAACTGCGTGCAACCTAAAGTGCTACAACCATGACGCAATCCTTCCCATTCCTTTCCTAATTCTTGTAAAATGATAAAGACATATACAGTGCGTGTGCACTTTATGCCATTTCTATTCATTATGCATACATTTTGTGATTTCCTTATATGTTCTGTACTACAGTGCGTGTGCACTTTTGTCATTTTGTTAACATGATTTGTATTCATTGCATATACATTTTTGTGATTTGGTGATATGTTCTGAACTACAGTGCGTGTGCGCTCTATGCCATTTGATAATATGATTTGTACTCATTACGTACACATTTTGTGATATGTTCTGTACTACAGTGCGTGTGCACTTTATGTCATTTTGTTAACATGATTCTGAACTACAGTGCGTGTGCACTTTATGTCATTTGATTTGTACTCATTGTGTATACATTTGGTCTTTCCTTGATATGTTCTGTACTCAGTGCGTGTGCACTATATTTTATTTCATGTTCTGTACTTATATATATATTCTGTGATTGTAAATTTAGTTAATTAAGAAAAATTTGTTGCTCATGGCAAGTCCAATTGACTCACCATCGATGCCAAATTTTTGCCCCCCAAGTCGAGGGTTGTGTAACACTTCTGCTTTGCCGGCGATGGGCGAGGCATGACAGAATCTCTGACCAGAGAGTAGTTTATAGTTAGTTGTTGCTTGTTGCTAGTCTGCGTTTGACTGCGCGAGTCGACAGTAGCGAGTGGACAGTAGTAGTCGGTCGGCTTTAGTAGCGAGTGAGTAGTAGTCTGCGTGAGTCGGCATGCGTCGGCTGTGTGCTCTGCTCGCGACTCTGTGGTCAGGAGTCTGGAGGATGAGTATTGTTGTAGAAGGTAAAGAAGCAGCCTCGTGCATATTTAATAATGTATGTTAATTGTAATTTAATTTGTTCAAAGAAATGCCCCAATAATAATTTTTATAATATAAAGTAACTCTTTTAAAGAAAAGCATTCATTTCAATTTAAAGAATTTTTCCAATGCATTATCATTGCTCCAAGAATCAAAAAAAAATATACGCCAGCATTGCACGAAGCTGTATCGAAAATGACTAATTAAGAGCAGATATAATTGCAGTTTTATTGAGGTAAGAATTTTTGCTTTTTTTATTCAGAATACAGGGCCGAAAGTCAGTGCCGCTGTCCTTATAAATTCATCAGGTTACAAAACTTTTTTATTATTTTGGTGCTTAGGAATTTTTCTGTTTCGAACTTGACATTAAATGAGAAACGAATTTTGTGGGAATATTAAGTGTGAATGCATTTCTGCACACAGACTATAAATCGGAGCCAATTTTGTTCAGAGGTTACAATATTAAGAAAAATTCATTTAATTATTATTTTTTGTGGCGAGGTTACGCTTGGCACATTTCCATTTATTATTTTGTGGGGAAGTTACAATGGCCAGACGCGAGTTTGAACTGTCGTCCTGCCGAATGAGAGTCCAGTATGTTAACCACTGCGCCACCTCGCTCGGTTTTATATTTGTATTACTTCTTAATATCAAGTGGAAGTGCAGCGTCAGTATTACTTCTCACTATGGTTCGTGTTCCCTGAGTAACCTTAAATTGTAATGTAATTTTCTTACTCAACATGAGAAAAGTGGAGCGAAGCGAAACTAAGCAAACACGCTTGATAATAGGTAGATCTCACGACCTGGCGACGAATTGCTACTATCCGGCGCTGTTGTGGGGTCCCCTTATGTGCAGCACAACAGAAATTACTCTCTAACAGACAGGTCATAATAATTCGCAAAACATAGATGCAGATATAAGCATTTTGAGACGCATCGGCAGATAAGAATCGTTTTGAGGAAGTGACTGAAAAAGAGCAACCTGAATCTCTGGTATTGTTGACGACGTGGGCGGTGCGAAATTTGGCAGTGGACTGCTACGAATGAACGTGCTGGTCTGGTTTCTGTGGGCTACAGCAGTCGCTTGTTAATGAAGGCAACCCACTGTTCGGGTGTCGTGAGGAAGTTCTGGAGGGTCGCGTGAACACGTACCTGGAGAGACAACACGTGAAGTTGGCCAGTGGGCCGGAAACTGCAGCGTCCAGATAGCACAGGACAGCAGCCGAGTTGTCTGGGGGCCCACGGGGTGATTCTGCGAAGTACATAACCATATCAGCCGAAAACTCATTTATAGTGTCTGTCTTACTGACAGGTAAAAAGTGCAGAGCTAGCCAAATACAAATTACAAAAATAAACAACATATATATATATATATATATATATATATATATATATATATATATATATATTCCACAGCTCCTCCTAAACTACTGGACCGATTTCAACCAAACTTGGTACATGTGCCACTAACTGTCCAGAAAAAAGTGCTGTACTGGTTGAGGGTGCGGGTGAAAATGCGTGTAGACGATCACGCACAAATACCCATAGTTCAGTTATCCAGTATCCTAGAAAGTGAACGCGTAGAGACTTTCACGTAATCTCAAACCTTTACGAAATTTTTTCGTGCTGAAGATCCCACAAAATGGTGAAGGGAAAAAAAGTTTTTCATTTGCTACAATTCGCTGTTCATGCAGTTAAACTGCCACAAGAAGCTTCATGTTTTATTTAAATACTTTTTTACTACTAACTACATTAATGACACACTTTGCGGACAATATTCAAATACACCAATGAATTTACCAGAAAAATTACGTCACTGTACAACACTTAGTTAAGAAGATAATCATGTCAGAAACACCGATATGCGTAATAACCTACCGCATCACGCGAGGCGTTAAGATTTGTTACTTCCTTACTACTAACTCTATTTGCAATATTTTTCGCGCACGGAATCCAAATCTGCCGCTGAATGTACCTATAAAAATGTATCATTGTACGACACTTAGTTCAGTAGATATGACGTCAAACATTGAGATGCGTGATAAACAGTCGCATCATACATAACGGTTTAATTTATTACTCCTTTACTGCTAATTCTATTTGCAAGACTTTTGCAGACAGTAGCCGCAAGTAACTCGTACCTACAAAATTACATCATACTACAGCACATAGTTCAGAAGATCCGATGTGAAAATTAAAGTACAGGGTGAAATTCTGTAGACTTACGTGTGAAATGTTTCACATATATTTCATATATGCGTATGTGGGCAAAGTCGCGGGTAGAACGTTCAGGGTAAACGTCTGGGACGATTTTAGTAAAATTTGTTACACGTATTACTTACAGTCTGGAAATACACACTGTAGGGATAATAACTACCAGCATCCGATTGGGGTGAGCATGATGACGTGGAAAGAGAAAGGGGAGCAGGAGATGGACACAAAGCGAGGGAGAAGGATGTTAGGCACTGATAGAGGAGAAGTAAGAGATGGACAAGAATAGGGAGGGGGAAAAGGACAGGAAGAGGGGAGAGGAGGAGATGGATATGGTTCAAATGGCTCTGAGCACTATGGGACTTAACATCTTAGGTCATCAGTCCCCTAGAACTTAGAACTACTTAAACCTAACTAACCTAAGGACATCACACACATCCATGCCCGAGGCAGGATTCGAACCTGCGACCGTAGCGGTCGCGCGGTTCCAGACTGAAGCGCCTAGAACCGCTCGGCCACACTGGCCGGCGGAGATGGATAGTGAAAGGAAAGAGGAGGAGATGGCCGAGATGTGGGGAGGAAGAGAGATGGAGGAGGAGACGAACAGAGGGTGAGGAGGAAACGTATAGAGAAATGTAACAGGATACAGACAGAAATATGGTAGAGGAGATGGACACCGAAAGTAAAGGGGAGAAGATGTAACAGGAAAGAGGGAGGAGCAGATGGGGTGAAACAGGCGGGAGGAGGAGATTGACGATGAGAGTGAGAGAGGATGGTGGAACTAGAGGGGGAAGGAGAAGATGGACAGAGGGGGAGGAGCGAATTTACAGAGATAGTAAGGGGAGGAGATGGACAAAGAGAGGAACATGACGAGATTGACAGATTCTAGGGGTGGAGGATGTGGACAGAGAGGGGAGGGCCGGAGGAAACGAAAGAGGAGGTGAAGGAAGAGATGGGGAGAGTGAGAGTGAGTGAAAGTGTGAGAGAGTGTGAGAGAGTGAGTGTGAGGGAGTGTGTGTTGTGAGTGTGAGTGTGAGTGAGAGGAGGGGGGGGGGAGATGGGAAAGGAGGAGTTACTCTAATAGAGGAATGGGATAAAAAGATACCAGGGCAACAGGTGTCCTGATATAATAAATGAAAAACCTCTTTCGTTGAAAGTAAAAGCAAGTGCATCAGCATTATGAGTGCAAAAGAAACTGTTAAACGCAGAACAGAGGTCAAATAGGCGCAAAGAGTACGCCGAAGGCCTCTGCAAAGGGGAGGAAGTGACAGAAGAAGAAATGAGATTTGATATGGATGACAGAGGGGCTCCCATATTCGAGTCTGAGATAACGGAGCTCTGAAAGAACTGCGGTGAAATGAGGCATAGATTACATTCTTTCGGAGTTCGTAAAATTTCCTTGCAAACGATCCAGGCCTCTCAAAAAATGGTTCAAATGGCTCTGAGCACTATGGGACTTAACTTCTGAGGTCATCAGTCCCCTAGAAGTTAGAACTACTTAAACCTAACTAACCTAAGGACATCACACACATCCACGCCCGAGGCAGGATTCGAACCTGCGACCGTTGCGGCCGTGCGGTTCCAGACTGTAGCTCCTAGAACCACTCGGCCACCCCGGCCGGCAGGCCCCTCAGACATACATGTTAATGATTGCGAAATTGTCGCCATTTGTTCGTCTGTAGGCAGTGATGATGTATTGGGGTTCAGCCTGAAACATTACACTAAATACTGGTCGCACACCTTTACTTGGTCCCTATGTGATCGGTGCAAGACCATTCAATAATGTTTACGCTCGTTGCCAACCTCAGCTACGTAACAGTACTGTTCACTGTAACAATGAGTAGCCGTTGTGAATACAGTATTGATCCGCGTGCGTTGTTGTGCGTAGTGATTTATATTATTTACAAAAATGAGCGATTTACCATAAATTTTTGCGTCACTTTTGCGGCGCATAACTCCATTCCGTGTTCATTTCTTTCGTAAGCTATAAGTTAGCTGCTCTGGGACAAGGACGTGGGGCTTGTCTCAGCAGTCAATGTGCTACAAGCCGATCACAAGTTTCCAGCATCCTATGCCCAGGGGCCTGTTAAAAGTGTGCGATCAGTGCAGAGACCACAACGCAAATAGACAAAATAATGGTTTATTTTGAATCCCAGGTGGAAACAATTTTGGCCCGAACCAACGGTGCTGAAAGACATTCGTGATAGTTGTGTTCATAAACGACATACGAATCTGTTTCCAAGAGGAATTATTGATTAAACCTTTTTTATAATATTTGTGCAAAACTTTTGTGAATATAATGTATAATTGTGTACGTGAAAATAAATATAAAGTATTTTAAGGCATTTAATCTGTGCCGTATTTCCGGATTATCCAGATTTTCAATAGTCCAGATGATCGACAGTTCCACTTAGTCCGGATGAACGATATTTCACTGCATCGATAAATAAAGTGCACACAAACCTTTCAGGAATTGAACCAATAGCTAAATGGCTACGGTAAATTATGCGTGTGTTCATGAGCATGTCCAATGTGTATGTTTAGAATCTAGATGCTGCGGTTTAGAACCTAGATGCTGCGAACAAATTTAAACTGAACCAGATTCTTCGCTGCAACTATTCGAAAGAGGTCGGTGTCAAACTGGCGTATTATGTTAGTGCAAGTTTACGGAACAGAATCTGCGAATACGAAACATCCGTAAAAGTGGTTCAAAGAGAACGAAAGTCGCTGATGATTATCCACATGGAGAACGGCAGTCAACAAGCACAAACAGATGTATTCAAACTGCATGAGTTGACTTTCGAGTATAAGCCGAAATGGAAGGAAACTGCTGGAGATTTACCTAACAGATATAATCGAGCTGTATCTTTTTCTTGCGTAATATCATAACCGATTCCACCAGTTCGATACAGAGAAGAGCAGGGAACTATCACTATCACTATGCACAGAAGGCTGCACCGCATTTAGACTGCCATCCAAAGATACATGACATTAATGCTTCTATCGATTCCAAGTGAAGCATTTGCTGACAATTTCTGACGGATTTTTGAACATCGTGAAACATGCGCTGTACCCGGTGGACATTGTTTTCAAGGCGAATGAAACTATCTTGTTAATATAATCTAATATTCAGGAAACATTCTAGGTCTATCTTGTGTGTCGTATACAAAAGTGAACGAACCAAGTCGTCACGAAAATTCATGGCATTACATAGTTTACACAATTTCGAATTAAACACAAAAAACTGTCCACAAATTGGGAAAAAATTTTAATTGCTCTTGTCTTTTGGCAACCTTTATCAGGCTACCGCCACACCGTACTATCTTATTACATAAGCAAACAATGATTTACTATGATGTTTATTGACTTTTAAAAATTCATTTGACTCGATCTTGCACCAAAGACCTTTGTTCTTCGAAGATTATATCAAATAAATAAACAAATGAGTAAAGAAATTACTGAAAGTATTTTATGATTACTGAATATTATAGTGAGTTGTAGAATTACAAAAAAAGTGGACACCCTAACAAAAATCACAGACCTGGAAAGTTAGTAAGATGAATTGCATGTAGCATCCGTAACAGTTCTGTCGCAGACTAACTAATGGAAAATTCCGTGTCTCAAGCTGTCACATACTTCTTGGCAAGCTTTATGATGTTTATGTATTTCTCTGATTTAACTGGCAGAGGCATTTTATGAGGTTTTTTAATCGGGAAAAGTCAATGTGGCTGAGGCTTTATCAATGAGAAAATCGTGCTAGATAGTTGTTATAAGAATGCACTAGAACTAACTACTTTTTAGTTTCCAGTGGAATATTCAAAGAACCTGTGCTTTGACATAGTACACTTGTCACTATCAGCACTCTTAATGCTAGACAGCGACAGGTTTTTAAAGTGGGACGAGAAGTCTAAGAACAGATCTTGTGTGACATCAACCACAGCGAACTTCTTGGATGCATTTCGTATGCCAGTATTTCCCTACTGTTTGGTGCAATAACGAAGGAAGCCCTGGACACGTCTGGTCCTCGGCCAAAACAACCGATGGCAACAGTTCCATTCCCTATGTTATTTTAACTGCTCCACGGACAGGTCTCATTCTTGCTTCATACAATAGAGCTATTTTCGAAGTACGCAATGGTAGCCAAATTTTATTTTCGGCCAAAAGTGGAAATATCTGGTTACGCCTTCAGCTATTATTATAAATGTTATTACTTATTGACTCATAACCTACTGAAAATGGTACAAGCAAAGGTATGGAAACGTCGAGCATTAAAGAAGCTTGAAGAGGAACATGACGCGGCCTGACGACTTAGAAGATTATACCGTCACGGACAACGCCTACGAAAGCCTACTGCATCTGTAAAAATTTTGTGACACAATTCTGAAAATTTCAAACGTTCACAAGCAAGCAAATACGAACAGGAGTGCATTTAATTAAAATATACCTCCTCGCCCATTGGCCAAGCATGTTGTCAGTCGTTGGCGAGACTGACATCTACCAAACCACGATGTCGAACTGTAACTCTCTGCTACAATACTGAGAATCTAATTTTGGTACCTTCAACATCCGACTTCTTTTACAGCAGCAATAGACATTTCGTTGTTGTCAACCGAGGTGTCAGAACCCATTTAATGTTTCCCGTTCTGCAAATAATTGATTTTAATTCTGTATTCTGAAGAGAAGAGTTCGGTCTGTTATGAGGGATGTTGTGTAGTAGTTACAGAGTGGAGTCGCAGTAAAGGTTTTCTACTCCTGTTTCTCTAAATTACAAAATAACTTTGCTGTGATGTTTCCTAAAAAGACGCCAGAACTTATTTATGCCCTAATTCTTTTCCTGGTGAAAACAACGCTGTTTCTGTATTGAGATTAATTTCGTTCCATGCTGAGCCTCCAACATTTGCCACCGACCTTCAATGCTCTTATCCACTGAGCTATCAAGGCACGACTCAAAACCATCCTCTGTTATCTTAACGGGAGCCGGCCGCTGTGGCCGAGCGGTTCTAGGCGCTTCTGTCCGGAACCGCGCTGCTGCTACGGTCGCAGGTTCGAATCCTGCCTCGGGCATGGATGTGTGTGATGTCCTTAGGTTAGTTAGGTTTAAGTAGTTCTAAGTCTGGGGGACGGATGACCTCAGATGTTAAGTCCCATAGTGCTTAGAGCCGTTTGAACCATTTGAACTTAACGGAATCAGTAAGTGAAGTGGGGTGTCACACTTATGAATTTTACTAACTATTAAAATGATGTGCGTCACTGGAACTCGAACACGAACCCTTATGTTACTGAAGATCTAAAATCTGGTAGTGAGAAGTGCCTGGTTATCTCACTCGGTAAAAGTACCACCCGCTAGACGACAAAGATCCTTATAACGATCCAACCTCTTTACGTTAAGAACAATTTACGTTCGTATAACTGAAAATACAGAGTTACCCCTGCATAAACCATGAACCTCGCTGGTGTGAGGTATCATGTGTACCTCAACAATACAGGTACCTATACCGCAGCCCCACTTGGGGGCGGGGATATCGGTCCAGAGGTCAGACACAAACTTGTGGTTCCTGGAAAGGGACAGCATCCTTTTCGGTAGTAGCAGGGGCAACAGTCGATTACTGACTAATCTGGCCTCGTAACACCCAACGCAGTTTTGTTAAGCTGGTACTGTTAACGGCTGAAAGCAATGGGAATCTGTAGCTGTTATTTTTCCCGATGGCGTGCAGCTCTACTGTATAGTAAAATAATGATGACATCATGTGGGATAATATATTCGGGAGATAAATTAGTTCCCTATACAAATTTCCGGGCGGAGCCTACCAGAGGACGTTGTCATCAGGAAAAACAAAATTGGCTTTCTGCGAGTCGGAGCTTGAAATGTTGGATCCCTTAATCGTGTAGACATGTTAGATAATTCAGAAATAAAAATGAATAGGTTGAAGCTAGACGTTCTTAAAAATAACGACGTTGTGTGATGGGAAGGACAAGACCACTGGTCAGTAATGTGTTCCAAAAACGGGATGAAACCGGGGTACTGAGGAGGAAATTTAATAGTGAACAAGAAAACATGAATACGGCTAAGCCCGCATCTCGTGGTCGTGCGGTAGCGTTCTCGCTTCCCACGCCCGGGTTCCCGGGTTCCCGGGTTCGATTCCCGGCGGGGTCAGGGATTTTCTCTGCCTCGTGATGGCTGGGTGTTGTGTGCTGTCCTTAGGTTAGTTAGGTTTAAGTAGTTCTAAGTTCTAGGGGACTTATGACCACAGCAGTTGAGTCCCATAGTGCTCAGAGCCATTTTTGAATACGGCTAAGCTGCTATGTACAGTACAGTGAACGCGTTATCACAACCATGTTAGACACGAAGCCAATACCCACAACGGTAGTACAAGTTTATATGCGCTCCCATGGCCGCATATGACGAGGATATTGAAACAATGTACCACAAGGTACGAGAAATTATTCAGATAGTTAATGGAGAAGAAAATTGAATCCTGTTGATGGACCGAAATTCGATAGCGGAAAAAAAGAAGAAAAGGAAAACTGGTAGCAGAACATGTCCTGGGTGAAGGGATTGAAATGGGAAGCCTCCTGGTGGAATTTTGCACAAAACAAAATTTAATCATTGCTAGTAGTAGTAGTAGAGGGGTTTTGTGGGCGCACGACAACAAGGTCTTCAGCGCCCGTTCAGTATCATAGTGAGACGGGTGTCAAGAAAAAAAAAAAAAAAAAAAAAAACTCAGAATATTTACATAAAACGGAACATAAAACACGGGAAACAATCATCGGAAAAGATGTGCTCACCAGACCGAAGCGTGGGATGAAGCAGGGCGTCAGCAGTAAAACATGGACAACACAGGAAGAAAACGAGAGAGGGGGCTAAAACAATGTAGCAGATGGAAGTGGCCGGCTGACGGCAAGGAAAAAAAGGGAGGTGTCAGCCACTCTGCAATACACTAAAACCTCCAGCCTAAAAGTTTAGGCCATTGCTAGAGGCTATGGTAGAAGAGACATGGAGGTACTGAACAGTTTTAGACTTATTACACGAGTGGAACTATGAGTCAAAGATTTAGAAACCATATTTTAAATGTAAGACATTTTCATTTTCAAGCGTAGATATGAAGTCTGACCATAATAGTATGAACTGCAGATTAAAACTGAAGAGACCACGCTAAGGAAGGAGATGGTACCTGGATAAATTGAAGGTTCAGAGGATGATGAACCGAGAATCGAGCCCGAACTGTGGTCTTTTACGATCTATCCTCTTATCAACGGAGCAATCCACAAAGGCCTTACATATTTATTCTACTAGTGCACATATCATATTTTACAGATTCCAGCAAAATGTTTTACTCAGTCTCTGCGAAGCTTGGAAAAGAAAATAGAAACTGCGAATCGGGGACTTGCCTGTATTCTCATTCCGTAAGAGCGCCATCCGCGAAGGACAAATATCCAAGTTCAACGGCGTGTCCGACGCACAGTTAAAACCTGTGTCAAAGATTTGTAACAATATAAACTCACTGTAGAGTGGAATATTCATTCCAGGTTTATAGTCCTGTTCCTTGTGCTCGCTGCTACAGGTAATGAGCGGGTGTTTCAAAGTGAATATCGAAGTTTTAGGGCTTTGTAGCATTTCTTAGTTTCAGCATAGAAATATAAATAACACATAAAATGTAATAACAACTCCAACATTTTGTCTTACAAGCGTTCAATGTGAGCTCTACTAATCACACGGCAGACATCAAGTCGATAAGCGAGGTCTTGCCAAATTTTGATCAGTGTCTCTGGAGTAATTGTTGCAACACCTGCTTCAGTCCTTTTCTTAAGTAGGGAGATCAGCTCGTAGCAGAAGCACACACATATGATCCTTTATGGCCACCTAAAGTTAAAAAATCACATGGCATCTGATAGGATGAACGTTGACGGCATGCGAAAAGAGCTATGTCATCTGGCCAAACCAGCGGTCGGGTACGTTAACTAATCGCGTATTGAGTTATGCCAGTGAGGCGGCGCGTAGTCTTGCTGCTACATAAAGTCTTGTGGTGCAGCTTCTTTCAATTGAGGAAATCACCATAGTTCTAGCGCAACGCGATAACAAACACTAGTTACAGTTGCATCACTGAAAAACAAAGACCCATCAACTTTCCGCTGGGGAAGGGCAAAAAAAATTTACAGTTGAGGTGAGTCTCGTCGCAGCTTTACGATCTCGTACGGAATTGCTGACCCCCCCCCCCCCTCCCCCCCTGGGCGCGTACATTTTTTTGTGTGCTCACGTTTCCACTAACTGGAACGTCGATTCACCACTGAAGACGACACGACAAAAAAATTCTTCATCGTCATGCTGCAACATTTCGTCTGCAAAGCTGGGTCTTAATCTGTAGTCTGTAGGCTTTTAAGCTTGTAACAGCTGAATCAATAAAGGCGTAGTTAAAAGCATCTCCTTAAAAACCTCCACACAGACATCGCTGGAACTACTAATTCACGGCTAGTCTGCCTAACTCATTTCTGGTGGCTATGCGTGGAAGACTCGCTCACTCGTTCAGCACGTTCTTCAATCACTACTGGTCGTCCCGTACTCTTCCCTCTGCATAGACAGCCGGTTTCTTCCAACTGATGCTACTGATGTTATTATCACTTGAAGGTTTGCAATGGAACTGAATACGCAACGCACGATGCACCGTTACAACTGATTCAGTTTTTGCAAACAGTAAAACACAGTAGCCAGTTGCCACTAGTGCTTTCTAAAGATACACGGTATAATGTGCGCGCACTGATATACAAACAAAACGGTTTGAATTGCTCTTTCATTTGATTACAACTGTAAGTTGAATGTAGCAAAGCCTACGAGTCCTTAAAACCCCGATATTCAATCTGAAACACGCGGTATTACATTCACCGTGTAACACTTGTTGAGTTCTGAATGGCTCTTCAAAAGCACTATGCGACTTAACTTCTGAGGTCATCAGTCGCCTAAAACTTAGAACTAATTAAACGTAACTAACTTAAGGACATCACACACATCCACGCCCGAGGCAGGATTCGAACCTGCGACCGGAGCGGTCGCTCGTCTCCAGCCTGTAGCGCCTAGAAGCGCACGGCCACTCCGGCCAGCTGTTCTGAATGCATGTCTCGTTTACGATTCTCAGAGGACGTACGGCTGCGGAAAACATTTTTTTTTTCGGAAAGATTTATAAATGTAGAATTGTAAGTACTATGTATTTATCCGAATCCCGCTCCAGCTACTGCCGGGCCTGGGTGCTGACGACTCCTCTCCATTTGGCTGGGTCCTCCCAACACTTTTCTTCCTCCACTTGATGCCAGGTCACACCGCTCTTTCTCACAGATATTCTCACCCCCGTTTTCCACCGTGTTCTTGGGCCCCCTCTAGGTCTTTCTCCATCCATCTTTAGTTCTTCAATAATTTTGGGAAGTCTTTGCCCACGCATCCTCTTAACATGCCCATACCATGTTAATCTCTTTTTTCGATTTCTTCTCTCATACTTTGTTGTTTAAGGTCCTTTCTAATATATACATTCCTTACTATGTCCATTCTTGTGTTCCCCTTAACTGCTCTGAGAAATTTCATTTCCCCTGCTTGCAGTCTGCTCCAGTCCCTTTCTGTCGTTGTTCATGTTCCTCCTCCGTAGGTGACAATAGGGAAGTAATAACTCTTATACATAAGGAGTTATGCTTTTCCTGAAACTTCCTTTTTCCAAATCAGGTGTTTTATTGTTTGGTAGAAAGTGCCTCCCTTCTGTAACCTTCTATTAATTTCGTTGGTTATTCTTCGTTTCCTGGATATTTCACTCCCTAAATAAGTGAGACTGTCTACCATTTTGAGGGGTTCTCCATTCAAAGTAATATTCATGTTCATACCTTTGGCTCTTCCAAATACCATTACTTCACTCTCATCTTTATTTATTTTTAATCCATACCTTTTCAAAAAATGGTTCAGATGGCTCTGAGCACTATGGGACTTAACTTCTGAGGTCATCAGTCCCCTAAGACTTAGAACTACTTAAACCTAACTAACCTAAAGACATCACAAACATCCATGCCCGAGGTAGCATTCGAACCTGCGACCGGAGCGGTCGCGCGGTTCCAGACTGTAGCGCCTAGAACCGCTCGGCCACAATGGCCGGCCATACCTTTTCATTATTTCTTTCCACGCATCAAATTGTAACTGTACATCTACCTCTTTATCGCCCCATATTACCATATCATCTGCAAAATCATCTTTTTGTCTTTTTCTTTTACTATATCTTTAACTGCCCTCTTCATTCCCTCCATCACAGCATTAAAAAGTGCATGAGACAGAACACTCCCTTGTTTAAGTCCTTCTCTTATTTCGAAATATTCAGAGTTCCCCAATGGTGTTCTAACTCTACAACTCTGTCCTCTGTACATTGTCTTTATTACATTAATGTATCCATCTTCTATACCTATCTTCCTCACTTCTTCCCAGATTCTTTCCCTGTTAACTGACTCATATGCCTTTTCTATGTCTATAAAAGTCATTGTCACCCTTTTGTTGTACTCCCAATTTTTTGCATCAGTTCGATCGTGCTTCTTCCTTTCCTAAACCCATGCTGTTCTTCATTCAGCTACGTTTCTATCTTTTCACTAATCGATTTAGTAAAATGTTTACAAAAATCTTGGCTGCATGACTCATAAGGGTTATTCCTGTGTAGTTTTATGTTGTTGTTGTTGTGGTCTTCAGTCCTGAGATTGGTTTGATGCAGCTCTCCATGCTACTCTATCCTGTGCAAGCTTCTTCATCTCCCAGTACTTACTGCAACCCACATCCTTCTGAATCTGCTTAGTGTATTCATCTCTTGGTCTCCCTCTGCGAATTTTACCCTCCACGCTGCCCTCCAATACTAAATTGGTGATCCCTTGATGCCTTAGAACATGTCCCACCAACCGATCCCTTCTTCTAGTCAAGTTGTGCCACAAACTCCTCTTCTCCCCAGTTCTATTCAGTACCTCCTCATTAGTTATGTGATATACCCATCTAATTATCAACATTCTTATGTAGCACGTAGCACGACATTTCGAAAGCTTCTATTCTCTTCTTGTCCAAACTATTTATCGTCCGTATTTCACTTCCATGCATGGCTACACTCCATACAAATACTTTCAGAAACGACTTCCTGACGCTTAAATCTATACTCAATGTTAACAAATTTCTCTTCTTCAGAAACGCTTTCCTTGCCGTTGCCAGTCTACATTTTATATCCTCTCTACTTCGACCATCATCAGTTTTTGCTTCCCAAATAGCAAAACTCCTTTACTACTTTAAGTGTCTCATTTCCTAGTCTAATTCCCTCAGCATCACCCGACTTAATTCGAGTACGTTCCATTATTCACGTTTTGCTTTTGTTAATGTTCATCTTATATCCTCCTTTCAAGACACTGTCCATTCCGTTCAACTGCTCTTCCAAGTCTTTTGCTGTCTCTAGCAGAATTACAATGTCATCGGCGAATCTCAAAGTTTTTATTTCTTCTCCATGGATTCTAATATCTACTCCGAATTTTTCTTTTGTTTCCTTTACTGCTTGCTCCATATACAGATTGAATAACATCGGGGAGAGGCTACAACCCTGTCTCACTCCCTTCCCAACCACTGCTTCCCTTTCATGTCCCTCGGCTCTTATAACTGTCATCTGATTTCTGTACAAATTGTAAATAGCCTTTCGCTTCCTATATATTTATCCCTGCCACCTTCAGAATTTGAAAGAGGGTATTCCAGTCAACATTGTCAAAGGCTTTCTCTAAGTCTACAAATGCTAGAAACGTAGGTTTGCCTTTCCTTAATCTATCTTCTAAGATGAGTTTTATAAAGTCTTTTATTGCCTTTTTTGAAGACGGGAACAATGTTTCCTCTTCTCCAATCGTCAGGTATTGTACTATTTCTCCACACACTTGACAGTACTGTGCTGCAGTATAAGTACTGTATGCGTTAATTATCATATGTTTCGCCAACTTTGATCCTAATATGGACTTTGAGCGTCGCTCAGATGAAGAATTAATATTGAAGGATATTCGATTCTAGCGAGGGACTCGGGGTCTTAACGGATAAACAGTAAGTAGACTTTTCCTAAATTTGCTGTAGGTCCTGAAACACTTAAGCAAACTTGCGTTGTTGAGCACAGCAAAGTGTACCGCTGCCCTGGAAATTTCTAGCGGCGGAACTTTGGAGGACGTCGCCAGCGGATTCTCTCACATTATGGCGTCTGGCTGGCCGTCAGTTTGCCGTGAAGTTAACGGAATCTTTGGAATAGTTTCCCAGGCTCTAAGCCAGAGGGCAGCATACTTCAGACAGGGTTATTAGTTGAAGAGTGGCAGAGACATTGTCTATGGAAGTTATTGCCTAGTAAATAATTTACCGAGTTCTACATATAAGAGCCTGGGGCAATAAGGGACGTTCTGCGAGTCATACAAGAGGGACGATATAAATAATTTTAGACAACAATGAAGCTTAAGCTATGATACAGCTTTCAAGTTGGGCATGTGACGTAACAATACAATTATTTCTGCTGAATTTTCCCTTTTATTTAATACAGTATTTTGATTATTATTGATTTTGAGTGACGATATCGAATGGTGTACAAATATTGTGAAATATATCCAAACTATGTAAACATTTGTTACCGTAGTATTATGTGATGCGTGAACACAATGTGCTGTGCTCAGCAGAGGCGCTCGCAATGTCAGGAAGTTAGTATGATGTTAATTCTGAATTAATCTGAGTGGTAGGTCGAAGCAAACTATTTGATACCGTAATAAAATTCTTTGGAGGAGTCGAGTCAACTGGTAGCCATCTAGAAGGGTGGCCGTGAACTGCGATGGAGAGGATGCAGAAGTTTGTAGGTCTGATGCGGCATAGAGGAGTGTAGGAGACAGACTGTAGGAGACACTTATTTTTGCGAATTGCACTGAAAGATAAAAGGGAGACAGCATTTTCGCTGCTAATTATGAGGGTCTAACATGTGTAGACACAAGAGTACTGCCAATTAATAACAACTTATTGATCACGCCAAGTACCAGACACCTTAGCACTGTGGACTGAGCCATCAGCTTGTGGAAGAATTAGAGTTATAAGACTACCGTAGGCCACCGTAGACTACCATAAGTAAGGGGAGACTATGGTACTTTTCCTAGAAGTTTTGGTCAGTTAAGGTCATATCTGCATTATCTGTCCGTTTAGTGTGTTGCATATCTGTCGGGTGTTGCCTCATAACGATCGCTTTCTTTATGTGTGCGGTCAGTGATTTACTAGAGTCCCCTGGTTTATTAGATTCCCCGAAACACTGGAAGGGGTGAACGATCCAGAAATTTCGTGAGTGTGTATAAAGGGCCAGGTAACCTACATAACTTAAAAATGGACATGCACAGTCACAACCGCAAGAAACTTCATTTTTAATTGGAGGTTACCGGTTTCGGTCTGTTTAAACAATCTTCAGACCTACCACCACAATGGTAGATGGTGGCGGTAACCAGATCAGGGGCTACGACTAACTGCAGTTAGCGTTCGTGGAGCCTTAGCACCTGCTCCGTTTACTATCACTGTCTACCATCATGGTGGTAGGTCTGAAGATGGTCTAAACAAACCGAAACCGGTTATCTCCTATAAAAAAAGAAGTTTCTGGTGGTTGTGACTATGCATGTGCATTTTTAAGTAATAAAAAAAGAACCGCTGTTCTCCAAGAGAAGAGAAATGTTCTCAAAAATTACTGAACCTATGTAACATTTTTCTTCTATTAGAAAGAAGGGGAACTTCTCAGCCACAGGTCTGGATAAAGATGTCTCCTACATCGATTGTCCACAAGCAATTTTGGCTAAGAAGTTCACCTTCTCTCAAGAAATTATTACATTTCGACCTTTACTAATTTTTCCTCTGCGTAGTTATCATCCTGTCTGTTACTTAAGAATAAACAGTATCTACAGAGAAATTTGTTAACATCAAGTATAGATTTAAGTGTCAGGAAGTCGTTTCTGAAAATATTTGTGTGGAGTGTAGCCATGTATGGAAGTGGAACATGGACGATAAATAGTTTGGACAAGAAGAGATAGAAGCTTTCGAAATGTGGTGTTACAGAAGAATGCTGAAGATTAGATCACATAACTAATGAGGAGGTATTGAATAGAATTGGGGAGAAGAGAAGTTTGTGACACACAACTTGACAAGAAGAAGGGACCGCTTGGTAGGACATGTTCTGAGGCATCAAGGGATCACAAATTTAGCATTGGAGGGCAGCGTGGAGGGTATAAATCGTAGAGGGAGACCAAGAGATGAATACACTAACCAGATTCAGAAGGATGTAGGTTGCAGTAAGTACTGGGAGATGAAGAAGCTTGCACAGGATAGAGTAGCATGGAGAGCTGCATCAAACCAGTCTCAGGACTGAGGACCACAACAACAACAACAGCAAAACTGAAACTCTCAACGCTTAATTCAAATTTTATTAGTAATTTGTTGATAAATAATGTGAAACAGTGGTATGTTATAGTAAAAACAAAAAAACGATACAGATTTATCGTATGGCACTACAAAAAGGAATTTCTTAAACAAAAAGGTAAAGAAAGAACACAAAACAAAGACATATCAAACATCGCTTCAATATTTGGTCGAACTTATATGAGACATGTTTCTGTTATTCATAAACAAATTTCGTATTTGTCAACAATAACAGACACTCTTCATAAATTTAGACAACATTGAAACTTCCTGGCACATTAAACTGTGTGCCGGACCGAGACTCGAACTCAAGACCTTTGCCTTTCGCGGGCAAGTGCTCTACCAGGAGACGAGGTACTGGCAGAAGTAGAGCTGTGAGGACGAGGCGTGAGTCGTGCTTGGGTAGCTCAGTTGGTAGAGCACTTGCCAGCGAAAGGCAAAGGTCCCGAGTTTGAGTCTCAGTCCAGCACACAGTTTTAATCTACCAGGAAGTTTCATATCACCGCACACTCCGCTGCAGAGTGAAAATATCATTCTTCGACAACATTGTCTACGGAGTGCAGTGATCTGGTGCTATATTTAGGCTAAAATCGACAGTCGAGATCGCAATAATATTTGTTTATTTGTCGTTTTCTCGTGATGAAAGTGTACGATCGTGGTATCTCGAGAAAATCGAGGAGCTGCCAGCACTATCCATAGCGGCCCAAAAATTCCGAAGATGGTTTTAACACAAACCGAAACCTGTAAATAAACAAATATTATTGCGATCCCGACGGTCGATTTTTACCTACGATATACTTGCCTTTGATCATGATGAATAATATGCTATCAAGTACAAAATAGTGACAATAATTTCATATATTTCTTATGTCTGTGCATATAAACTGTACTTGCATCAAAATTAATTGCTTTAGTTACGTAACAGCGCAGAAATTAAGCGATCAACTAATTTTTATTATTTATAAAACGCAATTCATATTTAGTAAGAATATAAAATACTCAATGAACTAACATTAATGCTGTGTGGTTCTAATTATGTGCAAAACAAAGAACAAATAAACAAAGAGAAGTCGTCGGCTCCCAGTTCCTCACTTACACATTCGTTTGTGTTTCTTTCCCTGCCAATGTTCCCAGTACTACCGGTAATCCTGCCATTTACTACTTTATTTATGTAGTGTGCCAAAACTACCGATCCGTGGCTATGGTAGAACGCAATTCTACCGAAACATTGTTGCCGCGGATTTACTATTTCGCGTCTGCATCAGTGAAATTCTAAGATAAACAACTTGCAGTGTTACAAATGTTGACGGTAACACCGATCACCGATGTATATATTTACCCTTGAGTAAGGCTGCCATACGCTCTGGTTTCCCATGATTGGTCCAAGCTAGTTCTGAGAGCATCGGGGGGCAGGGAGGCGGGAGGAGGGGAGAGCTGGAGGGGCTTTTAAACGTTGTCAACCCGGACCTTTTCTTATGTCTGGAGAAATCCGATTATTGTATTTACAGGGTGTTACAAAAAGGTACGGCCAAACTTTCAGGAAACATTCCTCACACACAAATAAATAAAAGATGTTATGTGGACATGTGTCCGGAAACGCTTAATTTCCATGTTAGAGCTAATTTTAGTTTCGTCAGTATGTACTGTACTTCCTCGATTCGCCGCCAGTTGGCCCAATTGAAGGAAGGTAATGTCGACTTCGGTGCTTGTGTTGACATGCGACTCATTGCTCTACAGTACTAGCATCAGGCACATCAGTACATAGCATTAACAGGTTAGTGTTCATCACAAACGTGGTTTTGCAGTCAGTGCAATATTTACAAATGCGGAGTTGGCAGATGCCCATTTGATGTATGGATTAGCACGGGGCAATAGCCGTGGCGCGATACGTTTGTGTCGAGACAGATTTCCAGAACGAAGGTGTCCCGACAGGAAGACGTTCGAAGCAATTGATCGGCGTCTTAGGAAGCACGGAACATTCCAGCCTATGACTCGCGACTGGGGAAGACCTAGAACGACGAGGACACCTGCAATGGACGAGGCAATTCTTCGTGCAGTTGGCGATAACCCTAATGTCAGCGTCAGAGAAGTTGCTGCTGTACAAGGTAACGTTGACCACGTCACTGTATGGAGAGTGCTATGGGAGAACCAGTTGTTCCCGTACCATGTACAGCGTGTGCAGGCACTATCAGCAGCTGATTGGCCTCCACGGGTACACTTCTGCGAATGCTTCATCCAACAATGTGTCAATCCTCATTTCAGTGCAAATGTTCTCTTTACGGATGAGGCTTCATTCCAGCGTGATCAAATTGTAAATTTTCACAATCAGCATGTGTGGGCTGACGAGAAACCGCACGCAATTGTGCAATCACGTCATCAACACAGATTTTATGTAAACGTTTGGGCAGGCATTGTTGGTGATGTCTTGATTGTGCCCCATGTTCTTCCACCTACGCTCTATGGAGCACGTTATCATGATTTCATACGGGATACTCTATCTGTGCTGCTAGGACATGTGCCTTTACAAGTACGACACAACATGTGGTTCATGCACGATGGAGCTCCTGCACGTTTCAGTCGAAGTGTTCGTACGCTTTCCAACAACAGATTCGGTGACCGATGGATTGGTAGAGGCGGACCAATTCCATGGCCTCCACGCTCTCCGGACCTTAACCCTCTTGACTTTCATTTATGGGTGAATTTGAAAGCTCTTGTCTACGCAACCCCGGTACCAAATGTAGAGACTCTTCGTGCTCGTATTGTGGACGGCTGTGATACAATACGCCATTCTCCAGGGCTGCATCAGCGCATCAGGCATTCCATGCGACGGAAGGTGGATACATGTATCCTCGCTAATGGACATTTTGAACATTTCCTGTAACAAAGTGTTTGAAGTCACGCTGATACGTTCTGTTGCTGTGTGTTTCCATTCCATGATTAATGTGATTTGAAGAGAAGTAATAAAATGAGCTCTAACATGGAAAGTAAGCGTTTCCGGACACTTGTCCACATAACATATTTTCTTTCTTTGTGTGTGAGGAATGTTTCCTGAAAGTTTGGCCGTACCTTTTTGTAACACCCTGTATATACCTGTGCGTGGCCATTTTTACCAGGAAGCGCCGGCAGCCGAGTGGTTAGCGTTGAAATCCACACAGGACAGCACGGCAACTCTATATTGAATTGATGGGACAACCTCCCCTCATTAAGTTGGAAGCTCGCCTACCTACTGTAAACTGGAAGCAAGTATGGTCAAATATCAATAACAGTATTCTGCCGTCCGATGCGTCTTGCGTTGTGGTACAAACTTGTCAACAACACACTGCCCACTAATCAGCGTTTAGCCGATATGCAGCTTCTCGCCTCCCCCAACTGTGGCAGGAGTCGCGTGCCTGACACCAGAGAACACCGCCTGCAGTGTCAAGCTGTTTGAGATGTATGGAGGACTTGCCAATTAATGGCGGCTCTCATCACGCGAACTACGCCGGCCCACGTCTCTGTTGCCGGCCGAAGTGGCCGTGCGGTTATAGGCGCTGCAGTCTGGAACCGCGAGACCGCTACGGTCGCAGGTTCGAATCCTGCCTTGGGCATGGATGTGTGTGATGTCCTTAGGTTAGTTAGGTTTAACTAGTTCTAAGTTCTAGGGGACTAATGACCTAAGAAGTTGAGTCCCATAGTGCTCAGAGCCATTTGAACCACGTCTCTGTTGATAGTGTCATTGTACCAGATTTTAAATATTTCCCACGTGCAAAATACAATACTGCTGTGTGGTTGTTGGGCCATACTGTCTACGCCCTCATCGATCGGCAAATTCACGATGGACTCACCTTTGTGACTTACATTTGGGACCAATATTCTAAGATCAAAAACAGTGAAAAACACCATGAATATTTTGCCAATTTCTTATCAGCTGCATTGCATCATGCATATGCGAAACAACTCTAAGATGTGTGCGAACTCCTCTTATTTCTATCAATTGTCAATTCAGTCTCGCAATTGAGTTCTGAATGATTCGTACACTGATCTCATTCTTGCGTCTTACATGTTGCTCTAGCAACTAGATATATAGTTAGCCTCAGGTGGTGAAATATAACCAGTTTCCATGTATCTGTCTATCTTTGTTATATGTCTACCTATAAACTGGTATATATATGTTCATATTAGGAAAAAAAAGGAAGGAAAGCTAGAGAGAGAGAGTTACTGAGTAATAGGATGCAGTTCCACTTGAAGAGTATGTTGAAAAAAAGACCAAAAAAAAGAAAACAAAAAATATACTGGTTCCAAAAAATGAAAAAAGTCGCGTAATCGTTGGGTCGTTGGGTCGCTGGATCGAGTCCCACTAGTCAGTTTTTTTTATATATATATTTCTAACACAGTCATTTTCTTTACTATTTATATTACAGTTGATGTAATGGGTAAAATACGTGGAATTTGATGAACTTTTATTAAATTTACAATGTTATTTGGCAGTCTACAAATTTTTATTATCACAAAAAATGTAATATTCGTAACTACCGACTAGTAAACGACCAAACACATAAAGTGATACTGAAAATGTATGCTTGTCCCTGTTTCCAAAACTGTTCGTATTTAATCGAAAGACAACGAGAAATCGCTACTCGTGAAGACACTACTAAAATACACTCGATACTGCATAACCAATGATCAGCGCCGATATTTAAGGAAATGCTGCGTTATGCATGGTTTGCTTCCAAATTATCGTCTGAAAGAGAGGTTTTTGAAAATGTTAACGAGATTTGTTTTTCCACGAAAAAACTCACAAAACACCTTGCGTGTGCGGAAACATAGCATTTATTTAATACAGCTGGTGCCGTTTAACTTTGTTTTTCATGTTTTTACGAAAAATACAATCGCGCAACTTGTAATCGTAATGCCGAAAGCGACGGTTAATTGCACATCTTTCGAAAGCCGTCTGTGCCGGTCAAAACTTGGAAGTAACAAGTCGTTTCGGGCTCCTTCCAGGTATAAGGGATTTCTCAAATCACGGACAAGCATACATTTTCAGTATCATGTTCTGCGTTTGGCCGTTTATTAGTCGGTAGTTACTGACGAAATTTGACGGTCGAAATTATCTTGCGGTTCTCTCAATAACGCTTGAGAAGTACGCGCTACTGCTTACACATTTTGTTGTCCTAATGGAGTACTACGAGTGTACGAAGTTTTCAGTAAATCCGCCTTCCAAACGTCGTGGCCTCCACTTGTGAGTACGCAAAGGTATCAATACATGTTTCATTTTCGTTGTGATGCTTATCTACAATGTGCTGCGCAAAACTAAATGTAATACGCAGCACAGTCGTATAAACTGTGATGCGAGAACTACAGAATCACACGAAAATTCACGACCGTATTGTTATTTTTCGGTAATGCCTTAAACTAAACTTCAACGTGGACGTTATGGAAAAATGTTAGATTGCGTGAGTGCTGTGAGTTTTGTGGAGTACTATAAACATCAGTGGCATTTCTTGCGCGAATGGATTGCGACCGTGGTTATGAGAAATGAACTGTTTGCAGCTCACCGAACTGCACGAGCTAATGTGCTTTGAATTTATTACCTCGTTTTCAAATTAATTAGTTGTCATGCGCGCTAAAACACTAACTGTCGCCGTAGAGACTTGCAAACTGATTGTGCCATGTGACGCTGTTTTCGCCAGAACTGTAAATTCGCGACCGTGATTACTAAAAGTGTACGGACTGTAGTATCGCAATCATCGGGTGGAATTGAATACTATACTGTTTTAAAACTGTGCACAGAAAGTTAGAAACAGAAACTTGTGTGTGAAACGTCGTAATCGTATACACACGGACGTGGAAGTATACATGAACAACTACGTCCGGTCAACCTATGACATAAGAAATGCCACGAAGAATGGAATGACCGCCAGGAGGAATACATTCCACGCAAGGGGGTGTTTCCACGGAAATTCCATTACTGATGAAGCTACATTAATTACGCCGCCAGCACCAACAATTTGCCGCTGACATCACGATACATCGCCTACAAATAGCTAAGATGAAATGTCAAGCGCTCTGCACTGTGCAACATCACCACTACATTTTTTTCTGTATGGAATTTAGCCCAACTTTACCTGCCACTCTATGAAAGTTATGTACCCATAAACTGTAATCCAATTGAAACTTGTACGCTAACCTGTGACTAAACAGAACCTAATTTGAATTGAACTGTAAGTGATCTGAATACAACTTGTCAAATGTTCAAATGGCTCTAAGCACTATGGGACTTAACATCTGAGGTCATCAGTCCCCTAGACTTAGAACAACTTAAACCTAACCAACCTAAGGACATCACACACATCCATGCCCGAGGCAGGATTCGAACCTGCGACCACAGCAGCAGCGCGGTTCCCGACTAAAGCGCCCAAAACCGCTCGGCCACAGCGGCTGGTAACTTGTCTTTATATTAAATGCGCAACTGAAGTAAAATTATTATCTGGCCCTAATCAAAATGTCCACATACCTCGCGTCTCGACAACACTGCTGCAGATTTCTCGGAAGCACAACAGCAAGCAGGCAGTGGCTATTTCTGAATACACACTGAACCTGTGCATATGGCAATGCGTAATGACAAACAATGGGATGGAGAGAGTAACTATTCGCATGAAATGATATTCCAAGACAACGATTTTAGAATGAAGTACGTATTCAGAAAGACAGAGTAAAGCTTTGTGTGATCTTCACACATAACATAGGTCAGAACAGTACTATGCTTAACAAAGTGAACAATGATTTTAAGAGGGTACATCGTTAACAGAGAATTTCCATAAAATTCAAATAGCATAATCAGTTAATATGTCAATGCATGACTCAGGGAAGTGGAGTGGCCTTTCTTTCAGCCCTGAGCAAGTTAACTGGCTGACAATAATCATTCCTAGATGAGCAGTGCTGCAGTATTACCTCAAACTTCTTCTCTTCAAAAGGAATAACTTTACTTAAAATTATTCTCGTCCCTCCAATTCATCTTTCTTTCTTTCTTTTGCTTGTCCCTTTGTCCCACAATGATGCAGGGTCGGCATGGTTAATCGGATTTGCAAGGTTAATTGGAGGGGTGGCCAGATGCCCTTCCCGCCACCATTCCGAACCCCTCCGGGACGAAATTAGTGTACCCCAACTGTCTGTGTCTAGTGTAATCCATGGAATAGTGCGAATGTGGTCGGATGTCTGCGAGCTGTGTAACTGAGGCGGCAAGTGGGGACCAGCCTGGTATTCACCTAGTGGGATGTGGAAAACCGCCTAAAAACCACATCCAGGCTGCTGGCCGGCACACTGGCCTCCGACGTTAAGCCGCCAGGCGGATTCGATCCGGGGCCGGCGCGCCTACCCGAGACCAGGAAGCAGCGCATTAGCGCTCTCGGCTAACCTGGCGGGTGTCGCCTTCCAATTCATAAGTCACATTTATCGTTGCTGCCTCTGCAATCAATCTTTCTTCATCTAACAGATACCATCAAAGTCAACACAGCAGTACTGAATACATCCATCACCTGCCACACTTCAACTAAGAATGCATCAAACTACCCAGAGGCGAGGACCGCCCCACGACAAGACCAAAAATTGTTTAACAGTAATGTAACTCGCTCTCTCTCACTGACGTACGCTTCTATAACACACAAAAACCAATTATGACGGCCGCCCGGAGTGGCCGAGCGGTTCTAGGCGCTCCAGTCTGGAACCGCGCGACCGCTACGGTCGCAGGTTCGAATCCGGCCTCGGGCATGGATGTGTGTGATGTCCTTAGGTTAGTTAGGTTTAAGTAGTTCTAAGTTCTAGGGGACTGATGACCTCAGAAGTTAAGTCCCATAGTACTCAGGGCCATTTGAACCGATTATGACGTGACCATCTTACAAGGTAACAAAAATCAGGGGATAGCAATACGTACATACACAGATGGCGACAGTATCGCGTACACATGGTGTGAAAGGGCTGTGCATTGGCGGAGATGTCATTTGTACTTGGGTAACTCACTTGAAAAGTTTCCGGCGTGATTGTGGCAGCACGACGGGATGTAACAGACACTGGACGCGAAGTGGTAGTTGGAACTAGATGCGCGGAACAGTCCACTTCGAAAATCGTTACGTAATCCAATATTTCGGGATCCAAGGTGTGCCGAGAGTGCCAAATTTCTGGCATTACCTCTCAGCACGGACATCGTAGTGGCCGACGGTCTTCAGTTAATGACCGAGAGCAGCGGCGTTTGCGTAGCGTCGTAATTGCTGACAGACAACCAACACTGCATGAAATAACCGCAGAAATCAATGTAGGACGTACAACGAGCGTATCCGTTAGGGCAGTGCGGCGAAATATGGCGTTAGCGGGCTATGGCAGCAGACGACCGACGCGAGTGCCTTTGATACCAGCACAACCTCGCCTCTCCTGTGATCGTGATTATATTGGTTAAATCCTAGACGACTGGAAAACCGTGACCTGGTTAGATGAAACCCGACTGCAGTTGTCAGGAGCTGATGGTGGTGTTCGAATGTGACGCAGACTCCATAAAGCCATGGACCCTAGTTGTCAACCAGGTGCTGTGCAAGCTCGTAGTGACTCCATAATGGTGTGGGCTGTATTTAAAAGGAATGGATTGGGTCGTTGATTGGAAATTATCTTCGGCTACTTAGAGACCATTTGCAACCATTGATGGGCATCATGTTCCCAAACAACGATGAAATTTTTATGGATGCCAATGCGCCGATGTCACTGGACCACAAATGTTCCCAATTAGTTTGAACATTTTGGACAATTCGAGCGAATGATTTGAACGCCCAGAACGCACGACATGAATCCTATCGAACAGTCGTCTAGGATTTAACTAATATAATCACGATCACAGGAGAGGCGAGGTTGTGCTGGTATCAAAGGCACTCGCGTCGGTCGTCTGCTGCCAAAAAGAGACATTTAAGGGACGTAATCGAGATGTCAGTTTGTGCGCAAAATCCTGGTTCAAATGGTTCAAATGGCTCTGAGCACTGTGGGGCTCAACTGCTGAGGTCATTAGTCCCCTAGAACTTAGAACTAGTTAAACCTAACTAACCTAAGGACATCACAAACATCCATGCTCGAGGCAAGATTCGAACCTGCGACCGTAGCGGTCTTGCGGTTCCAGACTGCAGCGCCTTTAACCGCACGGCCACTTCGGCCGGCTGCAAAATCCTGCCCAGGATCAACACTTTCTTATTATGGACGGCTGTAGAGGCAATATTTCTCCAGGGGACTTCTAATGGCCTGTTGAATCCGTACCAAGTCGATTTGTCTCACTCCTCCGGGCAAAACTGGAGGTCCGACAGAATATGAAAATGTATCGGATGACTGCTGTCACCTCGATGTATAGACTCAAACCACTTCAAAAATAAAGGTAGTTTATGTGAGGCGTGATCGTAAATCAGTGTTAACATTGTAGAACCCGTCGTTAATTATAGTTATTAATATTTATTTTCTGTCTTATTCATTTGTTTATTTGTAGCTGTTGCTGCATGTATTTTGCGTATTCTTTTGGAGGGTGTGTTTTCACATAAGTGGACAGTGTTTTATCAGGCGTATTTACGTGTTTTGGTTGTGACACGTGCCAATCCGCAGAAGTTGTTGCATCCGCCAATCATAGCAACGCTGTTCGCTCGCTATTGGTGCAAGATACGATGCCGACGAAAAGTTTTATTTTGACAGCTGTCAGCTATGTAATCTGTATTTACATTCGACAAGACGTCATATTATGGTACTCTCATTACCAAATTCGAGTTTATTTAGCCCTTTCAATTATAACTGAACAAAGATACACTCGTAATCGTTTCCCTCATTATTCACGAATTTATTTGCCGGAGTTTTAATGTTATACGTTCTTTTGATGCTTGTTGCCAAACCCTGACGTGGTTAATTTCGATAAGTTTGGGGAGTAAAACGGGTTTCTTTTGAGTTTAAGTAATCGTAATTTACGGTCAAAATCAGGCAAAGTAGATCTCTGAGAACTGGTTTGTTCACAAAGCCAAATAATAAAGATAATAAATGAAAATATGGTACACGGACAAAGGCGAATTTCGAGTACATCAGCATTGACCGATAGCCACATCTGACAATAATATAAACTTTTGCTTAAAAAATGAAAATAATTATTGCTGTTCTCCAGCCGAGCCTGCATGCGTCAAAGCTCTAAGAGAGATATTCTTACAAAAAAACTGAATAAATTTACTACGTAATAGTTTCCTTGGAGTCTGATGCCGATGAACAGGCATCTCAAGAGAAAAATGCACGCTGTGACTATTAGCTGTCAGAAGGGCTAACCACTTTTTGACATTCATCTACTTCTATATCTAAATACAAACTCCGCAAGCCACCGTACGGTGCGTGGCAGATGATACGTTGTAGGTCCTACCTTTCCGGTTGCTGCTCCACTCGCAAATAGAGCGAGGGGAAAAACGATTGCCTGTAGGCCTCTATACGAGTCCCAATTTCTCTCATATTCTTGGTCCATACGCGAAACCTATGGCTCTGAGCACTATGCGACTTAACTTCTGAGGTCATCAGTCGCCTAGAACTTAGAACCAATTAAACCTAACTAACCTAAGGACATCACACACATCCATGCCCGAGGCAGAATTCGAACCGGCGACCGTAGCGGTCGCTCGGTTCCAGACTGTAGCGCCTAGAATCGCACGGCCACTCCGGCCGGCCACGAAATGTACGTTGGCGGCTGAACAGCAGTAGAATCGTCTTCTGTATTCGACCTCAACTGCCGGTTCTCTAATTTTCCGCAATAGTGCCTCGCGAAAAGAGCTTCGTCTTCGCTGCAGGGGTTACTATTTGAGTTCAAGAGACATCTCCGTAATATTGGCGTTCTGGTCGAACCTAACGGGATTAAATCTAGCAGCACGCCTCTTAATTGCTTCGATGTCTTCTTTTAATCCGATTGATTGATTGATTATTAGTGTTTTAAGGCGCACAACAACGGGGTTATCAGCGCCCGTTCCCAAAAGTTCAATTCAGAGCCGAATTGTGAGAGAATTGGTATTGTTCAAATTGCAAGATTGGACACAGCACATCAAAACAGGGAGATAAAACTAAAAATAAAATAGCAGTACAAACAGGTAAAAATAATTAACGGTGGCCGAGTGACCAGTTACAAATAATGGGTGACCAAACCACTGGACAGCTCATTAAGACTTCAATCCCAATATTTTGGGAAGAAGGCCAGGCATCACACAAAAACGTAAAGCTCTAGCGACACTCGCCTCATTATTAGTTAAAAGAGAGGGTAGGTCTGGTGGGAAACTGAAATCTTCCCTCAAACCCGCATATAAAACACACTCAGTTAAAATATGTCGTATCGACAGCTGTGTCCCACATGTCTGACACGTTGGTGGCTCCTCACGACGTAACAGAAAACCATGTGTCAACGGACAATGTCCTATTCTGAGCCGTGTAAGGGCTACTTCCTCAGCGCGTCGTTGTCGGAAGGAGGTGAGCCACGGTCAGACAGAATCCTCCACCGCTCACAACTTATTATCCCTCACGTCCAGCCACTGAGCCTCCCACCAACGCATGACCTTCCGAGTCACGAAAGACGTAATGGCCTGCAGGGGGACGGAACAGCGAGCAGGAGGTGGGATGGAGCAAGCCTCCTTGGCAGCCGCATCTGCAAGTTCATTTCCAGGAATCCCTACGTGCCCTGGAACCCAGCAGAAAATCACATCCTTACCCTGCTGTTGCAAGAGCAGGAGTGCGTCCTGCACCTCTTGCACCATCCGATCTGCTGGGTACATCTGTTCAAGAGCGTGTAGAGCACTTTGGGAATCGGAGCAGATGATGAATTTCGTGCCACGATGTCGGCGCATATGCTCTAATGCTTGCAGAATGGCAAACAGTTCTGCATAGTAAACTGAGAACTGCTCTGGGAGCCCTATCCGATGGACAGTATCGGGAAACACAGCAGAGCAGCCCATAAAATCCCCCTGTTTAAACCCATCCGTGTAAACAGTAATAAAATCGGAATGGCGTTCTAAAATCTCAATAAGTTTAATTTTAAGAAGGTGGTCCGGGGTACAGTACTTCCTGTAAGCAGCCAGATCAAGAAGTAATCTTGGCGTTTGTAGTCGCCAGGGAGATCCCCTACTCCATCCCTGGTGGAGGACCTTAATGCCCTCCAGGTGTACTGACTCGAGACTCTCCTTTGCACGGATGCCAAACGGCTTTGTTGCCGCCGGACGGTGGCGGAAGAGACGTGCCAGTGCTGGCTGGGAAAAGGGACTTTAAATCCGAACTGGTGCGGTATCCTTTAGAGATGATATGCACTTTCCCAAAATATTCTCCCTATGAAATCACTTTGCAACGTTACGCCTACATACTTAATCTATGCCATTGCATCAAGCAGCACCCTACCAGTGCCATATTCGAACGTTACAGGAAAATATGTCCCACTCATCCGCATTAACTCAAATGGTTCAAATGGCTCTAAGCACTATGGGACTTAACATCTGAGGTCATCAATCCCCTAGGCTTAGAACTAATTAAATCTAACTAACCGAAGGACATCAGACACATCCATGCCCGAGGCAGGATTCGAATCTGCGGCCGCAGCAGGCGCGAGGTTCTGGACTGAAGCACCTAGAACCGCTCGGCCACAGCGGCCGGCCGCATTGACTCAATTTTTTTATATTTTTAAGAGCAAGCTGTTATTCATTAAAGCAATTAGAAATTCTTTCAAACTCATCTCATATCCACCTGCAATCACTCAACGATGATACCTTCCCGTGCATCATAGCTTCATTAGCAAACACCTGTAAATTACTGTTCGTACTGTCCGCCAGAGCGTTTTTGTATATAGAGCCATAGTGGCATCGTCAAATGTTAAACGCAAAGCGTTTAACATATGATGATGCCACTATGGCTGCAAAACATTAGGACATTGTTTTTATAAAACAAATCTGAAAATAGTCATTACAGACAGAAACGGGCAATCTGTTGACAAAAAATCTGTGACCATAGACGTAAAGTAAAGGAAGTTTAGTTCTTCAGAAGACCTGTAGTGAAACCATAGGCGTCGCAGTCTGTACATGGTAGACCGAAATCGCTTTGAATTATTATTGCACGATGTGGGTATTTACGTGCCACTGTGGAAAAAAAATGGAAATGTCGTGTGGCTAGGGCCTCCCGTGGGGTAGACCGTTCGCCTGGTGCAGGTCTGTGGACAAGCAGTATAACTTAGAATGAAGAGTTACTGTAGACACTGATGATCAGTTTCTCAAATCATTGTTACCTGGAACAGGGTCTTAATCTAGTTGTCCTTTGTTCCGAGTTTCATGCTGTGACTGATGATTTAAATGGTAAATGATGTTCGTTTATACTTTCAGAAAGTAAAAGTAATTTTTTCTTGGTGTGAATGTTCAGACTGTTACAAAGTAAATTATTTCATTAATCAAAACTTGAATCATAGTAATAATAACAGAGGTTTTGGAGTTGAAGATTGCAGATGCTACTGAAAAGACTACAGTCCAGGAAATTTCTATGCTTTCTTTTTTATTTACTGATAACGTTTAATTTTGTGCTCTTCGTAGAAAATTAAACATTATCAGTGCTCTTTGTTGTTTATCTGACAGTACTAAAAGTATTCACCGATTTGTTCAGTATTCTGTTTATAAACATATTATTTCACAAGATATTGAAATAATCTGTAATAAATCGACTTTATCGTGATATTGCAAAAGCAAGATATTAGTAGTTTTCACTCTTCATAATATCCATAATTTTTTTAAAAAATCAGCACTGGTTATTTGGATATTCTTGATTCCACGAATGAAAATAAAGTTTCTGGATGTTATCTACCTTCAGAAATCAGAAGCACCAGTAACATTCCATATTTTCAAGAAAAGGCAGGGTTTTGTCACAACAGAATACAACATATGCCACGTATTAAGAAAACTTTAAGTCCAGTAATGACTTATATCTGTAAACAATCATGGCTCGAGCAGAGGTAAACTCAACGTGAACATCATTAAAACGGTTCATTTTGCCAATTTACTATTAGAAACTCTAACATTCTGTGTGGTGTCTGTTGTTCTATGTCGTGTCTCCCTACCACTTTCGCGCAACGACGCTCTGAGCGTGTTTTTTAGGGAATTGACTAGTTTGAACCTGGGACCTGTTGCTGGTAAGGAGACGCCAGACCACACATGACATGTAGAGTTCAGAAGAGTTCAGTGAGACTAGCGATGATATAACCAAATACTTAATGATTTCAGTGTCAGCTCCACTGCACTCCCTGTAAAAGAATCTTAATACTATCTAAATTTAGTGGAAGGGGTTCAACGCATTCCTATTTTTAGTTAGCTGGTAAAATAACGGCGAAAAAGCAGTTAAGTTTACCATTGGAAACTTTATTCCACTCACGAAACATTGTTTATAAATTGCACTATTGATAAAAGGAAATGTTTTTAATACAGGATGATAAAAAAACAAATGCGTTACAAAAATGTGAGCGAATATTCCCTGAATGGGTTTCCAAGTTCTACAATGGATCGAAGGATGACCTATGCCATATCACAACTATAAACTAGGTTTAAATTAAGTTTCACAAAAGAGAAAACTATCAAAATGGTCTACAGTGACCCTCAATTATTTTTAATTACTTATCTAACTTGTCGCAAATTACAGTGGCTGATGTGGCTTCTCAATAATTATATAACAGAAAAATCATCGCGTTTCACATTTTTACTTACGTAGCAAATGTGAATACCATGAGCTTCTATTGACGATCGACACTAGTATTACGTAAAAAGGGGATGTAACAGATGAGACTCCTGCAGTTCTGAGTGAAGCATTATGTGCTCAAAAATGCGGCATCGCGTGCGTTCATTACCTTGTCGGTGTACGTCAGGGGGCGGCGGCCGCCGCAGCTCCATGCATCTCGCCGTCTCGGAAGCAACTCTTTTCTAACTTCTCCTTACTACCATTTACCGAAGTTGATTTAAAAAAAAAACTGTCTGGCTGTGTTTTCATCTGACCAATCAGGGTCTCAATGTTAACCTTAAGCTCTGCCTACAAAAATTCTGTCTATCCAATGAGAAACGTTATACTTTTCGTGGTGGGGCAATGCTTTTAAAGTTTGCAACGTAACAGAGACGCGAAAAAGTCTCACGCTAAAACTTGCAGCTGGTGTGGCCCTTTTAGTGTTATCATAAGATCTATACTGTTCTTCTGGAGGGTTCAAATGGTTCAAATGGCTCTGAGCACTGTGCGACTTAACTTCTGAGGCCATCAGTCGCCTAGAACTTAGAACTATTAAACCTAACTAACCTAAGGACATCACACACATCCATGCCCGAGACAGGATTCGAACCTGCGACCATAGCCGTCGCTCGGTTCCAGACTGTAGCGCCTAGAATCGCACGGCCACTCATGCCGGCCTTCTGGAGGGCTCTATCTTTTAACATGGGCTGGGGGGGTACTCCTGGCGGTTACTTTTCGTGGTGGGGCAATGTTTTTTAGGTTTGCAACGTAACAGAGACGCGAAAAAGTCTCACGCTAAAACTTGCGGCTGGTGTGGCCCTTTTAGTGTTATCGTAAGATCTATACTGTTCTTCTGGAGGGCTCTAGCTTTTAACATGGGCTAGGGGGTGGTCCTGGTGGTTAGCTGGACACGTGGGTGTCCGTACCTTATCGTAGGGCCTTCTAGCTTAACACGGTTCTGCTCTCGGCTTCTGTTCTCGTTTCTCCCCTCGGAACTGCGTCTGTCTCACGGGAGGAAGGTATGACATGCATTTAGGCATTCTTGTGTTAGTCTGTGGTATTCCATTTGCTCACTCGTTACTCGTATTACTTTGGTTAATTTAATGTCACGATTTATTCGGTGCTATGTGACATACTACTGGATTTGCTTATCATGTCAGGGTTTTCATGGAAGGTGTTGGATTTGCCTGACACCTTACAAAACGAAAGCAAAAAAGTGAACTGTGTTTGCAGTGTAGTATCCCGGATAGTTTCTGAACGCTAGGTGCAGCCGTTTCGCGTGTCTACAACACGATGATTTTGTAAGCGTCTCTGAGGCAGCGACTCTTTACAGCCCTGTAGCCTTTTGCGCCTCCCAATTGAAAGGTGCCATAAACGCTGCCAGGTGTCAGAAATTTCCTTAAACTGACTCGAGTGTAGAAGTGTCTTAGCAGTAAAGAATAAATGTATTAAAAGTTTATGCACGATGCGGCATTTTTCGCGCATCTTAGTGTTTATGACGTCATATCTACTGAAATATGGCAGGTAGATAGGTGGGTCTTACCCCGACAGCGATTGTTGCCTGACAATGAGGGCGATGTATATCAAGTTTGGTTGAAATTGGTCCAGTGATTTAGGAGGAGGTGTGGAACATACATATGTTCACTTTATAGGAGGGTTTCCCAGAAAGTATTGCACCGCGGTTTTTTTTTTTTTCACTATTGAACACAATGCTACGAATGCGAAACGTTACGTACGTATTATTTGAAGTCTTCTGAGTGAGCGTCCCAAGTTTCCGTCACTTCCAACAAATTTCGTAGCTGTAGGACAGTTTCAAAATGGCGTCTGTAGGTGATGTACGTTGCAAGTAAAGTGTCGTCATAGAATTTCTCACTGCAGACAATGAAACTGTGTGCAGTATTCAAAAACGCTTGTGCAAAGTCTCTGGAGCATCTGCTGTCGACAGAAATACAGTTAGTCGCAGGGCAGGAAGGGTGAGGTCATCGGAAGGCGGTACGACGGAGCTCCATGATCTGCAGCGGTCGGGGAGACCATCCACCGCTGTCACACCTGACATGGTGCAGCGAGCTGACGTTGTCATTCGCGAGGACAGACCCATTACGACTCCGCAGTTGGCTCTGCATCTGTCAGTCCGCAAAGGAACTTGACACAGTGGAGGCCCCAGGACTAGGATTGGGACCGACAGGGCATACGCGCCATTGTTTCGCGCTGGGGGAACGGGATGGAGATTACGTGGAGAAATAGGGTGTGTAAATAAGACACCATTCTTTCGTGTGTGTAATTCTCATTACGAGCAGTATAGAATTGTTGAATAAAAAGATGCCGTGCATTACTTTCTGGGCAACCCTCGCAATATATATATATATATATATATATATATATATATATATATATATATATAATGCAGAAAGGAATGCACGGCATTTTTTTATTCAACAATTCTATACTGCTCGTAATGAGAATTACACACACGAAAGAATGGTGTCTTATTTACACACCCTGTGCATTACTTTCTGGGCAACCGTCGAATTATATATATATATATATATATATATATATATATATATATATATATATATATATATAAAATGCAGAAAGGAATGCACGGCATTTTTTTATTCAACAATTCAATATATATATAATGCGAGGGTTGCCCAGAAAGTAATGCACGGCATTTTTTTATTCAACAATTCTATACTGCATGTAATGAGAATTACACACACGAAAGAATGGTGTCTTATTTACACACCCTGTTTCTCCACGTAAAATATATATATATATATATATATATATATATATATATATATATATATATATATATGTGTGTGTGTATCACTGGCTGGCGTTTTCACAATGGCAGTAAACATTTGTGTATTCTGCCAAAAGTTCTCGCTACATAAGTTCTAACAAACTGACTGGAAGGCCGTACTCTCTGTCCCAAAGCAACACAATAAATAGGGCTGCCGATAATGTAGAATCACATACTAACTCCTTTCCGTTTATGAATTTTAACAAGATTTGGCTGCTTCAGCCATTTCGTGAATTCATCGCGTAAAAATATCTGTTTCCTTCCGAACACCTGCCGTGACCTTACTAAAAAAGGGAGGAGAGCCCTTAATTACATCTTACCACGGACGTGCCTCAATAAACGGGAATAAAAACTGTTTTTAAAATACAGATACGTGTGTCTTCTACAACCCGTCAAGGTGATTTATCTGCAAAACTCCGCATTTTTTCAGCAAACGATGTTTGAAGATTAACAAATCTAACGACTAGAGGAACGCAAGTTGCTGAAGAAATAATACCATGTAACACACTTAATGACCGATACTTTCACAAGCATTAAGGGATCACAAATTTATCATTGGTGGGTAGCGTGGAGGGTAAAAATCGCAGAGGGAGAGCAAGAGATGAATACACTAAGCGGATTCAGAAGGATGTAGGTTGCATTAAGTACAGGGAGATGAAGAAGCTTGCACAGGATAGAGTAGCATGGAGAGCTGCAACAAACCAGTCTCAGGACTGAAGACAACAACAGCAACAACTTTCACAAGAATCATAAATAAGATATTATTTGGCAAAAGAGCTAAACAATTTGCTTGAAACAATACATGCTAACACATTCACTACTTACAGTCATGTTTTTCAAAACAGAAGTAGTTGTACGGTCTTTCCTTATTCATCGCCCAAGTGCAAATGTAGTGTTTCAGTGAAGGAATTAAAATACAGTGGAATGGAACATCTCGTGGCCGAAATCTGTATAACTTCATCACTGTGGCATTTAATGCTGGACTGTGGATGTGCGAATACGCTTCAAATAATGTAGCATGTCCGCATGCTGCCCTTGTCACATGTGCTTACTGCTGTATTCCGAGCGCGCCAGTCAAATGTAAGGATATTATCATAGCAATTTTACATACAAGCTGTGGGACAGATATTGCTGTCTGGGAAACTGTGCTACTGGGCCTAACGTGAGACACTTCAAGTATGGCTTAAAGATTGCTCAAGTCTTTGGTTCTGAGTACTATGACTGTCAGCTCAATAGATGCTAGCTGCCTGTCCAGCCCAAATCCAGATGCTGCTATTGTGTAAGTGCAAAACAGGCACTGTGCAACAGTCGACTCAACCTATGGATCGAATGACACCTGCTAATGACATGACATGACATGCACTCTAGCAGAAATCCAGCTGCCAATGTTCCATTTGTCTAAGAGTTAGAATTAACACACCAGAAAGTGGCTCTGAGTTAATTATTACTACAAGTGTATGACATTGCTTCTTTTTTAATATGTGATAGGAACATTATTTGTTTCAGAATAACTTTTGTAGGAGGTAATGGCAATCACCGTTAACCATAACCCAAAACATATTTTGTTGAAAGAAAAACGTTGATGTTTTCCAAATACATTCTAGCAGATGGTGCATCTGATCCTCGTTTGATGTGCTATTGATTGAAGTTATTGCACTCTATTGCAAGCAATATAAATCAGCTAACTCAAAGATTTATAAACACATAAACAAACTTCCAGTGTGACGCTGTCAAATTGTTTACTATAAAATGCGATCCCACAATGGGCACAACAACTACATTAGTCCCTACAATGTAGAAACTCTGAACTTTCATCAAGCATTTGACAAGACTTCGAAGTTATGTACAGAATTTGAAGTTATAACATAACCGTAAGCCACATATTTGATGCGTGACACTAAATAGACCAAACTGAAGAATGGTCTCTCCGAATAGATTTCTTCCTTTTATTCTATAGCGATGCTTAATATGCCAAGTAAATCATTAATATGAACATCAGTACTCTGACATCAGACAGTGTTCTTTATTCTTTGGTTTGACATGACATATGTGAAACGATGAAGACAAAGAAGAAAGTTTTATATCGTCTCGTCGCGAACACCTCTGACTTGGTGAAACAGCAACTGATTCTGCACTGACAGGAGCGATAATACAAGTGGGTGAAATAATAAAAATGGGAGATTAAAAAGAACGATAAAGAGACGCTAACGTAACCATTAGAGACCTGTGATGTCAGAAAGTCTGTCGTATTTTAACAGCGAATATTTTAAATTGAATGAGGTCGCGTTGGCGTCTGGATGAAAATGGTAACGTTGATATCTACTCGTACATAAATTGTAGAATCCGCAGTCTTTGTCATACTTTATTTTATTTGCACTCATAATAGGTTGTAAGGTGGCTATAATTTCGCACCTTACAAGCATCATCTACATACTTTGCCGTAATTTACAACCGGAATTAGGTATCATTTGATAGGTTGTGCATCGTATATATGAATATTTAAAGAAGACTGACATTGTCACGTACACCTTGTAAATAGTTGTTAACGCTTAGTGCATGAACGGTGACGGAGTGTCTTTATTATCAAAATGGCGTAATGAATGATTGCCTATACTAGTAGAGGTTGGAACGCCAGTGTAAATGAAACGGCAGGCGTAACTCAAGCCCTGGATGGAAAAGCCCGCACAGGTGTGTTGGTCCTGCTTGACACAGGAAGTAGCCAATACGGACGGTCGGGGCACCTGAGCGCTGAAGCACAATACAGCGGCGGCCGGCCGGTTTGTAGCGGAGCCGGAAGGATAACCGGATAATACTTTGGAAACTCTGAAAGTCTTTCACACAGCAGATAGGAACGAGGAAGCGTTACTTCGGAAATCATGCAAGCTGGGTTATTCCTGAGAAGTGTACCATTGTATGAGTCCCTAATTTACAGCGATAGGTACTTCCTCGCAAATTTTCCGCAGTGGACGACAAAAGACTAAAATATGGTTGGTCGGCGTTCGGAAGAATCTGTAGAGAGGGAGAATATTCCGTGGTTTCGAGAATATGATTCGCCTTCTGCAGTTACGAGGGAGGTGAGCCGAACTTTGCTGGGAAGCCAGCGGTGGAAAGAATGAGGTCTTCCATTTTGAGCGCCCGTGTCTGACGGTCGCTCAGTATCAGCTTTGTTGCTGCAGACGGACTTACTGTCTTTGCTCTCAGGAGATTTTACAGTTAGAGCGGTAAGGCACTGTACTGTTGCGAACTTATACGACTCTGGACTTCGCCTCCAGGTAGGGAGTCGTCGCTGAGTATGCAGCGTTCAGTGATAGAGAGCACTTCTTCTACCTATACTCACGTTGAGACGTTATCTGGACTCCGTCATTGTGGCTGGGAGTTCACGTTTCTCGTCTGTAGAACACAGAGAGAAGAAGATAGATTATACTAGTCAGAGGACCATCTGTGGTGTCACCGCCAGACACCACACTTGCTAGGTGGTAGCTTAAATCGGCCGCGGTCCATTTAGTACATGTCGGACCCGCGTGTCGCCACTGTGTGATCGCAGACCGAGCGCCACAACAAGGCAGGTCTCGAGATACGGACTAGCTCTCGCCCCAGTTGTACGACGACATTGCTAGCGACTATACTGACGAAGCCTTTCTCTCATTTGCCGAGAGACAGTTAGAATAGCCTTCAGCTAAGTCCATGGCTACGACCTAGCAAGGCGCCATTAGCCTTACATAGTTTGATAGTTATCATATGAAATGTCTCATCAAGAATGCTGTATTCACATCAAAGAATAAAAGATAAGTATTCGAGGAGCTGCATACTTTTCTTATGAGAATTCACTACTTATCCTGTTCCAGAATCCACGCCCGTCTGCGTTAGATAGCGTGCTTTCGGCCTACTCTATCTACAAGGTGTTGGCACAGTTACCAACACATCACCATCTTCTACCATCCTGGTGTTTGAATGAGTTGTTTTTCATATTTTGTGGCTGGAGTTCTTCTGTCGTCACAGACGTGTACGAGAACCATCACTCTGACGTACTGGACGCAGTACAAATGGTGATATTGCTAATTGCTTCGGCTTATTAGGGTTGTAAAGCTAAACAGCTGGGATCACGCAGCTTTTATTTCCACTGAGGTTGCGCTGAAGATCATCTTTGAAAAGTGGTGTCTTCCAGTGTTTGGTACGTAGATGATGTCAGTTATCCCGCGTTATTTGTATCAGATCGCGTAGCCATAAAAAGGGACAGACTTGAGCAATTGATCAATCATATTAGTTAAGAAACTCGCTTGTATCTCTTTATGTACATTGGACATTGATATATAAACATTTGTAATATATAATGGGGCTTTAATCTACAATAAATGTATAAGGAGAAACAGCATTTATCATTTTGTAGCTACTAGTTCCCTTAATCATTCATTTATGTTTAAGTTGTAACTTATATGTTAAAGAGCAAGAAGGACATTTTCCGTTGCGCGCATTCATTTTTACACCCGCCTGGAGTAGCATCTTGGAAGGTAACGGTTCGCCTCTCCCGCTGCTTTATAAGACCTGAAGATGGTTGCAAAGTCGTAACTGGTTATCTGCACAAAGTAATTAGATTGTGAGCAACACTATGAATTCTACGATCCAATTAAATATGTAAACGATTATGAAATCAGCTGCTCTTCCCCGTCAGTTGCACAAATAAAATATTGAATCCACTGTGTGACATAAGTCTTCCCACGGCAGGAGAGACTGTCTCTCACACATCATTACGCACTACACTACCTGGATGGAGGACCCTGTTCTTCTAGCATAGCGTTCAGCTTGCCTGCTGGTTCCTGTTGTTACCATCGTCAGCCGTCAGGTAGAGTATCTCGAGAAGGTGACTAACAAATGAACATAATACTGGAATAATTCAAAGAAGTACTGGGAATTATTCCCTCCTTCACATAAGATAAGAATTTAGCTAACTCCCTTCTTTCTGTAAATGGCAAGAAAAAAAATTATAATCAAATTATCAGTTTAAACTGTGAAGACGAATTTAATGCATTTGTCCTACAGGAAATTGACAATCATTTGTAACACTGTTCTCAAAATCCATTATATCTCACATTTTACACGTATTGCTGTTGGTAAAATAAAACACACGTAATACGTTTAAGTGCAGATTACATGAATGGATTGAACAAGTTGGGTGAATTTTAATTTACACGTCCAGGTTAGAAGTTTACCTTGCCACTACTGTCGTAAGACCTCCGTCCATGCGGTTGCCGAGGGGTCCTCGTCTATGAATGTTATAAATTTTCAGAAAAGTGTCCCGAAATGATTGTAGTGACAGGTAGTGACGTAAGTCTCCAACATTTCGTGACCGAAGTCAAATGATGGTAGAATTCACTGAGTCGTTAGGCCACGTCATAATCCTGTTTAAATGTTTTCAATGCTCCGCAAGCCACCGTAAGGTGCGTGGCGGACGGTACCCTGTACCACTACTGGTCATTTCTCCTCCTCTTTCATTCGCAAATACAGCAAGGAAAAAAAGACTGTCTGTACGCCGCCGTATGCGCCCTAAGTTCTCTTACCTTATCTTCGTGAACCTCACTCGCGATGTATGTTGGTGGCATCAAAATCGTTAGGCAGTCTGCTTCAAATGCCGGTTCTCTAAATTTTCTCAATAGTGTTTCGGAAAGGAACGCCGCCTTCCCTCCAAGGTTCCCATGTCAGTTCCCGAAGCATCTCAGTAACACTTACGTTTTGTTCGAACTTACCGGTAACAAATTAGCAGATGTCCCTTAACTGCTTCGATGGCTTCCTTCAATCCGCCCTGGTACGGATTCCAAACACTCGAGCAGTACTCAGGAATAGGTAGCACCAGCCTCCTATATGCGGTCTCCTTTACAGGTGAACCACTCTTTCCTAAAATTGACCCAATAAACCGAAGTCGACCATTCGCCTTCCCTACCACAGTTTTCACATACTCGTTCCACCTCATATCGCTTTGCAACGCTACGCCCAGATATTTAAACGACTTGACTGTATCAAGCTGGATCGTAGTGATATTACAGGTTTGTTCTTCCTACTCATCCATTTTAACTTATATTTTTTTCACATTAGCTGGTATTCGCCACACTAATTGGAAATTTTGTCTAAGTCGTCTTGTTTCTTCCTACAGACACTCAACTTAGTCACCTTACCGTACTCCACGGCATTATCAGCAAACAACCGCAGACTGCTGGCCATCGTGGCCGCCTGATCATTTATGCATACAGAGAACAACAGAGGTCCTGTCACACCCCCTTGGGGCACTCCTGACGACACCCTTGTCTCTGATGAACACTCGCCACCAACGCGCAAAAACCACTCACAGACAGCATGTGGCAGGACTAGCAGTGAAGGGTATATAAAGCGAATCCTGGGGTGCGGTAAACAGTGCAGTCATTGCCGTAATGCGGAAACGGAGTGATTTATCTGACGTCCAAAAGTGCATGACTACTGGATTTTGGGCCAGGGTGAAAGCATATCAGAAAGGGTTAAGTTTGTAAACTATTCGTGTGCCGCCATAGTTAAAGTATACGGTTATAGGCAAAATGGTGCTATCCAAAAATGGCACCGGGCAACTGTGGTGCACCACAGGCCATAGATTACGTGGGTGGACGACAGCTGCGAAAACGTAATAGCGTCGCAAGTTGTTCCGTGCGAACGTTTGTTTTAGGATAGCTTGCTGTATGTAACTTCTGGGGCTGACATCTAGCAGGCTACCTGAGAGGCACACGTACATCTGTCACTGCCTGCCATGGGAAAGCTATTCAACGTCTCTCACTGAACGCATACATTCACCACCTATAAGAATTTAAATAAAGGATAGTAGTTTTGTGTAATCGCTTTCAAAATTTGTATACAGCACTTTGTTATTAATAGAAAGGTGGTGTGAAAATCTCAGCTTTCTAGTGGGCGTATTTTCTGAGATAGAAAAATTTACTTTAAAGTTTGAAAAACTACACTTAAGAAAGGAAATTCACCTGGGAACATTGTTTTTGGTTGTCAATTGAAATACTCACCTGAAGTATCAGGGTACAGATTTATTTAATTGAAATTTAATTTAAAAATTTCAAATACCTTACAATTTTCATAGTACGAAATCTAGAATAACTTCAGAAAGAACTATTAAAATCAATATTTATTTTATTATATGTTATATGAGCCTGTGAGTAAATGAGAGTGTGTATGTGGGATATTCGTCAAATTTCATTATTGCATTATATACCGTCTTAAATAATGTGCAAGAGTTATACAAGCCTGTCGTGGCAAAATGATCCGAGGGGATTTACCCACTTTGCAGATGACGTACGTCTAGGTGTGATTGCTATTGTAACAGAGCAGCCAGAAAGTCAGCTGGAGTAAAATCTGTATCTAAAGAATATTTCCAGAACTATTGTCTTTTCGCTTTCGTTTATTAAACATTACTATAATATTTGTATCTCACATTGATGCAAATGCGTCTGTGTATAAGGATTGGTGCAGACCAATTTTGGTGCGAGTATGATCACGAACTAGTATTCTGATTGGCAGTCAGTATTGTCAGCCAATCAGAATTCAGACGGTTCCTGCTCGTTTACTGATAGTTATACTGGGAGTGAGGCTGGAAGAAGCAAGTCGCTCGCTAGCTTTGAACGCGGATGGTCATGTTACTAGTGCCTGTAAAAATAATGTGTAAAATGAAGAATTACTTAGTGTTTGATTTATTGGTGAGCAAAGTCGATAGCAGTTGTTGTTGAGGACTGCTTGGCGAAATTGCGGAGATTATGACTAAATCTGTTGGACAGATATTCACGTGTGAAACATTGGCCTCCGTAGTATCCACGTGACAAGTTTAAGTATTCAACTACTGAACATTTTTTGGCGAGTAGTTTCTTTTTTAGAAATCCACAAGAAGGACCGAATGTGATAACTCATATTAGTGGTGAAATTAATGACTGTGAAAACGTCGTTTGATTTGGGTCGGGTTTGGACAGATTTCTGGCAGCTGTGCGTGTTAAATGTGTGTATGAATCGTGAACTGGGGGGAAATAGCCAATAATTTAAATGTGGACTGAATAGTACCTTTTCTTTGGTTATCAAGGACAAAACAAACATTATTGTGGGGAACTTTTGGACATTATTTTTCAGAAGCCAATCCATTTTCTTACTGCCCGATAGGATTGCATGACAATATTTCTACAGAACTTTCTTTCATCACTGGAGTTGCGCGGCCTCTGTAATTGTAGATATTAGGTGGTGTTTTTTATCAACGCTGCTTTCACATCATCTTGTAAGTATCTACGTTGCCGAGTGAAGGGACACTGAGCAGACGCCGTTCTGAGGTAGGCGAATTTTAATTTGCAGCCTCCACAGTGACAACGACGAATAGACACGAGAAATTAAACCTCGACCCGCCGCAACGTGTACGGGGAACAGACGTGCAACTGTTAAAACAACTGACCGCCCGGCTGAACCAAGGGGCTGCCACCAGCGTCTCATCAACGACCGTTCAGCGAACGTTGCTCGGCATGGGCTTCTGCAGCAGGCGCCTGACTCGTACTCCCAAGTTGACTGTTGTTCATCGGCGACGAAGGCTGAGATTCAGGCCAGTACCACAAATGGACGCCCACTCAGTGCCGACAGAGGGCCTTACGTGTAATTCTGTTGGTGATTTCCTCATTCTAGAAGGCACAGTGAATCAACACAAGTATACATTTATCCTTGGGGATCATGAGCAACCCGACATACTGTTTGTTTTCCCTCGGCACGATGGCATCTAGCAGCAGGACAATGTAACGTGTCCCATAGCTCGCAGTGTACGTACGTGGTTCGAAGAGCACCAGCATGAGGTTCTGTATTCCCCTGGCCACCTGCTCCCGGGTTTAAATCCAATCGCAGATCTGTGGGATCACCTCGATCGAGCTGATGCGCCATGGATCTTCAAACCGAGGAATCTCTCGCACCTGGCCACGGCATTGGAGCCGGCATGGATCCAAAAAAAATGTTCAAATGTGTGTGAAATCTTATGGGACTTACCTGCTAAGGTCATCAGTCCCTAAGGACAAACACACTGCCGGCCGGAGTGGCCGTGCGGTTCTAGGCGCTACAGTCTGGAGCCGAGCGACCGCTACGGTCGCCGGTTCGAATCCTGCCTCGGGCATGGATTGTGTGATGTACTTAGGTTAGTTAGGTTTAATTAGTTCTAAGTTCTAGGCGACTGATGACCTCAGAAGTTAAGTCGCATAGTGATCAGAGCCATTTTTGAACAAACACACACAGCCATGCCCGAGGGGGGACTCGAATCTCCGCCGGGACCAGCCGCACAGTCCATGACTGCAGCGCCTTACACCGCTCGGCATGGATCCACATCAGTACCTCTTAGTACGTCACTGAGTCTCTTTCTGAGCTTCTCACAGCGATCCGCCCTGCAAAAGGTGAATACAGGCTTTTGACAGGTTGTCACATAAATGTGACTGGACAGTGTATACACCGATATTTAATATGGCGGTTATTTGTCCTCTCACTCAGTGTTTTCTTTTCACTGTGTGCATAAATTTGAGTGTACGTGAGTAAGGCGTATTTGTTATATCTGATACCACGTTGATAGATTCATTGTCAGTGGTATCTCTCGACCATGTACTGAGTGAATTTAAAATACCGTTTTTTAATCACCGCAATTAGTCAGCCCGATTCCTGCTGTACTGCTGGCAATTGAAATTACAAAACCATGAACACAACGTCGTATGGATTCAGTATCTAAACAATTAGCATCTCAGTGCAGCCACAAGTTGTTGATACGAGGCCGGCCGGAGTGCCCGTGCGGTTCTAGGCGCTACAGTCTGGAACCGAGCGACCGCTACGGTCGCAGGTTCGAATCCTGCCTCGGGCGTGGATGTGTGTGATGTCCTTCGGTTAGTTAGGTTTAATTAGTTCTAAGTTCTAGGGGACTGATGACCTCAGAAGTTAAGTCGCGTAGTGCTCAGAGCCATTTGAACCATTTTTTGTTGATACGAGTCTAACTCAATTATTATCACCAATTTAGCTATATTTTTGTTTATTTTGGTATTACTATCGTTTTACGTTGATGACGCATGCTTTGTTTATTTGTTGTTATATCTTTGCAATTTTCAAGCTGCTAAGATAGTTTCTTTATCGCTGCCGTGCCGTTAATCATGGCTGCTCCGCCGTCTATTTGCATCAGAGAAGAGCAATGTTTAGTGATCCGTTTCTTGCGGTCGGAAGGTGTATCAGGGGTCGAAATTCATCGAAGACTTTCAGTTCAGTACGGGAACAGTGTTTTGACACAACGGAGTGTCTACGAATGGATTGAAAAATTCCGAAATGGTTGCACAAGTGTTACGCACGATGAAGGAGCCGGAAGACCGTTTACCGCCACAAATGAAGAAACCATTGAGCGTTCATGTGACATGATTCTCTTAGACAGACGATTAACTATTGACGAAGTGGCACATCGTCTGCAAATTAGTCACGGTTCTGCCTACGAAATTATCCACAACAGACTTGGGTTTCATAAAGTTTGTGCAAGAGGGTCCCAAAACAACTCACACAGTTGCATAATCAAACGCGCTTGGACATCTCCAAAAAACATTTGGATCGGTATGGTAACGAAGGGGTCAACTTCTTAGATAGGATAATTACTGGCGAGGAAACATGGGTCCATTATTACGAGCCGGAGAGTAAACGACAGAGTATGGAATGGAAACATCCAAATTCGCCGTGTAAGAAGAAGTTCGAGACCAAACAGTCCGCAGGAAAACTGATGCTTCCGGTTGTTTGGGACGCACAAGGTCCAGTACCGTAACATTATGGAGAAAGGGGGCACAACAATAAACAGCGTACGTTATCGTGAGATGCTTAGTGCCAGGCTAAAGCCTGCAATTTGAAGCAAACGCCGAGGATTGCTGTCAAAAGGTGTTGTGTTGTTGCACGACAATGCCCGTCCGCATACTGCTACCCACACTGCTGAAACGCTCCAGAAACTCAAATCTGAAGTACTGGATCATCCTCCACATAGTCCCGATCTTGCCCCTTCTGACTATCAGTTGTTTGGTCCACTCAAACAGGCATTAAGGGGCCGTCGATTTGCCTCGGACGGAAGGAGTGAAAGAAGCGGTGCATTCCTGGCTCACAGCTCAACCGAGAACCTTCTTTTATGAGGGCATCAGGAAGTTTGTACAACGATGGAACAAGTGCGCTGAAATGTAAGGAGACTATGTTGAAAAATGATGTTCTTGTAAGTTTCCTATTTGTATACGGCAAAATTTTATAACTACACTCCTGGAAATGGAAAAAAGAACACATTGACACCGGTGTGTCAGACCCACCATACTTGCTCCGGTCACTGCGAGAGGGCTGTACGAGCAATGATCACACGCACGGCACTGCGGACACACCAGGAACCGCGGTGTTGGTCGTCGAATGGCGCTAGCTGCGCAGCATTTGTGCACCGCCGCCGTCAGTGTCAGCCAGTTTGCCGTGGCATACGGAGCTCCATCGCAGTCTTTAACACTGGTAGCATGCCGCGACAGCGTGGACTTGAACCGTATGTGCAGTTGACGGACTTTGAGCGAGGGTGTATAGTGGGCATGCGGGAGGCCGGGTGGACGTACCGCCGAATTGCTCAACACGTGGGGCGTGAGGTCTGCACAGTACATCGATGTTGTCGCCAGTGGTCGGCGGAAGGTGCACGTGCCCGTCGACCTGGGACCGGACCGCAGCGACGCACGGATGCACGCCAAGACCGTAGGATCCTACGCAGTGCCGTAGGGGACCGCACCGCCACTTCCCAGCAAATTAGGGACACTGTTGCTCCTGGGGTATCGGCGAGGACCATTCGCAACCGTCTCCATGAAGCTGGGCTACGGTCCCGCACACCGTTAGGCCGTCTTCCGCTCACGCCCCAACATCGTGCAGCCCGCCTCCAGTGGTGTCGCGACAGGCGTGAATGGAGGGACGAATGGAGACGTGTCGTCTTCAGCGATGAGAGTCGCTTCTGCCTTGGTGCCAATGATGGTCGTATGCGTGTTTGGCGCCGTGCAGGTGAGCGCCACAATCAGGACTGCATACGACCGAGGAACACAGGGCCAACACCCGGCATCATGCTGTGGGGAGCGATCTCCTACACTGGCCGTACACCACTGGTGATCGTCGAGGGGACACTGAATAGTGCACGGTACATCCAAACCGTCATCGAACCCATCGTTCAACCATTCCTAGACCGGCAAGGGAACTTGCTGTTCCAACAGGACAATGCACGTCCACATGTATCCCGTGCCACCCAACGTGCTCTAGAAGGTGTAAGTCAATTACCCTGGCCAGCAAGATCTCCGGATCTGTCCCCCATTGAGCATGTTTGGGACTGGATGAAGCGTCGTCTCACGCGGTCTGCACGTCCAGCACGAACGCTGGTCCAACTGAGGCGCCAGGTGGAAATGGCATGGCAAGTCGTTCCACAGGACTACATCCAGCATCTCTACGATCGTCTCCATGGGAGAATAACAGCCTGCATTGCTGCGAAAGGTGGATATACACTGTACTAGTGCCGACGTTGTGCATGCTCTGTTGCCTGTGTCTATGTGCCTGTGGTTCTGTCAGTGTGATCATGTGATGTATCTGACCCCAGGAATGTGTCAATAAAGTTTCCCCTTCCTGGGACAATGAATTCACGGTGTTCTTATTTCAATTTCCAGGAGTGTATATTGCGGATAATAATTTACTTACCCTCGTGGAAGTATCGCCATCCACAGTCTGCATATTAAGTCTCATGCAGAAAGCGCGTTTTGAAGCTCGTTGTTTGTAACAGAACCGTGTCATATCTCGTTTAAGAAGAAGAAATGTGTACCGGCACGAGTTGGAATGTGACAGTAGCGTGATCGTCGTCTATCAATATCGCTGTTCAACATTCCACGATACTGCTGCTTGCTTTAGACTGGATCTCAATGGATGGGTTCAGGTGGGGCATACATAGAGACATGACGGATTTCTATGGCTCCGAGAAACTAAGCCCCAAAACACAAAAATACAGTCCGTTCGGCTGTGGGACATCTTAAAGCCCCGTACAAACAAAAAGCGCACCACGAACGAGTTAAGCAAATTCATCTCATTTTGATGTTCCATTGAAAATGCAAAATTATAAACTTTGGCGCCCGATGGATGACGCATCGGCGCAATTTGACGGCATAGCCGGCAAGTGTAGAGAACAGGGGTCACATCGATAACGGGACACGCGAATAGTAAACGGTTGTGAAAACACACTTGACCTCTTAGAACAAATAATCCTGAGTTAATAACGAGCATCAAAACCAATACGGGGATTAATGAATACAGTGTTGTCGTAGCGAGATCGAATATTGTAATCCCCAAATCCTCCAAAAATTAGCGAAAAACACACCTAACCAAAAAATCAGATAAAAATTCACTTGACGCCTTCCTGAGAGACAATCTCCACTCATTCAAAATTAATAGTATAAGTGTAGACCAGATGTGGTTTTAATTCAAAGAAAAAGTATCGGCAGCAAATGAGAGATTTATACCAAGTAAATTAACAAACGACGAAGCTGACTCTCCTTGGTATGCAATACGGGTTAGAACATTGTTGCAGAAACAACGAAACAAACATGCCAAATTTAAACAGACGCAAAATCCTCAAGATTGGCGATCTTTTACAGAAGCTCGAAATACAGCGCGGCCTTCAATGCGAGATGCTTATAACAGTTTCCACAACGAAACTTTGTCTCGAAATCCGGCAGAAAATCCAAAGACATTCTGGTCGTATGTCAAGTGTGTTAACGGTAAGAAACAGTCAATGCCTTCTCTATGCGATAGCAATGTAGATATTATCGAAGACAGTGCCGCCAAAGCAGAGTTCCTAAACACAGCCTTCCGAAAAGCCTTCACAAAAGAGATAAAGTAAATATTCCAGAATTTGAATCGAGAACAGCTGCCAACGTGAGTGACGTAGAAGTAAATATCCTCGGAGTAGTGAAGCAACTTAAATACCTTAAAAAAGCAAGTCTTCTGGTTCAGGCTGTATACCAATTAGGTTCCTTTCGAAGTATGGCGATGCATTAGCTCCATACTTAACAATCATACAACCGTTCGCTCGACGAAAATGCGTATACAAAGACTGGAAAGTTGCACAGGTCACACCAATATTCAAGAAAGGTAGTAGGAGTAATCCACTAAATTATTGGCCCATATCGTTAACGTCGATATGCAGCAGGGTTTTGGAACATATATTGTGTCCAAACATTATGAATTCCCACCTTTTTGGGGATTTTGCGTCTGTTTAAATTTGGCATGTTTGTTTCGTTGTTTCTGCAACAGTGTTGTAATCCGTTTTGTGTACCAAGGAGAGTCGGCTTCGTCGTTTGTTAATTTACTTGGTATAAATCTCTCATTTGCTGCCGATACTTTTTCTTTGAATTAAAACCACATCTGGTCTACACTTATATTATTAATTTTGAATGAGTGGAGACTGTCTCTCAGGAAAGCGTCAAGTGAATTTTTATCTGCTTTTTTGGTTAGGTGTCTTTTTCGCTTATTTTTGGAGGAATCTGGTGGGAATTTAAGGAGATGGGACCTGGATAAACTGAAAGAACCAGAGGTTGTACAGAGTTTCAGGGAGAGCATAAGGGAACAATTGACAGGAATGGGGGAAAGAAATACAGTAGATGAAGAATGGGTAGCTTTGAGGGATGAAGTAGTGAAGGCAGCAGAGGATAAAGTAGGTAAAAAGACGAGGGCTAGTAGAAATCCTTGGGTAACAGAAAAATACTGAATTTGATTGATGAAAGGAGAAAATATAAAAATGCAATAAATGAAGCAGGCAAAAAGGAATACAAACGTCTCAAAAATGAGATCGACAGGAAGCGCAAAATGGCTAAGCAGGGATGGCTACAGGACAAATGTAAGGATGTAGAGGCTTATCTCACTAGGGGTAAGATAGATACTGCCTACAGGAAAATTAAAGAGACCTTTGGAGACAAGAGAACCACTTCCATGAGCATCAAGAGCTCAGATGGAAACCCAGTTCTAAGCAAAGAAGGGAAAGCAGAAAGGTGGAAGGAGTATATAGAGGATCTATACAAGGGCGATGTACTTGAGGACAATATTATGGAAATGGAAGAGGATGTAGATGAAGATGAAATGGGAGATACGATACTGCGTGAAGAGTTTGACAGAGCAGTGAAAGGCCTGAGTCGAAACAAGGCCCCGGGAGTAGACAACGTTCCATTGGAACTACTGAAGGCCTTGGGAGAGCCAGTCCTGACAAAACTCTACCATCTGGTGAGCAAGATGTATGAAACAGGCGAAATATCCTCAGACTTCAAGAAGAATATAATAATTCCAATCCCAAAGAAAGCAGGTGTTGACAGATGTGAAAATTACCGAACTATCAGCTTAATAAGTCACAGCTGCAAAATACTAACACGAATTCTTTACAGACGAATGGAAAAACTAGTAGAAGCCAACCTCGGGGAAGATCAGTTTGGATTCCGTAGAAACACTGGAACACGTGAGGCAATACTGACCTTACGACTTATCTTAGAAGAAAGATTAAGGAAAGGCAAACCTACGTTTCTAGCATTTGTAGACTTAGAGAAAGCTTTTGACAATGTTGACTGGAATACCCTCTTTCAAATTCTGAAGGTGGCAGGGATAAATATATAGGAAGCGAAAGGCTATTTACAATTTGTACAGAAATCAGATGGCAGTTATAAGAGCCGAGGGACATGAAAGGGAAGCAGTGGTTGGGAAGGGAGTGAGACAGGGTTGTAGCCTCTCCCCGACGTTATTCAATCTGTATATTGAGCAAGCAGTAAAGGAAACAAAAGAAAAATTCGGAGTAGATATTAGAATCCATGGAGAAGAAATAAAAACTTTGAGATTCGCCGATGACATTGTAATTCTGCTAGAGACAGCAAAAGACTTGGAAGAGCAGTTGAACGGAATGGACAGTGTCTTGAAAGGAGGATATAAGATGAACATTAACAAAAGCAAAACGTGTATAATGGAACGTACTCGAATTAAGTCGGGTGATGCTGAGGGAATTAGACTAGGAAATGAGACACTTAAAGTAGTAAAGGAGTCTTGCTATTTGGGAAGCAAAAACTGATGATGGTCGAAGTAGAGAGGATATCAAATGTAGACTGGCAACGGCAAGGAAAGCGTTTCTGAAGAAGAGAAATTTGTTAACATCGAGTATAGATTTAAGCGTCAGGAAGTCGTTTCTGAAAGTATTTGTATGGAGTGTAGCCATGCATGGAAGTGAAACATGGACGATAAATAGTTTGGACAAGAAGAGATTAGAAGCTTTCGAAATGTGGTGCTTCAGAAGAATGCTGAAGATTAGATGGGTAGATCACATAACTAATGAGGAGGTATTGAATAGGATTGGGGAGAAGAGAAGTTTGTGGCGCAACTTGACCAGAAGAAGGGATCGGTTGATAGGACATGTTCTGAGGCATCAATGGATCACCAATTTAGTATTGGAGGGCAGCGTGGAGGGTAAAAATCGTAGAGGGAGGCCAAGAGATGAATACACTAAGCAGATTCAGAAGGATGTAGGTTGCAGTAGGTGCTGGGAGATGAAGAACCTTGCACAGGATAGAGTAGCATGGAGAGCTGCGTCAAACCAGTCTCAGGACTGAAGACCACAACAACAACAACATTATGAATTACCTTGAAGAAAACACGGCTTGTAGTGAATTTGCGTGCTTATGGAATATCGTCTCAGTTATGTGACTGGATTCGTGATTTCCTGTCAGAGAGGTCACAGTTCGTAGTAATTGATGGAAAGTCATCGAATAAAACAGAAGTGATTTCCCCAAGGTAGTGTTTAGGCCCTCTGCTGTTCCTTATCTATATAAACGACTTGGGAGACAATCTGAGCAGCAGTCGTAGGTTGTTTGCAGATGATGTTGTTTATCGACTAAGAAAGTCATCAGAAGATAAAAACAAATTGCAAAACGAATTAGAAGAGATATATGTATGGTGCGAAAATTGGCAGTTGACCCTAAATAACGAAATGTGTGAGGTCATCGACATGAGTGGTAAAAGGAATTCGTTAAACTTCTGTTACACGATAAATCAGTCTCATCTAAAAGCCATAAATTCAACTAAATACCTAGGTATTACAATTACGAACAATTTAAATAGGAAGGAACCCACAAAATGTTGTGGGGAAGGCTAACCAAGGACTGCGTTTTATTGGCAGGACACTTAGAAAATGTAACAGACCTATTAAGGAGACTGCCTACACTGTGCTTGTCCGTCTTCTTTTAGAATACTGCTTCGCGGTGTGGGAACCTTACCAGATAGGAATGATGGAGTACAACGAAAAAGTTCAGAGAATGGCAGCACGTTTTGTATTATCGCGAAATATGGGAGAGAGTGTCACAGAAATGATACAGGATTTGGGCTGGACATCATTAAAAGAAAAGCGTTTTTCGCTGCGACGGAATCTTCTCACGAAATTCCAATCACCAGCTTTCTCCTTCGAGTGCTAAAATATTTTGTTGACACCGACCTACATAGGGAGAAACGATCACCACGATAAAATAAGGGAAATCAGAGATCATACGGAAAGATACAGGTGTTCATTCTTTCCGAGCGCTATATGAGATTGGAAAACAGAGAATTGTGAAGATAGTTCGATGAACCCGCTGCCAGGCACTTAAATGTAATTTGCAGTGTATCCATGTGGATGTAGATGTAGATGTGGATACGGACTCCTATGTGCGTCTACCATGACGGAATCCCTCCGCATTTTACCAGACGTATCAGGGAAATTCTCTACCGCACTTACGCGAATCGCAGGACTGCTTGTGGAAATTACAGTTACAGGGTGTTTCAAAAATGACCGGTATATTTGAAACGGCAATGAAAAGTAAACGAGCAGCGATAGAAATACACCGTTTGTTGCAATATGCTTGGGACAACAGTACATTTTCAGGCGGACAAACTTTCGAAATTACAGTAGTTACAATTTTCAACAACAGATGGCGCTGCAAGTGATGTGAAAGATATAGAAGACAACGCAGCCTGTGAGTGCGCCATTCTGTACGTCGTCTTTCTGCTGTAAGCGTGTGCTGTTCACAATGTGCAAGTGTGCTGTAGACAACATGGTTTATTCCTTAGAACAGAGGATTTTTCTGGTGTTGGAATTCCACCGCCTAGAACACAGTGTTGTTGCAACAAGACGAAGTTTTCAACGGAGGTTTAATGTAACCAAAGGACCGAGAAGCGATACAATAAAGGATCTGTTTGAAAAATTTCAACGGACTGTGGAACGTGACGGATGAACGTGCTGGAAAGGTAGGGCGACCGCGTACGGCAACCACAGAGGGCAACGCGCAGCTAGTGCAGCAGGTGATCCAACAGCGGCCTCGGGTTTCCGTTCGCCGTGTTGCAGCTGCGGTCCAAATGACGCCAACGTCCACGTATCGTCTCATGCGCCAGAGTTTACACCTCTATCCATACAAAATTCAAACGCGGCAACCCCTCAGCGCCGCTACCATTGCTGCACGAGAGACATTCGCTAACGATATAGTGCACAGGATTGATGACGGCGATATGCATGTGGGCAGCATTTGCTTTACTGACGAAGCTTATTTTTACCTGGACGGCTTCGTCAATAAACAGAATTGGCGCATATGGGGAACTGAAAAGCCCCATGTTGCAGGCCCATCGTCCCTGCATCCTCAAAAAGTACTGGTCTGGGGCGCCATTTCTTCCAAAGGAATCATTGGCCCATTTTTCAGATCCGAAGCGATTACTGCATCACGCTATCTGGACATTCTTCGTGAATTTGTGGCGGTACAAACTGCCTTAGACGACACTGCGAACACCTCGTGGTTTATGCAAGATGGTGCCCGGCCACATCGCACGGCCGACGTCTTTAATTTCCTGAATGAATATTTCGATGATCGTGTGATGTATTTGGGCTATCCGACACATACAGGAGGCGGCGTGGATTGGCCTCCCTATTCGCCAGACATGAACCCCTGTGACTTCTTTCTGTGGGGACACTTGAAAGACCAGGTGTACCGCCAGAATCCAGAAACAATTGAACAGCTGAAGCAGTACATCTCATCTGCATGTGAAGCCATTCCGCCAGACACGTTGTCAAAGGTTTCGGGTAATTTCATTCAGAGACTACGTCATATTATTGCTACGCGTGGTGGATATGTGGAAAATATCGTACTATAGAGTTTCCCAGACCGCAGCGCCATCAGTTGTTGAAAATTGTAACTACTGTAATTTCGAAAGTTTGTCAGCCTGAAAATGTACTGTTGTCCCAAGCATATTGCAACAAACGGTGTATTTCTATCGGTGCTCGTTTAGTTTTTATTGCCGTTTCAAATATACCGGTCATTTTTGAAACACCCTGTAAATGGGCACCAACATGGCCAAGAGATGTTTTTTTGTGGGGCTGGATGAAGTCTGTGGACAAACGAAAGGTGAGTACGCGAGATGAACTATTTGGTAGCATCATGGACGTTGCTGCCCTACTTAGAGAACGTGCAGAGCCACTCACACAAGCAACACATCATGTTTTCCCACGAGTGCACAAATGTACTGAAGCTGACGGAGCGATAATCTAACGTTTGTTGGGAACTATACAACAGCCGTAATGTGTGGCGTACAATGATGCTTAGTCGGGGATGTGTTGAAGATAGCTGTTTTTCAGTTGATCCATCTTAAAACGCATGTTGTAATGTTTACTGACTATTGAAAATGTGTGCCCGCGTATATCTGACAGAGTCTTGAATGGTGCAGAAAATAAAGTAAGAAAGTTACATTAAACGTATTCTTTCTCGGAAATCATTTGGAATAGGGCATATGTCCATAGGAAGTTTTTTGGTTTAAATGATAGATCCTGTCACAATCCTGAAAATAAACCATTTCTCCTGAGTCACTCAGTATCCATATTAAGTAAAATTTTGGTGTTTGCAACCTTCCTGATAATCCAATTTTAATTTCTAGCGACGTACAGTATTATTACATTTTGACTCCTAAACAGCATTTTGACGCTTGTGTAGTCACCTATCTTCTGCGTACAATGTAGCTGTTAATAGCTGATCATGGCTTGTCCGACTGGATTTGTAATCAGCCAAGATCATGGGCGTATAACAAACTACTGAATTAATCCTGCTGGTATTGTCGAATCAGATGCTCTGAACTGCTGACACACCGGCATGTGATTACATGGGTCACACTTGTATCTTCTCCCGAATTCGCGTTTCAGTCGAACCGAGAACAAGCGCAAATAAATCCAAAAACTCGGTTACGCCACAGTATCCTGCCACTGTAACCGATAACTCTTCTGCAGTTCATGGATTGAGATGAACAACTGAATATTTAAATCAATACACAAGGTAAATGGAAATGCAGGCCCAGCCAATCAGACTTTATATGCGTAGACCAGATGTGGTTGAACTTCAAAGAAATAGTAGAGATGGCAGTTGAGAGAAATATACCAAATAAATTAATAATAGGTGGTACTGTGGAACTGATCTCACATGATATCCAAAACAGGTCATAACACTATTGCAGAAGCAACGAAAAAAGCAAGCCAAATTTAAAATAACGCAAAATCCCCAAGATTGGCGAAGTTTTACAGAAGCTCGAAATTTGGCGCGAACTTCAATGCGAGATGCTTGTAACAGATTCCTCAACGAAACACTGGCTCGAAATCAGGCGGAGAGCCCAATGACATTCTGGTCGTACGTAAAGCACACCTCTGGTAAGACGCAATCAATACTTTCACTGAGCGATAGCAATGTAATGTCACCGATATCAGCACCACTAAACCTGAATTACTGAACACGATTTTCTGAAATTCCTTCACAAAAGAAGACGAAGTAAATATTCCAGAATTCGAACCAACAACAACTGCCTACGTGAGTAACTTAGAAGCAGATATCCTCGGTGTAGCGAAGCAACTGAAAACACCTAAGAAATGCAAGGCTTCCTGTCCAGATACTACACCAGGCTGGTTCCTTTCAGAGCATGCTGATACAATAACTCCACACTTAGCAGTCACAAACAACCGCTCGCTCGTCGAATGATCCGTAGACAAAGGCTAGAAAGTTACGCAAGTCACACTAATACCCAAGAACGGAAATTTGAGTAATCCACTGCCGGCCGCTGTGGCCGAGCGGTTCTAGGCGCTTCAGTCCGGAACCGGGCTGCAGCTACGGTCGCAGGTTCGAATCCTAACTCGGGCATGGATGTGTGTGATGTCCTTAGGTTAGTTAGGTTTAAGTAGTTCTAAGTCTAGGGGAAGGCGGAAGAATCAGCAATGATCAACGACATGAGGATGCAGAAGGCAATGGAAACCACTGCATTAAAGACACGTAACGTGTATCCAAAGGACATGTGGCCTGTAATTGAAGAAGTGTCACGATGATCTCTCCATTGGCAAAAGATTCCGGAATAGTCCCCCATTCGGATCTCCGGGAGGGGACTGCCAAGGGGGAGGTTACCATGAGAAAAAGATTGAATAATCATCGAAAGGATAACGTTCTACGAGTCGGGACGTGGAATGTCAGAACCTTGAACGTGGTAGGGAAACTAGAAAATCTGAAAAGGGAAATGCAAAGGCTCAATCTAGATATAGTAGGGGTCGGTGAAGTGAAGTGGGAGGAAGACAAGGATTTCTGGTCGGATGAGTATCGGGTAATATCAACAGCAGCAGAAAATGGTATAACAGGTGTAGGATTCGTTATGAATAGGAAGGTAGGGCAGAGGGTGTGTTACTGTGAACAGTTCAGTGACCGGGTTGTTCTAATCAGAATCGACAGCAGACCAACACCGACAACGATAGTTCAGGTATACATGCCCACGTCGCAAGCTGAAGATGAACAGATAGAGAAAGTGTATGAGGATATTGAAAGGGTAATGCAGTATGTAAAGGGGGACGAAAATCTAATAGTCATGGGCGACTGGAATGCGGTTGTAGGGGAAGGAGTAGAAGAAAAGGTTACGGGAGAATATGGGCTTGGGACAAGGAATGAAAGAGAAGAAAGACTAATTGAGTTCTGTAACAAGTTTCAGCTAGTAATAGCGAATACCCAGTTCAAGAATCACAAGAGGAGGAGGTATACTTGGAAAAGGCCGGGAGATACGGGAAGATTTCAATTAGATTACATCGTGGTCAGACAGAGATTCTGAAATCACATACTGGATTGTAAGGCGTACCCAGGAGCAGATATAGACTCAGATCACAATATAGTAGTGATGATGAGTAGGCTCAAGTTCAAGACATGAGTCAGCAAGAATCAATACGCAAAGAAGTGGGATACGGAGGTACTAAGGAATGACGAGATACGTTTGAAGTTCTGTAACGCTATAGATACAGCAATAAGGAATAGCGCAGTAGGCAGTACAGTTGAAGAGGAATGGACAGCTCTAAAAAGGGCCATCACAGAAGTTGGGAAGGAAAACATAGGTACAAAGAAGGTAGCTGCGAAGAAACCATGGGTAACAGAACAAATACTTCAGTTGATTGATGAAAGGAGGGAGTACAAACATGTTCCGGGAAAATCAGGAATACAGAAATACAAGTCGCTGAGGAATGAAATAAATAGGAAGTGCAGGGAAGCTAAGACGAAATGGCTGCAGGAAAAATGTGAAGACATCGAAAAAGATATGATTGTCGGAAGGACAGACTCAGCATACAGGAAAGTCAAAACAACCTTTGGTGACATTAAAAGCAACGGTGGTAACATTAAGAGTGCAACGGGAATTTCACTGTTAAATGTAGAGGAGAGAGCAGATAGGTGGAAAGAATACATTGAAAGCCTCTATGAGGGTGAAGATTTGTCTGATGTGATAGAAGAAGAAACAGGAGTCGATTTAGAAGAGATAGGGGATCCAGTATTAGAATCGGAATTTAAAAGAGCTTTGGAGGACTTACGGTCAAATAAGGCAGAAGGGATAGATAACATTCCATCAGAATTTCTAAAATCATTGGGGGAAGTGGCAACAAAACGACTATTCACGTTGGTGTGTAGAATATATGAGTCTGGCGACATACCATCTGACTTTCGGAAAAGCATCATCCACACAATTCCGAAGACGGCAAGAGCTGACAAGTGCGAGAATTATCGCACAATCAGCTTAACAGCTCATGCATCGAAGCTGCTTACAAGAATAATATACAGAAGAATGGAAAAGATAATTGAGAATGCACTAGGTGACGATCAGTTTGGCTTTAGGAAAAGTAAAGAGACGAGAGAGGCAATTCTGACGTTACGGCTAATAATGGAAGCAAGGCTAAAGAAAAATCAAGACACGTTCATAGGATTTGTCGACCTGGAAAAAGCGTTCGACAATACAAAATGGTGCAAGCTGTTTGAGATTCTGAAAAAAGTAGGGGTAGGCTATAGGGAGAGACGGGTCATATACAATATGTACAACAACCAAGAGGGAATAATAAGAGTGGACGATCAAGAAAGAAGTGCTCGTATTAAGAAGGTGTAAGATAAGGCTGTAGCCTTTCGCCCCTACTCTTCAATCTGTACATCGAGGAAGCAATGATGGAAATAAAAGAAATGTTCGGGAGTGGAATTAAAATACAAGGTGAAAGGATATCAATAATACGATTCGCTGATGACATTGCTATCCTGAGTGAAAGTGAAGAAGAATTAAATGATCTGCTGAACGGAATGAACAGTCTAATGAGTACACGGTATGGTTTGAGAGTAAATCGGAGAAAGACGAAGGTAATGAGAAGTAGTAGAAATAAGAACAACGAGAAACTTAACATCAGGATTGATGGTCACGAAGTCAATGAAGTTAAGGAATTCTGATACCTAGGCAGTGAAATAAACAATGACGGACGGAGCAAGGAGGACATCAAAAGCAGACTCGCTATGGCAAAAAAGGCATTTCTGGCCAACAGAAGTCTACTAATATCAAATACCGCCCTTAAATTGAGGAAGAAATTTCTGAGGATGTACGTTTGGAGCACAGCATTGTATGGTAGTGAAACATGGACTGTGGGAAAACCGGAACAGAAGAGAATTGAAGCATTTGAGATGTGGTGCTATAGACGAATGTTGAAAATTAGGTGGACTGATAAGGTAAGGAATGAGGAGGTTCTACGCAGAATCGGAGATGAAAGGAATATGTGGAAAACACTGATAAGGAGAAGGGACAGGATAATAGGACATCTGCTAAGGCATGAGGGAATGACTTCCATGGTACTAGAGGGAGCTGTAGAGGGCAAAAACTGTAGAGGAAGACAGAGATTGGAATACGTCAAGCAAATAATTGAGGACGTAGGTTGCAAGTGCTACTCTGAGATGAAGAGGTTAGCACAGGAGAGGAATTCGTGGCGGGCCGCATCAAACCAGTCAGTAGACTGATGACCAAAAAAAAAAAAAAAAGGTCTAGGGGACGGATGTTAAGTCCCATAGTGCTTAGAGCCATTTGAACCATTTTTTTGAGTAATCCACTGAATTTCGGACCCGTACGACTAACATCGATTAGCAGTACAATTTTTTACCATATACTGTTCTCGAACGATATGAATCAGCTAGAAGAAAACGATCAGATTCAGAAAATATTGTTCTTGTGAAATACAACTAGCTCTGTATTGTCACGAAGTAAAGAGTGCTATGAACAGGGGACGTTAAATTAATTCCTTATTTTTAGATTTCCAGAAGGCTGTGACGCCGTTGATCACAAGCTACTACTAATCAAATTGCGTGCGTATGGAGTATTGTTTCAGTTGCGTGACTCGATTCGTGATTTCCTGATAGGAACGTCACAGTTCGTAATAATCGGCGGAAAGTCGAATATTCCGCTGCACAAGAAAAAGTTATAGGTCCCCTGTTGTTCCTGATCTACATAAACGATTTAGGAGACAATCTGAGCAGCCCTTTTAGATTGTTTGTAGATGATGCTGTCATTTACCGTCATGTGAAGTGATCAGATGATCAAGCCGAATTGAAAAATGAATTGGACAAGATATTGTGACGTCGGTGGCATTTGTTACGTCATATACAAAAAATTTACATATATATTTTATATATGTTTATTTTTAATTTATCAGCATGATTCTTTCTCTCAGGGATATTGTATTTTCTTATCACTTTTACTTACGTGCATAAGTAAATATGAAACGGATTCTTGAAGGGCCTCAGTTATTCATGTACCAACTCTAGATTTTGAACGTGATGACTAAAATATAGTTGCCGTTAACTGAATTGAATGTAATTTTGTTAATTTCTATTTATTGGTTGCAAAGCAAGGCTAGAGAGAATTTCGATTGTTGCCGTGAAGCGGCCAAGATAAAACTTACTGAACTCATGGAATCTGTATAATTTAAAAACATGAACTTTAACGTAAATTAATTATCTGTTGCAATTTAAAAAGGTTCTTATAACGAAATCTCTCGCATTTACAGTTACTGTTAACACTTTGAAAAATAAATTAATACTTCGGCGCGTAATGGGCGACTAGAGGCTGCATCGGAAGATGAGCTTCTCGCAGCGCAAATTACTGAAAAAATGCTTATTAAAAATAGTTAGCCACTGCGAGCATTTGAGGTGACAACTATTACAAAGAAATTCATTTTGTGATAATAATAACAATTTCATTTTAGTAATAAATACTAATAACTTACATAAAATATGTGTAGCCGCGCAATGGCTTCCTTCCGTACCATGAAACAAAACAGTGTGTGTAGCACAAAATACGTCCTTCCTCCTCGGCCGCACAATCGCGTCTCTATCCGATCCTTTTTTATTTTCATAGACATTAAATAAAGATGCTACTCTTAAATTATCGCTGCATATCAGTTGTTTCAAGAACATTAACTGTATCTTTTATACTAATTATATTCACAAAATACGTGAATTACGGTTTAAAACCGATAAAAATGTCAATATTTATGTGACGTACTGTCACAATATCTGTACGTAAGTGGCAACCGACTCTAAATCATGAAAACTGTGAAGTCATCCACATGAGCACTAATAAGAATCCGCTAGATTTCACTTACACAATAAATAACACAAATGTAAAGACTTGTACAAAATCGAGTAAATTAAATTGGAACAATTTACATAGATAATTTGAGAGAAGTACCTTACGTGTGGTTCTACGTACCCTCTGCCGAAGAGATAATACAAACCAAATCCGCGCTTTATTCGCAGAACACTTAGAAACTATAACAGATCCACAGAAGACACTGCGTACACGACACTTGTCCACCCACTTCTGTAATATTTCTGTGCAGTGTGGGATCGGCATGAGATAAGATTGACAGGGAGCATCGAAAAAGTTCAAAGAGGGTCAGGTCGTTTTGCATGATGGCGAAAAGGGGAGAGAGTGCCACGAATATGATTCACAAATTGGGGTGGCAGTCATTAAAACTAAGGCGTTTTTCGCTGCAGACGATTTCAATCACCAACTTTCCCCGCAGAGTGTGAAACTATTTTGTTGGCGTCCACCTACACAGGGAGAAAGGGTTATCATAATTAAATAAATCAGAGCTCGCACGAAAAGATTTAAGCGTTCGTTTCTCCCGTGCGCCATTCGAGACTGAAACGGCAGAGAAGTAGCTTAAATGTGGTTCTGTGTACTCTCTGGCAGGCACTTAACTGCAAAATGCAGAGTAATCATGTAGATGTAGGTCCAGATAAAGATTGTGAAGGGAACGTGGGAGCGTGTCCACGACACGTACTGGGACAGGCTATTGGTAGGAAGCGGCTGTTACAATTCCGCCCCTGGAGCCGTAGATCGATGCAGCCACCTGTTGCTGGGACACGCGCCACCAGCCATGTACCTGAGGCGAGACGCCAGCGACATCCATTTACCGCTAAAAGCAACTCCCGCCTCGATACTCTCGGGTCGAGAGCCAGGGCGCCCCCCCAAAGTGCATAATGCATGGCAGCTAATTACACTCTCCACTGAACCGGCTTTAACAGGAACTCTTTCCGCCTTCCGCTCGATCCTGTGCGTAGGAGCCACAGACACGACAGAGCTTCGTCGCTGAGGCTTCGGAATCGACCATAGTACTATGTAGTACGTTGTTCAGCATATAATGTATAATGCGGTATTAAGACCAAAATTATATCTTTCAATTCCGATAATATTCGCAAGGAAAGAAGAAAATTTAAATCCATTTCAAATTTACCATGAATGAAATTAGTACAGCATTGCAAAACTTTTTAACTCCTTTTAAATGGTTTAAATGGCTCTGAGCACTATGCGACTTAACTTCTGAGGTCATCAGTCGCCTAGAACTTAGAACTAATTAAACCTAACTAACCTAAGGACATCACACACATCCATGCCCGAGGCAGGATTCGAACCTGCGACCGTAGCGGTCACGCGGTTCCAGACTGAAGCGCCTTTAACCGCACGGCCACACCGGCCGGCTCCTTTTAAATCGTTTGTTTGTTGTTTTACGAGTTATGTTAATGCTTTTGTGATTCGAGACTAACAAGTAAATAAATAAAGAAATGCTATTACAACTTGACACTAACAACGTACAACCGAAGATGCTCAGCAGATTCCGCACCGGAACGTTTATACTACACGCTAAGGTGACAAAAGTCATGGAACACCTCCTAATATCCTTTTGCCCGGAGTAGTGCAGCAACTCGACACGGCATGGAATCAACAAGTGGTTGGAAGAATCCTGCAGAAATACTGGGCCATACCTCTCGGTTATGTCCAATAAATGTTCGACAGGATTCATGTCGGGTGATCTGGACGGCCTAATCATTCGCTCGAATTGTCCAGAATGTGCTTCAAACGAATCACGAACAATTGTGGTCCACTGACATGGTACACTCTCGTCCATAAACACTCGACCGTGATTTGGGAACATGAAGCCCATGAATGAAGCCGGCCTCAGTGGCCAAGCCGTTCTAGGTGCTTGAGTCTGGAACCGCGTTGTTGCTACGGTCGCAGGTTCGAATCCTGCCTCGGGCATGGATGTGTGTGATGTCCTCAGGTTAGTTAGGCTTAAGTAGTTCTAAGTTCTAGGGGGCTGATGAAATGAAATGTCGTGTGGCTAGGGCCAATCGTCGGGTAGACCGTTCGCCTGGTGCAGGTCTTTCGATTTGACGCCACTTCGGCGACCTGCGCGTCGATGGGGATGAAATGATGATGATTAGGACAGCACAACACCCAGTCCCTGAGCGGATAAAATCTCCGACCCAGCCGGGAATCGAACCCGGGCCCTTAGGATTGACAGTCTGTCACGCTGACCACTCAGCTACCGGGGGCGGACAGGGGACTGATGACCTCAGATGTTATGTCCCATAGTGCTCAGAGCCATTTTCTTTTTTTTTTCTTTTTTTGCTACGGTCGCAGGTTCGAATCCTGCCTCGGGCATGGATGTATGTGAAGTCCTTAGGTTAGTTTGGTTTAAGTAGTTCTACATCTAGGGGACTGATGACCTCAGACGTTAAGTCCCATAGTCCTTAGAGCCATTTGAACCCATGAATGGCTGCAAATGGTCTCCAAGTAGCCGAACATACCATTTCATCAGTGATCGATTCAGTTGGACCAGAGGACGGAGTCCATTCCATGTAAACACAGCCCACACTATTATGGACTCACCACCAGCTTGCGCAGTGCCTTTTTGACAACTTGGGTCCTTGGCTTCGTCGGGTCTGCGCCACACTCGAACACTGCCATCAACTCTTACGAACTGGAATCGAGATTCATCAGAACAGGCCACACTTTTACAGTCGTCTAGGGTTCAACCGATATGGTCACGAACCCAGAAGAATCGCTGCAGGTGATGTGCTGTTAGCAAAGGCACTCGCGTCGGTCGTCTACTGTCATAGCCATATTTCACCGCACTGTACTAAGGGATACGTTCGTCGTAAGTCCCACACTGATTTTTGCGGATATATCATACATTGTTGGTTTTCTCGGAACACTCCTGACACTGTGGATCTCGGAATATGGAACTTCCTAAGATTTCCAAAATGAAATGTCCCATGCGTATGGGTCGACTACCATTCCGCATTCAAAGCCTGTTAATTCCTAATCACAGCGGACACCTTTTCACATGAATCACTTAAGTCCAATGGCGCCTCCACCAATGCACTGCTCTTTTAGACCTGTTGTACGCGATTTTACCGTCATTTGTGTATGTGAATAGCGCTATCGCACGGCTTTCATCACGTCAGTGTATTATTCTGTATAAGAATTAAGTGTTTTGACCTGGCATGAAGTTCGATCTATAATTAATGTACATGTATTTCATTACTAGGGCCTAACACAATTTGCACCGCATCTATTATATGAACCTCAGTAAGAGAGAGGTACGAATTTATAATGTCTAAACGTTAACGTCGCATGTGATCAGTCTGCAGTCTTATAGTGTATTTAGTTGTAACCTGATTTCTCCAGTTTCGTCTTCTCTATCTTGCCGCTTGGAATTATTTCCTAGAGTTAATGCTGCGTGACCCTGCGGTTATGAAAAGCACTTTCATTAGTCTTAAGATGGCAAGGAATATGTACGGTGTGTATGCATTATTCAGCGGAAGGTTCGCGATGGCTATGATATTAGTTGTACTATGGTAGGAAGACTAATCCTGATGAAAGAGTTACCAAATTATAAAAAGGGCTCAAGCTTCTATCATCCTTACCCATTGATCCTTACGATCTTAATGCAAGCCTTTGTAAAATAATGAGGTACACAAGTGTCTTGAATTGAGAGAAATGCATACCTTTTGTAAGCAATGGAGTATTCTACAACCATTTGAGCACATATCCCTGACTTTACTATCACTAAATTCTCAGTTCTCTGTCCACAGACGAACCTTTTCATTCAATGTAATTTCCGTTTACAATATGGGGATTATACAATTACTTCTGATACTGCATACATACAGACCTACATCTTCCGAGATAGCCACGGCGTAATAAATCAGTCACTGATTTTTCTCTACGCACACATTTCCTGAGACTGCGGCTGTAGTGGAGCGGCGCAACACGATCAGAGCAGCGCTGACGAAACAGAGCAATGCTGTTCAGTGTGTGTGATTACAGGGCAGTGTGTTGCAGAGCACCGTTTGACAGAACGGCACTGAGCGAATCACACACACTTGTTTCCCAGCGCGGCGACCAGCGCGTTGAGTGACTCCGGCTGCGTTCGGGCAACGCCGGCAGCATTCGGCTGTTGCTGCGGGTAGCAGAGTCAGTACTGTTGTTGACGTGTGGTTCTTTTGTTGTACTGTTGAGAGTATGGTATCAGCTAAAGCCTCGATAGCACCTGTTTTTACTCAGTGTCCTTTGTGGAACCAGCGGAATAATTATCATCACAACTGGTTCGCATTTGACAAGTTACCTATTCAGGCGGCAGCAGATTAACAAACCAACAGTAGTGAATACATTTCCATGATCTCTTATGTCTTTCATTGTAGTGAAACGGTAAATGATAATGAAGTTGAAGTAGCACATCTGCTTAAAATCATATTTAACTTTGTGAAAAAGGTTTATTTGAAGTTTTGTTAAAGTTTCAGCCCGTCTGATAAATAGCCTGAATACATCGCACGATTTCTACTGCATGTCGCTCGACATTCTGGGATCCTTCTAGTTCACTAACAGTGTTGTGGAGAACATGTACATTTCACAATAACGTCAGATAATTCGGATGAAGTTTGTATTGGTTTCCAAAATATGTGTAACACTAACTTGCCGTGAAACACGCTAATATTACCTTCTGAGAGGATTTCGAAGTTTGACAGCGTGTGTGTCTAACGGACAAGGGTATTGGGCTATAATTTCGGTTCTGGTGAAATAGCAGAAAAACCAATCGGGCTTTGATCTTGGGTATCAACAAAAGTGGTAAAATCATAAATGAAAGAGAAAAATGAACGGTCGCCAGCTCAATCAGGCACATTAATTTGGAAACATATATTTGAGAAAATTGAATATTGGTGATTGAAGTTGCTTTTGTTGAGATTTCCCTTTGAATAGCAAACAGGACAGTGCACTCTGTACTGGGTGTAGTAGCAGCTACAAATAACACACTCACTAGTAAATTATGGGGAGTAAATTTGCACCAAACTCATACTAACAAAATTACACCTTCTTTAGCGCGGTTCCCCCCCGTTGGAGGTTCGAGTCCTCCCTCGGGCATGGGTGTCTGTGTCGTCCTTAGCGTAAGTTAGTTTAAGTTAGATTAAACAGTGTGTAAGCTTGCGGATCGATGACCTCAACAGTTTGGTCCCATAAGACCTTACCACAAATTTACCACACCTTCTTTAAAATTGTGCGTAATTTTTCTTCTAAAATACCATCGTAAATCTGTTCATTAAAGATTTATATGTTCTTGAACTTTAATTACCTGTGAAGCAGGTATTCTTTGCAATAATATTTACACAATCGTGCACTGTAATCCTACAAAACTATATTTTATAGTAAACTAAGGATACTTTAGCAAAATCCTATCCAACTTCGCTTTTGTGGTTTTAACTTTAACTTTTATTACTCCTTTCACTTTAGACAAAAATCACTTTTAAACACATGAATGCAAGAACTGTTCATATAAATCAAGATACTCGGTTTTAGAAGCATTTCGGTAAGACCCTGCATAGGTTCGTGACAAGGATTGAAAATGTGGTTCCGGACACGAATTGATGTTTCATGTGGTTATTATTGAAACAACACACAAATTAACTGGTCCATGCCCATATACATTATTTAACTGACTGTATGAAGTCTGTGAAGCAGTGGCGAAGATTCGTGGCAGGCGACATGGCGGCTAACTGACGGCTCTCGATGTACGAATGCTCTATAAAATCTCTTCTTGGCGTCGAATTTTCAACCTATTAGAGCCATTCCATGATTCTGTGAATACCAAATAACAGCCAGATCCTTTATAATGTAGCTTCCAATTGCCTTTCTTAGCACCGTGGAAGTGTACCGTGCTAAGGCCAGCCACATACTGCCTGCCGTTCACACAAAGGAGCCACTCAGTTCGACCGCCAAACCCACCTTTTACATCGCGCCAAACCACTTTCGCTGCGGAGGGACTTCCCTACAGCATATTTTTGCAAGTGTGTCCGATTTTCTTTTTCCCCTGTACCTCTTTGATTAATCTCGTATGGAAAATGCCATCTTAGTTATTTTCACACACTGTCTATCCCTTCAGATAGCTGGATAGGGCATCTGCTACATGATTTTTCTTTAACATAGAAAATTCCGTTGTCAAACTGCTGGTGGTACACCCCCCCCCCCCCCCTCAATATAATAGCTAGAGCTTCCTTTTTCTCAAATGGTGTAATTTCTTTCATACTTAGTCAGGGTTCGACTAGTGAAGGCTAGTGTCCTATGTTTTGATTTCACGGTATCTATGTTTTCTTGGAAAAATTCTATGCCGATTCCATATGCACTGCTATCAGAACTCATACGAAATGATTCACTCAAAACAGGGTGATGCAAGATATTGTTCCTTATTAATTCATTTTTCAGATATTCGAAATCTTGTTGGCATTCCTCTGACCAAGTAAATGCACAATTTTTCTTAAGTAACCCATTTAAATGAAGACTATTAAATGCTTGCCCCTTCGCAAATTTGCGGTAAAATCCTCAGAGACCGCGATACACTTTTAGTTGCTTTCGGTTCTTAGGTGGTGGGCATTTTTCATTGGCATTTAACTTCTCTGGGTCCTTTTCAATCCCAGAAGTGGTAATAATATGTCACAAGAATTTTATTTCCTGTTTTACGAATTCGCACATCTTCAGTTTTAATGTCATCCCACCTGCTTGAAGAGCAGACAAGGTTTTGTCTAATAATTTGCAGTGTTCTTTCCAATTTTCTGGGGCGATCCACAAGTCGTCCACATATATGGTCAACCTGGCACCTAGTTCCCTTCCTAACACGGAATCTAAGGCCCTAATAAAGACTGAGACGGAAGTATTAAGACCAAAAGAAACAACTATATATTGCTGACATTTTCCCACAAATAGAAATTCAGTATACTTTCGAGACCCTTTATCCAATGGAATTTGCCAATATCCCGCCGTGAGACGTAAGCTAGTCAAATACCGCACAGTGTGGAACTTTTGTAAGAGTTCGTCTACATTTTCTGGACGATCAACTTCTCTTTTGACAACCTTGTTTAGTGTTCGTGCATCGATTACTACTCGCACACCTCCATCTTTCTTGTTTACAATAATGAGAGGGCTATTATACTCACCATTGCTCCTTTTGATAACTCTCCATTCAATCATTTTGTCGATTTCCGCCTGCACAGCTTCTCTCTTAGATAGAGGTACTGGATAAGGTCTCACGAAAAATGGTTCATGTTCTGTTGCTTCAATACTGTATTCAAAATTCTTTACTACCAGTTTACCTCAAAACACTTCCTGATTATTAGTCAGAATGTTAAACAGATCGGCTTTCTGTTCTGATGTAAGTCCCTGTATCTCTCTAATAATTTCTTTAAAAGTTTCTACTTTTGGGTCATCAATCATTACGTTCTTTACATGGTATATTTCATACAAATTGGACAAACCATCTTTTCCAGGGTCTAGTTCTAACAGCAATGAATCAACTTTGGTGTCCTGTGTAATTCCGTTCTCCTCAAATCCAACTTCCAAAATACCAGATTTATTACTAATTTTGATAGTCCCGCTACCACAATCAATGGATTGCTTATTCTCTCAGTGACATAGTTCTTTTTTTTCTCATTTTCCGTTCAAGATCGCTCACTTTACTTGAATTTGGGAAGTGTTCTGTTCACATTTCTTTTCGCATGTTGCCACGTGTTTATTCAGTTCCTTTTCAGAATCATTCACCGTTTGTGTCAATTGAGAAATTTCGGTTTTACATTTATTTACTAATTCCGTTTTGAGGCCGAAAAACTTCTCATCAACTTTTGTTACAATCGGAGGTTCAACAGTGTCTTGAATCTTCATTATTTCGGTATCGAACCTATCGTTGACGTCATTAATCTGTCCCTGCATGGTGGCGACATTGTTATTGATAGTATCTCTCTCAGTTACTCACAACACCTACTTTTGATTCTTTTACTGATTTTAACGCCTTGTTTTTTAATTGCATCTACCTGTCTTTTAGCTGATTGTTAATATTACTACCTTGTGTTTTAAATTGATGACCTTCTGCTGCAATTTGTGCAGACAACATTTTTAACAAATCGTTCATACTCGGTCGTTTTTCGCTATCTTGTTCTAAGGTCTCCTCATATTCAGCTCTTATTTCTTGTGTTTCACTCGGCTCACTTTCGACTTTGGATGAGTTGAACATATATCGAGTTTTTAGCACAACCACTGTCTTCATTAATGTCGTCCTTCATACCTTGTTTTATTGCGACGAGGCCATCATCTGAATGTGATCGTTTACGTTCGTATGGTACTCAACGTAATCCTCTTGCCGTCCTGTGGCGTCATCTGTGTCCTCCTCTAGTGAACTACTGCCACTTAGTACACTAGGTACTTTTCTGTTTCGCTCGTTCTGACCTACTGTTGTCTTTCTATGCATTTTAATTTTGTTATCGTTTTATATTTTATCTTTTAAAGACCTGTAAAGTTTTCTCTCAATTATTTTGCCCGATCTATTGCAAGTTCGTGGCGCTGGACATTCATTGCTCGTTCTTCAATTGTTTTATGCCCAATATTTATTTTACAATCTGTATTAAAACTAACTAACGTCCTGTCACGCGGCGCCACATTTAACACTAACGTGTCGTGAAACACGCTAATGTTACCCTTTGAGAGGATTTAGAAGTTCGACAACGTGTGTGTCTAATGGACAAAGGTATCGGACTATAATTTCGATTCTGGTGAAATATCAGAAAAACCAAACGGGTTTTGATCTTGCGAGTCAACGAATTTGGTAAAATCATAAATGAAAGAGAAAAATAAACGGTCGCCAGCCAAATTATGTACACTAATTTGGAAATATGTATGAGGAAATTGAATATTGGTTACTGAAGTTGCTTTTGTTGAGATTTCCCGTTTAATAGCGAACAGGATACAAATTGATACAGTGCACTCTGTACTGGGTGTAGCAGCAGTTACCAATAACACACACAACAGTAAATTATGGGGAGTAAATTTGCACCAAGCTCATACTAATGGCAGCCACACTCAACAGTATTGCTTAGTGAAATACTCAAATGTCACTGCATGAAGTGCAGAACTAAACTTGAACATAATGGGTTTCTATCTTGACTGACATGAAAAACACGAACAAAGAGGAATAACATTATAAATACACCGTTAAAGCTCCTCAACAAATATCAGTTTTCCTTAGCAACAACAATAGTTCAGTTTTTTCCTAATAGGTGGAGAATATGATGGGGACCCATAAACTAGTATAGTTTCATTAGTCAATGCTCTTTGATTGGTACAATAGTAAAGGCTAACTCTAAAAGCTAGTCATTCATTTCACTTCGAGCAGTTCATAACTTATTGTGCAAGACAATAAAATATAACACTGAACTTGATTAACTTCAAAAAAAGAACCCTTCATGATTGGTACCAAAATTAAACCTTCTATAAAATTGTGCGTAGTTTTTCTTCTAAAATACTATCGTAAATCTGTTCATTAAAGATTTATATGTTCTTGAACTTTAATTACCTGTGAAGCAGGTATTCTTTGCAGTAATATTTACACAATCTTGCACTGTAATCCTACAAAACTACATTTTATAATAAACTAAGGATACTTTAGCAAAAGCCTATCCAACTTCACTTTTTGGGCTTTAGCTTTAACTTTTACTACTCCTTTTACTTAAGACAAAAAATCGCTTTTAAACCCATGAATGCAACAATTGTTCATATAAATCAGGATACTCGGCGTCTAATGTTCAACTTATTAGAGCCATTCCATAATGCTGTGAATACTAAATAATAGCCATGTCCAGATCCCAGGCAAATTCCTTATAATGCAGCTTCCCGTCGACGTTTACCGTGCTAAGGCTAGCCACATACTGCGTGCCGTTCACATAAAAGAGACGCGCAGTTCGACTGCCAAACTCACCTTTTAAATCTCGTCATGACACTTCCGTTGCGGAGGGACTTCCCTACAGTGTTTACATGTCACAAATACAAGTGCCCTAAGCATGAACTAGCTTTTAACAAACATTTTATTTTTATAAAACATATTCATATTATAATAATTTACCATTTCAATAAAGTCTTTTGCTTTTTTCATATATACATTCTCTATCTCTCTCTCTCTCTCTATTCGTTTAGTCGGTTCCGACTCTTCGTGACCCCATGAACAAAATCACGCCACTTTTTCCTGTCTTGCACTTTCTCCCGTAGACCTTCCAGGTTGGAACACATTGCTTCTGTGATGTCATCAATCATCTCATCCTCTGACGTCCTCTTCTTCTAGTTCCTTCAATCTTCCCCAGCATTAATGTTTTTTTCCAGCGAGCCATGCCTTCGCATTGTGTGTCCAAAGTAGGTCAGCTTTTGTTTTAACATTAGACCTTCCAGGTAGAAATCTGGTTTAATTTGCTCCAATATTGATCTGTTGGTTCTCTTTGCAGTCCATGGAACTCTAAGAAGTTTCCTCCAACACCACAATTCGAAGGAGTCAATTCTTCGCCGTTCAGCCCTTCTAATGGTCCAGGTCTCACATCCATACATCACAACTGGAAAGACCATAGCCCTCACAATACGGATCTTTGTTGCTAGTGTTACATCTGGACCTTATAACCTTGTAAAGGTAATAATACATTACAAATCTCTAATTTCTTGCCATAGATCAAGGGGGTTAAACAAGACAGAATACACACTTCATTAATCGCAGATACACAGTTACATAATATAAACTTACTCCTAATCCATGTAAGTGTTACATACGGTCCACTTAGCACTCATTATTTCTCAAGGAAATTCAGTTAATTGTCGTCGTCTGGATAAGCGATCGTTGAAATATCCTTTCCTTTGATGTAACACCCATCGACTATAAGAGTTGATAAAATGTCTCAACAATGTATTTGCCTCCGTTCCAAGGAATGCAAAGGCAACAGTCTGATGTCTTTGGTAATGGAGAGTCTCGTGGTACATTAAGCCCTCCTCCTTGCGTCGAGAGAAATATGCTAGAAGAATAAAGTCTATACCTTCTCTTTCCTTCTCATATCACCCAACATCGATTATAATGAATTTCCTGTATCTACAACTGCTCGTAGGATGCTTGAATGAAAATGTTTTATATGAGGCGCGTTTTTAAGTAAGGTCCGTTTGAACATAAGCACAGAATGAAAGGTTATTTAAAAAAAAAGTAAATTTATTTTCAGAAAGTACATAATTGACTCTGCTTTTCGACATAGTTGCCAAGTTTGTTGAAACACGTATCATACCTCTCAAACAATTTTAAAATACCCTCTTCATAAAAATTTGCCGCCTGCTCCGATAACCAAGAGTTTATTGCCATTTTCACGTCATCGTCATCATTGTAACGGTTGCCACTGAGGTGGTTTGAGGTGCAGGAACAGATGGTACTCAGCGCAAGATCAGGACTGTAGGGTGGGTGGTCTAAAACTTCTCAGCCAAAACTGTTCAATAAATTGCGGGACTGACCTGCAGTGTAAGGTCTTGCATTGTCATGGAGGCGGACAATTCCCTTTGTCAGCATGCCGTATCTTTTGTTTTGAATCACTCTGCGTAGCTTTCTCAGGGTTTGGCAGTATGCTTCTGCATTGGTAGTGGTTCCTCATTGCATGAAGTCGACCAACAAAACACCATGTTTATCCCAAAACACCGACGCCATGATTTTGCGCTGGGACAGAGTCTGTTTGGCCTTCAGCTTTACAGACGAGTAGGTGTGTCTCCATTCCATGCTCTGTTGCTTCGATTCGGGCGAAATATGCGAAACACATGTTTCGGCTCCAGTTACGATCTGACTCACCTTCATCGTGATAACGAGTCAAGAACTCCATCGCACATTCAAATCTTTGGTTTTTGTGGTCCTCTGTTAGGAGTTTTGGGACCCAACGGGAGCACAGTTCAGAAACGATGTTGTAAAGCACTGATCTCGACATGTCAGGTTATTCCTTTGAGAGACCTGTTATTGTGATCCGCATGTTCTCACGAATCCCCACTTCAACTCAAGCCACCAAATCGTCTGTAATCAAAGAAGGGCAACTGGAGCGGTCCTCATCATGGACTTTGTAACGGGAATCTTTGAATTCTCGTACCCACGTATGCACTTTGCTTTCACTCATAACAATATCACCGTACACCTCGCAAATCTGTCGATGAATTTCTGCAGCAGACAGGTTCCTTGCTGACGAAAACCGTGTCACTGAGCGAACCTCACACGCGACGGGTGGGTTGATGGTCGTAAACATTTTAAAAGCACAGATCAGAACCGTACAGGTTAGCTACAGAGCTGAAACTGAGCACAGTTGTTCCCGAGGCATGCCGGTACACGACGCACGCGCTCGTTGCGGTATGCGCGCGAATTACTAGTGTCTACAACAAAACGGATCTTACTTAAAAAAACACGCCTCGTAGTTATAAACATTGTACCAAAATTTTCAGAGCATTTAAGGCGAAAGCGTTTTTTGTCAACATCACGTACCACATTTCGGAAGTTCTGTATATTGTATTAATCATTTACAGTATTTAGGAACTCATCATCAGAAGGCACTCATGTGTCGTTGCTGGAGGCAATTCCACAGTACTTTGTTACTTGACTCCACACTTCTTACAATAATTTGAATCCTGTTGTGAATGTCAGCGCCATGTCTCGGAAACTTCTTCTGGTTTCCAGGAAACTGTAATAATTCTCATTATACCAGCTATCGATGGCTCTTAAAAAGTTACATTATTTCATAAAATAAAATCTGTAATTACCTGTACATCGCGCGAGATAAGGAAGTTACGCACAGTAACCGTACGGCAATCTATTCTCCTCTCTGCGTGTTATAATTATTTTCCAAAGTCTCGATTCGATATATCAAACCGTTTATGAGTTACAATGGTGTTATAAATGGCAGTCTATTATCCCTCTTCGCATGCTATCATATGCCAAAATCTCGTTTCGATATCTCAAACTGTTTATGAGATACGAGGGTGTTATGAATATTTCATTCTTGCTTTATCGTCTGTGCAGGCGAGCGGAGCAGGGTGCGCTATGTACGATCCCTTTTCTCGAGAATGGAGAGAGTTATAGATACCATCAGAAGTTCAAAGACAAGTTAAACATGTTAACTACATTTTGTATGCAGCATTGTCTGACCTAAATTGCACCATTCGCAAATTCATAGCAGAGACGAATCATGGGCCTAAATTCTGGGGAGGCCAGTAAAATACTGATCGAGGTTAGAATACTTATTTTAAATGAGCCTATCGGCTTGGAACGCCATTGATTGGAGAATAATAGTCTCCAGTGATGAGTCCAGCTTCTACCTGAATCCCGATGATCAGTGAAGGCGTGTCTGGAGAAGGCCTGGACTGCGATGGGATGCCAATCTGACTGTCGTCTTTCATACTGTCTGACAATCGGAACTGATAGTCTGGCGTACCATTTCATATCAGAGCAGGACCCATTTGGTTGTCATCCGCAGCACACAGCACAGAGGCATGTCGACGATATTCCACTCCCTGTTTTCTTGCCCTTCGCGATAAGCCATCCTGGTTTTTTATTCAGACTCATAAAGAAATTGTAAGATGTGAATCAACAATTTTTCGTGCAGAATTCTCACGTACTACTATCAGAAATTCGGCCAGTACGATAAATAATTAGTGAGACACTCACATCACATCTCCATTTCACGTTCATTAAAAAAAAATGTATTCGTAAACAGTAAGCGTTACTTGATCACTAGCATAGAAAAAATCGTTACCAAGTGTAACAAACAACAAATTTTCTTTAAGGTTATAACAAAATGTATTCATCGCCGTGACAACGCGAAAGTAAAAGTTACTGACCTTATTAGATATCGTATTTCGTCTTAATGACGTGCAATATCACACTGAATGGGCATTATTAGCTTTTAATCCTTACTACTAATTGCACTGCAACGTATAAAACATTTAATCCTTACTACAGTGCCACACGATGCACAAACGTGCTCAGCTGTCCGGCAGTATTAATGATATACTTTCCCTAGATTGGATAAGAGTGCACTGTCATTATACCAGCGTTCAGTAACATCGTTTTAAAGCTTCCATTTATCGTAATTTTGAACGTTGGGCGAATAGCTGTAACGCGCGGTCTCCATGTACAGCTTTCACTATGTGCGCTATCTGTTGGCAGCGGCCACAAACAGCGAGAGTTTCACGAGCGCCGCTAGATGGCAGGTCATGACACGGAAGCCGCTGTAACCCTTTATCGCCTTTGCCATACTGTAATTGCCCTCCAAGTAGTTCATATCAAATTCTACTTTGACGTGCATTCTTATTCGTAGCATTTTAAAGTTATTCCTACTTTTTACGATCCTGCTAAAATGAAACCCAAAAATAAACCGCGAGACAGGTTGCGACAATATCTGGATTGTTTCCGTCCCGGCGTCTACATTCGTGTAGAGTTGTTTCTTTTGCTACAATATACGTTACTACCTAACATGGATTTACTGACATTTTCTGCATACAATTTCAAGATAAGTATGCAAGAAGAATGACAGAATAGCCTAAAACAATTTCTTGATTATGTAGTTCGTAACGAGTAAAACTGCTCTGTTGGAAAATACGTCGAAAATTACAAAGACTACTCCAATTAATTGATTGTCTACTGAAGTTAACAAAATATTATTCTGTAACGATTCTTCCTTCAAACAACTTCATACCACTTGCATGTTTTGCCTAGTCTATTTAATTGAATTGCTGGCTTCAGTTAAGAATTTTTCCCGTCTTTGTCTTTGGCCCTGATTCTTAATCCGTTACGCGCCTATAGCATTCTAGTCCTAACTTGCGTGCCTTTCTTTCGTGTGAGGGAAATATACGAGGCGTTTTTTTTTTAATAAGTACCGTTTTGAAATTTAAAAAAAAGACGTGCTAAAATATCTCAATAATTTTATTTTTACATGAAAGTCTGTACCTTAATCTACGCACTGACGCCATTACAGTCTGATTCTTCCTTGTTTACGTTGTGTACTGAGTGTTTAAGATGCCTCCGATAATCGTGAGTCCCGACGGACTGTTATAAGATTTCTTAGTGCTAAAGGCCTAAAAGCGATCGATATTCATCGTGAGATCTGTGCAGTTTACGGAGAAAACATTATGAGTGATGGAATGGTAAGAAAGTGGGTGAGAGCATTTCAAGATGGCTGCAAAAATGTGCATTAACAACGGAGTGGGCGTCCTTCGGTCGTTAATGAAAGTTTGGTGCAGAAAGTGGACAATAAGGTAAGAGAAAACAGACGCTTTACGATTTCCTCCTTGCGGTATGACTTACCTAATGTTTCTCGTAGTGTTTTATATGGCATTGTGACCGAACACTTGAATTACCGAAAATTGAGCGCATGTTGGGTACCGAAAATATTGATGGATGTGCACAAAACCAAACGTTTAGACACTGCATTGACTTTCCTTGAGCGGTACCACAACGACGGTGATGATTTCTTAAGCCAAATTGTTACGGCTGATGAAACATGGGTGTCCTCCGTCACACCAGAATCAAAGCAACAGTCCATGGAAGTTGAGCAAGATCATCGTTTTGCTGCAAGACAATGCCCGTCCGCATATGGCGAATCAGACCAAAGATGTCATCACAGCTTTTCGATGGGAAACTCTAGATCATCCCCATACAGCCCCGATCTTGCACCTGTTCCTGCACTTGAAGAAACACCTGGGCGGTCAGCGTCTTCAAGACGATGACGAAGTCAAAACAGTGGTGATGCAGTGGTTAACAAGTCAGGCGACAGACTTCTATGAGGAGGGTATTCAAAAACTCGTACAAAGTTATGACAAGTGCCTCAATACTGACGGAAATTATGTAGGAAAGTAGATTAAGGTACAGGCTTTCATGTAAAAATAAAATTATGGAGATATCTTAGCGCGTCTTTTTTTAATTTCAAAACGGTACTTAGTTAAAAAAACTCGCCTCGTATAAATAAGAAAGTTTGTAAAAATAAAACTCTGATATTGTAGCTTGTCTCAGAACTGAAGTAAACAAGAAGTAAACTGAAACTGGGCTTGCGACAAATATGCTGGCTTACGTCTCGTGGTCGCATTAGCCAAACAAATTAAATAAGCATTAACCTCTCCAATTTGGCCTGATGCAGCAACAGTTATTCAGTGTTCCAAACCAGAGAACAGTCTCTGTCAAAAGTGTTTTATTAATAATGACGCGTTTCGTGCGGTTAGCTCATCTTCAGATTATCTATAATTAGCTCTCCAACACCGATGAACACAATAACTAAGCCATAGGTGAGACGTAAAGTGATCCAGTTGCCTTGAACAGCGGAGATGGTATTAGTTATGACGGTGTTAGAGCGAAAACCGCAGTAGCCAAATATGGGCCTACGAAAGCCTGAAATGGCAAGTTAAAGGCGTAAAATTGCAACATTAGTAACAAATTAAATCCGCGTAAGCGCAACAGTAGGAACCAAGAAAGAAATTCACCAGATCGTGGCACTATGAAGTGCGAAGACATGTTAGCGGTCACAAATGGTTCAAATGGCTCTGAGCACTATTGGACTTAACATCTGTGGTCATCAGTCCCCTAGAACTACTTAAACCTAACTAACCTAAGGACATCACACACATCCATGCCCGAGGCAGGATTCGAACCTGCGAACGTAGCGGTCGCGCGGCTCCAGACTGTAGCGCCTAGAACCGCTCGGCCACACCGGCCGGCTAGCGGTCACAGCCTTGTATCACAATGATAAGCAATTAACGCTCTAGATGCCGAAACAAGTGGGCTACGCAGCAGATTGAAGTGAGAAAGAAACTTAATGAAAGTGCTGAGAGGCGGTGCTGACATCAAAGGCGACTGAAATAAAATAAATGTTCAACAGAGCCAAGATGCGATGAAATAAAATACTATCAAAACTTTAAAAGTAAAAGAATTAGCGCAAACATATAAAATAATTTGTTATTAATGTTGCATCTTTACGCCTTGAACTTACAGGGGGTCACTAACCATTTCAGCCTTCCCAGATTTGACGACTGCGGATTTCGCTTTATCGCTATCATATCAATGGCTTTTTAATACGACTAATGCGGGCCCCGTTGTTCAAGGCAACTGACTCACTTTACGTCTCACCTATAGTTTAGTTGACCTATTGATTGGTGTTAGATAAGTTCGCGAATAAAACTGTTACTTAACAATAATGTTGTACTAATTACAGATAATCTGAATGTGCTAACCGCGCGAAACGTGACATTATTAACAAAACACTTGCAACATAGACTGTTTTCTATTTTTTGAAATTACCGCTAATAATAACAGATAATTAGTACGATATGAAGTAAATACAATGCCCTTCCTTTGTGGCTGTTGTAAAATACAGTAAAAACTGTTGCGAAGGACGTGATAACTGTGTTTAGTTTCTGGCTAGACTTCGTCATTTGCGTTGTCTAGTAACAGATGTGGTGATACTAAAATATCAAAAGTATTATGAAATCATGAATTCTCGAAATCTATATCACTTACCACGTTTCTGTGCGTATCAGAGCAGTACATTGCTCAAAAACAATCGCTCCTAAATACCTGCTTTTCATTTCAGACAGTAACTGATATAATTTCCTTACTTTATGAAACCACGGAATATTTAACAATCAATTATGATCTCTATAGATAGTAATCAGTCTACTTGATCCTTCAGTTCGACTTTACACATTTTATAACGCATAGAACAATGTAGAACATACTTTAGACATTTGCAGGTATCTTTGGGAATGAAGATCTTTTATCAAGAACCCAGAGATGAAATATTAAACAGATATTTACACTACGAGAACTTTGTTACAACATTCCATATTGTGAAAAGAAATCTATGAGGAGAGGAATCGTAATAATAACTTCCATATTTAAAGAAGAAAGAAGAGGGAAGAAAGACCGAAAAAGTTTTATTTTTACATTATACACATATCTAACAAATAACACTGCTCAAGTTACGCTTGACGTCATATTCTTCAATTCGTTCATGGAAGATTTTCTCGTCTTTGTAAACTTTCACGGTGCTTAAGTGAAGACCCCTGGTAGTATTATTCCATTTCGGTATCTAATAATTTTTTGGGGGCACTTGGAGAAAAAAATTACCAGAAACGAAATAAGGGGTCTGGGCAGAGCTGACGTCACAGTGCAGAAAGGTTCAAATCGTTCAAATGGCTCTGAGCACTATAGGACTTAACATCTGAGGTCATCAGGCCCCTAGACTTGGAACTACTTATACCTAACTAACCTAAGGACATCACACACAGCTATGTCCGAGGCAGGATTCGAACCTGCGACCGGAGCAGCAGCGCGGTTCCGTACTGAAGCGCTTAGAAGAGCTCGGCCACAGCGGCCGGCGTGCAGAAAGGGATGACAATATTTTCTCAGGAATATATCGCAGTGTATCATCGTCATCCATATGGCACACACATGCAATACATTCATAATATGTAATGAATGTCACTGCATAAAACAAAAATACATCGGTTATATGTCAGTATTTAGGTTTCCAGTCTATTCTATCGCTGTGGCATTGGCACTCACAAAATTATTCCACCTGCCCTTATTTGAAAAATGCGAAACATCAAGATCGAGAGATGTGATCACAATGAACTTTTTTCCACCTATTTAGGACATAACACTACACAAATTTTTAGCGTTACAGACCTGTAGACACACTACATTTGTGGACGTTCCATATGAAATAGCGCTATCACGTGCAATCAGAGCCGCTAGACGTCGTGGAATGGAATCAAAGGCGCCTGAATATGCTGCTGGGGAATATTCTCCACTCGGTTTGCAAGCGCGTGAGCCTCAGCAGTGGCTGCAGCAGGGCCTGAACGAACAAGCAGCCGACCGAACATATCCCAGGCATGTTCCATGGGCGACAGGTCAGGCGACCTGGTAGGCCAGGGAAGCAGTGGCACCGTCGTTCTTCGAAGAAGGCTTGCACATTCATTGCCACATGCGACCAGGCGTTGTCCTGCTGAAATATGCCATGTGGAGCGGCCTGTAGGAGGGACAGAGGCTCGGGCTGTTAAACCTTTCTGATGTAGCAGTAGCTGTTCAAATTTCCCTTCAGACGAAGGAGGGAGATCTAGTGTTATAGGCAATGGCGTCCCAAAACATCACATTCGGCATTTGCCCACTATGCTACTCAACAATACAATCTGCCCGATTGCGATCGCCATGGCATCCTCGAACGTCTATGTGGTCATCACTGTAGGACTAGCTGAAGCGTTACTCGTTCGAAAACACTGCATTTTGCCACTCGGCACGGCTGTGTTGGCGTTCACATGCCCGTTGCAGTCTGCAGCATGGTGGGTTTCTGGTCAGTGGAAGCCGGCACAGTGGTGTGTGTGCCACCAGTCCATCCCGCAGAAGAGTAGCAATAGCTGTTCAAATTTCCCTTCAGACGAAGGAGGCGGGATCTAGTGTTACAGGCAATGGCGTCCCAAAACATCACATTTGGCGTTTGTCCGCTATGGTGCCCGATTGCGTTCACGACGGCGTCGCCGATCGTATGTATGCCCATCACTGTAGGACTAGCTGAGGCGTTACTCGTTCGAAACACTGCGTTTTGCCACTCGGCACGGCTGTGTCAACGTTCACGTGCCCTTTACAGTCTGCGGCAATGGTGGGATCTGGCCAATGGAAGCCGGTGCAGTGGCATGCGTACCACCTGTCCAGCCCGCAGAAGAGTAGCAATAGCTGTTCAAATTTCCCTTCAGACGAAGGAGGGAGATCTAGTGTTATAGGCAATGGCGTCCCAAAACATCACATTTGGGGTTTGTCCAATATGCCGCCCAACAAAGCAACCTGCCCGATTGCGTTCACCACGGCGTCATCGAACGTGTATGTGGCCATTACTGTAGGACTAGCTGAAGCGTGACTCGTTTGAAAACACTGCATTTTGGCACTCGGCAGCAGTGGCTTGCGTTCCACCAGTCCATCCCGAAACAGCGTCGAACTGTCGACGCAAGACATGTCCACACCCGTTGCACTGCTCCAACGTCGTGCCAACAGTGTGGACGATGCTGTTCTGTCCGTTATGACCAAGCGGAGAAGACAGAGATCATCCCACACTGTGGTCACCCTGTGTCGTCCAGTAGCCTGTCGACGCTGTGTACGGCCCTCTTCTCTCCACTTGTTCTGCATACTCCACTGCTGAAGCAGTCTGCGCTTAACGAGCCACAGTGTCACGCAACGACGGACTCGCCTCCCAGAGACCAATCATTCTGCCCCTCTCGAACGCACTCATATGCCTGTCCTCCCTGTGATGTCAGCGAGTTACACGTTTCCTCTTCGTATGACGGCTCCGCACCGACTGAGCGTTGCGTAAAACTGATCTGTCCTGTCACACAAAATAGGACGCCGTTAGTCCTATGTGCATACCACCTCTTTGCCACTTAAATCACTTATTGTGGTTCCGCTGTTCTGCACGTCCTCTTATAGTGGAGTGTTGCAGACCACTGTTTCTGAGCATTTCACTTTTTACGAACAGTACTGTACCATCGAAGGACGCACTCCACTCTTGTCTGATTGACTGTTTCAGTGCACCACAGTCACAACTCGGAGACTCCACAATACAGAGCACCGACCACATCCAGTGCAAATTCTATTTAATTTGACCAATATTTTCCTGTCAAGTTCCAAAAAAAATGTTCAAATGTGTGTGAAATCTTATGTGACTTAACTGCTAAGGTCATCACTCCCTAAGCTTACACACTACTTAACCTAAATTATCCTAAGGACAAACACACATACCAATGCCCGAGGGAGGACTCGAACCTCCGCCGAGACCAGCCGCACAGTCCATGACTGCAGCGCCCTAGACCGCTCAGCTAATCCCGCGCGGCATGTCAAGTTCGACACACACAGTATCACAGTTTTTATTTGTCGAACGATTCCCGTTCTTGGTAATTTTTCGATGTGTTGGCAGTTCTTCTTCCAGAGATCTCTTTCTTCGGTGTTTACTTGTAGCTAGCTGTTCATTGTACAGTAGTGACGGGTGTCTCGAGTGAGGCCTTTGTCTTCGTAAGACAGGTACGTCGTTACAAAAGGGTAGTTCATTATTCTCTTGAAAATTGTGGTAATCTCTGAGCAGGGCCTCAGTTCTGCGAATCTGCTGTGGGTAGATAGTGCTTAGCAGGGGAAGCCGGTAGACAGGAGTTGATCTGATTGTACCTGTAATCGTGCTCATCGTGCTGTGAGCTGTACACCGGTGAGGCTGGCATGTCAGCTATAACACCAGACTGAAGCAGAATACTCTGCGGCCGAAAAAAAACAGAGGGAGAGCCGATGCACGCAAAGTCTCCATTGACGCCATCCCAGGTTTTGCCACAAAGCCTCTCAATGATATTTTTGCGAGTTTTTACTTCGCGCCGCGCGGAGTGGCCGCGCGGTTTGAGCTGCCATGTCACGGACTGCGCGGCCCATCCCACCGGAAGTTCGAGTCCTCCCTACGGCATGGGTGTTTATGTGTTGTTCTTAGCATAAGTTAGTTTAAGTAGTGTGTAAGTCTAGGGACCGATGACCTAATCAGTTTGGTCCCTTAGGAATTCACACACATTCGAACATTTATCTTCGCTGACATCTTTTCCATATGATTTTCATAAGATAGAGTGCGGTCTGTGGTAATGCCAAAATATATTGAGTACTTTTTGTGATGGAGAATACTGCCATCAAATTTCACTTTCAGCACAGTGTGCCCCCATTTTTTTGAAATATGAGTAAAGGGCCGGTGAGTCCTCTGTTAGTGTTCCTTATGACTGGCCAAGCTTTTTTGACTGACAAGCCGAAGTGATATCGTCTGGATAGCAGAATTTCCTTGAATATCTTTTGGAAAGTCAGAAATGTAAAGGCTGAATAGGAGAGGTGCGAGAACTGAGCCATGTGGCAAACCATAATTTAATTTCCTTATTGAGCTTCCATTTTCACCGAAACAAACCTGAAAATATCGATTACTTATCATGCAATTAATAACAAACGTTATTGTTCAGCATTTAATCATTTTCAGTATTTTGTAAATCGTTCCCTTTCTCCATATGCCGCCTTGAGGCCGATAAAGGTCACATTGTTTTAGTTTTTCCTCGAAACCGGACTCTATGAAATTTGTAAGAGCTAGTACCTGGTCTTGCAGCTTCGATGACGCCTAAATTCCGCTTGTTCTATTAGAATGTGTTCTAAAATACATTTAATTCTGTTGTAAATAAGTCATACCAAGAGTTCTGTTGTAAATAAGTCACACCAAGAGCTTATACGTTTGGTCATGTGTGTGGTCATACGTTCTAGGGGGGATCCAGTGATTTGTTAGGCTTTAAGATTGCCACAATTTTTGTATTTTTGAGTTCATTGGGAAGTGTTCCTCTCTTCAAAACAAATGAGAAGAAACGAATCAGCCAGTGTTTGGCGTTTTCCCCGAGGTGCGATAAAAATTCTGGATGTATCTTATCAAACCTCGGAGCCTTACCGCTTCTCCTAAAGCTATTCTGTTTCATCTAGGTTAAGTAGGGAAGAGAATTTGAAATCGCTTGGAGACTAAGCTTGTAGATTTTTTAGCCTTTTTTTGATCCTGGAGGTATGCTGTTTATCCTTGGACGATCTGGACGTTTTTACTGGTTACTAATATGACTAACTGAAATACCAGGCTTCTGGTCAGATTTGTTAAAGGAACCACTGAATTTACGGAATGAGGACCAAACCTTTCTATTTGAATGTCTGAAATTCAAGTTTTCTACCGTCTCAGTGCAGCGCACTTTCCTTGCATTACCTATGAAGAAGTTCGTCTGCAGTGTCACTGTCACCACTTCTGTTCAACTGTTCATCTTGGTGTTCGCATCTGTCATCGTATTCTAGGGGTCTATTCTTTTCCATATCCACGAGGAATATATTCTTAGCAGATGCAAGAACAGCCCCAACAAAACGGCTGTAGCTCTGGGGTTCTGGTGGGATCAAACAAATATATTTTTCCATGTTGTCCGAGAAACTCTGCTAGTTTGCTTGCTTCTGAGAAAATGAAGACCAATAAGACCCTAACCAAACGGTCTTTTCTAAGGCCAACTGTGACGATGTCGATAAACATTGAAGGAATATCGAGAGAAAGAGAAGTTTTATTATCTGACTTGTGTAAAGAATAGCAATGTGACTTCCTCCTGAGTCAAGGAACTCATCGAGGCAGTACAAGACCCACAGCCAAAATAGATGGAATGAAGATGATCTTGAAGAGACCACATGAACGGTACGGTGGTGCCATCTTCGCCAGGCCAGGAATTAGTGTCACTTCTGCATCAATGACTGACAGGCAAGACATTGATATTAACCGTTCGAACTCAGCAGTATAACGTTACCTCTGTGTACAAACCCCCAGATTCAGATTTTGTCTTCACTGAGCCTGGCAATTTCAGTTACCAAGACTTTAATTTTGTATTGGGCGATTTCAACTGTCAGAGCCCTACATGGGGCTATAAAGAAACTAACAGCAGCGGAGTGGATCTAGAGACCTGGGCTGAGGTACACGATCTACTGCTCATACATTACCCGAAACTGCCAAGCTCCTTTAATAGTGGCATAGTGGCAGACAGAAGAACGGGTACAATCCCGATAACATCTTTGTTAGCAATAAACTCGCTGGCCAATGTGGAAAACTGATTGGGGAGCCAATTCCCCATACGCAGTATCGGCCTATAATTTGCACGGTCAATGCAGTTGTTAAGCCTGAACAAGTTCCTTTCAAAAGAAGGTTTAACTTTAAAAAGGCCAACTGGAAGAAATTTAGAGAGCTCATTGATGTAGAAATAACAAAAATCGCCCCACAACCTGAGATGTACGACTCCTTTGTCAAACTCGTTCAGAAGGTGTCAAGGAAAACAATACCGCGAGGATGCAGAACACAGTATATTACGGGACTGTCTGAGGACGCAAAGCCACTACTGGAAAGATACCAGAAGCTCTTCGATAAGGACCCATTTGATGATGAGACACTTTTAGCAGGCGATGAACTCATGTCAGTCATAGCTGAGAACCGCAAAGCCAAATGGTGTGACCTCGTGGAGAACCTGGACATGAAAGTGAACAGTAGGCGGGCTTGGAAACTGTTAAAGAACCTTAACGGTGACGCCACAAAGTCAAATGATAAATTTACTAACGTCACGGCAGACCAAGTCGCCACTACACTCCTTATGAATGGCAAAACCCACGGCAGAAAGTATCAGGAACCATTAGTACGTGATCCGGCAGAGGAAAATCATCACCTGAAGGCCCCATTTACAATGTCAGAACTTACTGCAGCCATTTCCAGCTTGAAGACTAACAGAGCTCCTGGTATCGATGAACTTAGAGTCGAGCAAATTAAAAACTTTGGCAGTAATACCCTACAGTGGCTGCTAGATTTGATAAACGCATGTGTAGAAAGGCTCCATATTCCAAAGATGTGGAGGAAAGCCCGAGTGGTTGCACTTCTGAAACCAGGAAAGGACTCTGATGATCCAAAAAAAACTTCCGACCTGTGTCTCTTTTATGTCACTGTTTTAAGATCTTGGAACGTCTGACACTAAGTCGCATAGAAACCGTTTTGGAACAATAGATCATCCCACAGCAGGCAGGTTTCCGACCAGGCAAATCTTGTTGCGGTCAAGTCCTGAACCTGACCCAACATATCGAGGATGGGTTTGTGAGGAAAGCGATCACGGGATTGGCATTCATAGACCTTTCAGCTGCTTATGATACTGTAAACCATTGGAAGCTCCTTACCATTTAACATCACTGATGGGTACTTTCCTGCATAATAGGAGTTTTCTCGTCTGTCTCCAGGGCAAGAAGAGCAGTTGGAAAAATCAGAGGATGGCCTACCTCAGGGAAGCGTCCTCGCCCCAGCTCTGTATTATATACAAATGACCAACCAGTGCCAAACATCACACGCCAATTTATGTATGCCGATGACACTGCAGTTGCAGCCCATGGTAACAATTTTATGGATGTAGAGGAGAAATTAACCAGTACCTTGGAAGCTCTCTCCCAATATTTCGAGGCAAACCACCTAAGACCGAACCCTTCCAAGACGCAGGTCTGTGCATTCCATTTAAAGAACAGGGAGGCAAATCGTGAATTAAATATAATATGGAGAGGTGAACGTCTCGAGCATTGTAAAACGCCCAAATATCTTGATGTCACGTTGGATTGCACACTGACCTATAAACGTCATTGTAATGCCACAAGGGGAAAAAGTCTCAACTAGAAACAACATCATCAGGAAACTAACCAGCGCATCCTGGTGTGCAAACCCAAAAGTCCTGAGAACTTCAGCCCTTGCGCTCAGTGTGTTAGCCGCGGAATACGCCGCTCCAGTATGGTCTGCATCAACACACGCGAGAAAAGTTGATGTCACGGTGAATGAAATGGATTGTTACCGGATGCTTGAGGCCAACCACAGTGTACAAGATGTACTTAATCATGGGGATCGCACAGCCAAACATACGACGTGACATCGCTGCCGAAGCCGAAAAAAAACCAAGCGAGAAAAGGACATGCGTCATCCTTTATATGGACACGAGCCTACTGACCGACGGCTTTGTTCGAGGAAGAGTTTCCTGTCACGTAGCCGAGCCCTGAAAGGGTCGGCTGGAGAGAATCGTCTGGAAAGGTGGGAAATCGACCCGAGAAACCCCCATAAAGATGTAAAAGAAGAACTGGCGCCTGGTGGAGACCTACCATACACAGTCTGGAGAACCGCGCGACTGCTACGGTCGCAGGTTAGAATCCTGCCTCGGGCATGGATGTGTGTGATGTCCTAGGGGACTGATGACCTCAGAAGTTAAGTCCCATAGTGCTCAGAGCCATTTTGAACAGTCTGGAGAACCCTAAACCGTATGGGGGTACAAGTGCCAAAGTATAAGACAAACCTGCAGCAATGGGGTTTCCTAAAAGAGAATGAGAACACTCTCTGTCTGAGTGGTTCTGTCCAGGATCCTCAACACCTGCTTATCTGTCCATATTTAGACCAGCCCTGCACAATGAATGACTTATTGGAGGCAAATGACAAGGCCATATTGGCTGATGATTTTGGGAAGTTTGAAGGCTAGTTCCGGACACGGAAAGTAAGTAAGTAAGTTTGCTTCTCTAAAATTCCATCTAGATCATGGTTCTGGCTTAACTAGCGGGATGTTTAAGCCAATACTGAGAATAACAGGTCTCTGTTGGCTATGTGGGAAGTCTGACGAAACTGTTCTTCACGTAATAATTGGTTGGACTTTACGATTAAAGGAGACGAAATAGAGGTCTAGGTTATAGCCTCCCTGTTATGCAGTTGATTTGAATGCATGCAAATCCTTGTCGCCAAAAACTACGTAAAGGCTGTTATTTTCAGTCCTGTTGATGAATACATTACCACACGCGTTCTGTGCGTACGACCACCGCTCGTGGTAGCTGTTAAAATCAGCAGCATTTATTAATAGATGGACAGTATAGATCAGGGGTTACATATTACCATTACTTCCTGTATTGCGCACTGGGTACCGCAAAAAAAGACCACGAACTTCACAATGGTTGCCTGTCGCCACTGTAAGAAGCTATATTTCTTTGTGATAAACCGGAAATTAAAAACAGCTCTGTAGTGAACTACGGAACAACCGCGAAGAAGATGTGCTGTTAAATTTGCTAAATAAGTTTTGTGGGCTTGCCTAATCTCAGTAGGTTAGTTTCTGAGCTAGTGCCAAATCTAGCAAGTGTGTGGCTTAAGAGGACGTTACAGCGCTACTCGAATGCCTCGATTGCATTACAGAATGCCTTGAGGTATTTTGACTGATCCGTCTGAGCATTTTTATTCAGTTCTAATTCTAAATCATATACTGAATGCTGAATCGCAAAGGAGGAGTTTCAGAAAGCCAAGGGGAGTAGTCCAAAAATGGTTGAGGAAGACCACTGAACTAACGACTAGTTTTTGTTTTAGATAGTTTCTGGAACAAGAGATCCTATTCGAATGATAGTTTTTAGGGAACGCGGGGACTATTCCGTTTTGCATCCTTCCTGGTAAATGAATACTTAAAATAACGAAAAATCGTTGTTTCCATAACATCGCCAGATCGCGTGCTAAGTTTTCAATGAGTTTCCACAGATAATATACTATTTTGCGTTACCTAAAATCCTTAATTTATGCAGTGTCTACCACAAGTGACCTCAAAAATTTTACCCTTCTTTTTACCTCGAGCCAAGTATCTGGTATAGTTACTCTTGCGCCTTTCTGCAACCACAGACTGTACGGTCATTCAGAGGTAGGATGTCTGAGGTGAGAGTGTTACTAGATTCATGTTTAGCAGAAATATACAGGCATCGCAATGTGTGGCTACAAATACACTGTTGACTATAAAATTGCATCATCATGAAGGCGGCGCGCAAGAAACATAAAATTGGTGTGGAGTCTACTACATGCTTGGATATGGAAATGATTAGCATTTTACCGTAAGTGCGTGAAGCAGGTAGGTAACATTACATAATGAAAGATTACTCATCGGTTTTCTAATTAATAAATCACGTTTCAATGTTGTTTGTTCTTGAGAATATCGTATTACATCTCGAGTAAGAAGGAGAAACGCCTACCACCAAGGGTAGGAATTCTGCATCTGCGTGAGCGTGTCCTACAACAGAGACTGTTTCTCAGTATTGCCAACAGCATTGGTTGGAATATCACTACTATCATTCGAATATAAAATAGATGGCTTTAGCAGGGCAGTACTCGACGCCATGTAGGGTAGGTATGACGGTTATCATTGAAGCAAATAGTTTCCGGTTGTACCTCTTTCTTTTTTCATCTCCAGTTTAACATGCCTGTTAAAACCGCTCGAAGTCAGCGGTTTGTAAAATAACCGATTTTCCGTTTTTTATTGCTATTATTTACTGTGATGAATGTAGACGTCGAACAGACTGACAAATTCTAATACTCCCTCCAACTTCTGCGTTATGCGATCAAGATACATGGAATCAAAATAACAAATAAAATAGGTAAATAAAACAAGTCCGTCGACCGTTCCCTGTTTTCCTTGAAAAGTAATTAGGGATTGAATACAAAAAAAATTCAGCATTATTCTACTGTAGAATCATGTTGTAATCGAGGATCGTACCACAATTTGGGCATTACGAATAGCCAGTACTAATGGGTGGAAACAAAAATTGGAAAACTCTATTTTTCGCCTTTAGTTGTCCCTTTCTAAAGGCATATTATGTACATACAGGAGCTACTTTCTATTTTTATTATATACTGTGAATGAATTGGTAAATTTTTAATTTCTTACAGTTACCATAATTTCCTTTTTGTGTTATTGTTTCATAGAAATGACAGAGAAATAATAAGATTTTGTGTAAAATTTGTAGCGCTTTTAATGATTAATTATTTCGAACGAAAAACGTGATTTGTAGTCAAATATGCTTGTCTCCTTTTTAACGGGAATTTGAACAGAATAGTTTTTTGCTGACAGAACTAAAAATGCACTTTCAAAAATGCAAATAAAGAGTCTAGATAGTAGGCAAATACGAAATTTAGGAGGAACGTCTATTGACAATAGTTAAAATTGTAATACGAATTAATCCACTGTTCTATACTTATTGTTCGAGCTGTTCATAAATACTTGTTTTGAAATGTGTTGGTGTATTAAGTGGACTCCTTTCATTAGAGCCAATCTCGTTCAAAGACTATGCCAATCTATCGGAAACCACAGCACTTCCTATCAAAGATAAAAATCTTTCGACAAAAAATACAATCCTGGCATATACCTTTTACTCTGCTTCCAAAGAGCGACAGGATCACAGCTTCTGGGTAGCACAGTATTCTGGAAGCAAAGTTTTACTTCGTTCCGAAACTAACTTTTAGCACTGCTGCTAGGGAAAATCGATAAATCGCCTTTTTAACCGGTTCTTAGTAAAAAATAGAGAAAACCTGTTATAGCCAAAACCAAACAAATACTTAAAAGAACCGGTTACTCAGAACTAAAATGCCGATACAGGTCAAATGGCCAGTTCTTCCCTTCTCTAATGCAGAAGGCCCCAGGCGACTACCGCACGAGAGGACTAAGTATTTGTTCGCTCGGCTGTGCAGGATCGTATAGCCATGTCAGCTACCTTGAATCGGGAAATGGGCTTGTTTGCAGTGAGGTACGCATAAATGAAAGGTTCAGGAGTGGAATTAAAATACAAGGTGAAAGAATATCAATGATACGATTCGCTGATGACATTGCTATCCTGAGTGAAAGTGAAGAAGAATTAAATGATCTGCTGAACGGAATGAACAGTCTAATGAGTACACAGTATGGTTTCAGAGTAAATCGGAAAAAGACGAAGGTAATGAGAAGTAGTAGAAATGAGAACAGCGAGGAACTTAACATCAAGATTAATGGTCACGAAGTCAATGAAGTTAAGGAATTCTGCTACCTAGGCAGTAAAATAACCAATGACGGACGGAGCAAGGAGGACATCAAAAGCAGACTCGCTATGGCAAAAAAAGGCATTTCTGGCCAAGAGAAATCTACTAATATCAAATACCGGCCTTAATTTGAGGAAGAAATTTCTGAGGATGTACGTCTGAAGTACAGCATTGTATGGTAGTGAAACATGGACTGTGGGAAAACCGGAACAGAAGAGAATCGAAGCATTTGAGATGTGGTGCTATAGACGAATGTTGAAAATTAGGTGGACTGATAAGGAATGAGGAGGTTCTACGCAGAATCGGAGAGGAAAGGAATATGCGGAAAACACTGATAAGGAGAAGGGACAGGATGATAGGACATCTGCTAAGACATGAGGGAATGACTTCCATGATACTAGAGGGAGCTGTAGAGAGCAAAAACTGTAGAGGAAGAAAGAGATTGGAATACGTCAAGCAAATAATTGAGGACGTAGGTTGCAAGTGCTACCCTGAGATGAAGAGGTTAGCACAGGAAAGGAATTCGTGGCGGGCCGCATCAAGCCAGTCAGTAGACTGATGACCAAAAAAAAAAAACGCATCCACACAGAGAATGTGACGGCATCTGGAGCGTCACGGATTTCCAGCATGACGACCTGTGTTTCAGCTTCCGCTGACGCGGCAGCGTAGCACGGCGCGCCGACGTTTGGTGCCGTAGAATTATTAGGAGACTCATCGTTCTGCGTGTAACATCACAATTAGCCTACCCATGTGTGGAAGCTCTCGTGATGACTGGGTGTTGTGTGATGTCCTTAGGTCAGTTAGGTTTAAGTAGTTCTAAGTTCTAGGTGACTGATGGCCATAGATGTTAAGTCCCATAGTGCTCAGAGCCATTTTTTTGTGGTAGCTCCGAGGAGAACGAGCAGTTGCCAGATTCCATACATTGTCGTACGGGTGCCGCACCTGGAATAATAGTACAGTGTCAACACGATCACCTGTATAGCTGGTAATTTGGACATCAGTAGTTATACAGTGCTGGATAAAAGCAACACCTGTAAGTACAAGGTAATTTTAAAAACAAGCGAGGTAACAGGTATTTCATCATGTAGAAGTATATGACAAATTCAGAACGAATGAAGCACACGTCACAGTAAAGGTTGCCCAAACAGTCGTATCACCACAGCATACCCCCTCTGGCGCCAACGCTGGCGTGTGTTCTCGCTTGCTATCGATCGTACAGGTGCCTGTGACATTCCACGACAAATGGTGCCAAGCATTTTATGCCTTTCGTTGCAATTCGGCAATGGTTCTTGCAGGCCCTGGAGGACGGGTAAGTTACCACTTCATCATGTCCCATGCGCATTCAATTGGGGTGAGATCTGATGATCTTGCTGGCAGTTATGGTAGACTCGAAGAGCACGCTGTGCCGCAGAAGCCATATGCTGTGCTGAAAAAGCGTTTCACTTTCCTGTCGAAGAAATGGCAGTACCACGGGGATAATAGCAAGTGCAATGTAGTGAGCACTGGTTACTTGACACTGCAGTAACATCAAACGTGACCACGAGTTGGAATAATGAATTGTAACTAATGAACCCCATAACAAGCAAAAGGTCTAGGGCAGTGCGGCTCTCGCAGCCGAGCGAAGCAGACGTGCGGTGTGTGCTCTCCGCTGTCAGAGAGAGCCCGCGCGCCTTGTTTACTTTCATCGGCCGACACTAACGTGACGCCGTAGCGCTACAAGACCATGGCAAACCAATACAGAAGATCAACCTTGAAATTCACATTTCGGAACGACTTTACCCGACCAAAGGCGCTCGAAGTCGAACGCTTTTTAAAAGAGGAAGCCAAGATCCCGGCTGCCGACATTGTCGGCATTCACTTTTCGATCATCAGTAGCACGGTCTATGTAAAGCTCATAAACGAAACTACATGCGACAAGGTGCTTCGTGAGATGAAACAAGAACTCCGCTTCTGCCACGCAGATGGCAATGTTGGCAACGTCGAGGTTGGCCATGCCGCAATGGGACTGCGGACTATCCGCATATTCGAACTTCCATTTGCACTCCCGGCGGCAGAATTTGTACCGGCGCTCCGCCCCTACGGCACGGTACACGAACACGTGGCTGAAAAATGGACCCAGTTTAAGACGTATCCCGTACTCAATGGAGTACGCCAAGTGCGCATAGATCTCCAACGACACGTGCCATCCTATCTACAGATAGGAGGATGCCGGGCCATAGTTATTTATGACGGCCAGCCGAAGACGTGTTCCGGATGCGGCAAAGAAGGACACCTTCGTTCCGAGTGCCTCCAGCGTCGGATCACACAACTCCCACCGAAGGACGTTGCACCACCAGCGGCGAAGACTGTTCTACCCGTGACTTACGCGGCGGCGCTCACGACGTTCTCCACACAACAGACACGGCCGACCGCTTCAGCGGTACAAGAATCACTTTCCACGGACAAAAACGTGGATGATCCGCCGACCTGGCCAGTGGTGGAAAATAGTACTACGACTCTGGAGCTATCGAACGCGACAGACATTGACGCCGGCAAGATGGCAATTGATTCCCTTATTGTACCGACCGAAGCGCTTGTTCCGGCGGAGCGTGAGTCAGTGCCGTCTTCTGACAATGAAGGCCATGTACGGAAACAGCGATCACCGAAACGCCAAAAGCGCCGTCGTCGGACCGTGTCGGAACACAGCGGTTCGCATTCGGCCGGGGAAGAACAACTGACCCCTCAAGAAGCCAGCCGCGAAGCTGGGGCTGTTTCCACTGACTCCAACCTTGCAGAACAGACAGAAAAACATGCAGCTTTCGAACATCAGCCCATTGACGGAAACAGTGAGCAGCGGGAAGGTACCAGTGCAGGCAGCGAACTCGCCCGGTCCCTTACTACCAAACATTCCGAGGCTATGGAACATGAACAGACATCCGCACCCGCTTCGTGGGCCGAGGACGACGAGACAAGATCCCGACCCGCGGCCAGCTGAGGCGCCGCCGGATCATGCAGCATACGCAGCACAGGGAGGACCGCGTTTGGCGGGGGGTGACATTACTTCCGATGTTCGCTTCTCTCCAACTTCAACATGGATAACCTCGCCCAAACAACGCGTTGCCAGGCTTACCGCCTGGCGACAATGAATATCAACATGATCAGTTCTCCTGTCAAGATCCAACTTTTGAAAGAAACCATACGAGCCATGGGAGTTGACTTTGCTTTCCTACAAGAAGTGAAAACGACTGCACTCCCGCACTTTTACGGTTACGCCACACATGTGACGCCCGGTAGCCCTGCAGACACCGGAGTGGCGATATTAGTGCGTGAAGGTATTGAAGTTACCGACGTCACGTTTCTTCCCTCCACGCGAGGAATAGCATTTACGGCACTCACCACCCGATTCATTAATGTTTACGCGCCGTCGGGTACCACAAGACGTCACGACCGCGCCAGATTCTACTCCACAGATGTCGCTCCCCTTTTCCTTGGACGATACGACCACAGCGTCTTCGCCGGCGATTTTAATTGCGTACTTCACCCCAAGGACCAAATCCCACATTACATGCTTTGTCCGGAACTGGGTGCGATGATCCAAGAACTTCACTTTAGCGACACGTGGGAAAAAGTCCACGGTAACCGCTCTGGCCACACTCATCTTACCAGTCATTCGGCCAGCCGACTTGACCGCATATATGTGTCACAAGATCTCACACAAGGTGTGGTGGACGCCGAATTATGGCCTCAAGCCTATTCCGATCACAGTGCCTATATCTGCACTATACACCTACGCCCCCAACAAGTCTGGCGCAGCAATGGCTTTTGGAAGCTCAACATAACTCATCTCCAGGACCTGGATTGCCGTCGGCAAGTTGCAGCAACGTGGACTGACTGTGAACGCCGCCACCCACGATACACCTCGACCCTGGAGTGGTGGCTCCTCTGTGCCAAACCAGCAATCCGTAGGACACTTATGCGATATGGCAAGGACGTGACTGCGTGGCATCGACAGACCCTCGATTTTTACTACGCGGCACTCAGGGACCTCGACGCCTTACCCCCTTCCCCGGAGAGACAACATGACCAAAGCAGAATCAAGGCTCACATACTATCATTGACGAAGCGTCGACTAGAAGGTGCAGTAGTCCGCTCGCGACGGCACGACCGAACGGTTGCAGAGGAACCCACTATGCACCACGTTGTGGCGGATAAGCGCCGACAACGTCAACATTTAATCACACAACTCAGGACACACGACGGTCGCTTATGTACGACCCAAGCAACCATAGTAAAGGCGGTGGAGTATCATTTTCGTCATCTTTACAAGGAAAGAACCGTCATTGACGAGGCCACTACTGAAGTGTTACAGCAGATAACACGTACTATCGACGAGGCTACCGTGAATGCACTAACAGAGGAAATCTCACTCGAAGAAGTCGAAGACGCCGTGGACAAAGGTGCGGCCAATAAATCTCCTGGACCTGATGGATTGCCCATCGAATTCTACCGGACTTGCCGTGACATCATGATGCCTCGCTGGGTTATAATGTTCCGCGAACTTATGTCTCCAGACTGTGTTGTGCCGCCAGCGTTTGTAGAAGGTCTCCTCATACCAGTACACAAGCCAGGTGGAGGGCTATCGATTAACGACTATCGGCCGCTTACAATGTTGAACGCCGATTACAAGATTTTCACCAGGATTATGGCGAGCCGTATTAAGACGACTTTGCCGATGATCCTCGCTCCAGAACAGACGTCGCAGGGGGGAGAAGCCAACATACACATGGCCACCGGTGACTGCAGGGACTTAATAGCGATGGCTTCTGCGTGCCGTCTGAGAGCGGCGATCGTCTCCGTCGATTTCAACCGCGCCTTTGATAGAGTGCACCAAAACTTCCTCCTACGAGTGATGGACTGTATGGGATTCCCCCCGGGCCTTATCGACACCCTACGGCGTCTTTGGACCGCAGCCAGCTCACACGTCCAGGTCAATGGAAGGACGGTAGGACCAGTACCCGTTAAGAGGTCTCTACGACAGGGTTGTCCCCTTTCTACCTACCTTTATGCAATCGCACTCGAGCCACTCCTAGGGGGCCTTAACCACCGCCTATCTGGTATCACGCTGCGGGACGTCACCTTTCGCTATAGGACATACGCTGACGACCTGCTACTGCTGGTTCGTTCCAATGACGAAGTTCAAAGCGTACTAACCTGGATTGAGCGATACGGACAGGCCGCAGGCAGTCTTCTGAACATCAACAAGTCGGCGGCGTTGGACATTGGGCGTGGTCTCGGACCGGAAGCCCTCGCTCCCCTCCCACCAGTTTCTGATCTGCGATATTTGGGCATCACGTTCAAGAAAGATGTACGTCAAACAGCTGCAGCAAACTACCGACGGTTATTACAGATCATAAGCGCAATGGTGCGACAGAACCTGCTCCGGGACTTGAATCAGCTACAACGTGTTGAATACTTGAACCTCCACGTAGCATCCAAACTCAACCACGTGGCTCAGGTCCTCCCACTACCGCTGCAGATAGGTCGCCGGCTTCAGGCGGCCTTCAGTTACTACGTTTCCGCAGGTCATATCTTTAAAGTACGATACGACACTCTTACCCTCCCAGTGCACAAAGTAGGGCTGGGATTGGTCAACGTCAGGGCGAGAGCAGCTGCCCTTTACATGAGCAACATGAGGAAACGATGGAAAAGTCAATATACCACTCTCACGGGTCGTTTACTACAGGTTCTGATGCCAGCCTCTAACGTCCCGCCGGTGTCGGTTGCGCACGTCGCACCACAGCTCTCCCATGTGTCGACCTTCATTCTTGATTACAGCTATGTCAGCTTGAACCTCTCCGCCACACGTCCAGCGAAGGCGAAAGATTTGTATACCAACCTTCTGCGGGCTGTTCACCATAACGTGGTGGAAAAAAAGTACCCTACGGTTCACTGGCCAAGAGTGTGGAAAACGATACACCACCACTTTCTGTCATCCACGGTGCGTTCGAAGTGCTATCAGATCGCCAACAAAAAATATGCCACACGCCAGCGACTTCACACTATTGGACTGGCAGACTCCCCTTATTGCCCAGATTGTCACCTTTTGGATACCGATGAACTTCTTTTTACTTGCGCATCATCGTCCGGAGTTTGGCGACTAACACAGAAGATACTGGCTTGTTACCTCCGGGTCACACCTGATATGATTGACCCGCAGACCCTACTCTGTCCCGATGAAACTTACTTTCCGGCTGCAAAATATCATGCGCTTACATGGTTCAAGGGACTTACCGTCGCCTACATTTTTAGCGACGGAGAGAAAGAGCAGCTTGATTACTGGTGGTTCCTACAAAATGCTCACAATGCCCTCGAACGCACACCGAAATACCGTACGCTCTTCGCAAATTATTTACGCTGCGTTTTCGTTAACCCCCCACTCAGCTGGGAAGTGCCAGGCTGTGGATAATGTGCTGTGCCGCATCACACTAACGACTCAACGTTCTGCCTTGTCAGCCATGACCAAAGGAAGAGACAAGCTGCCGCAAGGCTACTGTTTTCCTTGAGGCACTAGCGAAGCAGAATGCCTCCGTTGCAGATGCCCTTCAAAGGCGCTATTGGAGATTTCAGATAACGATGGCAAGGCTCCAAGTGGAACCAGTTACATTATTGAAGAACCTTTTAGTTAGAATTACATCAGTGGTTTATATTTTTATTTTTTTGATTACTCTTTTATGCCACCTTTGTTGTTGTAACACTTAGTTACTAGAATTCTCATTTGTACACGCTCCCTAAATGTAATCATATAAAAAAATATGAAAAAGTGGCAACGAATAGCCCTAACCTTGATTCCCATACTTCCCCTGGTCTATAGGCAGCTCTCTGGGGTGGGTTTACTCAGGAGCCAACGCCTGAAGTGGATCAGATTTTTTTTGTTATAGGATGACAAGTGGCGGTGGCACTTAGGTTTTTCTTTTATTTTTTATTTTTTTAATTTTTTTATTTTTTATTTTTTATTTATTTATTTTTTAGTTCCATTTTCCTAATGGGCTTTTTAAGGGAAAAAAGTGGTCCAAAAAGGGGGTAACATCCAAAACAAAACAAAAAAAAAAAAAACAAAAAAAAAGTGGCAAACGTCGTGCGTTCTACACTTATAGTCGCCTGTTCGCGTCCAACTGTACTTTTATTTTTTTTACCACAGTCGGCCGAAAGTTATGAGTCTGACTAAAAAAAAAAAAAAAAAAAGTGGTTAGCGTGAGCATCTTCTGAAGGAGAGGTCCTTGGTTCAAGTCTACCCTCGGAAGAAAATTTTTATTTTCGCAAAGTTATCTGTCCATTCGTTCTTTGACATCTCTGTTCACTGTAATAAGTTTAGTGTCTCTGTTTTGCGACTGCACCGCAAAACCGTGCGATAAAAAAAAAAAGGGCTAGCGTCTTTGATTCATAATCAAAAACGTCTTCGGTCCCGGGTTCGATCCCCGCCACTCCCTAAATTTTGATAAATTATCAGCATTGGCGGCCGAAGACTTCCGGCATAAGAAGTCAGCCTCATTCTGCCAATGGCCTTGTCAAAGAGGGCGGAGGAGCGGATAGAGGTTCAGGGCACTCTCTTGTCCTAGGGGTGGGAAATTGCCCCTAAAGGCGGAAGAATCAGCAATGATCAACGACATGAGGATGCAGAAGGCAATGGAAACCACTGCATTAAATACACGTAACGTGTATCCACAGGACATGAAGGAATGAAGAAGTGTCATGTTGATCTCTCCATTGGCAAAAGATTCCGGGATAGTCCCCCATTCGGATCTCCGGGAGGGGACTGCCAAGGGGGAGGTTACCATGAGAAAAAGATTGAATAATCAACGAAAGGATAACGTTCTACGAGTCGGGGCGTGGAATGTCAGAAGCTTGAACGTGGTAGGGAAACTAGAAAATCTGAAACGGGAAATGCAAAGGCTCAATATAGATATAGTAGGGGTCAGTGAAGTGAAGTGGAAGGAAGACAAGGATTTCTGGTCAGATGAGTATCGGGTAATATCAACAGCAGCAGAAAATGGTATAACAGGAGTAGGATTCGTTATGAATAGGAAGGTAGGGCAGAGGGTGTGTTACTGTGAACAGTTCAGTGACCGGGTTGTTCTAATCAGAATCGACAGCAGACCAACACCGACAACGATAGTTCAGGTATACATGCCGACGTCGCAAGCTGAAAATGAGCAGATAGAGAAAGTGTATGAGGATATTGAAAGGGTAATGCAGTATGTAAAGGGGGACGAAAATCTAATAGTCATGGGCGACTGGAATGCAGTTGTAGGGGAAGGAGTAGAAGAAAAGATTACAGGGGAATATGGGCTTGGGACAAGGAATGAAAGAGGAGGAAGACTAATTGAGTTCTGTTACAAGTTTCAGCTAGTAATAGCGAATACCCTGTTCAAGAATCACAAGAGGAGGAGGTATACTTGGAAAAGGACGGGAGATACGGGAAGATTTCAACTAGATTAAATCATGGTCGGAAAGAGATTCCGAAATCAGATACTGGATTGTAAGGCGTACCCAGGAGCAGATATAGACTCAGATCACAATATAGTAGTGATGAAGAGTAGGCTGAAGTTCAAGACATTAGTCAGGAAGAATTAATACGCAAAGAAGTGGGATACGGAAGTACTAAGGAATGACGAGATACGTTTGAAGTTCTCTGACGCTATAGATACCGCAATAAGGAATAGCGCAGGAGGCAGTACAGTTGAAGAGGAATGGACATCTCTAAAATGGCCATCACAGAAGTTGGGAAGGAAAACATAGGTACAAAGAAGCTAGCTGCGAAGAAACCATGGGTAACAGAAGAAATACTTCAGTTGATTGATGAAAGGAGGAAGTACAAACACGTTCCGGGAAAATCAGGAATACAGAAATACAAGTCGCTGAGGAATGAAATAAATAGGAAGTGCAGGGAAGCTAAGACGAAATGGCTGCAGGAAAAATGTGAAGACATCGAAAAAGATATGATTGTCGGAAGGACAGACTCAGCATACAGGAAAGTCAAAACAACCTTTGGTGACATTAAAAGCAACGGTGGTAACATTAAGAGTGCAACGGGAATTCCACTGTTAAATGCAGAGGAGAGAGCAGATAGGTGGAAAGAATACATTGAAAGCCTCTATGAGGGTGAAGATTTGTCTGATGTGATAGAAGAAGAAACAGGAGTCGAGATAGGGGATCCAGTATTAGAATCGGAATTTAAAAGAGCTTTGGAGGACTTACGGTCAAATAAGGCAGAAGGGATTGATAACATTCCCTCAGAATTTCTAAAATCATTGGGGGAAGTGCCAACAAAACGACTATTCACGTTTGTGTGTAGAATATATGAGTCTGGCGACATACCATCTGCCTTTCGGAAAAGCATCATCCACACAATTCCGAAGACGGCAAGAGCTGACAAGTGCGAGAATTATCGCACAATCAGCTTAACAGCTCATGCATCGAAGCTGCTTACAAGAATAATATACAGAAGAATGGAAAAGAAAATTGAGAATGCGCTAGGTGACGATCAGTTTGGCTTTAGGAAAAGTAAAGGGACGAGAGAGGCAATTCTGACGTTACGGCTAATAATGGAAGCAAGGCTAAAGAAAAATCAAGACACTTTCATAGGATTTGTCGACCTGGAAAAAGCGTTCGACAATATAAAATGGTGCAAGCTGTTCGAGATTCTGAAAAAAGTAGGGGTAAGCTATAGGGAGAGACGGGTCATATACATTATGTACAACAACCAAGAGGGAATAATAAGAGTGGACGATCAAGAACGAAGTGCTCGTATTAAGAAGGGTGTAAGACAAGGCTGTAGCCTTTCGCCCCCACTCTTCAATCTGTACATCGAGGAAGCAATGATGGAAATAAAAGAAAGGTTCATGAGTGGAATTAAAATACAAGGTGAAAGGATATCAATGATACGATTCGCTGATGACATTGCTATCCTGAGTGAAAGTGAAGAAGAATTAAATGATCTGCTGAACGGAATGAACAGTCTAATGAGTACACAGTATGGTTTCAGAGTAAATCGGAGAAAGACGAAGGTAATGAGAAGTAGTAGAAATGAGAACAACTAGAAACTTAACATCAGGATTGATGGTCACGAAGTCAATGAAGTTAAGGAATTCTGCTACGTAGGCAGTAAAATAACCAATGACGGACGGAGCAAGGAGGACATCAAAAGCAGACTCGCTACGGCAAAAAAGGCATTTCAGGCCAAGAGAAGTCTACTAATATCAAATACCGGCCTTAATTTGAGGAAGAAATTTCTGGAGTACAGAATTATATGGTAGTGAAACATGGACTGTGGGAAAACCGGAACAGAAGAGTATCGAAGCATTTGAGATGTGGTGCTATAGACGAATGTTGAAAATTAGGTGGACTGATAAGGTAAGGAATGAGGAGGTTCTACGCAGAATCGGAGAGGAAAGGAATATGTGGAAAACACTGATAAGGAGAAGGGTAGGATGATAGGACATCTGCTAAGACATGAGGGAATGACTTCCATGGTACTAGAGGGAGCTGTAGAGGGCAAAAACTGTAGACTGTAGAGGAAGACAGAGAGACAGAGATTGGAATACGTCAAGCAAATAATTGAGGACGTAACGTAGGTTGCAAGTGCTACTCTGAGATGAAGAGGTTAGCACAGAAAAGGAATTCGTGGCGGGCCGCATCAAACCAGTCAGTAGACTGATGACCAAAAAAAAAAAAAAAAAAAAAAAAAAAAAAAAAAAAAAAAAAAAAAAAAAAAAAAAAAAAAAAAAAAAAAAAAAGCAGACTGGGGCTGGGGTGGGACCTACGAGTCGTGTCCGGATGCACGCTGGATTAGCGAACTCACCGGGTCTATGCCATATACGTGTACGTCCTAGATTCACATGCAGGCAGAACCTACTCCCATCATTGCCAGAGCGCCATTCTATTCTCCTGTAAATTCTTTCACGACACCCGGGTAACCACGCTTGTCGAAATATATGAAGATGGACATTTCCGAAAAAACAGATACCATCTTCCTATAGTTAAGGCTAACCCGCCACTGACCTTCTTCTTCTGTGCTGGATGCTTTGCCCGAACTCTTACGGGACTCGCTAAGATTGTCTGCCGCGAATAATGAGTGTAATGGACAGGGGCACTACGAGTGTAGTGAGTGGATATTAATTTGGGAATGTGGGTCTCACCGGGAGTGTGCAAGGGATAAATCCCTGCAGTCGCACTATCCTCTGTGCCCTCGGTGGCTCAGATGGATAGAGCGTCTGCCATGTAAGCAGGAGATCCCGGATTCGAGTGCCAGGCAGGGCACACATTTTCAACTGTTCCCGTTGATGTCTTGATGTAATTATTATTTCATTCTTGGCGGAATAGTTGTGTCTGTGGTAGGCTGGCCAGAGGCACACGTGACCTTAATCCTGCTGCAAATGGACGGTTCTCGATGCTCCATGACGACAAATCGGGTGCAACATGTGCCCGGATTTCGTCCTTGAATGACGTTCGGTTGGCCACCGCCGGTCTCACAGTGTGTCGATCTTGATGTGCGTCTGTACTGCGCGGACGTCCAGAACCTGATCTACATGTGAGAAATTTCACATAGCAATTCTGAAAGCAGCGAAACACGACCAATACATTGTGTCGAACACTGCAGCGATCTACCGATAGGTCCATCTAGAGAGCCTATATAGGGAGAAAGTGGCCAATCGGCTCGTGGCCGCCATGTTTTTACTAGATTGTGGACGTGCAATTAGGTAGCGACGCAAGCAGAAAGCTAGCCACTTCACGAGTAAAATAAGGTATGTGTTTGAAGCATGAGACTAAAGCAGAGCTTCTACCTTAATAACAGGTATATTATTAATAAAAATTGCCATTAGTCTATGTTTATATAGCCCCAATAAATTTGTGAGCAAATGGTAGTATCGTGAAGCAGTGTGTATGTGTGCCAAATTTCAACAGCTGTATTTTATGCTATATAAACATTGACAACTGATTAATAAGAAAAAGAAGTTTCATTTAACATATCTCAGACTACATGATGCTATTTCAGATTTTTCCTTGAGGATATTCATCGCTGAAATTGGTAAACTCTTTGTTTCTTTCCGTCCCCACATACTGCATTTTAAGTGTGTGTCGATCTAATAACATTTTCTTATGCTGGCAAAACACCTCATTCAGTACACACTTTTAGGAACTCTATACCACAGAAAATCAGAAAAATATCAATACTTAGGTACTCTACTGAAACAGCAGAAAGTAATTCAAAATAGGTAACTAAATATGCACACAATGATTATAATTTACAGGAATGTGAACAGCCAAGACTACAGTGCCAAGTGCGAGTCGCCAGTCGGAAGTACGTAGACTTAGGGTTCTGTATACATGTTAAAACACATCGTGTAGCATGAATTGTCACTCAAGGACCATTAAAAGTCTAAAAAATAACGTTTAAAAAAACTGGATCGAGTAGGATTCGAACTCATGACCTTCGGATTAACAAAGTTAAAACTCTACCGCCATGCTACAAGGCCACATTTGTGATAGTGTGGTGTGGTTTTCATTTACTTTCTGTTTCATGGAGGGGGATGAATCAGTAAAAAGGCTAGTCTGTAATTTTTTTTTAAATTTTGTTTTGTAGGCATTATAATCATATAGAAAGTAATTGATTGTTCGATACACAAAGAAACCAAACGAGCTTTCTAATAGCGACAACCAGTGAGTTGATACATCCGACCAACAGAGTGAGTGTAAAGTAATTTACGTCGTCGGTAACAGTACAATCGGCACTGCGCAGCGAAGGTATTGACTGCGTCTTGCCGCTTGTGTTCTTTACATACGACCAGAATTTCTTCGGATTTTCTACCAAATTTCGAGACAATGTTTCGTTGTGGAATCTATTAAAGGTATCTCGCATTGAAGTCCGTGCGAAATTTCGCGCGTCTGTAAATTTTAGCCAATCTTCGGGATTTCGCGTTCTTCTGAACTTTGCATGCTTTTTCCGTTGCCTCTGCAACAGAGTTCGGACCTGTTTTGTGTACCATGTGGGATCAGTTCCATCTCTTACTAATTTATGAGGTATGAATCTCTCAATTGCTGTTGCTTCTATATCTTTGAATTTGAGCATAGTCAGTTCGGAAGGAATGGAGATTCTCTCTTAGGAAGGCTTCTAGTGACACTTTATCCGCTTTTTTAAATAAAATTATTTTGCGTTTGTTTCTGGTGGATTTGGAAGAAACGGTATTGAGCCTAGCTACAACGACCTTGTGATCACTAATCCCTGTATCAGTCCTGATGCTCTCTATTAGCTCTGGATTGTTTGTGGCTAAGAGGTCAAGTGTGTTTTCGCAACCATTTACAATTCGCGTGGGTTCGTGGACTAACTGCTCGAAATAATTTTCGGAGAAAGCATTTAGGACAATCTCGGAAGATGTTTTCTGCCTACCACCGGTTTTGAACAAGCATTTTTGCCAACATATCGAAGGAAGGTTGAAGTCCCCACCAACTATAACCGCATGAGTGGGGTATTTATTTGTTACAAGACTCAAATTTTCTCTGAACTGTTCAGCAACTATATCATCGGAGTCTGGGGGTCTGTAGAAGGAGCCAATTATTAACTTAGTTCAGCTGTTAAGTATAACCTCCACCCATACCAATTCGTACTGAGTATCCACTTCGACTTCACTACAAGATAAACCACTACTGACAGACACAAACACTCCACCACCAATTCTGCCTAATCTATCTTTCCTGAACACCGTCTGAGACTTCGTAAAAATTTCTGCAGAACTTATTTCAGGCTTTAGCCAGCTTTCTGTACCTATAACGATTTCAACTTCTGTGCTTTCTATTAGCGCTTGTGGCTCAGGGACTTTCCCAGCACAACTACAACAATTTAGAACTACAATTCCGACTGTTCCTTGATCCAAGCAAGTCCTGTATTTGCCATGCACCCTTTGAGATTGCAGCCCACCCCGTACTTTCCCGAGGCCTTCTAACCTAAAAAACCGCCCAGTCCACGCCACACAACCTCCGCTACCCGTGTAGCCGCCAGCTGAGTGTAGTGAACTCCTGACCTATTCAGCGGAACCCGAAACCCCACCACCCTAAGGCGCAAGTCAACACGGTCGCAAAACCGTCTGCGCCTCTGATTCAGACCCTCCACCCGGCTCTGCACCAAAAGTCCGCAGTCGGTTCTGTCAACGATACTGCATATGGTGAGCTCTGCCTTCATCTCGTAAGCAAGACCGGCAGCCTTCACCAAATCAGATAGCCGCTGGAATCCAGAGAGAATTTCCTCAGATCCAAAGCGACACACGTCATTAGTGCCGACATGTGCCACCACCTGCAGCTGGCTGCACGCTGTGCTCTTCATGGCATCCGGAAGGACCCTTTCCACATCAGGAATGACTCCACCCGGAATGCACAGGAAGTACACACAGGATTTCTTCCCCTCCTTAGCCGCCATATCCCTAGGGGGCCCCATTACGCGCCTAACATTGGAGCTCTCAACTACCAATAAGCCCACCCTCTGCGATTTCCCGTACCTTGAAGGCTGAGAATCATCCTCTGAAACAGGGCAGGCAGCTGCATCTGGCTCAGCCAGAGACAGTGCCTGAAACCTGTTCGTCAGACGCACCGGGGAGGCTTTCTGATCAGCCTCCGGGGACGTCTTTCGCTGCCTGCCACGCCTTGGAACGACCTCCCAATCAACCACAGGCGAGGGCTCAGCCCCGCCGCGGGCAGCAACCGGGGCAACCACAGCGGCGGACCGATCTGGGGACAGACGGCTCCCCACAATGGTGCCCCATTGGCAACAGCCTCAAGCTGCGCGACCGAAGTCAGCGCCGCTTGCAGCTGTGAGCGAAGGGATGCCAACTTAGCCCTCATCCGAACACAGCAATCACAGTCCCTGTCCATTCTAATCGATGTTGAACAACAGTTACTGAAACACGAGTCCGTCCCTAGATAATGCAAGGGAAACACGCAAAGAATGTATGAACTAACCCGTACAAATGCCTAACGACTGTGCTACAATCTGCCTGAATTTACGATTACAGTAACTAAAACTCGAAATTACACCTCCTATACGAAACTCACACGCAATTTAAGTTAGAATCTACGAAGTAAACACTAAAGCGCGATGCTACAACTCTCAAATACTATAATACGCCCGAAATTTATGAATTAAACAATGCAAGTACCCAAAAACACGCAAAGAAATTAAGAATTAAACTATGTAACAAGTAAGTGAGCTAGGAGTATACGACTTGCTGCTGGCAGCTGCTTATCCAACGGCGGCAGGGAGCATAAACCAGATAGCTGCAGTGACCACTAGTTTCGTTTCATAGTCTGATGGATCCGTTCATTAATATGTCTGTGTGAGGCGCAGTACCCGTACTTTGATGCTTAACTAGGCCATCACTAGTAATTTTCACTTAATAAGACGATATCCGTCGTGTGACCTTTTCCTTTTAAATTTGCGTGATTTTATGAGGAGTGTCCCATCCCTGTAGGTCACAGGGTGTCTCATCTGTAGGATCTTAGGGGGTATGGTAAACAGCTCAACCAGTAACGTATATTATTCGTGAAACGTTGTAAACGGCAAGGAAACACACATGGCTATCCGTTGCACAAACAAGGAATTAATACATTTTTCTTAGCATCCGAAGATAATGCTGGACAGAAAGTTACCAATGCTTGGAAATGACTTGCTTCTGGCCAAGAGCGGCTACATTAGCGTTGGCTACATTAGCGTTATACAAGAATGTATGTTGAAAGATTTGATGGATATTCTCATCCACGTGTGTACCAGAATAAATGCCATGTTGGTTCACATGAGCCACCAATACGATGAATGAATTTACAACGCTTAAAGAAAACATCGAAAGCAGAGAGAAATTAACGAAGAAAATTTGAATAGCAATGCTTGCCCCTTGTACGAAAGCGTCATATGACCACACCACTAAATATAAGTCTGCCTAGCACAATAGATTCACCACAACTCTTAAGCAAAACCCAGTGCTTTCAAACTTTCTGCAGCGAAGGCTAATTGATCACCAATCCAAAGAATTCCGTTAGACATTATTGTCGACCTGCCACGTCTCGCTCTAGAGAAAATCATTCAAGCTGTACTCTTGATTGAGACCTGCACTCATCTTTGGAACTTATCACGTATAGCAATTAGATGCAGTTGATGACTTAGAAAAGACATGTAAGTCAGATTCAGTAGGATGAATTGCATTTCCTGTAGATGCCATTTTCCTAATATTAAACAGCAGTCTGACAAGATATTATGTGTACTGAAATTTATTAATATTTTTTTACAGACAAGAACATATACATGACTTATAGAGATGTTCAGACATCATCAGGAAATTAATACATAGGAAAGAAGATATGAGTCTGACAGGGGTATTACGTCTGGCCAAGACTATTCTAAGCGGTCCTCCAAGATTTCAGTGGGGAAAACGAAGAAGGAATATGCATTAATGAAAAATATATGAACCACAATCGTTTAGTTGATGTTACTCTGTTGTTTGCCGCTAGTGCAGATAAACTTCAAAAATTAATTTACGAGCTAAATAGAGACAATTTAAAACCACACCCGAAAATTTACTTCCATGAGACCAACGATCTACAAATTAACGATGAAATAACAGAAATATTTCAGGTGTTGTGAGTACAGCAGCGATTTCTAACGAAACTGATGAATCGACAGGACAATTGCGTCTACGTAAAGCATTGTTTGTGAAAGTTATACCTGGATAATCTATTACCGAGAATAGGAAATAATTTTCCGAGCCCTACATTTTCCTTGTTCGGTATTTCCCAAGCCTATCAGATGAATCACCAAATTATTGTAACTGACGACGTAATATGGCTAGCGCTAAGTAGGTACTGTTGTAATATCTCTTGATATATTGCGCGCTGGATTGAGCGGGTGATGGATCAACTGGTTGGTGGAAGTATGCTTCCTGCTACGTACAGTTGAAGGCGTCAGTGCACATAACTAATAAGTGCGATCATAAAGGAAAAAAAAACCAGTTCGCTTACGACATGAATGAAACGTTGACTGTAATTATATTTTTTTCTGGAATTAAAAGCTTACAACAGTAGCTTCTAGGTCAAGGAGAAAACTTCGCGACCTGCATAGACCCACCAAAGACCTCGACAAATTTTTTTAAAAAAGTCATTTTGCTTTGTAGGCTGTTGTTTTTAACTTGAAATAAGCTCCTTAAGTGATTATTTGCAAATTAGCTAATGTCAGCCACTTGAGCGTTATCGAACTATCCGAATTTCGGTTGCAGTTCCCATTTTAAATCCGAAGTTTACATCATTGATAGTTATTATTAAAGACACCATCATATTCCGTTTTTCCCTCACTGTATAATACAATTTTTGATGTGGAGTAAGTAACTGAGGCAAGTATTTCTATTTCTTGCATTATCTGAAGCTTCCTACGAGTTTTGTTATTATTCTTAGCACCAGGTAGCTTGACTATGCTCAGGGCGAGGTTGAATGACACTTGGCGGCCACGAGTGGCCGTAAGGGAACTATATAACCTCAGCAGGGACGAATGAGGTATCATTATAGCGACTATCTGGCCCGCAAATGAGAAAATTACATAAGCGACCTTGATAAAGGGCAGATTCTTAGAGCCTGGCGCCACATACCTCTGGAAACGTACCAAGTACCTTCTGCATCCATTCCAATCAGAATCACTACCATATTGCGTTCCAAAGAGGGACGAACATGCTATTAAACAGTTGGATATAATTTTTCTGCTCACCGTTGTAATATCAATTGAAACTGCGAAATCATTATTTTAGTAAATCTTAAACCTAGATGCTGGCTTGTCGTTTTGTGCCCCCTCATGTTTTTGTGCGTTTTTCGCAGCTAAAAGGTTTACTGTATTTTCTAAAATTTCCAGTTTTTAACGTCATTGGTTTTCTTATTTGTAGTTTTGCACTTAATGTCACAGCTACAGTTTTGTGCAATATGGTATACGCTACATTCGATCCTTTTTCTTTAGATTTTTATCAGCCATTGTTCTAATGGAAAAAAATGGAAATGTCGTGTGGCTAGGACCTCCCGTCGGGTAGACCGTTCGCCTGGTGGAGGTCTTTCGATTTGACGCCACTTCAGCGACCTGCGCGTCGATGGGAATGAAATGATGATGATTAGGACAACACAACACCCAGTCCCTGAGCGGAGAAAATCTCCGACCCAGCCGGGAATCGAACCCGGTCTCTTAGGATTGACAGTCTGTCACGCTGACCACTCAGCTACCGGGGCGGACTGGTCTAATGAAATGCGGGGTGTTCAAAAAGTCTCTCCGCAGTGCCGTATGATTGTTAGCGGCGCGTGCCGTATGCCGCAGTGAATATACCGAAATGAAACTCAGTGAAATACAAGTTATTAATTTATTGAATATTCATTTTTACTTGCAAATTTTCACATTAAATGTTGAAAGTGTCCCCCCTGATACACAATTCAAATCGTCTACTCATGTTTCCAAACACAATCTGTAACATTTCTTCTGTAACACAAGCAGTGAAAGTGGATATTGAAGTTTTCAATTCATCGATGGATTTTGGACGTTTTTTTTAGATAATTGCTTTCGCTGCACCCCAGAAGAAAAAGTCACGTGGTGTTAGGTCAGGCGATCGTGGAGGCCAAAGTCCCTGTGTAATTATGCGATCACCAAAAACATCAGCAAGCAGTGACATTGAAACGCAAGCGCTAGGCGCGGTTGCACCATCGTGTTGGAAGTAACCGTTCAGTATTTCACTTAACACAAATTCTCCTATGAATGGGTACAGAATATCACTGCAGTATCGTTGTGCGTTTATTGTTTCGTTGAAAAATATGGGACCCACAATCCGACGTCTAGGAATTGCAATCCAAACTCCTATTTTCAAGAATGAAGTGGTTCCTCATGAATACACAATGGATTCGCAGTACTCCACATACGAGAGTTTTGCGAGTTCATGTACCCGGACAAATGAAACCACGCCTCATCAGTGAAAAATGTTTCATTAAGAATATCACTTACATTTTGTTGAACGAAATTTTTGAACCATTGACAATAATACCATGATCAGTATGTTTCAGTTCTTGCACGACTGTCACTTTGTATGGGAAAAGTTCTAATTTTTTCCTTACTGCTGTGTGGGCCGATCCGACACTAATATAGATTTCCTGGGCGAGTTTTCTTACTTACTTGCTGGGACTCATGGACATCTTATCGGAAATATCGGCTAGTTTATCCTCAGACGAAACTCTAGGACGACCGCTTCTCGATGCTTCTGTCACTGAACCCGTGCTTCGAAATTTGTTAGTCAAATCTCGCACAGTATTGCGATGTGGGAGTGTTGTCTCCGGGAAAACTGAACTAAATGCTTGACGAACTGAAACAGTGTATTTACCTCCAGCTTTGAACACTTGTTCGACTAAAAAAACACTTTCTTCAATGTTTAGAATTTTAACAGTGACAAAAACGAAACAAACGAACAAAGGAACTAAACAACGTTCACGTCAACAAGTGGCGACACACACCAACGATTCTACTGACGTTGGCTGAGATAAACGAAGCAGTGATATGTTGGGAGAGTCCACTATAAGGGAGGAAACCCAGGCTGGTGAACAATCATACCCATTTATTAGCATTCAGACCTGGTATTACTGATTCTGCCTTACTTTCTGAGGTTACTGACTATAATATGAGGCAATTTAGCGCATCTGGAAGTGTACGAAGTGATGTTTAGTCGTAATACTGCCTGTACCACTGAGAAATTAGTTCTCTCGGTTCCCTAGTACAGGTTTACTTATCAGCGCCACAGCAGTATATACTTTTATACTTTCAGATTTTTTAAAATTTAGTCTCTCTTATTTTTACTGTGAGCCACTTGTACAAACACTTTACCCGTAGTTTTAAGTAAGATCTTTTATATGGTTTTACTGTTTGTCATGTTTCTCTTCGAGATTATATCTGGAAACCTAATAACTATCGCAACCCATCGCCTACATGCGCCATCTGCTGTGGACTGCGTGTACTAGACGTGTGCTTGTTTTATGTTCCTATGCCCAGTACTATGTGCACAACCAGGAGCATAAGCAACTGTGCCTTCTCCGTATTTACTGTGTGATGCATCTACAGGGTGGTCCATTGATCGTGACCGGGTAAAATATCTCACTAAATAAGCGTCAAACTAAAAAACTACAAAGTACGAAACTTGTCTAGCTTGAAGGGGGATACCAGATGGCGCTATGTTGGCCCACTAGATGGCGCTGCCATACGTCAAACGGATATCAACAGCTTTTTTTAAAAATAAGAACAATCATTTTTAATTACATATTCGTGTAGTACGTAAAGGAATATGAATGTTTTAGTTGGACCACTTTTTTCGCTTTGTGACAGTTGGCGCTGTAATAGTCACAAACATATGGCTCACAATTTTAGAGGAACAGTTGGTAACAGGTAGGTTTTTTAAATTAAAATACAGAACGCAGGTACGTTTGAACATTTTATTTCGGTTGTTCCAATGTGATACACGTACCTTTGTGGGCTTATCATTTCTGAACGCATGCTGTTACAGCGTGATTACCTGTAAATACCACATTAATGGAATAAATGCTCAAAATTATGTCCGACAACCTTAATGCATTTCGCAATGCGTGTAACGACATTCCTCTCAACAGCGAGTAGTTCGCCTTCCGTAATGTGCGCACATGCATTGACAATGCGCTGACGCATGTTGTCAGGCGTTGTCGGTGGATCACGATAGCAAATATCCTTCAAGTTTCCCCACAGAGAGAAATCCGGGGACGTCAGATTCGGTGAACGTGCGAGCCATGGTATGGTGCTTCAACAACCAATCCACCTGTCATGAAATATGCTATTCAGTACCGCTTCAACTGCACGCGAGATATGTGCCGGACATCCATCATGTTGGAAGTACATCGCCATTCTGTCATGCAGTGAAACATCTTGTATATCAGTAGAATGTTACGTAGGAAATCAGCATACATTGCACCATTTAAATGGCCATCGATAAATTGGGGGCCCATTATCCTTCCACCCATAATGCCGGACCATACATTAACCCGCCAAGGTCGCGGATGTTCCACTTGTCGCAGCCATCGTCGATTTTCCGTTGCCCAATAGTACATATTACGCCGGTTTACGTTACCGCTGTTGGTGAATGACGCTTCGGCGCTAAATAGAACGCGTGCAAGAAATCTGTCATCGTCCCGTAATTTCTCTTGAGCCCAGTGGCAGAACTGCACACGATGTTCAAAGTCGTCGCCATGCAATTCCTGATGCATAGAAATGTGGTACGGGCGCAATCGATGTTGATGTAGCATTCTCAACACCAACGTTTTTGAGATTCCCGTTCTCGCTTCCCACGCCCGGGTTCCCGAGTTCGATTCCCGGCGGGGTCAGGGATTTTCTCTGTCAAGTGATGGCTGGGTGTTGTGTGATGTCCTTAGGTTAGTTCGGTTTAGGTAGTTCTAAGTTCTAGGGGACTGATGACCATTGATGTTAAGTCCCATAGTGCTCAGAGCCATTTGAACCATTTTTTGAGATTCCCGTTCCCGATTCGCGCGCAATTTGTCTGCTACTGATGTGCGGATTAGCCGCAACAGAAGCTAAAACACCTACCTGGGCATCATCATTTGTTGCAGGTCGTGGCTGACGTTTCACATGTGGCTGAACACTTCCAGTTTCCTTAAATAACGGTCCGGTCACTTGGGTGATGTCGTCCATGATACCGAGCAGCATACATAGCACACGCCCGTTGGGCATTTTGATCCCAATAGCCATACAACAGGATATCGACCTTTACCGCAATTGGTAAACAGTCCATTTTAACACGAATAATGTATTACGAAGCAAATACCGTCGCACTGGCGGAATGTTACGTGATATCACGTACTTATACATTTGTGACTATTACAGCGCCATCTATCACAAAGCGAAAAAAGTGGCCCAACTAAAACATACATATTTCTTTACGTACTACACGAATATGTAATAAAAAATGGAGGTTCCTATTTAAAAAAGCGCAGTTGATATCCGTTTGACCTATGGCAGCGCCATCTAGCGGGCCAACATAGCGCCATCTGGTTTCCCCCTTCAAGCTAGACGAGTTTCGTCCTTACAAGACAACCTCCCCATCGCACCCCCCTCAGATTTGGTTATAAGTTGGTACAGTGGATAGGCCTTGAAAAACTGAATACAGATCAATCGAGAAAACGGGAAGAAGTTACGTGCAACTATGAAAAAAAAGCAAAATATATAAACTGAGTAGTTTATGTGCAAGATAAGCAACATTAAGGAACCGTGAGCTGAGGAGCACCGTGGTCCCGTGGTTAGCGTGAACAGCTACTGAGCGAGAAGTCCTTGGTTGAAGTCTTTCCTCGTGTGAAAATTTCAATTTTTTATTTTCAGACAATTACTATCCGTCCCTCCGATGCGAAGTAACTGCGCCATAGTATGGGGACGCTACACCTAAACAAGAAAACCTAAATCGGGCAAGGTAGAATAATCTTTTTACCCATTCGCCAAGTTAGGTGGGTCGACAACATATTCCTGTCATGTGACGCACATGTCGTCACCAGTGTCGTTTATAATAATCAGACGTGTTTTGCTTTGGAGGAATCGGTTGACCTACGACCTTGCGATCAAATGTTTTCGGTTGCCATTGGAGAGGCACGTCCTTTCGTCTACCAATCGCACGGTTTTGCGGTGCGGTCTAAAACCACATACACTAAACTTCTTACAGTGAACAGACGGACAGATCATAACTTCGCGAAAATAAAATTCCCGTGCGAGGGGAGGCTTGAACCAAGGACTTCTCGTTCCGCAGCTGCTCACGCTAACCACTGGACCACGGTGCTCCTGAGCTCACGGTTCCTTAATGTTGCCTATCTTGCGCATGGACTACTCAGTTTGTATATTTTGCCTTTTTTTCATAGTTGCACGTAACTTCTTCCTGTTTTCTCGATTGATCTGTGTTCAGTTTTTCAAGGCCTATCCACAGTGCCAACTTATAAGTAAATCGGAGGGGGGTGCGATGGAGAGGTTCCCTTGTTAGTAGTTTTTTCGTTTGATGCTTATTTCGTGAGATATTTGGCCGGTCACTATCAATGGACCACCCTGTATATAGGCTTGATTCCGTTTCAGTGAATGTGGACAGCGCCGCATATCTGAGGTGTTCTGCTGCCTGTTTATACAGATATACGCACTTCTTGTGACGCTACGCTGGCTATTTGTTTTTGAACACTTCATGGCTATTCTCGAGGTGTGTTTAACAGGACAATGGGTGAGGCCTCTTTTTTAAAAAATTAACAAGGGCAACTATGTGCTGAAATTTTGTTTGAATATGTTTCGGGCTTTTAGTGTATTAGGATGTTTTTTGACTTCTAAACATTTTATCGGGATGCTGAGGCATTCGTGTTCGCGGAATCCTATGTGCTTAAGACCATATTTTGTTAGAAAGTTACTTTATTTTTTCTTGCTACTCCAATGTTGCTAAATCGGAGTCACGCCTTTCATATGAAATAGTGTATTTTTTTCTCGTAGGTGAATCTAAAAATGCCTTATATAAGTTCGTTCCTTCGCATTACTGCAACTGGTTAGAAGTATGTAAGTTTCGAGAGGTTTTCTTCGTGTATCTTCACTTAAAGGTGGATAAGTTCGAGTCCTGGAATTATAAAATCGTTCTATGTATGGATAATCGTCAACGTAAATTTATTCGAAAGTGCTAATGTATTACGAGGATTCCTTTATGTTTCACAGTTACGTAACTGTTGACTGAATTGGTACATTATTGTACTTCTCCCGAAGCTGATGCAGATACACGAACGTTCCTACACTGCAGCGTCACACAAAATGTGGTCATCAAGGTAGTAAGTGATCGGCGATTAAACGTGCCTGATACAGGTTACACCAAAGGTGCAAATTTTACACGAAGAAATAACTATGAAGAAGCTCTGAGCGAGGTAGATGCTGCATTAGTTTAATGCTGACCAACAGCAAACGTGAAAAGAAGCTAATCTGTTAGGTTTGGGCCATTTTAAAAATAATGTAACTGATTGTGATTGTTGATTTGCTACCGTTGAGCTACCACTCCGTGTCAGGAGCAAACCAGTAAAAGATGAAGTAGTCGGTAGCCTTACAGTCTACACCAAAGATGGCGAAGTCCGTTACATCTGTCGGGAAGTGTACTGCAAGTGTTTCCTGCGGGAGGTGAACCCAGACCCCTATCGAATCCTTTTGTATGACTAATAACCATGGACTGCTACACCCACCAGCCTAAGTGCAGTTTTAGGGTGTTTCACACGCTAGTTTATGCAAATGCTGGACTGGTTCCCAAATGCCGATTCAGAGAATGCGATACACGCTTAAAACAAGGTAACACACAGGACACAATTTATACGATTCACATACAGATGGCACACAACACGTCCCTCCCTTAAGTTAATTTCACGACCGTAGCGTCACGATGGGCATCCGGCCGCAGAGTTAAATAATAAAAAAAATTTGGTAAATCTTGAGAAAGAGGGCCCCTTACAAGACGGAATAAGCGCTAGGGAAAAGAAAAAGAAGAAAGTGTAACTATCAACTGAAGAACTTTTCTGGAAAAACTGTGTGAAAGAACCACAGGAGAACAGATTCGGTGTACGAAAGTAAAATTATTATATTTCATCAAAACAAGGAATCTGTCCACTAAGATCTTTTGACAATGCGAAAACGGATGGATTTGCAATATAAACTGCTGGCATATATCACTTTATTCTACAGATTTTTGTGTGTCTCTCCCCATCCAGTTCTAATTAAATGTTTTGCTAGAAAACATTTTGAGCCCGTCGAAGAACAGCGGGAATGTTAGCTACACTGTAAAAAACTTGAAAGAGTTACATTTAATCAAACGAAACTACGTCAAAAATGCCGGAAAAGCTACCTTAAAGTTAAGAATTTTCCGCCCTCTTGTCCTACGTTTATGTTTGTAAAATGCAAAAACTAAAACAATTATCTTTACGGAAAGCAGCAAACATCTAATACTTCTCGTTATTTCAAGTAGTCAAGATGTTTTTTCAAGAGTCACAATGGTGTTTTCCGTTGCCTTCCTTTTGAGAATGAAATGGGACAGCAATGAGGGGAGGTTAGAAAAGCTAGCAACGCCATCTTTGAAGATGAGATAGGAGATATTAAATGGTGAGAATCAACCTGAGGAACATATCTTTTCGTGTGCTTAGAGCTTAGTTGACCGAAAATTGTAATCTGCTGCCACTGGGTGTAAGCTATACACTATTAGTAGCTCTCAGAACAGTCCACAGTTTCAGAATTTCTTTTATATACACTACTGGCCATTAAAATTGCTACACCACGAAGATGACGTGCTACAGACGCAAAATTTAACCGACAGGAAGAAGATGTTGTGATATGCAAATGATTAGCTTTTCAGAGCATTCACACAAGGTTGTCGTCGGTGGCGACACCTACAACGTGCTGACATGAGGAAAGTTTCCAACCGATTTCTCATCCACAAAGAGCAATTGACCGGCGTTGCCTGGTGAAACGTTCTTGTGATGCCTCGTGTAAGGAGGAGAAATGCGTACCATCACGTTTCCAACTTTGATAAAGGTCGGATTGTAGCCTATTGCGATTGCGGTTTATCTTATAGCGACATTGCTGCTCGCGTTGGTCGAAATACAATGACTGTTCGCAGAATATGGAATCCGTGGGTTCAGGAGGGTGATACGGAACGCCGTGCTGGATCCCAACGGCCTCGTATCACTAGCAGTCGAGATGACAGGCATCTTATCCGCATGGCTGTAACGGATCGTGCAGCCACGTCTCGATCCCTGAGTCAACAGATGGGGACGTTTTCAAGACAATAACCATCTGCACGAACAGTTCGACGACGTTTGCAGCAGAACGGACTATCAGCTCGGAGACCATGGCTGCGGTTACCCTTGACGCTACGTCACAGACAGGAGCGCCTGCGATGGTGTACTCAACGACGAACCTGTGTGCACGAATGGCAAAACGTCATTTTTTCGGATGAATCTAAAAATTTAAATGGCTCTGAGCACTATGGGACTCAACATCTTAGGTCATAAGTCCCCTAGAACTTAGAACTACTTAAACCTAACTAACCTAAGGACATCACACACACCCATGCCCGAGGCAGGATTCGAACCTGCGACCGTAGCAGTCTCGCGGTTCCGGACTGCAGCGCCAGAACCGCACGGCCACCGCGGCCGGCCGGATGAATCTAAGTTCTGTTTACAGCATCATGATGGCCGCATCCGTGTTTGGCGACATCGCGGTGAACGCACATTGGAAGCGTGTGTTCGTCATCGCCATACAGGCGTATCACCCGGCGTGATGGTATGGGGTGCCATTGGTTACACGTCTCGGTCGACGCGACATTTCAGATGTGTTACGACCCGTGGCTCTACCCTTCATTCGATCCCTGCGAAACCCTACATTTCAGCAGGTTAATGCACGAGCGCATGTTGCAGGTCCTGTACGGGCCTGGATACAGAAAATATTCGACAGCTGTCCTGGCCAGCACATTCTCCAGATCTGTCATCAATTGAAAACGTCTGGTCAATGGTGGCCGAGCAACTGGCTCGTCACAACACGCCAGTCACTTCTCTTGATGATCTGTGGTATCGTGTTGAAGCTGCATGGGCAGCTGTACCTGTACACGCCATCCAAGTTCTGTTTGACTCAATGCCTGGGCATTATTACGGCTAGAGTTGGTTGTTGTGGGTACTGACTTCTCAGGATCTATGCACCCAAAGTGCGTGAAAATGTAATCACGTGTCAGTTCTAGTAAAATATATTTGTCCAACGAATACCCGTTTATCATCTGCATTTGTTCTTGGTGTAGCAATTCCAATGGGCAGTAGTGTAATACAGGGTGATACAAAAAGAATACCACAACTTTAAAAATGTGGATTTAATGAAAGAAACATAATATAACCTTCTGTTATACATCATTACAAAGAGTATTTAAAAAGGTTTTTTTTCACTCAAAAACAAGTTCAGAGATGTTCAATATGGTCCCCTCCAGACACACGAGCAATATCAACCCGATACTCCAACTCGTTCCACACTCTCTGTAGCATATCAGGCGCAACAGTTTGGTTAGCTGCTGTTATTTCTCGTTTCAAATCATCAATGGTGGTTGGGAGAGGTGGCCGAAACACCATATCCTTAACATAGCTCCATAAGAAAAAATCGCAGGGGGTAAGATCAGGGCTTCTTGGAGGCCAGTGATGAAGTGCTCTGTCACGGGCTGCCTGGCGGCCGATCCATCGCCTCGGGTAGTTGACGTTCAGGTTTCATAACTAACCTTTTTCGTAGGACTCTCCATACAGTTGATTGTGGAATTTGCAGCTCTCTGCTAGCTCTGCGAGTCGATTTTCCTGGGCTGCGAACAAATGCTTGCTGGATGCGTGCTACATTTTCATCACTCGTTCTCGGCCGTCCAGAACTTTTCCCTTTGCACAAACACCCATTCTCTGTAAACTGTTTATACAAACGTTTAATACACCACCTATCAGGAGGTTTAACACCATACTTTGTTCGAAATGCACGCTGAACAACTGTCGTCGATTCACTCCTGCCGTACTCAATAACACAAAAAGCTTTCTGTTGAGCGGTCGCCATCTTAGCATCAACTGACGCTGACGCCTAGTCAACAGCGCCTCAAGCGAACAAATGTACAACTAAATGAAACTTTATAGCTCCCTTAATTCGCCGACAGATAGTGCTTAGCTCTGCCTTTTGTCGTTGCAGAGTTTTAAATTCCTAAAGTTGTGGTATTCTTTATGAATCACCCTGTATCATGTGACCTCGAGCAAGTTGGCGTAGTTGTAACACAACGGACTCGCGTTCGAGAGGACGCCAGTTCAATGATTCAGCATTTAAGTCTTCTGTGATTTCCCTAAATAACTCTAGGCAACTCCCGGAGAAGATTCCCCTAGACGGAGCACCCTGGATTTCATTCTCATGTTTGAATGCAGTCCATCTCTAACAACCTCGTGCTCGACGAGAGACCAAATCCTAATCTTCCTTCCTGTTTACATCATGTAACGTCGATACTCATTTCATACCGTCCAAGAAAAATTTATTTCTCTTATTGGTAGCTCTGACTTCCACCCACCCACTTGGCGACACGTATCAAACACATGCGTTGCCATTAAAGGACACACCACAATATACAATGCAGGGATGGGCAAATACCCCATACACAACACGTTATGGAACAGATCGTATGGCATTGTTGGCATGGTTAAGTTCGGCCGCCGTATTACAAGTTCTTTTTTGTTGACGCCCCTTCGGCGACTTGCGAGTCAATGATGATGAAATACACACAACACCCAGTCATCACGAGGCAGTAAAAATACCTGTCCCCGCTGGGAATATAACCCGGGACCCCGAGCGCGGGAAGCGGGAACGCTACCGCAACACCACGAGCTGCGGACGTCACTATGCCTCCTCCTGTGTAGGAGACCCACTGGTATCTAAAGCAGCTTCCGGTCGGGGTCGTCTCGGAACGGATAAATATAGATCTTGTGAAGTATTTAAGGGACAATTACACCATTCTTCCTGCAAAACAGTAGCAAGTACAGGTAACGATGAAATTGAATCGCAGTCACCAACCATTCCCTCCAAAGTAGACCAATAAAGCTCAGTAATACTGGTATCTGGTGACTTTGGTAGCCACGAGAGAAGAGACAGTTCATCCTCGCGTTCACAAAATCAGTAACGGACGGTGCAAGTTATGTGTACAAGGGCCCTGTTGTCTTGGAACACAGAAGCATCACGGGCGAACAAACATTGTTCCATGGGATGGACCTGATCAACCAAAATGGTCACATACAGGATGGTCCATTGATCGTGACCGGGCCAAATATCTCACGAAATAAGAGTCAAACTAAAAAACTACAAAGAACGAAACTTGTCTAGCTTGAAGGAGGAAATCAGATGGCGCTATGGTTGGCCCGCTAGTTCGCGCTGTCATCGGTCAAATGGATATCAACTGCGTGTTTTCAAATAGGAACTCCCATTTTTTGTTACAAATTCTTGTAGTACGTAAAGAAATATGAATGTTTTAGTTGGATCACTTTTTTCGCTTTGTGATAGATGGCGCATGCTGTTACAGCGTGATTACTTGTAAATGCCATATTAATGCAATAAATGCTGACAATGATGTCCGTCAACCTCAATGCATTTGGCAGTATGTGTAACGACATTCCTCTCAACAGCGAGTAGTTCACCTTCCGCAAAGTTCGCACATGCATTGACAATGCGACGCATGTTGTCACGCGTTGTCGGTGGATCACGATAGCAAATAGTCTTCAACTTTCCCCACAGAAAGAAATCCGGGAACGTGCGAGCCATGATATGGTGCTTCGACGACCAATCCATTTGTCATGAAATATGCTATTAAATACCGCTTCAATCGCACGCCAACTATGTGCCGGACATCCATAACGTTGCAAGTACATTGCCATTTATTAATGCAGTGAAACATCGTGTAGTAACATCGGTAGAAAATTACCTAGGAAATCAGCATACATTGCACCATTTAGATTGCCATCAATAAAATGGGGGCCAATTATCCTTCCTCCCATAATGCCGCATCATACGTTAACCCCCTAAGGTCGCTGATTTTCGACTTGTCGCAGCAATCGTCGATTTTCCGTTGCCCAAAAGTGCATATTATGCCGGTTTACGTTACCGCTGTTGGTTAATGAGGCTTCGTCGCTAAATAGAACGCGCGCAAAAAATCTATCACCGTCCCGTGGCTGAACACTTCCTGTTTCCTTAAATAACGTAACTATCCGGCGAACTGTCCGGACACTTGGATGATGTCGTCCAGGACACCGAGCAGCATACATAGCACACGCCCGTTGGGCATTTTGATCACAATAGCCGTACATCAACACGATATCGACCTTTTCCGCAGTTGGTAAACGGTCCATTTTAACACGGGTAATGTCTCACGAAGCAAATACCGTCCGCACTGGCGGACTTATACGTACTTATACGTTTGTGACTATTACAGCGCCATCCATCACAAAGCGAAAAAAGTGGTCCAACTAAAACATTCATATTTCTTTACGTACTACAAGAATATGTAATAAAAAATGAGGGTTCCTATTTTAAAAAACGCAGTTGATATCCGTTTGACCTATGGCAGCTCTATCTAGCGGGCCAACCATAGCGCCATCTGGATTCCCCCTTCAAGCTAGACGAGTTTCGGGCTTTGTAGTTTTTTCGTTTGATGCTTATTTTATGAGATATTTGGCCCGGTCACTATCAATGGACCACCCTGTATAGCTTGGGAAAATGCGATCTTATCGAGTAACCATGGGGCCCACCGAGTACCACGATATTACTGCCCAAACCATCACCGAACCGCTGTTGTGATGTTAACTCGGCCAGGTTTTGTAAACAGTGAGAAACAAGATTCATTCGACACTGTGACTTCCATTGCTCCACTGCCTAGGTTTTATGGCCTCAGCGCCTCGTCTTCTTGTTAAGGGCATTTGCACCACTAATGCAAATGCCATGTGGTTTTTGAACTCCAACTCACCCTGCAGCTTCTTGCTTATGGAGCTCCCTTCGTGTTGTTTTGCTGTTGACAGTGTTCGCGAGTGCGACGTTCAATTTTGCAGTGATAATTGCAGCTATCGACCTCTTATGTTTTGTCACAACCCTCTTCAATGACAGTTTGTGACGATCACTCATCTGAGACTCTCGCCTGCGTTGTAACTTAGTGGATCATGTTTTCCCACATTTCCTATATGTGGTATAAATTTTTGATACGGAGTCTCTTGAAACACCATACTCTTCGGTTCCGTTTGTTACGGAACCACCCACTATACAAGCACCAATTTTTTTTTGGGTCATCAATCTTCTGACTCATCTGATGCGCCCTACCGCAATTACTCTCCTGTGCCAACCTCTTCATCGCAGAGTAGCACTTCCAATACACGTCCTCAATTATTTGCTGGATATGTTCCTGTCTCTGTCTTCCTCTACAGTTTTTAGCCTCCACAACTCCCCCTAATACAACAGAAGTTATTCCCTGACACTTCAATAGATGACTTATCAGCCTGCCCCTTCTTCACCTAAGTGTTTTCCATATATTTCTTTTATCGCTGATTCTTCTCAGAACCTCCTCATTCCTCACCTTATCAGTCCACCTAATTTTCAACACTCGTCTGTAGCACCACATCTCAAATACTCCGATTCTTTTCTGTTCCGGTTTTCACACAGCCCATGTTTCACTACCATACAAAGCTGTGCTCCAGACGTACATTCTCAGAAATTTATTCATGGAAATAAGATCTATGCCTGACACTAGTAGACTTGTCTTGACCAGGATGGCTCTTTTTTCAGTGCTAGTCTGCTTTCGATGTCCTCCATGCTCCGTCCGTCATTGCTTATTTTGCTGTCTGGGTATCAGAATTCATTAACTTCATGTACTTCGTGGCCATCATTCCTGATGTTAAGTTTCCCGCTAGTCTCAGTTCTGCTGCTTCTCATTGCTTTCGTCTTTCTTCGATTTACTTTCCTTCCAAAATTTGTTCTCATTAGACTGTTCATCAAAATCAGCAGATCAGCGCTGTTGCTACGGGGCAGGTTCGAACCCTGCCTCGGGCATGGATGTGTGTGATGTCCTTAGGTTAGTTAGGTTTAAGTAGTTCTAAGTCTAGGGGACTGATGACCTCAGATGTTAAGTCCCTTAGAGCAGATGTAATTCTTCCTCACTTTCATTCAGGACAGCACTGTGATCAGCGAATCGTATCATTGATATACTTTCACCTTGAGTATTAATTCCACTCCTGAAGATTTCTTTTATTTCCATGATTGCTCCTTCGATGTACTGATTGAACAGTAGGGGTGAAAGACTACACCTCTGTATTACACCCCTTTCAAATCCGAGCACTTCGTTCTTGGTCGTCCACTCTCATGATTCACTCTTGGGTCTTGTACATATTGTATATTACCCGTCTCTTCCTTTAGCATACTCCTATTATTCTCAAAATTTCGAACATCTTGCACCATTTTACACTGTCGGACACTTTTTTCAGGACGACAAATCCTATAAACGTGTCTTGGTTTTGTCTGTACTCTTACTTCCATTATAAACCACAACACCAGGATTATTTCTCTGGTGCCTTTACCTTTCTTAAAGCAGAACTGATCGTTATCTGGCAAATCCTGAATTTTCTATTCGATTCTTCTGTAGATTATTCTTGTCAGCAACTTGCATGCGTGAGCTGTTAGGCTGATTGTGCGACAATTCTCGCACTTGTCAGACCTTGCAGTCGTTTTGTTGCCACTTCCCCAATTATTTCAGAAATTCTGATGGAATGTTATCCCTTCTGCCTTATCTAACATTAAGTCGTCCAAAGCTCTCTTAAATTCTGATTCTAATACTGGATCCTTAATGCTACTGCCCTCGTTTTTAATTTCGCCGAAGGTTATTTTGACTTTTCGCATATGCTGAGTCAGTCCTTCCGACAGAAATTTCTTTGTCCATGTGTTCACATTTTTCACGCAGCCATATCGTCTTAGCTTCCCTGCGTTTCCTATTTATTTGATTCCTCACCGGCCTGTATTTCTGTATTCCTGAATTTCCCTGAGCATTTTTGTATTTTCTTCTTTCATCGATCAACTGAAGTATATGCCGCTGTGAATAATGTTTTCTTGACGCTCTCGAGCGTAAACAGATCTTCATCACTGCCAGCTCGGCACAATCCTGACGACTGTAGGGGTCCTGGATTGGACCCCTGTAACATGGTTCGTTAGTTTTTGCAATTCCCTGCTAGAAAGGAACAGACGTATTGGTTACTTAAACTGATTCTAGAGAATAAATAGTCTTTTCTTTCAGACATAATGTTAGGGTAGATGTTCCTTCATATCATTTTTATTTGTCATTTTTATCTACATATTTGCTTGATTCCCCATGGCTCTGCGAACCTGAAATGGCACCCTTAGTTTCGGTAGCAGCTCCGTCAGATGCATCCGTTTTGCTATAGAATGTCGTACAAGCTATAGTATATGAGCTGATTATGCATTCCCACTCCCCTAGACACTGGTTTCTAAGTTGAATATCGTAGTTTGGCTATTTTTGAAGTGTAGTCTTTGTGCACATTGCAGAGACATTTGACAGTTAACTTTATCTCTCGTGTTCAGAAGTTACTTGCCATAGTAAAGCTGTGTTGTTCAAATGGTTCAAATGGCTCTGAGCACTATGGGACTTAATATCTAAGGTCATCAGTCCCCTAGAACTTAGAACTACTTAAACCTAACTAACCTAAGGACATCACACACATCCATGCCCTAGGCAGGATTCGAACCTGCGACCGTAGCGGTCGTGCGGTTCCAGACTGAAGCGCCGAGAACCGCTCGGCCACTCCGGCCGGCGCTGTGTTGTACAAAAGAAAGATTACTATGGGTACATTTAGGCAAATACCTACATGAAGCAGAAATTTTCATTATTTTCCTGTTTTAGATTTTTGTAGAGTTAAATGGCCTTCAGCCTGTCGAGCGTCCTCTGATATGTTATTAGAACAAAACTGTGTTGTTCAAAAGAATCGGACGAGACCTACACGAGGGAGAAATTGCCCAAAGTTCCTGTTTCTGGGATTTCCTTATTATCAGTAAATTTGGCCTTCAACCCACCACATGTGTCCTCAATACAACGCAACAGCCAAATCATCTTGTTTACAGTGTAGAACATCAACCGCTGAAATGAATGACTACTTACACATATTTTGAATTTTATGTAATTTTAATATTTTTAAAGTTATTTCAGATAGTGCGTTTTCGTTTGTCACTCCTCCACTACCGCTGAGTCCCAACATTTTGGATTCATGCAATCAGTCAGGTTAACAGGTTCATTATACTGAGTAAAATGATTACCTGTATGAACGAGAAGATTCTGTCAGTAGCCTATTTAAAGATTTTTATTCAAACTTAGGTGTAGGCTGTGGAGCTGTTTCCACAAACCTGCTGAGTGTCTCGGGTGCTACTGACTGCTCTCTGACCTCTGGTATAAGAATACACTGAAAAGCAGTTATTGTTAATTTTCTTCCTGAAGAGGTAAGCCAGCGACTTGATTTCTTGTTGCCTCTTCCTTTTCGTAGGCTCCTGTAATCCAAAATACCTGGCTGTGTTAGTTTACATGTTTGTATTTACTCCTTCATTTTATTTAAACGAGGATTCAGTATCGTTACTGCTCATAAGAAATTTTATTATTAAGTAGCGATGCTTATAAAAACTATGTACTTTATGAACCCCATGAAAGCCTTGTGGCGATATGTATAACAGTGAATCATCTTTGTAAAGTAGTAAATTCGCAGTTGATTTGCGAATCTATTGTTATTCTAACGCACCCGTTAGTTGCATCTCCATCACCCCATCCATTTCGTATGGTGTTTAGACACATGGAGCGTACGTAAACTCCTAGTAAATTGACATTATTAATAAAGAAAGTACGTGATTCAAAACAAGTTAGTATTGTATATTCCATAGCCGTGTACTGTTTGTGCGTCAGCAAACAATCACCTCACATGCCAGTCGAGAAGTTAGTCTCTACCATCCGAGTTATCCGTTGCACGTAATAAATACAGAAATTATCTTAGTTTATGAATCAGTTCTTACATACGAAACGATAAGCTTTTTGGGCTATGAGGCTGCTGAAGACGGTCACGTATTTTGTTCCAGATGACTCAATAAGTCAGGATATCATCCACAACTCACAGTGACCCCACACGACGTTTTAAACATAGAAAAGCAAACAAAAGTAATAAAACAGCCCTCTTTAAGCAGATACGAAACTGAAACTCATTTTAAGAATACTCTGGATTTACAGGCCTCCCACGAATGAGGAATCTTAAAACAAACCTCGGCCGTCCGATAGCTAAAACTTTTTCGTCAGTGTGAAAGGCTTACCAGTTAAAATTGGTACAGGAACCAGAGAGAATCCAGGGAAGAGGAGTGCTTTCCTCAAATTAAGGTCTATGTTTGACTTCTCTTGGCCAGGAATGCCATTTTTGCCAGTGCTATCCGGCTTTATATGTCCTGCTGCCTAGGTAGCAGAATTTAAGAATTTCATATACTTTGCGAATTACTTATTACATTCGTCCTTCTTCGTTTTACTATCAATTCACATTCTGTACTCATTAGACGGTTCATTCCATTCAACGTATCATATAATTCTTCCTCACTTTCACTCAGGATACCAATGTGATCAGCGAATCTTACCACTGATATCCTTTCAACTCGAATTTTGATTCCATTGTTGAACTTTTCTTTTATTTCCATGATTGCTTCTTCGATGTACAGATTGAACAGTAGGGGCGAAAGACAACATCACTGTCTTGCACCCTTTTTAATCCGAGCACTTTGTTCTTGGTCGTCCACGCTTATTATTCCCTCTTGCCTCTTGCACATATTGTACATTAGCCAACTCTCCCTATAGCTTACCCCTATTTTTCTCAGAATTTCGAACATCTTGCAACATTTTACTTTGTCAGACGCTTTTCCCAGGTCGACAAAACCTATAAACGTGTCTTGATTTTTCCTTAGTCTTGCTTCCATTATCGACCCAACACCAGAATTGCTTCGCTGGTGCCATTACCTTTCCTAAAGCCGTTGTCTAACAAATCCTCAATTTGCTTTCTCATTATTCTGTATATTATTCCTGTCAGCAACTTGAATGCGTGAGCTGGTAAGCTGATTGTGCGATAATTCTCGCACTTGTCAGCTCTTGCAGTCTTCGGAATTGTGTGGGAGATATTTCTCCAAACGTCAGATGATATATCGCCATACTCATACATTCTACACACATCAGCGCGTGTGTAGAATTTCCGTAATTGCTTCTTCGATGTATAGACTGAACAGCAGGGTTCATAGATTTCATCCCTGTCTTACACCCTTTTTAATCCCAACGCTTTGTACTCGGTATTCCACTCTTATTATACGCTCTTAGTTCTTGTGCATATCGTATATTACCCATCTTTCCCTATAACGTATCCCTATTTTCCTCAGAATTTCGAACATATTGCACCATTTGAAATTGTCGAACGATTTTTCCAAGTCGAAAAGACCTATGAACTTCCATTGATTTTTCTTTAATCTTGCCTCAATTATTAATCGAAAGTCATACAACCTCTCCGGTAACTTTACCTGTTTTAAATTTAATCTAATCGTCATCCAACACAACCTCCATTTTATTTTCCGCTCTTCTGTATATTATTCTTGTCAGTAACTTTGATACATGGGCAGTTAAGCTGATTATTCTCGCACTTACCAGCTTTTGCAATCTTCGGAACTGTGTGGAAGATATTTTTCCGAAATGCAGATGGTGTATCGCCATACTCACACATTCTACCCACCTGCGCGAATAATCATTTTGTTGCCACTTGAAACACGTATGTATTCATTACCAGCGATGGCGAGGCATGACAGAATCTCTGACCAGAGAGTTATTTATAGTTGCGTGTAGCGAGTCGGCAGGAACAGTAGTTGTACTCCGTCTGTAGCAGTAGTCTATCGGCAGTAGTAGTAGCGAGTGGACGGTTGTACTGAGCAGAAGTCGGCATGCGTCGGCGGTGTGCTCTTCTCGCGACTCTGGTCACGATTCGGGACGATATGTATTGTTGTAGAAGGTAAAGACGCAGCATTGCGCACATCTAGTAACGTATGTTAATTGTAATTAAATTGTTCAAAAAAATGCCCCAATAATAACTTTTTATAAAGTAACTCTTTTAAAGAAAAACATTCATTTCAATTTAAAGAATATTTCCTATGCATTTCCTCCAAGAATCAAAATTAAATATACGCCAGCATTGCACGAAGCTCTGTCGATAGATAAGAGCAGATATAGATGCTGTTTTTTATTGAGGTAAGAATTTTTGCTTTTTTATTCAGAATACAGGGCCGAAGGTCAGCGCTGCTGTCCTTATAAAATTTATCAGGTTTAATTATGTCACAGGGACGAAGGTCAGCGCTGCTGCCCTTATAAAATTTACCAGATGTTACTATTTCTGCTGAGAGGTTCCATTTGGGTCATGGTTCACTATTTAATTAATATTGTTGTGTGGTTTTTGGTCAATTATCATTTATCAATTTTGTGGGGAGTTTACATTTGGCACCATTTTGCATTATTATCATTTCATAATTTTTGTTGGGGAGGTTACACTTGGCGACATCCGGACCAGGATCGTATTTCTTTGTGAATCTTCTGAGAAGTAGTCATATATCTGCTCTTATTTACTTAAATGTAATTAGCATTTCGCGCAACGCATTTTCTAATTTGTCAATCTTTCTTCCACAGATCATCGGCAATTTGTTGCTCTCAGTTATAATAGTGTTTGTTGGATTTTGCATTGTCTTTGTTTCATTTGTGAATAATTGTGATTTGTGTAAAACTGCCGCGAAAGACTGTGAACACTACATCGCGATGTATAATGAGTGAAATAACCGACTTAAATAATATGACCGATAGTACTTGCGACACTCAGTGTAATGATGACAATCCTCCATTTGTAGACAATCAGTGCGTACCGACCACTAATATTGATTTTGATCCTAGTGTTGAACAAACGAATTCAATTGTGTCCTCTGTTAATCTGACGACAATTGATGACGCGGGGCGTTCTGTTGCAATGAGCGCTTCCCAGCTTAACTCACCCGGTTTGCAGGATTTACGTGACGAACGGACAGATTTTTTTAATGAATATGAACAGTGTAATCAGAATACGACAGATTTATTTAATTCCGGTGTAGTGATTAACAGTGCACATGCAGTCACTGAACAATGTTCAGAAAACACAACACAGATACGGGACGAGTTTAATTTAAAGTCTCCAGAACTTTCACACACGCTGGATACGGAAATCGATAAGAAATTAGAACAACAGATCAGTCAAATTGACGAAAGCATTAAAGTAACAGAAATGAAAATTATTTCAGTTAATAACACGTCACAGAATACGCCACGTTGCGAACTTTTGTCACATTCACGCAGCCAGTATAACTTAAGCAATTTACAGAGACTACGCAACTTAAAACCCGAAAAGCTACGCGACTTAAAATCCGAAAAGCTACGCGACTTAAAATCCGAAATGACACATACAAACAGATTCTTATGTAATCGTGAACCTGTTCACACATTCAGTGATGAGAACGTCGATTATAAGCAATTTGTATGTGTAAAAAAATCTAAGGTATTTGAAAATGACAGAGCACAAATACACGCATTGAACTGGATACGTCGATTTATTTTTGTACTTTCACCGCCATTACTTGTAATACAGAAACTAGAATTAGCAAAGATACGGCAATTTGTTTTTGAATTTTCACCAGCACTGCCTGAAACGCAAGAGCCAAACTGTATTTGCAGCGCGTAATAGACCTCAGGGGATACATTACGCTTTAATGAGTATGTGCCGTAGCGTGCACAGGGCCCTGAGCCGTAGTAGTGCTGTTTCATCTTTAGTTTTCTGCACTGCTGCCTTCTCTTCTACTATCCTTTATATCTATCAAAACAACTCTTTAACTATTGCTCTACCTAGAATTAAGAAGAATGAGTAAAGAAAACCCGATATGACAAATTTTACCGAAAGTGACAGTTCTCTTTAGACACTCCCGAAATGACAAACACGAGAACTTTAATAACAGAAAAAATTATAATCATCAGTATGTGTAAAAAAATTATCAGCAACAGGAACCACATTTTAGCAATAATAGATGTTTTTCACCGCAACAGCAACAAAACCAGCCGGTTAGCATACCTAACCAACAATGCAGTGTGCAAGGTCAGCCAAGCTTTAATGTTTCGCCGCGTGCACGTAAAGTCTCAGCTCCAACAAATAGTAATGCACAGCAGCAAGGAAATAACTACGTACAGAAAACACACTATTTTAATTCCTATCGCAATGCGCCATATAGAAATGACTGTCATGACAGACGTAAAAGTAATGAGCACAATTTTCAGCGTATGTATAATAACAGTCGGTCTTATCAGCAGCAAGAACATCCGCCACAACAAATAATCATGAATGAACCAGGCAATAGGTATCATTCAGAACGTAATACGTCAAGAAGAAATAACAGAACAGTTCAAATAGTCGAAATGGCACAGCATCCTGCTGAAAATAATAACACGCCAGATATAATTTGAGTAAATACAGTACAGGTTGCATATTCTAGTAACGCAAGCGATACTTTTGACATGCAGAATCTTGTACACGAGAATGTTATTTGAAACGTGCTTTGTTGAGTGCACCACTTTTATTGCACCCAGATCTTACTAAAAAATTTTCCATTGCTACCTACAGTTCTAACACCGCTTTAGACGTACATATTTTTCAGGAAATTGAAGAAGATGGTTGTACAGTAATTAAAAACATCGCTTTTGCAAGTCGCATTCTGTCAATTGCTGAACGTAATTATTCTGTTACAGAACTTGAAACATTATGTGATGTTTGGGCTTTTACGAGATTTCGGCATTTTCTTTATGGAAGACATACCACCGTTTACACAGACCACAGAGCGATACAGTTTTTACTTTCGGCTAAATTTTCTCACGACAGATTAAGCAGATGGAAACTTTATTTGCAGGAATTTAATTTTACAATTGTTCACATTCCCGGCACACAAAATGTTGTAGCAGACGCACTATCTCGTTCTCAGCAACAATCAGCAAGACATCGCAACCAACTTCTGCAAAGCAAATTTCAGCGTCATGTACATTCAACAAGTTGCATTTGAACATTTTATTTCGTCGTCATTACAAGACATAGTACAAGAGCAAAGTAAAGACAACGTATGGAAAGAGATTAAACACCTTTGGCGAGATAGGAATAATGTTACCATTAGAAACCATTACACTGTACGAAATGAGATTATGTTTCGCCGCTCTCATCCAGACAGCAACAATTGGTTATTATGCATTCCTGACGAACTTGTTAACAAATTAATCCGGTATACTCATTTAAGTTACGCACATTACGGAGCCAGAAAATGTTTTCTTATACTGAGACAGAACTGTTATTTTACGAACATGGATAAACGTATTCGACGAGTTTTAGCGTCATGTAAAATCTGCCAGAAAGCTAAATCAGATACGACTTGACATAATCCTCCATTACATCCCATTGTACCTGCTAAATTGAGACATATGGCCGCTGTAGACATTTTTGGTCCGATTCCCAGAACTAATAGAGTTTTTTGCTACATCTTTGTCGGTGTTGAACTCACTTCAAAATTTGTTACCTTCACTCCGTTACGCAAAGCTACTGCTAAAACTGTTTCGAAAGCATTTGTAAAACATTTTCTATTTCATGTAGGGCATGTGTTGAAAGTAATTTCCGACAATGGATCACAGTTTCGATCTGCTATATGGACACGTATGTTACGAGTTAGAAACATTTCTCCGATCTATATATCCAGGTACCATCCTTCTTCGAACCCTTGTGAACGATTAATGAAAGAAATTGGTAAACTGTGCAGAGTATACTGCCATAAAAGACATATTGATTGGGACACACACATACTTTCATTCCAGGATGTAATTAATTCCGTACCAAATGAATCCACTATGCTGTCTCCGTCTGTTATACTGAAAAATGTTGAACCACCTAACAAAATTAAAGAATTAGTAACATTTCCTACATCTCGTCGACTACAACACCATGAAATAATTGACATCGCGCTGAACAACATCAAACGTGCCGCAGAGCACCGGAGAAGACAGCAAAAACAGGTTTGTACACGCCGTGACTTTCACATTGGACAGAAGATATTAGTACGTACACACTATTTATCCAATAGAGTAAAAGGTAGGTGCAGTAAATTTGAACTTCTATACGCAGGTCCATATCGGATTCGCAGCATTCCTCGCCCCAATGTTGTACACGTCGAAACTTTGAGAACCAGAAAAATCAAAAGAAACCACCACATATCGAATATCAAACCTTTTATTGAATGAAGATACTTTATGATTTAACATGCTGTAATGCCATTTGCTAATTTTTACGACACGTTATGCAATTATATTTATGTGACTACTTACTGATGATTGTCTTATTTTTCTTGGCAAGTGCCCGGCAAGGTAAGGTTAGCAGGTCGCTCTTCTTGTCGTTACACGTCAGACCGTGCACATTTTCCAGATAAACTTACGTATCTTATGAATAATTATGCAATTTTATCTAGTGACATATTAATTTTATTAAATTCTCTTTCCATTAAAGTCTTTAATTCTCGCCTCTATTAACTACACAACATACAAGCTGAACACACATTAAGTCACATTTCTTGTCATCATTTTTTATGTATGTACGATTGTTTTTCCTGTTTTGTTTGTATGCACTATGAAATAGTTAAGATATAGCAAACACCAGTTGACTTTGACATTTTGCCTTATGATATCTTAACATCGTGTCTACTTTACCTTTTTTTTGCTGCTACATTGTGATACTCTGTGTACATTTTTTGCCTCTGAACACTGTCTATGTTTTTGACATATTACGTTTTCTGTCAAGCTATGCTGTATGCTCAGTTATGCTACTATAAACCAGTTTTTATTTAATGGATTGTTGTTGTTGTGGTCTTCAGTCCTGAGACTGGTTTGATGCAGCTCTCGATGCTACTCTATCCTGTGCAAGGTTCTTCATCTCCCAGTACCTACTGCAACCTACATCCTTCTGTATCTGCTTAGTGTATTCATCTCTTGGTCTCCCTCTACGATTTTTACCCTCCACGCTGCTCTCCAATACTAAATTGGTGATCCCTTGATGCCTCAGAACATGTCCTACCAACCGATCCCTTCTTCTGGTCAAGTTGTGCCACAAACTTCTCTTCTCCCCAATCCTATTAAATACTTCCTCATTAGTTATGTGATCTACCCATCTAATCTTCAGCATTCTTCTGTAGCATCACATTTCGAAAGCTTCTATTCTCTTCTTGTCCTAACTATTTATCGTCCATGTTTCACTTCCATACATGGCTACACTCCATACGAATACTTTCAGAAATGACATCCTGACACTTAAATCAATACTGGATGTTAACAAATTTCTCTTCTTCAGAAACGTTTTCCTTGCTATTGGCAGCCTACATTTTATATCCTCCCTACTTCGACCATCATCAGTTATTTTGCTCCCCAAATAGCAAAACTCCTTTACTACTTTAAGTGCCTCATTTCCTAATCTAATTCCCTCAGCATCACCCGACTTAATTGGACTACATTCCATTATCCTTGTTTTGCTTTTGTTGATGTTCATCTTATATCCTCCTATCATGACACTGTCCATTCCATTCAACTGCTCTTCCAAGTCCTTTGCTGTCTCTGACAGAATTACAATGTCATCGGCGAACCTCAAAGTTTTTATTTCTTCTCCATGAATTTTAATACCTACTACGAATTTTTCTTTTGTTTCCTTTACTGCTTGCTCAATATACAGATTGAACAACATCGGGGAGAGGCTACAACCCTGTCTCACTCCCTTCCCAACCACTGCTTCGCTTTCATGTCCCTCGACTCTTATAACTGCCATCTGGTTTCTGTACAAATTGTAAATAGCCTTTCGCTCCCTGTATTTTACCCCTGCCACCTTTAGAATTTGAAAGAGGGTATTCCAGTCAACATTGTCAAAAGCTTTCTCTAAGTCTACAAATGCTAGAAATGTAGGTTTGCCTTTCCTTAATCTTTCTTCTAAGATAAATAGTAAGGTCAGTATTGCCTCACTTGTTCCAGTGTTTCTACGGAATCCAAACTGATCTTCCCCGAGGTCGGCTTCTACTAGTTTTTCCATTCGTCTGTAAAGAATTCGTGTTAGTATTTTGCAGCTGTGACTTATTAAACTGATAGTTTAATCTGTCAACACCTGCTTTCTTTGGGATTGGAATTATTATATTCTTCTTGAAGTCTGAGGGTATTTCGACAATACGTGATGAAGAGTAAATGGATCAGAATTGACAAGTATTAACAAGAATACTATACACATCGTAGAATAGCAGTCTTAACTAATTTTTTCTTTCAGAATACAAGGCGATTGATGCAGGCTGTCAGACAGCACTACACTTCTTAGTTTTAGTGATGAAAGATGCTAGAAATAAGGAATAGTTGTGTAATGAGTAATGAAGTGACTTTTTTTGCAGATGATAATGAATGGTGATGAATAATGATGAAGAATATGCTACTATGGATAATGAAGTTTTTCTTTACAGGTGAAGATAATAATGGAGTTATGGTGATATGGATAATGAAGTTTTTCTTTGCAGATGAAAGTAATGATGAAGTTTATATATTTGCTGTTAGTTAAGAGATGCTATGTAGTTATTTATGTACTTGTTGCAGTTCGTTTTGACAGTATGTGTTATATTGCATAGTATGATGACTGAAGGTTTTGGAAAGGACAGCTAGGGAACACATTTTTTTATACACATTTCACTACTTGTTAATTCGAAGTTCACTACTTTTCAGCATAAAGTGCGTTTCTTCTTTCAGTTTCATAATCCATTTTTGTATTTTGCAGGAGAAATTATTTATGAAATTAATGTGCTATAAGCAGTTGTTCATTAAACCTATGTCATTTATGAATGTGATTACATATACTCTACTTGTTTCATAATCTTGCTACAGCTGACTCATGACGAATGACGTTACACATCTTCATTTGCAGCAACAACTCAAAAGCAAATATTTTCATTCTTCAGTAATTACCCAACGCAATGCATTGGTTAAAGAAAAAAAAAGAAGCTCCTGTTATCAATGATGACCTCTGATGGTTTATAATTAGGCAATGAGTGCCAATGTTCTCTGTAAAACGATTCATGAACATTATTCTGTAATACTATGTCATTTATTACCTCCTGTTTTCAATGATGACTTCTGATGGTTTATAATTAGGCAGTGAGTGCCAATGTTCTCTGTAAAACGATTTATGTACATTATTCTGTAATACTATGTCATTTATTAGCTCCTGTTTTCAATGATGACTTCTGATGGTTTATAATTAGGCAATGAGTGCCAGTGTTCTCTGTAAAACGACTCATGAACATTATTCTGTAATACTATGTCATTTATTAGCTCCTGTTTTCAATTATGACCTCTGATGGTTTATAATTAGGCAATGAGTGCCAGTGTTTTCTGTAAAACGACTCATGAACATTATTCTGTAATACTATGTCATTTATTAGCTCCTGTTTTCAATGATGACCTCTGGTGGTTTATAATTAGGTAATGAGTGCCAATGTTCTCTGTAAAACGATTTATGTACGTTATTCTGTAGTACTATGCCACTTATTAGCTCCTGTTTTCAATGATTACTTCTGATGGTTTATAATTAGGCAATGAGTGCAAATGTTCTCTGTAAAACAACTCATGAACATTATTCTGTAATACTACATACATGGTACAGAAATGTTCAATAACTGGGCAATGAGTGGCACCAACTATTAGTGTAATTCTCAATGGAGACTAGTATGTGACTTAATGTCTTTCACCTTCTGACCTAATTACCTGGAATTACTGCAATATCCGTTTGTCCTGTATATCCTCATGATCATGGAGCACTATATTTGGTTTTTGCACTAATTCTACGTTGATGCACCTTACAAGAACGTGGTGTTGACACGACATGCTGTCCACCACCGTGAGCGATGGAGATGCTATTATTGTCCCACTGTCTGGGATATTACTACGCCTGGAATATTACTACGACATTTCAGTGACTTGGCTACGCTGATTGATACTTCTGGGAAAAGAACTTCAGATTGTCTCACTTGGTGTTGTGCTTCTGTAGAAAGATATGGACTTTCAGTGCAGCTGTGTGCAACCTAAAGTGCTACAACCATGATACAATCCTTCCCTTTCCTATCCTAATTCTTGTAACATAGTGAAAATCATTTTTGCTAACATGATTTGTATTCATGACCTATACATTTTTTGATTTGCTGGTATGTTCTGAACTACAGTGCGTGTGCACTCTTGTCATTTGTTAACATGATTTCTACTAATTGCATATACAATTTTGATTTGCTGATATGTTGTGAACCACAGTGCATGTGCACTTATGTCATTTGTTAATTTGTTTTGTACTCATTGTATATATATTTTGTCATTACCTGATATGTTCTGTACTCGGTGCATGTGCAATATATTTATTTCATGTTCTATACCTATATATATATATATATATATATATATATATATATCTGTATATTCTGTGATTGTAAAGTTAGTTAGTTGACAAAAATTTGTTGCTCATGGCAAGTCCAAATGACTCACCATCGCTGCCAAATTTTTGCCCCCCCCCCCCCCCCCAGTGGAGGGTTATGAAACAGGTATGTATTCATTACCAGCGATGGCGAGGCACGACACAATCTCTGACCAGAGAGCTATTTATAGTTGCGTGTAGCGAGTCGGCAGGAACAGTAGTTGTACTCCGTCTGTAGTAGTAGTCAGTCGGCAGTAGTAGTAGCGAGTGGACGGTTGTACTGAGCAGAAGTCGGCATGCGTCGGCGGTGTGCTCTTCTCGCGACTCTGGTCAAGATTCGAGATGATATGTATTGTTGTAGAAGGTAAAGACGCAGCATTGCGCACATCTAGTAATGTACGTTAATTGTAATTAAATTGTTCAAAAAAATGCCCCAATAATAACTTTTTATAAAGTAACTCTTTTAAAGAAAAACATTCATTTCAATTTAAAGAATATTTCCTATGCATTTCCTCCAAGAATCAAAATTAAATATACGCCAGCATTGCACGAAGCTCTGTCGATAGATAAGAGCAGATATAGATGCTGTTTTTTATTGAGGTAAAAATTTTTGCTTTTTTATTCAGAAAACAGGGCCGAAGGTCAGCGCCGCTGTCCTTATAAAATTAATCAGGTTTAATTATTTCACAGGGACGAAGGTCAGCGCCGCTGTCCTTATAAAATTTATCAGGTTTAATTATTTCACAGGGACGAAGGTCAGCGCCGCTGCCCTTATAAAATTTATCAGGTTTAATTATTTCACAGGGACAAAGGTCAGCGCCGCTGTCCTTATAAAATTTATCAGGTTTAATTATTTCACAGGGACGAAGCTCAGCGCCGCTGTCCTTATAAAATTTATCAGGTTTAATTATTTCACAGGGACGAAGGTCAGCGCCGCTGTCCTTATAAAATTTATCAGGTTTAATTATTTCACAGGGACGAAGGTCAGCGCCGCTGTCCTTATAAAATTTATCAGGTTTAATGATTTCACAGGGACGAAGGTCAGCACTGCTGCCCTTATAAAATTTATCAGGTTCAATTATTTCACAGGGACGAAGGTCAGCACTGCTGCCCTTATAAAATTTATCAGGTTTAATTATTTCACAGGGACGAAGGTCAGCGCTGTTGCCCTTATAAAATTAATCAGGTTTAATTATTTCACAGGGACGAAGGTCAGCGCCGCTGCCCTTATAAAATTTATCAGGTTTAATTATTTCACAGGGACGAAGGTCAAAGCTGCTGCCCTTATAAAATTTATCAGGTTTAATTATTTCACAGGGACGAAGGTCAGCGCGCTGCCCTTATAAAATTTCACAGGTTTAATTATTTCACAATGACGAAGGTCAGCGCCGCTGTCCTTATAAAATTTATCAGGTCTAATTATTTCACAGGGACGAAGGTCAGCGCCGCTGTCCTTATAAAATTTATCAGGTTTAATTATTCCACAGGGAGGAAGGTCAGCGCCGCTGTCCTTATAAAATTTATCAGGTTTAATTATTTCACAGGGACGAAGGTCAGCGCCGCTGTCCTTATAAGATTTATCAGGTTTAATTATTTCACATGGAAGAAGGTCAGCGCTGCTGCCCTTATAAAATTTATCAGGTTTAATTATTTCACAGGGACGAAGGTCAGCGCTGCTGTCCTTATAAAATTTATCAGGTTTAATTATTTCACAGAGACGAAGGTCAGCGCCGCTGTCCTTATAAAATTTGTCAGGTTTAATTATTTCACAGGGACGAAGGTCAGCGCCGCTGCCCTTATAAAATTTATCAGGTTTAATTATTTCACAGGGACAAAGGTCAGCGCTGCTGTCCTTATAAAATTTATCAGGTTTAATTATTTCACAGGGACGAAGGTCAGCCCTGCTGCCCTTATAAAATTTATCAGGTTTAATTATTTCACAGGGACGTAGGTCAGCGCCACTGTCCTTATAAAATTTATCAGGTTTTATTATTTCACAGGGACGAAGGTCAGCGCTGCTGTCCTTATAAAATTTATCAGGTTTAATTACTTCACAGAGACGAAGGTCAGCGCTGCTGCCCTTATAAAATATATCAGGTTTAATTATTTCACAGGGACGAAGGTCAGCGCCACTGTCCTTATAAAATTTATCAGGTTTAATTATATCACAGGGACGAAGGTCAGCGCCGCTGTCCTTATAAAATTTATCAGGTTTAATTATTTCACAGGGACGAAGGTCAGCGCCGCTGTCCTTATAAAATTTATCAGGTTTAATTATTTCACAGGGACGAAGGTCAGCGCTGCTGCCCTTATAAAATTTATCAGGTTTAATTATTTCACAGGGACGAAGGTCAGCGCCGCTGTCCTTATAAAATTTATGAGGTTTAATTATTTCACAGGGACGAAGGTCAGCGCTGCTGCCCTTATAAAATTTATCAGGTTTAATTATTTCACAGGGACGAATGTCAGCGCTGCTGCCCTTATAAAATTTACCAGATATTATTATTTCTGCTGAGAGGTTCCATTTGGGTCATGGTTCACTATTTAATTAATATTGTTGTGTGGTTTTTGGTCAATTATCATTTATCAATTTTGTGGGGAGTTTACATTTGGCACCATTTTGGATTATTATCATTTCATAAATTTTGTTGGGGAGGTTACACACTTCCCCCAATGATTTTAGAGATTCTGATGGAATATTATCTATTCATTCTGTCTTATACCACCTTAAGTTTTCCAAAGAGCTTTTAAATTCGGATTCTAATATTGCATGCCCTATCTCTTCTCTATTGACGCCTGTTTATTCTTCTATCACGTCATCCGACAAGTCTTTCCTATCATAGTGGCCTTCAACGTACTCTTTCAATCTATCCGCTGTCACTCTACATTTAACAGTGTGATTTCCATTGCACTCTTAATGTTACTACCCTTGTTTTTAATTTCACGGAAGGTTGTTTTGACTCTTATATAAGCTGAAGCAATCCCTCCGAGAATCATTTATTTTTCGATTTCTTGACATTTTTCCTACAGCTACTTCACTTTACCTTCCGTGCACTTCTTTTTCATTTCTTTCCTAAGCGTCATGTGTTTCTGTATTCCTGAATTTCCCTGAACATGTTTGTACTTCCTTCTTTCATCGATCTACTGAAGTATTTCGTCTGTTATCCATAGTTTCTTCGCAGTTTTCTTCCTTGTACCCACGGTTTTCTTTCCAGCTTCTGTGGCTGAGGGAAATTCAAATAAATCTCTTCATTTCTTAATACTTCCATATCCCACTTCTTTGTGCATTGATTCTTCCTAACTAGCCTCTTAAACTTCAGCCTACTCTTCATCATTGCTAAATTGTGATAGGAGTCTATATCTGTTCTTGAGTACGTCTTACAATCCAATATCTGATTTCGGAATCTCTACCTGACTATGATTTAATCTAACTGAAATCTTCCCAAGTGTACCTCCTCCTCATGTGATTCTTAAACGGAGTATTGCAGAACTCGATCATTCTTTCTCCTCTCTCAGTCCTACTACCAAGCCCGTATTCTCTCGGAACTCTTTCTTCTAGTCCTTCTCCTATAACCGCATTCCATTCTCCCGTGACTGTTAGATTTTCATCACTCTTTACGTATGGATTTACCTGTTCAGTATCGTCGTATACCTTCTCTATCTTCCCATGTTCATCTTGCAACGTCGGCATGTATACCTGAACTATATTTGTGTGTATTGGTTTGCTGCCGATTCTGATGAGAACAACCCTATCACTAAACTGTTCGCAGCAACACACTCTCTTCCCTACCTTCCTATTCATAACTAATTCTATTCCTGTTATACCATTTTCTGCTGTTGTTGACATTACCCCATACTCATCTGAGTAGAAATCGTTGACTTCCATTTCACTTCAGTAGCCCCCACTACACCTAGAATGCAGATTTGCATATTTTCTAGCGTGCTTTCCACTTTCAAACTTCTAACATTCCGCACCTCGACTCGTACAACGCCACCCATTCAACGTTTTTCTCACGGTCACCTCCCCCTTGCCATTCCCCTCCCGAAATCCGTATGGGGGATTAGTCCTAAATCTCTTGCCAGTGGAGAGATCGTGATGACACTTTTTTAATTACAGGCCACATGCCCCGGGGTGTATTTAGTACAGTGATTTCCATTGCCTTCTGCATCCTCATACCGTTGATCATTGCTGTTTCTTCCGCCTTTTGGGGCAGTTTCCCACCTCAAGAGAAAGAGAGTGAACTGAACCTCTGTCCGCTCCTCCTCCCTCTTTAACATAGCCACTGGCTGAATGAGGCTGACTTCTTATGTCGAAGTCTTTGGCCACCAATGTTGATCACTTTTATTCAAAATCTTAGAGATGACGGGGTCCGAATATTGCCAGTGGACGCTTTGATTACTAATCAGGGAAACTACCTCTAGACTACAGTTGCAGATCATTTAATAACCGCGGAAACGTCCCGGAGATGCTTACGCAGTAGCAATAGCGATTGCTACAAGAAAGGCATTGTGCCTCATGGTGGTATTTGCTGTCAAAATTATGAGAGCATGTTTCCTGGGGGAATCAAATAATATTATGTTGCGCCCTATGAAGTCAAAATTAGAGAGATACGAACTCAGAAGGAGACATACCACTCTTCCGATGCACAATTCCCGCTTGAAACGCAAAGTTTCGTTATCCCCTACCCACGGGCAAACATTTTGAAGAATTCGAACGGCAGTTGTTATTCTAATACTTTTATTGCAGTTTTCTGTCGTATTTTTCGATTAAATATTGAACATTTTAAGATCTAATGAATCTGGAGATTTCCAGTATCTGAATGAGAAATGTCACAATAAACTGCAATAAAAATACACACATTAAAAAAAGTTTTGCATCACCCCGGTTCCTACAACTCCTGAATATGGACGTTGACTGTGGGTATTCTATCACAGACACAGTCGCTTTGACTGTTCAGAGATGCCACTAAACTCGCACAAAGATGTAAAAACAATGCATGTGCAGCGCCTATTAGACGGAGGGGGTCCGACAGCCGATCAGTTCCAGTCATTCCACCAGGAAGAAGGTACACACCTCGTGTTGTCTGTAGTTCAGCCAAGCCTAGACGGTCAATACCGCGGTTCGATCGCTTTCGTATTGTTACTTTCTGCCAGGAAGGGCTCTCAACAAGGGAAGTGTCCAGGCGTCTCGGAGTGAACCAAAGCGATGTTGTTCGGACATGGAGGAGATACAGAGAGACAGGAACTGTCGATGACATGCCTCGCTCAGGCCGCCAAAGGGCTACTACTGCAGTGGATGACCGCTGCCTACGGATTATAGCTCGGAGGAACCCTGACAGCAACGCCACCATGTTGAATGATGCGTTGCGTGCAGCCACAGGACGTCGTGTTACGACTCAAACTGCGCGCAGTAGGCTGCATGATGCGCAACTTCACTCCCGACGTCCATGGCGAGGTCCATCTTTGCAACCACGACACCATGCAGCGCGGTACAGATGGGCCCAATAACATGCCGAATGGACCACTCAGGATTGGCATCATGTTCTCTTCACCGATGAGTGTCGCATACCCCTTCAACCACACAAACGTCGGAGACGTGTTTGGAGGCAACCTGGTCAGGCTGTACGCCTTAGACACACTGTCCAGAGAGTGCAGCAGAGTGGAGGTTCCCTGATGTTTTGGGGTGGTATTATGTGAGACAGACGTGGTCATGGAAAGCGCCGTAACGGCTGCACGTTACGCAAATGTCATCCTCCGACCGATAGTGCAACCGTATCGGCAACATATTGGCGAGGCATTCGTCTTCATGGACGACAATTCGCGCCCCCAACCGTGCATATCTTGTTAGTGACTTCCTTCAGGATAGCGACATCGTTCGACTAGAGTTGCCAGCATGTTCTCCGGACATGAATCCCATCGAACATGCCTGGGATGGATTGAAATGGGCTGTTTATGGACAACGTGACTCACCAACCTCTCTGAGGGATCTACGCCGAATCGCCGTTGAGGAGTGGGACGAACTGGACCAACAGTGCCTTGATGAACTTGTGGATAGTATACCACGACGAATACAGGCGTGCATCAATGCAAGAGGACGTGCTACTGGGTAATAGAGGTACCGGTGTGTTCAGGAATCCGGACCACCACCCCTGGTCTCGCTGTATAGTGGTACAACATACAGTGTGTGGTTTTCACGAGGAATATAAAGGGGGAAATAATGTTTATGTTAATCTCTATTCCAGTTTTCTGTACAGGCTCCGGAACTCTCGGAACCGAGGTGATGCAAAACTTTTTTTTATTTGTGTATTAGAAGAAAAATTCTGTTCTCGTGGACTTATTTTCACTTCACACGATGTTCATCTCTCACAACAACTTGTGTTATCTTCAAGTTTATTTTTGTTGACCATAATCGCTATTTATGGGAAAACCAGTAACCGTGTCATTATTAAATAAGTCCTCACGTTACAATTCAGGCAATGTACCAATTGCAGTTCACAATTTACGCGTAGCTGGAATTGCAAGAGATAATCTGGTGAAGTCCACGTATTCTATCTGTGTTGTCTACAAGAGCACTCTTTCAGGCTGAGAACCTTACAATACAAGAAAGCCTGAAGTTTTTGTATGATAGGCCTAAACAATATTTCAATCATTGTTGCAGACGCACCGAATGACATCTGAGGTGAGAGAGGCATGGCTGGTGGAGGATCACTTGCATTGTCTGCACATTTTTCCGACTTCAGTCATCTGAATTGTTTTCTGTCGGATTACTTAAGACAATCAGCTCATGCAGTAGACATTCCGGATACAAAGACATTTCACCAAACTGCCATTGAAACTTACAAAAGCATTTGACGTAATCCACGTGTATGAATATTTTGGGAACGGCCGATGGTATGAAGAAAATATGCTTATGCACATACAAGCAGCGGAAGTGTTCTATCAATTTACGACCTAGTAACCTTCATGAATGCTAATTTATGAATGAAAAAAATGAAGAATTTATTTAGATATGTTGTGTAGTCTTTTTCTTCTTCTTTGGGCGGGGATAATTTACTATCGTAATTTTTTAATCGTGTTTCTGCCTCACTCTGTATAACACTTCGTTCAGTTGTGAAAATTTGCTTCTGATCGTATTTAATGTAGTAGACCCTGTGTAAATACCCATGGGGGCGTGGCTGATAATTAAAATTTTCCGATGGGTAATTACAAAGAAAGTTTAATAACTGTTCATCCATTAATTTAAATCATTATTTTAAAAGTCACCAGTATTATTTCAATTTCGTTCCACTTTAACATTAATAAATGCTTAACCAATAATTACGTAACATTTTCATATACCAGCATTAACAGACGACGCTATGTGGCAGAAGACACAGATTTTGAAACGAATGTTTGAACGACGTTATTTGCAATTCGCGTGCAGTCAGCGATAATGCAGCTAACCGCAACCGGATGCTTGCTTTTCGCGGTGTTTTGAATAGTGGGATCGGATCATCATACCGCTTGTCGTTCGTTGTTAGCTTGCGTGGCGAGCAAAACTAACAGATGGTGAAATATTTGCACGTTGTCATCTCTGTGAATTTCTTTCGAAGACTAAATATGTTAATCACCGTATTGCACAGAAATTATGTGAATACGTTAGCAGCCCATAGTAACTAGCCATTTTTCTTCCCTGGAACTTTACTAACACAGTGCTCAAGATGAAGAGTTTTGGTGTTTCCAGAAAGTACAATGTTGCTCGATTCAAGCAAAGAACAACACCCATTCATACATTAAAGATGTCGGAATTTGTTAGCAGTAATAAATTACTCCAGCAACAACTATTTCATTAGAAACTCGACGTGTTAAGTGCTCGGGTTGTAAGATCATTTCCAGGGAACGAAGGAATACTTCTCGGTTATTCATTTTCGAGACACAATACAATTTCTTCGACACCGCGAGCACCCTACATGTTGGACTTAATATTATAGTGGAGGTTCGGTTTTTTACTCCATAAAGCCGTAAGGAATGCTGACTTCGTTCGCCACAACTTACTTAGGTGAAAGCGATAGCAGCGGAAAAAAGAAAGTAAGAAAAGTATATTTTTACAGTCTCAGTGACATGACGTAAACAAATGACAACTACATCTGATCGCTTATACTGATCGTAAGATCTAGTTTTTCACAATTAGGGTCAGTTAAAATATAAATCACATACTGTACCAAAAGGAACAGTGAGGATGCCGGTGTATAAAATTTCTGCATTGTGTGACTTCTATCTAAAGGATTTTGACTCATCAGTAATTTTGAACACTTATATCTGAAGATAATCATTATATAAGATGTAAAATAGTCATCAGACATTATATAATGTGAATGAGATTGTAAAAATGAACTTTTATTAATATGCACAGTTGTGGGATGTCCCGTGATGGAATGCTGTCCTTTATAAAAAATAACCGGCTGAATAGAATGCCAGCATTTACATTATTTACACTTAGCACTGGCCGCAATCTAATTAAACAAGAAAATGTTAGAAATTATCAGTATTAACTGGGAAGATTTGTCTAATGTGATAGAAGGAGAAACAGGAGTTGATTTAGAAGAGCTGAGGGAAACTAGTATTAGAATCAGAATTCAAAAGAGCTTTAGGGGGATGAACATCAAAGAAGGCTGAAGGGATAGATACTATTTCATCATAATTTCTAAAATCATTGAGGGAAGTGACAATAAAACGTCTATTCGCGTTGGTGTGCAGAATGTTTGAGTCTGGCGACATACCATCTGACTTTTGGAAAAATATCCGCCACACAATTTCAAAGACTGAAAGAGCTGACAAGTGCGAGAATTATCGCACAATCACCTCAACAGCTCACGCATCCAAGTTGCTGACAAGAATAATATACAGAAGAATCGAATAGAAAATTGAGAATTTGTTAGATGATCACTTTGGCTTTAGGAAAGGTCAAGACACCATACAAGCAAGTCTGGCGTTGTGGTTGATAATGTAAACAAGACTAAAGAAAAATCAAGACATGTTTATAGGACTTATCGACCTGGAAAAAGCGTTCGACAATGTAAAATGGTGAAAGATGTTCGAAATTCTGAGAAAAATAGTGGTAAGCCATAACGAGAGACGGGTAATATACAATATGTACAAGATTACATATTACATATTATTATTAAACAATTCACACAATCAGACCAAATAAAAAAAAGGGAATGATCCACAGACAGTGCTCCAAGGATCGACCTAAGAAACGTTCAAAAGTGGTTCAAATGGCTCTGAGCACTATGGGACTTAACAGCTATGGTCATCAGTCCCCTAGAACTCAGAACTACTTAAACCTAACTAACCTAAGGACGTCACACAATACCCAATCATCATGAGACAAAGAAAATCCCTGACCCCGCCGGGAATCGAACCCGGGCGTAGTAAGCGAGAACGCTACCACACGACCACAAGCTGCCGACTCTAAGAAAAGTCTCTACAGCTGCGTAAGTGGTGAGACAGGCAGCCAAGAGCTATGCTCACCTAACGGGATGGCAACTCAAACTAGGGACAGTTTAAACGCCGATCAATCCTCTTACCAAATCCACCTAAGGTGTGATAACCAGTACAACGATGGAATAATTCAAGCGAGGGCGAAATGACAGTACTGCGTCTTCAGAATCCGGTGTTGAAAAAACCAAAAGTCAGAAGGAACCACTACCACCAAGGTAGACAAAGGAAACCACGATCCACACCACAATCAAGGCGACTGTCGAACTACACATCATGCCGAACAGCATCGGCAAGACGAAGAAAAGTACCCTGCTGCAAAAATACACTAACCTCCAGAGCAGGTAACAGGGGCGTTAGCGGCCGGTAGGCAGTAAGATACCGCTGGTTGCACTTCACCAAATAATAACACAAAATTAAAACACTAATAATAGGCAGCAGAAGACAGCTAGTAGATTCCGCCAACTCGACACGCTCCACTTGCTGCTGTTCGTCTCATGGCGACCCTGCGAGCAGCGACGCACGAGCAAACTGCGTGATCACAAAACTCAACGTGCTGGGTCCGGTGGACAACGAGGTTGTGGCCCTCGCAACTGCAGCCCCTCGATCCGGTAATGCCTGCGTGCCGCCAGCGGTCCCGGCATGTTCTCGCATTGCCGGACCTCTCTGTTGCTCCCCCAAACGATTTATCGACACACCCGACCCGGAAAACACTTCACATCCTTCCAGAGATAGTGGGAGTACTAGATATCGATAAACGCTGCTGCTGCCACTCGCGGGCAGACAATGCTAGCAAACGCAGTGGCGCCAGTAAACAGAAGAAGAAAACGAGACGCCACTATCCCTATTACACGATGCCAACCTACCAACGGCGCCAACGTGAGCCCCACATGGCTCAGTGATATCGTCTCTCCAACGACCAACTGTCAGTTGACACATGACTCTGTCATCATAAGGATGGCTGTAGGCGTTTCATTTTTTTGCAATAGTGAACAGCCGTAGTCCCCCGGCCCTCCATTCAGAAGGATGGACACAAAAATGCATCTGCTGAAGTTCTATACGACTTCCGTGCGATAGGGTCTGGACTATGGGTGCACGACGTATGAATCAGTGAGGCCTTCTTATCTTAAAATTTTGGCGCCATCCATCATGAGGGGATCAGGCTTGCCACAGGCTGGGGCTAGGGAACCACCACTTATCATCCGGCGGGAACTCTCCGTAGAGCAGGCTAGAAAGTTCCTCACTAGTCCCAGCATACCGTACCATTACTCCTCCAGCTATGGAATGCCTCTTTACCAACAGTCCATGGGCTCGAGAACGCATGGCTTCCACGTGAAGTGTGAACTGGTATCACTTGGTGTGGAGCGAGTTCAACCCCAAATCCCGGGTTTTAACCCCAGGAACCCTGTTTACTCCAGAGACACAGAGTGATTTTAAATTTAGTGCAACATAAGAGAGGTTCCAGTCCTGCAAATGTTTTCAATATATTGTTTTATGACGTTTTAACTGAGCACCACAACTCTGCCGTGATTACGGATGCGCTACGGTCGCAGGTTCGAATCCTGCCTCGGGCAGGTGAGTTAGGTTTAAGTAGTTCTAAGTTCTAGGGGACTGATGACCTTAGCAGTTAAGTCCTACAGAGCTCAGAGCCATTTGAACCATTTTGATTACGTATGGTACAAAAAGGGAGGCCTCCGTTGGCTACTCTGTTGCTTTACCTGATCGTGAACTCAAGTTCCGTTTGCCTCGTTAGTTAACTGTTGAGGAGGAATTATACACGATCTTGCGGGCACTGGAGGAGGTAAGATGTGTTACAGTTGCTAAATTCCTTGTATTTTCCGTTTCTTCAGCGCTCTTCACTCTCTACAATACAGATAAAGTAGTCCAGAATACTCAGGACGCTCTCCTCCGACTACAGAGGATGGGGAGGTAGGTGTCCTTCTCCTGGTTGCAAGGCAGCTGGGTATTGCAGGAAATGAAAGGGCGAACGTAGCATCCAAGGAGATTGTCGTGATCCTCAGTTCAGTGTGCCGGACCTCTGCATACCATCGCCTCTCTGTTGCGATACAGTCACATTTCCTGATACTTTTGCACAGTGGTCGGCAAACTTGCGGCGTCAATCAAGTATCCGTGTGGCCCATGGTTCTCAGCCGTATTTTGTAATAATGTTCATGTAGCAATTACCTTTAAGTGTTTCTTAAGAGTGTAGTTTTCCTGGTCAGTAAGAAACAAAAAGAACTTGCAGAAACAGTAATATTTTAAGATGTGCTTCATTCTTAACTTTTACTGACGTTGTGAATTTGGTTGTGTGCTAAGTAAAATTGGTCGCTCATCTCAGGGACTGGGTGTTAAGTAGCGTGGCCATTGCGCTGTTAAGGCATGTGAGACAGTGAATGGTTTCTTGTTTATCTTCCAGTGCTGACAACTCGTGGGCGTGTGGTCCTCGTCCCCATCAGCTGCCATCCTACAAGAGCGTGGGTTCCTGAATGGCCATTATAGAAACGATCATTTTCGAATGCGGTACCAGTACTATTTGTAACAAGGAATATGAAATTTATTTAAGGCTGTTGCAATACAGAAGAGTGAGGAGGAGAAAACGACGTTCGTGCCCTTATTATACCTACACTGTTGGGGGCTCATAACATACAAATTCATTTGGGTTACCGATTGATAATAAGATCAGTACATATGTGAACCGAGATGCCACTCCCCTCCCCTCCCCCCCCTCCCCCCCTCCCCGCCATATCATTGTTGACTCATCAGTGATAAGGTTGGATGGTCGTTGCTTTAGCACAACAAACCGTGTCGAAACCGACATGGTTTGGAGACATTTTTGATTTGACGTATCATTGAAACAGCCTATTTTCGTAATCTGTAAGTATAAATACCTTTGAAGAACACTGAAATAACATGGCGGCGTATGGGTTTGCTTATGTCAGCCAAGCACAGCACATTTGATATCATCAGCCAATCACAGGACACGTGACCAAAGTTATGGCTAGGTTCGGAGCTAAAGGCACAGCTTAAAGCTTGTTTGTCACAGATATATGACTGTTTTTTTTCCAAAATGTCACGAATTACGAGGTACTGCTTAGGGTGGGACCTGATTGCACAGCCTGAACTTTTGCAAGTGAAACGAGCAACAATTAAACTATGTGTGACACCTCGATCACGAGATCCTGTGCGGCGACTGGCTGACGAGAAAACATGTCCTGTAACTGACTGACAGAAGCACACCCAGCATTATTTTATCCCTTTAGGTTAGGAAACTCCGCAGCTGTTTTCGTAAATTACATAGTAGGAAATACTGCAACCAGCAACAAGTTTTTTTGAATTGATTTTGTTATATAGTTACTAGTTTCGGGCCTTAGCCCATCGTCAGACAAGTTTTACATTTTTGTGCTAAAATGTAACTATCAAACTAACAGCCCGCAATAATGGTTACTGCTCTGATGTCATCATTAAACTTCACAAGAGAATTACAAATAAATACAGTAACAAATATAGCCCTAAGTAGAAATCAAACAGCACTTTAGCACAAATAGCTCCTCAAAACGCTGTGAAATATGTCTGCTTACCATTCACTGATGAAGTGTCATATCAGATAGCGAACTTGCTCAGCACCAAAAATATCAAAATTAGTTTTTCCGATCGGCCGGTGTGACCGAGCGGTTCTAGGCGCTTCAGTCTGGAACCGCGCGACCGCTACGGTCGCAGGTTCGAATCCTGCCTCGGGAATGCATGTGTGTGATGTCCTTAGGTTAGTTAGGTTTAAGTAGTTCTAAGTTCTAGGGTACTGATGACCTGAGATGTTAAGTCCCATAGTGCTCAGAGCCATTTTTTTTTTAGTTTTTCCACGAACAATAAAATGAAAGACAAAAATGTTCACAGCTTCAATTTAAAAACTGAAGTACACTACATGTTTGGCATTTACAAACTAAATTGTTCTGTGCACCCCATACTCTACTTTGGCCAAACTGGCAGGAGTTTCAACGTGCGATACCGTGAACACATAAATGCACTCACTCCTCACTTGGCCCAAGATAATCATCGAAGAAAACTTAGAGATATTACATTTTGCCGGAAAAGGAATACAGATGAATCTGTTAGAGAACTTAGAAAAACATAACCTCATTCACAATAAGCCTGACTGCGTAATACATGATGAACTAGAATTAAAAAAAAACCGAATGTACCTCCAAAATTTTATACAGTTCCTATAATTTGAAATGATAAAAATAATAATTAACTGACAGGGAGAAAATTCCTCATCGGCCATTACCGGCATCTTTCAAACCTAAGTAATTAAATGTACAACTGTGTAAAATTATTTGTGCTGGGAAGAAGTATCTTTACAGTAAATCCAGAAGCATGGCATATCAGTACACATATCACTTGTTTTGCACATCATACCAGCAGCCGTGTAAGCAAATATATTGGCCATCTTGTATTTAGTTCAGTTCTTTGATCAGCATGGATCGTAAAAGGTACTGAAACCTCTGTCTTGTAATATATAAAGAATGGTTTCCCAAGAAGTAAGTAAAATTGAGAGCCCCCCACATGCCTTGCTCATACTGTGGCACCAAGCAGTCAGGCCTGCAAGATGAGTGGTCTGCCAAGCGAGTGGATTCATTTTTATTTATCGAGTAACATGAACTCTCGTACTCACAATTAAGTTACAAATTATCCTCCTGTATGAATATTACGCAACGGAAACGCTCATCTGACTATCAGTAATTTACAGAACTCTGACTGTTCACTACGCACTGGCAATACCACATTTTCTTTCTTATTTAACGGCTTTGATCAACACGTGGCCATCGCACTGAATATGAATGGCGCACACATTATAAATTTTGGATATCATGACAACATACAATTCGAAGGAAAAGACCACCAATCTTTTTCTTTTCACTATCTTATTTATTCCGATAAATTCTATTACCTAAACACACAAATTCTATAACCTACAACAATACCACACGAGAAATTCCGCCCAGTGGGCATGGCTTTACATTGGTGATTCTCTATTTTATGGTCTCATAGTTATTTAATGCTACAGTGCACTTTCTGGACAGGATGATGGATCTTTTTCTTTTTTTATGTCTCACACTTCGACTCCCACAACCATCATCACGAAACTTTCCTCCAGACCGAGCACTACAAAAGGAACATGCATAATCCACTACCTCTGAAACTACCTTGCTACTCTCCCATGCAGACCACACATACTTAAATTACGTGACATACACACTGCAACATGGAATACAACATAAGGAATAGTCACAACATTATAATCACATCACTTTCAGCTTTCCCATTTCAATTAGTATTCATCCCAGTTTCACACCGGGTTCCCGGGTTCGATTCCCGGCGGGGTCAGGGATTTTCTCTGTCTCGTGATGACTGGGTGTTGTGTGATGTCCTTAGGTTAGTTAGGTTTAAGTAGTTCTAAGTTCTAGGGGACTGATGACCATAGATGTTAAGTCCCATAGTGCTCAGAGCCATTTGAACCAGTTTCACACGACACGGCCCCACTTCGTAACTTTTCTTTCCTACTACGAACTCTGGACGATACATGTGCGTCTTCCTGTGCAATGCAAGCCAAGTAGCGTTTCTGGATAGACGGCTGACTCACCTTGCTTCTCTCTCAGAGTATTATAGTTTGAATCAAGCGTCACACGGAAACATAACACGCAAAGTAATATTAAGAACATATTCATCACACACGCGGGTCCTCAACTGATACCATGGACGAGTACTTCTCTTTATCCTTTGTCTCATAAACAGATTGAGACTCACACAGTACTCACCACGTGGAAGTACTCGTCTCTAATTTCAAGTCCTGCACACGCCATTTCTTAAATATTTCCAACTTATAGTACACACGCTAGTAATTCAGCTTAACTTAAGCACTCGGAAGTATTTCAACTTATTGCTACACGTGGTTTCATTGTGACCGTTGGTCACTTCCAAAGATTACTACGATCCCATTAATATTACCTGCCTGACATTTAATTCTCCCCACAAAAGTTCCTGAAATAGAGAAATTATTATTCTAAACTACTCTTAAGTATTTCACATGCATACCACGTCTCCACTCTTTTGTCCTTACGGAGCACGCCTAAGACAGGTCTTACCAACACTAGATCCAGCAGCAAAGTGCTGAAACATGGCAGTTCTTCAGGTTCTCTCGCACCTCTGCCGAAGTGGGGGAGCACCTTGCTACCGTATTGGTCAGCCACATTTCAGGCACTCAAAGCTGTGGTAAATTTCATCTCTTTGGTTCCACCAAAGGTGGCCAAAGGACCGTCTTAAAGATGATCATATATTCACATTCACTATCTGCGGTTAGCAGACGACCATACATTCATTCATTTCACACATCTCACCAAACTGGATGTAGGGATTTATTTTGTGGGAGTGCACATGTGATCAATTAAATAAATAAATTGTCATTCTTTCCCACACTGGTATCCAGCTTTGCTGTATTAATTGAAATTGAGTTATTATTAGAAAAAATATGTTGTTCTGACAAGAATAACGAAGAATGTCGGGCGGTACTTTACCCTTTCAACGTAAATGTTATGTATATGCTTCGACAATCCCTGGAGGGAAGGTGACGTATGGAGCATATACAAGGCTGACCCAGAAAGTAATGCACCACATTTCTTTTTCTTGAAGAATTCTTTATTGAACAGAGAGCTAGACACACCAAGAATGGTGTTCTATCTACATATCATAGTTTTCCACGTACTCTCCATCCCGTTCTATGGCCTTCCTCCAGCGCTAAACAAGGGCGTGTATGACCTGTCGGTATCCTGGTAGCGGAACCAGTGATTCACTGGGTGAATCACCTCCTCATCGTTCTCAAAATATCTTCCACGAATGGAATCCTTTAATGGCCCAAACAAGTGGAAGTCCGAGGGGGCTAGGTCAGGGCTGTAGGGTGGATGGGGTAACATATTCCAGCCCCGTTACGCGATGAGATCAGCAGTCCTCAGACAACATTGCCCCACCACGAAAAGTATAACGTTTCTCATTGGATAGACAGAATTTTTGTAGGCAGAGCTTAAGGTTAACATTGAGACCCTGATTGGTCAGTTGAAAACACAGCCAGATAGCTTTTTTAAACCAACTTTGGTAAACTGTAGTAAGGAGAAGTTAGGTGAAAGTTGCTTCTGAGACAGCGAGGTGTGTGGAGCTGTGCCGCCCGCCGCCCCCTGATGCTGCCTAAATACCGACAAGGTAATGAACACACGCGATGCCGCATTTTTGAGCATGTAAGGCTTCACTCAGAACTGCAGAAGTCTCTTCTGTTACATCCCATTGTTACGTAATACTAGTGTCGATCATCAATTAAATCTCATGGTGTTCACATTTGCTACTTGAAGTAAAAATCTGAAACGCGATGATTTTTCTGTTATACAATTATTGAGAAGCCACATCAGCCACTGTAATTTATGACAAGTTAGATAAGCAATTAAAGATAATTGAGGTTCACTGTACACCAGTTTGATAGTTTTCCCTTTTATGAAACTTAACTTAAACCTAGATTATAGATGTGATATGGCATAGGTCATCCTTCGATCCATTGTAGAACATGGAAACCCATTCAGGGAATATTCGTTCGCATTTTTGTTGAACGCAGTTGGTTTTTATCATCCTGTATTAAAACATTTCCTTTTATCAATAGTGCAATTTATAAACAATGTTTTGTGAGTAGAATAAAATTTCCAATGGTAAACTTAACTGCTTTTTCGACGTTATTTTACCAGCTAACTAAAAATAGGAAAGCCTTGAACCCCTTCCACTAAATTTAGTTAGTATTAAGATTCTTTTACAGGGAGTGCAGTGGAGCTAACGCTGAAATCATTAAGTATTTGGTTATATCATCGATAGTCTCACTGACCTCTTCCGAATTCTACATGTCATGTGTGGTCTGGCGTCTCCTTACCAGCAACAGGTCCCAGGTTCAAACTAGTCAATTCCCTAAAAAACACGCTCAGAGCGTCGTTGCGCGTAAGTGGTAGGGAGACACGACTTAGAACAAACAGACACCACGCAGAATGTTAGATCAAGGTACTTCTCCACTATGGCAGTTCAGTGAGGCCGTGCGTTATCATTCATTAGGAGGAAGGTGGGAGCCATTGCACCCCTGAAAAGGCGGACATACTGGTGATAAATGACGTCCCGATACACCTGATATGTTACAGTTCCTTTGTCAAAGACATGCAGGGGTGTACGTGCACCAATCATAATGCCATCCCACACCATCAAATCACGACCTCCATACAGGTCCCATTCAAGGGCATTAAGCGGTTCGTATCTGGTTCCTTGTTCACGCCAGATGAGAACCCAATGAGAATCACTGTTCAGACTATACCTGGACTCGTCCGTGAACATAATCGGGGACCACTATCCCAATGACCATGTACTGTGTTCTTGACATCAGGTTTTGCAGGCTCTCCTGAGATCAGGGGTCAGTGAAATGCATCTTGCAGGTCTCTGGGCGAATAAACAATGTATGTTCGGTTGTATGCAGACTAAGTGTCTGGAGACAACTGTTCCAATGGCTGCGGTAAGGTCACGAGCAAGGCTACCTGTAGTACTCCATGGCCGTCTGCGGGCACTGATGGTGAGATATCGGTCTTCTTGTGGTGCTGTACACTGTGAACGTCTCGTACTGTAGCACCTGGACACTGTACCTGTCTGCTGGAATCGTTGCCATAATCTTGAGATCACACTTTGTGGCATACAGAGGGCCCGTGCCACGACCTGCTGTGTTTGACCAGCCTCCAGTCGCCCTAGTATTCTACCCCTCATAACGTCATCAATGTGTGTTCTTTGAGCCATTTTCAACACACAGTCAACATTAGCACGTCTGAAAACTTCTGCACACTTACTCGCTGCACCGTACTCTTATGTGCACCAACACACTTCTGCATATGTAGACTGTTGCTAGCGCCACCTTGCGACGACCGCAGGTCAAATGCACCGCTTGGTCATATCCCGAGGTGATTTAAACCCGCAAACCGCCCACCAGAGCGTTGTTTCACTATGTATCAGCATTATTCTTAATTTATGAGCATGAGTGTAGTAAAGGTACAATAAAATCGTTTCAAAAAAACTTGCGGTTCTTTGCAATATTTCCTACAGTGCAATTTAATTAAACCATGCAGCAGCCATTTTGATTTCGTTTTTTGCGAAGTTAACATGCCTTATTTGGTGGTTTTCCTACTTCCACAAGTGTACTGCGAAAATACATAGTTGCAGTGATACAACACATTAAAGATCTCTCGAAAACGCATTTTAGTATGGTTATACTAAATTGGCTGTAAATATGATATTGGTCAGCAGTAACAGTGAATACTTACTAAAATTGTCTCCACGGTCCAAAAATTTTAACAGAAGCCAAATTGCGTAGTTAGTAGTAGTAGTTGTTGTGGTAGTAGCTTTATTCATGCATAGATCTCTTTTTACAAGGATATAGGACATGTCAAAGTATTTACAAATTTAGACCAATTTAAAATAAGCTAATTGGTATATACATATATTTACAGACTTCTAGTTAGAGAAAATCATTAAATTTACTCCTGGTATACAATACTGTTTTTTACAAATAACTTATTAAATAATGTAATGCCACACTGTTCATTCATATCTCACTATCAGTCACTACACACACTATACACACATTGTTTCGTAACACTTCACTCACTACAGATACCCCCCCCCCCCCCCACACACACACACACACAAACAAACACTGGTGATCTCTCGGCCGTTTTCTGTACCACAACATTCCATTTGCTTTCCTGAAAAACTGAGTCAGCATCCCTCCATAATGAGTGAGATGTTGAGCACAGAAAGAGGAAGAGGTGTTAGTATCGTGCTATGCATAGCTTGGGGGTAAGTATTTCTAGAAAAGAAAAAAGAAGGAAAAAACATAAAGTGAAGGTGTTATGTGGAATGTTGGTTATTTTATAATCATTATATTTGTTATTTATTTCTATAACTCTTTGTATAACTCTTTTAGCTAAGTAAGCCTTCAATGTATAAAATGTATTGTACAACAGGTACAACAGGTACAGGTACAACAGGCTGCGCTTTAAATAAGTGTATTTTTGCAATTTCTTTAATCTCTTTTGGTACAGTTTTATCCCTTGGTAGAAAATGCTGTTTTGAGTTTTATGTTTATTTTTTCTTGGTAAATGTAAGTTGAGTGATGGACAGAGCTGTCTGTGCAGTAATTATCAATGTTATTTTTGATGTGTACAACTGACTAGTAAATGTATTCACATGGATCAGTTAAAATCCCCAGTGTTTTGAACAGATCTTTAGAATGAGCTTAACTAGTGTTTTTGGTTATTATTCCTATGGCTCTTTTCTGGAGTTTGAAAATTGTGTTCATATTTTGAGCATTTGTTCCCCAAAAAAGAATGCCACAGATAAGAATAGAGTGTACATATGAATAATAAGTAACTAAAACACACTGCACGTTACACACTTATGATAGGATTCTAAGGGCATAACCTGATGATGACATTCTTTTTGCAAGTACCTTTGTGTGTTCACATCACGTCAACTGAGAATCAATATTCATTCCCACAAATTTTGCATTTGTTACACATTTAATTTAACATTGTCATTTTTCATCCTCAAACTGAATCTCATGGCATTAGTTTTCTTTATGTTCAATGTCACTTTATTGCTTATTGACCAATGATAAACTTCCTTGAGAGTTACATTTGCTTTCTCGGCAGGGAGGTCTCTTGTTTTCTCAGTGACTATAATGTTGTTGTCATCAACGAAGGCGATTTTTTCACCATGAGCAACACTACTGGAAAAACTCATTGATGTGTATCAGGAACATTATTGGTCCTTATATGCTACCTTGCGGAACCCCTACATTAATGTATTTTGATTCTGATAAGTGTGTTACTAAATGTTTAGATCTATTTGAAGTATGTGTTATCTCTACTCTTTGTGCCCTATCTGTTAGGTATGATTGAAACCAGTCATTAGCTACCCCTCTTATTCCTAATGCTTCTAATTTATTTAATATAATCTTGTGGTCGACTTTATCAAACGCATTAGAAAGGTCCAAAAATATGCCTGTGACACACTCATCTTCATCAAGAGCATCAGGTACAACTTTTGTGAATTCTACTATGGCTGATTCTGCGTTTTTGCCACTTCGGAAACCAAACTGTGATTCGCTTAAAAGATTGTATTTATTCAGGTAATTCATTAATCTGTCTTTCATAATTGCTTCTTGAGCCGTGGCGGCTCATGTCGATAGTGCCACTCCGGTGGTTTATCTTTCCTGCCACGGTCGGGGTGGTAGGCAGCGCCCTCTGGGGCGTACGCGAGGAGTAACGAGGCAAGGTCCTGTGGGGGTGTGCTCCGGGACGTGGTGGAAGACGGTTGTCGGGTTGACGCAGCGAGTGTGGGACCGGACCTATTGCATGGAGATATACAAGTTGGCTCTGAACGGAAGGCACCGTAGCAAGCAGCGGGAAGCGGGCGTCCTGTAATTTGTGTGAAGGAGTAACGATTTTTGCATTGGATTCCCGAGAGTTGGGGTGGGTGCTTTCGGAAAAGGGAATTGGTAAGAGCTTGTGTCTACGCTCTTTTCCGTACAATGCTGCTGCCTGGCGTTATAAACGGGTGAAAATCAGGCGCTTGTATTGACTATAGGGAAGTGGTGATGTAAAATTACATTTGTGATTGAGTCTCACTTGTACTGTGACAATTTAGAGGCGAAAACTGTGGTGGTTTCATTAGGTCTGGTTCTTTGCTGTGCAACTAAGGGAGTCAGTTATTTGGGGTAACTGAGGGAGCACCATTATGTTGGTCTATGTGATACGTTCTTCATGTTTTGTCTATGGCTTTGCGAATCGAAATCGTGGGGGAGTGCACGTGTGAGTAATTTGCTATTGTATTGATGGTTATGTTGTAAAGACTGTTCTCTGGTGTGGTAAATCACGCGCTGATTTGTAGCCAATCTAAGCAGAAGTTACCATTGCTACTTGCTTACGTGCTACTGTCCTTACGATTGGCGTTGTTTGTCTTTTGATTGCGGGTGTGCTCACTTAAAAAAAAAATTACGGCTACTATTCATAAGGGTTGTCTAGTAAGGAAATTGCTTAAGCTTTTATCATATGCTGGTCTGTTTGCCTATCACATTGGCTTTCTATGCAGTAACTGAAGGAATGTGTATGGTGGTTCAAGATTGTAGGTTGACTAGTATTTGAACTGGTGTTGAGGTTAAGGGCGAGATCAGCATCCCGCAAACCCGCACGCTGCGCGTGGTTAAATGTTCCGCTATTGGGGAGCTGGCTCTCTGTTCTTGGATTTTGTAAGGATACGTGATGAGTGCATCGCTATAGTTTTTCGCGTGCTAAATTGCGGAGTGTCGGCGCCGTCCTAGGGCTAGACTTGTGATGTATTTTATGTTGAAAGGGAATTAACTGTACCAAACTTAAGAGAGATTTTAGTTTGTTTTAGGTCTGTACATGGAATGATGTTGATATTTTGTCGATTGCGGCAATAACTTCCTGTGTGGGGAGATCCTCTGAGGGACTTGTATTGTACTGTTGCAGTGCAGTCCATCTGAAACGTGCTGCTTAAAACTTGGGACTGCAGCTCTCTGATGTTATATATTACTGTTTAATCTTAAATGTCTTGAATGTAATATGGTTGTTGAGGATTATGTAATTAATTTGATCGCTGGTTCCTTAAAGGAAATATTTCATTTTAAAATATGTGCTCGGTCAGAGCCTATTAAATATAATTTTAACCTATCATTCAGAATTTCTAGTTTTGCTTTCTTAAAAGGCTTTCAGTTAAATGATTGCTATTTGCTTGTTTAAATGTTTGAGTGACTTAAAGGAAAAGAATACTATTTTGTAATTTGTACTGATTGTTTCTTTTGGATAATACCTGACTTACGTGTTCAATGGTGATGCACTTTTCTATTGCTAGCCTACCCCTTCCACTCCACAGCGCATTGAGCTGCTTTGTGTCGAAATTGTGTTCAGAACACCCCTCTGACCTGACACCTCACTTCTATTATTTTTCAGCATGGTGGCAGCAAGGAAATGGGCCGGTAATTTTCTATGTCTTCTGCATTACCTTTCTTAAACAAACGTACAACTTACGGACAGTAATTGTAGCAGCTGTATTCAGCTGCACCACTGTTACTGAGAGCGCTGTTAATAGTCGCATTAGACTTAAGCCAGAGAGAATGGAGTTGTTTTACTGCTATGGGGGCGAAATGTAGATTCTAATGGTGGAAGCCTGGTAGGCGACGCGCCTGTAGTGATCGGTCGGAGTGTGCTTGCGCTCAGCGGCGCGACTACGGCGTCGCGAGGCGTCGGCGTCGGCGAGACCGCGGGCTCCAGGGTGCGCTCTTTGTTCGGAGCACTCTGCGAGAACAGCAAACGTCTCTTCCGCCTGCCCGCGCAGCTCCCGACCGCCCACGGCGCTCAAGCCGGCCGCCTTCCGCTGCGAACTCCTGCACGGAGCAGCGGGCATACAAGCGGGGCGCACTTCCGTTACGGAGAGAATACTGTGTGTTTACAGCAGTCGTCAAATGCTCATAACCACATCGTTATACGAAATGTTGCTAGTGCCTTACTAACGGGACATTACGTAGAAAGCAGCATTTAAAATCCTGAAGAGAAATTTCAACGGTTGAAAACGATGTGTGGTTAAGAAAGAGGTGGCCTGAGGACAGTAATCTTCCTGGAAAGCCAGACTGTAATGTGCTACGTCCACCAGAGCATGCGAGACACAGCCATACACAGAGAGGGCGCCTCACGCAAGCCCAATAGCGAGGCGCGACCTACACTACCGCAAAAAGGATTGCAATACCAAATGGTTCAAATGGCTCTGAGCACTATGGGACTTAACATCTTAGGTCATCAGTCCCCTAGAACTTAGAACTACTTAAACCTAACTAACCTAGGGACATCACACACATCCATTCCCGAGGCAGGATTCGAACCTGCGACCGCAGCAGTCACGCGGTTCCGGACTAAAGCGCCTAGAACCGCACGGCCACCGCGGCCGGCGATTACAATACCTTCCAGGACAAAGTTCTGGAGCACGTATTGCGTTCGACTATAATGACTTTTCTGGAGACTAGAAATCTACTCTGTAGGAATCAGCATGGGTTTCGAAAAAGAAGATCGTGTGAAACCCAGCTCGTGCTATTCGTCCACGAGACTCAGAGGGTCATAGGCGCGGGTTCCCAGGTAGATGCCGTGTTTCTTGACTTCCGCAAGGCGTTTGATACAGCTCCCCACAGTCGATTAATGAACAAAGTAAGAGCATATGGACTATCAGACCAATTGTGCGATTGGATTGAAGAGTTCCTAGATAACAGAACGCAGTATGTCGTTCTTAATAGAGAGAAGTCTTCCGAAGTAAGAGTGATTTCAGGTGTCCCACAGGGGAGTGTCGTATGACCGTTGCTATTCACAATATACATAAATGACCTTGTGGATAACATCGGAAGTTCACTGAAGCTTTTTGCGGATGATGCTGTAGTATATCGAGAGGTTGTAACAATAGAAATTTGTACTGAAATGCAGGAGGATCTGCCACGAATTGACGCATGGTGCAGGGAATGACAATTGAATCTCAATGTAGACAAGTGTAATGTGCTGCGAATACATAGAAAGAAAGGTCCTTTATCATTTAGCTACAGTATAGCAGGTCAGCAATTGGAAGCAGTTAATTCCATAAATTATCTGGGAGTAGGCATTAGGAGCGATTTAAAATCGAATGACCATATAAACTTGATCGTCGGTAAAGCAGATGCCAGACTGAGATTCATTGGAAGAATCCTAAGGAAATGCAGTCCGAAAACAAAGGAAGTAGGTTACAGTGCGCTTGTTCGCCCACTGCTTGAATACTGCTCACCGGTGTGGGATCCGTACCAGATAGGATTGATAGAAGAGATAGAGAAGATCCAACGGAGAGCAGCACGCTTCGTTACAGGATCATTTAGTAATCGCGAAAGCGTTACGGAGGTGATAGATAAACTTCAGTGGAAGACTCTGCAAGAGATACGCTCAGTAGCTCGGTACGGGCTTTTGTTGAAGTTTCGAGAACATACCTTCACCGAGGAGACAAGCAGTATATTGCTCCCTCCTACGTATATCTCGCGAAGAGATAAAGCCGTTCAGTGACATCCTGCGGTAGATTGTGCCAAGAATCTGTCGCATTTGTTGCAATTTGGAAATGGTTCTTGCAGATCTTGATGAGCGAGAAAGTTCCTGCTACGTGAAGTCCCACAAGTGCACACTTGGCGAGCGATTTGGTGATCTTACTGGCCAAGGCAGTTGTTGTGGACCACAAAGAGTACGTTGCTTGGCAGCAAAAACACGTGGGCTTGCGTTGTCCTGCTGGAAGAGAGCACACCTTCCTGTCCCAGAAATGATAATGACACGGGTTAATAGCCTGTGTACGGGCACTGTTAACTTTACCCTGCAGAAACACCAAACGTGGCCGCAAGTTATAATTGACGGTCCTCGAACCATTAAGGCTGGGATGGGATATGTTTGTCGTGGGCGAGTGCACTTTGGAATAGGCAGCTCGCGAGGTCTACGCAGTACTGGTGTACGTCCATAACACACATACAGACCGAACCTACGCTCATCGCTTAAGACAAAGAGCGCCATTCCACTCTCCAGTCAATTCTTTCACGACACCAGAATAGTCATGCTTGGCAGTATCGTGGTGTCAGTGGTGAAATGGCCAGACACACATGTGATCTTAATCCTGCTGCAAGCAGACGGTTCCCAGTGGTCCCTGATGACACAGCATGTGCAACATATGCCCGAATTTCGTCCCTAAATGATATTTGGTTGACCACCGCGGCTCGCAGAATGCGTATACTTGACGTGTTTCTGTACTATGCGGACTTCCATAACCTGATCTACAGGTGTGGGAATGATCCACAGATCCTTGTTGAAAGCAGCTGTAACACTATTATCGATATAATCTTTAACTGTTACAACTGTCTTATCTAACTTCTTTGCCTGTTTTTACTTAATGTGACTTTTGTATAACTATGTTCTTTGATGTAACGTCTGAGTAAATGTTTTATTTATTACTTATGACCAATTTGTAATTGTAATAATTCTATGGATGTCATTTCAAAGGTAATACGATGTGAAAGAATGAAAGTGTTAAAACTTTGCTTGTAATTGTGTTCATGCATAGGGCATGTACAGGGAAACAATTATTGAACTATATTTAAAAAAATTTAAATTAGTTACGAACTACTGCGTGCACACACTATTCAACATGTAAACGTCACTACAGGTATTTGGACTTAGGTTATGACATGTTCCATATGCCTGCCATCATTGGCGATGATGCGGCGCAGACGAATAATGAAATTCTGCATGACCCGCTGAAATGTCGGAACATCGAAGCTGTCGATACTTCCTGAATGGCTGTTTTCTGCTCAGCAATGGCTTTTGGGTTATTGTTGTACACCTTGTCTTTCACGTAGCCCCACAAAAATGAGACACCTATCTTCACATCCGCAGAATATGGCGGTCAATCGAGGCCCCTGCCAGTGGCCTCTGGGCACCCAGAGCCAGAATGCGGTCCCCAAAGTGCTCCTCCAGGACATCAAACACTCTCCTTCTTCGATGGCGTCGAGCTTCGTCTTGTATGAACCACACCTTGTCGAAATCAGGATATCTTTGGATAATGGTGATGAAATCATCCTCCAAAACCTTCACGTACCGTGCGGTAGCCACCGTTCCATCAAGGAATATTGCACCAATTATTCCGCGACTGGACATTGGACACCACACAGTCACCAGTTCAGGGAGAAGAGACTTCTCGATCGCGAAATGCGGATTCTCAGTCCCCCAAATAAGCCAATTTTGGTCTTGACGAACCCATTCAAATGAAAACAATACCAAACCATACTAATTCCAATCATGCCCCTCGGCCAACCGTGCGGTTTGAACGGCCTAACACAAATCTTTCAAAAATTATGACGATTTTGTTTCATATAGTTCAATAATTGTCATCCTGTAGGTTTGTCGTTACGTAAAACGCGGAGCGAACTCCCTCTGCAACGAGACTAGCTTCGCGGGAATAGAAATCTGGCGGTCGAACTGCAAAGCTCCTCTGTAGCATGAGTTAGTCGGTGGCTAGCGGGAAAAGTGTTCGCATCTTGTTAAATGAACGAGGGAAGTTGAACAGCAATACCGTGTAATACAGTAATTTGGCGTATTATTCGTGGCATTGTTTGGTTAGCTCTGTACTAGGAAAATCCGACGATAGGAAGAGAATTTTCAGAATTTGTTACACAGCAAGAGCCAGGGATACCTTTGCTGTCTTTTTTGGATAGCCATAAGAGATCGACACTGCCACCTCCTTCGTCTCAAAGAATCAGTTGGGTACTGTATAAACTGTATCGACCTGTTATGTGGTTTCTTCTTCAGTATTAAGTTCATATTCTTTAAACTTTGTGATGAACACCAGTATTTATCCTTAGCCATTTGTATAGACACGTTCTATCCCAGGTTCTACGATATTTCCGAGTATCGTATTTTATTGAGCTGAAAAGTGATTTTAGTAAACTTTCAATACAGTCAATAAACTTTGTGAAGTAATAAATTTCATAATTATACAGTGGGCCTAAGTTTTCAAGTAACCCACGTATTTTTCATAAAATGATAGTTAAAGTTTCATCAAAGAACAATTGTCAAGAAAAGATATAAAGTATTCAACTTAAAGATCGTTCTTACAGAAATTTCAGTACATTATGACAGTTACCTGCAAAAAATGGTAATAATTCATAATAGTTACGGGCGAGTGAACTGTGAAGGGCCAGTATAGGGGTTAATTATTGAGCAGGTCTAGAATTAGAAGTGTTTATAATTTCATGTGTATGTAGTTAACAGTGTTTCTCATATTGTTTGTGTTCTAAATAAAATATTCAGCATTGAGCTGAGTCAGCTTTTTAGTTTCTGGGCCCCCAAGCTAATTGTTGGGCCAGATTTAAGTTTCGTATTACAGCTACAGCATTGATGAATTGCACTTGTCAGCTCTCTAACATTTGCGTGCTGTAATAAGTAACTGGCTACAACTATTCAAACCATACTGGATCCAGGTACCACATGTTCCATTTGAGCTAAATGGTATAATGAAGTCAATGCCCCTTGAGAATACGAATAATAATTAGAAATGGAGAATGTAACTGCCTGACAACCATTTCAAGGAGAATATTTTCCAGTAACGAAGATGATAAAAGACTCTCTTGCCCAACTTAATATTTCTCCATCATTATTAGGTATTTACCTATAATAATCATTAGCTTTGTGCTTTAATATATAGATTGCCATTGAGAGCCAGTTGTTACACAAACGGTCAATTTTCCTTCTGCGTTGTTCATGCCAAACTACTGATACTCTGCTTCATAAAATACCCACATATATTCGGAGGTGGATGGTTCGAAGAATTTTGTCGTCAGGGAGAGTACAGATGGCGTCAAGCAGATCCCAAATGGGGCCACCGTGTCAAGGTCTTGGACTGGTTCCAAACCTCTTCGCAGTGTCTTGCAGACTAAGGACATAAGATACTGTTCTATAGTTACGTTTACATTCCCACCTGGCAAGCTGCTGTAAGAGTGCCGAAGGCTGGGGTGAGAGGAACTGAACTGGTTGCGTTAGCCCCTTTCCTGGTATATTTGACTAATGGAGCGTGACTGTCTCTATGGAAGAATGAAAGTGGTGGTGGAGATACTAGACCACAAAAGCCGCTTCAAAACTAAAAGACAGACAAACAAAAAGCTTTTCCTTTGGTCTCATATTTTGTTCAGACGTAACGTACAACGAAGTTAGCGACTAAGGAACAACAGAATATACACAAAATAATGATAATGAAACTGTTACGTTTTCATTAATTATGTTAAATTTCAGCCTCCAGTTGCATAAGCAAAGAAACTTTACCTAGGTTTCGGCTATAATAATGTAGCCTTCTTCAGAAATGTCACAATATAAAATTAAAATTTAAACATGGCAGATATTGCCATGTTTTAATTTTATATTGTGACATTTCTGAGGAAGGCTACGTTATTATAGTCGAAACCTAGATACAGTTTCTTTGCTTATGCAACGGGAGGCAGAAAGTTAACTTAATTACATTTTACAGTTGCTGACTCTGCTGCTCCATGTTAAAAATGTTACGTTTTCATTCACCTAGAAAAACGGCTTAAGTGGAATACAGACCTTCGCTCCTTATTTTAATTGCCGATGGAAGTGGAACGAAAGTTCTCAAGCTGCAGACGAAGCCCCAGAGTTGGATATCACAAATGAAATGTATTGCGAATACATAGAAAGAAGGATTCTTTATTGTATGATTATATGATAGCGGGAAAAACACTGGTAGCAGTTACTTCTGTAAAATATCTGTGAGTATGCGTACGGAACGATTTGAAGTGGAATGATCATATAAAATTAATTGTTGGTAAGGCCGGTGCCAGGTTTAGATTCATTAGGAGAGTCCTTAGAAAATGTAATCCATCAACAAAGGAGGTTGCTTACAAAACTCTCGCTCGGCCTATACTTGAGTATTGCTCATCATTGTGGGATCCGTACCAGGTCGGGTTGACAGAGGAGATAGAGAAGATCCAAAGAAGAGTGGCGCGTTTCGTCACAGGGTTATTTGGTAAGCGTGATAGCGTTACGGAGATGTTTAGCAAACTCAAGTGGCAGGCTCTGCAAGAGAGGCGCTCTGCATCGCGGTGTAGCTTGCTGTCCAGGTTTCGAGAGGCTGCATTCTGGATGAGGCATCGAATAAATTGCTTCCCCCTACTTATACCTCCAGAGGAGATCACGATGTAAAATTAGAGAGATTCGAGCGCGCACGGAGGCTTTCCGGCAGTCGTTCTTCCCGCGAACCATACGCGAGTGGAACAGGAAAGGGAGGTGACAGTGGCACGTAAAGTGCCCTCCGCCACACACCGTTGGGTCGCTTGCGGAGTATAAATGTAGATGTAGAAGATATTTATTAAGATATGAAATTCATTCTTCTTCACTTCATGGAGTAACCTACAGTCTGTTCCGTCTTCAATGAAGCCATCTCTTCTGTTGGTTCCAGAATGAGATTTTCACTCTGCAGCGGAGTGTGCGCTGATATGAAAGTTCCTGGCAGATTAAAACTGTGTGCCCGACCGAGACTCGAACTCGGGACCTTTGCCTTTCGCGGGCAAGTGTTCTACCATCTGAGCTACCGAAGCACGACTCACGGCCGGTACTCACAGCTTTACGTCTGCCAGTATCTCGTCTCCTACCTTCCAAACTTTACAGAAGCTCTCCTGCGAACCTTGCAGAACCAGCACTCCTGAAAGAAAGGATACAGCGGAGACATGGCTTAGCCACAGCCTGGGGGATGTTTCCAGAATGAGATTTCCTGACGGCGAAAGGCAAAGGTCCCGAGTTCGAGTCTCGGTCGGGCACACAGTTTTAATCTTCTGTTGGTTGTTCATGTAGTACTTTCTGGAGAGTATTGACTTTGTTGCCCTTAGTTTCTTTTAATTTTTAGATGCTTGTTCTTACATATATGATTTAGGTGATGTATTCTAAAGTGGAAGTAGTTTTCTGCCTTCTGAATAATTATTTGGTCATCAGAAAAGAGTAGAGTATTTATGTGTCTCCTGGTATTAAACTGAAAACTTCAATTTCCTGGTTCCATTCTCGCACATTGTCATCTAAATATGTACTGAATACAGGAGGGGGAAAGTTACAACCTTCTCGCGCTCCTCTGTTGATCTTTATTGCTCCTGCCTTCTCTTTCTGTATTTATTGTAATTTCTGTGTTCTGATACAAACTTCTTACAACCTGTATTAAATGTCTTGGCTACCCTTGTTTTTCGAGTTCCAGAGTTTCCTTCTGTTTACCTCTGAGGAGAGAATCTTAGACGAGGAAGGCTTCGATGGTGAAGAAATCAGGTGATCTAGCAGTGCAGTCTCAGTTGGGCACTTCTGTGGTAAATGGACTCAGCCGAAGCCGCTGGCGTCCGTGAGACAAACATCACAATTTTGAGGCCCGTTACAGATATGTAAGATAGAAATAGTTTCACCACATATACAAAATCTATGAAGAAAGGTACGTACTGACAGGCGCCCACTTTTTCTTGACTATCTAACGCGTACAAATATCGGTAGTTAATGTATTTGTGGGACGTCCTTTTGCTCTGTAACAGGTACCGTTAGCATCCTACTGAATAAATACAGTGCATAATAATTGTAACTTCCCCTGAGTGTCAAGTCGTCTGAAGTCCCAGAAATTTTAATTGTTTTGAGCCCTGGATTATATGACAAAGACAATGCGCAACGAAAATCTAACTGGTGCAATCACGGATTGAAATTTACTAACTGCTTCCTCTTACAAGCTTTCCCTTATAAGCTTCCTCTTAACAAGCTTCATGGGGTTAGTGTTCACAGGAGAGAGGAAGGCGTGCTACTAAGCATATTTTGGAAAAGTTTAACGAACTACGTTCATTAATGACATTTATTCACAATGTCGAAGGTAATATTGAACTTCATTAAACGTGTAATACGCGTGAAATCTTAACACTAATAGTTCCGTGTGAGCAAACAGTATTAATCATCGTTATTCAGTGTGGATTAGGCTGGGTCGAGGTAGCGATATGGATGCACATTTGGTCACATTCACGTAACAGCCGAACACAATGTTCACCATTTTCTAGCAAAAACTGAGTCTTCAAACTTGCTTGTTCCTCGCAGCGGAAGGAAACACGAGACTCGATCCAAATCACGACGCACGAAGTGAATCGTGGCCGGGTAAATAAACAAGTACTGTCCCCAATGAATTTAGTTTCCTGACAGCAAAACTTTCACTCGCGACTTCCTCATAACGCTCCTAAAAAATGACTTCACAATCACGGAAAGTTCCTTATCCCCAAAATCTGAGCTACAAAATCACAGTCTAAGTGCGCCCAGGAGCAGCGCGTCATACTGACCACAGACCAGCTCACTGACTCTTGTACAGCTCTACTCTACTGCGCCCGTTTAGCTTCTGCACAAAATCCAACCTGCCTCGCCTCCGTGCATATCAGCCGAAAAAACCTGCAAGGGGCGAACTGACCAATCAACAAGTCGAATTTTTCAGTGGTGCCAGATTTCTCCTCCAATCAGAAGGCAGGTTAGACGTCGAATGTTTGCTCCTGCTCAGAATTTTCCACCGGTTCAACGTCTAAAATTTGAACAAACGTGTCCCTGGTGTGGGCCTGAAGTAGCGAATCACGAGAGCGCGCATTACGGAAACCCCCAATAGCTAGCGGGCAAATATAATTGTTATTCGAAGTCCGGAATATGTTCTTCTTAAAGCCACTTATGAGGCACTATTTGTAAATATCTTTAACACACTCCACAACATTTTCCTCATACTTCACACCTAACTAGTCCGTATGAGAGAACAGTATAAATCAGTATAAGTTTAAAGCATAGGATGTAATAGAAGCATAAACATTATCGTCAATTTCAACATCATGTACTACTTCATCTACCATTTGACACCCACTGCCGGTCTGGGTGGCCGAGCGGTTCTAGGCGCTACAGCCTGGAACCGCGCGACCGCTACGGTCGCAGGTCCGAATCCTGCCTAGGGTATGGATGTGTGTGGTGTTCTTAGGTTAGTTAGGTTTAAGTAGTTCTAAGTTCTAAGGGACTGATGACCTCAGAAGTTAAGCCCCGTAGTGCTCAGAGCCATTTGAACCATTTTTGAACACCCACTGTCGGGAAAATGCCTCCTCTAGGCTTTTCCTTGAATCGTTACCTTCAACAAAAGGCATCCATACTCATCCTAGATGTTTCTCATCTCATCTTTCCATCTTCCATACAGTAATTGTCTCGGTCTTTTCTTATGTCTTGGAAACTAGCAGAGGACTTTGTTGGGGCACCTCGCATCTATTCAGCTAACTCCCTTCCCATCCCTATGTCAGTTTCATTAAGTAATAATTATGTCTTCCCTTCCAGCCCATTTGTTTTCCTGTCACTTTAGCAATTCACAACATGCATCTCATCTTTGATTATTGGGCCACCATTATCAATTTAATTGTTTTTGGCTTTAAAGTCCATGTCTTACCGGCCTAAACCGAAAGCCGAAGTATTACCTTAGTTCACAGTATGCATGCTGATTCAACTGCACCTACCGCTGTCGTTTTATGCAACCCGCAATTTTTCAGCTGACCTTCATAAACCACGTGCTAGATTTTCATATTCTCTCGCTTGCTGGGCGCAAACTATTAGTCTTTCAGAAAAAATGACTGGGGCCTTTTTGTAGAAAATTTAATGCAGTCAAATTTCGACTGGGACACGTTTTCGCTATAGACCGTAATTCAAGAAAAACGTGGCCTTCGAATGCATCCCCATTCCAAGACTCCGCCTCCACCGATCAGGATTTCTAGTATGTTGTTCATGGCACCCCCCCCCCCCCCATCCCCCACCCCTACCAGTGCACAGACATTTGCGAGTGCACAAGTTATTTCCCATGTTCGATCTTTTATGGTCTTCATTGACTGGCCTTGTTATGTCACTGGCTTAGTCGAGTAATGACAAATTGCAAACTACGTTTGCGTAAATTTTAACTGACAATTTTCTGACTGCGAAACAACTGTGCTTGTACGAGTTAAGTTTGGGTCAAAATTTCAACGTAATTAGTTTTAGCGTAACGTTTACAAAAGTTGTTTTTCGTTCATTTCCCTCACGGACACGTTTGAAGTATTAATGTTAACGAAGTAGCCGACTATGCTGGTGACGTAATAACCTAATCAATACAGACCAAGAAAGGTTGAATATCGGCACTAGATCTTGAATCGGATATTTTTGTACAGTGGTAGGACGGAGTACCACGATAAACATACTAGAAATCCTGACTGGTGAGAAATGAGTGTGCAGTGGATGTGTGTTTGAAAGTCACGTTCGTGCGTTTTTCTTGAATAGCTCGTAAACAGGGTCTCCAGCTGAAACGTGTCGCCGTACAAAATTTAACTAGATTATTTTTCCTACAAATACATTCCGCTCATTTTTTTCTGAGTTAGTAATAGTTCGCGAGCAGCGAGCGAGAGAGTGTGAAAATCTCACGCGTGATTTATGAATGTCGGTTATAACATTGCGGGTTGCATAAAAAGACATCGGTAGGGGCAACAGAATCATCCTGTATATGCAGCTCAGATAGCAAGCCAGTACTAAGTAAAAAACGGAAAGCTAAAGGGTGGAGGAATTCATAAAGGACCTATACATAAGGGAAACAAACTTTAGCACACTGTTAGAGAAAGTGAAGAGAAGATATGTGAAGATGAGACAGGAGATATGATACTGCGAGAAGAATTTGACAGAGTACTGAAAGACCTAAGGTGAAAAACGGTCCTGGGAGTACACGACACTCCCTCAGAATTACTGAGACCCATGGAACAACCAGCCTGACGGAATTATTATGCTTGGTGTTCAACATATATAAGACAGGCGACCAAGTGAAAAGAAAACGGGTGCTGAGACATCTGAACACTACTGGACCATCAGTTTAATAACTCGTGGTCGCAAAATGCTGACACGAATTATTTACAGAGGAATGGGAACGCTGGTAGAAGTCCACCTCGGGGAAGGCCAGTTTGAGTTGCGGAGAAATGTAGGAACACGCGAGGCAATACTGACGCTACGACTTGTCGTACAACATAGGTTGAAGAAAGATAAATCTATATTTATCGAATTTTTAGACATTTTTGACAATGTTGACTGGACTAGCTTTTTGAAATTTTGAGGGTGGCAGTGGTAAAATTCAGGGAAGGAACAGTTATTTACAGCTTTTACGGAAACCATACGGCAGTCGTAAAGAGTCGAAGAACTTGAAAAGGAAGCCGCAATTGGGAGAAGACTGAGATAGGGCCGTAATCTATCCTAGGCGTTATTCACTCTGTACACTAAGTGAGATGCGAAGGAAACGAAAAAAATATTTGGAAAGGGAATTAAAGTTCGTGAAGAACAAATAAAAACGTTAACGTTTGCCGATGGCTTATTAAATCTGCCAGAGACAGCAAACGGTTTAGGATAGTTGAACGGAATGAATAGTGGCCTGAAAGGAGATTACAGTATTACATCAACAAAATTAACACAGTGATGAAGGAATGTAAAATAAACTATGCGGTGCTGAAAGAATTATATCAGAAAATGAGACACTAAAATGTTTGTTATTTGGAAACCAAAGTAACTGGAGAGAATAGAAAATGCAGACTGGCAATAGCGAGAACAGCGTTTTTAAAAAACAGAAATTTATTAACATCCAATGTAAATTTAAGTATTAGGATTTTTTCTGAAGATATCTGTGTGGGTTATAGCCTTGTACGGAAGTGAAACGTAGATGATAAGGAGTTCGGACAAGAATAGAATAGAAGCGTTTGAAACGTGGTGCCACAGAAGAATGCTGAAGTTTGGATATGCAGATCGAAACATAAAAGATGAAATACGGAATCGAATTGGGGCAAAAGAAGTCTGTGGCACAAGTTGACTACAAAAAGGAATTGATTGTTACGAGACACCCTGAGCCATCAAGAGAAACTCAATTTGGTAAGGGAAGGAAGTGTGGAGCAGGGGTAAAAATTGTAGAGGGAGACGCTTGCGATTGTTATGTAGAAATGAAGAAACTCGTGCAGGAGAGACTAGCATGAAGAAATGCATCAAATCAGTTTTCGGACTGAAGACCATTACATCCACAACAATATGTACTGGCTGAAACCGAGCGTGAGGTCAGTAAATCATTTAAGTATTTTATAAATTTAAAGAAAAAATGAAATACCTGGTTTTAATACACAGGAAAGAGATTTGCACTGAAAGGGGACTCAATACTCGGATATAAAGAACGTTATCGTGTTAAGGGAACTGAGACCATGGCAACGTTTCAAAGAAATTCATGATAAATGTTGCACAAGTTTTTAAAATCTCTCATAGAAATCAGTTCCAGTAGTGTGCTATTTAGGTGATCTAAAGGGTAAATAAATAACTTTGATATTACAACAATGACTCAGGGTTAACTTTCTAACGTAGAATTCAGCTACTACATTGTGTGTGTAAACGTTTCATTCACATGTTAGGAATCAATGCGTGATGGTAGTTTTGGCAGGTGAGCTTTTCGGCGTTGTGTAATTTCGAAACGAACTCGTCCACTGACCCGCACGCTCAAACACGGCAGTGCAGCAAAATAGCGACTTCACAGCGTTGTAGCGTATGTGTCAGCGAGTCCCAAAAATAATCTACCCCCTCGTGGCTGTCACACGGATGCTGCAGACTTCAAGGCGAAACGTGTTATTAATATGTCCGAGGTGAACGTCCGTCTCTCACGCACTCACTCACTCACACACACACACACACACACACACACACGCACACGCACACACACAGGCGCGCGCGCGCTCACACGTCTTCTCTCTGCACCAACTTCATCATGATGTAGACCGCTTTGACCAGCGAATAAACGCGAGCAGGCCATGTATCAGATTTCACTAATACGAGTACTTCTAAGTACCTGTAGAGCGAGTTGTGTTTCTCTCGAAGTTGAATGTAATCTATCTTGACTTTATAAAATTGTACTCCAGTGTGACATCTACAGAGCAATTATCTTTATCAGTTCCGCAAACCTTTCAACTTTCGAGATACTTACAGAGTTCTTGGGGCATTTCCATGGAATCAGATACCAATTCATATATTAAATATAAATAGGTATTATATTTGGGCAGCTTGTAATTAAGACTAAAAGTTGAAACTTCCTGGCAGATTATAACTGTGTGCCCGACCGAGACTCGAACTCGGGACCTTTGCCTTTCGCGGGCAAGTGCTCTACCAACTGAGCTACCGAAGCACGACTCACGCCCGGTACTCACAGCTTTACTTCTGCCCGCATCTCGTCTCCTACCTTCCAAACTTCACAGAATCTCTCCTGCGAAGCTTACCCGCGAAAGGCAAAGGTCCCGAGTTCGAGTCTCGGTCGGGCACACAGTTTTAATCTGCCAAGAAGTTTCATATCAGCGCATATTCCGCGGCAGAGTGAAAATCTCATTCTGGAAACATCCCCCAGGCTGTTGCTAAGCCATGTGTCCGCTACATGCTTTCTTTCAGGAGTGCTAGTTCTGCAAGGTTCGCAGGAGAGCTTCTGTAAAGTTTGGAAGGTAGGAGTCGAGATACTGGCAGAAGCAAAGCTGTGAGTAGCGGCCGTGAGTCGTGCTTCGGTAGCTCAGTTGGTAGAGCCCTTGCCCGGGAAAGGCAAAGGTCCCGAGTTCGAGTCTCGGTCGGGTACACAGCTTAAATCTGCCAGGAAGTTTCATATCGGCGCACACTCCGCTGCAGAGTGAAAATCTCATTCTGAAGACTAAAAGTGCTTTAACAGGAATTTTTTAAATTACAATTTCCTTATTGTTACTTCACTGGGCCCCTGGATTAATGCCACGTGGAAGTAATATATACCCTTAATTGTAGAGAAATTATAACGACTTGAGTAACAATTTAAAATTAAGAGGTTCGCCATTTTACAAGTACAGTTACTGTTAAAGAATAATGAAGGCATCGAACATGGTATATTACTGGAAATCATAAAAGCATTTCCTTAGAGTGTCAGGATAAAGTCATGAAAAACCCGAAACAGGTCTGTTGACGTAAATCAACTGTAGATGAACAGTCTTCTCCCCCAAATTTACAGTCAATTTAATGACTGACAGTTACCATAATGCAGTTAAGCCGCCTTGTTATATCTTGAGGGTTTTATCCCTTAGTCAGTACGTTTTCAGTGATGTATCTTCACTCCCTGGTCACTACCTTTAACTTCTTTCACGCTTAATACGTTTACTGACCATACAAATTGTAAGAAAAGACTTAAATGAAACACAGCATTAAATTGTTCCTGTTAATGGTGGATGAACTTCTTAGTAATGTGTTAAATAAGTTTAATAAATGCAGCAACCACTCACCTTCTATTACAACCTACAAGTGTTGTATCTGATCAATAAATCCCAGAGATTGAACAGAAACTTATTCCCACAAGTGCACATTCCTAAATGATCACGCAGACTTACTCAACAAAATATTTCTAAGAAATTTCAGGGGAGTTCAATCATGGCAAAAAGTAAGCAAATGAAAATTTTCTGACCTGCTTGTCAACATGACAGTTTAATAACTGTATATACTTTAAGTTGTTGACTTATTGTTTCATTCATTCCTAAATATTATGCTAATATGTCAATTTATTAAGTGTTTGTAGACTAAGTGATATTATATCAAATATGTAAAATACACCATGTTACATAATATTTAATGTAATTTAGTTATCGTTTTATTAATTGTAGCCAGTCGCTGCTCCACTATGTAGACAACCATTCGTGGTAACTGCTATTAAAGTCATTTAATCTTACCAATATAAAAAAATTACCACTAAAAGAACCAACCACGACCCATAACAGAAAATAAGTTGTACATTAAGCAGTTTTTAGTAATACAGCGACACGTATGAAGTTTTAAGGTCAGCATTACCTACACTACTTTATAAAGACAAGCTATAATTTAATGTTGTTAACAAAAATCTCGAAAAGTTCGTGGCTAACATACTATAGATTTTTACAGTATTAATTAACGTTCGGACAGACACAGGCTATACATTCATATATATATATATATATATATATATATATATATATATATATATATATATATATATATATATATATAGCACTGGTTTTTAGTACAAATCTCGGAAAGTTCTTGACCTACTTACTTCAAATCTTTGCACAGTACCCTATTAAATGTTCGGATAGACCAGGCTATATATTTTTAGTATATAATAATCTATACTTTTATATGAAGACAAGTCCTAGTTTAACGTTGTTACCAAAAGTAGTTTCGAATAGTTCTTGACCGATTTACGTCAGGATTGTGCATGATACTCAATAAAGATTCAATAAAGATATAGACTAAATATTTTTGCATATATATGGTACAGAAATATCTACTAAAATGGTGTTAGCAAAAATATCTAAATGTTCTTGACCGATTTATTTCTGATTGTTATACAATATTCTACTAAATGTTTGAAAGTACATCGGCTACATATTTTTAATATATGTGGTATGTAAATATATGTGTGATGTCGTGTGACTAGGGCCTCCCGTCGAGTAGACCGTTAGCCTGAGGCAAGTCTTTCGATTTGACGCCACTTCGGCGACTTGCGCGTCGATGGGGATGAAATGATGATGAATAACACACAACACCCAGTCATCACGAGGCAGATAAAATCCCTGACCCTGCCGGGAATCGAACCCGGGACCCCGTGCGCGGGAAGCGAGAACGCTACCGCGAGACAACAAGCTGCGGACATATGTGTGATATATAAAGGGCAAACGTTACTAGCAGAAATTTTAAAAAGTTATTGAGCCATTTGCTTTAAATTTTCACGCGGTATTCTAGTAAAAAAAAGGTTCAAATGGCTCTGAGCACTATGGGACTTAACTTCTGAGGTCATCAGTCCCCTAGAACTTAGAACTACTTAAACCTAACTAACCTAAGGACATCACACACATCCATGCCCAAGGCAGGATTCGAACCTGCGGCCGTAGCGATCGCGCAGCTCCAGACTGTAGCGCCTAGAACCGCTCGGCCACTCCGGCCGGCTTCTAGTAAAACTGGAGGCCTGTAGACTATATTTTTACATATACATAATATATGAATACATGGAAGATATAACAGGCAAATGTTGTTAGCAAAAATGTGAAAAAGTTTTTCATCAATTTATTTAAAATGTTTCTGAATTTTCTAATAAAGATTCAGTGTACAGGTTTTCTGTTAAAACTGACTGCAACAGAAAAAAATTGCTGTGCTGTGAAAGTGTACAGTTTTGTTCTATTTCTTATAGTCAATTTTAACTACGATGTCAGGGCATTTAGACCATAAGGCAAATTGTTTCTCCTCCATATATTCTTTCCCTTATATTTAATTTTAAACAAAATGTCTCTATGCAGAAATGTGCTGCTTTGTTTTATCTCTCGCAGTTGGTTTTAACACGAAACGGGAAAGTTGTATTTATGGTTTGTCGGTTTATTATTAGAATACTGCTATGGAGTCTGAATACGCAGTCTGAAACTTTGTAACTCTACCTTTTCGCAGTTTAGAACTATGTGAAATACTGTCATTGAAGCTACTATCCTCACAGATTCAGCAGCTGGTGAGGTCTCTCTCATACCCTGTATACCAATGACCGCAATCGATTTACCCATTTATTTTGAACGACTTCACTTCCCAATCAAGGCTTCCTTTGCAACACCAATAAACAAGGCTTCAAGTCAGACAGAGGGAGGGGGGGGGGGGGAAACAGATGGGCGAAGGGGGAGGAGGAAATAAACTTAAGGAGGTAGAAGGAGGAGGTGGACAGAGAGAAAGGAGGAGGAGATAATGGACAGAGAGAGGGAGGGAGAACGAGATCGACAGAGAGAGGGGGGAGACGCATATTAGGATATGTATCCGTTTTCCACACATCTTTAGCAATTGTGAAGCATTGCCGGATTCACTAATTAAGTATATAAAAGCAACTGACTTGCGGTTTCGGAATATGTAAGAAAATTATAACCTGTGTTTAGTTGTAATTTCCAAAAGAAACAAAGACATTAGTAGGCCACAAGGTGAGCACTGCACCGCAGCAGTGCTTCAGTGAAACTAAAAGTGTTTTTACTGTGCATATAAAAGTGGATAAAGGAGTTAAGAAAACCAAGTCTACCTAAACAACGTAACTATGCAACTCGGGAACCGTGGTAGCTAAACGAATTGTTATTTTGCACATTCCATCTTTCGAAATACAATCGACAAGAACGCTGGATTGACGAATATACAAAAATATTACGTCAATCTAAGCTAGGTGAAATCTCGAAAGGCGTATTGAAATCAGTGAAACTAGAAGCTGCCAGTTGCCTTATTCCTTCGAGTAATGAATATAACAGTTTTACGCGAGGTTCAGGTAGCAACACATTGCGTAAAAATAAATAATAATCGAACAAAACGCGATGCAGCAGTTTTAGAAGTGCGGGACATTATAGTTAACGTGTTTTTTTTCTCTATTAAATCTCGGTGATCCATGTGATTACGATCTCAATATAAAAGGTCTGACGATGCTGTGACAAGACATGATGGCGTGAAACGACAATCACTACTCATTACTTGCTATTATTATTATCAGAAATGAATTTCAAGTGGCATAAATATTAAAACATTCTTCCTGTAACAAATATGGGCATGTGGGGGCTTATAATGGCTTTTGTGTCCCTTAGTTACATCAACCTGAAACAATTTGCAATGGTAACGAGGATATTGGTTGTATCCGAGAAACATAAGTTAATTACAGTATAATTTCCTTCTAACTTATAACAAGCAGCTTTATTCTTGTGAAACTTACTAGTACCCAGCCTCCCATCCCTTCCCACGGTCTCTCTCTCTCTTTCTCTCTCTCTCTCTCCCTCCCTCCCTCTCTCTCTCTCGCTCTCGCTCTCTCTCTCTCTCTCTCTCTCTCTCGATTCTTCACTTCGTCTTTCTGTCACTACCAGATCTGTGGTTAGATATAGTTTAAGTTTTCGAATGAGTCCTTGAATGTGTTGATGTTTTGTGGATGCGAAGCTGCCGACCTACAGTGTTTCACACGTGTTCCACACGGTTCATTTTAGGCGAATTTGGGGGCCAAGTACACTATCATGTTCTTCAAATCACTGTAGCATGATTCTCACCTTGTAATACGGACAGATATCTTGATGCCATCGTCGTCAGGGAAGACATCTAACTTGAGTTATTTCAGTTGGTCCAGAACAGTGTTCGCGCAGCCCATCATGGCGCCTTCCATTACCACCACAAGTCCCTTGGAAGCCCAGGTGAATGTCTCTAGTAGCGTAATACTACCTATAATGGCCTGGGTCCGTAGCGCGGTGCATGTTTCGAGTAACCGTTCGCCTGGATCATGACGGGTCCGGACACGACAATCGCCCTGGTGTAACAAGAAATGCCATTCATCGCACCTGGCGACACGTTTCCATTGATCCTCGGTACGAACTCGGTGATCTTGTGCCTACCAGCTTCGCCGTTTCAGAACAACCGGCCCTTCAACAAAGCTGCAAGGCTACACTGGAGTTGCGGTATGTTTTGGGAGGTGACAAGCGACTCTGTGTGTCCCATGCGTCTGCTAAATTGATTTTACCCTTCAATTGTGTTTGTCGTTGATAACCTCCCTTAGAGGTTAACACATTTACTAGAAATTAATGAACCTGAATGCTGAAATAGTATTAATGAAATGGCGGCCCCATCATTATTTTTATCAGTTGCATGATGGGTAATACCGGTTCCCGTCAGATCACCAAAGTTAAGTGCTGTCGGGCGTGACCAGCATTTTGCTCGGTGACCATCCTTGCCGCCATGCGCTGTTGCCATTTTTCGGGGTGCACTCAGCCTGGTGATGCCAGTTGAGGAGCTACTCGACCGAATAGTAGCGGCTCCGGTCAAAGAAAACCACTTTAACGACCGGGAGAGCGGTGTGCTGACCACATGCGCCTCCTGTCCGCATCTTCAGCTGAGGATGACGCGGCGGTCGGATGGTCCCGATGGGCCACTTGTGGCCTGAAGACGACGTGCTTATGATGGGTGATAGTTACGTCCACATGGGATTGATCTTTTATAAAATTAATGGCACAAGTTTATTGACTAAAAATTGGACCATAATACAAGTGGTTCAAGTGGCTCTGAGCACTATGGGACGCAACTGCTGAGATCATTAGTCCCCTAGAACTTAGAACTAGTTAAACCTAACTAACCTAAGGACATCACAAACATCCATGCCCGAGGCAGGATTCGAACCTGCGACCGTAGCGGTCTTGCGGTTCCAGACTGCAGCGCCTTTAACCGCACGGCCACTTCGGCCGGCCGGACCATAATACATATTGAGAGTGACGAAGAAAATAAACATGATATAAAGGTAGCACACATATACAACGAACAGTTGACAAAGCAGTGTCGTGGCTAGTTGGCGAAAATTAGGGTTTCTCTGATGAACGATTTTACTTCAAATGTTAAAATGTGTGTGAAATCTTATGGGGCTTAACTGCTAATGTCATCAGTCCCTAAGCTTACAAACTACTTAATCTAAATTATCATAAGGACAAACACACACACCCATGCCCGAGGGAGGACTCGAACCTCCGCCGGGACCAGTCGCACAGTCCATGACTCCAGCGCCCTAGACCGCTTGGCTAATCCCGCACGGCAACTACAGGGTGTTTCAAAAATGACCGGTATATTTGAAACGGCAATAAAAACTAAACGAGCAGCGATAGAAATACACCGTTTGTTGCAATATGCTTGGGACAACAGTACATTTTCAGGCGGACAAACTTTCGAAATTACAGTAGTTACAATTTTCAACAACAGATGGCGCTGCAAGTGATGTGAAAGATATAGAAGACAATGCAGTCTGTGGGTGCGCCATTCTGTACGTCGTCTTTCTGCTGTAAGCGTGTGCTGTTCACAACGTGCAAGTGTGCTGTGGACAACATGGTTTATTCCTTAGAACAGAGGATTTTTCTGGTGTTGGAATTCCACCGCCTAGAACACAGTGTTGTTGCAACAAGACGAAGTTTTCAACGGAGGTTTAATGTAACCAAAGGACCGAAAAGCGATACAATAAAGGATCTGTTTGAAAAATTTCAACGGACTGGGAACGTGACGGATGAACGTGCTGGAAAGGTAGGGCGACCGCGTACGGCAACCACAGAGGGCAACGCGCAGCTAGTGCAGCAGGTGATCCAACAGCGGCCTCGGGTTTCCGTTCGCCGTGTTGCAGCTGCGGTCCAAATGACGCCAACGTCCACGTATCGTCTCATGCGCCAGAGTTTACACCTCTATCCATACAAAATTCAAACGCGGCAACCCCTCAGCGCCGCTACCATTGCTGCAGGAGAGACATTCGCTAATGATATAGTGCACAGGATTGATGACGGCGATATGCATGTGGGCAGCATTTGGTTTACTGACGAAGCTTATTTTTACCTTGACGGCTTCGTCAATAAACAGAACTGGCGCATATGGGGAACCGAAAAGCCCCATGTTGCAGTCCCATCGTCCCTGCATCAAAAAGTACTGGTCTGGGCCGCCATTTCTTCCAAAGGAATCATTGGCCCATTTTTCAGATCCGAAACGATTACTGCATCTCGCTATCTGGACATTCTTCGTGAATTTGTGGCGGTACAAACTGCCTTAGACGACACTGCGAACACCTCGCGGTTTATGCAAGATGGTGCCCGGCCACATCGCACGGCCGACGTCTTTAATTTCCTGAATGAATATTTCGATGATCGTGTGATTGCTTTGGGCTATCCGAAACATACAGGAGGCGGCGTGGATTGGCCTCCCTATTCGCCAGACATGAACCCCTGTGACTTCTTTCTGTGGGGACACGTGAAAGACCAGGTGTACCGCCAGAATCCAGAAACAATTGAACAGCTGAAGCAGTACATCTCATCTGCATGTGAAGCCATTCCGCCAGACACGTTGTCAAAGGTTTCGGGTAATTTCAATCAGAGACTACGCCATATTATTGCTACGCATGGTGGATATGTGGAAAATATCGTACTATAGAGTTTCCCAGACCGCAGCGCCATCTGTTGTTGACAATTGTAACTACTGTAATTTCGAAAGTTTGTCTGCCTGAAAATGTACTGTTGTCCCAAGCATATTGCAACAAACGGTGTATTTCTATCGCTGCTCGTTTAGTTTGTATTGCCGTTTCAAATATACCGGTCATTTTTGAAACACCCTGTATTTTACTCTGCTTCTAAATGTGGATAACGCAAGCTGAAAATATCTAACACTGAATAGACCTTGATGGATTTATTCTACACAGAAGTTGTACTACGTTGGTGCAGCTGAGAACAATCGGCGAGATTGTGATCTTGTTTGCCCTGACAGGCCCCAGCGGCAATACAATACCCTTGTCTCCACGTGCAGCACTGCCTCAGGCGTCGGTCGTGGTTTGAGCATCTGCAGGGCAGCCACGTGCAGCACTTGTAACTCTCTATCGGGGGCACGGAATATGCAGAGTTCCGGCTAGTGCCCTGTTAGTCGGATCGCAATTACTCTCTAACGGGGTCCTCAAACCTCGGCAGATTCCAGCATCTAGCACTCCAGTTCGCCGGTCATACCATGGACCAAGTTGAATCACTTATACTGTAGTGCGCACAAGGAGATCAAACGCCAAAGCGGCAGACCTGTCACGAATATGAGTTCCCTCAGCACAGCGAGTTGTCAGAGATGACTGAGGTCGAAACTATCGCAGCTACGACCAATGCTAGGGCGGAGTCACGCTCAGGACAAGTGCCCCAAGTACATCAGTCTCAATCGGAAGATCAACAATCGCCACTCCTCACTTTCTATCGAACCTCGGTAAACTCCTCAAAATCACTCTCGCAGCCGCCCCCCTCAAGGATCTCGTAACAATCACAAGACTTCAAGAGCTGCTTGTGTCTCCTCGAACTCATCAGCTCTGCTCATTGGCCAATACTAATCGAAGTTAAAAATGTTCTTTTCTTGTCAGCAGATACGGCCCGTCCCTGACGCTAAATTTTTTTTTCATGGTGACTACAGGCAGCATGTTATTTTGAGGTTTCATAAAGCTCTAGATTTAACAACATATTTATCATGGAGATCACTAGCTGGCGTGTCCGACCAGAGGCCCCAGCTAAAGCAAGAGAAGTGCTCTTGTGTCCCAACTTAGATCGTCTCAGAACTGCCACAAATGTTGTGTTCCTTCTAAAACTGTTTTCAAGGCATGAAGCCTCCCAAAAAACTCTGCAAGCCGAGGGATGGCGCCACCTCATGGCTCCCTCAATAGCGTCCCGTAGGCGGCGAACATCGAAACTCGCGAACTTTTAGGACCGCCATCCCCATTGACAAAGGGCGTTTACGGCACTGTCGTAACGAGTTGGCTGGGCGACCTAGATCTTTCTCGCACCCCCGGCCTCTGCTGTGGCAAGAGATGCCTAATATATAGGTCCGGGTTGGCCGTTTCTGCTCCCCATCAACCGAACGCATTGACTGCACACTGTGGGAGAAATTCTTGGGCCCAGCATTCTGTCCCCTGTAAGTGCTTCGAGACATTCCTTTCCCTAATAGCTGCACATGGCTTTCAAGCCCCAAACGTCCACTGCAAGATTTACTGTTAAATGACCGAACCTCCTGCTTGTTCTCAACAAACACTATTCGAAGGAGGGCCGCCATAAAGACCCTCCATGCATTAACAATATACTCGTTTCCATCACTGCCTGCTTGTCGTCTCACAAACACAATGTCTTATGTGAGAAAACAACGTTAAATTGTACCCTTGAATATGGAGAACAGTGAGAGAGTTACTCATCTTCTCACAAAGTCGTTTACATCAGTCGATTCCCCCATTTTAGGAGTATATCGTCACTTATAATGATCTCTATTTTTTTTATTCCGAACTATGAGAGCAGGACAGATGTGTAGTTGTTGCACAGCTCCGTTTTTTTTTCAGCTAAAAACCCTAGAAGGGTGGGAATGAGGCAGAGAGAATCAGTTGGGAGGTGATTCCCGGGTCCAGAATTTGCGTGACGATGAGCAAGGCAAACCTCCTATAAACCTTGGTCGAACTGGGGAATGGGAAAAACTTTTATTTATTTTGGACAAAGTTATTCTTTGTACGATACAAAAATGAATATATATTGTGGGTGCATGTGAGTGTGCATGCGTTATTTTATCCTTGCACGTGTGTTATGCAAGTGATTCCGAATTTGTCTTCCCGATTTTTTATACGGAGTGCATCCACGAAGGTGTTTACATTGTCTGAACTTTAATAGCTGAGGACGTATTAATGGTAGCTTTCAACCACTTGTGATTATGTGGTGCTCTCATGACTATTGTGTGCAGCCATTCATTTGTTTTTTTCTGTTTTTTTTCAGTTGCCAGTAACCGCACGTAAATAACGAGATGGCACGAACTGTGAAAATATGAAAGAAGTGCAGAGAAGATGTGGCGGGTAGAGTTTGTTACCGCGTCATCGCAACGTGTAACAATAACGAAATTATGCGACAAACTGGGAAGGAAGGAGATTTGTCTCATCAGAAGAAGGGATGGTGTGGCTGGAAGAAATCAGATCCGGACGGAAGAGGGGTGGACGCAGTAGTACAAGCTCTCACAAGATACCCAGAGAAGTCCTTTAGGCAAGCTGCGCTTGAATCAGGTGTAACCAAATCACGTGTTCACCGCATTTTAAAGCAAGCAAAATGGAAAGTCTACTACATTCTCAGGTTGCCTCGTGTGATGAATGAGGATGATCCAGGGTGGCGTCTCGAATTCTGTGAATGGATTTGCGATAACGTACAGCTGACTAAGGTCAGTGTGGGGTCTGATGAGGCGTCTGAATGGAACCATCGATCGCCGTAACTGCGAGATAATTCCGTCTTACAGAGGAACGAGCTGTTAATCTCCCTGCGATAGCAGTGTGGCGTGGTACGTCTGTTAGAGGATTGATATGGCCATTCTACACTCCTGGAAATTGAAATAAGAACACCGTGAATTCATTGTCCCAGGAAGGGGAAACTTTATTGACACATTCCTGGGGTCAGATACATCACATGATCACACTGACAGAACCACAGGCACATAGACACAGGCAACAGAGCATGCACAATGTCGGCACTAGTACAGTGTATATCCACCCTTCGCAGCAATGCAGGCTGCTATTCTCCCATGGAGACGATCGTAGAGATGCTGGATGTAGTCCTGTGGAACGGCTTGCCATGCCATTTCCACCTGGCGCCTCAGTTGGTCCAGCGTTCGTGCTGGACGTGCAGACCGCGTGAGACGACGCTTCATCCAGTCCCAAACATGCTCAATGGGGGACAGATCCGGACATCTTGCTGGCCAGGGTAGTTGACTTACACCTTCTAGAGCACGTTGGGTGGCACGGGATACATGCGGACGTGCATTGTCCTGTTGGAACAGCAAGTTCCCTTGCCGGTCTAGGAATGGTAGAACGATGGGTTCGATGACGGTTTGGATGTACCGTGCACTATTCAGTGTCCCCTCGACGATCACCAGGGGTGTACGGCCAGTGTAGGAGATCGCTCCCCACACCATGATGCCGGGTGTTGGCCCTGTGTGCCTCGGTCGTATGCAGTCCTGATTGTGGCGCTCACCAGCACGGCGCCAAACACGCATACGACCATCATTGACACCAAGGCAGAAGCGACTCTCATCGCTGGAGACGACACGTCTCCATTCGTCCCTCCATTCACGCTTGTCGCGACACCACTGGAGGCGGGCTGCACGATTTTGGGGCGTGAGCGGAAGACGGCCTAACGGTGTGCGGGACCGTAGCCCAGCTTCATGGAGACGGTTGCGAATGGTCCTCGCCGATACCCCAGGAGCAACAGTGTCCCTAATTTGCTGGGAAGTGGCGGTGCGGTCCCCTACGGCACTGCATAGGATCCTACGGTCTTGGCGTGCAGCCGTGCGTCGCTGCGGTCCGGTCCCAGGTCGACGGGCACGTGCACCTTCCGCCGACCACTGGCGACAACATCGATGTACTGTGGAGACCTCACGCCCCACGTGTTGAGCAATTCGGCGGTACGTCCACCCGGCCTCCCGCATGCCCACTATACGCCCTCGCTCAAAGTCCGTCAACTGCACATACGGTTCACGTCCACGCTGTCGCGGCATGCTACCAGTGTTAAAGACTGCGATGGAGCTCCGTATGCCACGGCAAACTGGCTGACACTGACGGCGGCGGTGCACAAATGCTGCGCAGCTAGCGCCATTCGACGGCCAACACCGCGGTTCCTGGTGTGTCCGCTGTGCCGTGCGTGTGATCATTGCTTGTACAGCCCTCTCGCAGTGTCCGGAGCAAGTATGGTGGGTCTGACACACTGGTGTCAATGTGTTCTTTTTTCCATTTCCAGGAGTGTATTTTGAAGGAACAGTCACAGGTGTAAAGCACGTTTCCATGTTACTGGAACGAATTTTACCTACCGATTGAGATGGAGATTTTTTTTTTTTCCATAAGACGTTGCACCGACACATTATCATCGGGGCACGCTGCAGTTCCTGGATGAAACACTTTTTCAGAGGTTGACAGGCCGACAACGAAGTGTTGGGTTTCCATCTACATCTCCCGATCTAACGCTATGAGACTTCTTTCTTTGGGGTACCCTCAAGGACACCGTCTGCGCCGCAAAAACACATTCACTGGCTGACATGAGAGAGGCGCTTGTGACTGCATGCGAATCTGTTCGAATGACATGCAGCCACAAGCGCCTCTCTCATGTCAGCCAGTGAACGTGTTTTTGCGGCCCAGACGGTGTCCTTGAGGGTACCCCAAAGAAAGAAGTCTCATAGCGTTAGATCGGGAGATGTAGATGGAAACCCAACACTTCGTTGTCGGCCTGTCAACCTCTCAAAAAATGTTTCATCCAGGAACTCAGCGTGTCCCGATGGTAATGTGACTCGCAAGTAGCCAAAGTGGCGTCAGCTAAAAAGGACTTGCAATACGTCAGCCGAACTTCCCCGCATGGGGCCTCCCGGCCAACAATGCCATACGATCATTTCATTTCATTTTGTTCCAATGACAAACATAACAAATGTGTATCGATATATTCCGCTGCGTTACAGACACTGCATTTTGACTCTCTTCAACAGTAAAACATCATTAGTAATTTCGTGACCATCTTCGTGACTTGAGAAATCAGTTTTTGTTACTGTTGTTCGAGTTATTAAAGTTCAAACAGTGTAAACTACTGCTATTTTGTCTAAAACTGACATGGTGAGACCGTGGCTGTGTAGAATCAATGTAGGTTAATTCTTACAAAGAAGATAACAGCAACCAGCCACTATTAACACTGCTATTTATTTAGGTAAGTAGCGCCGTTACCGGTTTCGAACTGGAAAGTTCATCATCAGACAGCTGTTCACATGATTTTCAAGATACACTTTACATTATCGTCCGTTTCCTTCTATATTGGACAGACTGGGAGAATCTTTGAGATTCGATTCAAAGAACATTTAGATGCCATACGTCTGAACAATCCTTCAAAATCTGCATTTGCAATGCACATAACTCTCAGCAAACATACAGTAAAAAACATTGAAGGCCACATTCAAATACTGCATCACGTTGAGAAAGGTAGCCTCATGAATCCGCTTGAAGAGATAGAAATATATACACATAAAAGCAAATCACCACATCATATTCTTAATGAACAGACAGAGCTAGCCAAAGCAACCTTTCTACAAAAGTTCACTCACCTATTATCCAGTCTAAAACATAAATAAACACTATTCCTTTTAACAACAACATGCAATCAATAATCCAATAAAATTTTACATCATAATATAGCTGCCTGCTCAATCACACATTACTGCAACTGTAAAATTGATTTAAAAATAAAAGTGGTGTGCCATACTACATTTATATTATTACTACTGTCACATTATTCATGTATCTCACGTAAATGATGTCACGTGTTATTTCACTGTATTTACACAATACCGTATAAGTAACATTCATACAACTGGCCATCACATTTTCCCAATTTATTTGTAATTAATGCTCACTGAATATGGTATTCTTTGTAATACAAATACTTGTAATGTACTTGTAATGCTACCTTGATTCTTGAAAAAAGAAAAGAAAGTTACTGCTACCATACTTGATCCAAAATTTCAGTGCACCATAGATAGATGTTAATACAATTGTACTGTCATATTATTCATTTCATCTCACCTCTATGTTGCTCCTTGTATACAGGGTGTTACAAAAAGGTACGGCCAAGCTTTCAGGAAACATTCCTCACACACAAAGAAAGAAAATATGTTATGTGGACATGTGTCCGGAAACGCTTACTTTCCATGTTAGAGCTCATTTTATTACTTCTCTTCAAATCACATTAATCATGGAATGGAAACACACAGCAACAGAACGTACCAGCGCGACTTCAAACACTTTGTTACAGGAAATGTTCAAAATGTCCTCCGTTAGCGAGGATACATGCATCCACCCTCCGTCGCATGGAATCCCTGATGCGCTGATGCAGTCCTGGAGAATGGCGTATTGTATCACAGCCGTCCACAATACGAGCACGAAGGGTCTCTTAATTGGTACCGGGGTTGCGTAGACAAGAGCTTTCAAATGCCCCCACAAATGAAAGTCAAGAGTGTTGAGGTCAGGAGAGCGTGGAGGCCATGGAATTGGTCCGCCTCTACCAATCCATTGGTCACCGAATCTGTTGTTGAGAAGCGTACGAACACTTCACTGAAATGTGCAGGAGCTCCATCGTACATGAACCACATGTTGTGTCGTACTTGTAAAGGCACATGTTCTAGCAGCACAGGTAGAGTATCCTGTATGAAATCATGGCGGTGAATCGAGGAAGTACAGTACATACTGACGAAACTAAAATGAGCTCTAACATGGAAATTAAGCGTTTCCGGACACATGTCCACAAAACATCTTTTCTTTATTTGTGTGTGAGGAGTGTTTCCTGAAAGTTTGGCCGTACCTTTTTGTAACACCCTGTATAGCACAGTATTTACAAATTCCCATATAAGTAGCATTCACACAAGCTGGTTACTACATGTCAACTTCATTTGTAATATTATACGCTCATAGCGTAAGGTTTATCTTTGCGTATTAATTTTCATTAAGTTACGTTATTCTTTAGAAACTGTCATTCTGTGAAACCAAAGAAACCTGTACATTGTGATGTTTCTGAGATAGAACGTCTCTGATACTGTTGTGTTTGTAAATCTGCAATCTCTGTGATAACTTCACATGTGGCAAATTCTTTTTGGTGTGTGTGTGTGTGTGTGTGTGTGTGTGGGTGGGTGGGTGTGTGGTGCTTTGCACAATATGGTGATATATAAGTTACGTAAGTGCTGGATATATTTAGGAATATGCGAAAAATACAATCCTGCAACTTCGCAACAAAATCGCCCAGGGATTTTCGACGTAATTACCCTAACCACTTAACCTCACATATTTATTTACGCTGTATTTCATCGTTTGGAGGTTAGTTATTTTCAAATATGGCGCTTCTAACACTGTTTTTCTACCGTAGGGCAACAACACACCAAAAATACTTCGCCACAGTGGAATAATAAAAATCGGAAACGGACGATAATGTAAGGTGTATCTTGAAAATCATGTGAACAGCCGTCTGATGATGAACTTTCCAGTTCGAAACCGGTAACGGCGTTATTTACCTAAATAAATAGCAGTGTTAATAGTGGCTGGTTGCTGTTTTCCTCTTTGTAAGAATTAACCTACATTAAGTATAAACTCCCTTGTGGGACGCCCTGTATACTTTCTTTCTGCTTCTGCTTCTTCTTTATCTTCCCACTTTTTTGGTCTGACTGGTCTTGATGCGGAACTGCGCTTACCTCTTCTTCACTTGCAATCTACGACCTCAATCATTTTTTGGATGTATTTAAATTTGTGTCTTCCTATTCAGTGTTTGCCGTCTACAGCTTCCTCTAGTACCATAGAGGATATTCCCTGATACTGTAACACATGTTCTATACCATAGACGATGTTACCTGATATTGTAACACATATTCCATCATCCAGTCTCTTCTCCTTGCCAGTGTTTTCCATATGTTATTTTCTTGGCCGATTTCGCGCAGAAACTCCTTTATCTTATCACTCCACAATATTTTCAACATTCTTCTGTAGCACCACACCTCAGCACTTCGATTCTCTTCTGCCCTGATTTCCCACTGCCCATGATTCACTACCATTTCACACAATTCTGTGCTGCCAACGTACATTCTCAGAAATTTCTTCCTCCAACTAAGGCCTATGTTTGGTACCAGTAAACTTCTCTTAGCCAGGAATACTCTCTTCGCCTGTGCTAGTTTGCTTTTTACGTCCTTCTTGCTTCGACCGTCATGGGTTATTTTGCTTCCAAGGTAGCACAACTCCTTGATTTCGTCCTCTTCGTGACCGCTAACGTTGATATTAATTTGCCTTTTACTCTCGTTTAGGCTGAATCTCAATACCTCTGCCCTTTGCTGGTTTACTCTCAAACCATACTCTGTACTCATTAGACTGTTCATTCCATTCAACAGATCCTATAATTCTTCTTCGCATTCACTGAGGATACTACAGTCATCAGTGAATCTTATCGTTGATATCCTTTCACCCTAAATTTTAATCCCATTCCTCAGCCTTCCCTATATTTCCGTCACTGCTTCTTCGATGTATAGATTGAAGAGTAGGGGCGAAAGACAGCGTCGCCGTCTTACAGCCTTGTTAATCCGAGCACATCGTTCTTGATCTTCCAGTCTTCTTTTTCCTTCTTGGTTCTTTTGCGTATTGTATATTATCCGTCTTTCCTTAAAGCTTATTCCTATTTTCCTTAGAATTTCGTACACGTATCGTTTTACTTTGTCGAATGCTTTTTCCAGGTCGACGAATCCTATGAGCGTATCTTGAATTTTCTTGAGCCCTACTTCCGTTATCAAGCGCAACTTGAGAACTGCCTTTTATACCTCTACATTTACTAAAGCCAAAATGATTGTCATCTAACTGATCTTCAATTCTCTTTTCCGTTATTCTGTATATTATTCTTGTCAGTAAGCTGTTAAGTTGATTGTGTGATAATTCTCGCACTTATCGCCCTTGCTACCTTGGGAATCGCATGGAGGATATTTTTCCGAAAGTCTGATGGTACGTCACCAGTCTCAAAGATTCTACATACCAACTTGAGTAGTCATTTGGTTGCCATTTCTCCCAGTGATTTTAGAAATTCAGCTGAAATGTTATCTATCCCTTGCTTTTCCTTTCACCGAAGCTTGTTTTGACTTTTCTCTACGCTGAGTCAGCCCTCCCGATCATTATTTCGTTTTCAATTTCTTCACATTTTTCATGCACATATTTAGCTTTGGCTTCTCTGCACTTCCTATGTATTTCATTCCGAAAAGTCTTATGTTGCTTTACTCCTGTCTTTTGCTGAACATTTTTGTACTTTTTTCTTTCGGCGACCAATTGAAGTACTTCATCTGGTTGCCATTTACGCTCTTCGTTCTCGGTCTTTCGCTCTTATTGTGCCTCTTCACTCTTGTACATGTTGTACGAGTATTGCCCGTTTCACGCTACAGTTTACCCGTACTTTCCCAGTATTTCGAAAATCTTGAAACATTTTACACTGTCGAACGCTTTTTCCAGGTCGACGAATCCTATGAATGTGTCTTGATTTTTCTTTAACCTTGCTTCCATTATTAACCACAACGTCCGAACTCCCTCCGTGGTGCCTTTACCTTTCCTAAAGCCAAACTGATGGTCATCAAACAGATCCTCAATTTTCATTTCCATTCTTCTGTATATTATTGTATTATTCCTGCCAGCAACTTGGATGCATGAGCTGCTAAAATGATTGTGCGATAATTCTGGCACTTGTCAGTTCTTGCAGCCTTCGAAAATGTGTGGATGATATTTTTCCGCAAGTCAGATGGTATATCGCCAAACTCTACATTCGCTATAATTATTCGGTTGCCACTTCTCTCACTGATTTTTAGAAATTCTGACGTACTATTACCCGTCCCTTCTGTCATATTTGTCTTAAGTCTTCCAAAGGTCTCATAAATTCTGAGTCTAATACTGAATCCCCTACCTCTTCTATATCGACTCCCGTTTTCCGTTCTGTCACAACAGACAAGTCTTCCCCCTCACAGAGACCTTCAACTACTCTTTCCAGTTATACGCTGTCTCCCCTGCTTTTACAATGGCATTCCCGTTGCACTCTTCATATCACGTCCCTTGCTTTTAATTTCAGCGGAGACTGTTTTGTTTTTTCAATATGAACTTTCTAACAAACAATTGTTTTCCGATTTCTTTACATTTTTCATGCAGTCATTTCGCCTTAGTTTCCCTGCACTTTCTGTTTATTTATGCTTAAGTGACATGTATTTCAGTTTTCCTGGATTTGCCTGAAAATTTTTGTACTGTCTCCTTTCATCAAATGTTCAAATGTGTGTGACGTCATAAACGCGTGACTCTGTGTGAGATCGCTCTCTAAGTTCTCATATATTTTTACGATCCATATGCATATTTCAACGGTTTTTGTGATAATATTTACTATATAGTTGACTTATTAGTGGTTTCTTCATTCACCTCTGCTTTTCTTGTGTTGTGACCCGATATTTGTGAGTGTTTCGTATCGAGCAACTTAACCTCTTACCTGTGTTTACATTCCGCGCTGACCAGTTGCAGCTGTAGCGGCGCATCGAAAGCTAAGTACTAATTAATTGTTTGTGTATAGTGGTTTATTTAGGACCTTTAGTAGTCTTCAACCGGTGTTATTGGTATTTTACGGTGAAATAATTTCAGAAGAAATTTTTGGAAACTGCTTTCAGTTTCGTTATGGTGTCATTAGACGTTCGATTGTCATTCTGTGTTAGTCTTTCTTATTGTAGTAGCGGAACATAGATAAACTAGTATTCTTGTTTCAATAACTGTAAAATTTTACCATGAGTGAGAAGTGTGGGCTTTGCCGTAGGTTCGTGAGTAGTGGATTGCGGTGTGAGACTTGTTCGAAGTATTTTCACTGGGGGGGGGGAATGCAGTGGGGAAGCCAGTGGGCATTCTGGTGAGATCCTCTCCTGGAACTGCAGGATATGTAGCAATAGTAAGTTGATAGAGGAGCAGGAGCGTAAGATCTGTGCCCTTCAGGTGCAGTTGAAAAACGCACAGGAGGAGCTAGATAGGATGAAGAGGGAGAAGGGGGTTGGGGAATGGGAGCTGGCTGCTGGCAAGAGATCTGCTAGAAGAAGGAGATTTTCAGATAGTTTTACTATTGGTGTTTGCAATAGATACGACCAACTGTCAGAGTCTAGTGGAGAGGAATCTCTATTACCTGTAGATGTAGGAAGAATGCAGCAGACCTCAGCAGTTACGGTGGCTGGGACAGTTGCAAAGTCTAAGAGAAAGAAGAAGGTTCTGCTGTTAGGTAGTTCTCATGGTAGAGGTGTAGGCCAGCAGTTGCAGGAAGTGTTGGGGAGTGAGCACCAGGTCACCAGCATTGTGAAACCTAATGCAGGAGGGGCTCAGGTGACTGTTAACATAAGGGGTTATGTAGGGATTTTACTAAAGCGGATCAGGTAGTGATTGTGGGTGGGGCTGGTAATAGTACTGACAGGGATGGGGAGTATCACATAGATGGTGACCTGTAAAAGATAGCCACTCAGACTGGCAACACGAATGTGCATATCGTGGAACTGTTTCAGCGTCACGATCGGCCTCATCTTAATACAGCCGTCAGGCGTAATAACATGAGACTTGGGGGTGCGCTGATGACAGAAGGCATGAGTCACATTTCAGTGGTGTCGGTGGAGACTATCAGCAGGACGGGTTTCACTAGACATGGCCTGCAGACCGAGCGAGGTGGCGCAGTGGTTAGACACTGGACTCGCATTCGGGAGGACGACGATTCAATCCCGCGTCCGCCCATCCTGATTTAGGTTTTCCGTGATTTCCCTGTATCACTCCAGGCAAATGCCGGGATGGTTCCTCTGAAAGGGCACGGCCGACTTCCTTCCCCATCCTTCCCTAATCCGATGAGACCGATGACCTCGCTGTCTGGTCTCCTTCCCCGCAACCAACCAACCAACCATGGCCTGCACCTCAACAGATATGGAAAGGGGAGGTTGGTAAAGCTTATAGGTGACAGCACAGGTGGGGGTGGTGGGATCACTTATGGGAAAATTCCTGTAGTAGTGGGTGTTAGAGCTGTACCTTTTTTAGATTGAAGTCAGGTGATAAGTATTCCTGCTTAAGGGAAGTCTCTCTAACAAAGAAACCACTTTCGACCAAGCTTAGGTATCCTATTAATGAGGGAATTAGTATATTTCATCAAAATATACAAGGCATTAGAGATAAAGTTAGTGAACTGCTTATAGATGTTGACTCTGAAATTATTGGTATATCTGAACACTTCTTAAATAAGGAGATAATTCAGAGGCTTCCTTTACCGGGATACAGGTTGGCTGGCAGCTTTTCTAGGAGCTCTTTGCGGTGTGGGGGAGTAGCCATGTATATGAAAAACGGTATCCCATTTGAGTCAATTGATGTTTCAAAGTACTGCACTGGAAAGGTGTTTGAATGTTGTGCAGGTGTGGTTAAATTTAGTGGAGATAAACTTCTAACTGTTGTTATTTATAGATCCCCAGATTCCGGTTTCACATTTTTGCAAAAGCTAGAGGAGGTTCTTGGTTCACTTTATAGGAAATACAAAAAGTTAGTTATATGTGGTGACTCCAATATTAATTGTATATATGATTGTGCAAGGAAAAGGATGCTGGTAGACCACCTTAATTCATCTAATCTTATGCAAACCGTATTCTTTCCAACGAGAGTGCAATGGAACAGTAGAACAACCATAGACAACATTTTTGTTCATTTCTCATTACTAGAAGGGCATTCTGTTAGCAAAAAGTTGAATGGCCTTTCAGATCATGATGCACAAGTTTTAACTCTAAAAGATTTTTGTGATGCAACACATGTTAAATATAGTTATCAACTTTTTAGGAAAGCTGATCCACTTGCTGTAGAGACCTTTGTAAACCTTATCAAGGAACAAGAGTGACAAGATGTTTATAGTGCTGATACAGTAGACAATAAATATAATGCTTTCCTCAAGACTTTTCTCGTGCTCCTTGAAAGTTGTTTTCCGTTAGAACGTTAAAAAACAGGGTACTAGCACAAACAGGCAGCCTGGGTGGCTGACTAGAAGGATAAGAATATCCTGTAGAACAAAGTGGCAATTATATCAAAACGTTAGAAATAGTCAAAATCTAAATGTAGCAGCCCATTACAAGCAGTATTGTAAGGTGCTTAAAAAAGTTATTAAGAATGCAAAAAGTATGTGGTATGCAGATAGAATAGCTAAGTCTCAGGAGTAAATAAAAACCATATGGTCAGTCGTAAAGGAAGTGGCTGGTCTGCAGAGACAGGTCGAGGATATAGAATCAGTGCGTATTGGGAATATCGTGGCTGGCTCAGAGCACTATGCGACTTAATGTCTGAGGTCATCAGTCACCTAGAACTTAGAACTAATTAAGCCTAACTAACCTAAGGACATCACACACATCCATGCCCGAGGCAGGATTCGAACCTGCGACCGTAGCGGTCGCTCGGTTCCAGACTGTAGCGCCTAGAACCACACGGCCACTCCAGCCGGCTGGAATGTCCGTGTTACTGATAAGTCGCTTATATGTACAGTATTTAATAATCACTTTCTAAATATAGCAGGTGAACTAAATAGGAACCTAGTCCCAACAGGGAATCATATAGCGATCGTAGAAGAAAGTGTTCCGAGACTGTTACCTGAAATGTTCCTCCATGATACTGACAAGAGGGAGATTGAGTTAATAATTAAATCACTAAAGACCAAGAACTCTCATGGATATGACGGGGTATCTAGCAGAATACCGAAGTATTGTTCTATGTATGTTAGCCCAGTACTTAGCCATATCTGTAACTTTTCCTTTAGGAGTGGTCGGTTTCCTGACCGATTAAAGTACTCGGTAGTGAAGCCACTTTATAAAAAGGGAGACAGGGATAATGTTGACAATTATAGACCTATTTCTATGCCATCGGTGTTTGCTAAAGTTATCGAAAGGGTTGTATATACAAGGTTACTGGAGCATTTAAATTCACATAACTTGCTGTCAAATGTGCAGTTTGGTTTTAGAAATGGTTTAACAACTGAAAATGCTATATTCTCTTTTCTCTGTGAGGTTTTGGACGGATTAAATAGAAGGTTGCGAACGCTAGGTGTTTTCTTTGATTTAACGAAGGTTTTTGACTGTGTTGGTCTCAAAGTATTACTGCAGAAGTTGGACCATTATGGAGTAAGGGGAGTAGCTTACAATTGGTTCGCCTATTACTTTAAGAACAGAAAGCAGAAGGTAATTCTCCGCAATATTGAGAGTGGTAGTGATGTTCAGTCCCAATGGGAAACTGTTAAGTGGGGCGTTCCCCAAGGGTCGGTGCTGGGGCCACTGTTGTTTCTTATTTATATAAATTACAGGTGATTCTAAAATATTTCTGTTTGCTGATGACACCAGCTTGGTAGTGAAGGATCTTGTGTGTAGTACTGAAACAGTATTAAATAATGTAGTTCATGAAATAAGTTCGTGGCTTGTGGAAAATAATTTGATGCTAACTCACAGTAAAACTCGGTTTTTACAGTTTCTAACTCACAATCCAACATGAACCGATATTTTGATCAGGCAGAATGGGCATATTATAAGCGAGACGGAACAGTTCAAGTTCCTAGGCGTTCGGATAGATAGTAAGCTGTTGTGGAAAGCCCATGTTCAGGATCTTGTTCAGAAACTAAATGCTGCTTTATTTACCATTAGAACAGTATCTGAAATAAGTGACAGTTCAACACAAAAAGTAGTCTACTTCGCATATTTTCATACGCTTATGTCACATGGTATTTTTTTGGGGGTAATTCTTCTGATTCAAAAAGGGTATTTTTGGCTCACAAACGGGCTGTTCGAGCTGTGTGTGGTGTAAGTTCGAGAACCTCTTGTCGACCCCTATTCAATAGTCTGGGAATTCTGACATTGCTCTCACAGTATATATTTTCTTTAATGTAGTTTGTTGTTAGCAATATTAGTTTATTCCAAAGAGTTAGAAGCTTTCACTCAGTTAATACTAGGCAGAAATCAACTCTGCATGTGGAATGCACTTCATTGACTCTTGTGCAGAAAGGAGTGCAGTATTCTGCTGCATCTATTTTCAATAAGCTACCACAAGAACTCAAAAATCTGAGCAGTAGCCCAAACACTTTTAAGTCCAAACTGAAGAGTTTCCTCATGGCTCACTCCTTCTATTCTGTCGAGGAGCTCCTGGAAGAGTTGAAAAATGAAGCAAATTCCAGTGTTACATTGTTGATTTTCTTTATTTTAACTTACGACTTGTCACCTGAATATGTTACTTATATTTCATTTTATCTGTTTCTACTATCGTGTTACAATTTCATGTATTGACTCGTTCCATGACCATAGAGACTTCTCCTTAATTTGGTCCCACGGAACAATAAATTAATAAGTGAATTTCCAAGGAACCAAACTGCTGAGGTTATCGGTCTCTAGACTTACACACTACTTAAACTAATTTATGCTAAGAACAACACACATACAAACCCATGCCTGAGGGAGGACTCTAACTTCCAGCCGGAGGTGCCGCGCAGTCCGTGCCATGGCGCCCCAGACCACGCGGCCACTCAGAGCCGCCTTCTTTCATCAAACAAGCGAAGTATTTCTACTGTTACCCATGGTTTCTTCGCTGTTACCTGCTTTGAATCTATGTTTTTCTTTCCAACTTCAGTGATCGCCGGTTTTAGAGATGTCCATTTGTCTTCGACTGAACTGCCTACTAAGTTATTCCTTATCGCAGTATCTGTATTCTTATAGAACTTAAAGCGTATTTCATTTCTTAGTACTCCCGTATCCCACTTCACTGCTGACTGATTCTGCCTGATTAGTCTCCTCAGCTTCAGCTGTAAGGTGTCAGGCAAATCCAACACCTTCCATGAAAACCCTGACATGATAAGCAAATCCAGTAGTATGTCACATAGCTCCGAATAAATCGTGACATTAAATTAACCAAAGTAATACGAGTAACGAGTGAGAAAATGGAATACCACAGACTAACACAAGAATGCCTAAATGCATGTCATACCTTCCACCGTGAGACAGACGCAGCTCCGAGGGGAGAAACGAGAACAGAAGCCGAGAGCAGAACCGTGTTAAGCTGGAAGGCCCTACCATAAGGGACGGACGGACACCCACGTCGCCAGCTAACTGCTAGGACCACACCACCCGCAAGTTTTGGCGTGAGACTTTTTCGCGTCTCTGTTACGTTAGGACCACCCCCCAGCCCATGTTAAATGCTAGAGCCCTCCAGAAGAACAGTATAGATCTTACGATAACACAAAAAGGGCTACGCCACCCGCAAGTTTTAGCGTGAGACTTTCTCGCGTCTCTGTTACGTTAGGACCACCCCCCAGCCCATGTTAAAAGCTAGAGCCCTCCAGAAGAACAGTATAGATCTTACAATAACGCTAAAAGGGCCACACCAGCTGCAAGTTTTAGCGTGAGACTTTTTCGTGTCTCTGTTACGTTGCAAACTTTTAAAACATTGCCCCACCACGAAAAGTATAACGTTTCTCATTGGATAGACAGAATTTTTGTAGGCAGAGCTTAAGGTTAACATTGAGACCCTGATTGGTCAGATGAAAACACAGCCAGATAATTTTTTTTAAAAACCAACTTCGGTAAATTGCAGTAAGGAGAAGTTAGGACAGAGAGTTGCTGGAGAGTTACTTCCGAGACGGCGAGGTGAGCGGAGCTGTGCTGCCCGCCGTCCCCTTACGAACACCGACAAGGTAATGAACGCACGTGATGCCGCATAACAGCGCATAAAGCTTCTCTCAGAACTGCAGAAGTCTCATCTGTTACGTCCCCTTTTTGCGTAATACTAGTGTCGATCGTCAATTAAAGCTCATGGTGTTCACATTTGCCACTTGAAGTAAAAATCTGAAACGTGATAATTTTTCTGTTATATAGTTATTGAGAAGCCACATCAGCCACTGTAATTTACGACAAATTAGATAAGTAACTAAAGATAATTGAGGGTCACTGTAGACCATTTTGATAGTTTTCTCTTTTGTGAAACTTAATTTAAACCTAGATTATGGATGTGATATGGCATAGGTCATCCTTCGATCCATTGTAGAACTTGGAAACCCATTCAGGGAATATTCGTTCACATTTTTGTTGAACGCAGTCGGTTTTTACCATCCTGTATTAAAACATTTCCTTTTATCAATAGTGCAATTTATAACCAAAGTTTTGTGAGTAGAATAAAATTTCCAATGGTAAACTTAACTGCTTTTTCGACGTTATTTTACCAGCTAACTAAACATATGAAAGCCTTCAACCCCTTCCACTAAATTTAGTTAGTATTAAGATTCTTCTACAGGGAGTTTAGTGGAGCTAACGCTGAAATCATTAAGTATTTGGTTATATCATCGATAGTCTCACTGACCTCTTCTGAATTCTACATTTCATGTGCGGTCTGGCGTCTCCTTACCAGCAACAGGTCCTAGGTTCAAACTAGTCAATTCCCTAAAAAACACGCTCAGAGCCTCGTTGCGCGAAAGTGGTAGGGAGACACGATATAGAACAGTCGCAGAAACCACGCAGAATGTTTAGACAGCTTAATCCTCAGCACTGCTAAATTGCTGTGCCCCGGCGACTTTAATTTTGCCGGGCATGGAGCTCCGCTGGCGCCACTAGGTAGTTGGGCGTCGATATCGATCCTCATCAAACTTTACTGGCCATTAAAATTGCTACACCACGAAGATGACGTGCTACAGACGTGAAATTTAACCGACACGACGAAGATGCTGTGATATGCAAATGATTAGCTTTACAGAGCATTCACACAAGGTTGGCGCCGGTGGCGGCACCTACAACGTGCTGACATGAGGAAAGTTTCCAACCGATTTCTCATACACAAACAGCAGTTACCGGCGTTGTCTGGTGAACCGTTATTGTGATGCCTCGTGTAAGGAGGAGAAATGCGTACCATCACGTTTCCGACTTTGATAAAGGTCGGATTGTAGCCTATCGCGATTGCGGTTTATCGTATCGCGACATTGCTGCTCGCGTTGGTCGAGATCCAATGACTGTTAGCAGAATATGGAATCATTGGGTTCGGAGGGTAATACTGGATCCCAACGGCCTTGTATCACTAGCAGTCGAGATGACAGGCATCTTATCCGCTTGGCTGTAACGGATCGTGCAGCCACGTCTCGATCCCTGAGTCAACAGATGGGGACGTTTGCAAGACAACAACCATCTGCACGAACAGTTCGACGACGTTTGCAGCAGCATGGACTACCAGCTCGGAGACCGTGGCTACGGTTACCCTTGACGCTGCATCACAGACAGGAGCGCCTGCGTGTGCTCAACGACGAACCTGGGTGCACGAATGGCAAAACGTCATTTTTTCGGATGAATCCAAGTTCTGTTTACAGCATCGTGATGGTCGCATCCGTGTTTGGTGACATCGTGGTGAACGCACATTGGAAGCGTGTATTCGTCATCGCCATACTGGCATATCACCCGGCGTGATGGTATGAGGTGCCATTGGTTACACGTCTCGGTCACCTCTTGATCGTATTGACGGCACTTTGAACAGTGGACGTTACATTTCAAATGTATGACGACCCGTGGCTCTACCCTTCATTCGATCCCTGCGAAACCCTACAAAGCATGAAATGCACGACCGCATGTTGCAGGTCCTGTACGGGACTTTCTGGATACAGAAAATGTTCGACTGCTGCCCTGGCTAGCACATTCTCCAGATCTCTCACCAACTGAAAACGCCTGGTCAATGGTGGCCTAGCAACTGGCTTGTCACAATACGCCAGGCACTACTCTTGATGAACTGTGGTATCGTGTTCAAGCTGCATGGGCAGCTGTAACTGTACGCGCCATCCAAGCTCTGTTTGACTCAATGCCCAGGCGTATCAAGGCCGTTATTATGGCCAGAGGTGGTTGTTCTGGGTACTGATTTCTCAGGATCTATGCACCCAAATTGCGCGAAAATGTAATCACATGTCAGTTCTAGTATAATGTATTTGTCCAATGAATACCTGTTTATCATCTGCATTTCTTGTTGGTGTAGCAATTTTAACGGCCAGTAGTGTATGTTAAGGAGCTAGGGTCTTTGGTCGAGGTCTTTGTAGTGACAGCTGGAGAGCACGGGACTGGCAAGCTGTTAGGTTTTGGGGGACTCCTGCTGTCCGTTACGTCCATCCGCGCCTCGATAAGCCGCAAGTGATTAAATCGGCTGGAGGCAAGCCTTACCGGCTCGATTAAGGATTAATAGCGGCGAGTTGCGGGAACAGCAGCGGACGCGGCATCCCACCTGGTCGAAAAGTTCCTGGCCAGCTCCGCAAGCTTAAATTTTACGGCACCTCAAAGACCGCCTGTACGGATTGGAGGCAAGAAAACACCTGCTTAGAGTTCCGGAAGTCAAGGCTTCATCTCATCTGAGTGGAGTTAAGTGTTGTTTTTTAGTTGGTACTTGTTATCGTAAGGCCACTTCTGCGTTAATGTAGAATTTGACCTGTCATATTAACGTGCGTCCGAGCGATTGTGTGCTTGGTCATCAGTCAGTGTGTAAAACCGCAAATGCAGGATGCATGACACCTGCTACAGATATATAATTTTTTTTAAAATTGTATGTAAATATTTATAATTTAAATGCTTTCTTTTAATAAGTAAGGACATTTAGGTAGAAGTCTGTTGACGATTCTTTGTATTTATCTGCGTTTCACTGTGAAACTTGTAAGCTCTGGGAAAAAGCCAAAGGAATTGTTATTTGCATCCACTAGCAACGATAATAGCAGTGCTTGTGCGTTGTAAAATCTTTGGGTAGGGGGTTGTTGCGAAGAGCGCGCGGAGAGAGGAGAGACGGGTTCCAGCGCTTGTGGTGTGCGGAAGTGTGGTGTTAACGCTCTCGCGGTAGAGAGTACCATTTTCGGCGGCATCATGTAAGCGCGCCGGCCAGATGGCTAGAGCAGGGGTACGGACAGTGGACGGCGGAAGAGGCTGTGTTCCTATAATTAGCCGTGGCTCCATCGCAGTTTCGTCGTATGTACAGGACTGAAGTAAGACTGTTCATTGGTAGAAAGTATTAACGGCTAACCCAGCAGCACAACTGAATGTGATTTGATTGATAAGATTTATTTAAATAATAATCAGTTAAACACAAGGCGATTGTGTCCTCATTGCCCCCAGACATTGTTACCAAGCAGAATCCTTGTTCCTTTTTTTCCTAATACCGTCTGCCACGCACCGTATGGTTGATTGCGGAGTATGTATGTGTATGTAGATGTAGATATAGATGTAATATGCTAACTGAGTGTCATAAGAAACAAATTGAATAGTTACAGCCAGTTTATTAATGAATAATTTCTCTTTTAAGAATTTTAGCCTCTGTCTACTTTCATTTAACTGTTGTACAACAGAGGCTTCAGTATATGACTGAAGTAAAGCAATTTCATTTTTCAAATTTGAGAATGAATTACTGGAAAAAATCCAAATCTAAAGAAATGCTCAAATCAAGGGTGCGGAAGTTTTATTTATTTTACATATAGCGCATACCAACTTGGTATGTATTCTAGTATTTAATTCCGTCCAAGTCAGTAAAAGAAAGTCTCAGTTGTTCTGACAATAATATGAAATCCAATTTGCAAAATAAGTAACAAAAAAGTAAAAAGTGCTTGCCTGTTTTCTAAATTTCTTTGATGATGTTATGCTGAGGTCACTGAAAGTCGTTCACGTCACGAAGTTCAGTACTATTATACAGTTTAATTGCATATTTTCAAATCATTACTCGATTGGCTTTATCAAAATTTAATGCTAAACATAACGTAAGAGCGACTTCTCAGTTTTCTTTATCATTACATACTTACATACTCACTTAAAATTAGTGTAAAAAACCGTGGCAACCTTTAGTTGCCACGTCAGTGTTTAATAATACATGTTTTTCTTTCCCATCATCTTGTACAGGATTTTGGATGTAAATTGCCCTAGTGGGCTGGCGACCGTTAATTACTTCCTTTTCGTTCATTAGCGTAACTTTTGGATTCATGATCAGTGGTACCCCTTTCTGTCCAGTGTTATTCGTGAGTGAATGCACAAAATAACTTTCATTTTCCAAATTATAGCCCTGATCGATTTAATTGCTTTTATTTTAGTAGACTTTCCATCAGAAGGGTCGGTTGTATACTTTCCTCCTACTTATCGGTATCACTTCTTCGGGAAAGATAGCTTTATACAATTAGAAAAAAACCAGTAGGCATACACGCGATCCACTGTCATATTTTACATCGCAAGCAGGATAGGCCGATTAATAAGAAGGAGGTTACAACTCTAACTGATAATTTGTTGTTCCAGGCCATATTCCACGCAAGTCTACGAGCGTTCTCTGTTGCAAACTGAGTTGATGAAATTACGAGTATAACATAGTCTGTGACGAACGCAATGTACCATTTTATAGATGAGCATGCCCATGGTAAGTGGATTTGCAGGCGCTTATAGTTGGTCTTGTAACTTTTTTCAAGTAATTTTAAGAAGTGTTAAGCTTGTAACTCGTATGTATAGTCGCTTCCGCAATAACTTAAAATAGCTTACGTCCTTGAGGATCTCGTCTGTAGCCTTATTTGGGGAGATTACTGTTCCCTTCTGATGTGTGTTGGCAGGATAGTTTTGGCAGCGGACAACGCATTCCTGTTTGCTGGGCCCGTATCAGAGGCGTGTTCTGTTTCTGCTGCGACGACACTTCCATAGGCGCACGACGTCTACGTTGTCGCACTATCTGGCGCCTTTACCAGCCACCTCGTGTTGGCTCTAAGTTAAACAAACTTTGGCCGTTTGTTACGCGCCACAGCGGAGTGCCGCAAAATAAATTGGGAATTCTTGATCTACCCAGTACTGTGAATTCAGCAAGCACATAAGCCTGGAAGAGTGTTCTGCAAGCCCCAAGTTTCTCGTCACTGTGCCTGCTCTTTAGCTATTCGTTTAAACCTTGTCTCCTTGATGCCGCTTCTGGAGCGTGTTAGGTTTTAAAACCTTCTACTTATTCTTATGAACTGTTGGATTTTCCCTTTTTATCCACAGTCATTAGCTAACTCCACTCAATTGTCAATGTTTCTGCTGATGTGTACCGGCTGGGTGTCACTTTTTAAATTGCATGGCTTCCCAACTTTTCTTGTATTTTGGGGGATTGCTAAGGGCTTTTATTAAGGTTTATAGATTGTTAAAGACTTTCCAAAAGCCACAATCAGTGGCGTGACTTATTAGGCTTCCTGTTTTTCAGGTGGGCGTTTTCTATTTAACATGTTATCCGTGCTTGGGAATTGTTAGTACATTTAGTGGCAGTCATTTGTAATTAATTTTACTGGTAAAACTCAGTTTGTTCAACCCACTTTCAGCCACACCTAGTTTGTGTGACTTGTTACTTGTATTTGGGGACTGTGTATATTCCTGGTTTGAAACCCTGTTAATGTTTCTTCTTAATGAACTGATCCTGTTTAAGTTCTTTAAAATATTGTAAGCGTTGTGATTTGTTTAACAAGATATTTAAATTGTAATTATAATAATTGTTTTTAAGTATTAAAGTGTATTCCATGAAACAAAAAACGACGAAATATGTGAAGCCACCTTCCATAAGCTTTTCCTTAAAATCACCCCCCACCTTCGTTATGAGGTACCAGTTGTAATCTGCTCCTGGGTACGCCTTACAACACATTATCTGATTTTGGAATCTGTACCTAACCATAACGTAATCTAACTGGAATCTTGCCGTATTTCCTGGTCTTTTCCAAGTATACCTCCTCCTCTTGCGATTCTTGAACAGAGTATTAGCTATTACTATCTGAAATTCATGCAGAATGCTCTTTTCTCATTCCTCGTACCAAGCTCATATTCTCCCGTCACCCATTCTTCTACTTCTTCCCCTACAACTGCATTCCAGTCCTCCATGACTATTAGTCTTTTATTTCCATTTATGTACTGAAATACATTTTCAATAGCCTTGTATTCTTCCTCTATCTCTTCATCTTCAGCTTGCGACATCGACGTTTGTACCTGAACTATTGTTGTCGGTGTTGGTTTGCTGCAGTATTTGATGAGAACAACCGTATCACTTAACTGTACACAGAACTCACTCCCTGCCCTAGCTTCCTATTCATAACGAATCCCACTCACGTCGTACAATTTTCTACTGCGGGTGAGATACGTCTGGCGAAACAGGACGAAGTGCAGTTTCATATTCCGTGCGTTGACATAATTTTTGCACAATTTTAAAAATGTGAATATGACATTAATTTGATATTATGTGGCATAAAGGGTATCGCGCATTTGCGAACGTAAGTTATCTACAGTACAGGCTGCTTCTGACCAACATACATCCAAGAGTAGTTGACGAAGGAATATTATCACCCTCAAATGGATTACGCACACGTCAAGAGGATGTAACAGCTGCATTCCAACACTGGGAACCTGTTACCACGATCTACGTCATCGCACGACATCGTCCATCACGCGACAGATAAGCAGCTTTAAAACTTTTCTTCACCTTAAAGCTCTCTTTCCGTAAAGATTCTGATAGCAGTTCGAATAATTTCTATTGTCACTTTAGTTTAATTAACCTGATAGTCTGAAGAGCACAGGGTGCAGCCAGCTGCAGGTGGTGGCACATGTCGGCACTAATGACGTGTGTCGCTTTGGATCTGAGGAAATTCTCTCTGGATTCCAGCGGCTATCTGATTTGGTGAAGGCTGCCGGTCTTGCTTACGAGATGAAGGCAGAGCTCACCATCTGCAGTTCACTACACTCAGCTGGCGGCTACACGGGTAGCGGAGGCTGTGTGGCGTGGACTGGGCGGTTTTTTAGGTTAGAAGGCCTCGGGAAAGTACGGGGTGGGCTGCAATCTCAAAGGGTGCATGGCAAATACAGGACGTGCTTGGATCAAGGGACAGTCGGAATTGTAGTTGTAAATTGTTGTAGTTGTGTTGGGAAAGTCCCTGAGCTTCAAGCACTAATAGAAAGCACAGAAGCTGAAATCGTTATAGGTACAGAAAGCTGGCTAAAGCCTGAAATAAGTACTGCAGAAATTTTTACGACGTCTCAGACGGTGTTCAGGAAAGATAGATTAGGCAGAATTGGTGGTGGAGTGTTTGTGTCTGTCAGTAGTGGTTTATCTTGTAGTGAAGTCGAAGTAGTTACTCCGTGCGAATTGGTATGGGTGGAGGTTATACTTAACAGCCGAACTAAGTTAATAATTGGCTACTTCTACCGACCCCCAGACTCCGATTATATAGTTGCTGAACAGTTCAGAGAAAATTTGAGTCTCGTAACAAATAAATACCCCACTCATACGGTTATAGTTGGTGGGGACTTCAACCTTCCCTCGATATGTTGGCAAAAATGCTTGTTCAAAACCGGTGGTAGGCAGAAAACATCTTCCGAGATTGTCCTAAATGCTTTCTCCGAAAATTATTTCGAGCAGTTAGTCCATGAACCCACGCGAGTTGTAAATGGTTGCGAAAACACGCTTGACCTCTTAGCCACAAACAATCCAGAGCTGATAGAGAGCATCATGACTGATACAGGGATTATTGATCACAAGGTCGTTGTAGCTAGTCTCAATACCGTTTCTTCCAAATCAACCAGAAACAAATGCAAAATAATTTTATTTAAAAAAGCGGATAAAGTGTCACTAGAAGCTTTCCTAAGAGAGACTCTCCATTCCTTCCGAACTGACTATGCAAAAGTAGACGAGATGTGGCTCAAATTCAAAGATATAGTAGCAACAGCAATTGAGAGATTCATACCTCATAAATTGGTAAGAGATGGAACATCCCCCATGGTACACGGAACAGGTGGGCGAACGCTGTTGCAGAGGCAACGGAAAGAGCATGCGAAGTTCAGAAGAACGCGAAATTCCGAAGATTGGCTAAAATTTACAGACGCGCGAAATTTGGCACGGACTTCAATGCGAGATGCCTTTAATAGGTTCCACAACGAAACATTGTCTCGAAATTTGATAGAAAATCCGAAGAAATTCTGGTCGTATGTAAAGTACACAAGCGGCAAAACGCAGTCAATACCTTCGCTGCGCAGTGCCGATGGTACTGTTACCGACCATTGTGCCGCTAAAGCGGACTTATTGAACGCAGTTTTCCGAAATTCCTTCACCAGGGAAGACGAATGGAATATTCCAGAATTTGAAACACGAACAGCTGCTAGCATGAGTTTCTTAGAAGTAGATACCGTAGCGGTTGCGAAGCAACTCAAATCGCTTGATACGGGTAAGTCTTCAGGTCCAGATTGTATGCCGATTAGGTTCCTTTCAGATTACACTGATACAATAGCTCCCTACTTAGCAATCATATACAACCGCTCGCTCACAGATAGATCTGTACCTACTGATTGGAAAATTGCGCAGGTTGCACCAGTGTTTAAGAAGGGTAGTAGGAGTAATCCATCGAACTACAGACCCATATCATTGACGTCGGTTTGCAGTACGGTTTTGGAGAATATACTGTATTCAAACATAATGAATCACCTCGAGGGGAACGATCTATTGATACGTAATCATCATCGTTTCAGGAAACATCGTTCTTGTGCAACGCAGCTAGATCTTTATTCGCACGAAGTAATGGCCGCTATCGACAGGGGTTCTCAAGTTGATTCCGTATTTCTAGATTTCCGGAAAGCTTTTGACACCGTTCGTGACAAGCGACTTCTAATCAAGCTGCGGGTCTATGGGGTATCGTCTCAGTTGTGCGACTGGATTCGTGATTTCCTGTCAGGAAGTTCACAGTTCGTAGTAATAGACGGCAAATCATAGAGTACAACTGAAGTGATATCAGGTGTTCCCCAGGGAAGCGTCCTGGAACCTCTGCTGTTCCTGATCTATATAAATGACCTGGGTGACAATCTGAGCAGTTCTCTTAGGTTGTTTGCAGATGATGCTGTAATTTACCGTCTATTAAAGTCATCCGAAGAGCAGTATCAGTTGCAAAGCGATTTAGAAAAGATTGCTGTATGGTGTGGCAGGTGGCAGTTGACGCTAAATAACGAAAAGTGTGAGGTGATCCACATGAGTTCCAAAAGAAATCCGTTGGAATTCGATTACTCGGTAAATAGTACAATTCTCAAGGCTGTCAATTCAACTAAGTACCTGGGTGTTAAAATTACGAACAACTTCAGTTGGAAAGACCACATACATAATATTGTGGGGAAGGCGAGCCAAAGGTTGCGTTTCATTGGCAGGACACTTAGAAGATGCAACAAGTCCACTAAAGAGACAGCTTACACTACACTCGTTCGTCCTCTGTTAGAATATTGCTGCGCGGTGTGGGATCCTTACCAGGTGGGATTGACCGAGGACATCGAAAGGGTGCAAAAAAGGGCAGCTCGTTTTGTATTATCGCGTAGTAGGGGAGAGAGCGTGGCAGATATGATACGCGAGTTGGGATGGAAGTCATTAAAGCGAAGACGTTTTTCGTCGCGGAGAGATCCATTTACGAAATTTCAGTCACCAACTTTCTCTTCCGAATGCGAAAATATTTTGTTGAGCCCAACCTACATTGGTAGGAATGATCATCAAAATAAAATAAGAGAAATCAGAGCTCGAACAGAAAGGTTTAGGTGTTCGTTTTTCCGCGCGCTGTTCGGGAGTAGAATGGTAGAGAGATAGTATGATTGTGGTTCGATGAACCCTTTGCCAAGCACTTAAATGTGAATTGCAGAGTAATCATGTAGATGTAGATGAAATAGTTTGTGGTAACTATGTCCAATAATCCATATTGTCATTGTTTGCCGTATTATTTCCCTACGAATACAGTTTGCCGTGTTTGCCTTTGTTTTGTTTTTCTTTCTATTAAATGTATCTTTCAATATCATATGTGGGGATGTGCTCCGGTGTGTGTGTTTTCAGTAATCTTGGAGAATGTTACACGTTTATAAGCCGTGTTTAAATCACTCTTCGAGAGCTAAAGGTCTTGCCACTGTATTTCTGGCTATCAGTCAGAATAAAGAAGACTATCTTTCATTCGTACAAGTTCCAAATATAGTGGAAACTTAAAAGTCTGAGAGCTTTACAATGAAAGGAACTTACGTGAAAGGAACTTATGAATTTTAAAAAGGTATTCACATCCGTAAAAGCGGAGACTCCTTGCCATCTTTATGACGCCAGCAGAGCCAACTTGAATGGTCCTAATTGCCATCTGGTTTAAATACGAAAGTTACATGGAATTTGATATTTGTTGCCGTCATGAGATACGCAAATACATATATGTACCAAATATGTACGTTGAAAAATATAGAAATATACTGCAGACACCTTCTCCATGTACTGAACTCTAGTGGTTGTAAATAAGAGGAATCATGCTATCTTTCTGAATGAAATGTTCAGTCTACGTAAATATTAGCCAGTTTTAAAGGCATTTGTAGCGTGCCATATACATGACTTATGTGTATTAATGCTTGTAAAAGTGGCAATTATAATTTTAATTCGTAATTTTACTGTCCCTTTAAAATTATTTTAATAACCGGGTATGTTTATTGATAATGTATGTGTGAACGCCTAAAAAAGCGGTGGATATTTGCTATAGTTTAATGATATTAGTAGTTTTTTAAAGTAGTAAAGGAATTTTGCTATTTGGGAAGCAAAATAACTGATGATAGTCGAAGTAGAGAGGATGTAAAATGTAGACTGGCAATGGCAAGGAAAGCGTTTCTGAAGAAGAGAAATTTGTTAACATCGAGTATAGATTTAAGTGTCAGGAAGTGGTTTCTGGAAGTATTTATATGGAGCGTAGCCATGTATGGAAGTGAAACGTGGACGATAAATAGTTTAGACAAGAAGAGAATAGAAGCTATCGAAATGTGGTGCTACAGAAAAATGGTGAAGATTATATGGGTAGATCACATAACTAATGAAGAGGTATTAAATAGAATTGGAGAGCAGAGAAATTTGTGGCACAACTTGACTAGAAGAAGTGATCGGTTGGTAGGGCATATTCTGAGGCATCAAGGATCACCAGTTTAGTATTGGAGGGCAGCATGGAGGGTAAAAATCGTAGAGGGAAACCAAGAGATGAATACACTAATCTGATTCAGAAGGATGTAGGTTGCAGTAGGTACTGGGAGATGTAGAAGCTGGCACAGGATAGAGTAGCATGGAGAGCTGCATCAAACCGTCTCTGGACTGAAGACCACAACAACAGTAGTTTTTTGTATTACATTGTTTTACATCAGGCTTCATGAGGTAATTTCAACCAAAGCGCCTATCGTTAATTTGTAATTATATCAAACATACTTTTTTGCCATTTCATAACTATTAGTCTGCCCGTTAAGACATAAATTTCATCTTGATACCTTTACCCATTCGTAAGAAAAAGACCTCTACTACTCCTTGTGAGTGTAAATAATTTAATCTTATAAGTCAATGCAGTCAAAAGATACGGACATATCTATGATATATTTTGATACTAACGAGTTCATCTATCAAAACGCGTAGATGAACTGTCTACATGTATGTAGAGCCTGGTAGTATAGTAGTAAAGCGCGTGTCTGTTAACCGAGAGTTCGCGGTGTAGAATCTCGGTCGTACGACGTGCTTTTCAGTCTTAGTTTGAATCTCGTTTTCACATCTCAACGCCAACAGCTTTGCGGCAGTGGTAACACCGGTTCCCGTTAGATCCCCGTAGTTAATGAGGCGTGGCTAGCACTTGGATGGGTGTCCGTCCGGGTCTGCCGAGTGCTTTTGACGTAGTGGGGAGCACTCCACTCTAGTTAGGCCAACTGAGAAGCTACTTTAGAAGTAGCATCTCCGGTCACGACAGCTGACAAGGGCTGGGAGAGCAGTGTGCTGACCACATGCCCTTCCATTTCCGCATCCACAGACGCCTATCGGCTGAGGCTGACACGGTGGTCGATCGATATCTTTGGGCCTTCCGAGGCAAGTTCGGACGGAATTCGGTTTGTTTTTCACCTCTCAACGGTGTGAGGAGTCGCCAGACATCGTATGTCCCCTTTCCCCTTCTGTATAACTGGGGTGGGTAGTGGGACAAGCAAGTTGCCGAAGTGGCGTCCAATAGAAAGACTTGCACCAGGCAAGAAACTGTTACCATTACCATCTAAACAGACAATTTAAGTTTGTGAGGAACCTCAGGCGCGAGTCCTTCTCACGCTTCTCGGTCTCCGCCCCCCCCCCCCCCCACCTCCTGCACACACACACACACACACACACATACATACACTCACACACACACACACACACACACACACACACACGCACACACACACACATTACCTGATCTCGTTGTGGTTGGGAACATCTAGGTCCTCATCAAGCGAGTTGGATTTTGTTGCGAGCTAATTCTATCAGTAGTTTGTCACTGACTGAGTGTCCAGGGATCAGAATACCACCCCAAAGCCCCAGAGCGTCGGTGTTTCGCGGAGCCCAAGGTCTAAGGTTTCCATTCAGTCCCTTTTTGACCAGTGTGATTGGCTGGCAAGTGAACATAGCAAAACGAAAGCCGAAGTTTCAAATTTCACGTTCAAGAAATCGCTAACGCAGGAGAAACATACCGCCATTTAACTATCGGACGGACTCCCGTATGGACGAGATAGTAATGACCATCCCTGGCGCAGAGAAACAACTGAAAGATTTAAAAGCGAATAAATCATGAGGTCCGGATGGAATTCCATTTACGTTTTACAAAGAATACTCTACGGCATTAACCCCTTACCTAGCCTGTGTTTAGCGTCAGTCTCCCGCCCAGCAAAAAGTCCCAAGTGATGGGAGAAAGGCGCAGGTGACTCCACTATAGAAGAAAGATAAAAGAACGGACCCGCAGAAGTACAGACCAACATCCCTAACTTCGATTTACAGCAGAATTCTTGAACGTATTCTCAGTTCGAATACCTTAAACTATCTTGAAACTGAGAAGAATACATCCACAAATCAGCATGGTTTTAGAAAGCATCGCTAGCGCTAAACTCAGCTTGCCCTTTTCTGACATGATGTACTGTGAAGTATGGATGAAGGGCAACTGGCAGATTCCATATTTCTAGGTTTCCAGAAAGCAGTTGACACGGTATCCCATAGCAGGCTGTTAACGAAGGTACGAGGATATGGAATAAGTTCACAGATATATGAGGGTCGCGAAGACTGCTTAAGCACTAGAATCCAGTATGTTGTCCTCAACGAATAGTGTTCATCACAGACAAGGGTACCGTCATGAGTGCTCTAGGGAAGTGTGATAGGACCACTGTTGCTCTCTTTACACACAAATGATTTGGCGGACAGGGTGAAGAGCAGTCTGTGGTTGTTCGCTGATTATACTGTGATGTACGGTAAGATATCGAAGCTCAGTGACTGTAGGAAGATACAAGAAGACTTAGACAAAATTTCTAATTGGTGTGATGAATGGGAGCTAGCTGTAAATGTCGAAAAACATAAGTTAATGAGGATGTGTAGGAAGATCAAACCTGTAATGTTCGGTTACAGTATTACTAGTTTTCTGCTTGACTCAGTCAAGTCGTTTAAGTATCTGGGCGGAACGTTGTACAGCGGTATGAAATGTAACGAGCATGTGGGAACTGTGGTAGGGAAGGCGAATGGTCGACTTCGGTTTATTGGGAGAAGTTTAGGAAAGAGTGGTTCACCTGTAAAGGAGGACGCATATAGGACGCTGGTGTGGCCTATTCTTGACTACTGCTCGAGTGTTTAGAATCCACACCAGATCGGATTAAAGAAAGATATCGAAGCAGTTCAGAGGCGGACTGCTAGATTTGTTACCGGTAGGTTCGATCAACACGTTGAGAGGCACCCACGTGCCTTGCTCATACTGTGGCATCAAGCAGTCAGGCCTGCGAGATGAGTGGTCTGCCAAGCGAGTGGATTTATTCTTATTTATCGCAAAACATCAGTGTCTGATTGTGAGCTCTAGTACCCACAACTAAGCTACAAATTATTCTCCTGTTTGAATATTACGCAACGGAAACGGATAACGCACATGTGACTATTAAAAATTTACACAACTCTGATTGTTCACTACCCAATGGCAATACCACATTTTCTTTCTCACCCAGCGGCTTTGATCAACACGTGGCCATCGCACTGAATATGAATGGCGCACACGTTATAAATTCTGGATATCATGACTACAAACTATTCGAAGAACAAGTCCACCAGTCTTTTTCTTTTCACTATCTTTTTTATTCAGATAAATTCTATTATGATTCACAGATAACCTAAACACACCATTACACTTTATTAATACAATTACACATGAGAAACTCCGCCCAGTGGGCATGGCTTTACATTGGTGATTATCTTATGGTCTCGTACTGATCTAACGCTACAGTGCACTTTCTGGATAGGATGGTGGATCTTTTGCTGTATCTCACACTTCGACTCTCACACCCCTCATCACGAAAATTTCCTTCAGACCGAGCGGTACAAAAAGGAACATGCATCACCCACTGCCTCTGAACCTATCTTGCTACTCTCCCAAGTAAACCACACATACTTAAATTACATGAAATACAACACACTGGCAACATACAATACAACACAAAGAATAGTCACAACGTTAGAATCACATCACTTTCAGCTTTCCCACTTCAATCAGTACTCATCCCAGTTTCACACGACACTGCCCCACTTCGTAACTATTCTTTCCTACTACGAACTCTGGAGGATATATGCACGTCTTCCGGCGCAATGCAAGCCAAGTGGCGTTGCTGGACAGACGGCTGACTCACCTTGCTTCACTCTCAGAGTATTAGAGTTTGAATCCAGCCTCACACGGAAACATAACACGCTTAGTAATATTAAGAACATATTCGTCACACACGCGAGTCCTTAACTGATACCATGGACGAGTACTTCTCTTTATCCTTTGTCTTATACACAGATTGAGACTCACACAGTACTCAGCACGTTGAAGTACTCGTCTCTAATTTCAAGTCCTGCACACGCCATTTCTTAAATATTTCCAACTTATAGTACACACGCCAGTAATTCAGCTTAACTTTAGCACTCGGAAGTATTTCAACTTAGTACTAGCACTCGCAAGTATTCCAACTTAGTACTAGCACTCGCAAGTATTTCAACTTACTGCTAATCGTGGTTTCACTGTGACCGTTGGTCACTTCCGAAGATTACTACGATCCCCTTAATATTACCTGCCTGTCATTTAATTCTCCCCCCCCCCCCCCAAAAGTTCCTGAAATAGAGAAATAATTATTCCAAACTACTCTTAAGTATTTCACATGCATACCATTTTCTCCACTCTTTTGTCTTTACAGAGCACACCTAAGACAGGTCTTACCAACACAAGATCCAGCGCCAGAGTGCTGAAACATGGGTGTTCTTCAGGCCATCTCACACCTCGGCCGAGGTGGGGGAATACCCTGCCACCATATTGGTCAGCCACATTTCAGGCACTCAAAGCTCAGGTAAATTTCATCTCTTTGGTTCCACCAAAGGTGACCAAAGGACCGTCTCAAAGATGACCATATATTCACTATCTGCGGTTAGCAGACGACCATACATTCATTCATTTCACATATCTCACCAAATTGGATGTAGGGATTTATTTTGTGGGAGTGCACATGTGATCAATCAAATAAATAAATTGAATAAATTGTCATTCTTTCCTACACTGGTATCCGGCTTCGGTGTATTAAGTGAAATTGAGTTATTATTACAAAAAATATGTTATTCTGACAAGAATAACGAAGAATGTTGTACCTATTTTCAGTGTCGGGCGGTACTTTACCCTTTCAACGTAAATGTTACGTGTATGCTTCGGCAATCCCTGGAGGGAAGGTGACGTTCTTTTCGAGAAACGCTATTGAGAAAATTTAGTGAACCGGCATTTGAAGCTGACTGCTAAATGATTCTACTGACGGAGACATACATTGCACGTAAGGACCACAAAGATAAGGTATCAGAAATTAGGACTCATACGGAGGTATATAGACAGTCGTTTGTCCTTCGTTCTATTTAGCAGTGGAACAGGAAAGGAAATGGCTGCTAGCGGTACAGGGCACCCTCCGCCACACACCGTACGGTGTCTTGCGGAATATCTGTGTAGATGTAGATGTGGAACAATCCCTCCTCTTCTTAATAACCCAAGGACTATTTAAAAATTATATATATGTATAGTGAGTGAGGAGGAAAGGTATATGCTTTTAGGGGTGATAGCATTAGTGATTCTCAACCAAAAAAACTTCATCGTATGGACGTATGCCCTATTCCGAATGGTTTCAGAGTTTTTTTTTAGGGCAATTGAAGGTAGCATACTGAAGTAGCATATTGAGGTAGCAAGTTGAGACGAACAGTTTGATGCAGGGCAGTTGTGTTCTGTAATGTTGGGAAACTGCCTTAGATAGGTCTACAAAAACTACGTAAGCTACAGCGCATGCGCGTCGAGCGAGTTTTCCAACATTTTCGCGCTCTCTTCGCACAAACCATTTGTTCTAGAGAAAAAATGAATAACAGACTTTTCGTAGGAAATTTAATATAGTTTAATTTTGGACTGCGATACGTTTTCGCTGGAGGGTGCGGTTTCGAGTTATTCAAGAAAAGCGTACTAAAGTGATATTAAATGTGTTCTATCACCGAAACTATTCGGAATAGGGCATATGTCCGTATGAATTTTTTTGTTCAGAATCACTAATACTATCACCCCTCAAAGCATGTACCTTTCCTCCTCACTCATATATATATGAAGGACAATTTACTTTCAAAATCAGGAGCACTTGTGCCATAACCCAGGGGCTGTAAGTTTAATAAATATACACTTTATTACAAATGCTAGGTTACCAACAATGATCAAGTAATATTCAAACATGTCTCAAAATTAAATTCTGATCCATTTCAATTACAGGAAAGCGGGCGCAACCAGCCTCCATAAGAACATAACTCCAACAATAGACGCTCTTAGGCACTTAACTTATACATAATACTCACTCAGAACAGTTGGTTTTCTAAAACGGAGGAGACAACGTATAGCATCGCAGTACAATAACTTGCCAGCCTTATTAAATAAAATAAAATTCTCTTGCAAATAAGTAAAAGATAAATCCCTTAAAACAGAGATTAAAAATAATTTAGGAGAATTTAACTAAAATGTTACTAGAAAGGTAGCAGCAACATTTTAGAACCTTTACAGGAACTACTATGCAATAGAAACCATCATATGCACGATCACAAAATTTTTGAATCTGATCTAAGTAGTAAGCCTCTATTTTACCACCCAGATACTAAAAAGGACACAAAAATTTAGTAGAATAGTTATTAAAGGAGAAAGACCTTTAAACAAGATTAATCACACTAAACTTTCTAGTGTTGTAACAAAAAAAAAAAAAAAGATTTGCCACAAGAGACGGCGCTGACACGTTCCTGAAACGGGCAAACATCACACTTTTAGTTCTATAAGAATGCAATGTCAGATGGTTACCATGAATAATCGAGGTACGAAGTATAGCTTAAATTACTCCAGAAAACTGGTTGTCCATCCATCATGAAGCAATGGTAGAATCTAAACAGAGACTAGCCTCCACTGTGCCGCATCTATCTTCAAGCTGACATTGGTACAGAACAGCACAATGACAAAGCAGAGCTAACTCGACTGAACAGAAAGCTTACTTCCACACAGCGTTATGAACTCATCCACAAACTCGAAGCCAGCAGGCGAGCACGCTTCTCCCTATAGAGACCATACTGCAAGAAGTCGCCGCGCGGGATTAGCCGAGCGGTCTTAGGCGCTGGAGTCATGGACTGTGCGGCTGGTCCCGGCGGAGGTTCGAGTCCTCCCTCGGGCGTGGCTGTGTATGTTTGCCCTTAGAATAACTTAGGGGCTGATGACCTTAGCAGTTAAGTCCCATAAGATTTCACACACATTTGCAAGAAGTCAACACAATTTCGCTATCAGAACAGATAACATATTTCATCACACCTGCAATTGCCCACAGTGTCTCTTGGCCATCACTGAGCAATCTGCCATCAGAGTTGCATCTGCGTCATTTGCACGTCTGAACACCGATTACCACAAGACGGGTCCGTGTCTGCTGTCTTGAAGCCTGCGCGGGCTAACCCCGCCACCTAACAACAAGACGGAACTTGAAAACCCGCAAGCAGTAAACTCCCTGAAATTGACACCGATCGTCTCACATGGCATGGTGGACTAGAGAAGAAGCTCATCAAGCAAATTATTAGTCACTCCCTTAAAAGAAGCACGCTGGGTGCTTTGGAGCTGTGATTTCTGATGTGACTCTGCACTTCTGACGAAAGCCATTGCAGTGATGTAGCGTAAGTTCTGTTATAAAAAAGAACAGCAATATCAGGCGACGTGGAAACATGACAGAGCAGCCGAAAGGATATATCGTATTTGGACGTGTCCGTGGCCACACGGTGAATGAAGCGCCCGATTTGTTGGTGTATCTACAGGCGTTGGACAAGAATATTGAAACACCGCGAGAAATGAACCTTGCATGTAAACTAAGGTGACAAGAGTCTTAGGAAACCTCCTAATATCGTATCGGACCTTCTTTTGCCCGCTATAGTGCAGCAACTCGACGTGGCAAGGACTCAACTACTCGCTGGAAGTCCAGTGCGGAAATAGTCAGCCATGCTTTCTCTATAGCCGCCCATAACTGCCAAGGTGTTTTCGGTGCAGAATTTTGTGTACGAACTGACCTCTCGATTATGCCCCATAAACATTTCATGGGATTCACGTCGGAGCGCTTGGGTGGCCAATCCATTCGTTCAAATTGTCCAAAATGATATTCAAACCAACCGCGATTAATTGTGGCCTGGTGACATGGCGCATTGTCATCCATAAGAATTTCAACGTTTTTTGGGAACATGAAGTCAATGAATGGTTGCAAAAGGTCTCCAAGTAACCGAACACAAGCGTTGTCAGTCAGTGATTGGTTCAGTTGCACTAGATGGTCCGGTCAGTTCCATGTATACACAAAAAAAAAAAAAAACTAAAACTCAGCCCGAGCAGGCCATCACGGCCCAATGGTACCGACTGACCACCGTGTCATCCTCGGCCAACCGTCGTCACTGGATATGGATATAGAGAGGCATGAGGTCAGCACACCGCTCTCCCGGCCGCATGTCACTTTACGAGACCCGAGGCACCACTTCTCAATCAAGTAGCTCCTCAGTTAGCCTCACAAGGGCTGAGTGGCCCCGCCTGCCAACAGCGCTCGGCAGACCGGATGGTCAAAAAATGGTTCAAATGGCTCTGAGCACTATGGGACTCAACTGCTGTGGTCATTAGTCCCCTAGAACTTAGAACTAGTTAAACCTAACTAACCTAAGGACATCACAAACATCCACGCCCGAGGCAGGATTCGAACCTGCGACCGTAGCGGTCTTGCGGTTCCAGACTGCAGCGCCTTTAACCGCACGGCCACTTCGGCCGGCAGACCGGATGGTCAACCATCCAAATGCTAGCCCAGACCGGCAGCGCTTAACTTCGGTGATCTGACTGGAACGGTGTTACTACTGCGGTAAGGCCGTTGGCTACCATGTATAAACAGCCCACACCATTATGGAGCCACTGACAGCTTCCAAAATACCTTTTTGACAACTTGGGCCCACAGATTCGTGCGTGGGGTCTGCACCACACTCTAACCCTGCCATCAGCTCTTACGAAACGAATCTGGGACTCATCTGAACAGGCCACGCTTTTTCAGTCGTCTAGGTTCCAATCCCTACTGTCACGTGCCTAGTAGAGGCGCTGTAGGCGATGTCGTGCTTTTAGAAAAGACACTAACGCCAGTCGTCGGCTGCCATAGCCAAGAACGCCACATTTCGCCGCACTGTCCTAACTAATACGTTCGTTGTACGTCTCACATTGATTTCTGCGCTTATTTCACGCAGTTTTGCTTCTCTGTTAGCACTAGGTCGTTAACTGAATAACGTCGGGCACTGCGTTGACCTTGGTGAGAAGTAATTTCTCGGCACATTCTTGACACTATTCCCTAACAATTTCCGAAATGGAATGTCCCACGGGTTTAGCTCCAACTACCACTCCTGTTGAGAGACTGTTTATTCCCGTCGTGCGGCCATACAAATTACAGCTCCACTAATGCACTACCCATTTGTTTTATGTTTATGCGATCTGTATATATGCATACCACATGACTTTTGTCACCTCAGTGTAAATTCAAGTGCTTGTGAAGCCTGTATGTTGTGATACTGTGTTTGCCGACGAACATGTGCTATGTCCTCTACACGTTGCAGGTGTCACTCGTGGTCGGAACAGTAATCGGTGTAGTTGCGAGTGCGTTATGGCGACAGTAGGGAAACTGTTGGTGCTCGTATGGTAGGTGCTAACACAACCGAAACAGCCGAAGTGTTTGGTACACACAGCATAAAAAGTTTTGCATCATCTCGGTTCCGAGAGTTCCGAAACCTGTACAGAAAACTGAAATAGAGATCAACATAAACATAATTTCCCCCTCTTTATTGCTCATGAAAACCACACATTGCATGTTGCACCACCATACATTGAGACTGCTGTACACACAGGTACCTCTAAAAGCCAGTAGGACGTCCTCTTGCGTTGATGTGATAGTGACGAGGAAACATGAAGGGGCATGTACAGCACAAAAGCGTACAGGCCGACCTCGTCTGTTGTCCGCCCGACAGTTGAAGAGGGTCGTAATGTGTAATAGGCAGTCATCTATCCAGACCATAACACAGGAATACCAAACTGCATCAGGATCCACTGCAAGTACTATTGACAGTTAGGCGGGAGGTGAGAAAACGTGGATTTCATGGTCGAGCGGCTGCTCATAATCCACACATCACGCCGGTAATTGCCAAAGACGCATTGCGTGGTCTAAGGAGCGTAAACATTGAACGACTCAACAGTGGAAAAACGTTGTGTGGAGTGACAAATCACGGTACGCAATGTGGCTATCCGATGGCAGGGTGTGGGTGTGGCGAACGCCCGGTGAACGTCATCTGCCTGCATGTGTAGTGTGTGTGTCACTCCGTCTTCAGGCCACAAGTGGCCTATCTGGACCATCCGACAGCCGTGTCATCCTCAGAGGAAGATGCGGATAGGAGGGGCGTGTGGTCAGCACACCGCTCTCCCGGTCGTTGTGATGGTTGTCTTTGACAGGAGCCGCTACTGCTCGGTCGAGTAGCTCCTCAGTTGGAATCACGAGGCTGAGTGCACCCCGAAAAATGGAAGTGCATGGCGGCCCGGATGGTCACCCATCATAGTGCCGGCCACGCCAGACAACGCTTAACTTTGGTGATCTGAAGGGAACCGGTGTATCCACTGCAGCAAGGCCGTTGCCAGCGTGTGTAGTATCAACAGTAAAATTCGGAGACGGTGGATTTATGGTGTGGCCGCGTTTTTCATGGAGGGGGCTTGCACCCCTTGTTGTTTTGCGTGGCACTATCACAGCACAGGCCTACACTGATGTTTTAAGCACCTTCTTGCCTCCCACTGTTGAAGAGCAATTCGGGGATGGCGATTGCAGCTTTCAACACGATCGAGCACCTGTTCATAATACACGGCCTGTGGAGGAGTGGTTACGAGACAATAATATCCATGTAATTGACTGGTCTGCACAGAGTCCTATCCTGAATCCTATAGAACACCTTTGGGATGTTTTCGAACGCTGACTTCATGCCAGGCCTCACCGACTGGCATCGATACCTCTCCTCAGTGCAGTCCTCCGTGAAGAATGGGCTGCTATTCCCCAATAAACCTCGCAGCACCTGATTGAACGTATGCCTGCGAGAATGGAAGCTGTCATCAAGGCTAAAGGTGGGCCAACGTCATACTGAATTCCAGCATTACCGACGGAGGGTGCCACGAACTTGTAAGCAATTTTCAACCAGGTGTCCGGATTCATTTGATCACATAGTGTATGTGTGTTGAGTGATCGTCACGTACGGTCTTGAAGAAGATTGTAGCGAAAATAAAGAGTACGACAGCTGCAAAAGTCAACTGACTATCGCACTCACGAACCCTACCAGAAGGAAACAGGAACTTTCAGGGCAAGCCGGAATTCGAAAACCACTCATCAGTGACGGAAATGCCCGTAAAATGAAAAAAATGGTGCCAGAGCCATAAAACCTGAACTCTGGAGCAACAGAAGAAATGTATTTCATTAGATGAGTTTTGCTGCAAACTGTCTCCAATTTCTGGCAGAGTTTATATCCCACATGTCAGACATGGCAGGTGTTCGGCGATGATTTGGACTGTCGTGTCGTGGTATTCCATGGGCCACACTGTTACCCCGCAAGGCAGCATTACTGCCAAGGATTGTGTGCCTCTTTTTGGCTGATCAGGTCCATCATACGGTACGATGTTTGTTTCTCAGTGGTAGTGCAGTGTCAAGACAATGGGCCCCTGTCCACACAGCTTGCATCTGCAGGACTGATTTTGTTAACGTGACAGAAAAGTGTCGCATCGTCCCTGCCCACCGCGGTCACTAGATCTCAGTATTATTGAGATCTGATGATTTACTTAGGAGAGAAAGGTACGTGATCGCTATCCACTTCCATCATCGTTACCTACATTGTTGGCCGTGCCCACCGAGCTCTTCCCAGACGGCATGCCCCTGGCACCGGCCTGGACCAGAATAGTAAATCGTTGCTGTACTATGCTAATGGAATTATCCTATCTTATCCTACGTCTAACCTAATACTAAATCCTACAGTCATATCTGGTGAGTGTCTGAATCGTTTAGAATGTGCACCCTGCGCCTGATCCTAGACGTGGCGGATTCCAGCCGTGAAGCGACTGGCCAAGTCCACGCCTCGGCGGAACAGGACAGGTGTACAGAGTCTACATCAGGTATGATCTATTAATGGTTGTTCCTAAGGAATACTTTTATAACTTTGCTTGATATTTCAAAAATGGTTCAAATGGCTCTGAGCACTATGGGACTTAACATCTGAGGTCACTAGTCCCCTAGAACTTAGAACTACTTAAACCTAACTAACCTGAGGACATCACACACATCCATGCCCGAGGCAGGAGTCGAACCTGCGACCGTAGCAATCGCGCGGTTCCAGACTGAAGCGCCTAGAACCGCTCGGCCACACCGGCCGGCGCTTGATATTTCATTGGCAAGTTTATTGAAGATTTGGAAATGGTCCTAGTGCCTGAGCAGGTGGTACGTGTCGTAATTTGGCAGCTGTTGTCTTAATTGTGACGGAACATCGTCGAAGAGGTGGCACTCATACACCACATGGTCTGGGGTGCCTGGTGTGGCCACAGTCACACGTTGGTGTAGCCAGCTTCCCAAACCTGCATAGGTATGCCGGGTAGCGTCCACGGCCAGTAAGGAAGTGCAGGAGCACTCTTGATGGCTTAAAGTATTTTAGCTGTAATCGCTCCATAATGTTGGGCAGCAATTCACATGTTCTACGACTCGTTTGATCGTTGCCCCACTATTCCTGCCTTAGCTCCTCCCCCCCCCCCCCCCCCCCTACGTTTAATTTCTGATTTGTTCCCCACTTGATCCCCATTAGTTCCATTGTTTTGTCCCTCTTCTCCTTCTTAATACCACGCCACTTGTTCCCTAATCTTTATATCAAGAGGACAATGTCCCATCAATACTGATAATGCTCCCTCTGTAGTTGTCCTATAAGCCCCTACGAAATATAGGAGCATATTTCCCTGCACTCTTCTTACAGCCATGGCAGGTATGACCCTCCTAAACCTGTGAGCCCGGACTCCTGACCCACATCCTACAATTGACGTCAGAATACTATTATGGTGAAGTTTTATTAATTATGGTGGCAGATGGAATCGTTTATGACCAATCCCAATCAAATTATTGTGCGTTTCTAGAGATCTTTGCGTCACGATGTCAATAAGTGATGTATTGATCCACATCTCATCGACGACTACACTTAAGTATCGGGCCTCATGGCGCTGAAGAACTGGTGAGCAGTTTATTCTTACTGGCGGTTTCCTGACAAGTTGTCCCTTTAGTAGTAAGTATTTGGACTTGCTTGGTGAAATTTTCATTCTGGTAGCATCGCACCATGTGGTCAGGATAGATATGGCCCTTGAGATATTTGGTTCCAAGTCTTCGCGGCTACGACCACCAGCCAGCAGGAGGAGGTCGTCTGCGTAGCTATGACCTCTAGCAAATCGTTACTGCTCTTAAGTCATCCAGAAGGGGTTCCATGTTCATGTCCCAAAAGAGTGGCCCCAGGACAAAGCCCTGTGGACACTACTTTGTGATCTTTTTACTGATTCTCCCGCTAGGGGACGATAGTCGGACCTCCCTATCCTCACAATAGCTCCTAGGACAGCCTATAGCGGCCCTAGGCGCTGTTTTGAATGCCAAAGGTTATCCTATGCCGTATTATGCACGATACTGTGTTGCGTTTGTGATGTTTTCACGTTTTTCTCCACATTCTGTAAGTCGCGGTCTGTCCAAAACGTCTACAGGCATGTAACACCGTGTAAGAAAAGTGGTCGTAACAAGATCGTAACCGACAGAGAGCGGGGACGAGTGTTACACCCTGTCGTTTACATTCGGTGACTAGACCGGTAGGAATTACTGCTGTGAATGAATGCGCGTCCATCTGAAGCAGCTTCTGTGTCAGTATTGCGAACCTACAATAGACGTTTGGAGTCGTACTCCTCCTGAAAGACTACTGCTCACAGCGGCAAATGAAGCTGCAGTTTTAGTTGGCTAAACAACACAGAAACTGGCCAGAAGGTGGCTGGTGACGTGTGGTGCGGTCAGGCGAGCAACGATTTCGCCTTTTTTCAAATGATGCAAGCCGTCAGTGCACAGACGGCCCAATGAGGCGCTTAATTCGCAGTGTATGGAGAGTATAGCTCAGGCGGGAAGTCGCTGTAAGATTTGGAGTTGTTTTTGGCACCTTGAGTTGAGTACACTCTACATCTACATCTACATTTATACTCCGCAAGCCACCCAACGGTGTGTGGCGGAGGGCACTTTACGTGCCACGGTGATTACCTCCCTTTTCTGTTCCAGTCGCGTATTGTTCGCGGGAAAAACGACTGTCTGAAAGCCTCCGTACTCGCTCGAATCTCTCTAATTTTACATTCGTGATCTCCTCGGAAGGTATAAGTAGGGGGAAGCAGTATATTCGATACCTCATCCAGAAATTCACCCTCTCGAAACCTGGGGAGCAAGCTACACCGCGATGCAGAGCGCCTCTCTTGCAGAGTCTGCCACTTGAGTTTGCTAAACATCTCAATAACGATATCACGGTTACCAAATAACCCTGTGACGAAACGCGCCGATCTTCTCCATCTCCTCCGTCAACCCGATCTGGTACGGATCCCACACTGATGAGCAATACTCAAGTATAGGTCGAACGAGTGTTTTGTAAGCCACCTCCTTTGTTGATGGACTACATTTTCTAAGGACTCTCCCAATGAATCTCAACCTTGCACCCACCTTAGCAACAATTAATTTAACATGATCATTCCACTTCAAATCGTTCCGCACGCTTACTCCCAGATCTGTTACAGAAGTAACTGCTACCACTGTTTGTTCCGCTATCATATAATCATACAATTAAGGATCCTTCTTTCTATGTATTCGCAATACATTACATTTGTCTATGTTAAGAGTCAGTTGCCACTCCCTGCACCAAGTGCCTATCCGCTGCAGACCTTCCTGCATTTCGCTACAATTTTCTAATACTGCAGCTTCTCTGTATACTACAGCATCATCCACGAAAAGCCGCTTGGAACTTCCGACACTATCTACTAGGTCATTTATATATATTGTGAAAAGCAATGGTCCCATAACACTCCCTTGTGGCACGCCAGAGGTTACTTTAACGTCTGTAGACGTCTCTCCATTGATAACAACATGCTGTGTTCTGTTTGCTAAAAACTCTTAAATCCAGCCACACAGCTGGTCTGATATTCCGTAGGATCTTACTTTGCTTATCAGGCGACAGTGCGGAACTGTATCGAACGCCTTCCGGAAGTCAAGGAAAATGGCATCTACCTGGAGGCCTGTATCTAATATTTTCTGGGTCTCATGAACAAATAAAGTGAGTTGGGTCTCACACGATCGCTGTTTCCGGAATCCATGTTGATTCCTACAGAGTAGATTCTGGGTTTCCAAAAACGACATAATACGCGAGCAAAAAATGCGTTCTAAAACTCTACAACAGATCGACGTCAGAGATATAGGCCTATAGTTTTGCGCATCTGCTCGTCGACCCTTCTTGAAGACTGGGACTACCTGTGCTCTTTTCCAATCATTTGGAATCTTCCGTTCCTCTAGATACTTGCGGTACACGGCTGTTAGAAGGGGGGCAAGTTCTTTCGCGTACTCTGTGTAGAATCGAATTGGTATCCCGTCAGGTCCAGTGGACTTTCCTCTATTGAGTGATTCCAGTTGCTTTTCTATTCCTTGGACACTTATTTCGATGTCAGCCATTTTTTCGTTTGTGCGAGGATTTAGAGAAGGAACTGCAGTGCGGTCTTCCTCTGTGAAACAGCTTTGGAAAAAGGTGTTTAGTATTTCAGCTTTACGCGTGTCATCCTCTGTTTCAATGCCATCATCATCCCGGAGTGTCTGGATATGGTGTTTCGAGCAACTTACTGATTTAACGTAAGACCAGAACTTCCTAGGATTTTCTGTCAAGTCGGTACATAGAATTTTACTTTCGAATTCACTGAACGCTTCACGCACAGCCCTCCTTACGCTAACTTTGACATCGTTTAGCTTCTGTTTGTCTGAGAGGTTTTGGCTGCGTTTACACTTGGAGTGAAGCTCTCTTTGCTTTCGCAGTAGTTTCCTAACTTTGTTGTTGAACCACGGTGGGTTTTCCCGTCCCTCACAGTTTTACTCGGCACGTACCTGTCTAAAACGCATTTTACGATTGCCTTGAACTTTTTCTATAAACACTCAACATTGTCAGTGTCGGAACAGAAATTTTCGTTTTGATCTGTTAGGTAGTCTGAAATCTGCCTTCTATTACTCTTGCTAAACAGATAAACCTTCCTCCCTTTTTTTTATATTCCTATTAACTTCCATATTCAGGGATGCTGCAACGGCCTTGTGATCACTGATTCCCTGTTCCGCACTTACAGAGTCGAAAAGTTCGGGTCTGTTTGTTATCAGTAGGTCCAAGATGTTATCTCCACGAGTCGGTTCTCTGTTTAATTGCTCGAGGTAATTTTCGGATAGTGCACTCAGTATAATGTCACTCTATGCTCTGTCCCTACCACCCGTTCTAAACATCTGAGTGTCCCACTCTATATCTGGTAAATTGAAATCTCCACCTAAGACTATAACATGCTGAGAAAATTTATGTGAAATGTATTCCAAATTTTCTCTCAGTTGTTCTGCCACTAATGCTGCTGAGTCGGGAGGTCGGTAAAAGGAGCCAACTATTAACCTAGCTCGGTTGTTGAGTGTAACCTCCACCCATAATAATTCACAGGAACTATCCGCTTCTACTTCACTACAGGATAAACTACTACTAACAGCGACAAACACGCCACCACCAGTTGCATGCAATCTATCCTTTCTAAACACCGTCTGTGCCTTTGTAAAAATTTCGGCAGAATTTATCTCTGGCTTCAGCCAGCTTTCTGTACCGATAACGATTTCAGCTTCGGTGCTTTCTATCAGCGCTTGAAGTTCCGGTACTCTACCAATGCAGCTTCGACAGTTTACAATTACAATACCGATTGCTGCTTGGCCCCCGCATGTCCTGATTTTGCCCCGCACCCTTCGAGGCTGCTGCCCTTTCTGTACTTGCCGAGGCCATCTAACCTAAAAAACCGCCCAGTCCACGCCACACAACCCCTGCTACCCGTGTAGCCGCTTGCTGCGTGTAGTGGACTCCTGACCTATCCAGAAGAACCCGAAACCCCACCACCCTATGGCGCAAGTCGAGGTAACCGTGGTGATGAGCCACAATGCTTTCTTCCAAAATTTTCTGTCACCAAGTGTTGCACCTTTCTTCTGCATCTTCATGATAAGCTAACAAGGAAACCTCCCCATCCCACCCCCCTCAGATTTAGTTATAAGTTGGCACAGTGGATAGGCCTTGAAAAACTGAACACAGATCAATCGAGAAAACAGGAAGAAGTTGTGTGGAAGTATGAAAAAAATAAGAAAAATATACAAACTGAGTAGTCCATGGGCAACATCAAGGATAGTGTGAGCAGCTGCGGAACGAGAGGTCCTTGGTTCAAGTCTTTCCTGGAGTGAAACGTTTACTTTATTTTCGCAAAGTTATGATCTGTCCGTTCGTTCATTGACGTCTCTGTTCACTGTAATAAGTTTAGTGTCTGTGTTTTGCGACCGCACCGCAAAACCGTGCGATTAGTAGACGAAAGGACGTGCCTCTCCAATGGGAACCGAAAACATTTGATCGCAAGCTCATAGGTCAACCGATTCCTCCACAGGAAAACACGTCTGATATACTCTATACGACACTGGTGACGGCATGTGTGTAACGTGACAGGTATATGTTGTCGACCCACCTAACTTGTACACTTGGCGAATGGGTAAAAAGATTCTTCTACCTTGCCCGATTTAGGTTTTCTTGTGGATGTGATAATCACTCCCAAAAAAGTGATGAAAACATAAGAGTTTGTCACATAAACTGCAACAAATGAATGCAACAGTTTCACAGTCGCACAGTTTTCCCCGTGCTGTGTCAAAACATATGTTTTTAACGTTTTCAAATTTTTCCGTGTGTAGACCGTCAAATCCTGCATATGTCCAAGCAAATCTGAACATGTCCTGGAATTTTGGAGATCGAAGTTGATTATGTGGGAGTGCTTGAACTTTGATAATTGTCTGAAAATAAAAAATTAAACTTTTTACTCGAGGGAAGACTTGAACCAAGGACTTCCCATTCCGCAGCTGCTCACGCTAACCACGGGACCACGACGCTCCTGAGCTCACATTCTCCTTGATGTTGCCTATCTTGCAGATGGACTACTCAATTTGTATATTTTGATTATTTTTTTCATAGTTCCACACAACTTCTTCCTGTTTTCTCGATTGATCTGTGTTCCGTTTTTCAAGGCCTATCCACTGTGCCAACTTATAACTAAGTCTGACGGGGTGCGATGGGGAGGTTCCCTTGTAAGTACACTACCGTCTTGCAAGACAAACAGCCGTGTCCACACGGCTGTACGACTAGCTTTTTGCCAAACATTCAGAGTGTCTGTTACACCTCGACTGGCCCTCTAGAGTAACCGATTTTAATCTGAAATCTAATATCTGGGTGAAAAGAAGCAATGACCATCGCCACTAGCTCTTCAGTATGTTTTCGACAACGGTTGCTTTCAGCTGGATAATATGGCATATTAATAATAATCTGAAGAGAAACTTTATTCATGATTTGAAATCCATTCGCTCCCCTACAGAAAGTTCTGGCGTTTATAAGATCAAATGGTTCAAATGGCTCTGAGCACTATGCGACTTAACTTCTGAGGTCATCAGTCGCCTAGAACTTAGAACTAATTAAACCTAACTAACCTAAGGACATCACACACATCCATGCCCGAGGCAGGATTCGAACCTGCGACCGTAGCGGTCGCACGGTTCCAGACTGTAGCGCTTAGAACCGCACGGCCACTCCGGCCGTCGTTTATAAGATCATCTATGATACGTGCTTCTCCTATTATATAGGGAAAACTGGACGTTCCTTCACCATCAGATATAAAGAACATCTTTTGAGAAAAACGGCACCGGTCCCCTAAATTCATCCTTTGCCGATCATCTCTTAATTACTGGACACGTGCTTAAAGCCATTGGCGATAGCAATATTCTGCATACCGAAAAGAAGGGGCGTAGGTTAGATGTTTTAGAGGAATTGGAGATTTTCAAACATCTATCTCGTCATGATGGCCTCGTTCTCAACGAACAGCTGCAGCTGCGAAATAAAACTTTTTCGACTGTGTAAAGCCGTTGCTTGATTTTTGATTCAGATTTCCTCATGCAGTTTGCCGAAATCTTATTTTCCTGTTACGTCTTTGCTGTTTTCTTGTATGTCATAACTGACGTTTTTTTTAGGTTACAAAATGTATCTCTGTTTAAAGCAGATAAATATGTAGCTTCATCCTATTATTATTAGTGCTTACGTTATGCCTGAATCAGCTTCATTACAATTTCATGTGTCTAATTTTGAATGTACAGTAGCCTAATTGTTTCTGCAGCTACTAGATAGCGCTCGTAGCAACACCATGTTTACTTGCCCACACTTTCTAGCGTGGGCACCTCAGTTTTGTTGCAAGCCGTGTTCACTCAGGTACGACCAGCCCTTAGCGGCTCGCCATCTTATCTTATTTACAACTTTTCATGACGTCGCCTTTCCGGCTTAGATATTTTTAGAATGTGACTTTTAAGTACTGCATCTCTTTCCAGTCAGTACACACTTTAGTTTATTAATGTCTTATATACCTATTTTGCTTTAGAACAGTTAGTTTAATTCTGAAGACGACGCTCATAGTAGCGTCGAAACCTGGTCAATTTTGACTTAATGTTTGTGACCGAGGGCTTATTTGTTCTTATATAATTCTGACACGGTCACTGAACCTTAGCAGCTATGTTCAAAGTTTTACTTGTGGACTATTTTCCTCGCAGACCTGAGGCCGCATGCGGAGTTATTCATCTATTTAACATCAGATTAGAGCCTTCACGGCCTCTCTCACATCGCACTAAGGTTTTACATATACAGTACACTTTTTACGTCATAGTTACCTAAGTAATGGCAATAATTTTAACATGACAAATAGTAATGAAACAGTATTAACAGTATTAAAAATGAAGTGAATTTATGGAGAAAAAGAACGGCAGAAGAAGGAATTTACAAAATTGTAACTGAGAGGAGATAATCTGACTATTCACTGTTTAGCTTTTGCAGACGATCTGGTCGTCTTAGCTGAATCTACAAAATATTCATCAATCCAGATAAATCTTCTACAAGAGACAGCATCAAAAGCAATCTACGTATATATTTTGAAAAACCAGAGTATATGGCAGATGCGAAAGAGACACAAAATACATGAAAACTGATATGGAAGAACAAAAAAGGACACAAAATTTTAAAAAATGTTTTGAACGAAGAAGCTCAGCGAGGGCAAGGTAAATGGAAGCCGCTTTTCAGTTAACAAAAAACCCTGTGTAACAACAAACCTATTTTCGTAAACAGAGAACTCCGATTCCACAACACTGTCATTAGATCAGAATGTCATTCTGCTTCAGAATGCCTTTCGGTAGATACAGATAAACAATTAGATGAAATAGGAAAGAAGGTAAGAAAGACAATCAGTTAAATTTAGGGACCAAAATATAACGATGGGAAATGTAAATTAGAAAGTAATAAAGATGATTTGAAAAAGGTAGAACGAATATTTGTCACAGCGAGGAAGAGAAGAATTGTATTCTATGGACACCTAAAAATGCTGGATGAAAAGAGAAAAAGAATTTTTGACTTTGACAGAAAATCAAGAAACATCAATTACGCCAAAGCAGCCCCAAGGGAAATAACAGTGGAAGAAACAGTAGAAAGAGAAAATTTCAGAGCAAAATCAAAATATGTTGAGGGCTTCTAGGAGAAAAGCAAAGAAAAAGACAGGTGGACTAAGTCTAGAAGAAAGAAGAGACGAATGCAGGGAAAGAATGAAAAACTGCTGGAAATAAAGACAGGAAAAAAGAATGAAGACGTATGTTATTTCAATAGCAGACGAAAGCAACAAAAAAAAAAAAGAAAGAAAGAAAGCGGTAGATACAAAATGTATGTGTTAAAAGTGATATTTTCAGACCCAGGCAGGTCTGATGGAGAAAAATGTACGTAGATTGTACCGGGCAAGAGCACTGGAGAATAAAAGGGTCTGGTTGGAATGAAGGATGTAATGGGGTAACGAATGCGAACAGGGAGGAGAGCAGACACTAATGTTGCTTCAGTAGATAGCCAATTAACTGTCTTTTGAAGATAGATATGTTATCCAGTTCTGTGATATAATAAGGGAGATCATTCGAGAGTCGGTATCCTGCTACTGAAAAGGACTTCGAGAAAATGGCTGAATGATGGAGTGGGCAGAAAGTCTTACTCCGATGGGAACAAATGTTTCTGCTGTGTTGTTCTGACAAGAGCGTTACGTTCGAGGAGGGATATGAGGGGCATAAAAAGTGAGCTTACGGAAATCTCTACGCTTGTCTGCACGTACCCAGGATAGCTTTGCATAAAATGTTGAAGTATGATCAAAGAGTGGAGTGTCGCAGACATATGGAACACAGGCGTTCACCACAAACTCCAGGCGCTGTGAGCTTTCTTGAGAAGTGATAACAGCTCTATGTACAACAACTGGAAGTATAGGTGTCAATAAGTTTCTTTTCTGGTCATAAGAGATGAACTTTTTATGGCTGTCTAGGGCGTGGTGATGGGCTGATTCCTTTTTGCACAGTGCAGCTATGTGCTCAGCCCAGTTTAGCTTTTCGTCTATTATTACTCCCAGGCTCTTTTCTTGGGGAGTGAAGTTGACATTTGAAAAAAGTCATTATTATCGTCAACAGCTGCTGACAGAATTTCTTTAAAGAACCACCAGTTTTGGCCCACAGACCATTACAGGTTCATAAAAGCATCCACAGCACCATATTAGGCGATATAAAATCATTGACGGGAGGCAATAAAATCCATGAATTCTTCACTGTGCCAGACAGTGCACTCATTCATGCTTCATCAACAACCAGCATTAGCGGTAGGATCAAAGGCATGATATGTAGAATGCCTTCTTGTCTAGCGTTAATTTTGACTGTTGATGTAGCATGAATAAGTGCGCTGTTTGGCTCAGTTTATGATTGCCGATGTAATTTATATTACTACGCACCGGCCGGAGTGGCCGTGCGGTTCTAGGCGCTACAGTCTGGAGCCGAGTGACCGCTCCGGTCGCAGGTTCGAATCCTGCCTCGGGCATGGATGTGTGTGATGTCCTTAGGTTAGTTAGGTTTAATTAGTTCTAAGTTCTAGGCGACTGATGACCTCAGAAGTTGAGTCGCATAGTGCTCAGAGCCATTTTTTTATTACTACGTGACAACAATGGCGAATTCATTGATTTTACTATCTGACACGAATGATTTCATGTCGTCTAATACGATGTTAATGTTTTTGTTGTGGGTTGGCAGGAGAGCCAACACCTGGTTACAAGAGGAAGCTGAAAGGCACGCGTTTTAGCTCACGCAGGCTGGCGTGAGGTCTGGAACAGGACAAGGAAATTAGAATTTAGAAAAACGGACGTAGCTGGTGAAATACTTAACTTCAATCCATCAATGATGAACGTCGCTCTTGACTGTACATGATTCAGTATCAATAGTAACTGGTACTGGCGCCTTGCTAGGTCGTAGCAAATGACGTAGCTGAAGGCTATGCTAACTATCGTCTCGGCAAATGAAATGAAATGTCGTGTGGCTAGGGCCTCCCGTCGGGTAGACCGTTCGCCTGGTGCAGGTCTTTCGATTTGACGCCACTTCGGCGACCTGCGCATCGATGGGGATGAAATGATGATGATTAGGACAACACAACATCCACTCCCTGAGCGGAGAAAATCCCCGACCCAGCCGGGAATCGAACCCGGGCCCTTAGGATTGACAGTCTGTCACGCTGACCACTCAGCTACCGGGGGCGGACGTCTCGGCAAATGAGAGCGTATTTTGTCAGTGAACCATCGCTAGCGAAGTCCGTTGTACAACTGGGGCGAGTGCTAGGAAGTCTCTCTGTGTGGCGGCGCTCGGTCTGCAATCACTGATAGTGGCGACACGCGGCTCCGACGTATACTAATGGACCGCGGCAGATTTAAAGGCTACCACCTAGCAAGTGTGGTGTCTGGCGGTGACACCACAGTTTTTATGAATCTCATGATTGTCCATGGGCGGGGACCTGTTGTTAAATAAAGAGATTTTGTCAGCAGCTCCTGGCGGTAATCATGACGTTCTTCAAATACACTATAAGAGAAGAAAACGACACACCATCATGGAGTTACCCGAATAGACAAGAATCGGAAATGTGATGCGCATGATAACAGTTTCAGAAAAATTGGATAATTTCTTCAGGAGAAAGAGCTTCACAAACTGAGCTAGCAGTAACAAGTTGGTCCAGCTCTGACCCCTAAGCGAGCATTATTCGGCTTGTCATTTACTGACAGTTGTTGTTGGATGTCCACAACGCTCCGCACATTCTCAATTGAGGAGAGATCGGCGACGCTGGGGCCAAGGTAGGGTTTGGCAAGCACGAAGAGAAACACTAGAACCTCTCGCCGTGTGCGAGCGGGCGTTTCATTGTTGAAATGTAAGTCCAGGATGGCTGGTCAGGAAGGGCAACAAAACGGAACATAGGATATCGCCCACATACCGCTGTGCTGTTAGGGTGCGGGCAGATCACAACCAAATGGTTCCTGCCTTGAAAGGAATTGCACCCCAGACCATCACTCCTGGTTCTCGGGTCATATGGCGGGCGACCGTCAGGTGGGTATCCCACCACTTTCTGGGGCGTCTCCATACACTTATTCGGTGGTCATCGGGGCTCATCGCTGAAGACAATTCGGCTCCAGTCAGTACAATTTCTCTTCATAGCAGGATCCTTTAGGCTGTCACCCACAGCACCTCTAAAGCACAGTGGTACGTCGACGGCATCTCACGAACCGTTTTGTTGTTCTTCCATGCCAATTTATCCTGGACGTACGTTTCAAAAAAATAATGTCTGCCCACACAAGTCGAGAGTTTCTACTGGTTGTCTTCATGTTTGCCAAACCCTCCCTTGGCTAGTAAGGCTGCTTGCCCTCTCCCCAATTGAGAACGTTTGAAGCAGTATGGGCGGGCCACTCCAACCAGATCGAGATTTTAACGATCTAACGCACCATATCCCTCTGGAGGATAAATAGCAACTTTATCAATCAATGCCAAGTCGAATAACTGCTCGCATATGGGCCAGAGGTGGACCAAAACGTTATTTCTACAGCTACATCTACATGGATATTCTGCAAATCACATTTAAGTGCCTGGCAGAGGGTTCATCGAACCACCTTCACAATTCTCTATTATTCCAATCTCGTATAGCGCGCGGAAAGAATGAACACCTCTCTCTTTCCGTACGAGTTCTAATTTATTTTTCGTGGTGATTGTTCCTCCCTATGTAGGTCGGTGTCAACCAAATATTTTCGCATTCGGAGGACAAAGTTGGTGATTGGAATTTCGTAAGAAGATTTCGTTGCAACGAAAAACGCCTTTCTTTTAATGAGGTCCACCCAAATCCTGTATCATTTCTGTGACACTCTCTCTCATACATCGCGATAATACAAAACGTGCTGCCCTTCTTTGAACTTTTTCGATGTACTCAGTCAGTCCTATCTGGTAAGGATCCCACACCGCGCAGCAGTATTCTAAAAGAGGACGGACAAACGTAGAGTAGGCAGTCTCCTTAGAGGTCTGTTACATTTTCTAAGTGTCCTGCCAATAAAACACTGTCACTGGTTAGCCTTCCCCGCAACATTTTCTATGTGTTCCTTCCAATTTTAGTTGTTCGTAATTGTAATACCGAGGTATTTAGTTGAATTTACGGCTTTTAGATTAGCCTGATTTATCGTGTAACCGAAGTTTAACGAGTTCCTTTTAGCACTCATGTGGATGACCTCACTCTTTTCATTATTTAGGGTCAACTGCCACCTTTCGTACCATCCACATATCTTTTCTAAATCGTTTTGAAGCTTGTTTTGATCTTCTGATGATTTTATTAGTCGATAAACGACAACATCATCTGCAAACAACCGAAGACGGCTGTGCAGATTGTCTCCCAAATTGCTTATATAGATAAGGAACAGCAAAGGGCCTATAACACTACCTTGCGGAACGCCAGAAATCACTTCTGTTTTACTCGATGGCTTTCCGTCAGTTACTACGAACTGTAACGTCTCTGACAGGGAATCACAAATCCACTCACATACCTGAGACGATATTCCATAAGCACGCAATTTCACTACGAGCCGCTTATGCAGTACAGTGCTAAAAGCCTTCCGGAAATCCAGAAATACGAAATTCATCTGAAATCCCTTGTCAATAGCACTCAAAACTTCATGTGAATAAAGAGCTAGTTGTGTTTCACAGGAACGATGTTTTCTAAACCCATGTTGACTGTGTTTCAATAGACCGTTTTCTTCGAGATAATTCATAATGTTCGAATACAATATATGTTCTAAAATCCTGCTGCGTATCGACGTTAATGATATGGGCCTGTAATTTAGTGGATTACTCCAAATACTTTTCTTGAATATTGCTGTGACCTGTGCAACTTTCCAGTCTTCGGGTACGGATCTTTCATCGAGCGAACGGTTGTGTATGATTGTTAAGTATAGTGCTAATGCATCAGCATACTCCGAGGATATTTACTTCTACGTTACTCATGTTGGCAGCTGTTCTCGATTCGAATTCTGGAATATTTACTTCGTCTTCTTTTGTGAAGGCATTTCGGAAGGCTTCGTTTAGTAACTCTGCTTTGGCAGCACTGTCTTCGATAGTATCTCCTTTGATATCGCGCAGAGACGGCATTGATTGTTTCTTGCCGCTAACGTACTTCACATACGACCACTCTGTGAAGCTCTTTTTCTTGATAAATCATCCATTTTTTCTAAAATTCATATCATTTGTTTGTACACACAGACCACGTCTACGGATTTCCGTCTCATTTGGATAATTCCTTCGTGGTGCCTTCTTGTCTGTGGTGCACCACCATCTCAAAGGTTGAGATTTGTATCATTCAGGAATAGAAATAGTGGAGTTTTCCAATATTATGTCATCAGTCTACTGACTGGTTTGATGCGGCCCGCCACGAATTCCTTTCCTGTGCTAACCTCTTCATCTCAGAGTAGCACTTGCAACCTACGTCCTCAATTATTTGCTTGACGTATTCCAATCTCTGTCTTTCTCTACAGTTTTTGCCCTCTACAGCTCCCTCTAGTACCATGGAAGTCATTCTCTCATGTCTTAGCAGATGTCCTATCGTCCTGTCCCTTCTCCTTATCAGTATTTTCCACATATTCCTTTCCTCTCTGATTCTGCGTAGAACCTCCTCATTCCTTACCTTATCAGTCCACCTAATTTTCAACATTCGTCTATAGCACCACATCTCAAATGCTTCGATTCTCTTCTGTTCCGGTTTTCCCACAGTCCATGTTTCACTACCATACAATGCTGTACTCCAGACGTACATCCTCAGAAATTTCTTCCTCAAATTAAGGCCGGTATTTGATATTAGTATTCTCTTGGCCAGAAATGCCTTTTTTGGCATAGGGAGTCTGCTTTTGATGTCCTCCTTGCTCCGTCCGTCATTGGTTATTTTACTGCCTAGGTAGCAGAATTTCTAAACTTCATTGACTTCGTGACCATCAATACTGATGTTAAGTTTTTCGCTGTTCTCATTTCTACTACTTCTCATTACCTTCGTCTTTCTCCGATTTACTCTCAAACCATACTGTGTACTCATTAGACTGTTCATTCCGTTCAGCAGGTCATTTAATTCTTCTTCACTTTCACTCAGGATAGCAATGTCATCAGCGAATCGTATTATTGATATCCTTTCACCTTGTATTTTAATTCCACTCATGAACCTTTCTTTTATTTCCATCATTGCTTCCTCGATGTACAGATTGAAGAGTAGGGGCGAAAGGCTACAGCCTTGTCTTACACCCTTCTTAATACGAGCACTTCGTTCTTGATCGTCCTCTCTTATTATTCCATCTTGGTTGTTGTACATATTGTATATGACCCGTCTCTCCCTATAGCTTACCCCTACTTTTTTCAGAATCTCGAACAGCTTGCACCATTTTATATTGTCGAACGCTTTTTCCAGGTCGACAAATCCTATGAAAGTGTCTTGATTTTTCTTTAGCCTTGCTTCCATTATTAGCCGTAACGTCAGGATTGCCTCTCTCGTCCCTTTACTTTTCCTAAAGCCAAACTGATCGTCACCTAGCGCATTCTCAATTTTCTTTTCCATTCTTCTGTATATTATTCTTGTAAGCAGCTTCGATGCATGATCTGTTAAGCTGATTGTGCGATAATTCTCGCACTTGTCAGCTCTTGCCGTCTTCGCAATTGTGTGGATGATGCTTTTCCGAAAGTCAGATGGTATATCGCCAGACTCATATATTCTACACACCAACGTGAATAGTCGTTTTGTTGCCACTTCCCCCAGTGATTTTAGAAATTCTGATGGAATGTTATCTATCCCTTCTGCCTTATTTGACCGTAAGTCCTCCGAAGCTCTTTTAAATTCCGATTCTAATACTGGATCCCCTATCTCTTCTAAATCGACTCCTGTTTCTTCTTCTATCACATCAGACAAATCTTCACCCTCATAGAGGCTTTCAATGTATTCTTTCCACCTATCTGCTCTCTCCTCTGCATTTAACAGTGGAATTCCCGTTGCACTCTTAATGTTACCACCGTTGCTTTTAATGTCACCAAAGGTTGTTTTGACTTTCCTGTATGCTGAGTCTGTCCTTCCGACAATCATATCTTTTTCGATGTCTTCACATTTTTCCTTCAGCCATTTCGTATTAGCTTCCCTGCACTTCCTATTTATTTCATTCCTCAGCGACTTGTATTTCTGTATTCCTGATTTTCCCGGAACATGTTTGTACTTCCTCCTTTCATCAATCAACTAAAGTATTTCTTCTGTTACCCATGGTTTCTTCGCAGCTACCTTCTTTGTACCTATGTTTTCCTTCCCAACTTCTGTGATGGCCCTTTTTAGAGATGATGGGTTAATGAGCCTAGAATGACAAAACAGGACTACCCAGGTTTTTAATGGGTTGAGCCGTAACCCTTGATTCTGTGCCCATTTTGATAGAGCACAGCTGTCAATGTCGATGCTCTTGATAGCTGTAATGTTGTACTGGGCCGTTGTAAAGTGCGGCTGGTCACGGAGGTCCAGTGTGAGCTGTGATTATTGTATAGCAGCGAAACTTGGTAGATAAGCTGATGCATTGATTTAGAAGCGATTTACGCCGGGAAAAAACTAGTTTCAGTTTTGACCTCCAGTTGCAAATCTGGCGCTGTACAGCAATTCGTCGATGTTCCCGGTGTTCATACTGAACAAATTGTATAAGTGGCGGTTAGTAACAAAAGAAAATATTATGCCTATCTAACTTTTTTGACATTTGCTAGCCACGTCCCGTGCTCAGTGCATTACGTATTGAAAAATTTCGATATGTCTTCCTTGCATCTGCAGAGCCAGATTTGCACCTGGTGCCCAAATTGGAACTAATTTCTTTTCCAGGGTAAATCGGTTCCGCATTAAGGGGACCACACCGTGGTTCAGGTCGAAAAAAATCGATTTTCGGTTTTCATCATATTTTGATAGATTAAGGTTTTATTCAAGTGCTCTGAAAAGGATTTTGCTGAAAAAATTTTTTTTCGAGCATTTAAAGAGCATTTTCGTACCACGTGTGTTTATGTGCCACGCCCACTTTTCTGTCACCCTCTTTTCTGCATATATTTTAGATCAAAAATATCCCCTACATTGCACGTTAGGGACTTTTTTACTCCCGAGTGTGTTGGCTATCCTTGGAATGCAACGTTCGGGATTCTTTTGTTTCTTCTGTTTGTAAACAACACGCTTTCAAACACGCGGTTGGTTTTGTTCAAGTGTGATTGCAAGTAGTTGTTATAAAAAACTTGCAGGTATACTATGGGCAGGCAATTAGGAGAAATAAAGAAAATCTGGAGGCAATGGAGAGAGACGTTTGGGCCATATTCTTTCATAAGTCCTCTACTGATGATAAGCCATCTCATGGATTGTGTCCATCAGGAGAAAATCCGTGGTGCAAATACAATAGGGCTCAGGCAACTGGAGAATCTTATTCTCACCAGCATTCTCTTTCTGCTGCTGTTATTACAGGAATTAAATCTATTTTCAGAGTCTTCGATCATCCTGACCTTCTAAGGAAATGTCTGCATGAGCAGACACAGAACCCAAATGAATGTCCCAACAGCATAATTAGGAATCGCCTTCATAAAACTGTATTTGTAAGCATGCATACAATGAAACTAGGAATTCATGTTACTGTTATTACATTCAATTCTAGTAATATTGGAAAGTGTTGGGTACTGAAGAAGCTGGGAATTAATCCTGGTGAAAATATGATCACTGGGCTGCGACATTGCGATAAAATGAAGATAGCCGACGCAGACAGGTCTGCATCTAATATAGCCATGAAAGCAAGACAAACATCCAGGAAGGTGAAAAAGAAACTGGAAGATCTGTTAGAGGCCAAAGATGGTCAGCAGCAGGACAGTTTTAATTAACTGTAAGTAACAAATTTCAAAAGATTTTTCTTTAAAGTCAATTTCCCACAAACTAAAATTTTTAGCACATATGCCCCATTATATCAGAAACTATCATAGATAAATGAATGAAATTTTCAGAGACTGCATAACATAAAATGTAACCTCTGATACTACATTCATTAATATTCCCCCATTAGGAAGTTCACGAAAAATACACTCCTGGAAATTGAAATAAGAACACCGTGAATTCATTGTCCCAGGAAGGGGAAACTTTATTGACACATTCCTGGGGTCAGATACATCACATGATCACACTGACAGAACCACAGGCACATAGACACAGGCAACAGATCATGCACAATTTCGGCACTAGTACAGTGTATATCCACCTTTCGCAGCAATGCAGGCTGCTATTCTCCCATGGAGACGATCGTAGAGATGCTGGATGTAGTCCTGTGGAACGGCTTGCCATGCCATTTCCACCTGGCGCCTCAGTTGGACCAGCGTTCGTGCTGGACGTGCAGACCGCGTGAGACGACGCTTCATCCAGTCCCAAACATGCTCAATGGGGGACAGATCCGGAGATCTTGCTGGCCAGGGTAGTTGACTTACACCTTCTAGAGCACGTTGGGTGGCACGGGATACATGCGGACGTGCATTGTTCTGTTGGAACAGCAAGTTCCCTTGCCGGTCTAGGAATGGTAGAACGATGGGTTCGATGACGGTTTGGATGTACCGTGCACTATTCAGTGTCCCCTCGACGATCACCAGTGGTGTACGGCCAGTGTAGGAGATCGCTCCCCACACCAAGATGCCGGGTGTTGGCCCTGTGTGCCTCGGTCGTATGCAGTCCTGATTGTGGCGCTCACCTGCACGGCGCCAAACACGCATACGACCATCATTGGCACCAAGGCAGAAGCGACTCTCATCGCTGAAGACGACACGTCTCCATTCGTCCCTCCATTCACGGCTGTCGCGACACCACTGGAGGCGGGCTGCACGATGTTGGGGCGTGAGCGGAAGACGGCCTAACGGTGTGCGGGACCGTAGCCCAGCTTCATGGAGACGGTTGCGAATGGTCCTCGCCGATACCCCAGGAGCAACAGTGTCCGTAATTTGCTGGGAAGTGGCGGTGCGGTCCCCTACGGCACTGCGTAGGATCCTACGGTCTTGGCGTGCATCCGTGCGTCGCTGCGGTCCGGTCCCAGGTCGACGGTCACGTGCACCTTCCGCCGACCACTGGCGACAACATAGATGTACTGTGGAGACCTCACGCCCCACGTGTTGAGCAATTCGGCGGTACGTCCACCCGGCTTCCCGCATGCCCACTATACGCCCTCGCTCAAAGTCCGTCAACTGCACATACGGTTCACGTCCACGCTGTCGCGGCATGCTACCAGTGTTAAAGACTGCGATGGAGCTCCGTATGCCACGGCAAACTGGCTGACACTGACGGCGGCGGTGCACAAATGCTGCGCAGCTAGCGCCATTCGACGGCCAACACCGCGGTTCCTGGTGTGTCCGCTGTGCCGTGCGTGTGATCATTGCTTGTACAGCCCTCTCGCAGTGTCCGGAGCAAATATGGTGGGTGTGACACGCCGGTGTCAATGTGTTCTTTTTCCATTTCCAGGAGTGTATTTTCTGCAGAAAAATGTTAATATTTTTTGTTAATAAATTTAAAAAAGTATTTCTTAAAAACTATAAAATGGATAAAGTAGATTTTAGTACAGTTGACTCTATCAGCATCATGTAACATACAGTAAAAATATTAAGGTCCTGCATCAAATAGTTTTTTTCAGAAATGGGTCAAATACTTGCCGAAATTAACACTGGTTAGATAGGCAGGGTATGGTCCCCTTAAGGTACAGAATGTCTGCCATGTGTCACCATCATACGATAGTTACGGCCAACAGTGGACCACTGCGAAAACTCTTTCTGTCCAAACATGCCTTGGAAGGCTCAACGGTATCGACTGACCGCCGTATCTTCCTCAGCCGACAGGTGCCACTGGATGCGGATATGGAGGGGCATGTTGTGAGCACATCCATCTCCTCGTCGTTGTGAGATTCCGCTACCGCAGCCGCTGCTTCTCACTCAAGTATCTCCTCAGATGGCCTCACAAGCGCTGAGTGCAGCTTCTCTTACAGCAGCGCTCGGCAGACCTGGACAGTTCTCCCATCCAAGTGAAAACCAAGCCCGACAGTGCTTAACTTTGTTCATCAAACTGGAACCTGTGTTGCGACTGCGACAAGGCCCTTGGCTCCTCTGTGAATAGCTGCAATTTAATCGTAACAAACGGGCACCTCCTGAGATTTGGGGGGGGGGGGGGGGGGGGGGGGATGGAACTACTTTTTTGTTCGGTTTGCTTTAATTGAATTGCTTATGGGTGTATTAGTTCTGAATCAAGGGAATACTACTATTTTTTTTCGATGTGGTCACGGTGTGCGGACATTTGCCACGATTTTACCTGCTGCGAACGGTTGGGTCCCTTGTCCCCCCCTCCTCCTCCTCATCGCTGTCGCGCAGTAAAGGTACTTACTGAGCCTTCCCGCTTGTTTACTTAACATAAGGCCAGAATCTCTTTGGATTTTCCGCCACATTTCCAGAGAGACTTTCGTTGTGGAAACTATTAAATGCATCTGGCATTGAAATCCGCACCAAATTTCGAGCCTCAGTAAGACTTCGCCAATCTTGAAGATTTTGCGTTCGTTTAAATTATACGTGCCTTTTTCGGTGCTCCTGTAGCAGCTTTCTGTCGTGTTTTGTGTACCATTGGTGTTCAGTTCCGTCTCTTATTAATTTATTTGGTATGAATCTCTCGAGTGCTGTTGATATTATTTCTTTGAACGTAAGCCACATATGGTCGTCACTTACATAGTTTGGAAGGATTGGAGACTCTCTAGAAAGACGTCAACTGAATTTTTAGCTGCTTTTTATAAATAGATATATTTCGCCTCTGGTTTTGGTGAATTTCATTGTTACGGAATTGAGCCTCGCTCGACTGTATGTTCACTAATCCCTGTATCCGTCGTGATGCTCAGGATTATTTGTGGCTAGGAGGTCAAGTGTATTTTCGGAACCATTTACAATCTGAATGGCCTCGTGAACAAATTGTTCAAAAAAAATTTTTAAAAAGCATTTAGAACAATTACGGTAGCTGTTTTCTGTCTACAATAAGGTCTGAAAATCTATTTTTGTCAACATACGGAAGGTAGATGGAAGTCATTGCCAACTATAATTGTATGAGTAGCGTACGTATTTGTGATGAGATTCAAGTTTTCTTTGAATTGTTCAGCAACTGTTTCATCTGAGACCGGTTGTCGAATATAACCTCTGCCCATAGTAAGTCACAGGAACTATCTGCTTTAACGTCGCTTGTGAGCTGAAACACACATTACATGATTTTTCCTTAATTTGTATTTCTTGTTTCTTATGTAGTGCAGATAATTATAATTACGACTCTTCACTCCAAAACCAAGGATGCTTTCTCTGTGACCCTGTAAACACCAGAGCTAAACAGTGTAGAACAACAACGTACGTTACAAGCATAGCATTCTGTATTACTTGATTTCCGTATTTCTAACATTTTAAAATTGTACGGCGACTTTAGATGACATGTCGATCATAGATGTTCTTATGTCTATTTAGTGAACGTATTTTCAGTAATGTTTTGAACATTGTCCCGCTACACTTTATTAACTAGTGTTTCGCTGCAAGGGATATCGGATTTTAGGGATTAAATATGGAGTATGTCGTCCTTCTTTTCAAACATTCACATTCCCATTTCTTCTTTCCTTATTGTCTTTTGGGCATGCGGTTGTAGTAATTAAAGTAGGCACAAAAGCAGTGACCAAAAAGAAATGATTAGCGTACATTCGCATTCTCTTTACATCGTTCCTTTCTTGTTGCTCCCCTGCCGATGGACTGTTTCTATCGCAATCAGCAAGCGTGAAACGAAGCTACCGTACAGACAGAGGGATCTACAGGGTGTTACAAAAAGGAACGGCCAAACTTTCAGGAAACATGTCTCACAAACAACGAAAGAAAGTACGTTATGTGGACATGTGTCCGGAAACGCTTACTTTCCATGTTAGAGCTCATTTTATTACTTCTCTTCAAATCACATTAATCATGGAATGGAAACACACAGAAACAGAACGTACCAGCGTGACTTCAAACACTTTGTTACAGGAAATGTTCAAAATGTCGACCGTTAGCGAGGATACATGCATCCACCCTCCGTCACATGGAATCCCTGATGCGCTGATGCATCCCTGCAGAATGGCGTATTGTATCACAGCCGTCCACAAAACGAGCACGAAGAGTCTCTACATTTGGTACCGGGGTTGCGTAGACAAGAGCTTTCAAATGCCCCCATAAATTAAAGTCAAGAGGGTTGAGGTCAGGAGAGCGTGGAGGCCATGGAATTGGTCCTCCTCTACTAATCCATTGGTCACCGAATCTGTTGTTGAGAAGCGTACGAACACTTTGACTGAAATGTGCAGGAGCTCCATTGTGCATGAACCACATGTTGTGTCGTATTTGTAAAGGCACATGTTCTAGCAGCACAGGCAGAGTATCCCGTATGAAATCATGATAACGTGCTCCATTGAGCGTAGGCGGAAGAACATAGGGCCCAATCAAGACATCACCAACAATGCCTGCCCAAACGTTCACAGAAAATCTGTGTTGATGACGTGATTGCACAACTGCGTGCGGATTCTCGTCGGCCCACACATGTTGATTGTGAAAATTTACAATTTGATCACGTTGGAATGAAGCCTATTCCGTAAAGAGAACATTCATACTGCAATGAGGATTGACACATTGTTGGATGAACCATTCGCAGAAGTGTACCTGTGGGGGCCAATCAGCTGCTGATAGTGCCTGCACACGCTGTACATAGTACGGAAACAACTGGTTCTCCCGTAGCACTCTCCATACAGTGACGTGATCAACGTTATCTTGTACAGCAGCAACTTCTCTGACGTTGACATTAGGGTTATCGTCAACTGCACGAAGAATTGCCTCGTCCATTGCAGGTGTCCTCGTCGTTCTACGTCTTCCCCAGTCGCGAGTCATAGGTTGGAATGTTCCGTGCTCCCTAAGACGCCGATCTATTGCTTCGAACGTCTTCCTGTCGGGACACCTTCGTTCTGGAAATCTGTCTCGATACAAACGTATCGCGCCACGGCTATTGCCCCGTGCTAATCCATACATCAAATGGGCATCTGTCAACTCCGCATTTGTGAACATTGCACTGACTGCAAAACTACGTTCGTGATGAACACTAACCTGTTGATGCTACGTACTGATGTGCATGATGCTAGTACTGTAGAGCAATGAGTCGCATGTCAACAGAAGCACCGAAGTCAACACTACCTTCCTTCAATTAGGCCAGCTGGCGTTGAATCGAGGAAGTACAGTACATACTGACGAAACTAAAATGAGCTCTAACATGGAAATTAAGCGTTTCCGGACACATGTCCACATAACATCTTTTATTTATTTGTGTGTGAGGAATGTTTCCTGAAAGTTTGGCCGTACCTTTTTTAACACCCTGTATATTTATACTTGGCAGAACTGATTACATACTGACATAATCGTCGGTATTGCTTTCGTTTCCCAAAAGTTATAAATATTATGATTTCGGAAAAGAAGTTCTGTATTTCGCCAAGATGTCGAAGAAGAAGGTCGCTTACGTAGTGGTTGTATCGAGTAAGATGTGGAGACGGCGGTTTGAAAGCGGGCAGAAGTAGTACAAGAAAGGGCGTCCCTTACCTGAGGGATCGCTACTCAAGCTACCTGGCGAAGGGGCAAGTGTGGCAAATGTCTGGCGTGGCAAATGTGCGGCATTCGTGTTCACTCCGATCTTCCCTGAGATTTACGAAGGTCAAGCTTGGTAACAGGTGTAAAGCTGGAAACCTGTTGGGAGGATGTGTGGGAACTGTTTAGCCCTGCAAGGCTTTCGTTTCCCAAAAGTTATAGATCTTTCGATTTCGGAAAAGAAGTTCTGTATTTCGCCAAGATGTCGAAGAAGAAGGTCCCTTACGTAGTGGTTGTATCGAGTAAGATGTTGAGACGGCGGTTTGAAAGCGGGCAGAAGTAGTACGAGAAAGGGCGTCCCTTACCTGAGGGATCGCTACTCAAGCTACCTGGCGAAAGGGCAAGTGTGGCAAATGTCTGGCGTGGCAAATGTGCGGCATTCGTGTTCACTCCGATCTTCCCTGAGATTTGCGAAGGTCAAGCTTGGTAACAGGTGTAAAGCTGGAAACCTGTTGGGAGGATGTGTGGGAACTGTTTAGCCCTGCAAGGCTTTCGTTTCCCAAAAGTTATAAATCTTTCGATTTCGGAAAAGAAGTTCTGTATTTCACCAAGATGTCGAAGAAGAAGGTCCCTTACGTAGTGGTTGTATCAAGTAAGATGTTGAGACGGCGGTTTGAAAGCGGGCAGAAGTAGTACGAGAAAGGGCGTCCCCTTACCTGAGGGATCGCTACTCAAGCTACCTGGCGAAAGGGCAAGTGTGGCAAATGTCCGGCGTGGCAAATGTCTGGCGTGGCAAATATCCGGCATTCGTGCTCACTCCGATCTTCCCTGAGATTCACAAAGGTCAAGCTTGGTAACAGGTGTAAATCTGGAAACCTGTTGGGAGGATGTGTGGGAACTGGCGGGCACGAATGACTTGTCACCTGCTTATGGTAATAATATTAATTACGGCGGCGCGGCGTGGCGGCACCTGCGCGGCCGGCGGCCCACGCGGCATTGTGGCCAGCTGCTGGCTGCTGGCTGGCGGCCCTCCAGCGCTTTGTCCGCTGCCGGCATAATAATAGCACGGCCGCGTGGTCGCGCAGCCCACTCGCGGCCAGGACTCACGGTGTGTGTGGCTGCGGCTGCGGCTGGCCTTCCCGCGACGCCAACACACGCCGGCCGCACCGCGTCGCGTGCGCGCCGCCAGGCCGGGTTCAAGGGTAGCGCCTAACCTCCCAGTGAAGAGAAAAAAGAAAATCTACGTGGGCGACGTCGGTCGTCTGAAACGCTGGGCTTAAGACGCAAACTTGTATCGCAGCTGAACGTGCAATACAGAGCCACCCTTCACGTCTACACTATTGACCATTAAAATTGCTACACAAAGAAGAACTGCAGATGATAAACGCGTATTCATTGGTCAAATATATTATACTAGAACTGACATGTGATTACATTTTCACGCAATTTCGGTGCATAGGTCCTGAGAAATCAGTACCCAGAATAATCACCTCTGGTCGTAATAACGGCCTTGATACGCTTGGGCATTGAGTCAAACAGAGCTTGGATGGCGTGTACAGGTACAGCTGCCCATGCAGCTTCAGCACGACACCACAGTTCATCAAGAGTAGTGACTGGCGTATTGTGACGAGCCAGTTGCAAGGCCACCATTCACCAGACGTTTTCAATTGGGGGGAGATCAGGAGAATGTGCTGGCCAGGGCTGCAGTCGAACATTTTCGCTATCCACAAAGGCCCGTACAGGACCTGCAACATACGGTGATGCACTATCCTGCTGAAATGTAGGGTTTGGCAGGGATCGAATGAAGGGTAGAGCCGCGGGTCGTAACACATCTGAAATGTAACGTCCACTGTTCAAAGTACCGTCAATGCGAACAAGACGTGACCGAGACGTGTAACCAATGGCACCCAATACCGTCACGCCGAGTGATACGCCAGTATGCCGATGACGAACACACGCTTCCAATGTGCGTTCACCGCGATGTCGCCAAACACGGATGCGACCATCATGATGCTGAAAACAGAACCTGGATTCATCCGACAAAAAGACGTTTTGCCATTCGTGCACCCAGGTTAGTCGTTGAGTACACCATCGCAGGCGCTCCTGTCTCTGATGCAGCGTCAAGGGTAACTGCAGCCATGGTCTCCGAGCTGATAGTCCATGCTGCCTCAAGCGTCGTCGAACGGTTCGTGCAGACGGTTGTTGTCTTGCAAACGTCCCCATCTGTTGACTCAGGGATCGAGACGTGGCTGCACGATCCGTTACAGCCATGCGGATAAGATGCCTGTCATCTCGACTGCTAGTGATACGATGCCGTTGGGATCCAGCACGGCGTTCCGTATTACCCCCCTGAACCCACCGATTCTATATTCTGCTAACAATCATTGGATCTCGACCAACGCGAGCAGCAATGACGCGATACGATAAATCGCAATCGCGATAGCCTACAATCTGACCTTTATCAAAGTCGGAAATGTGGTGGTACGCATTCCTGCTGTTTGTGTACGAGAAATCGGTTAGAAACTTTCCTCATGTCTGGACGTTGTAGGTATCGCCACCGGCGCCAACCAGGTGTGAATGCTCTGACAAGCTAATCATTTGCATATCACAACATATCTTCCCGCCGGTTAAATTTCGCGCCTATAGCACATGATCTTCATGGTGTAGCAATTTTAATGGCCAGTAGTGTAACTATACGGCGAGGCAACCGAGAAACAGACATACGGGTCTTAACATCTGTCACCCACAAGGTACATCACGATAATACAGTGAGGTGCAAAAGTCATGGGACACCGATATGTACCGGGTGATCAAAAAGTCAGTATAAATTTGAAACCTGAATAAATCACGGAAATGCCTGTCAGGGTGGCCGAGCGTTTCTACGCTCTCAGTCCGGAACCGCGCTACTGCTACGGTCGCAGGTTCGAATCCTGCCTCGGGCATGGATGTGGTGATGTCCTTAGGTTAGTTAGGTTTAAGTAGTTCTAAGTTCTAGGGGACTGATGACTACAGATGTTAAGTCCCATAGTGCTCAGAGCCAAATCATGGAATAATGTAGATAGAGAGGTACAAATTCACACACATGCTTGCAATGACATGGCGTTTTATTAAAGCCAAAAAAATACAAAAGTTCAACAAATGTCCAACAGATGGGCCTTCATCTGTTCAGAATAGCAATAATTAGCACTACGAAGTAAGACAAAGCAAAGATGATGTTCTTTACAGTAAATGCTAAATATGTCCACCATCATTCTTCAACAACAGCTGTAGTCGAGGAATAATGTGAACAGCACTGTAAAGCATGTCCGGAGTTATGGTGAGGCATTGGCGTCGGATGTTGTCTTTCAGCACCCCTAGAGATGTCGGTCGATCACGATACACTTGGGACTTCAGGTAACCCCAAAGCCAATAATCGCACGGACTGAGGTCTGGGGACCTGGGAGGCCAAGCATGACGAAAGTGGCGGCTGAGCACTCGATCATCACCAAACGAAGCGCGCAGGAGATCTTCCACGCGTCTAGCAATACTTTTTTTTTTGTTCTAATAAAACCCCATGTCATTCCAAGCATGTGTGTCAATTTTTACCTCTCTATCTACATTATTCCGTGGTTTATTAAGTTTTCAAATTTATACTGACTTTTTGATCCCCCGGTACATATACAGATGGCGGCAGTATCGCGAATGCAAGACATAAAAGGCCGGTGCATTGGCGGAACTGTCATTTGAACTTAGGTAATTCATGTGAAACGTTTTCTGACATGATTACGGCCACATGTCGGGAATTAACAAACTTTCTACGCTAATATTAAGAAGGCAGTGGACCGAGAATGTGGAAATAGCCTAGCTCATGTTCACGGTAACCTGAAAGAGTGGGTCCAAATCGTAGGATACACCCACACCGTGACAGAACCAACTCTGACCTAACTACACAGTCCGAACACGGTGGGTTAAACACCTCATTGTTGAAAACAGGACAAAGCGCGACTCGTTGGAGCCGAGTGTTGCCTCCAGTAAGCTACTGCTCAATTTATGTGTTGTTTGGCCCGTTGCAGAAGTGCAGCGTTCATCTATCGCAGTCAGCATTGGTGTCTTGCGATTTATACGATTCCAAATATCAAATGCTCACCGTTCCGTTCAGTATGTTCTCTCGAATACTTGTCGAAATGGGCCTCACCGACAGTAGCAGTCCCAGTCAGGTTGAAACCGACTGTCATTGACAACGTGTGACACTTGTGTCTTGTCCAGGCTGCTTAGGATCTTTTTATGATCACTGTTACACTGCTGCGATTGGTACGCCATTCGCTGTAGATACATTGGTACATTGGACAATGTACAGTGAGACATCGACAAATCAGGCAACTTTATTCATGGTGTCGTCATGGGCAAGTCGAAACATGGTAGCTCGTTTTTGCCAGTCTGTCGTCTCACTATGTCGACCCGCCTTATTGTGCTGATTCCATACTGCAGTATCATGTATCGATACCATCATCTCACAGCTGTCAACGAAAATTGAAGTTTGCATCCAATGCCAATAGCAGTCCTGCGGGCTCTGGCGAATCCAATGGAGCACACCCACTGAGCCACGCCTCCAGCGGTTCTGGACTACGAGCGCCCTCTGCCTGAGAGGCAGGGACTCAGCACACTTGCGTTCAGAGCCTCCTCGCCAGTGGATGCTATGCAGATGCCGACTAGTCGCAGCACTGAACCGTCAATCGTGCTTCAGTTCTCCACAAAATTAATGTACCAGGCCAATCCTCTCATCTGTCAAATAGCAAAGCTAGCGTCTTCTATCTTGCTCCTGAGATGCCTTCCCCTTCATCTATCTCTATTAGCCAGGCAATCTTCTTTTCCTTTATATTTCCTTAATTATGTTTCATCATGTCTATTCTTCTCCTCCCTTCACCATGAGTCTCCCTCATACTCCCTGCTGCCAGCACTCCTATCTAAAATTTGTCTCTTCAATAATGTCTAATTATAACAGTACTTATGATCGACGAATATAAACTCTATATGTATGTATTTTTCCAGGTGTACCTTTCTAATTGTTTATTTCACTTTTTGTACTAGATGTAGTTTAACATGCCTACTAAAACGTATGAATGTAAAATAAGTAGAATGCCTGGTTACATCTATCTACATCTATACTCCGCGAGCCACCTTACGGTGTGTGGCGGAGGGTACTTATTGTACCACTATCTGATCCCCCCTTCCCTGTTCCATTCACGAATTGTGCGTGGGAAGAACGACTGCTTGTAAGTCTCCGTATTTGCTCTAATTTCTCGGATCTTTTCGTTGTGATCATTACGAGAGATATATGTGGGCGGTAGTAATATGTTGCCCATCTCTTCCCGGAATGTGCTCTCTCGTAATTTCGATAATAAACCTCTCCGTATTGCGTAACGCCTTTCTTGAAGTGTCCGCCACTGGAGCTTGTTCAGCATCTCCGTAACGCTCTCGCGCTGACTAAATGTCCCCATGACGAATCGCGCTGCTTTTCGCTGGATCATGTCTATCTCTTCTATTAATCCAACCTGGTAAGGGTCCCATACTGATGAGCTATACTCAAGAATCGGACGAACAAGCGTTTTGTAAGCTACTTCTTTCGTCGATGAGTCACATTTTCTTAGAATTCTTCCTATGAATCTCAACCTGGCGCCTGCTTTTCCCACTATTGGTTTTATGTGATCATTCCACTTCAGATCGCTCCGGATAGTAACTCCTAAGTATTTTACGGTCGTTACCGCTTCCAATGATTTACCACCTATGGCATAATCGTACTGGAATGGATTTCTGCCCCTATGTATGCGCATTATATTACATTTATCTACGTTTAGGGAAAGCTGCCAGCTGTCGCACCCTGCATTAATCCTCTGCAGGTCCTCCTGGAGTACGTACGAGTCTTCTGATGTTGCTACTTTCTTGTAGACAACCGTGTCATCTGCAAATAGCCTCACGGAGCTACCGATGTTGTCAACTAAGTCATTTATGTATATTGTAAACAATAAAGGTCCTATCACGCTTCCCTGCGGTACTCCCGAAATTACCTCTACATCTGCAGATTTTGAACCGTTAAGAATGACATGTTGTGTTCTTTCTTCTAGGAAATCCTGAATCCAATCACAAACCTGGTCCGATATTCCGTAAGCTCGTATTTTTTTCACTAAACGTAAGTGCGGAACCGTATCAAATGCCTTCCTGAAGCCCAGGAATACGGCATCAATCTGCTCGCCAGTGTCTACGGCACTGTGAATTTCTTGGGCAAATAGGGCGAGCTGAGTTTCACATGATCTCTGTTTGCGGAATCCATGTTGGTTATGATGAAGGAGATTTGTATTATCTAAGAACGTCATAATACGAAAACACAAAACATGTTCCATTATTCTACAACAGATTGACGTAAGCGAAATAGGCCTATAATTATTCGCATCTGATTTATGACCCTTCTTGAAAATGGGAACGACCTGCGCTTTCTTCCAGTCGCTAGGTACTTTACGTTCTTCCAGCGATCTACGATAAATTGCTGATAGAAAGGGGGCAAGTTCTTTAGCATAATCACTGTAGAATCTTAAGGGTATCTCGTCTGGTCCGGATGCTTTTCCGCTACTAAGTGATAGCAGTTGTTTTTCAATTCCGATATCGTTTATTTAAATATTTCCCATTTTGGCGTCCGTGCGACGGCTGAAGTCAGAGACCGTGTTACGATTTTCCGCAGTGAAACAGTTTCGGAACACTGAATTCAGTATTTCTGCCTTTCTTCGGTCGTCCTCTGTTTCGGTGCCATCGTGGTCAACGAGTGACTGAATAGGGGATTTAGATCCGCTTACCGATTTTACATATGACCAAAACTTTTTAGGGTTCTTGTTTAGATTGTTTGCCAATGTTTTATGTTCGAATTCGTTGAATGCTTCTCTCATTGCTCTCTTTACGCTCTTTTTCGCTTCGTTCAGCTTTTCCTTATCAGCTATGATTCCACTACTCTTAAACCTATGATGAAGCTTTCTTTGTTTCCGTAGTACCTTTCGTACATGATTATTATACCACGGTGGATCTTTCCCCTCGCTTTGGACCTTAGTCGGTACGAACTTATCTAAGGCGTACTGGACGATGTTTCTGAATTTTTTCCATTTTTGTTCCACATCCTCTTCCTCAGAAATGAACGTTTGATGGTGGTCACTCAGATATTCTGCGATTTGTGCCCTATCACTCTTGTTAAGCAAATATATTTTCCTTCCTTTCTTGGCATTTCTTATTACACTTGTAGTCATTGATGCAACCACTGACTTATGATCACTGATACCCTCTTCTACATTCACGGAGTCGAAAAGTTCCGGTCTATTTGTTGCTATGAGGTCTAAAACGTTAGCTTCACGAGTTGGTTCTCTAACTATCTGCTCGAAGTAATTCTCGGACAAGGCAGTCAGGATAATGTCACAAGAGTCTCTGTCCCTGGCTCCAGTTCTGATTGTGTGACTATCCCATTCTATACCTGGTAGATTGAAGTCTCCCCCTATTACAATAGTATGATCACGAAACTTCTTCACGACGTTCTGCAGGTTCTCTCTGAGGCGCTCAACTACTACGGTTGCTGATGCAGGTGGTCTATAGAAGCATCCGACTATCATATCTGACCCACCTTTGATACTTAACTTAACCCAGATTATTTCACATTCGCATTCGCTAATAACTTCACTGGATATTATTGAATTCTTTACTGCTATAAATACTCCTCCACCATTGGCGTTTATCCTATCCTTGCGGTATATATTCCATTCTGTGTCTAGGATTTCGTTACTGTTCACTTCCGGTTTTAACCAACTTTCCGTTCCTAATACTATATGCGCACTATTTCCTTCAATAAGAGATACTAATTCAGGAACCTTGCCCTGGATACTCCTGCAGTTTACCAATATTACGTTAACTTTTCCTGTTTTTGGTCTCTGAGGACGGACGTTCTTTATCAACGAAGATAATGTCCTCTCTGGTAAGCCGTCAGGTATTTTATCGTTTCGCCCAAGGGGGGGTCCCTCTAACCTAAAAAACCCCCGTGTGCACGCCACACGTACTCTGCTACCCTAGTAGCTGCTTCCGGTGTGTAGTGCACGCCTGACCTGTCTAGGGGGGCCCTACAGTTCTCCACCCAATAACGGAGGTCGATGAATTTGCAACCATTATAGTCGCAGAGTCGTCTGAGCCTCTGGTTTAGACCCTCCACATGGCTCCAAACCAGAGGACCGCGATCGACTCTGGGCACTATGCTGCAGATATTAAGCTCAGCTTGCACTCCGCGTGCGATGCTGGTTGTCTTCACCAAATCAGCCAGCCGCCGGAAGGAACCAAGGATGGCCTCAGAACCCAAGCGGCAGGCGTCATTCGTTCCGACATGTGCTACTATCTGCAGCCGGTCACACCCAGTGCGTTCAATAGCTGCCGGAAGGGCCTCCTCCACATTACGGACGAGACCCCCCGGCAAGCACACCGAGTGCACACTGGCATTCTTCCCCGACCTACCCGCTATTTTCCTGAGGGGCTCCATAACCCGCCTAACGTTGGAGCTCCCTATAACTAATAGGCCCGCCCTCTGTGACTGTCGGGACCTTGCCGGAGAATCGGCCACTGGCCCAACAGGCGAGGCATCCTGTGGTGGCTCGGAAACGATGTCATCACCACTAGGAAGCACCCCGTACCTGTTGGAAAGGGGTAAGGCAGCTGCCACGCGGCCAGATCCCACCTTTGCCTTTCGGCCAGGCACGCGCGAGCCCACCACTGTCCGCCATTCACCCTGGAGTGATGGCTGACCGGTAAGATGCTCACTGCCGGAAGACGCAGCGACATCAGGGGTTCCATGTGATTCCAAGGCCACCGAAGTAGGCATAGGTCTCACCACAGTTGCCCCAACGCCACTACGAGCCGACGCCTGCGCCTCGAGCTCGATGAGCCTAACAGACAAAGCCTCCACCTGCCCCCGAAGAGTGGCCAATTCTCCTTGCGTCCGCTCACAACAACCACAGTCCCTACACATGACTATGTTTACCCTACTCTATACGGTGACAAATTCCCAAGATAATCTTCTGATGAGCTACTCTGATAATCAAGAAACACTCACTGAAATACGAGACGCGAAAACTACGCTAGGTTTTCCCGGAAAAACTATTTAAAAGCTAAGCGCAGCAAATAAGTACAAAAACGCTTTATACAAACAGTACTCGCTGCTGCTGGTGCTCTCGCTCTGGCTGTCACAAGACAACTGCTGATTCAAGTGACTAGTGGCTAACGGCCGCGAAACAAACAAAAGACGGTTTTAGGGCGCTTTCTGTTCTAAACGATCAAGAAAACACTAAGAAATCTAACACGAAAACTACGTAAAGTTTTATCAAGAACTGTTAGTTACTATGCAGAGCATAGATGTAAGAGAGGGCCTGATGGCCCTAATCTTGCCAGGTTAAATAAATAAATAAATATAGGATGGCCAGAGGCAGGGACTCAGCACACTTGCGTTCAGAGACTCCTCGCCAGTGGATGCTATGCAGATGCCGGCTAGTCGCAGCACTGAACCGTCAATCGTGCTTCAGTTCAAATGTGGAAATGTGTGTGAAATCTTATGGGACTTAACTGCTAAGGTCATCAGTCCCTAAGCTTACACACTACTTAACCTAAATTATCTTAAGGACAAACACACACACACCCATGACCGAGGGAGGACTCGAACCTCCGCCGGGATTAGCCGCACAGTCCATGACTGCAGCGCCTGAGACCGCTCGGCTAATCCCGCGCGGCCCGTGCTTCAGTATAGCGAGCTTCTTCCTAATTGGCATTGTGAAAGCTGGATGCTGTTTCTTGTTGCGTTACTTGTAATGAATCTTCATTCAGTTGGAAAAATACAAGTTAAGTAAATCCATTTATTGCGTTGTTTGCTAATCATTTCTGCTCCTTTCCAGCTTTCCTATTGCGGGCTTTCCTTCAATAAATGATGAGCTGTGGTGATGTGGCCCACAGCTTCGTACCCTCCGACTCCCAGTTGCAGTATTAAAAGTTTTGAGTGGTTTCGTTGTCAATGGCCTGGGATACGTAGTTGCCGCATTACTGGCCAAATACTGCTGAGTGTACAGTATACGATAAGAATACACACATGACTCGAATGGTCGAAAGTTCCTATCCCTCGGCAATTGCGAATTATGAATGTAATATACAAATTTATAAATTAAAGATAGCAGTTAAATAAAGACTGCAGGTACTATCTTAATGACTTTAAATGATGAGTACGATAGTAGAAGTACTTTTGAGAATGTGGTATATTTCTGCAAAACACTTATTGGTGTCGATGGTCCAGCAATTAAATAAAGTATAAATTGAATAACAGGGAACAATATATTCCTACTTCACGTAATTAGTTATGAACAACAACATAGCTCACGAGATATTCACTTCTGAACGCATACTACGTCTTCACTGCAGAAGCTATGGAAATCACACAAGAGCACAGGTCGGCACTCCGAAATATTTCTATCCTTCGCGACCACGTGCAAACTGCTCCACTGCCCAAGTCTTTCCGCCGAATGTGCGTCCGTCGCGCCATTGCGTCCAGCACTTCCCGTGGCCTCTGCCGTACTATCCCTCACGCCGCCCTGTCCAGAACTCCGTCCATTCATTTCAGTAGTCGCCAGTCTTAGTAACGAGCGCTGTGATTGGCGATAGCGCTTCCGTCATGTCCCCAAGCCAACGCACACACACAAACATTTTGAAACACATTCGAAATACTGGATTTACATTCAAATAACTTGAAATTAAATAAATATTCCTACGGCTGGGCCATAAACATGCTCTAACACACGGTATTAAATACATAAACAAATTAAATAAATATATATCAAAGGAATAGAAGCAAAATTAAGCCAGTAGCCTAATGTCTCTGTGCTTTCTAAAACACAGTAAATAATTGACCAATTTCTTCATGAATAGCATATATCGGATATAAACAAAGACACAGATGAATAAATATATTTATAAGCATGCTGCTACCGTTTTTTCGTGTAACTGTAGAGTACTTATGGCCTCATGTGATCGGTAGTAATTGTCCACTTTGACCTCCAATAACTCATTCGCCGAGCGGTTCTAGGCGCTTCAGTCTGGAACCGCATGACTGCTACGGTCGCAGGTTCGAATCCTGCCTCGGGCATGGATGTGTGTGATGTCTTTAGGTTAGTTAGGTTTAACTAGTTCTAAGTTCTAGGGGACTGATGACCTTAGATGTTAAGTCCCATAGTGCTCAGAGCCATTTTTGAATAACTCATGTACTATCCAAGTTTCACGCCTGTAATTCAAATCAAATTAGGTTTACACTAACAGCTTTCCAAAGACCGGTCGATGGTTCAAATGGCTCTGAGCTCTATGGGACTTAACATCTAGAGTCATCAGTCCCCTAGAACTTAGAACTAGTTAAACCTAACTAACCTAAGGACATCACACAACACCCAGTCTTCATGAGGCAGAGAAAATCCCTCACCCCGCCCGGAATCGAACCCGGGAACCCGAGCGCGGGAAGCAAGAACGCTACCGCACGACCACGAGCTGCGGACAAAGACCGGTCGACCGACGAAATCGGATGAAGCGTTTAGTTATTGGAAATTCGTTGCTGGGTGTTACTTGTATAATTTACAGTCAGATACTAAACACTAAACTAATAAAGATATTGAAAATCTGATTACACCATCAGAATTGTCGTGCAAATAATGGTAATGTACATGTATCCTTGTAAGATATCATGATTCACATGGCTACTATTAATTTATGTACGAAGTGCGAATGGCTGCCATTAAGGTTTCACAAAGTGCGCCATCTTTGGCACTCCCGGTGTATCTCCTTCGGCGAGACTGCGTCACCATGGAATTCCGAGCCACGCGACCGATGGACCCCAGCTAACGTTCGGCACCATATGGCCGCCGACGAGCCGCGACCCGCGGAGAGGCCCCAATTCGGCTACGCCAATTCCGAACATAGAATATTTCCAGGGCGCCACAAATCGCCCATTACCTCACACTATGATGACAGTTGCCAAACAACTCTGTAGCCCTCCTCTAATTACCATTGTGTATGGAGTCATACACAACACGTAGAACCGTCTGCATCATACACACCACTTCACTGTGACGACCTGTTTCAATGTGAAAGGTCACATGACCGCCTGGTATCAATTATAAACCATCCACAATCCTCAAAAGCTTCCAGTGTGCTGTTTTAAAGGCACAAATAATACTTTGAACAGTAGTATTACATAAAGCCTGGCTTGATCACTAATCAAATAAGTCATGTCTCAGAAATAGAAAGACATGATTTCTCGTAATATGACGCTTTTCGGACGTACACTACTGGCCATTAAAATCGCTACACCAAGGAGAAATGCAGATGACAAACGGGTATTCATTGGAAAAATATACTAGAACTGACTTCTGGTTACATTTTCACGCAATTTGGGTGCATAGATCCTGAGAAATCAGTACCCAGAACAACCACCTCTGGCCGTAATAACGGCCTTAATACGCCTGGGCATTGAGTCAAACAGAGCTTGGATGGCGTGTACAGGTACAGCTGCCCATGCAGCTTCAACACGATACCACAGTTCATTAAGAGTAGTGACTGGCCTATTGTGACGAGCCAGTTGCTCGGCCACCATTGACCAGACGTTTTCAATTGGTGCCAGATCTGGAGAATGTGCTGGCCAGGGCAGCAGTCGAACATTTTCTGTATCCAGAAAGGCCCGTACTGGACCAGCAACATGCGGTCGTGCATTATCCTGGGGAAATGTAGGGTTTCGCAGGTATCGAATGAAGGGTAGAGCCGCGGGTCGCAAGACACCTGAAATGTAACGTCCACTGTTCAAAGTGCCGTCAATGCGAACAAGAGGTGACAGAGACGTGTAACCAATGGCACCCCATACCATCACGCTGGGTGATACGCCAGTATGGCGATGACGAATACACACTTTCAATGTGCGTTCACCGCGATGTTGCCAAACACGGATGCGACCATCATGATGCTGTAAATAGAACCTGGATTCATCCGAAAAAAGGAAGTTTTGCCATTCGTGCACCTAGGTTCGCCGTGGAGCACACAATCGCAGGCGCTCCTGTCTGTCATGCAGCGTCAAGGGTAACCGCAGCCATGGTCTCCGAGCTGATAGTCCATGCTGCTGCAAATGTCGTGGAACTGTTCGTGCAGATGGTTGTTGTCTTGAAAACGTCCTCATCTGTTGACTCAGGTATCGAGACGTGACTGCACGATCCGTCACAGCCATGCGGCTAAGATGCCTGTCATCTCGACTGCTAGTAATACGAGGCCGTTGGGATCCAGCACGGCGTTCCGTATTACCCTCCTGAACCCACTGATTCCATATTCTGCTAACAGTCATTGGATCTCGACCAGCGCGAGCAGCAGTGTCGCGGTACGATAAACCGCAATAGCGATAGCCTACAATCCGACCTTTATCAAAGCCGGAAACGTGATGGTACGCATTTCTCCTCCTTACACGAGGCATCGCAACGTTTCACCAGGCAACACCGGTCAACTGCTGTTGTGTATCAGAAATCGGTTGGAAACTTTCCTCATGTCAGCATGTTGTAGGTTACGTCTACGGCGACTACCTTGTGTGAATACTTTGAAAAGCTAATCATTTGCATATCATAGCATCGTCTTGCTGTCGGTTAAATTTTGCGTCTGTAGCACGTCATCTTCGTGGTGTAGCAATTTTAATGGCCAGTAGTGTATTACTAGAAGCAATATGCTGCATGTAGATATAAAGGATACATGATGTTTGTATAACAATCATAAGCAGTCTCATACTTTGCCCACTAACATCACACATGACGTTATTAGAACCGTTGGCATCAGGAAGAAATTTAGGCTTTTTGAGGATATGAAAGTGATCAAGACGAGCAGAAAAATGTTTATTCCTTCATAATTAACGACGTGATGTCCAAGAGCAGCAAGACCAATACTGAACCAAAGAAAAAACAACAGTCTGGAGTACTACAGAATTTAGTTCCGGGTATTTTGAAATCAAAAGTAACTACTGAGGTGATCCATATGATGATTGACTTCTGTAGGTATACACTATTGTTGAATGCACCACCGGTTCCATACAGCGTCGCTGTGTGACAGCTTCAGTTGAGACTATTTCCTAACCGCAACAACTGATTCTGCTGTTATGTACTTCCTACACACGAAAGGAATAAAAATCCAGAGACGGGGTCTGCAGGAGGTATGATTTCCAATGGCAGGAATATGATTCAGATATTAGCAAGTTATTTTGCAGTCTAAATTGAGAGGAAGACACTTTTCATACCGTGTCATTTTTCCATCGTCACTCTAAGTATTTGGCTGTAATGCAATTGCTGACGCCAACAATTCTTAGTAGCAGACTCAACTAACAAATGGCTGGTTGACAGTTGACTGTGTTGAGCCGCGACCAGCCACGTAGGACGTCGGTTCTCGTGTTTAATTTGGTGGCACACGTTATTAGCCATGAGGGTGTATTTTGAAATGTCTGCTTCATGAAAAGTTGATTGATGTTAATAAACAGTATGTAAACGCAGTTTCGTAATGAAAGAAACCTCATTCGCAATTATAATTAATATATGGAAGAAATTATAAGACTCCCAAGAAATATCTCTTTCTTTATGTTTATGAGATGTAAGAACTAGAGAACACTTAAAAGACTTTCTGTGATAATAAACGAAGGTGCAGCCTTCACATTTTTTCTGCACGAACCAAGGAAGTGCCTTGCTGTTTCCAATCGTCTTTTGTCCTTCAACATTCTCTATGTAAGCATCCATCTTGTTAGCTCTTAAGAAGCAGGAATATATTTACTTATATTTAAATTATTACCTTTCAGACTTTTTTATCTAACTACTCAAACTTGTCCTTTTTTATTAATTTTTTGTAATTATCAGCTTTGTCTGCAGCTGTTCGTGAAAGGAGTGCAAAAGTGCTGACGCGGAGCCCTCCGCCCTTAGCGTGATCCAAGTACTGATCAGTAAATTATCAGATCTTTTATTGTGCACCAGTGAACTAGCAGTCTCTCAGAACTCTGAAGTCCGACGCTCAGTTAACCATACAGCATAGCGTGATCCACCGATCGCGTTATGCACTCGACTTTTCAAAATTACGTTGGCCACGTCTGTAACTCTCTCCGAAACCAATATGGAGTAATAAAAAAATAACAGTGGGAATTAACAAGCACTACTAGGCTAATTTCAATTGAAATTACTGAATTTACTTCCCGCTGAGAAGTGGTAGGTGATTAGACTATATTCTTTACATTCGCTATCTTCCTTCAACATCTCATTTGTAACGAAAGCAATATCGCACACATGGTTCTTAACGTTATAGGTTGCTGTGATATAGATAGATCCTACTGTCTATGCAAAAGTCCTTATCGTGCGAAAATAGCGGGACCGAAAGCTGCACAATGCCTCGTAGCACAATGAAAACTTTTCGTGCCAACTTCCTATAACAATAGTTTCGTTGCATAAAAAGTTACAAAATGTTCATTTTCTTCGCTTGTGTCACAGCTGCCTGGTCACCCATCGTAGCTTGTATAGTTTGTGTGTGCATCCTCTGGTTTAAGTCAAACGTGTCGTCTTTGGAAACAGTTCCCTCAACTGCTAAAATGCCATCTGCAAATGATACCGTTATAGCTACATCTACATGTACATCTACATCTACATGGATACTCTGCAAATCACATTTAAGTGCCTGGCAGAGGGTTCATCGAACCACCTTCACAATTTTCTATTATTCCACTCTGGTACAGAGCGCAGAAAAAACGAACACCTATATATTTCCGTACGAGCTCTGATTTCCCTTATTTTATCGTGGTGATCGTTTCTCCCTTTGTAGGTCCGTGTCAACAAAATATTTTCGCTTTCGGAGGAGAAAGTTGGTGATTGAAATTTCGTGAGACGATTCCGTGCAACGAAAAACGCCTTTCTTTTAATGATGTCCATCCCAAATCCTGTATCATTTCAGTGATACTCTCTCCCATATTTCCCGATGATACCAAACGTGCTGCCCTTCTCTGAACGTTTTCGATGTACTCCGTCAGTCCTATCTGGTAAGGATCACACACCGCGCAGCAGTATTCTAAAAGCGGATGGACAAGCGTAGTGTAGGCAGTCTCCTTGGTAGATCTGTTACATTTTCTAAGTGTCCTGCCAATAAAACACAGTCTTTGGTTAGCCTTCCCCACAACGTTTTCTATGTGTTCTTTCCATTTACGTTGTTCGTAATTGTAATACCTAGGTATTTAGATGAATTTACGGCTTTTAGATTATACTGATTCATCGTGTAACCGAAGTTTAACGAATCCCTTTTAGCAGTCATGTGGATGACCTCACACTTTTCGTTATTTAGGGTCAACTGTCACTTTTCGCACCATTGACATATCTTTTCCAAATCGTTTTGCAGTTTGTTTTGATCTTCTGATGACTTTACTAGTCGATAAATGACAGCGTCATCTGCAAACAACTTAAGACTTCTGTTCAGATTGTCTCCCAAATCGTTTATACAGATAAGGAACAGTAAAGGGCCTATAACACTACCTTGGGGAACACCAGAAATCACTTCTGTTTTACTCGATGACTTTCCGTCAATTACTACGAACTGTGACCTCTCTGACTGGAAATCACAAATCCACTCACATAACTGAGACGATATTCCATAAGCACGCAATTTCACTACAAGCCGCTTGTGTGGTACAGTGTCAAAAGCCTTCCGGAAATCCAAAAATACGGAATCGATCCGAAATCCCTTGTCCATAGCACTCAACACTTCATGTGAATAAATAGCTAGTTGTGTTTCACAGGAACGATGTTTTCTAAACCCATTTTTACGTGTGTCAATAGACAGTTCTCTTGTAAGTAATTCATAATGTTTGAACCCAATATATGTTCCAAAATCCTGCTGCATATCGACGTTAACGATATACATGTTCCAAAATCCTGCTGCATATCGACGTTAACGATATGGGCCTGTAATTTAGTGTATTATTCCTACTACCTTTCTTTGAATATTGGTGTGACCTGTGCAACTTTCCTGTCTTTGGGTACGGTTCTTTCGTCGAGCGAGCGGTGACCTTCATCTTCATGTTCATCTCTTGGGACAGAATATCATAGCGTCCTCATCTATCCTGTGAGCCCGTTTGCAGCTTTGCAACCGTCCACGATTTGAATGCAAATCATCTGGAATGCAAACTAACCAAACAGAGTATTCGACCGATTTTCGTTTAAAAAGAATATCATTGCGAACTAAATAATGCTGTCTAATCGCTACGCTTTCCTTTCTCCTCCACTTATCCTTAATGTTCTTCCAGATTGGATCCTTGTTTTGCTCCTTAGCGATGTCCTGGAGCGAAGACGAAATAAAATTTTCAAACGCAACACCTTGAATATACATCAAACAATAATTGTTTTCTTTGCAGTTCTCCTCAGCACTTTGTTTCAAACCCATAGGTGCACGTGATAAAGCATCAGCAATAATATCTGAAGAACCCTGTATGTAAACAATACTAAAATCAAATTCGTGTAGATACAGCGCCCATCATGAGCATCTTCCATGTGTTAATTTTGTTGACATAAGAAATTCCAGAGCTCGATGATCGGTGTAAACCTCAGTATGTCTGCCATACAAAAATATGCGAAATTTTGTGAAAGCCCAAACAACAGCCAAGGCTTCAAGTTCCGTAATCGAATAGTTCTTTTCTGATTTAGAGAGAACACGACTTCCAAATGCAATAGTTTCTTCTATCTCTTGAAATAAATGTGCAACTAGGCCTTTGTATGATGAGTCCGTCGCCAAACAAAAATCTTTAGATATATCCTGATGTGAAAGAAGTGGAGCAGCAACTAAAGCATCACGAAGTTGTTCAAATTCCGTTGAGCTTCCTCATCCCAACACCAATTAGAATTCTTTCCAGACAGTTCACACAAACGAGGTGTGGCCAAATTATCCAATCTAACAAAGCGTCTAAGAAAATTACAGACACCAAGGAAACTACGAACATCACGTTTTGTAGTAGGAACAGCATAATTACGAATAGCGTCTAGTTTCTCTGGATCAGGAAGAATACCTTCTGTAGAAATAGTATGACCAAGAAACTTCACCTGAGAACGACCAAATTCAGATTTTTCCAAGTTCACTGTAATGCCAACTCTTGCAAAAATACGTAATAATGAATCCGAAATTTTGTTATGCTCGCTCCAAGAACGTTTAACAATAAAAATATCGTCAACATATGAAGTAATATTGTCACGAAGATAGACAGGTAAAATTTCGTTTAAACTACGAATGAAAGCTGCTGAAGATACAGTAAGTCCAAACGGTAATTTCCGAAATTGATAACAGTTACCAAAGGCTAAAAAGGCAGTGTATTTTCTACAATCAGGGTGAAGTTCTATTTGCCAAAAACTTGCGCGCATATTAATCGTGGATGAAACTTTAATTCCATGGAAATGTTGAAGAAGTTCATCTAGATTTTGTGGACCGTCAGTTTCAGGAATGATGATATTATTTATCTGTCTGGAGTCCAGAACCAAACGAATTGACCCGTCCTTTTTAAGATCGACGTGAAATGGGCTGGTATAAGGACTGACTGCTGGCTCAATAATGCCTTGATCTAACATGTATTGAAGTTCACTCTTAACCTTGTCTCTGTAAGCCAAAGGAATAGCGTACGTTTTCCCCCGAAATGGTGTGTGTTCTTTTACTTTAAATAAATATTGTAAGCCTTGTATAGTTCCTGTGTGATGATTAAATACTGTAGCATGTGAAGTCAAAATTTGGTGCAGTTCTTCTCTTGCAATGTCATCTGGCACCTCAGCTTTCTTAACCTTTTCATTAATTAATTCTTCGCTATTAATTATATCATCCATCGCGTCTCTGTATCTATTGTCGTTGTCATGAATGAACACATTGTCGTCATAATGCTCAGCGAAAACATCAGATGTAAGAAACCTTAAACTTTTGTGTCTGATTCAGATTTTGTTAAACACTCGAAAAATTTCAAACATTTCGGCATTCCGGCAACTGTCAAATTCACACTTCCTTCTTTAAAGTTTAAAATTGCCTTATGTGTGTTAAGAAACTCAATACCTAATATAATTTGTGTACTGAGTAATGGAACAGTAATAAAATTAGCAGAAAATTCATATCCTTGACAAATGAAATTTAAGTTGGTCTGTTGTTTGACTTCCACACTTTTTCCAGAAATAGCTCCTCGAATTATAGTTTTAGAAACAGGGAACACAGGACAAGCAATAGTTCTTACACATATACGAAAAACTGATTCACTAATAACATTCAATGGGCTCCCAGAATCTAAAACCGCAGTGAACTTATTCTTACCCACACATACTTCAATAACTGGATGCAAAAATGCGTCTACATTATTTTCCTTTTCATCTAGCAAAATGTGTCTCACGTGTTCCAGGCGTACGTAGTGTAAAGTCGTAGTGTCATTACTTTCTGAACCGTCTATATTGCTGCCAGAAGCCGAAGCTACAAGTCATTGTCGATTGTTTGCGTCACGTCTTTGATTATTCGCGTTATTTCGCAGATCAATTTCTACGATTTGCACTTGTCTCTCTGAATTTCTGTCACGCGGAGGATGCCAATTAAGTCTCTCCTGTCTGTTAGATGTAAATTCTTGGTTGTGTCTGTTATTAAAATTTCTGTTTTCCTGTCTATCTGCATGACTACTTCTTATGTAATTTCGACTGTCACTTCTGAAATTATTGCTATATCTACTCCCCTCGTTATTTCTGTAGTAATAATTTATATTATTGTATGAATAATTTCTGTCTTGATGATACCGATTACTGTTTCCGTGTGATTGATCATTCCGGTAGGAGTTTCCGCTATTGTAATTGTCTGTGTAATTTCTGTTAGAACGTCTGTTACTGTTATAAGGCTGGTATCTTTGTCCTGTCTGTTCCGTCTGTCATTTTCAAAATTACCGCTATAACGTCCGTTTCGATCATTATCCCTTTTCTCTGAAAATCTATTGTAATTACTGTTACTGAAAAAATTACAAGAAGTTCCGTCGTCGTTGTCATACTCAAGTTCTTGTAGCAAAGTCTTAAAAGTCTCAATGTCGTCTTTACATCTTCCGGCTAAAGCACTTTGTCTTATCGATTGTGGCAGCTTAGTTAAACAAATGCGAATTAATTCAGTCGGGCTATAAGGGTTGGAAAGGAACTGGTTCTTTCGAGTCGTGTCTTCAAAGTATTCTACTGGCGTGCGGAACTCAGACTGTTTAAAATTACGCTGCATAATAAGACTATGTTTGATTCTGACTTGCGTGTTTTCGGACCAATATGCCGATAGAAATGCATGATGGCTCTGAGCACTATGCGACTTAACTTCTGAGGTCATCAGTCGCCTAGAACTTAGAACTAATTAAACCTAACTAACCTAAGGACATCACACATCCATGCCCGAGGCAGGATTCGAACCTGCGACCGTAGCGGTCACGCGGTTCCAGACTGAAGCGCCTTTAACCGCACGGCCACACCGGCCAGCAAATGCATGATAAAAATCATTTAAATTATTACAATCTCTAATAAGTGCGCGCATCCGCGTCGCCGGTTCGTTTTCTAAATATCCACACATAAATTCTAGTTTGTGACTTATTAGCCAATTTGATGGAGGTGCGTACATAAATTGATCTAACCATGAACATGGATGTATGTCATTCTTAGAATTGCGAAAGATCTTAAATTTCCGAACAGTTAAAAAGTGTTTATAGTCAAAGTTTTCGCCTCGTGGCGACAAAGACCTACCGCGTCTGTCCCAGTCCGAATGTCGATTATTGTCAAGTTCGCGCCTGGCGCTCTCTTGTTGCATCTCGTAAATGAAACAAATTATTTTCTTCAAAACCCGCTGCTATCTGTGATTCTAAATTTCTTCTACTGTCTTTTGCTACGATTTCGCCTTCAATTTGTTTGACTTGCTTTCGTAATGCCTCAAATTCCCTTTTAACGTGTTCATTAAATTTTCCCTGATTTTCAACATGTTTATTTATGTTCTGGTACTGTTCTGATTCTGCAAATGACAATGGAGCTGTATCATCTGAATCTCTGTCCCCATTTAAACTAAGACTTGTCAATTTATCTGAAATCTCCTCAACTCTTTCCGATAAGTCACCTATTTGTTCTTTCTGTTTATTTACGTCTTCCGTAAGTGTCGCGACAAGGGTTTCAGTATTGACACATTTAGTAGTTAACTGTTCATATTGTTGTGTTAGGTTATTTATTCTGTCATTTGGTACAGATTCCTCGATTCTTTCAAATATTTCTTCCTTATCATGTGCACGTTGTAAATTTGACTCAAAAAATTTTTGTACCATCACACGATGTCTTTCTTCCCGTTCTCTACGCTGTTCCTTTTGTCTGATTTCTATTGAAATTAATCTATTATTGTGAGCATTCAAAATCGATTGTACTTCTTCTCTAATTTCTTTCTTTAATTCATCTTTCATGTTTTTAAAACATGTCCCTATTCGTGAGTCTAACCGTGTTTCCACTGTTCCCATATCAGTTTCTAACCGTGTTGCCAATGTTCCCATATCTGTTTTAATTGTTCCTGTTTGTGAGTCTAACCATGTTGCCAAAGTTCCCATCTCTGTTTTTAATTCAGATCCTAACTGTGATCCCAGTGAGTCTAACCATGTTTCCATTGTTCCCATCTCAGATTTAATTGTTCCTATTTGTGAGTCTAACCGTGATCCCAAATTTAATATTGCACTCATCAATGCTCCATATTAAATTGTACAAAATTCTTTTCGCCCCTAACATGTCCCGTAAAACTAACTTACTTCGTCATAGCAGTAAAGCTATCTGTGTTCGATACTATTCCATAATCTTCTGTCGTTAATCTCGCAGTCTGAAAATTTTTTGATTGTGAAAAATTTTGAACTGGTTCTGGACTATTTTCCCGACTTACTAAATTGTTTTCTACTTCATTATTCATTATACTGTTATCCTGTGTTGGCGAGTTCGCCATGTTAACAATTTCGTCATTCTCACTATCTATCATTTTTGCCTTTTTCATCGATCGTGTAATCATTTACAAAACTCGTCACTATACGAAAATTACACACAATATAACACTTTATCACCAACAAGACCATTCACACGAAATGCTTCCTGACAAACACGCATAACGAACAATTAAAACCTTCACAATTGCACAAAATTGTCAAACCCGTATACAACTCATCAAACATTAAATTCCACAAAAATACCGTCAGAAGAATGACAAGACAACTACTAATGTTCAATCACAAAATCTATACATGCAGTATAAACTACAATTACTAAACTACAAATCTCTACAACAATCCTACTGTCTGCTGTTTTTACTATCAAAAGAATCCCATATACAACTCATCAAAAATTAAATTCCACAAAAATACCGTCAGAAGAATGACAAGACAACTACTAATGTTCAATCACAAAATCTATACATGCAGTATAAACTACAATTACTAAACTACAAATCACTACAACAATCCTACTGTCAGCTATTTTTACTATCAAAAGAATTCCAAGGGACGATCCTGGCAGGGTCGCCACGTGCATAGGGGCTTAATTAAATAAAATGCAAATATTTTTGGTAGCTGTATGTCCAGCTACGAAGTCTAGTAAACGGTTGGCCCTCACTAGTATTAGTACGCAATCTGACTGCATAGAATAGCAACAAAGAATGAAGGGAAACTTCTGTTAACACAATTAATTAATTAAGTCCCCAGCAACCATAAAAGCTACGAAACAACAAAGCACAAGTGTAACTGTTCTGTGTATGGAAGTGTGATTCAACGTACACATCTGGCACAGTACTTACTCAATACGACAAGATATTTTAAACACCATTTACAATGAAGTAATTAAAAAACCAGAAATACTATAATTGCACATAGAAACCATAATTACAGTCTAATACATGAACACAAGCCAGATGCTTTGTTGACTGAGGCATTGTTATTTAGGGAATTTGAAATTTAAAAAAATGTTACCTTCATATATATTGAAGAAACGTACACTGTGAACATTACAACATCCCCAATCGAACAACGTCTGCTGTCTCTACCAACAGGACAACTGCACACGACATACCTTCAACAAGTACTGCTGTCGACATCCTCTCAACAAGCACTGCCCACGGCAACCTCTGAACTACTACTGCCCACGGCAACTTCTGAACTACCACTTCCCCAGTGGAGGTGGCTGAATAATACTCTTTGGCGCAGTCTCTGACGCTGTGACTCAGTGTAGCCACCTTTCAACTGGTCCGAAATCATTACAGATGCTCTGACATGACATCAGTGCAAACCGTTCAGATTTGCTGAACCTACAGCATAATGAATATGTCGAAGCAGTCACATTCCTGATTGAGCATACACTGATGAGCAGCAGTCCGCCTGGATGACGGCGTGTTCGGACACGACGATCGACCGGTTATAACAAGATACGTGAATCACCCAAGTGACACGTTTTAATTGATTCTCGGTCTAATCTCGGTGATCCCCTGCCCACTGCAATCATAATTGACGATGACGTTGGTTCAGCATGGAAAAACGTAGGTCTCGTCAGCTGTAGAGTACCATTTTTAACAATCTGCGCCGAACAGTTTCCTCCGAAACGTTTCTACTATGGCGTCAGTTCTGCCACAGATGATACCGAGTGGAGGGTCTGAATCAGAGGCTCAGGCGGTTCTGTGACAGTGTAGGCTGCAGATTCCCTGACTTGCGCCATCGGGTGGTGGGTTTCCGGGTCCCGCTTAATAGGTCAGGAGTCCACTACACACAGGAGGCGGCTACATGGGTAGTGGGGGCTGTGTGGAAGCGACTGGGCGGTTTTTTAGGTTAGAGGGTCTCAGGGAACCACAGAAGGGACGTCCGTCTAAAAGTGGGCAGGTAAAACACAGTAAGGTAGTTGTAGAAACGATTGGTATTGTAGTTGTAAATTGTCGTAGCTGTGTTGGGAAAGAACCAGAGCTCCAAGCCCTAATAGAAAGCACTGAAGCTCAAATAGTTGTAGGTACAGAGAGCTGGCTAATGCCGGAAATAAGTTCAGCCGAAATTTTCTCAAACGCTCTAACAATGTTCAGAAAGGATAGATTAAATACAGTTGGTGGTGGAGTATTTATTGCTGTCAGAGGTAGTTCGCCTTGTAGTGAAATTGAAGTAGATAGTTCGTTCAATGTTCAAATGTGTGTGAAATCTTATGGGACTTAACTGCTAAGGTCATCAGTCCCTATGCTTACACACTACTTAATCTAAATTATGCTAAGGACAAACACACACACCCATGCCCGAGGAAGGACTCGAACCTCCTCCGGGACCAGCCGCACAGTCCATGACTGCAGCGCCTTAGACCGCTCCGCTAATCCCGCGCGGCAGAAAGTTCGTGTGAAATAGTATGGGTAGAGGTTATACCTGACAATCGGACTAAACTATTAATTGGATCGTTTTGCCGACCCCCGACTCAGAAGATATAGTTGCTGAACAGTACAAAGAAAACTTGAGTCTCATTTCAAATAAGTACCCTGCTCATACAATTATAGTCGGTGGTGACTTCATTCAACCCTCGATATGCTGGAAAAATTATACGTTTAAAGCCGGCGGCAGGCATAAAACGTCATCAGAAATTGTACTGAATGCTTTCTCAGAAAATTATTTTGAACAATTAGTTCATGAGCCCACTCTAAGCGTGAATGGTTGCAAAAGCATACTTGACCTTTCAGCAACAAATAATACTGGACAAATAGTGAGTATTGTGACGAATACAGGGATTAGCGATCACAAGGCAGTTGCTGCTAGGCTGAATACCGTAACACCTTCAACCATAAAAAAGAAACGCAAAGTGTATCTATTTAAAACAGCTGATAAAAATGCTCTTAACGCCTTTTTAAGAGAAAGTATTCACTCCTTCCGATCTGATCATGTAAGTGTAGAAAATTTCTGGAATGTTTCCAAAGAGATAGTATCGACAGCAATTGAGAGATACATTCCACATAAATTAATAAGTGATGGTACTGATCCCCCATGGTACACAAAACGGGTCAGGTTGTTGCAGAAGCAACGAAAAAAGCATGCCAAATTTAGAAGAACGCAAAATCCCCAAGATTGGCAAAGTTTTACAGAAGTTCGAAATATGGCGCGTACTTCAATGCGAGATGCTTTTAATAATTTCCACAACGAAATTCTGTCTCGAAATCTGGCAGAAAACCCAAAGAGATTCTGGTCATACATAAAGCACACCAGTGGCAAGAAGCAATCAATACCTTCACTGCGAGATAACAACGGTGAAGTCATTGATGACAGTGCCACTAAAGCAGAGTTATTAAACACAGTTTTCCGAAACTCCTTCACCAAAGAAGACGAAGTAAATATTCCTGAATTCCAATCAAGAATAACTGCCAAGATGAGAAACATAGAAGTAGATATCCTCGGAGTAATGAAGCAGCTTAAATCACTTAATAAAGGCAAGGCCTCCGGTCCAGATTGTATACCAGTCAGGTTCCGCGGACAAGGTTCCAATCTGCACATTCTGTGATGAGGCGTGGAATTCTGACAACTTGTCGCCTAGTAGTGGTTTCACCGTCCTCCAACCAGACTCCATGATGCTCTCGGCAGCAGTACTAGAACAACCGACCAGAGTCGACATTCCCGAGGCGCTTGTTCACAGTTGCGGGGCCACAACTATCCCTTTCTCAAAGCGGCTTATGTCAGCAGATTCCCCCTTTTGCGGCCGGTATCATCACGAGGATAATTCCTCATTCATCTCAGCTATGCTTATATTCATTCTTTGCCTAGGTATGTGACCGCAGTCCCACGTGGCGGTATTCAGTCTTGAGGTGGGCAGCGGACACAGTGTTTTGGCTCATTATTGAATCTGAACAATTTACACTAATATTTTATTTCAATGCAGTTCCATTGATTTCATCCCTATCGATCCACTCGCTTCATTTCACTGCATTTCAGTCACTTCATACGCACTGATTTGATATAAAACATGGGATAGTGATATGCACATTTACATATAGCGGTAGCTTCGCGAACACAAGGTGCAAAGGAACAGTGCATTGGCGGAGCAGTCATTTATACTCAGGTGATTCGTGTGAAAAGGTTCCCTACGTGATTATGGTCCAGCGACGGTAATTAACAGACTTTGAACGCGCACTGGTAGTTGGAACTAGACGCATGGGACGTATCATTTCAGAAATCGTTAGAGAATTCAATATTCCGAGATCCACAGTGCCATGAGTATGTCGAGAATACCAAATTTCAGGCGTTACCTCTCACCACGGACAAGGTACTGGCCGACGGCCTTCACTTAGCGAGCGAGAGTAGCGGCGTCTACGTAGAGTTGTCAACGCAAACCGTCAAGCAACGCCGTACGAAATAACGGCAGAAATCGATGTGGGACGTACTAGGAATATGGCATTAATAGGCTACAGCAGCATACGACAGATGCGAGTATCTTTGCTAATAGCACATCGCTTGCAGCGCCTCTCTTCGGCTCGTGACCATATCGGTTGCACCCTGCATGACTGGAAAACCGTGACCTGGTCAGATGAGTGCCGATTTCAGTTGGTAAGACCTTGTAGCAGGGTTCGAGTGTGGTGTAGACCCAACGAAGCCATGGACCCATATTTTCAATAAAACACTGTGCAAGCTGGTGGCGGCTCCATAATGGTGTGGGCTGTGTTTACTTGGAATGAACTTGGTCCTCTGGTCCAACTGAATCGATCTTTGACTGGAAATGGTTATGTTCGGCTACTTGGGAACCATTTGTAGCCATTTATGGACTTCATGATTCCAAACAACGATGGCACTTTTATGGAAGGCAGTGCTGTATGGACCACAGTTGTTCGCATTTGGTTTGAAGAAGTTCTGGACAATGACTTGGCCACCCAGATCACCCGACATGAATCCGTGGAACATTTACGGGACATAATCGAGAGGTCAGTGTGTGCATAAATTCAAGCACCGACAATACTTTCGCAGATATGAACAACTATAAATGCAGCATGGCTCGATATTTCTGCAGTGAATTTCTAACAACTTGTTGAATCCATGCCACGTAGAGTTGCTACATTATGCCGGTCAGAAGGAGGTCCAACACGGCATTAGGAGGTATCCCTTGAGTTTTGTCAATTCATTGTAAGGGGTTTATTAGTTTAGATGCCTCAGGAACGCTTTGAGAACGTTTGACTGTTCCCTTGGGATAGTCACAGGTGGATGTATGAAAAATAATGTGTTAAGAGTACTCGAAGCAATCTGAACTTTCTGGATTTGAATATTCTGAGGTAGTGATATCGGTGTATTTTAATTTTTAAGCAACTGTTTATTGAAGTCAGGTTTAGATGGACATGGTTCGAAAGAGTGTTTATTTATTTCATGTAGATGGAGCTTTTTCCTTTGTCACTACTCTGGCCAGTCTTATGGATAATGCCCAGTTTCCCAGTAGATTTTCGTGTTCCGAAGCTGAAACTATGAAAAGAGAACTGGAAGTTTCGAACATAGAAGTGTACAAGAAATCATATACACTAAACGTGCAATTATGGGAAGTGTTATCCAAGACAGTAACGCCCAAGCCAGAAAAAGAGAAATGGAAGAAAAAAATGTTCAGATGTGTGTGAAATCTTATGCGACTTAACTGCTAAGGTCATCAGTCCCTAAGCTTACACACTACTTAACCTATATTATCCTAAGTACAAATACACACACCCATGCCCGAGGGAGGACTCGAACCTCCGCCGGGACCAGCCGCACAGAAATGGAAGAAAACTGTTAAAGAAGATAACAATTACAAATTTATATACAGGGTGAATCACCTAAACCTTGCACCGCAAATACTACGGAAATGGAAAGTGCTATTGATGTGCGGTTTTCACAGAATGAACTGGTAGTCGGGGGCTCGTAATCTTAGCCAATACGCACATTGTAATAACAGAAAGTTCATATTTTGAGCAAACATACACTTTTAAAAATGTAGATTCCTATTGACACTAACAAACCAAAAGTTGGGTAAATCAGAATTCCAGTGGTGTTTGTTGGAGGATTCTAGTGCGAGTCGTTTACGAGGTATTGTATTTTGAAAAGTCCCACACCGGCATTTCTACAATACCTGTAGTAACACACACTAAAGAACAACCCAGGTGCATACCCTAGTTATATGGATTCTGACCAATAACGAAACAACTGGCCGTCACAGGTTGTGTTCAAAATGACCACCGGTAGCGGTAATACATGCTTCCAGTCTGGTATGGAATGACTGCTGCAAACGTGATAGCAGTTGAGCGGAGGTGTTCGAACACGCTGCAGTAATAAGTCATTGCTTATCATTGGGTTTAGTTGATATGTCCTTGTATACAGCGTCTTTCGACTTTCCTTCTGTTACGTTGTATGGGTGTTACGCTACGACTTTCACGTAACTGATTGAAGAGGCTGATAAGTAATTGGCGAGATGGTTGGCACCTTTTGGGATATCTTACCGCATACACTGTACAAGAAGGAAGTGCATTCTTCCTACTCTCCATACACCCCGAGCATGTCGGCTTTTTCAGCACTGATAAACATGATCGCCCACTCACGACCTGTTGCTTGGACCGTCACTCACTCTAAGAACACACAGGCACACTGTAAGCAAACATAACAAAATCGTACCTAGCAACTGTTGTTGTTGTTGTTGTTGTTATGGTCTACAGTCTGAAGACTGGTTTGATGTAATCCTCCATACTACTCTATCCTTTGCGAGCCTCTTCGTCTCCGGATAACTAATGCAACCTATGTCCTCCTGAATCTACTCACTGTCTTCATCTATTGGTCTTCCTTTGTCGAATTTATCCCCAACACTTCCCTCCAATACGAAACTGGTGAACCCTTGATGTCTCAGAATATGTCCCATCAATCGATTCCTTCTTTTGGCCAAATGTTGTTGTTGTTGTTGTGGTCTTCAGTCCTGAGACTGGTTTGATGCAGCTCTCCATCCTACTCTATCCTGTGCAAGCTTCTTCATCTCCCAGTACCCACTGCAACCTACATCCTTCTGAATCTGCTTAGTGTATTGATCTCTTGGTCTCCCTCTACGATTTTTACCCTCCACGCTGCCCTACAATGCTAAATTTGTGATCCCTTGATGCCTCAAAACATGTCCTACCAACCGATCCCTTCTTCTAGTCAAGTTGTGCCACAAACTTCTCTTCTCCCCAATCCTATTCAATACCTCCTCATTAGTTACGTGATCTACCCACCTTATCTTCAGCATTCTTCTGTAGCACCACATTTCGAAAGCTTCTATTCTCTTCTTGTCCAAACTGGTTATCGTCCATGTTTCACTTCCATACATGGCTACACTCCATACAAATACTTTCAGAAACGACTTCCTGACACTTAAATCTATACTCGATGTTAACAAATTTCTCTTCTTCAGAAACGATTTCTTTGCCATTGCCAGTCTACATTTTATATCCTCTCTACTTCGACCATCATCAGTTGTTTTGCTCCCTAAATAGCAAAACTCCTTTACTACTTTAAGTGTCTCATTTCCTAATCTAATCCCCTCAGCATCACCCGATTTAATTTGACTACATTCCATTATCTTCGTTTTGCTTTTGTTGATGTTCATCTTATATCCTCCTTTCAAGACACTGTCCATTCCGTTCAACTGCTCTTCCAAGTCCTTTGCTGTCTCTGACAGAATTACAATGTCATCGGCGAACCTCAAAGTGTTTACTTCTTCTCCATGAATTTTAATACCTACTCCGAATTTTTCTTTTGTTTCCTTTACTGCTTGCTCAATATACAGATTGAACAACATCGGGGAGAGGCTACAACCCTGTCTCACTCCTTTCCCAACCACTGCTTCCCTTTCATGTCCCTCGACTCTTATAACTGCCATCTGGTTTCTGTACAAATTGTAAATAGCCTTTTGCTCCCTGTATTTTACCTTCAGAATCGAAAGAGAGTATTCCAGTTAACGTTGTCAAAAGCTTTCTCTAAGTCTAACCTTTCTTCTAAGATAAGTCGTAAGGTTAGTATTGCCTCACGTGTTCCAACATTTCTACGGAATCCAAACTGATCGTCCCCGAGGTCCGTTTCTACTAGTTTTTCCATTCGTCTGTAAAGAATTCGCGTTAGTATTTTGCAGCTGTGACTTATTAAACTGATAGTTCGGTAATTTTCACATCTGTCAACACCTGCTTTCCTTGGTATTGGAATTATTATATTTTTCTTGAAGTCTGTGGGTATTTCGCCTGTCTCATACATCTTGCTCACCAAATGGTAGAGTTTTGTCATGACTGGCTCTCCCAAGGCCATCAGTAGTTCTAATGGAATGTTGTCTACTCCCGGGGCCTTGTTTCGACTCAGGTCTTTCAGTGCTCTGTCAAACTCTTCACGCAGTATCTTATCTCCCATTTCATCTTCATCTACATCCTCTTCCATTTCCATAATATTGTCCTCAAGTACATTGCCCTTGTATAAACCCTCTATATACTCCTTCCACCTTTCTGCCTTCCCTTCTCTGCTTAGAACTGGGTTGCCATCTGAGCTCTTGATATTCATACAAGTGGTTCTCTTCTCTCCAAAGGTCTCTTTAATTTTCCTGTAGGCAGTATCTATCTTACCCCTAGTGAGACAAGCCTCTACATCCTTACATTTGTCCTCTAGACATCCCTGCTTAGCCATTTTGCACTTCCTGGCCAAATTGTGCCACAAATTTCTTGTCTCCTCAGTTCTGTTCAGTACTTCCTCATTCAATTTGTACATTGAACAAGCAGTAAAGGAAATCAAAGAAAAATTTGTAGTTGGAATTAAAGTTCAGGGAGAAGAATTAAAAACTTTGAGGTTTGCCAATGACATTGTAATTCTGTCAGAGTCAGCAAAGGACGTGGAAGAACAGCTGAACGGAGAAGATACAAGATGAACATAAACGAAAGCTAAACAAGTATAATGGAACGTAATCGAATGAAATCAGATTACGCTACATTAGGGAATGAGACATTTAAAGTACTAGGTGAGTTTTGCTATTTGGGCAGCAAAATAGCTGACGATGGCCGAAGTAGATAGGATGTAAATTATGGACCGGCAATGGAAAAAAAAGTATTTCTGAAGGAGAGATATTTGTTAACATCAAATGTTAATTTAAGTAGTAAGGGGACGTGCCAATGTTAAATTATCCAATTTTGTGACCCATTATTTTGGAAACTTTTTAAGACACCAACTTACAATTTTCCATAATCATTGAATGCACCTTTCTAGATACACTGAACTAGAATATTACTAAAATTGTATTGTGGGGCATGTTATCTTTTTCTTCAAAAACTCAATTTTTTGACAGAATTTTGTAAATAAATGAACATGAAAACAAAACAACTCATGATATTTTAATTATTCTACTTCCATATGTGTTGAATCTCACACTTGGCATGCTGTGAAAATTTCATGTCTCTACCGTCAGTACCTTTTTAGAAAACTGGTCATTTATTGCAAAAAAATGTAGTTCAGAGATATTGAGGTTTAAAACTTTTTTTATTACAAATTCTTACACAGACTTACATTTCTGCGTCTTTTATGCACATGAATTGCCCTACGTCTTCTTCAGTGTCACAACAGCCCGGTGCTTGCCTCCTCCTTTTCTTTCTTGCTTCTGTTGTCATTTTGCTGAGCAGCTAACTCTGCTTCACGTACACGAAACTCATCCAGTCCTTTAGCTGTGTTCTGTCCAAATCTTACACCTACTTTAAGTCTTTCATAGTTCCCACTATTAAAAGTTATTACACCACAAGACACTGCTAACTTTAGAATTATAAGGCCAACAAATACATTTTTAGGTACACAGCACCACACAACATTATGAAGGACTCATTCACATTCTGGGTCTTCTCATGTAAATACTTCATTAGTAGCTCAGGATTTGCCAAATCTCTGTAAATAGGTTTGATTGGCTCCATTACTGCCAAAGGAAGAGAATGTTTATGTGTAAATTCATGCAGGGTGCCAGAAAATTCAAATGGTTCTGAGCACTATGGGGCTTAACATCTGAGGTCATCAGCCCCTAGACTAAGAACTACTTAAACCTAACTGTGGTAACCAAAACCAACTGCGGGAACGCCTTGGGCTGCGGATCGGAGCCGCCAGGCGGGGAAGCCGCCGGCGGTGGAGCACGCACCACCGGGTAAACACAGGACACGTCGGGCGACAGACCAACGACAACTGACAACAACCTACCACGACCGACCATGACCGACACAACAGGGAATAGATAAACAACGGAGGCTAGTGGAAACCACAACACCAAACACCAACAGTAAATCCACTCAAAACCAGAGCCAGGCAAATGTCAACAACGAGCAACGACCAGAACGCAGTACTGCTGAGATAGAAACGAAATCCAGAGCGAGTACCAGACTGACTGGACTAGGGCAGAGCGGGTCCCTATATACGAAACCGGAGGGAGCGGCTATTGGCCGCTGTCTGCACGTGGAGTAGCGGTGGCGCCCTCGCTGCGCGAGAGCCGCTGCCCGGAATAGCCGCCGCGGACGGGGAGCTCTCTATGAGCTGACTACGTCCATTTGTTCCGGCGCGTGTTCGACTTCCTAACTAACCGAAGGACATGACACACATCCATGCCCGAGGCAGGATTCGAACCTGCGACAGACAGAAAATTCAGCTTGTCTATATGTACACCAAGTGTTTGGTGGGTGCGGATAAAAGCATGACATGACTTTTCATTGGTTGATATTCGATGATAGAAAATGCTCCCCACATCTCTTTTCATCGTCTCTAAATTGTCACAGTGGCCTTCCCATAACATTCCAGTAATTCATCAATTACTTTGTCTGTTAGTCTTCCAGCACATTTTATTGTCTTGCCATCAGACACTTTTGTTTTACTCAGCATGGTTTTTAGGTTATGCAGACATGTTCCCATCCTTTTCTCGACATGTCCTAAACACTCAAGTTTTTGTATAGGAACATCATATGGCTTACTGTTTTGTACTGCAATGAAAGCCTTGCTGTCTCCATTACCTAAGTAATTGTCATATCTGACATCTCTCTGCTTCTGTGAACGCTGGAAAATGTTAACTGCTTCTTTTACCTCCATTCCTCCACTTGTGCCATCCACTGTAAAGCTGATGTCTGAGTCACCATCATTTTGTTCAACAGTTTCTGATATAGCAGCAACCATTGAATCTTCAGCCACAGCCCTTACAGAGTCCCCAATTGCTGTTACATCTTTCGTTTACCTAGAAGGAGGTTTTGACAAATTCAGCACAGTGCAGAGAACATTACCAGTTCTTGCACCTTTACCAATGCATCTAAGGCCATAGAAGACTCTCATATTAGTTTCATACAATTCAGTACCTGAAGACTTTGGTGAAGTATGAAATGCATTTTTGTTTTTGCACTTCTGACATTTAATAATTAATTTACACACAACACCTATTTTAGTTCCAATATCCTCATAAAATTTAACTTTACCACCACAAAGACAGCGCTGGCTGGGGTGGTCGAGCGGTTCTAGGCGCTACAGTCTGGAACCGCGCGACCGCTACGGTTGCAGGTTCGAATCCTTTCTCGGGCATGGATGTGTGTGATGTCCTTAGGTTAGTTAGATTTAAGTAGTTCTAAGTTCTAGGGGACTGATGACCTCAGAAGTTAAGTCCCATAATGCTCAGAGCCGTTTTGAACAAAGACAGCAAGAGACAGTCTCAGAAAGAACTTGTGCAAGGATTTTCTGATCAATAATGACGTTGTCCATAATATCATTACTTTTACCACTGTCACCCGTTTCTAAAGTTACTTCCATTTTCGATGCTCTAGGGGGCGTGGTCACTTCAGAAACATTATTGTGGTTTCTTTCACTGCTAGCACAAGTGTTATTAAGTACTTCAGAAGAAAATGCAGGTCTCACATATCTGTTACCCGCAAATTTGCGTTTCTTGAAGTTATTTTTACGCTTAGTCATTTTATTTACATAGAAAAAGCAATAGAAGTTAGTTTACTACAAAAAATAGCAAATAATCACACTACTTTCAACGAAAACTAGTATCAGAAACAAAGGACCACTTTGTTTATATGTAATGCCAACTTCTGAGATGTAGCAGTAGGCAGAAAACAAAGCAATTCACAGCCCTCTAGACCGTGTAGTTCCCAAGATATGACTGCTCAACTGTGGCAGTAAATGCGTAGCTGCGAAATTTGACAGTCACACGTCAACACTCAAAATATTATTTGAAAGTCTCACAATTGTCTGATTTTAATTTATTATATACCAAAATGTTCAGAAACGTCCAAAGTACATTATGGAGTAGAAAACAGAAAAATTTCAACGAATTTCACAAACAATGTCCCCTTAAGAAGTCTTTTCTGAAGGTATTTGTCTGGAGTATAAGCAACTACGCAGGTTGAATGGCGCAAACAAGTGTCGGTGTGAAAACTTTTCAAAATACGATATCTCTAAAACGACTCTCACAGGAATCCTGCAACAAACACCACTGGAATTCTTATTAATCCTACTTTTAGTGTGTTAATGGCAATAGTCATTGTTCACTTAAAAAGGGTATGTTTGCTCAAAAAACACGCTTCCTGAGTATTATTACAATCTGCATATGATGACAAATCCATGAGTAGCACTTTCCATGTCCGCTATACTTTTGGTGCAAGTTTCATGTGATTCACCCTGTACGTGAACGCTGGTGACCTTGGAAAGAACAGCGATGCGCGGATATTTTCATTGTCAGATTTAGCAACAGAAATGGAAACAATTGCGCTGAATATAACGTGCCCATAAGAATTAACACGAACGAGAATTCGGCTGCCTCAAGCGATTGTTGGAGACGAAGTTTTCCATTAAAAACCTATTTAATGAGATCTTATCGCGGTACGTAATTAGACGGTCAATCGAAAAAATTGTACGTTTACAGACACAACAGAGCGCAAAGAGTTTCAGAAAAAGATTTTGGAGTACTGTGCAAAAACTTTAGGACATACCGTCACCTTTTCGTTTTCCGTCGTTCCATAGCTGCTGCAAAATTCATGGAGGTATGCTACGTCTATGCAAATAAATGAAAGGCAATTTGTTTTTTGCCATACACATTTTGCTTCGTTTATTTGTGAAGCTTCTTCAGTGGTCTGTGATACATGTTTCTTTTTATACATGTAAAAATTGTATTATGTAGTAGTTACAGTATGTTACTTCGTGAATAACACCAACCGACAATTTAACATCACGATATTTGTGCTACAAATTTCGTTTGTAATCTGAAAAACAAGAGAAAAACAAACAAAATGTAACATAGTAACATACTGCAACTACTGCGTAATACATTTATTATATGTATAAAAAGAAACATGTATTACAGGCCACTGAAGATGCTTCACGAATAAAGGCAGCGAAACGCATATGGTAAAAAACAAACTGCCTTTCATTTAGCTGCGTAGGCGGTACACACCTCCATGAATTTAGGATTTACTGTGGCAAGATCTGTCTTTCGTCTGGAACACATAAACGTCATTCTTACCGACGTGTCTTGCACAATTTTTTCAGACACGATTATGGCGGTGTTTGGCAATGAAGAGACTGAAGAGATATACGAGTAATTACGATTCCCCGTCGTAGGTTCGACTCCTCCGTCGAGCATTAGTGTGTGTGTGTCGTCCTTAGCATAAGTTAGTTTAAGTTAGATTAGGTAGTGTGTAAGCTTAGGGACGGATGACCTCAGCAGTTTGGTCCCATAAGACCTTACCACAAATTTCCATAATTTTATATTTACGAGATCTTCCTCGTGTAGGAGGTAGCTTCTTAAGTAATACTATCAAGATACGAGATAGATTCAAAGATTATTTCTGTCCCGACTCCTCCCCCCCCCCCCCCAATCAAAAGTACTTTATTTTGCCAAAACGACATGGTAAACCGGAAATGTCGTTAAAGAGAAAATGAGTAGTAAACAAACAAATATAATAATAAGCATGTAGACATAGAAAATAAATATCTAATCGTCCACTTCACAAACTATAAAAAAGGTGAGTTGTCGATATCTGTACGTTATATTTCACAAAGAATGAAATTTTTGCACCAGCATAGAAAAAATATGAAATTTGCCTACCTTTTACTTCCATTTTCTTCGCAGTTTCTTCCAAAATATTGCTTTTCCTTGTATTATTCATGTCATGCTAATCTTAAAGGTCGTGTAGGTCTGGATATTCACGTACACGTACAGCTAAGATTTTCCTCGTTCAACACCATTTTGGTACACCAACTTTCATTGCGCACCTCGGAAGAGTCACGATATGAACTACGTGCTATGTAGCGGCACTTACTATACCGCACTAGCAACAACAGAACTACGCAATGCTCCACGGCTCATCAAAGTTGGCTGGTTGGTCAACTTTGCTTCGCCTTGCTGCGCCCTGTAGATTCACTGCCACATAGAGCATTCTGCCTCACACAATTTCATGCAAACAGCAGTCGGTTGGGTCGTGTCGCGCTGCTCTGCTGCAGTGCAGTTCCGCTCAGTGCTGTTACCTCTATGGTGTTAATGCATACCTACTCGTAGGGTTTGTGAGGATGCAGAATGTTGCTGGGAGTCCATTACGTGTCAGGTGGCAGGTGCAAATGTGAAAGGCTTGCGATGTGCTTGGAACACAATAGGTGTTCCTCCCTCATAGAGGTAAGATGTGGTCGACTGGAGCATTCACGAAGAATATGCCCATATACTCTTAACATCGGCCCAGTGTCACATCCGAATGCCCCACAAATGGTACCATTCGACCAGCCCGACATCTGGTAAGCTACAATAAGGTCCTTTTCAAACTCGGCCAGTTGCTGATAACGCTATCTCGTACGAGTACACAGCATCTCCGTGTCCTTCACAGTGATCGCGCATCTGGCGCTGTTCAAGCCCCTGACAGGCATGGTAACAGCGCTAGACATCAACAATGCTAATACACTCTCGTGACCGTTTTACCTGTCACAGAGAACTGCAACTCTTCACATAACCCCCGGTGGTGAGTACGTTTACAATGTTACAATACCTGACTATATAATTTGGGTGTTTCACTTTTTTTTGTCAGGCGATGTATATCCCCCGAGGAACGGTAAGCCATGGTCCTCCACGCTATCCCTCCTCCAGTGGTGCAATTTAGACTTTCTTTTTAGTCATTCTTATAATTGGTTTGATGCGACCCTCACGAATTCCTTATAGCTTACCCCTATTTTTCTCAGAATTTCGAAGATATTGCACCATTTTACACTGCCGAACGCTTTCTCCAGACTGACAAATCCTACGACTGTGTCTTCACTTTCCTTCAGTCTTGTTTCCAAGAACTATCTCTCTGGTGCCTTTACCTTTCCCAAAGTCAAATTTATGGTCATTTAAGAGCTCCCTAATTTTCTTTTCCAGTCTTCTGTATATTATGCTTGTCAGCAACTTGGATGCCCGAGCTGTCGCGCTGACAGTTCGATAATTCTAGCACATGTCGGCTCTTGTAATCCTCGGAATTGTGTCGATGATATCTTACCGAAAGACTGACGGTATATCGTCAGTCTCACAGTTTCTACACACTAATGTGAATAGCCGCTTTGTAATCACTACCACGACTGATTTTTAGAAATGCCGACGGAATCTTATCTACCTGTTCTGATTTACTTGATCGTACGTCTTACAAAGCTCTTATAAATTCTGACTCTAATACTGGATCTTCTGTCTCTTATATATTGACTCATGTTTCTTCTCCTATCATACCATCAGACAAGTCTTCCTCCTCACAGAGACCTTCAATGTACTCTTTTCACCTATCAACTAGTTCCTCTGCTTTTTACAGTGGAATTACCATTGCACTCCTAATGTTAACCACCCTTGCTTTTAATTTCACCGACGGTTGTTTCGGCTTTTCTACATACTGAGTCAGTCCCTCCTACAATCATTTCTTTCTCGATTTCATCATATTTTCGATCCGGTCATTTTGCTTTAGCTTCCCTGCACGTCATATTTATTTCATTCCTGAGTGACTTGTATTTCTATATTCCTGAATTTCCCTGTACGGGTTCGTGCTTCTTTCTTTCGTCCATCAGTTGAAGTAATTCTTCTGTTACCAACGGTTACTTCACAGTTACCTTACTTGTAGCTACACTATGTGATAAAAAGTAGCCGAAAACCTGGCTGAAAAAGACTTACAGGTTCGTGGCGCCCTCCATCGGTAATGCTGGAATTCAATATGGTGTTCCCACCCTTACTTAGCCTTGATGACAGCTTCCACCTTCGCAGGCATACGTTCAATCGGGTGCTAGAAGGTTTCTTGGAGTATGGCAGCCCATTCTTCACGGAGTGCTGCACTAAGGAGAGGTATCCATGCCGGACAGTGACGCCTAACACGAAGTTGACATTCCAAAACATCCCAAAGCTGTTCTATAGGATTCAGGTCAGGACTCTGTGCAGGCCAGTCCATTACAGGGATGTTACTGTCGTGTAATCACTCTGCCATAGGCTATGCATTATGAACAGGTGCTCGATCGTGTTGAAAGATCGAATCGTCATCCCCGAATTGCTCTTCAACAGTGGGAAACAAAAATCTGCTTAAAATATCAATGTAGGCCTGTGCTGTGATAGTGCCACGCAAAACAACAAGGAGTGCAAGCCCCCTCCATGAAAAACAGACCACACCATAACACCACCGCACTACCCACGCTGGCAGATGGCGTTCACCGGGCATTCGCCATCCCCATACCCCGCCATCGGATCGTCACATTGTGTACCGTGATTCGTTACTTCACACAACGTTTTTCCACTGTTCTATCGTCCAATGTTTACGCTCCTTACACCAAGCGAGGCGTCGTTTGGCATTTACCGCGTGATATGTGGATTATGAGCAGCCGCTCGACCATGAAATCCAAGTTTTCTCACCTCCCGCCTACCTGTCATAGTACTTGCAGTGGATCCTGATGCAGTTTGGAAATTCCGGTGTAATGGTCTGGATAGATGTCTGCCTATTACACATTACGACCCTCTTCAACTATCGACGGTCTCTGTCATTGAGCAGGCGAGGTCGACCAGTACGCTTTTCTACTGTACGTATCCCTTCACGTTTCCACCTCACTATCATATCCGAACCAGTAGACCTAGGGATGTTTAGGAGTGTGGAAAACTCGCGTATAGACGTATAACATTAGTGACACCCAATGACCTGCCCACGTTCGAAGTGCGTGAATTCCGTGGAGAGCCCCATTCTTCTCTCTCACGATGTCTAATGACTACTGAGATCGCTGATATGGAGTACCTAGCAATAGATGGCAGCACAATGCACCTAATATGAAAAACTTATGTTTTTGGAGATGTCCGCATACTTTTGATCACATAGTGTATGTTTTTTTCGGCAACTGTAGTGACTGCACTTTTTAGAGACGTCGATTCCGCTTCAATTGAACTGCCTACTGAGTTATTCATTACGGCAGTTTCTGTACCCTCACAGGACTTCAAGCGTATCTCTTCATTCCTTAGGCCTGCCGTATCCCACTACTTTGCTCATTGATGCTACCTGTCTTGCCTCTGAAACTCCAGCCAAATCTTCATCATTACTAAATTGCGATATCTGCTCCTGAATACGCCTTGCACTCCAGTGTCTGATTTCGGAACATCTGTCAGACTGTGACGTAATCTAGCTGAAATCTTCCTGTATCTCCAGGGCTTTTCCAAGTATACCACCTTGCGGTATCGGTCGTCATCCGGTCGGCCGCACTTTAAAACACGAGCGCCGCCAGTCACACCGCCGCGTTTTCTACAGCCGCCACAGTGGCATGAGGGCGCTGCCACGAACGCTTATGCCGCTGCCAAAGATATACAGGCATCCCCTCGCCGGAGCTCCAACGGGGGATCTCTGTAAGTTCAAACATCGACACACAGCGGCCATTTTTGTGTGTTTGCAGTTAATAACATTTACAGACTTTCATAGCTGTTAGGGCTCGTCATCTACGGAAGAATCATTGTACTGAAGACTGACTGAGTCTTAAGCCTTTGTATCTGTATATATGTGAAAATTCAAATCTACCGTTAGCAACTGACGCTGCAGCTACAGCAAGGAAAGTTATGTATTACATTTAATATTTGATATTAGATTACAATAATATCTGAATTCTCTGTCCACTAACCGCACTTGTTTCTCGCTCCTGTACCCGCTAAATCTAGATCTACATCCATACTCCGCAAGCCATCTGACGGTGTGTGGTGGAGGGTACTTTGAGTACTTCTATCTGTTCTCCCTTCTTTTCCAGTCTCGTATTGTTCGTGGAAAGAAGGATTGTCGGTATGCCTCTGTGTCGGCTCTAATCTCTCTGATTTTATCCTCACGGTCTCTTCGCGAGATATACGTAGGAGGGAGCAATATACTGCCTGACTCCTCGGTGAAGGTATGTTCTCGAAACTTCAACAAAAGCCCGTACCGAGCAACTGGGCGTCTCTCCTGCAGAGTCTTCCACTGGAGTTTATCTATTATCTCCGTAACGCTTTCGCGATTACTATATGATCCTGTAACGAAGCGCGCTGCTCTCCGTTGGATCTTCTCTACCTCTTCTATCAACCCTACCTGGTACGGATCCCACACTGGTGAGCAATATTCAAGCAGTGGGCGAACAAGTCTACTGTAACCTATTTCCTTTGTTTTCGGACTGCATTTCCTTAGGATTCTTCCAGTAAATCTCAGTCTGGCATCTGCTTTACCCACGATCAACTTTATATGAGCATTCCATTTTAAATCACTCCTAATGCGTACTCCCAGATAATTTATGGAATTCCCGGGTTCGATTCCCGGCGGGGTCAGGGATTTTCTCTGCCTCGTGATGGCTGGGTGTTGTGTGCTGTCCTTAGGTTAGTTAGGTTTAAGTAGTTCTAAGTTCTAGGGGACTGATGACCATAGATGTTAAGTCCCATAGTGCTCAGAGCCATCTTTTGAATTAACTGCTTCCAGTTGCTGACCTACTATATTGTAGCTAAATGATAAAGGATCTTTCTTTCTATGTATTCGCAGCACGTTACACTTGTCTTCATTGAGATTCAATTACTTTGTTCATTAAGCGACTGTGCGGAACTGTATCAAACGCCATGCGGAAGTCAAGAAACACGACATCTACCTGGTAACCCGTGTCTATGGCCCTCTGGGTCTCGTGGACGAATAGCGCGAGCTGGGTTTCACACGATTGTCTTTTTCGAAACCCATGCAGATTCCTACAGAACAGATTTCTAGTCTCCAGACAAGTCATTATACTCAAACATAATACGTGTTCGAAAATTCTACAACTGATCGACGTTAGAGATATAGGTCTATAGTTCTGCACATCTGTTGTACGTCCCTTCTTGAAAACGGGGATGACCCGTGCCCTTTCCAATCCTTTGGAACGCTACGCTCTTCTAGAGACCCACGGTACACCGCTGCAAGAAGGAGGGCAAGTTCCTTCGCGTACTCTGTGTAAAATCGAACTGGTATCCCATCAGGTCCTGCGGCCTTTCCTCTTTTGAGCGATTTTAATTTTTTTTCTGTCCCTCTGTCATCTATTTCGGTATCTACCATTTTGTCATTTGTGCGACAATCTAGAGAAGGAACTAGAGTGCAGTCTTCCTCTGTGAAACAGCTTTGGAAAAAGAACCACAAAGCGTGCAAAGGAAGGTACAACACTTCTCTTGTGATTCTTGAAGACTGTATTTGCTACTACCAGGTGAAATTTATTGCAGAACTCTGTTACTCTTTCTCCACACTCATTTCTCCTACGCAGCCAATATTCTGCCGTAACACTTTCTTACATCATTCCCGCGCAACAGCGTTTCAATTCCCCCACGACTATTTCATTTGCATTTTTCTTTATGCACTGAATTACCGTTTCAGTATCCTCATATGCTTTCTCTATCTCTTCATCTTCTGCTTGCAACGCGCCATGTATACCTGGCTGTGTTGGTTTGCTGTCGATTATGATGAGAAAATCCTATCACTGAACTGTTTACAGTAACTCACTGCTTTCCTATTCACAACGAATCCTACTCCGATTGTACCACTTTCTGCTGTTATTGATATTGTCCTACATTCATCTGACCAGAAATCCTTGTCTCATTTCCATTTACTTCACTGATCCCCTCCTGTACCTACAATGAGCCTTAGCATTTCCCTTTTCAGGTTTTCTGGCATCCCTATCACGTTCGAACTTCTGACATTCAACGTCCCGACTCGATGAACATTATCTTTTCGTTTGTTATTCGATCTTTTTCTCATGGTCACCTCCCAGGGATCCGAATGGCGGGCTAGTTCAGAATCTTTTGCCAAGGGAGAGATCATCATGACAGTTTTTCAATTACAGGCCACATGTTCTGTGGATACACATTATGTGCGGTTGTTGTCTTCTGCATCCTCATACCGTTGATCATTGTGATTCTTGCTTCTTTAGAGGCAGTTTCCCACCTAAGGAGCAAGAGGGTACTCTTCCTGAACCTCTACACGCCGCTTCGCCCTCTTTGACAAGTCTATTGGCAGACTGACGGTGACTACTTATGACAAAAGTCTTCGGCCGCCTTTGCTGATAATTTTTATTCAATATTTAAGGAGTGGCGATGTTCAAACTGGGATTGAGGAAGTGTTACTAGTCAGACACGCTGTCCCTGCACCAAACACTCCATAGTAAAATCTGGAAGCGTGCCCGGATATCGAAATGGTTAAGGCGACTGCTAGCGATAAGCATGAAATCTGGGTTCGAGTCACGATCTGCACAAATTTAAAATTTTTCTAGGTAATGTCCACAGTTTATCAATAAATTCCTGTTACGATAGGCACACATAACTTGATATCGATTTTGCAGTATTCTTGAAACTAACAACACTCAGAAAATGTAGACTGGTATTCTTTACAAATTTTAATCATAAGTCACAACGAACACCTTCATGACTGTTCGATTGATGCTCCCAGTACGTCAAAGTGTTTTTTACAGTATACAGTAGATTTCGTGTTAAAAGCCCGCAAATTATATCAGGATATTTATCTTGGCAACCAGTTCTGAATCGATTATAGCTCATCGAGGACATGGTTCAATAATTGTTTCCACATAGGGTTTTTTGTGAATATTCAGTGGGACGTAACTTATTAGTTTCCGTCTGTCGTGTCTGTACACGTGCAGAACCATGGAGTGCATTGTGGAGATGCAAAGCAGCGGCAGGGAGAAGCCGTTACTCCACCTCACGTGCCAACACAGCTGCGTTGCTGCTTCTTGCAGTTGCGACAGTATCACGTGACACTATCACGCCAGGACGCCTCCGCAGATCTGATGGTGTCTTTGTGAACTGTTAACCAGGACACCAGCAGCTGCTGCAAACGTAACGATGCTGTGTACAGATAGAACAACGTATCCATTTCCAAACTAAGCGTGCCACACAAAATAGTGATGTCTAACTTGTTAAACGAGTGGGCCACGGTAGAAATTTTTTGAGCTTAACTTTGTTTGGCTTAAAATGTTCGTTAGAGAGTCTGTTTTTAAGATTCCTTCAGATGAAGTGTGCCATAAATGTTAAAATATGTTAAAATAGGGATTTACTGCAGCTCATGTCATACTATAACAGATACCGACGAAATAGGGTTTTCCTGTTAGTTTAGGATAGTATCACAGGCGGAATTAGTATCAACTAAAATACTATTTTAAACAAGGTTTCACTTCATAAACAGTCTGAAAGCACATACTTGTCTCGCGTCTCCTTAAACTTGTCATTTCTTTCGTTTTTTTTTCTTTTTTTTGTTTTTTTTAGGTAAAACATCAATGCTTGAAAATTACTAACATACGTATTTCTTCGGTTAGAAAAATTTCTAAAAGTAATACCAATTGTGCAATAAACGCTTCGTTTGGTAAGACGAGGCCAGGTGATCGATATAATTTCGTAAGAAGAGAGTGTTTCGACATCGGCGAAAAAAATGCCATCTATACGATGCTGGGACTGCCGAGTAAACATTTTTTCAGTTTCAGATATAAAAAAAAAAGCAAGTTGAAACTTTAAATGCATCTTTTTTCGAAACAACATTTTTCATGGTGGCGAGAGCTATAACTGACGAAACATACATACAGTTACATTATACCTTTTTGTAACTCGTGAATCGGCGATGTTACTACTGTAATACATAGAATTTCTGCGATATTTTTTAATTTTGATTTTTGGTCCACATTTTTATAACGCCTCTTTTGCCAAAAAAACTAACATTTTACATCACAGCCATTTTGTTAAAACCCGTTTTTGTTAAAATATCCCTCCGTACTACGTCGGATAATATTATCACTTTGAAAGCAGTTTTTTTTTTTTAATTTTGTTCTACGTTGAAAATTATGGCGTTCAGAGCTCCTGCCAACCGACATCGGTCTCGGCGAAGGACTTTCGTCGATGTCGTGTATTGTCCCTTGGTTGCAAGTTGTTTGTTTAAAAAAATGCGTAATACGATCTTAATGGTGTACAATAAAGAACTAAAGTCACTTTCGTAATTTGTTTCTCATTTTATCCAAAATAAAATCATCAGTATCGGTTCCAAAGTCGAGCGTCACCGTGGTCGACCCCGTTAAGCGACTTACCCCCATGCAAAACTCTACGCTAAATGGTCAGACACACACACAAACACACACACTCTGTGACGGTACGTCACATAAATGAACATTTGGAGAAAGAGAAAAGAAGTTTTTGGTATGAGACGTGTGAACCATAAATTATCTAAAGACTAAGTACGCCTGCGCGATGTATAACAAATAATAAAGATTGCAAATTATTATTATAAAAACACAAATGTCGATGTAATTGACAAGACACAGTTTTTTTGTATAATCTCAGTGTAACATAGGCCACGAAGATCAGAGACAATGCTTTGACTGAACTCGCTCTCCTGTTATTGTTTTGTGTCTTAACCATGTTTGCATAAATTTGCTCTCACTAACTGGACACAAATATACACAGAAATCTGTTTCCCCCAAAAACACAAAATATACAAAACGCACACAAAAATGCTGAAATAATCTAATGAAATCTTACTAATTACTACAAATGAAGCTATCACCTATCCTTTTACACTCATTTTATGACGTAAACCTTTCAATATTTCTTGTGTACTGCTAAAAATATATCTCTACTGAAATATTGTTTTGGTGTCAGTACACAGATAAGTAAACCTATCGTTAATTGCACTTGAGTTTATCTCAGATACACATACCTGATTGTGTGACCTCTATTTCAAATACTATTCACTGTCTAGCAAATTCTATCACTGTTTCACTCACTAGTACTGAGTTATAGTAAATGAATGTGACCAAATTCTCACTGTGGCAAAAGAACTTTGTCTACACAATTATGACAAATTTGTGCCCAGAAAGTCAGCACAGTTTATGGCCCCTGGATTCCTTCCTCTTCTCGGTTCCAGCCCAGAAGCACATGCATTTACACCCATACCTTTAGCAATTAGTATTGCTTGCTGCAGAGTATATCTCTGTTGAGACAACTGTATGTATTGATTTAGCTTCAGGTCCATAAATCTTCACTGCCTCAGTCTCGTACAGGTGAAAGTTTTTATATTGGATACATGGAACAATGTTACATATATGGTATTAGTTCTTGCATCATACGCATCATTACATACATATAAATATTTTCTAATATCTTTATAAAATTTTATGATAAATACTACTATACCTCAGTCAATTTTGTGTACTCAATATTTCTGTATATAATGTTGGTACATAAAAATTCGAGCCTCGCGTTCTTAGGCGCCACTTATTACTGTATGACTGTATATTGATGTGGATGAGTGCACTTATCACGGGATAATTACATATTTTTATTTTTAAAATTATATTTTATGATTTTTTTTTGGGGTGTCGTTAAATATTGTGGGCTAGCATGAGACTTTTAATTAACTTATACCGCAATAACACTCGTGAGGACATCGGTTTCCCCGAAGTATGTACAATATAATATTTTTTAAACACAACGCGTGACTCACTGTCTTCTAATAAATAGTTTGCGTAAGCGCTGCTATTTAGAAAAGAAAAATATGCACATTCTTACGCAAACTGTAATTATTGATATGGCTCTCCGGGGCTACTGGTTATTTATGTACCAAATGTCACAAAGATTAACTGAGATATAGCGGAGCTTATTGTATGTAATGATTTTCAATATTTCTTGTTCATTATTTGCAAGACAAAACTGGAGAGAATCTCATCGCTGTCAGGTAGTCAAAATGAAACATACTGAACTCATTCAGTGCTGTGAATTTTGGTACATGAATCTATCACTACCCTTTTCAACTTTGTAATTAATGAAAGATCAAAACATTTAATTTTAATATTATGACATGAAATTTTAATTAAATAATACAGTCAGCTTAATGACCGACTAAATCGAGCCAGGGGAGATGAGCTCCGTGCACTACGAAGTTCAAAAATTTTGTTAATTATAATTAGTGGTTGTGACCATGAGAGGTGACAATTAAGTCAATAATGCACACTTTCTAATAACAATTGTAAGCATACTTTATTAAATTACAACCAAACTTACATTAAATATTATCCAGCGCTACAATGGCGCCCTACTTCTAGATGAAACAGAAACAGGTGAGCGCGTTCAATCAAAGCATTGTCTCTGATCTTCGTGGCCTATGTTACACAGATATTAGACCAAAAAAAAAACTGTGTTTTGTTAATTACATCGATATTTGTGTTTTTATAATAATAATTTACAATCTTTATTATTTGTTATCCATCGCGCTGACATACTTAGTCTTCAGATAATTTATGGTTCACACGTCTCATAGCAAAAACTTCTTTTCCCTTTCACCGACCGGGGTGGCCGAGCGGTTCTAGGCGCTTCAGTCTGGAACCGTGTGACCGCTACGGCCGCAGGTTCGAATCCTGCCTCGGGCATCGGTGTGTGTGATGTCCTTAGATTAGTTAGGTTTAAGTAGCTCTAAGTTCTAAGGGACTGATGACATCAGAAGTTAAGTCCCATAGTGCTCAGAGCCATTTGAACCATTTTTTTGCCTTTCTCCAAATGTCCATTTATGTGACGTACCGTCACAACACACACACACACACACACACACACACACACACACACACAGAGAGAGAGAGAGAGAGAGAGAGAGAGAGAGAGAGAGAGAGAGGCAGAGAGAGGGAGATTTTCGTAAATGTAGTAGTTATTTATAATTTTATAGATTAAAAGTGTAGCGGCATTCGGTCAGATACTGACATGGTGAAACCTAATGCACAGATTGTCGGTGCGGTAATTAAAGAGGGATGGAAGCCTTAGCACTGTCCGCCGTGGTGCTGTGAAAACATCGCTGATTCGTTTAATTGAGGTCTTGGCTTTGAGTCTGCCCTCTGTAACACCTCCGATTTATGTATCTCGACCCGATCCGGATCTGAATAGCAGTCCAAATAATAATTAATTAATGTGACCGTGTACCTAATGGGGCTGGCAATCGAATTTGACTGCTACGGAGTTGTTACATTCCATTTTGTCCTTCTCAAATGCTGTAATAATGAAATGTCTGGTACCAAGAAGAACAACAACACAGCTTCGCTAATCAAGACCTATATTCGTCTCAAAAACACAAGAAAAAGGAGACAGCCACTGCCTTCGTCATACATATTTAATAAAGGCTAATTTCAGCACAGGCTTCCTCGCTATTCATTATCGTCACACGCAAATTCAATCACTGTAATCCAACACTGCAATCCAACACTGCAATCCAAATGATGCCGGCGCGGTAGACACGAAACCACAAATATCGACACAGAAATATCACTGATCACTATCGTAGTTATACTTCTTCACTTTCCCGTATTATTCTAACAAAGGGGTTAAACCGCGCCGATGGCCACTCCCTTTGTCAGTAAACTCTTGCATTACAGCAACAGGCCACCGCACGGCTCGGCCCGCAACCTGGGAACTGACTTCACTCACACTCGCTCTCACAAGCCGACACTATCGATTGTTTGCCCTGTCGACCTGTGCCGAGTGCAAACTTATAGTAAGGGCCTACGGACCCCTTACATCCCCGCCCTCGAAAACTTCTTTGGAGCCACTGGCGTAAAAGAACCGGCAAGGGAAATAGACATTGCTACATCTGAACAAAACACATAGTGTAAATAATTAATGAAATTACAATTCACCAAATAATCCCTCGACTCCGGTAGTGGGCTGCCTCCACAGTAATATTCTACAAAAGGTTATTACACCTCATAAACATGGCATTGTCCAAATTACAATATTTTTATATCAAACAGCAATAGTCCTCTATAGTCCATATTGAATGAAACACACAACGTACAATCAAAAATTATTACGTGAACACATGACATATGAATTATTATATTACAAATTAGTTGTTACAGGTTTTTACACCCATCCTCAGGTAATCGTCGATATGAAATATGAAGTTCTAGTTATAATACATCAGAAAATACAATGCAAATAAACATTCCCCTTTTTCAAATGTCCGTTCAACAACTAAATATCCTAAATATATCTTAGTAGGTTTGTTCGGGTCCTTGTAGCTCTCACTCGTGACCGGACCTCACCTGGAGTGTCATTCAGTTTTCCGGTCCCTCCACCTCTTCCTCTATAATCAGACGAATGATTAAAATGATTCCTTGGGTCATTACTTCCCCCTCGGTTTTGATCATTAGCTTGATTGTGTTACTGTGATCGAACAGATTCCAACTGTTCCAGTATTTCCATCAAGGCCTCCCTATCTTTAATTAGGCTCCCGGATACAGATTCTTGCATTCTCCGGCTCATTCTTCTTTTTATCGCTGATATCATTACGTCATCACTCAGGGGTTGTTCCAAGGTCTCGTTCAATTCCCACAAATGTTTGGCAAACTCTCTCAATGTTCCTCTCCATGTAGTAAGTGACTTGCGGTGTAGTAGGTCCTCAGGTGCTGCACACTGATGACTTTTGGACCAGTATTTCTTCAAGACCTCTCCTTCAAACTGATCGTAACTAGTAGTCCCTTCCTTCTTCTTGACTCCCCAAGTGAAGGCCTTACCTGCCATTGCAACCCCCTGGTCATCCTCTTCTTGTTGCACGGCTATAGCATTTCTCAGATTGACAGGCAATTGGTTCTGGCTATCTCCTATCCCCTTAACCGCATTGTTGCATTGTTTCTGCATCTGCGTCACCTCGGTGATCCTTTCTCCCAATTCGGCTTTAGTTTCCTCAAAATCGTCTTCTATCTTTTTTGTTAACTTTCCTTCCAACTTCTCCACCTCTCCCTGGACTAGGTCTATATTCTTCTGTAGCTTACTCTCTCTCTCGTCGATGTTCATCTTCAGTCGTTCTGGTAACTCCTGCATTTCCTTCTTCATAATACATTCCATCTTCATCTGCGATGTTTTGATCTCTTGTGCTATAGTTTCCTTAAATGACTTTCCTAAGCTTTCTCTAAATTCTTGTAAACCTTTCTTTAATGATTTTTGTAAACCTTCCTTTATTGATTTGTGGAATATTTCTTGCCTTTCTCTAGGTTCTTGTAAACCTTTCTCTAATGATGCGTGACTTTCTTGTAAACACTTTAGTGATTCTCTTGTTTCTTGTAAACCTTTCTCTACTGATTCTCTGAGACCTTTCTCTAATGATGCGTTATTTTCCTTTATCAAGTCTACCAACATCGACCACTTATCTGCATCCTCTGAAACTGACTTATTTCTCGTCGTTTGTCCCGGTGTCTTGGGATAACTAGTTGAATGTGCTAATGGGCTATCTAATGACATTCCATAATCACTGAATCCCGAATCATCTCTTTCTTCTTGTCCTATCCCTTTCCTTTCAACTACTGCCTCACAAACCTGCTTATCTTCAGTAGACATGTTTGGTTTATTTTTAATGCACAGGCAAGTAATACAGAATAACCTCTAGTAACCCAAAACACTCCTAATTATCATGAAACTAATCAAACAGTACCTGCAGTATCTTCAGTTAATCCCAAATTGATACAATACGTATGAATACCGAACATAACAACTCTCAAAACCTAATAACTTCAAATATCAATTCTCACATACAGAGTTTATGTAAAATATTTTAAATAAAACAAATCACACCACTCATAAGATCTATAAATGTAAAATCCCCCAAAACAATAAGCATATCTGTATAATCACCATTTAGACTGCACAGTATGCATAAATAAGTATGCTATATTTCAGAGTATGTTTCGCAAACTTTGCGGAAATTACTGTAATTGGGCACTTTTCCTAATGCGAAATTCAGTTTACAAATGTTTATTTACCGCGAAGACTGCACACTACAATTTAATGTTATGTCAACCAGTCGTCTCCACTCACCAACTGACGTTACCATGAGTCGCAATGTTTTGACGTTTGAAGTGGGCGTGGTGCTGTACTGCTGCCGGAGCCGCGTGAAGTCGCTCTGAAGATCTGTGGCGAGTCATCGTAGTTCTCCGTCGGCCGCTCCATGACGCTGCAGGCGGACATAGTTGTAGTTCGGCAGCTAGATACCTGGTCGGCGCTCGGTGTCTCGAAGTCGCGCTGCGGCGGGACGTCGTAGTTCTAAGCCGGCCGCTCCGTGGGGCTGCAGGCGGGCGTAGTTTGTAGTTCGGCCGCTAGATGCCGGGTCGGCGCTCGGTGTAGTGCGTCTGTGCTTGACCTACTCCTTGCGCAGGTAGTCGGGATGACGTGTGAAATCACCTCGCGGATCAAAGCTCTTTGGCGCAGCTGCTACACGGGTCTGCGTGACGTCACTCAACAATTGCGTCGCCACACGTATTGTCGCCCACATAACAGTTTATGAGTCCACAAGAAGCTGTCCGATTTTCACTATTCAAAGAGGAATTTCAGTCAAAATATTACAACTAAACACTTCTTTAAAACTTTTGTGACGAATTCTTGGCTCCTTTTGCTATTTTAATGTTCATACGTGTCTTTCTTTAGTGTTCACTTTTCACAGTTTTCAGTGCGGATTTACGCATTTGCACATTATAACACAGTTTATTGACACTATTATTCTTATCTAATATGGCAAGGAAAAAGTTTAGTCACAATCGTAAGATGCTATTACTTCGTATTGTTCAAAATGAACTGACTCTTGTCGCGATTTTAAAGTTTATGCTCTGTCTCGATCCAAAATTGGAAAAAATATTTTCTCGCATTAAGCAAGATAAAATTACCTATTGTTCTTACTATTCGTCCGAAAATTGCACTAGTCCTTTCACGGTAAGCCAAGGGTGTAACAAGTCCGATTTATGTATCCCGCTCGACTGGGATCTGAATAGCAGCCCAAATAATAATTAATTAATGTGACCGTGTACCTAATGGGGCTGGCAATCGGATTTGACTGCTACGGAGTTGTTACATTCCATTTTGTCCTTCTCAAATGCTGTAATAATGAAATGTCTGGTACCAAGAAGAACAACAACACAGCTTCGCTAATCAAGACCTATATTCGTCTCAAAAACACAAGAAAAAGGAGACAGCCACTGCCTTCGTCATACATATTTAATAACGGCTAATCTCAGCACAGGCTTCCTCGCTATTCATTATCGTCACACGCAAATTCAATCACTGTAATCCAACACTGCAATCCAAATGATGCCGGCGCAGTAGACGCGAAACTACAAATATCGACACAGAAATATCACTGATCACTATCGTAGCTATACTTCTTCACTTTCCCGTATTATTCTAACACAACGGGGTTAAACCGCGGCGATGGCCACTCCCTTTGTCGGTAAACCCTTGCATTACAGCAACAGGCCTCCGCACGGCTCGGCCCGCAACCTGGGAACTGACTTCACTCACACTCGCTCTCGCAACCCGACACTATCGATTGTTTGCCCTGTCGACCTGTGCCGAGTGCAAACTTATAGTAAGGGCCTACGGACCCCTTACACCTCCGAACAGGATATATGTTCTAAAAGTACAGGGTGTTTCAAAAATGACCGGTATATTTGAAACGGTAATAAAAACTAAACGAGCAGCGATAGAAATACACCGTTTGTTGCAATATGCTTGGGACAACAGTACATTTTCAGGCAGACTAACTTTCGAAATTACAGTAGTTACAATTTTTAACAACAGATGGCGCTGCGGTCTGGGAAACTCTATAGTACGATATTTTCCACATATCCACCATGCGTAGCAATAATATGGCGTAGTCTCTGAATGAAATTACCCGAAACCTTTGACAACGTGTCTGGCGGAATGGCTTCACATGCAGATGAGATGTACTGCTTCAGCTGTTCAATTGTTTCTGAATTCTGGCGCTACACCTGGTTTTTCAAGTGTCCCGACAGTAAGAAGTCACAGGGGTTCATGTCTGGCGAATAGGGAGGCCAATCCACGCCGCCTCCTGTATATTTCGGATAGCCCAAAGCAATCACACGATCATCGAAATATTCATTCAGGCAATTAAATACGTTGGCCGTGCGATGTGGCCGGGCACCATCTTGCATAAACCACGAGGTGTTTGCAGTGTCGTCTAAGGCAGTTTGTACCGCCACAAATTCACGAAGAATGTCCAGATAGCGTGATGCAGTAATCGTTTCGGATCTGAAAAATGGGCCAATGATTCCTTTGGAAGAAATGGCGGCCCAGACCAGTACTTTTTGAGGATGCAGGGACGATGGGCCTGCAACATGGGGCTTTTCGGTTCCCCATATGCGCCAGTTCTGTTTATTGACGAAGCCGTCCAGGTAAAAATAAGCTTCGTCAGTAAAACAAATGCTGCCCACATGCATATCGCCGTCATCTATCCTGTGCACTATATCGTTAGCGAATGTCTCTCGTGCAGCAATGGTAGCGGCGCTGAGGGGTTGCCGCGTTTGAATTTTGTATGGATAGAGGTGTAAACTCTGGCGCATGAGACGATACGTGGACGTTGGCGTCATTTGGACCGCAGCTGCAACATGGTGAACGGAAACCCGAGGCCGCTGTTGGATCACCTGCTGCACTAGCTGCGCGTTGCCCTCTGTGGTTGCCGTACGCGGTCGCCCTACCTTTCCAGCACGTTCATCCGTCACGTTCCTAGTCCGTTGAAATTTTTCAAACAGATCCTTTATTGTATCGCTTTTCGGTCCTTTGGTTACATTAAACCTCCGTTGAAAACTTCGTCTTGTTGCAACAACACTGTGTTCTAGGCGGTGGAATTCCAACACCAGAAAAATCCTCTGTTCTAAGGAATAAACCATGTTGTCCACAGCACACTGGCACGTTGTGAACAGCACACGCTTACAGCAGAAAGACGACGTACAGAATGGCGCACCCACAGACTGTGTTGTCTTCTATATCTTTCACATCACTCGTAGCGCCATCTGTTGTTGAAAATTGTAACTACTGTAATTTCGAAAGTTTGTCCGCCTGAAAATGTATTGTTGTCCCAAGCATATTGCAACAAACGGTGTATTTCTATCGCTGCTCGTTTAGTTTTTATTGCCGTTTCAAATATACCGGTCATTTTTGAAACACCCTGTACCAATAATGTGAATGTATACGTCAGAATGAAATTCACTGAAAGCGTTAGCTTGAAAACTACTCGTAACAACATTTGAAGCCGATTGCCACAGACGACGTGGAACCCGTGTAGATTTGGATATTTTCACAGTTGGTGTTCTCACTTCGTGCTACATGGCTGCGAGCAGTACACGATTCCTTACAGACGATTGCCATTGACAAAGCGTCACTTTCGTCTTCTGTACCTGTAGTTTTGGATATTTTCAGGACCACTGTTGTTACTTCTACACCGATCCTTGTAGAGGAGTTGGGCTGTCGGCGCTGATACACCAACAAATAGGACAACTTCTTTCACGAAGTCGTCATGGCGCTTCCAAACATGGTAATAACGATTCTGTTGTACTAAGGCGATTACGGTAAGTGCATGAAACGTCTCCTGCGTATAAATAATTTGATACCAGTGCACTTTTCCATGTCTATTCTAGACGTGGATCTATCACATTTACGATGGAACACAGAAACTGCCCCACCTTTTCGTACAACATGTCAGAGACGTTTCTATTGTACTGAGGCGATTACGGTAAGCGCATGAAACGTATCCAGCCTACAAGTAACTGGACGCCCGTGCACTTTTCCATGTTTATTCACTATCACATTTACGATTAAACGATTAAACACTGAAATTATCTTTTCTCTGACATTCTGCCGCGTCTCGTCGTCGACCCACTTTACTGCGTTGATACCATGTAACCGACAGACAGATACACCCCACCTCACTGACAGGACTTCCATCAGCGGAGGAGGGTCATATGACCTCAAGATGTCAATTCCACGCCTCCTGCAACACTCCAAAGAGACCAGTGTGCCCTTTAAAGGGACAAGTCGACAAATATTCAGTCATTCTCCCTGTAACCCTTTCGATAGAGGAGAGGAGGTTAAATGCTGTTCATTTCAGTCCACAACTCTCTTTGTGGACTGGAGTTTACACCGTTCCTCCTAACACCGAATGTACCATTACAGACAGAGAATACAGGAAACAATTATGTTTTGACTCCTCCATTGCTATATCCAGAATTCTTTCCTGGGCTTCCGCCGATCATAAGAAAAAACAGCATTCTAACAAGGAAGAGGATTCCAAGAAGCGATCTGAACAAGGTGGCAATGACGCGGGCATCTGCGTGTGTGGCGTACTGTCTCGTGTGATACGTTGGCGTCCTGCACAGCGATAGGTGATGTCAGAAGGACATATCTCGCGTCATCGATACCAGTAGAGCGGCTAAGTGTGGAAAGCTTCGTCACATCCTGCACTTCCTTATTGAGAGCACTGCCTCCACAGTCCTGATGTAATGGAAAACACGGGTAAAAGAAGGGAAGGACGTTTATGATTTAACCGTGATCATGAGGTCATCAGATGTGGAGCTCTGATTTAGCTAGCGGCCCGTTCCGTATATGTAAATCCACTTCACCCGTTTGCTGAAGGGACGACAGCTGTATCACGAAAAAGTAATAGTCTCCTGTTATTGCCGGCAGCTGTGACCTAGCGGTTCTAGGCGCTTCTGTCTCTCTGTACCTCCCCCATGTCCGAACAACATCGCTTTTTTTCACTCCGAGACGCCTGAACACATCCCTTGTTGAGAGCCCTTCCTGGCACAAAGTCACAAATCGGACGTGATCTAACCGCGGTATTGCCCGTCTAGGCATGCTTGAACTACAGGCAACACGAGCCGTGAACGTCCTTCCTGGTGGAATGACTGGAACTTACCGGCTGTTGGACCCCCTCTGTCTAACAGGCGCTGCTCATACATGGTTATTTACGTCTTTGGGAGGGTTTAGTGACATCTCTGAACAGTCAAAAGGACTGTGTCTGTGGTACAATATCCACTGTCAACGTCTATCTTCAGGATTTCTGGGAACTGGGGTGATGCAAAACTTTTTTTGGTGTGTGTATATATAAAAGGTAATGTACTGATTGACTGACTCAACATCGTCCAGGCCAAACCATCAAGGGCAGAAACTTGAAATGTTATGAAGGCGTGGAGCTTATACTGTATGCATCGTTTAAGAAGGAATTGTTTTGAAAGTATGCCGCTGTTAAGGGAATTTTGAAGCTAGAACTACAGACTCACGTATTTGGTTTCTCAATCAGAAAATATCAAGTACCTGTTTCAGCATTTTTGGAATTTCAGCGACTAAGCGGGTAAAATAGTGGGTTACAATTGTTTGGAAAATAAGTAATTACTAATGAACTACTAAAGGAGTTTTAAGGCTACACCTATGACAAATGGTATTTGACTTCTCGAAAAAATTTAAAAGCTAAACTTATGAAAACTGATACTTCACTAATCGGTTATATATAAAAAAGTATTTGCTAGGGGGTGAAATTTGCTATGGAATTATCTCCACAAGAAAGCCAAAGGCATTATTAACAAAAACTTTGGACTCCAGCTACCAGAATCACTTTTTGATCAGAAGTACATTCTGAAAAGACCATGCTTATATGGCCTTAATTAGCGTGAAAAGCTTAGAAGGTGTTGCAATTTGTGAACAACATAAAAATGCGATTAAATAAAAACAAAAAAAAAATCTCTGCAGGCCATACATTTTACGCAAGTGAAGCACCGGGCGCTGAACTAGTTGGTAATAATCTAAGGCCGGTCGGATTATGAATAAACAATTCATCAAACTAAATCATTCATACTGTTAGATTTCATTTCTGCAGCCAGTTAGTATCACCGAGGGATGGGCTATAAGGACTATCAAAGTGGAGGGGCAGAGTAATTTTCACGTTCTCCATTTGCTTAATGTAAAAAACGCTCAAAATGTCAAATTTCCTTACTCTTACTTGCCTTTCCTTGACCGTTACATTTGAATGCTAATTGCCAGTTCCCCCTAGTTCGGAAAATTCGCGCTCAATCGGCTGTCGGAACCTGGGAGTCCGAGAGAACCGCGCGCCCGCCGGAGCGAAGCTGCAGCTACTGTTCGTTCCATCCCCCTGTCACGCTGGCTCCGGGGAGCTACTTTTTAACTGCGGACGCACGCTACTGTTCTGTGCACGAGTTTACAAGTAGGACCGACAGCCAGGTTCTGGGGTCGTTCGGTTGCCAATCTCATTCGCCTTCACATCGTCGACAGTAGTATTACTGAAGTTGCCGCCATTATGTAATACAAGTAGGATTCCCATATCTAGTTTGGACCTCGTCGGGACAGTTTGAGACATGGGCGTAGAAACGAAGTAAAAAATTTATTTAATAAAATTACTTTTCATTTAGAACACAATTACATGGAACCTTTTGCGGCAGAAGTAGTTGGTACACCACATTTTTTGGAAGATTTCACATTTTCTAGTGAGTCCTTTTTCGCTGTTACGCATGTATGAAGGGCTTATTTCAATAGTGGTAAAGTCCATTTTTGTTCATTTTGAGATACAGAGTCCTAAAGTTAAATGAGCGCTGAAAAATTTGCAGTTGAGATACCGGAAATATTCAAGCATATGGCTTCTTGCTAGAGATGAACCTTTCTTTCTGTTTTTTTGGATCATTAATCTGAGAAGCATTATAAGCAGAAAAGTGGAGGTAATGGACTTGTACCACTATTGAAATAAGCCCCTCATATACAACTCGATGCAAGTCAGATTGTAGTTAAAGTGGCCCTGTAAGACTGATTCCACTGCAACTGGGAGGTGTCGATTTCTTTCATTGGTCCACTGTGCCAAGCTCGTAACAGTCTCTGCAAAATCATGACAAAATTGGGTCTTGTCAGATCAATAACGGTGACGGTCCCGATACATCGGGACGGATGGCAACTCTAGATGCAAGAAACATCTCTTATTACCGTGTGTGCAGCCGTGTGTTAGGACCTTTCGTGTGGTATAATGGGTTCGTGTCGAAAACTTGCAGGAGTCACGTTGGTTGCTACCGCACAGTTCCACAGTTTGCCCTAAATCGCTATTTCACAAAATGTTATAAAGTAAGCTTTTTCGTGAGGAGCCTCCACCACCTTCAACACTCCCCTGCTGACATGCAGGGTCCTTGGATTCATGAGGTTCTCTCCGTAACCGTACACGTCAAAGAAATTCGTACACCTGGCTAATATCATGCAGGGCCCCCGCGAGCACGCAAAGTGCCGCAACAAGATATGGCCTGGACTCGACTAGTGTCTGAAGTAGTGATGGAGAGATTTCACACCATGAATCCTGCAGGGCTGTCCATAAATCCGTAATAGTACGAGGGAGTGGAGATCTCTTCTGAACAGCACGTTGCAAGGCATCCCAGATATGCTCAATAATGTTCAAGCCCGGGGAGTCTGGTAGGCTGCGGAAGCGTTTAAACTCAAAAAGAGTATTCCTGGAGCCACTCTGTAACAATTATGGACGTATGGGGTGTCGCATTGTCCTGCTGGAGTTGGCCAAGTCCGTCGGAATGCACAATGGACATGAATGGATGCAGGTGATCAGACAGGAAAGCCCATATCGATATTGTTTCGTTGAATGGTTCGCACGCTGACAAAGCGGTGAAATCTGCAGAAATTTGCGGAAGGGTTGCACTTCTGTCACGTTCAACAGTTCTCTTCAGTCGTCGTTGGTCCCGTTCTTGCGGGATCTTTTTCCGGCCCCAGCGATGTCGGAGAACTGATGTTTTACCGGATTCGTGATATACACGGTACAATCGTGAAATGGTCGTACGAGAAAATCCTTACTTCATCGCTACCTCGAAGATGCTGTGTCCCATCGCTCGTGTGCTGAGTAACACCACGTTCAAACTCACTAAAATCTTGATGACCTGCCATTGTAGCAGCAGTAACCGACCTAACAACTGTGCCAGACACTTGTTATCTTATATAGGTACGGCCGACCCCAGCACCGTATTCTGCATGTTTACATTGTATTTGAATACTCGTGCCTATACCAGTTTCTTTGGCGCTTCAGTGTATTATCGTTTACCGTAAGGTGCTTTTTCTGATGTGATTCCATGTATTATTCCACGTCCTACAGCAAGATGACTTCCTGCGAAATCTCTCAGAATAGAGAGTACATGGTAGAAAACTTGTGACACGGCTCCCATTCGTGTGTCTTACTGCAAAATATAAGCCATATTTATCTCATTACAGTCTTTAACGTTCTGTAACTCTCCCACTGTCCCATTGTTACTAAACTATGTTTTCAATTAGGCTACGAAACACCTAGCGAGAAAAGAAATCCGACACCTTTACAGTCCAGGTACGGTAGAACAGCAAGTGAGTCTAACTTCCTGTCTGACAGCGAAATGTGATAGGCAACATAACATCATAGCACCACAACCCAACAAAGCAGCAGCAAGCGAAGAAGGCTAGGGTTTAACGCTACGTCGACGACGAGATCATTAGAGCTGTAGCTGAACTTCGAGCAGTCGGACATGGGAAGGAAATCTTACTCTCCTCTTCAGTTGGAGTGTTGACAACCTGATGATGAGAGGACTGTCTCTCGAAACGCGTTGTTGAATTCCGTTAAATATTAGTGAAGTTGTTACCTATTACACTGATAAATTCTATATATAAAGAGATGTGTTGTCCTCATAATTTAGGCATATTCTGGGTGGACACCACAGCTCTGAATTGCATGTAGTGCACCTTTTCGAACTTCAGTAACAAAAAATTGGCTACAAACGATTTATAAATATCCACAAAAATGTCATTAACACATCATCCTAAAAACTAAATTGAGAAAGTGTATGACCCCCGATGAGTTTGGTACCAATTCCAGCAAAATACATTCACGGAAAAAATCGCAACACCAAAAGGAGTTGTGGGTCATAAACGAAAGTTGGTAGGTGTGTTTCCTTATCGAAAGGATTATGTCTATTCAAATTTCGTGCAAGTCGCATAATAGTGGCGCTAGTAGCGCCACTAGGAAAAACCAAAACAGATTTACTTTAAAAACAAACTGCAACTGGGGTGAAAGTTAGTTACCTTTGAGATTGGACGTGATGAGTTGATGCTCTTCAATAATCCCTTTAGAGTAGATGCTACTCGAGAACCCCTTTAAGGAGACAAAGATTATCAACACCTCACTGAGTTTGAACGAGGTCGTATACTAGGTCTACAAGAAGCTGGATGTTCATTTTGTGATACTGCACGAAGACTTACCAGGAATCTACATTCCTGCTAAGTCTTTCTGCAGTGGCGCTGTCGAGAGGGAAGACCATAACGTTCGGCATATAACTCTGGTACACCGTACTGCATCTGCAGCAGCAATTTGGGGAGCAGTTTGCACCACAGTGACACAACGAACAGTTACAAAACGAATACATCAAGGGCAGCTCCGACGAGGCGCTCTGTTGCGTGCGTTTCACTGACCCCACGCCATTTGCGACTTCAGTGGTGTCAAGCTAGAACTCACTGGGGACCTGGATGGAGGTCTTTTGTGTTTTCCGTTGAAAGCTGGTTCTGCCGCGTTACCAGCGATTGGCATGGGTTGGTTGAAGGAAGCCAGTTGGGGGGCAGCAACCTCAAATTGGTCCTACACCTGAAGTTATCGTCTGCAGTGTGATTTCGTATGACAACAGGTGTACTATCGTGGTTACCCTGCTCACCTTGACTGCAAATTTGTACGTCACTCTGGTGGTTCGACATGTTGTACTGCTTTTCATGAGCAGCAATCCAAGGGATAACAGGATAATACTCGCTCACATACCGCTGTTGTAACCCAACAGGCTCTACAGAGTGTCCACACGTTTCCTTGGCCTACCCAATCACAAGATCTGCCTCCAGTCGAGCGCTTATCGAACATCATCGGACGACAGCTCCAGCTTCATGTAGAAACAGCATTAACCGTCCCTGTACTGACCAACCAAGTGCAACAGGCATGGAACACCATCCCACAAACTGACATGCAGCACTTGTACAACACAATGAATGCACGTTTGCTTGCTTGTATTCAATATATCGGTGGTTACACCGGTTATTAATGTACCAGTACTTCACATTTGCATTGGCTTATCTCATGCTTACATTAACCTGTGCTCTGCAATGTTAATCACTTACATACGTTACCTAGAGAAATATATTTCCAAAATTTCATAACTCTACATTAATTACTTTTGGTGTTGCGATTTCTTTCCGTCAGTGTATATGTAAGATCCGCGATGAACAGTGCTCCACAACTGTTAAATATTTAATGAAGGTCGTATTGAAAACACCGACAGTTGCTAAGATGAATCACGTTATTTTCCTAATTAGTTGTTTAAGGTCAAATCTCCGCTTTTATAAAAAAAATTGTCACGCATGGCAAAATTTCTGTTTGATTACAAATGTTGTTATGGAGGATAAACGTTTTTGAAGCAGGTTTGACAGTACAATAACCAATGAGATACAGAATGGTCATTTATGACGTCATAATTGTTTACATATACGGCTGCGAGGTTGAGAGTATCTGGATCTGAGGTTGATAGCTTATGATCCAAAAGGGTCCAAAAAATAAAGTTATTCATATCATAAGTTATCAGTATATTCAACATGATGTTCTTTACATATGTAAATCGCTACTACTAACAAGGAGAGTCAGAAAATTTCTTTATTTTTCATGTGATTTGAATCTATTCTGCTGATATCAGTTTGTGACGAAACGTAATACTCATTCCCTCGAGCCTGAAGTCCATTATTTCCAATGGACATTCTGTTTGGAAGAGATCTTTCCTGACATATTCAAATCGGGAGTTTCTGAAGTTTGACAGACTTTCATTTATTTCCAGTCGGCGGCTGACAGTCCAATAACGACGCAGAAGCTTTTCTCCCAAGAAGAGACTGTGACTGAGGACAAGGCAAGACTGAGATTACTGTGCAAACAAGACTGCTGTCTGTCATCTTGTGTAATAACTGGCTCCGGAATTTTCGAATTCTCTAACCATCAACAGAATGAAGAATTAGTTTGGCGACTATTTTGAATTATTTTTCAAATCACTCAGGTCATATAACAAGTTTTCCGGTCACCTGCCTTCCCAGGCATACCATAATTTCAGTCCACAATAACAACTCAGTCTGCTATTATACAAAGTAATATAAATTTCATTTCATGTTCTGAATCCCTGTTTCCTTTTCCTTTGCGTGCCATGCCATAGTTTGGACATTTATCACTATCTATAGCGTATTTTTCTGTCACTATCTGGAAGATTACGAATTACTAATACATATTTACTTAGATTTTCATTGTAAAAATAAGTTCCAAAATAGAACATCTTAGCTTCTTCTTTGAATTCATTTGCCACGTAACTGGCGTAATACGAGGTACTTGACGGGGACAGTGGCATAATGAGCCCTAATTGTGTCACTCTTCTAGTGCTTCTCACGTATTCTCTGTTGATCCAGATCTTACGAATCGAGTGTCTGTTTTCTTCTTCACAATTTGCACGCCCACTTGGGCTGTAATAACATGTTAGGTTCTTATCTACAACGACTTTTTTCGTGATTGGGAGCTCCTTCTCATCTTTTTGTTTCACAGTGATTTATTTATCGGCACACTGATTTATCTATAATTTTATTGCTGATTTGTTGTCGCATTCTTTAGTCCGAAGACTGGTTTGATGCAACTCTGCACGCTAGTCTAATTCCCACCCTGCCCTCCATAATCACATTGACTAATCCTTGATAACTTAAGATGTGTCCTATATTTTAGTTCAGTTGTGCCGTAAATTTCCTTTCTCCCCATTGTGATTCGGTACTTGTCCATTTTTTGTTCGACCTATCCGTCTAATACTCAGCGTTCTCCAGTAGAAACACATTTCTAAAGCTCCTATTCTTCGGTTGTCTGTTCTGTTTAGCGTTCACGTAGAAATGTTCTCTCCAGACAAATACACTCAGAAAACATTTCTTGACACTTGAGTTAGACGATAAAATACTTCTGTTTTTCAGAAACGCTTTTCTTCTTGCTGCCAGTCCGCATTTTATATCCCCTTTCCTTCTACCAACGTCCGAAATTTTCCTATACGAAGAGCAAAAATCGTCTACTACTTCTCATGTCTCATTTCCTAACCTAATTCCCTGATCAACACATGGTTTAATTTAACTACACTCCATTACCCTTGTTTTATTTTTGTTAATGTTCATTCTGTAACCTCTTCTTAAGACGCTATCCCCTTCCGTTCAACTGATTTTCCTAGTCCTTTGCCTTATTTAACAGAATTATAACCTCATAAGCAATCTTAAAGCTTATATAACTTTTCCCTGACCTTTATTTCTCTTTCCAAATTTATCTGTTGTTCTCTTTGCTACTCGCTCAATGTACAGCATGAGTAACAAGGTGGATAGGCTACAACCGTGTCTCACTACCTTTTCAGCTACTGCATCCATTTCATGTCCTTCAACTTTTATAACTTCTGATTTCTGTACAGTTTGCAGATAACCTTTCAATCCATGTATTTTATCTCTGGTACCTCTAAACTTCTATGATGTACCTTCTAACTTGTAACATGATTAAGCGTTGGTCATTGTCGTTCAAACGTGAAACTGACTGTAGTTGAAGCATTAGCCTAATATTCACAAATATTTGAAGTAGATGAAAAGTGCCTGTTCATTCGGCAATTTCTTTTTTACCCACTATATTTTTATTTTAGTAGATAGCAACAGTTATCTTTGGAACACTTTGGATATCTCCACTATACTCAGTTTTGACTGATAGGAATAAGCTCTTTGGCCAAGCTATTTGCATGTCCACTGAGAAACTCTCGCATCTTTGGAAGGCTGGTCGTCATCTTTAGTAATTTAACGAGCTTCAGCTGTTATAATTGTGTTTCTCATATTAGTCGGTGCCCTTACCTGGTACTGGTGAGAGTTCTGCTCTGGAAAAGTGGCTCGTAAAGGGTTCATCGAACCACCTTCACAATAATTCTCTATTATTTAAACAGCACGCGGAAAAAACAAACACCTATATCTCTCCATGCGAGCTCTGATTTCTCTTCTTTTATGATGATGATCCCTTTTCCCTATGTAGATCTGCGTCAGAAAAATGTTTTCGCATTCTGTGGAGAAAGTTTGTGAATGAAATTTCGTGAGAGGATTCCGCCGCAACGAAAAACACCTTCGTTTTAATGATGTCCATCAGAAATCCTGTGTCATGTCAGAGACACTCTCTCCTCTGTTTCGTGATAATACAAAACGTACTGCTCCTCTTTGAACTTTCTCGATGTACTCCGTTAATCCTATCAGGTAAGGATCCCAGACCGCGGAACAGTACTCCAAAAGAGGACGGACAGCGTAGTGTAGGCAGTTTCTTTAGTAGATCTGTTGCATTTTCTAAGTGTTCTTCCAATAAAACGCAGTCTTTGGTTAGCCGTCCTCACATTTCTTACGTGTTCCTTCCAATTTAAGTTGTTAAAATTGTAATTTCTAGGTTTTTAATTGAATTCTGAATTACATGATTGTGCCGACGTCTGCACTGGTGGATCCAGCCTTAGTGTAAACATTGCGACGAATATCTCTGGCTCTTCCATGCACCTCTAAGATTATATCTGCCGTCGTGGTTGAAGATTTTCTCACACATTCTTATTTCTACAGCCCCTTTAATTACAGAGTTCCAGTATGTGGGAGCCTGAGACTAAAGATTTCTTCTGTCAAACAATATTTTATTTTTGGTTTTGAGGCTGTGCTCAGCAATTGCAGAATTCTCCAATTCTCGATTTTTGGTATGCAGTTGATGTACTGCACAGCGGTCGGAAACGGTGCGGACGGATTGGCCGGTGTAATTACTTTGGCAATCAAGTGGGATGTTATAAATCCCAGGAATCCTTAGGCCTAGACTGTCAGCCGGCCGAAGTGGCCGTGCGGTAAAAGGCGCTGCAGTCTGGAACCGCAAGACCGCTACGGTCGCAGGTTCGAATCCTGCCTCGGGCATGGATGTTTGTGATGTCCTTAGGTTAGTTAGGTTTAACTAGTTCTAAGTTCTAGGGGAGTAATGACCTCAGCAGTTCAGTCCCACAGTACTCAGAGCCATTTTGAACCTAGACTGTCCTTAAAAGGTTGAGCATTTATCTTCCTAGGAGCTCGGAAAATGAATCTGATATCTCGTCTACCCAGGACTCTCCCTATTTTGCTGGATGTAGCGCCGCAGAAGGGAAGGAATGTAATCGGTGTCTTGTTGCGTGAATGTTCAGCGTTTTCACGTTTCCTTTTCGTGGAGAAGGCGGACTTCATATCACGTGACCCATAGCCGTTCTTTTTGAACACATACTTCACATGATTAATTTCGGAATCCAAGAGGTCCCCATCAGAAGCAGTTTTAGCTGTGTATTTATAGCTGCTGTCTACTGGATTACTAAGATATAAATCAGTGTGCGTCAGCTTGCGGTATACTGAGTGGCCGAGACGTCCATCCGACTGTCATTTTGTCCCAGGCTCCCACATACTGCGACTATGTAATTAAAGATGCTGTAGAACTAAGAATGTGTGAGAAAATCTTCAACCGTGACGACGGATATAATCTTAGCGATGTGTGGATACGAGCTCTCTAGGCAGAGAAGAGCCAGAGATATTCGTCGCAGTGTTTACGCTACAGCGGGAGCGATGGCACCACGAGCGCAGACGTTGACACCGTCTGCGACAACATGACGTAATTATCGACCAATCAGAAGTCGTCTGTGGGCTGCATAACGTCACCACAGAAGCAGTTTTGACCTCCTATGTCACCATCCATAACACAGATTCCTACACCTTCTACCCCTCTGCGGGTGTGCCCCAAGGTTCCGTCCTCTCCCCTCTTCTCTACCTTCTGTATACGGCAAACATGCCGCCGCCGTCACCCCCCGTCCACCTTCTCCAGTACGCCGATGACACCGCCTTCCTTGCCCTCGCCCCCACCCTGCAACGCTCCCAACACCTTCTCCAATCCCATCTTGACCGGTTCACCACTTGGTGTAACCAGTGGTTCCAAGACCCCATCCTTCCCTCTCCTCAACTTCTATATCACCATTTATGGCCGTCCTATCACCCTCACCCCCACCCTCAAGTACCTTGCGTCAGTCTTGACCGTCGCCTCTCCTGGATCCTCCCTCTCCGGACTATCCAAGCCTTATGCTCCCGACTCCGTCTCCTCAAGCTCCTTTCTGGCCGCAAATGGGGTCTAGACCCCTTCACCATTCTCCACACCTATAAATCCCTCATCTGCTCTATCCACTGCTATGCCCATCGCGCCTGGATCTCCGCCCCTCCTACATTTTACAAATCCTTTCAATTCCTAGAACGTCATGCGCTCTGCCTCGCCTATCACATCTGCCTTCCCTTCCTCACGTGGATCCTGTATGATCTCATTCCATTCCCACACCCCCTCCTTTTCCTCAAACGGATACGGATCCTCTACACCTCCCGTAAACATGATCCCCCTCACCTTCTTGTCCCTCCCATCCTCTCCCACACCTCTCCGCTGCCGTATCTGTATTCCCATGTCCCACCTGCTCTCCTTCTCTCCACTCCCCATACTCTCGCTCAAGGTGGCTTCTGCCAGCTCTCCCTCCCTAATGATGCCCTCATCCCCTCCATCTACCCATCCTACCAACTTTGATCCTCCCCTTCCACCCCCTGTGTCTTTTCCCAAAGGCACCCTTTCTCCCTTGTCTCCCTCCTCCCTTCCCCCCTCCCTCCTCTCCCCCAGGCTTCCCCTACCCCCTACCTTCTTTCCTCCCCCTCCCATCTCCTCTGCCACTGGCATCTACACCCTCCCCTCTCCCTCCTCCCCCACCTTTTCCCATTTGGCAGGTCTCGAGACTCGTACACGTACGGTGAACATTCACTCGCCGGAGATCATCGCCATCAGTTTTTTGTGTGTGCCATCGTGTCCGTGCTTTAGTGTTTCACCGCCCACGCTCCATCGTTCACATGTGTCTTTTCAGTCATCTGTGTTCGTGTACCAGTGCTCAACGTTTTTTTTATTTTACTAAGCCGGTGAACGGCTCCATGTTTTTTACCTGGTGTGTCTACTGTTTTTTGTCCATCATTTTGTTTTGTTTTTCTATGTCTTCCTATATTTCCGCTTGTACTATCTGTGGCCGAAGAGCGGCGTAGTATTGCCCCTGCCGGCCTACCTTGTATAATGTGTTAAAATAACAATACAGAAAAAAATCAGTTTTGCCCGTCAATTGCTCCTGGCAAAGACCACGAAGGAAATCGTCGAAAGCTCGAGGTTTTGCCCTGAATTGGCACGGCAAGGTGTCCGAGAATGTGAAGGGTATCTGTGCGTGAAGGATCTGGTTGGGGATCGGTGCTTGTGGTTAAGGTGTCCATAAAAATGAGGTAGCTATTTAACATGGCCGGTGGGAAGACCGTATCTTGATATATGTAAACAAAAACCTTTGACGTTTAAGTGAACTGAGTTGCTGGATCTCCACATTAATGGCAGTTGAATAAATGTTAAATAAATAACTTGGTATAACTTGTACTACGGATAATAGTAGGACGTAAAAATGAAGATTTGAGGGGGGAATACGTCAGCACGTGCTCTGGTAAAAATACCACGTTTATTGAAGACACAACTGAACAAACTAATAAACTAAAGGACTAATAAATTGGTTATGGTTGCTATTATTCATAACACTGAAACGTCCCCTTTGAACGATTCTACACGAGACTGTGCTTAACCTGACACACAATATTTTTAGCGCAACGCAATCTGACTTTCAGAATTCCCTACAAAAGAATGGCCCTGACTAACATTAAACTATACCTTTCACAAATCACTTACCTCACAAAAATCTTCGCTGCTCAAGCTACTGCAATACAGCGAGCGCCACTACTGCCAGCTAAATAAAAGATTCAAACTATGGAAGGCACTAACTACTGATAGGGATAGTTAGCAAATGAAAGATATTAATAGAGAACAAACAATGTATTTACCTTGATATCATCATATATAAATATAGCAGTTCATGACAAATTTCAAAACTCCGCCATCTCTCTCCCCACATCCACCACTGCTGGCGGCTCACCTCCAACTGCGCAACGCTACGCGCTGTTCGCATCCAGCTGCCTAACACTACAATGGCGAGTATTACAACAATGCAAAGCAGCCACAGACTGCACACAGCACAGCCAGTGATTTTCATACAGAGGTGGCGTTACCAATAAAAAAACCTAAACAGCCTACTTACAACACTCTCGGCTGAATTACAAAATTGCATTTACAACTGCGTCTTCTAGACCCTTCCTTGATTTACCATTAATCATTAATTATGGAAGGGTCAGAGGAATCTTCCAATGGCGACATTGGCGCACATATACACATATAATAGATATTCAGGACAAATATAAGAATAAAGAAAAACCTCCCCAGTATGCACGTGGTTGGCAAAGGGTCTTTCCTTTGGCTTGAGCGCACGAAACAAGTGAACAAGAATTCATTGATAAGAATAAATTGTAAATAGTTGCACCATAGAAGAAATTTTACCCCGACAATCAGTAACCGTAACATGTACTATTCTCACAATCCGCAAACACGTGGTCGTCACAAACAAAAATTCTACATAAAATGAGTGGTAAAATTCAGAATACCTAACGAAACAGGACAGGTTACGTTACTGTGAGACACGACCTGCGAACAGAACATAAGGCTCCCCGTGTAACGCCAGAAATGCATATCCTCCTATTTCCATCTATTGTACTGTAATTTTTTTCCTTTTTTTGTTACCTGAATATATGACATTTCTGTGCCTTTATATATTGTAATTGTTTTACTATTTGTATATATGTATTTATGCATTTATGTCGATGTATAATTGATTTGTTGTGTAAAGATTATTTGTATTTATACGCTGGGTCTGTCCTAGGGAAAACTATGCTATCGAACGAATACATCGATAGGTCGTGTGGAGAACGAAAGTGTTGAGGATCTTTGGTAGTGTTAACTCTGCCGCGTGGAGCGCGGGCAGGGCAGTGGGAGTCTGGCTGGGGTAGCGAGTGGAGCAGGTGTGTTGTGTGTAGCTCCCGCGAGTTGCCGCGCTTTCGGGGTTTGGCAGCATGTAATTGCGCTCGACTTGCGATGATAGTTTCTGACATGGTGTCGCGGACGGGAAGCATTAGCTGGCGCACATCAAGAGCCCGTTTCGTCTGGTGACCGTGTCGAGAAGAAGGCGCGCCAACATCCAGCTTCTGCAACAGCGACGGCCGACAATGAGTGACTGTCGCCACATCCTCGATCGACGGCTTCAAACCTTCAATCAACCAACAAGCAAGACTGGAAGCACGTAAAGTTTTAGAACTGTATGGCAGACCTCAGCTTTTCAAATTGTTCCATTTGCCTCGCAAAATTACAGCAACTTAGCATGAACCTTTGTTGCTCATTGTCCCAATTGCATTGCCAAGCAGGGTCCCTTCCTTTTCCGAAATGAACCCGAGTGTCGTTGAAATTCAAACGCCAGCGTAATTCCATTTCACTGCTTTAATTTCAAAGTTCACTTTAAGTATTCATAGTTGGCTACAATATTTAGATAACGCAAGCACAAATTAAGAGTGCGAGTTTTGTCACCGTATTTTAGCTTACCTGTGACTGCAGCTCAGCTTGGTACGTACTAAATTTTACTATTGTTAATTGTTCAGAATCATTTAATTCAAGTTCAAAGCTAAATCTCTTATTTCTAAATTGCGTGGATTCAAGTAGCTTTTGAAATGATTGTTGAGGTAGTCCAAGACTAACCGTATTTTACTGAATTTCGATGTGCTTAAGAAAGAAAGCTTCTTATTAATTTCAGTCACTAAATTAACTTTCAGTTTTCCGGTTTTATTAATTCTTTTGCTAAATTAAGTCAGAGTGTAGCGAAATTTATTACTTCTGACAAACTTTCAGTTTTCACACTACACGTGTCAACCTTCAGTTGCCACGCTTCTAGTGCTAATTATATGTGTAATAACCTTTCTTTTTCAGTTACTATAGTAATTGTCCTTAAGACTGGCGACCGTGATTTCCCCCAAATCTCAAATATCTAATTACCGCTAGTTAATTGTTAACGTAACGGCCGCACATTTACTTTCTTTATTAACTTTACCCCTTTTCAAAATTAATTTCCACCAGTTCATTTGCATTTTTCCTTTCATTTAGATGTAACCCTTTCCTCCCTCCTTACCGACAGATTAACTTCGGTGACGATTGCTTTCCCAAATTTCCATTAGGTACACGCGGTTTAATTTTTCACTGTCATTAAGGTCGATAAGTGAGGGGGAGGTTACACCCGATCCGTATCTAACATGTGCTGAGACAACAAAGACATGTGAAAACTAGATTTCGATCTGAAATCGAAATTAGCGAAGTTTCAGAAATCTGTTCAATTATACCATACTCCTGAGGTCGCCAACGAACTAAATCAGACTGAACTGAGAAGATACATCACGAGTCCACATGTTTTGAACGGAGCTAGAGCAGGACAATGGCTTGCATACATGACTAAGTGCAACTGGTTATAATGCTCCGAAATTAACAAGAAAAATTCCGTTTACCGGTCAACGAGCAGTAGCGATGAAAGCAAAAAGTTAATTTTGACTGGAGCTGAAATCAACAAAAATAAGATGATGTATTGACTGTGAACAGACACATTCGGTGTCGGCTGTCTCGCGCCTCCGAGCGAACTCTTACGAAACCCATGCGACCCGTTCCTCCGGAAGCGCCCAGGGAGCTCCCTATTGTGCGGCGCCAACCTGTACAGGAGATTCGTCCAGAACGAACAGAAACCTCTTTGCTACCTGGTATGTGCTTCATAGGGTTGGCTATTCTGCCACAGACCTACTTTTACTCCCACAGACCTAGTTAATGAAATTTAACTTGTACACTCTCATTCATCCTTTTCATTCATCAGGTGAGAGGAGGAAAAGACGTATATATTGACATATTGCACTTAGATGTTCTGAATATGCATGTGGGACTCCATTAATTACCAAAAATCTTAGTAAAATACGAAGTGAAATAAGGATAATATACAAAGGGCGTTCAGAAAGTTTTGCACACTCGTCTTTATTTTATTTTATTTATTTATTTATTTTTTATTATTTTATTTTTTATTATTTTTTATTTTTATTTTTATTTTTTTATTTTTTATTTTTTTGCATAAAGAGAATGAAATTTTTGTGAACATACTTGGAACTTTAGCTTTAAGTTGGTACATAAAACTATTTTCTTTTATTTACAGGTGAGCCATAATGGACAGTGAAGTAGATGTCAGGTTGCGACAACGGTCGGTGATGGAGTTCCAACTCTTCAAGACCGGCGATGACTCTACCACGTCGATTCACAGGAAGTTGCTCCCTGTTTATGGGGAGGACACAGCGGATCGCAGCAGTATCCAGCTGTGGTTGCACAGGTTTAAAGGAGGTGATTTCTCTCTACTGGACAATCCACGATGCGGTAGAACATCGACGACAGTGAGTGATGTGAATAAAGAGACCATTGATCAAATCATCGAAAATGATAGATGTGTAACGACACCATAGCTTGCTGAAATGACTTGTTTGTCATTGAGTAGTGTGGTCTCACTGGTACAGTCACTAGGGTACAGAAAAATCTATGCACGTTGGGTGCCTAGATTATTAACAAGAGAAATGAAAACGATGAGGAAGACTGTGTGCAAGGGTCTCATAAAGACTTTTGCTGAAGAGTGGAAACAGACTTTTGACGGCGTCGTTACCCTAGATGAAAGATGGTTGTTTTTGTCCGAACCTGAGAGCAAAACCCAATCAATGGAGTGACATCATCCGGTTTCCCCTGGGAAGAAGAAACCAAGACTTTCACGAACAGCGGGCCGAAAGGTGATGCCCTCCTTCTTCTGGGATCAGTGTGGTGTCATTTTCATTGACTTTTTGGAACCTGGCTCCACAGTTAACCGGCGCCGTTACTGTTTGTCTTTGGACAAGCTGCGACGTGCTATCAAGACCCACAGACCACAGCTTCAGGGCCAGCTCATCAGACTACACCGTGACAATGCCGAACCCCATAAAGCCCTCTTACGAGGCACGAGAAACCAGGAAAATGGGTTGGAAAATTGTACCTCATCCTTCCTACAGTCCGGTCTGATTTTTACCTCCTTGCTCGTCTGAAGGCCTATCTGCACGGTAAAATATTTGATAGTAAGAAAGACCTTATTTCCTGTGTCATTCGATGATGTAAGAGTCAATCCCCAGAATTTTACGAAAATGCATCTGCATCATGGAAAGAACGTTAGGCCAGATGCGTCACGGCTGATGGAGGTTACATTGTGTAGGCTCAATGTATAGCTAAATGTTCCAAGTATGTTCACAAAAAATTTCATTCTCCTCTTGCAAAAAATACAAAAAATAGAGACGACTGTGTAAAACTTTTTGAACGCCCTTTGTACCTTGTGGTCACTATAAATACACTCAGCTACTCAGTCTTTTTTTATGTAATTTACAATTTGGGCTCAGAATTGAGGTGCCAGAGGTGGGTACATTAAGTTAAATGTTAAGCAGAATGATGAAGAGGCTCATGTAGAGACTCTTCAAATAATTTATACAACAGTGCCAACGCGAAAGACTTCATTCTGATTGCAGGTACGTGTCGTCCTGAAGCTTACAAGGGAATGCTCCAATCTGACATGTCGAAACCCACCCTGAAATTTTTCACACAGGAAGAATACGTCCAAAGAAATGCACTGTCAAAATTTTTGCAGCTAAGGCGCACTGCAAGCAGTTTTTTTTTTTAATGCTAAAGTTACTCATTTTTGCCCCACGAAGATCCGCTTATAACAGCGGTTTGTACAGCCCTTCCTGCCTAGACGCGAATCGCCAAATGAGCAAATGCACCCGTAACAAGACAAGGTAGCACAGCGTAGCGCGAAGTCCGAAGTGCACAATGCGATTTAAAACACTTCCGTCATATCAAAAACCTCTCATATAATTAATTTTTTGATAACTTGCGGTTCATATCGCCAGCTGCACTGTTGCAAATGTAATTGTTACACGAGTGACTGGTAAAGGAAACAAAATCTACGATGTGCAAGATGTTACATTACAGACGGCTTGCATCAGTCGGGACTTTAATTTGTTGACGTGAGATATAACAATCTGTAGCACAGTTCTTATGATAATTTTTGAATAACAGTATTTTAAAATCAATGAAACAGTTCCGTGTTTATTCCCTGCAGACGTCACAGAAAAGTGAAGTCTTTATTGGATGATGAAACCAAACATTTCCCTTGCACAAGGCACACCGGATAAAAGAAAAATTAATGCATTCAAGCACTTCAGAGTAATTACTAATTTTATTAGCACAGAACTGAAATGGGGTAAGAAAGGACCATGGCCATTGTTCCGCATATTTCATGAAGTTCATAATATGTGGTGATACGAATTGACAATGCATAACTGAATTAACTTATGACAATACTGCTATGCTGCTAAATCTGCAATGACAAAGAGCTATCGGAAATTATACTCTACCACAACTTTCTGAAAACTACTTTACACCTCCAAGAATATACACTCCTGGAAATTGAAATAAGAACACCGTGAATTCATTGTCCCAGGAAGGGGAAACTTTATTGACACATTCCTGGGGTCAGATACATCACATGATCACACTGACAGAACCACAGGCACATAGACACCGGCAACAGAGCATGCACAATGTCGGCACTAGTACAGTGTATATCCACCTTTCGCAGCAATGCAGGCTGCTATTCTCCCATGGAGACGATCGTAGAGATGCTGGATGTAGTCCTGTGGAACGGCTTGCCATGCCATTTCCACCTGGCGCCTCAGTTGGACCAGCGTTCGTGCTGGACGTGCAGACCGCGTGAGACGACGCTTCATCCAGTCCCAAACATGCTCAATGGGGGACAGATCCGGAGATCTTGCTGGCCAGGGTAGTTGACTTACACCTTCTAGAGCATGTTGGGTGGCACGGGATACATGCGGACGTGCATTGTCTTGTTGGAACAGCAAGTTCCCTTGCCGGTCTAGGAATGGTAGAACGATGGGTTCGATGACGGTTTGGATGTACCGTGCACTATTCAGTGTCCACTCGACGATCACCAGTGGTGTACGGCCAGTGTAGAAGATCGCTCCCCACACCATGATGCCGGGTGTTGGCCCTGTGTGCCTCGGTCGTATGCAGTCCTGATTGTGGCGCTCACCTGCACGGCGCCAAACACGCATACGACCATCATTGGCACCCAGGCAGAAGCGACCCTCATCGCTGAAGACGACACGTCTCCATTCGTCCCTCCATTCACGCCTGTCGCGACACCACTGGAGGCGGGCTGCACGATGTTGTGGCGTGAGCGGAAGACGGCCTAACGGTGTGCGGGACCGTAGCCCAGCTTCATGGAGACGGTTGCGAATGGTCCTCGCCGATACCCCAGGAGCAACAGTGTCCCTAATTTGCTGGGAAGTGGCGGTGCGGTCCCCTACGGCTGCGTAGGATCCAACGGTCTTGGCGTGCATCCGTGCGTCGCTGCGGTCCGGTCCCAGGTCGACGGGCACGTGCACCTTCCGCCGACCACTGGCGACAACATCGATGTACTGTGGAGACCTCACGCCCCACGTGTTGAGCAATTCGGCGGTACGTCCACCCGGCCTCCCGCATGCCCACTATACGCCCTCGCTCAAAGTCCGTCAACTGCACATACGGTTCACGTCCACGCTGTCGCGGCATGCTACCAGTGTTAAAGACTGCGATGGAGCTCCGTATGCCACGGCAAACTGGCTGACACTGACGGCGGCGGTGCACAAATGCTGCGCAGCTAGCGCCATTCGACGGCCAACACCGCGGTTCCTGGTGTGTCCGCTGTGCCGTGCGTGTGATCATTGCTTATACAGCCCTCTCGCAGTGTCCGGAGCAAGTATGGTGGGTCTGACACACCGGTGCCAATGTGTTCTTTTTTCCATTTCCAGGAGTGTATTTTTTATCGAGAGGCTGAATCACACTATTAGTTCCGGATGGAATCCGAATAATTAATTAACAGTCTTTTCATCGTTCTCCAAAAGACGGGGGTGTCGTTATGTCCAGAACAAGAGACCAACAAAGACAATGATTTATCTTCTGCAAACTGTAAGAAGATATTTCTGATACAATACTATAATTATTCCCTCCCATTTTTTCAGATTTTGATACTTCAGTTATAAGACTTCTGCAACGTACATAGCCCTTTTTTTAAATTTTTGGTCGTAATTTGCCTTGAGGGAGTTGGATACAGACGTAAAGTTATGGAAACAATAATCCACTGATACTTATGACTGGTATTTTCGTACACGAATGTGTCATAGCATTCCTTGACAGCACAAGCGACTGTCTTCTATTTCGTTCGAAATGATAAAGTGCGCTTTGCACGCAGTTCTTGGACGAAACCTGACTGGCTCTATACACAGCATTTTAGGGGATAACAAGGAGCCTCGTCTTTATGTCAACTACGACTTTATACTACCACCTAATTCAATCACATCTACTCTACAAGTTTACTTGAAGCAAATTTCATAATACTGCAACTTACTTTTTGTACAATTTCTTGAATCTCTTTCACCAGATCGAATAAGCCTGGAAACCACTAATGTTCGTCTCACTTGCAATTCAGAGGGCTCAGCCTCATTGATCTCCCTCAGTAACGATGCGCTGACTCTAGCGTACAGTTCCAATTTTTTAAAGCAGTTTTCTTTCACATTTTTGCAAAGTTCATTTTGGGGCATGCCTCGTACTTTGTACAGATCTTTCTTCCACTTATACAATTCACGCTCAGATTTGACGAAACGAAAGTGTCTTTGCGCACTGCTTTGGGTGTTTTCTGCCTCCTCTGTTTAATCAAAAAATTTACAGCCATTTCATGGTCACTGAAAGCTATTACTGCACATGTTTTCTTCGACCTAGGAAGGTACTGTGTCTTTGTTCTGGACTTTAATTAACACAACAGTCATTGTTCAAATCACACTTTATGGAATCATCAGAGTTATTATTAGTATTATTATTTCTTCTTATCTTTCCACAATTTCTAACAAAATGTCTACATGATTAGATGGATACCCTAGAAATTAAATAATGAATAACACTTATTTAGGTGAAAAACTCACAAATCTATGGGAAACCGAAGCACTGGATAAATCATACCTTGGGAAACCTAGGCTATAACCTATGTAGATCGTCAGGAGAAGTAGGTGATTTCGATTACTAATATGTTCTTCATATTTCATCCTTTGAAGATTGAAAACCAACGCAAAGACTGATGCAGCTTGGAAACAGATACAAAGAAAACACAAAGAAAATGAATTCAGTTTTAACTCCACTGTTAGCACTTAGCGATACCACAGAGGCAATAGTTAATTATTGCGCACATTAAGTGAGTTGCAAATTCGAATGAACAGTAACCGTGAACAGCTGCGTCCGTGAATCCATCAACGGACACTGAAATTCGCATTACAAATTACGATCGCACTGTGCCATGTTACTTGTTTGCAAATGAGCCATCAGTCAAGATATGGCGTGCCATATTGCGCATGCTCAGTTTGTTACAACTACTGTATAGATATACATTTCTGCAGCCCCCTGACGAGCTACAAATTTGGCTAGTGTAGTGTTACCATTTTTAAAAAAAATACTTGCACTGTGATTAGCAGCTACAATTTTAACGCTGTGTTTCTTTCGGTGTATTCCTGCTGAGTAAAAAATTTCAAAGCACGTTTCGTCATGTCGGATTGTGTCGTTCCCTCGTTAGGTTAATTGGTTAGGTTCCTTTGGAACTGTCTTTTGGAACGGTCTTATGCATAAATGCAGTTTTAACTAAAGTAATGAACATATGGCAAGTGTTCCGTTTTGGGTTTTTCTGTTAGTTTTAGTTTTTCTGTTTGTAGTCGGCACTTTTTCAGCAATAACACTTTATGATGTACTGTCTGGGCACTTCACCCCTATGCAAGATGTCTTGATCCGGAAATTATTCGACGGTGTCATCTGGTCGCGCAAGTACCCTGCAAAAAACTATTTTTTCATACGAAATTCAACGCCGAGTTTTTGGGTATACTTTCGATGTAGCCTGAAAATATTGTGCCTTTGTATGTAAAGCAGTGTTAAGTGAACTAGTGTTGAATAGGAGGTAATTTTGTGTTAATCTTATACAGGGTGTTACAAAAAGGTACGGCCAAACTGCCAGGAAACATTCCTCACACACAAAGAAAATATGTGTGAGGAATGTGTCCAGAAACGCTTACTTTCCATGTTAGAGCTCATTTTATTACTTCTCTTCAAATCACATTAATCATTGAATGGAAACACACAGAAACAGAACGTACCAGCGTGACTTCAAACACTTTGTTACATGAAATGTTGAAAATGTCCCCCGTTAGCGAGGATACATGCATCCACCCTCCGTCGCATGGGTTCCCTGATGCGCTGATGCAGCCCTGGAGAATGGCGTATTGTATCACAGCCGTCGACAATACGAGCACGAAGAGTCTCTACATTCGGTACCGGGGTTGCGTAGACAAGAGCTTTCAAATGCCCCCATAAATGAAAGTCAAGAGGGTTGAGGCCAGGAGAGCGTGGAGGCCTTGGAATTGGTCCGCCGCTACCAATCCATCGGTCACAGAATCTGTTGTTGAGAAGCGTACGAACACTTCGACTGAAATGTGCAGGATTTCCAAAGCGCATAAACCACATGTTGTGTCGTACTTGTAAAGGCACATGTTCTAGCAGCATAGGTAGAGTATCCCGTATGAAATCATGATAACGTGCTCCATTGAGCGTAGGTGGAAGAACGAAACTAAAATGAGCTCTAACATGGAAATTAAGCGTTGCCGGACACATGTCCACGTAAAATCTTTTCTTTATTTGTGTGTGAGGAATGTTTCCTGAAAGTTTGGCCGTACCTTTTTGTAACACCCTGTATTATACGTACTTACTTGTTGTTGGTATGTTTCATAGTATGTACATGTGTCGAAATATATAAATCAACTATCAAATCTTTACTGACCTACAGAATTCGTTTTATATAAGTAGTGGTCGCCCAGCATGTGGCTTCGAACTTCGTGATCATTTTCTCCACAGCGACACTTGTCACCAGACCTTTATGTGTGTGTGTGAAATATTATGGGACTTAACTGCTAAGGTCATCAGTCCCTAAGCTTACACACTACTTAAACTAATTTATCCTAAGGACAAACACACACACCCATGCCCGAGGGAGGATTCGAACCTCCGCCGGCAGCAGCCTCACGGGACCTTTAACCATTAGAATATCCTTCTTATGGCAACAGGGTCATAAAGCTGTAGTAGCGGCTCCTCCATTAAGTTTCACTAACAGTGTTTTCCTGATGAAGCAGTGTCAGGCTGGTGCCAATAAATCATCTCTTCACTCTTCTACCACAGCATGTAGTGTGTGTGTGTGTGTGTGTGTGTGTGTGTGTGCGTGTGTGTGTGTGTGTTTCGCTAATGAAGCAGTGTCAGGTTGGTGCCAATAAAGCATCTCTTCACTCTTCTACCACACTATGTAGTGTGTGTGTGTGTGTGTGTGTGTGTGTGTGTGTGTGTGTGTGTGTGCGTGTGTGTGTGTGTGTGTGAGTGAGATTTGCTAATGAAGCAGTGTAAAGTGTAAGGCTGGTGCCAATAAAGCATCTCTTCACTATTCTACAGCAGTATGTAGAGTGTGTGTGTGTGTGTGTGTGTGTGTGTGTGTGTTTTGCTGATGAAGCAGTGTCAGGCTGGTGCCAACAAAGCATCTCTTCACTCTTCTACCGCAGCATGTAGTGTGTGTGTGTGTGTGTGTGTGTGTGTGTGTGTGTGTGTGTGTGTGAGATTTGCTGATGAAGCAGTGTCAGGCTGGTGCCAATAAAGCATCTCTTCACTCTTCTACCGCAGCATGTAGTGTGTGTGTGTGTGTGTGTGTGTGTGTGTGTGTGTGTGTGTGTTTTGCTGATGAAGCAGTGTCAGGCTGGTGCCAATAAAGCATCTGTTCACTCTTCTACTGCAGCATGTAGTGTGTGTGTGTGTGTGTGTGTGTGTGTGTGTGTGTGTGTGTGTGTGAGATTTGCTGATGAAGCAGTGTCAGGCTGGTGCCAATAAAGCATCTCTTCACTCTTCTACCGCAGCATGTAGCGTGTGTGTGTGTGTGTGTGTGTGTGTGTGTGTGTGTGTGTGTTTTGCTGATGAAGCAGTGTAAAGTGTAAGGCTGGTGCCAATAAAGCGTCTCTTCACTCTTCTACTGCAGCATGTAGTGTGTGTGTGTGTGTGTGTGTGTGTGTGTGTGTGTTTTGCTGATGAAGCAGTGGCAGGCTGGTGCCAATAAAACATCTCTTCGCTCTTCTACCGCAGCATGTAGTGTGTGTGTGTGTTTTGCTGATGAAATAGTGTCAGGCTGGTGCCTATAAATCATCTCTTCACTCTTCTACCGCAGCATGTAGTGTGTGTTTGTGTGTGTGTGTTTGTGTGTGTGTGTGTGTGTGTGTGTTTTGCTCATGAAGCAGTGTCAGGCTGGTGCCAATAAAGCATCTCTTCACTCTTCTACCGCAGCATGTAGTGTGTGTGTGTGTGTGTGTGTGTGTGTGTGTGTGTGTGTGTGTTTTGCTCATGAAGCAGTGGCAGGCAGGTGCCAATAAAGCATCTCTTCGCTCTTCTATCGCAGCTTGTAGTGTGTGTGTGTGTTTTGCTGATGAAACAGTGTCAGGCTGGTGCCAATATATCATCTCTTCACTCTTCTACCGCAGCATGTAGTGTGTGTGTGTGTGTGTGTGTGTGTGTGTGTGTGTGTGTGTGTGTCTGTGTGTCTGTGTTTTGCTGATGAAGCGAAGCAGTGTCAGGCTGGTGCCAATAAAGCATCTCTTCACTCTTCTACCGCACCATGTAGTGTTAGTGTGTGTGTGTGTGTTTTGCTGATAAAGCAGTGTCAGACTGGTGCCAATAAAGCATCTCTTCACTCTTCTACTGCAGCTGCAGCATGTAGTGTGTGTGTGTGTGTGTGTGTGTGTGTGTGTGTGTGTGTGTTTGTGTGTGTGTTTTGCTGATGAAGCAGTGTCAGGCTGGTGCCAATAAAGCATCTCTTTACTCTTCTACCGCAGCATGTAGTGTGTGTATGTGTGTGCGTGTGTGTGTGTGTGTTTTGTTGATGAAGCAGTGTCAGGCTGGTACCAATAAAGCATCTCTTCGCTCTTCTACTGCAGCATATAGGCAACGTGTTTGTGAGACGTCAGGGGCACAGTACTAAATCTGGTACGGTACTTAGCATACCATGAGCTGGAAGCCCTATAGCTATACTACCAACCTCCACTTGAGCCGAAACTCCCTAATTTTCCCATAATGGGCTTTTCGTGAGATATTCGATGCGTTAATCATTATTTTAGTTGACTCTCCTATGAACATATGCCCGGAGAACTTTAATAGTAAATGATATTTGGGTGAAGAATACCTCTGTAGTAGTCTCTACTAATCCAATTGGTTAAATATCTCCTTGACGTCTTGGCGCTTGTGAAATGAATCTGTGACGGTATTCGCTGCTCTTCTTAATAGCTTCTCTATTTTCTGTTTCTTCTATTATCTCTATTTACTGTGATGGCCAGTAAGCTGAGCGCATGGAGAGGACCAGGTCGTCAAATAAACATCATTCACGCATTAACAGTTTTGTTAAATTAAACTAACACCGTCCTCATTAAGCAGCAAGTTAAAAATGGTTGTCTGAATGTTTAAACGCCATTTGAAATGCGTAAACAGTTAATTTTAAATGGTTCAAAAGGCTCTGAGCACTATGCGACTTAACTTCGGAGGTCATGAGTCGCCTAGAGCTTAGAACTAATTAAACCTAACTAACCTAAGGACATCACACACATCCATGCCCGAGGCAGGATTCGAACCTGCAACCGTAGCGGTCGCTCGAATCCAGAATGTAGCGGCTAGAACCGCACGGCCACTCCGGCCGGCAGTTAATTTGAAACTTGCGAGGAACATTGCTGATGAGTGGTTATAGAATAGAGTTACGTAAATGGTACGCCATCGACTAGAACTAGCTACAATACTTAAGTAATTAAAGTCTTAAAAATGTACGTACTCATTAAGCTCACACTAGTTATACCACTCAAATCTATTCCCCGCGTACACACCAAACAACAATTAATCAGCTATTTTCAAGTTTTTTTGCAGTCAGCCACGCATTTTGCCACCTGTCTGCACACTCAAATAGGTACCATTCCGGTATCGTGCACTCGGCCACAGCCTCAACACGAGGTCCGGCTGACAGAGTACCACGCTCTGTTACCACTGAGATGGGCAGTGAGCTAGTTGCTTGGGGAATGGTACAGTAAGGCCACAAAATAAACATCATTTGCACAATAAAAGTTTCAATAAAACAAACCTACACTGCACTCATTAAGTAACAAGATACAAGATGGTTGCTTAAAACTTTGCAATGTAATTATAAATGCCAGCAGCTGTCTAGTTATCTTCTTTTTACAATCTACTGAGTGTGGGCGTAACTCAAACATGGGCCCAGTTCGCAATACCAGACGCACCATTCTACAGTATGCTGGCCAGATAGGGCAGTCATTGCTGCTCCTAAAACGTATAAATACCATACGTTTAACAGACGCGTAATGCCCAGTTCACAAAAGCGGGTGGCTCTTCAAGTTTCACAGGATTACACGCTCGATTGCGCTCACCTACAAACAGATATGTAAAATAGCCTTTCACAACACTAATAAATAATTTAAACACCACAAATAAGAAGAAGTAAAAACATAGTGCTTGTATCTAACGAGAATAACTATTAATTCCTGCATAATAAAGCAACTACAACGAGCCCTGGGAAACCTGGTATAAGCATAATACAGGTATGTTGAAACGCGCAACTAACAGTGCTGATGATGTAAGTCTAATCGAGTAGAACTAAGCTTAGGACACGTTACAGTAAACACATAATAAAAATCTTAAAACCGGACACACTTACTGAGCATGTTCAGTCCAGCTGTATCACTCAAATGTGTTCTCCCCGTACATCCCTGTACTCAAACCAATAAATGGCCAATTTAAACTAGAACAAATAACATTTGATTCTGAACCCAGTAACACAAACCTGTTAATGAGCATGAGCGATTTAATACCAAACAATTAATAATTAATCCTTCTCAAGTCTGTCGGCTCCAGTCACAAATTCCTAGTAAGAAATCAAGTGCAAATCAATAGGGAATGAAGCTCCGGCAAATGGCACTAAAGTAGACTGGACTGTATGTTAAAGGAGCCCACCACGGCACGAGCGAACACCAACAGGAACTGTTCTGAAACATGCTCACCATGTTCAGTTCTGTTTGGTCAACCTGGGGCTGTTCCAAGTGGTAACTGGTACACCAGCCTTCCTTTGGTCGTGCCCCACGACTTGACCACTACTTTGCCCAATGTAGAACCACCCAGATCGTCTCCTGTCTGCATGCTTACATAAGCACAGCACCCTCGTCGTGCATTCGGCCAAGGCGTGCTCTTCAGGTGCCCATTCAGCTTGGCAGCTGGAATGTATTCCATGCTCCTGTTTCCAGCAGGAACTTCCATCTTGACAGCCATCCACGCTTTCCACAAGCCCGGCACATCTGTAAAAGCCTGGAAGTTACTGCGCTCGCCCTCTCCAGAGCTGCGAGGAAAGCTGTTGCTAGGTAGCAGCCAAAGAGCGTAGCAATGCGCACTATCAGCAAGGTGCAGCATGGCTCAATCCTCCCGCCCTCTTCAACTAAATTCGTCATGGAGGGAGTCTGCAAAATTTTCAGTACCGGAACCAGTCTTAACATGATGCTTTTTACCTGTGGATTGGTACTCACCCAGAGACTAAGTGTTGTGAGCACTTGCACCATCTTACAAGATCCCAAAAAGTGAGGAAACAACTTATTTGAGATTTTCTCATCGACTTTCCTTTGGACACGGAAATTTTTAATGAAAACTACGCATCCGATATTCAATTTCGCGGGATGGCAACCTAGGTTGTACAGCACAGCATCCCTCCAATGCGCATGGTCAATATTAATGTTTGCCAACCTCCAGTTGTCCAGAATGACTTCATGGGTCGCTTTTCCCACGAGGAGGTCGTTCACTGACCATAGATTCGACAAGAGCGAATTGATAGAATAAGCAAACATTAAAGATATCATGGTCACTTTAGGGGCCTCGTGAGTGGTGGAGTTAAATGCTAGATTCAACCAACGATTACACCTGTGCCATTCTGTCTGAGCTCGAGAATGCAATATTATTAGACCAGACTTTAAATTGCGATTCATCTTCTCACTCAGAAAAGACTGAGGGCGATAAAAAATGGTCTTCATATGAGACAAACCTTTATGAAAGCTAAATCTCTTAAAATGCCTTGGAACAAAAGAAGCTGCATCGTCACTCATTATAGACTTAGGTACCCCAAAAACGGAAATTGTTTTGTGAAGATATATAATCGTTAGTACAATTGTTACTCCTCCACTAGGGATCATCGATAAGAAATGTGTAAAGGCATCACTAACGACGAGTACATACTCATTATCCTTCTGCGAATGAGACAGCAGTCCCATAAAATCAATAAACACTTTTTCCGTTGGTCCCTCATCCTACGTGGAATGATGAAAACTTTTGCATGTGTTGGAATTCAGCTTGGCAAACTCACAAGCTCCATACTGATGCACCAATCTCTTCACATCTTCGTTTAAGTATGGCCTAGTGAGATATTCCTTGATTTTCTGAATGGTCTTATATATTCCCAAGTGCCCACCGAGTAGCGGACTCATGAAAATACTTGAAAATCGCTAGCACTGACTCTCACAGAACGCAGAGTTTCAGCCTGTTGTTCCCACGAGCAAGATAGCAGGTGAGGTCCTATTGTGTATGGTAACCAGGCACATCCTCCCCAGTGACAAGTCTACGTTTCATCTCCGGAAGGCTAGTGTCTTGTCCTTGTCTCTCGTTGAGATCACCAAACAAGGAGAGTATCTCAGGGAATCCAAGCCTCCCCGTCCGTGTATTCAGGATTACTAAGATCCCTGACATCCTCTTCAAACATGCGGCTTAGAGCAGTAACCAAAGGATAGTCGGAGCCTCTTATATGTTTGACGGAATCCTGAAATACGGATGGCCCAATAGGCAATGAAACCAGATTTTACGTGATCAAGCAAGGACCTCGCTTAAAGAGTGATTATCCTTTTTGAAAGAAAAACTCTTGTTCGAGATAGAATCTGAATTTTTCTAGTGCGAAGAGGACAGCAAATGCTTCTGATTCATAGACGTAATTTTTTACCTCGGCAGGACGCAAAGACCTGGACTGTCTTGATCCAGCTGCAAAATTGCCACGACACGTAAATTAGATGCATCGGTCTGGACTATGAATGGCTGATGAAAATCCGGGATAGCCAGAACAGGGGCATTACTTCATGCCGATTTCAATGCATCAAATGCCGGCTGCTGGCTTTCTACCAATAAAACGCCTCCCCTTTCCTACGTAACTGGTTCAAAGGTGCAGCCAGCTGGGTAAATTTAAGTATTAAGTTGCAATCAGTACAAAAGGCTATAACATGATCCGTATCCTCAGCCAATGGAATTTAGTTGAAGTCTAGAACGGCCAAGTACCGCATCCTTGCGAACCAAGTACAGCAGTTATGGCGATCCTCCGCGCATTTGCCGGCCGGTGTGGCCGTGCGGTTAAAGGCGCTTCAGTCTGGAACCGCGTGACCGCTACGGTCGCAGGTTCGAATCCTGCCTCGGCCATGGGTGTGTGTGATGTCCTTAGGTTAGTTAGGTTTAATTAGTTCTAAGTTCTAGGCGACTGATGACCTCAGAAGTTGAGTCGCGTAGTGCTCAGAGCCATTTGAACCATTTTTCCGCGCATTTAGTCGTGGGTATCAGGAACACAGGTGATGCATAAGATACGGCCAATTGGCTAATCACGCTGTTAAGTAATGTTTGGTAAGTCACCTTATATACGATCTTCATCTTCGGTGGCGACATCTAATAAGGTGCTTGGTGCACCAGTACCTGATCGAACAGCTGTACACGATACTTTATTTTGCTCGTTATACCTAGATTACCAGTCAGAACATCAAGAAACTCCCTATACGCCTGGAGTAACAGGTGCGCCTCACCAGATCGTAAATAATCGAGTCCACATTCGGCAAACACATTACACAAGCCTTGCACCCCACTATGTTCACAAGACTTATACAACTTATTTGGCGGAAATTCAAAATAAAACTGACTACCAGCATAATTTAAACCCAGTCAAGTAACTTGGATAAAATCGCAGCCCAGCAACAGTTCTGTACTTAGTCACTTAGCCACGAATAACTTCACTGGTCACGACGAGCACTCAGTTCTACAATAGGCTCGTACCCAGCCAACTAATAATAGTAACTGATCATTCACAGTGCGACAATTCTGAGTCACGAGGGTACAATAAAGAAAACCTTCATATTCACCATTCATCAAATACCACTTATAATGGAGAACAGAGACATTGCTCCCAGAATCCAATACGGTATAAACAGATTCTCGATTGAGCAGTTCACACATAAAGGGAGGCCTACATCCTGTCGGCCCCTTCTCCTAATTACAAACTCTTGTCAGGGCTTCACATGGACGCCGCCCTGCTTTCCCCAGGAGTGAGCTACCCCCAATTTTTTTCGTCCTGAATGGCAATCACGCGCTAAAGGCCAGACCCATCACATTAGTAATTGTGTCCTCTGCACGAGGTAGCACCCTCATTGGGTTAATGCTTACCTTCCGTCTAATGCTTACCTTCCGTCGTGTGATCAAGCGTACCTGAGAGATCATTATGATCACGTCTTTCACCAGCAAATCTGACGATTTCTATGCGGGCAACTATTTTACCCAAAACTGAAACTTTCTCAGAAAATAATATTCGCAAATGGTCATCCGATCACATCCGTTTTAAAATGTTGTTTACAACATTACCACCCATAACCTGAACGTTCAGAGCCACACAGGCCATTTGAATTTTGGTATATCCTCCAACAGCGTCTCATTACGTCCCTGCATACGAATGAGTTGCTGCATAATTAAGCCATTCCTAACCTAGTTGATAAAGTTGATAGTATTTCCCGTAAAATCTTTTCTCGTAATTCTCTGAATGTGCCACAGTCATACAGTATGGCACTAATCACCCAGCTCAAAGAAGCCAAGACAAGGGTTATAAAATCTGAAAAATTACTGAAGCTTAATTTTGAGGATGACTTAGTTTCCGAAGGTAACAAAAACTCACAAAATTTTGACTGCTTCTTGAACATTCTTAACTGAAACATTATCAGCAACGTGGAACATCGGCATAAATTGGTTGAGTAACTTATTGAAGTGGTGCCATAAACACTTACCAATAGGCTCTCTCATCCCAGTTTTAACTTCACCCGTATTCTCAAGAGAGAGAGAGAGAGAGAGAGAGAGAGAGAGAGCGACCTCTTTCCTATCACCAGAAGATGTTGTTTCCCGTTGTGATGCATTCACCTTCATTTCTAATTCCATAACTGTATTCTGCAGTTCAGTAATTGTAGCAGCCTATTCCTGGTTAGCATTAACCACTTTCAGGTTTTCAATATGACTATACGAATGGCTAATTCGCACTTGTACTCTACATATTAGCGTCCGGGACTGATTACTATTTTCCAAGAACTGAATATTTCCCCATATGCTCGAGAGAGAGGAGGCACAAACAGACAGGACCACACTCACAAGGGAACCTCCCCATCGCACCCCCCCTCAGATTTAGTTATAAGTTGGCACAGTGGATAGGCCTTGAAAAACTGAACACAGATCAATCGAGAAAACAGGAAGAGGTTGTGTGGAACTATGAAAAAAATTAGCAAAATATGCAAACTGAGTAGTCCATGCGCAAGATATGCAACATCAATGGGAGTCTGAGTTCAGGAAGTCGTGGTCCTGTGGTTAGCGTGAGCAGCTGCGGAACGAGAGATCCTTGGTACAAGTCTTCCCTCGAGTGGTAAATTTATTTTCGCAAAGTTATGATCTGTACGTTCTTTCATTGACGTCTCTGTTCACTGTTATAAGTTTAGTGTCTGTGTTTTGCGACCGCACCACAAAACCGTGCGATTAGTAGACGAAAGGAAGTGCCTCTTCAATGGGAACCGAAAAAATTTGATCGGAAGGTCATAGGTCAACCGATTCTTCCACAGGAAAACACGTCTGATATATTCTATACGACACTGGTGACTGCATGTGCGTCACATGACAGTAATATGTTGTCGACCCACCTAACTTGTACACTTGGCGAATGGGTAAAAAGATTCTTCTACCTTGCCCGATTTAGGTTTTCTTGTGGATGTGATAATCACTCCCAAAAAAGTGATGAAAACAATAGAGTTTGTCACATAAACTGCAACAAATGAATGCAACAGTTTCACAGTTGCACAGTTTTCCTTGTGATCTGTCAAAACATATGTTTTGTTTCTATGTTTGTTTAGGTGTAGCGTCCCCATACTACGGCGCAGTTACCTCGCATCGGACGGACGGACGGACAGATAATAACTGACAGAAAATTAAAAAATGGTTCAAATGGCTCTGAGCACTATGGGACTCAACTGCTGTGGTCATTAGTCCCCTAGAACTTAGAACTACTTAAACCTAACTAACCTAAGGACATCACACACATCCATGCCATGGCAGGATTCGAACCTGCGACCGTAGCGGTCGTGCGGTTCCAGACCGTAGCGCCTTTAACCGCTCGGCCACTCCGGCGGGCAGAAAATAAAAAATTAAACTTTTTTACACGAGGGAAGACTTGATCCAAGGACCTATCGTTCCGCAGCTGCTCACGCTAACCACAGGACTACAGCGCTCCTGAGCTTACATTATCATTGATATTGCCTATCTTGCTCATGGACTACTCAGTTTGTATATTTTGCTTATTTTTTTCATAGTTCCACACAACCTCTTCCTGTTTTCTCGATTTATCTGTGTTCAGTTTTTCAAGGCCTATCCACTGTGCCAACTTATAACTAAATCTGAGGGGGATGCGATGGGGAGGTTCCCTTGTCAGCTCTCCAACACTGCCCACGGCGACTTGCAGCGCGGACACGCCACTGGCCCGCGCAACCTCGTGCCCAGCTTGCCAATGCTTCCCTCTCCACACTTGCGACGTTTCTACAGTTCAAACTTCAGCTGCTCCTTCTTTAAATACATTATCTCAAAGACACCTATTTATTCTGTCACGCACATGAATACGCCTACGAGGTCTGTCTGAAAAGTATCTGACCTTTGATTTTCTCGCGCAAAATAGAGACGATAGCGCGGCGGCACTTTACACAGTAAAGGAAGAGACCTTTATGCGCATGCCTGGATTTTTTCCCCGCCTTCCAGGGTGTCAGTAGCTGCCTGTCGGTCGCTGAGTGAGGTGCTACACAACGTAGTATGAAAGCTTTCACGACCGGAGAACATATCTTCTGGTAAACCTTCCGGGATGTAAGGTCGTGGCCCATGAAACTCTTCAGCTCCTAACGTTTCGTCCAGAGCTGCGCTGGACATCTTCAGAGGGGTGTTTCTCCTCCGGTGAGTCTTGCCGAGTCGGCAACAGTCGGCATCAATGTGAACAAGAGGTGACCGAGACGTCTAACCAATGGCACACCGACCATCACGCCAGGTGATACGCCAGTATGGCGATGACGAATATACGCTTCCAACGTGCGTTCACCATGATGTCGCCAAACATGGATGCGACCATCATGATGCTGTAAACAGAACCTAGATTCATCCGAAAAAATGACGTTTTGCCATTCGTGCACCCAGGTTCGTCGCTGAGTACACCATCTCAGGCCCTCCTGTCTGTGCAGCGTCAAGGGTACCCGCAGCCATGGTCTCCGATCTGATAGTCCATGCTGCTGCAAACGTGGTCGAACTGTTCGTGCAGATGGTTGTTGTCTTGCAAACGTCCCATCTGTTGACTCAGGGATCGAGACGTGGCTGCACGATCTTGTTACAGCCATGCGGATAAGATGCCTGTCATCTCGACTGCTAGTGATACGAGGCCGTTGGGATCCAGCATGGCGTTCCGTATTACCCTCCTGAACCCACCGATTCCATATTCTGCTATCAGTCATTGTATCTCGACCAACGCGAGCAGCAATGTCGCGATACGATAAACCGCAATCGCGTTAGGCTACAATCCGACCTTTATCAAAGTCGGAAACGTGATGGTACGCATTTCTCCTCCTTACACGAGGCATCACAACGACAACTTTTCACCAGGCAACGCCGGTCAACTGTTGTTTGTGTATGAGAAATCGGTTGGAAACTTTCCTCATGTCAGCACGTTGTAGGTTGTAACCTCCCCGTGAAAATATGAAAATGAAAAGAATTGAATATAATTGCAAATAGTGCCAAATGTTAGCTTCCCACAGTAATAAAACTCAATGATAATAAAAATGTACAAAAATGTTAAGTCCCCACAAAATTAACGTTAAGGTGAACCTGATAAATTTTATAAGGGCAGCTGCGCTGACCTTAGGCCCTGTGCAATAATTAATCTGATAAATTGATTCTGGGAGGAAAAGCATAGGAAATATTGTTTCAATTGGAATGATTCTTTTCTTAAAAACGATTGCTTTGAAAACAAAATTATTATTGGGGCATTTCTTGAACAAATTAATTACAATTAACATACATTACATTATCAGATGTGTGCAATGCTGCTTCATTACCTTATTTAACAATATACCTCGTCCCGAATCTTGACCAGAGACCCATGTCGACGCCCGCCGACTCCTCACACACACAACTTCCGACCGAGTCCTGCTCGCAACTGAACTCTCGCGCAGTCAAGCGCAGACTAGATACGATAAATAACTCTCTGGTCAGAGATTCTGTCATGCCTCGCCATCGCTGTTAATACATACGTGTTTCATAACCCTCCACTGGGGGGGGGGGGCAAAAATTTGGCAGCGATGGTGAGTCATTTGGACTTGCCATGAGCAACAAATTTTTTCTTAACTAATTGACTTTACAAACAGAGAATATACAGATGTAGAACATGAAGGTAATATGGTGCACATGCACCGAGTACAAAACATATTAGGCAATAACAAAATGTATATACAAAACATATTAACAAATGACATAAGTGCACACGCACTGAAAAATTCTTTAGCATTTTCACAACAAATAAACTTAATGGCAAAAAATCATGTTGACAAGTGACATAAGTGCACATGTACTATAGTTCAGAATATATCAGCAAATCACAAAATGTATATACAATAAGTAGAAATAATGTAGAAAAATGACAAAAGTGCACATGCACTGAAATTCAGAATATATCAGCAAATCGAAAAAAAATGTATAGGCCATGAATACAAATGATGTTAGCAAAAAAATGATTTTCACTATGTTACAAGAATTAGGATAGGAAAGGGAAGGACTGCATCATGATTGTAGCACTTTAGGTTGCACGCAGCTGCACTGAAAGTCCATATCTTTCCACAGAAGTACAACACCAAGTGAGACAATCTGAAGTTCTTTTCCCAGAAGTGTTTATCAGCGTAGCCAAGACACTGAAATGTCGTAGAAATATTCCATGTTATCATTTTGGCAGTACATCAGGTACACCAAACAGTGGGACCATAATAACGTCTCCATCGCTCACGGTGATGGACAGCATGTCGTGTCAACAGCACGCTCTTACAAGGCACACCAACGTAGAATTAGTGCAAAAACCAAATATAGTGCTCCATGATCAAGAGGATATACAGGACAAATGGATATTACAGTAATTCAGGGCAGTTACGCCAGAAGGTGAAGGACATTAAGTCACATACTAGTCTTCATTGGGAATTACATTAGTAGTTTGCGGCATTCATAGCCCAGTTATTGAACATTTCTGTACCATGTATGTAGTATTACAGAAAAATGTTCATTAATTGTTTTACAGAGAACATTGGCACTCATTCTCTAATTACAAATCATAGAAGTCATTCGTTTTAAAGAGAACATTTTACAGAGAACATTGGCATTCATTTCCTAATTACAAATCATCAGAAGTCATTACTTAAAACAGGGGGTAGTCAATAACATAGTATTACAGAATAATATTGATAATTAATCATTGGTCATCCCAATACAGTAATCAGTAGCATTCATTTCCCAGTTACAAAGCATTATTAATTAATCATTGGTCATCTCAATACAGTAATCAGTAGCATTCATTTCCCAGTTACAAAGCATTATTAATTAATCAATAAATAATTAATAATCAATAAATAATTAATCAATAAATAATTATTAATTAATCACCTCAGGGAATCACACCTAGTGATACGTGGCTGGCGACCACGGGGCCCCGAGCTGAGTCCTGGCATTGCTTCCACTTACTTATGCCAGGCTCCTCACTCTTATCTTTCCTATCTGGCCACCCTCGGCCAACTCTTGTTCTTTTCCGACCCTGACGCTATTAGGTTTCGAGGGCTAGGGGTCTTTCATTTTCCAACCTATACTTCTCATGCAGCATCTGACCCGGAGCGGGCGGCTGCAAAAGGCGTCTGTATCCCATGTTAGGGGCGGCCTCCAGAACTGCGGAAGGCAACGGAATACCACCGCACATTATCTTCCCTGCATAATGCAGTCTCCATTTTTGCACAAAAAATGGCTTCCTCTCATGTTAAATCAGTGTCCGGAGGTAAAATGGTCCCCCATTCGGATCTCCGGCGGGGACAACTTGAAAGGAGGCAAAAAATCAAAACGAGAATTGGTACCTGGAATGTCAGAACTCTGCTACAAGCAGGAAAACCAGAAAACCTTAAAAGAGAGATGGAAAAGAATCATATGGACCTTGTAGGAGTTGCTGAGGTAAGATGGAATGGACATGGAGAGTTGCAGTCAGATGAATATGTATTCTACTACTCAGGAGGAGAAGTAAAAGGAATTAATGGAGTAGGAATGATTATGACAAAGGAATTGGCTAAATGTGTGGAATATGTAGACTATGCAAATGACCGGGTTATTGGTGTAAGGCTGAAAGAAGCACAAAAAGATTTACTGATTGTCCAGGTGTATATGCCAACTTCAGAACATGATGACCAAATTGTAGAGGAAACGTACAATGTAATAGAGAGAATAATGGACGAAAATAAAAATGCTGCAAAATAGTAATGGGTGACTGGAACGCCATTGTGGGAGAAGGGAAAGAGGGAAACATAGTAGGCAGTCATGGTCTTGGAAAGAGAAATGACAGAGGTGAATGGTTAATTGACTTCTGCAGGGAAAGGCAACTGATAGTGGCAAACACATGGTTCAAGAACAATAAGAGGAGGCTCTACACTTGGAAATCACCAGGGGATAAATATACAAACCAAATCGATTTTATACTGGTAGAAGAAAGATACAGGAATGGAATCAAGAAGGTGCACACATTACCAGGTGCAGATATTAATAGTGACCACAACTTACTTATGGCAGAAATAGAAATAAGAATGAAAAAACTGAAAAAAGCGACAATGGTGAAGAAATGGGATCTAGAGAAGATAAGGTCCAACAAAGAACAAATTACAGAAATGCTGTCTCGGGACTTTCTAAACACATTACGAGACAAAGAAGCACCTGATAATGCCAACGAGTACTGGAATATGCTGAAAGAAGGAATCATTAAAGCAGGACAGCAAAATATAGGATATGTAAAAGGGAAAAGGGAAAAAAAACCATGGGTCACATAAGAAATGATTTCCAAGATGGAGGAGAGAAGAAAATTGAAAAACAAGAACACTGAAGATGCAAGAAAGATATACCGAAGGTTAAATAACGAACTGCGAAGAGAAACAGAGCAGGCTAGGAAAAAATGGCTAAAAGAGGAATGTGATGAAATTGAAGAGCTGGACAGGAAGGGAAGATACGACTTACTATACAACAGAGTAAAGACTATAACATGGGAACAAAACAGAGCAGGAAGTGCTACTATGGAAATTTTGAGTAAAGACGAAGAGGTAGTGTATAAAGATCGTGACGATGTCCTCCAGAGATGGGAAGAATATATAAAAGAGCTATATGACACAAATAACAAACCAAAAACTCTGGAACTTGAATCACACAACAGTGTAAGTGATGACAAGAAAGGACCAACCATCATAATGGAAGAAGTAAAGTCTGCCATTGCTGCAATGAAAAATGACAAAGCAGTAGGTACAGACACAATACCGGGAGAAATACTAAAATGCTTGAACCACAATGGAAAAAGAGAAATATTGAGGTTATGTAATAAAATATATGACAGTGGTGAATGGCCTGAGGACTTTTTGACAACAGTAATGATTCCATTACCGAAAAAACAAGGAACCAAGAAATGCAGCGAGCACAGGACAATCAGCCTCATTTCACATGCAGCCAAAGTGATGTTAAGAATAATTAATAAAAGACTTGAAAAAGTAATAGAGGAGAATCTCAGCGAGGAGCAGTTTGGCTTTAGACGGAATACGGGCACCAGAGATGCAATAGGGCTCCTACGAATCTTGGGAGAAAGGTTTATTGAAAAAGGAAGAGACCTATATATGTGCTTCATTGATTTAGAAAAGGCATTTGACAATGTGGTTTGGGACAAGCTGGCGACTATTATGAGGGAAAAGAGAGTGGACTGGAAAACCAGAAGACTTATAAACTCATTGTACCTTAATCAAAAAGTTTCAGTTAAAGTGAGAGGAGAAAGTACAAACTGGATCAGACTAGGAAAAGGAGTAAGACAAGGATGCTGTTTATCACCTACTCTTTTCAACCTGTACTTGGAAAATATGATTGACCAATGCTCATTAGATGACAAAGGAGTAGAAATTGGAGGAAGAAGAGTAGGGTGCTTGAGATTTGCTGATGACATGGTCCTTCTAGCCACAGGGGAAAAAGAATTACAGGATTTGGTGGACACCATTGCAACTAACGGAAAAAAATATGGAATGAAAATTAACACAAGTAAAACAAAAGTATTGGCAATAGGAGGAAATAAGGAAATAAAAATTGTGCTGAATGGAGAAACACTAGAACAGGTGCAAAATTTTAAGTATCTTGGAAGCAGGATAGACACCGACTGGAAGTGCACCACAGAAATTAAAACAAGGATAGCAATGGCAAAAGAGGCGTTTTATAAGAAAAGAAGAATCTTCTGCAGCGGTATGGACAGAGAACTCAGAAAGAGACTCATAAAATGTCTTGTATGGAGTGTTCTTCTATATGGCGCTGAAACATGGACTATGAGGAAAAAAGACAGAGAAAGGCTGGAGGCTTTTGAGATCTGGACATGGCAGAAGATGGAAAGAATAAGTTGGATGGACAGAGTAAAAAATGAAGAGGTACTGAGAAGAGTGGGAGAGAAAAGACAGTTACTAGATGTAATAAAGAGAAGAAAAAGAAATTGGATTGGGCATATATTAAGAAAGAATGACGGACTGATAAAAACAGTTTTAGAAGGATATGTAGAAGGGAAAAGGAAGCGAGGAAGGAAGAGATTCCAGATACTGGATGACATGATGGACGGTACAACATACAGCAGCCTTAAGAAGGAAGCAATGGATCGCAGAAAATGGAGAGGCAAAGGACCTGCTAATATAGCAGGTAACTGATGATGATGATTAATTAATCATTGGTCATCCCAATACAGTAACCAGTAGCATTCATTTCCCAGTTACAAAGCATTATTAATTAATCATTGGTCATCCCAATACAGTAATCAGTAGCATTCATTTCCCAGTTACAAAGCATTATTAATTAATCATTGGTCATCCCTATACAGTAACCAGTAGCATTCATTTCCCAGTTACAAAGCATTATTAATTAATCATTGGTCATCCCTATACAGTAACCAGTAGCATTCATTTCCCAGTTACAAAGCATTATTAATTAATAATTGGTCATCTCAATACAGTAATCAGTAGCATTCATTTCCCAGTTACAAAGCATTATTAATTAATCATTGGTCATCTCAATACAGTAATCAGTAGCATTCATTTCCCAGTTACAAAGCATTATTAATTAATCATTGGTCATCCCAATACAGTAATCAGTAGCATTCATTTCCCAGTTACAAAGCATTATTAATTAATCATTGGTCATCCCAATACAGTAATCAGTAGCATTCATTTCCCAGTTACAAAGCATTATTAATTAATCATTGGTCATCCCAATACAGTAATCAGTAGCATTCATTTCCCAGTTACAAAGCATTATTAATTAATCATTGGTCATCTCAATACAGTAATCAGTAGCATTCATTTCCCAGTTACAGAGCATTATTAATTAATCATTGGTCATCCCAATACAGTAATCACTAGCATTCATTTCCCAGTTACAAAGCATTATTAATTAATCATTGGTCATCTCAATACAGTAATCAGTAGCACTCATTTCCCAGTTACGAAGCATTATTAATTAATCATTGGTCATCTCAATACAGTAATCAGTAGCACTCATTTCTCAAGTGACATACTATTCAGAGCTAATCAGAATTACTCAGAACTCTCTTAAACTGGTATCATTATTTGGGACTGGTAATATATTTTTTGTTAGCAATGCATTGCTTTGGGTATTTATAGCGGAAAGCAAGAAGAGAAAAAGAAAAAAATTTGCTTCTGGGTTGTTCCTGTAAATGAAAATGTGTAACGTCATTTGTCATGAGTCAGCTGTAGCAAGGTTATGAAACAAGTAGAGTATATGTAATCACATTCATAAATGATATAGATTTAATGAACAACTGCTTATAGCACATTAATTTCATAAATAATTTCTCCTGCAAAAAAAATGGATTATTAAGCTGAAAGAAGAAACGCATTTTATGCTGAAAAGTAGTGAACTTCGAATTAACAGGTAGTGAAATGTGTATAAAAATGTGTTCCATAGCTGGCCTTTCCAAAAGCTTCAGTCATTATACTATGCAATATAACACCTGCTGTCAAAGCGAACTGCAACAAATACTTAAATAACTACATAGCATGAATACATAACTTCCACATTATCCTCATCTGTAAAGAAAAACTTCATTATCCATCACTTCATTATCTATATTATCATAATTCCATTATTATCATCACCTGTAAAGAAAAACTTCATTATCCATAGTAGCATATTCTTCATCATTATTCATCAGCATTCATTATCATCTGCAAAAAATCACTTCATTACTCATTATACAACTATTCCTTATTTCTATCATATTTCAGCACTGAAACTAAGATGTGTAGTTCTGTCTGACAGCCTGAATCAATCGCCTCGTATTCTGAAAGAAAAAATTAGTTAAGACTGCTATTTACGATGTGTATAGTATATTGTTGTTAATGCTTGTTAATCCTGATCCATTTACTCTTCCTCACGAGGTATTGCATTCTCTTTCGTTCATTCCGAAGGTGAAATTCCCATGTTGTTTAATTTATTTCTTTCACGCATCATTTCTTTCTGAAATTGATGAACAGAGATTAATGTCTTGCATTTAAATCATATACTCATTAAATAATGACTGGTTTATGGTAACATAATTAAGCATACAGCGTAACATGACAGAAAACATAATATGTGAAAAAACATAGATAGTGTTCAGAGGCAAAAATGTACCCAGTGCATCACAATGTAGCAGTAAAGTAGTCACGATGTTGAGATATCATCAGGCAAAATGTCAAAGTCAACTGGTGTTTGCTATATTTTAACTATTTCGTAGTGCATACAAACAAAATATGAAAACAATCGTACAAACATAAAAAAAAAATGATGACAAGAAATGTGACCTTCTTTGTGTTCAGTTTGTATGTTGTGTAGTTAGTAGAGGCGAGAATTAAAAACTTTAATGGAGAGAAAATTTAATAAAATTAATATGTCACTAGATAACATTACATAATTATTCATATGATACGTAAGTTTCTCTGGAAAAAATGTGCACAGTCTGATATGTAACGACAAGAAGAGCGACCTGCTAACCTTACCTTGCCGGGCACTTGCCAAGAAAAACTACGATAATCATCAATAAGTAGTCATGTGAATATAATTGCATAAGTGATCATAAAACTAGCAAAATGGCATTATAGCATGTTAAATCATAAAGTGTCTTCATTCAATAAAAGGTTTGATGTTTGACCAATGGTGGTTGCCTTTGGATTTTCTGGTTCTCAAAGTTTCGACGTGTACCACATTGGGGTGAGGAATGCTGTGAATCCGATATGGACCTGCGTATAGAAGTTCAAATTTACTGCACCTACCTTTTCCTTTGTTGGATAAATAGTGTGTACGTACTAATATTGTCTGTCCAATGTGAAAGTCACGGCGTGTACAAACCTGTTATTGCTGTCTTCTCCGGCGCTCTGCGGCACGTTTGATGTTGTTCAGCGCAATGTCGATTATTTCGTGGTGTCGTAATCGACGAGATGTAGGAAAGCTTACTAATTCTGTAATTTTGTTAGGTGGTTCAACATTTTTCAGTATAACAGACGGAGATAGCATAGTGGTTTCATTAGGAATGGAATTAATTACATCTTGGAATGAGAATATGTGTGTGTCCCAATCAATATATCATTTGTGGCAGTATATTCTACACAGTTTACCAATTTCTTTCATTAATCGTTCACAAGGGTTCGAAGAAGCATGGTACTTGGATATATAGATCCGAGAAATGTTTCTAGCTCGTAACAAGCGTGTCCATATAGCAGAACGAAATTGTGATCCATTGTCGGAAATTACTTTCAACACATGCCCTACATGAAATAGAAAATGTTTTACAAATGCTTTCGAAACAGTTTTAGCAGTAGCCTTGCGTAACGGAGTGAAGGTAACAAATTTTGAAGTGAGTTCAACAGCGACAAAGATGTAGCAAAAACCTCTATTAGTCTGGGAATCGGACCAAAAATGTCTACAGCGGCCATATGTCTTAATTTAACAGGTACAATGGGATATAATGGAAGAATATGTGATGTTGTGTCTGACTTAGCTTTCTGGCAGATTTTGCATGACGCTAAAACTCGTCGTATACGTTTCTCCATGTTGGCAAAATAACAGTTCTGTCTCAGTATAAGAAAACATTTTCTAGCTCCGTAATGTGCGTAACTTAAATGAGTATTACCAGATTAATTTGTTAACAAGCTCGTCAGGAATGCATAATAACCAATTGTTGCTGTCAGGATCAGAGCGGCGAAATAGAATGTCATTGCGTACAGTGTAATGGTTTCTAATCGTAACATTATTCCTATCTTGCCAGAGGTGTTTAATTTCTTTCCACACGTTGTCTTTATTTTGCTCTTTTGCTATGTCCTGTAATGACAACGAAATAAAATTTTCAAATGCAACTTGTTGAATGTACATGACGCTGAAATTTTCTTTACAGAAGTTGCTTGCGATGTCTTGCTGATTGTTGCTGAGAGAACGAGATAGTGCGTCTGCTACAACATTTTGTGTGCCGGGAATGTGAACAATTGTGAGATTAAATACCTGTAAATAAAGCTTCTATCTGCTTAATCTGTCGTGTGAAAATTTAGCCGAAAGTAAAAATTGCATTGCTCTGTGGTCTGTGTAAACGGTGGTGCGTCTTCCATAAAGAAAATGCCTAAATCTCGTAAAAGCCCAAACAACACATAATGTTTCCAGTTCTGTAACAGAATAATTTCGTTCAGCAGGTGACAGAATGCGACTTGCAAATGCGATGTTTTTAATTACTGTTGAGCCATCTTCTTCAATTTCCTGAAAAATATGTACGCCTAAAGCGGTGTTGGAACTGTCGGTGGCAATGGAAAAATTTCTGGTAAGATCTGGGTGCGATAAAAGTGGTGCATTCAACAAAGCATGTTTCAGGTTCATAAATTCAGAATGTGCTTGCTTATCCCAGGACCAAATAGTGTTTTTACCTGTCAATTGGCATAATCTAGGTGTGTCTAAAGCAGAGTGATGAATAAATTTACGAAAAAAGTCAATTAAACCCAAAAAACTGCGTAGTTGCTTCTTCGTTGTACGAACGGTAATGTCACGTAAAGCTTGAAGTTTTTCCGGATCAGGTGCAAAGCCTTCTGCTGAAATTACATGTCCAAGAAATTTTATAGAAGTTTTGCCAAAATGCAATTTACTGAGATTAACTGTGAGTCCTTGAGCATGAAAAGTTTGCAACAGTCGTTCAAGAATCATATTGTGTTCAGACCAGTTAGCTTCTGCAATAAGAATGTCGTCTACGTACGTCGTGATAATGTCTTTCATGCAAATGTGTGTCGGATGGCGTCAAAATTAATAACATTTTCGTGAACAAGATTCTGAGGGTCAAAATTATTGCTTACGTTACTGGAATATGCAACCTTTACTGTATCTGGTCAAATTCTATCGTACGTGCTGTTATTTACGGGAGGATGCTGTGGCATATCCACTATTTGAACTGTGCTGTTATTTCTTCCTGACGTATTACGCTATGGATGACACCTATTGTTTGGTTCATTCATGATAATATATTGTTGCTGATGCTCTTGCTGCTAAAAAGATCGACTGTTATTAAATGTACGCTGAAAATTGTGCTCATTATGTGTACGTCTGTCATGATAGTCATTTCTATACGGTGCATTGCGATAGGAATTTCTGAACGTAGTTGTTTCTTTGCTGCCGTGCGTTACTATTTGTTGTACCCTGGACTATACGTGCACGCGGCGAAACATTAAAGCTTGGTTGACCTTGTGCATTACATTGTTGGTTACGTATGCTATGCGGCTGACTTTCATGCTGTTGTGGTGAAAAACATCTATTGTTACCAAAATGTGGTTGCGACTGCTGAAAATTTTGTACATACTGATGATTGCGATTTTATCTGTTATCAAATTACGCTGGTAGTTCTGGAGTGCCTAATGAAAATTGTCACTTTCGGTAAAAATTTGTCTTATCGGGTTTTAATTACATATTCTTAATCCTAAATAGGGCAATACTTAAAGAGCTGTTCTGATAGATATAAAGGATAGTAGAAGAGAAGGCAGCAGTGCAGAAAACTAAAGATGAAACAGCACTACTACAGCTCGGGGCCCTATGCACGCTACGGCACATATTCATTCAATTACGCGCTGCAAATAAACTTCAGCTTTTGTGTTACAGGCAATGGCGGTAAAAATTCAGAAATAAATTGCTGTATCCATGCTAATTCTAATTTCTGCACTACAGGTAATGCTGTTGAAAGTACAAAAATAAATTGACGTATCCAGTTCAAATCGTGTATCTGTGCTCTGTCATTATTAAATTCCTTAGATTTTCTTACAGATAAAAATTGCTCATAATCTACGTTCTCGTCACTGAATTTGAGAACACGTTCAGGTTTGTGTGAGAATCTGTTTGTCTGTGTCATTTCGGATTTCTAGTTGGGTAGCTTTTCAGATTTTAAGTCGCGTGGCTTTTCGGATTTTAAGTCGCGTAGGCTCTGCAAATTGCTCAAATTATACGCGCTGCGTGAGTCTGGCAAATGTTCGCAAAGTGGCGTCTGCTGTAATGTGTGAAACATTTTTTGTCTCTGTTACCTCTTGCTGTAAACTTGACAATTTTCTACGTAATGTTTTATTAGACGAATCGATCTCATTGATTGTCTGCTGTAGATTTTGGAATTCCGGTGTTTGATTAATTGAAACCGGTGAAGTATCGTCTGATTTGCTGTCATTATTACTTTCAATAACGTCAATACGACTGGCCAATTCATCATATTTTTCAGTCAGTATTTTTACCTGATCATCGGTTTTAGTGTCACAAGCATTAATTTGTTTTTGAATTTTACGTGTGGTTTCGTTCAATTTTTTAACGTCTGTTTTAATGACATCGGAATCCTGTGTTAGTTCTATTTGTTCGAGTCTGTCGGTCACTGTCTGAAAGTCTGCCGTGTGTTTGTCTGTTTTCGATTTAAGATCAGAAATTTCATTACGTAATTCTGTGTTCGACTGTTTGATGGTATTAATTTCGTCGGACACTGTAGCAATATTGTTGTCTACGTATGTTTTTGCCTTCGCAAACAATTTACGTTTGTCTTCTTGTCTCTGTGCTGTGATTGTTTCCATTACTTGACGTTTTACTTTATTTTGATCCTGTATAAATTTGCGGAAACGCGTATCACTGTTTTGTATGTGGTGATTAAAACGTTCGTCAATCTGAGTGTTCTGTTGGTCGAATTTCGCGTCTATCTTTGCATCCATTGTGCGCGAAATTTCTGCTGTCATTAGTTTAAACTCGTCGCGTAATTGTGTAGCTTTTTCAGAGCATTGTTTACCGACTGCATTAATTTCGTCCCTAAGCGATTCTGTTGTAGCTGTTTGCATATCCCTTAATTCTTGCGCAACAGATCTAATTTCTTCGCTACATTTCCTAGCACAAGCCTCAATTTCCTCGCCTAATTGTTCCTTAGTGTCATGACGCTGCGCGGCAACGGCTGTAATCTGCTCGCTAAGCTGTCTGGAATTGTTGTCTAATTTTTCATTAAGGCTGTCATGTTTTCCATTAAGCTGTTTAATCTGTTCACTAAGCTGTCTAGAATTGTTGTCTAATTTTTCATTTAACTGTCTGGAATTGTTGTCTAATTTTTCATTGAACTGTTTGTTCTGCTCACTAAGTTGTTTGAAATTTTCATCATTGTTGTCTAGTTTTTCATTAATTTTATTAAGTTGTTTCAAACTTTCCTTAACTTGTTTGTTATCCTCACTCCGTTGTAGCAATAGTGCCATAATTTGTTCCAAGCCTAAATTACCTACTCTATTTTCTGTGCTGTTTGATGGCGTATCTGCAATTTTCACGTTTCGTGTAACCATTTGGTTATTCTGTGATTCTTGAAAATGTTTGCTGATCGTATGTGCACTATCGGTCACTACCTCGGAATTAAATAACTCCGACTCATTCCGATTACACTGTTCATTTTCATTAGAAAAATTTGTCTGTACGTTACTGGAATTTTCCAAACCGGGTGTGTTAAGCTGGGCAGCGCTCATTACAATAGATCGCCCCGCGTCATCAATTGTCGTCAAATTAACAGAGGAGACAATTGAGTTCGTTTGTTCATCATTAAGATAAAAATCATCATTAGTGGTTGGAACGCACTGATTGTCAGTGAACGCAGGATTGTCATCATTACACTGCGCGTCACAAGTACTATCGGTGAAGTTGTTTAAGTCGGTAATTTCATTCATTACACCTCGCGATGTACTATTAATAGTTTTTCGCGGCATTTTAACTCAAATCACAATTATTCACTAATGAGACAAAGACAATGCAAAATCCAACAAATACAAATACAACAAACAGCAACGAATTGCCGATGATCTGAGGAAAGAAAGTCACAGAATTAGTAAAAGCGTTGCGCCAAATGCTAATTATTTTTAGTAAATAAGAGCAGATATCTGGCTACTTTTCAGAAGATTCTCAAAGAAATACGATCCTGGCCGGATGTCGCCAAGTGTAACCTCCCCGTGAAAATATGAAAATGAAAAGAATTGAATATAATTGCAAATAGTGCCAAATGTTAGCTTCCCACAGTAATAAAACTCAATGATAATAAAAATGTACAAAAATGTTAAGTCCCCACAAAATTAACGTTAAGGTGAACCTGATAAATTTTATAAGGGCAGCTGCGCTGACCTTAGGCCCTGTGCAATAATTAATCTGATAAATTGATTCTGGGAGGAAAAGCATAGGAAATATTGTTTCAATTGGAATGATTCTTTTCTTAAAAACGATTGCTTTGAAAACAAAATTATTATTGGGGCATTTCTTGAACAAATTAATTACAATTAACATACATTACATTATCAGATGTGTGCAATGCTGCTTCATTACCTTATTTAACAATATACCTCGTCCCGAATCTTGACCAGAGACCCATGTCGACGCCCGCCGACTCCTCACACACACAACTTCCGACCGAGTCCAGCTCGCAACTGAACTCTCGCGCAGTCAAGCGCAGACTAGACACGATAAATAACTCTCTGGTCAGAGATTCTGTCATGCCTCGCCATCGCTGTTAATACATAGGTGTTTCAAGGTGTTGCCACCGGCGCCAACCTTGTGTGAATGCTCTGAAAAGCTAATCATTTATATCACAGCATCTTCTTCCTGTCGGTCAAATTTCGCGTCTGTATCACCTCATCTTCGTGGTGTAGCAATTTTAATGGCCAGTAGTGTAAATCAACTCTTTTCAAGTCCGTCGTTAGCAATAAAAAACACTAAACAATAAACAGACTGCAGACCAATAGCGAGTGATGTTCCGGCAAATGGCACTAAAGTTGATTGGACTGTATGTTAAAGATGGTTGAATGGTGCTAGCGGACAGATAACGAGCTGTTCTGAAACATGCTCACCAAGTTAAGTTCGTTTTGGTTGAACTAGGGCTGTTACAAGTGCTAACTTGTACGCTAGTCCTCGTTTGATCGCGTCCCGCGACATGGCAAATCCTTCACCTGATGTTTATAGCCACCCACTTCACTTCGTGTCCGCACGCTCGCTTGGGCACCGCGCTGGCGTTGTGCACTCGGTCAGGTGCTGCTCTGGAGGCGCCCATTCAGCTTTCAAGCTCGGAGTGGACTCAGCACTCTTGTTGCCAGCTGAAAACTTCTTTTTTACAGCTAGACGGGAACTCCACTCGCCAGCCTAGTAGGTCTGTCAAAGCCAGGAAGTCGCTACCGATGACCTCTTGGGAGGTGAGTGCGAAGCTGTTGTCGGGTAACAGCCAAAGAGAGTAATCATGCGAAATGTCTATGAGAGCCTGCACGACTCATCCAGTATCTATCCTAGACTGACGAGCGATACTCATGTACCAGTCCAACAGAGACTCTTTGATAGATCATTTAATGACGATTCTGGAGTTGGACCTCGATCTCGCTTACCTGCGATTAGTTTTATGTGGTCGTTCCACATCAAATCGCTCTTTACACATAGTCTCTCAAATTTAATGGACGTGACTGCTTCTAGTGATTGCTCTAAATCCGTGAAATCACACATATCTTTCTGCTTATTTATCCGCAGTAACTGTTCGTTGATGGTCAGTTGCCACTCCCTGCAAACAGGCGTCGATCCACTGCAGGTCTTCCTGAATTTTGCTACAATTTTCTTTCGTTGCGACTCTGTAAATAATACTATCAGCTGCGTTAATAAAACTTGTTACTATATTCAATAGGTCCTATACACTGAAGAGCCACAGAAACTGGTACACCTGTCTAATCTCGTGTAGCGCCCCTTCCCCCCCATCTCAGATTTGTTCAATAATCTTCATGTCTGGGAACTTTTGTGGCCAGCGGAGGTGCTTAACTCAGAAGAGTGTTCCTGCAGTCACTATGTAGCTATTGTGGACGTGTGAGGTGTCGCATTGCCCTGCTGGAATTGCCCAATGAACATGAATTGATGCAGGTGGACAGACAGGATGCTTACGTACGTGTCATCTGTCAGAGTAATATCTAGACGTATCAGGAGTCCCATATCACTCCAACTGTACCCGCCCCACGCCAGTACACAGCCGCCACCAGTTTGAACAGTCCCCTGCTGACATACAGGGTACATGGATTCATGAAGTTGTCTCCATAACCGTACACTTCCGTACAGTTTGAAGCGTCCTACCAGTTAACCTATTCCCAGTCATCAACAGTCCAATGTCAGTGTTGACTGGCCCAGGCGAGGCGTAAAGCTTTGTGTGGCGCAGTCATCAAGGTGCATAAGTGCGCCGTTGACTCTGGAAGCCCATATCGATGATGAATGGTGTGCACGCTGACACTTGTTTATGGTTCAGTATTGAAATCCGCAGCAGATTGCAGAAGGGTTGCACTTCCGTCACGTTGAACGATTTTCTTCAGTCGACGTTGGTCCCATTCTTGCAGGATCTTTCTCCAGGATCTTTGATGTTTTACCGGATTCCTCATATTCATGGCACACTGGTGAAATGGTCGTACGGAAAAATCCCCACTTCATCGCTGCCTCGGAGATGTTCCATCGCTTGTGCACCGGATATAAGAGCACGTTCAGAATCAGTTAAATCTTGATAACCTGCCATTGTAACAGCATAACCGATCTAGCAACTGTGCCATACACTTGTTGTCTTATATAGGCACTGCCCGCCTCAGCGCCGTATTCTGCCTGTTTACATATTTCTGTATTTCAAAACACATGCCTACACCAGTTTCCTTGGTGCTTCATTGGTATGTAAAACGTAAGGACGAAAGGAATTCCCGCATTTTGTGTCACTGCAAAATAACATAGCTCGAAGAAACTTGGGCCACACCCACAAAGAACTTGAAACGTCCCCTTTCAACAATTTATACACGACTGTGCTTAACCTGACACACAATATTTTTAGCGCAACGCAATCTGACTATCAAAGATCCCTGCAAAAGAATGTCCCTGAGTAACATGAAACTATACCTTTCAGAAATCACTTGCCTCACAAAAATCTTCATTACTCGAACTACTGCAATACCGCGAGCGCCACTACTGCCAGCTAAATAAAAGATTCAAACTACGGAAGGCACTAACTACTGATAGGGATAGTTAGCAAATGAAAGATATTAATAGAAAACAAACAATGTATTTACCTTAATATCATCATATATCTAGCAGTTCATGACAAATTACAAAACTCCGCCATTTCTCGCCCCACATCCACCACTGCTGACGGCTCACCTCCAACTGTGCAACGCTACGCGCTGTTAACAGCCCAGCTGCCCAACACTACAATGGCAGACAACAATGCAAACTAGCCACAGACTTCACACAGCACAGCTAGCGATTCTCACACAGAGCGCTATGTAACGTTGCCAATAAGAAAACCTAAACAGCCTACTTACATAGCCCCCATGCTTCCCACAAAAAATTTTACAAATTGTTTTGGGCACTGGGCATTACATATTTGTTAAAATTTTTCATAATCGTAATTTCAATAACAAAGAAATCAAATGCACACACTTATTGATACAATGTTGGTCAAAAGCTAAAATTTTCTTACAGTCCATAAAGATAGTCCTGATCATTCATCATAATAGTAATTACAGTTTTTTTTCATAAAGTCTCATTAGTAAAAGAAATTGCACACAGAAGTAGTGGATTTCCATGCAATCTTGAAGAAGTAGTGTTGTCCTTCCAATGGAAAGACAGTGCTGGCTCTAATGGGCCACAATAGAGCAAACCCACAGCAGAGTCATTCGACGTTTTGAAGAATATTGGTAGGTAGGTCATCACAGAGCATACCCATTGTAGTCCTGGTAGAGATTACGATATTGGTGGGCCACCAGAGGTGCAGACCCACTGCAGTCCTTGTAGAAATGATGGTATTGGTGAGTCAGCAAAGACGCAGACCCACTGTAGTCCTTGTAGAGACGGCCAGCAGCCATCTGTTGCAAATGTGCAGGTGCACAATCACCATCGAAGAGTCTTGCGGAGAATATAGCAAGTCCATAAACCACCATATGTCCACTCACAAAAAATTTGTTCGAAATGTCCTTAGAACCAGCAATGCTGCTATCCAGCCTCTTGCTGAATTATTAACACACGTGCAAACACTAACAGTCCCTTCTTCTCACATATTGTCCATATACTATGACCAGCAGAAACGTGTGCGGTGAAATCGAACTTATAAGTTACATAATTTGATGAACTGGTGTCAATTACAATTTTATAACATAAGAATACAATTACAAAGGTACAAAATACATCATTAAAGAACATAACAATACAGATAACATTTGTAGTAATACAGGCTTTACAAAAGAATAGAAATAGACATATACATCAGTGTTACAGGAATTATGACATAAGTAAATAAATAAAATAGTGAGAATAGTTCTTGAATCATTAATTTCACACATGAGCATTGAAACAAAACAGAATTAATAATGTCTATAAACATCTTTACGAAGAAAATAACATAGTATTTGAAAAATTCTACAACATAAATCTTATTAGCTAAACACATAAAGACAGGAAAAAGACATATACGCAAGGGTACACAAACACATAGTGGGATAACACAAGGAAAGGATAGGGTTTGTTTTACTGCAGTATTTTGCAAACAAAACTTTCTTTACTTCTTGGAGATCTCCCTTCATTCATCATTATTCCCAAAAAGTCTTATCTATACCTGCTTTCTGTATTCTATTCATATTTCTTTCAAAATAATTATTTCTGATTGTACAATACTCATTTTGGCCCAAATCTTTTTCATATAACTTCGCAATGCATTCTTTACCTATTCTCCATAGTCAGTTTTTTATATAGTCTACCCCTCTTGAGCTAACTTGAATCTACTGAGCTCAGATGGTAAACTAAGGGATGAGGCAATGCAGCAGCACAAAACAATTAACACAAACAGCAATGATCAAAAATACAAATGGCGATGCAAGCAGCATAAATTACAACTAATATAAGGCAATGAGCAGCAAACAAGAAAAATAAATCAGTAGTAAACTGGCTTAGCAGAGTAACATAAATTAAAATTCAGTAGCACTATGCCTGGCAAACAGCAGAAGCAAAGGTAATAAATTATATCTAAACATGACAAAGCTCAAGCAGAAAAAAATATTACACTAAAGACAACAATGCAGACAAGGGAAATGTATATTCACATCTTAATGTCTATGTAATTTAAGTGGTGCACCACAAAAACTAATTCTACAAAAAAATTACCAAGTACTTGAAAAGAAAATTATGAATGCAGTTCCTGTGAAGGTAAATGTCTTATTGTGCTCTCTCATTTTTTTAAAAAAATTATTATATACTCGATCTGTAGACAGAAAATATTTATATTAGTACATCTATAAAATTTTACTTTAACCAATGCTGCAGTGCCGCTAGAAACTAGATACTAAACAAAATGAGTAAATAAATACATAAAGGCAAGCCATATGGCATTTCTCTCAATTAGCAAGACAATAGCCGTGAAATGTTTCTCATCGTTTCATTAGACATTTTAGTAAATATCATAAATTAAGAGCTCCACAGTGTAATCATGTTTTCAAGTTTGAGGGTGTCGTATTTACGATGCTTTTTACAAAGGAATGTCGATAGCGAGGATAATGGCCTCCCCCTTTTTTTTTTCTACCACCTAATGGCTTTTTCTCAAGGCAGCTGGCACACCTGGCCACTCACAACGAATTACGTCACGGTCATTTACCTTTCTTACTGAAATATTAATGACAGCAGTTTTCGCTACAGTGACAGTCTCATACAAAAATATTTCACAGGTCAAGAATTTGGGTCACAAATCTGTAGAAACAAAATCCTATTGATATAACAGTGTCCAAAAAATTTTCGTTCGCATTGTAATACATTCACGCATTTACATACATTTCATAACTCTTAAAGTACGATTCTTGGTTTCCAACATCCTTTTTCACAAGTCAGAGTCCCTAACCACTACTCATTACTCCTTACCTTATTACACATATATATTCGTCGACACGTCAATCTTGCGACGACACTTCAATATTTCATCATAATAAATACATAGCATAATCAAATAACTCATATAGCATCAGTTTATTGATCATAAACATACCGCAACAGCATAATACACATCATCATCGTAATAATAACATCATAAAACCTCAGCCACATCTCAAAATCGTCGTAGCTTCCTCCAATAATTTCAAAACCTAAAAAAAATCTCTGCTCATTTCAATAGTGTCATCTACCTCAAACATACTTTAAAAATCATGATCTCATACCAAAGATCTCATAGTATCACAATGGTTCCGAAAAATATGAGCATTTCACAAAGTACAGACAAAATACAATTTCATAAGTGTGAAGTTATCCAACTGTGTAATTACGTAAACATCTGTCACTGATGTAGTAATAAAAAAGTTTACCTCTCAGTTAAATGATCAGATAGCTGTGTAATTTGTGTGTTAGAGAAATATGGTACCGATGTGTAAAGTTGTATAAGCAAATACCATATTAGCTAGGGCTCCTTGTGCTTGCCAAACACATGGTACACAAAGTAGACGTGTACCCCCCTGAGGATTAATGAATAATACCCTCAGGTGTTACAGATTACAGCAATGGAATGAAATGTGTCACGGAAAACCTTTATATCATTGTACTTCAAATATCTTTAAAAATAAATGATTTAAGTGCGAAATTAATCACTCAAATGCGTGTCCTGTAGCGCTAAATGTGCGTCTTGCTGTAAGATAATCTCTGTGGAAGTGTCGTAGTTATTGTCCTCCGAAAGCTAAGTTCTGCAGAAGTCAATGTACTTACCTCATGATACACCAAATTTCAAGTAAACCAAAATGTTGCATTAAAATCTCATTAGCAGTACTGGTAAATGTTCTAAGTATGTGAGCCTTATAGTCATTACGTAATCGTGCAACTAACAAGCAAGAATGTACAAATAACAACATTGTGTCGTCTGTTCACTATAACAATGCATTCATAATTTCTGTTGAAATAAGTTCTCTTGGTTCTTGACTGGAATTTAACTTCAAACAGTGTTGCATGTTAACAGTTTCTAAGATTGAAAAAGAGTACTAGTAACGTGAAGTGAAAAATTTTATAGCAAAGACTAAGTTAAAAAGCAGATTATCTCTCAATAAATGGTTTTACATGTGAAATGTCGTGTAACCCTTTGCTCTTCCTAGTACACAGAGTTTCAACTTTAACACAATTATCATGTGGTATACGTCGGTAAAGAAAACTGGAATTTTTCTCAAGGTTAGCGTCTATGTTATTTTTCCCTGAGCCAGCGGCCGCACGTGGTTGCCTGCGGTGCGACTCATTGTCTGTTTCTTTGTTGGCGCGCGTCGTTACTGGGATTAGGAGACCTAACTTCTACAAATTCACTCTGACGAGAAGGCCCTGCCCTGTTTGAATCCCGCCAGATCTGATGCAATTGAGCTCTGTCGTTACGAATATATCGTCTGTCGTCATGTCGGTAGATTCCGTAGTTTCTTCCTTGTCAGTCACGTGGTGGAGAATTTCTCCCTGAATCGTAACTGTGCGCCGAACTGTTGCGGCTGAAGTTATTCTGCCTCCCTTAATAATAATAGTTCTGGTTGCCAAATTGTCTGTTTCTCTGATTGTCTCTGTGATAGTCACTACCGCGGAGAGGTGATCTTTCCCTGTAATTATTACTACTCTGCCAACGATTGTCATACGGGTGGTGTCTGTTTTGGTCACGATATGTGTTGTGAGAATAGCCTTGTCATGTCCAGTTATTATTTCTTTCATCGCGGAATTGTGACAGATGTGACCTGTAATTGTTGTGATCCTGCTTCCGCGTTCCCCGATTGTCAGTGCCAATTTCCAGTTCTTGTAACAGTCCCTGAAAAACCTCAATGTCTTCTTTGCAATGTCCTGCTAAAATAATATGTCGTAAATGTTCAGGTAATTTGATTAAGCAAATGCGGATGAGTTCTGAGGGGCTGTATGGGTTTGACAGGTACTGATTCTTGTGCAACATGTCTTCAAAATATTTCACAAGACTGGAGAATTCAGATTGTTCGAAATGTTTCATCATTATGATGCTATGTTTTACTCGGTCTTGTGTGGCTTGAGACCAATATGCTGAGAGGAAGGCATGATAAAATTCTCCTTCACTGTGACAATCGTGAATGACCGATCGCATTCTTACAGCTGGTTCATTCTCCAAGTAGCCACACATAAATTCTAATCTGTGCTCTAATGACCAGTTGGGAGGAAAACAATGAGAGAATTGATGGAGCCATGCTTGTGGATGAATGTCGTTGCCAGAATTCTTAAATGTTTTGAATTTACGTGTAGTAATGAACAGCTTATAGTCAAAATCATCGTGTCGGCGAGTCGCATGTCGGTCATTGTTACGTCGTGTCGGCGGTTCAATCTCAAAATTCGGTGCACATTCCCAATTTCTCTGATAATTTCCGAAATGCGCTGTGTTATTATTTTGTGGCTGTTCCGTATTTCTATGTCCCTCTTCCTGTATTGGGGCGCGAGTGTCCTCTGAAATACGTAATTCTTGTACTACTTGTGCCAACTGATCTTGCACTTCCCGGATTTCTCTTTTGTACTGTGTATTGATTTGATTTTGATTTTGTTTGAATTTTCTAATTTCTTCATACTCTTCAGTGTCAGTGAAGGCTACAGGTGTTGTGTCATTCAGATCATCATCTACCTTTGTAGATAAGTTAGTGAACTGATCTGAAAGTTCGGCTACTTTATCCGATAGTGAAATTATTTCCTCTGTATGTTTTTCTGAACCAAGTTTCAGAGTGTCCATTTGTGTTGAAATCGTATCTACTGTGTCCTTTAAGTTTTCCTAAGTTTTTGCAAGTTGCGTAACCATATCGGTAGATGCAGCTGAGTCAATTTTAGCTTGCAAGGTCTCATGATTGTCATGAACAATAATTTGCAGTTCTTTTATGGCTGCTTCGTGATTCTGTAATGCATTTTCATGCCGCAAAAAAATAGGTTGAAAATGCTCACAAATTTGTGTTTTTACGTCATTACAGACTTTTTGACATTTCGATTCGATGTTATGTAACTCAGTAGTTAAGTCTTCACGTGTTTGTTCAAGAATTTGTTCCAATGAGTCTAACTTTTGAAGCTGTTGCTGTGTTTGTCTCCGATTTTGTTCCATCGTGTCTAACTTTTGAAGATTTTGTCCCATTTGTTTCTGATTTTGTTCAAGTGTTGTGTCTAACTTTTGTAGCTTTTGTCCCATTTGTTGCATTAACTGTAATAACAATGCACTGGTGTCTGAAACCTGTTCCTCAGTGCTTTTCGGCAGTGAATTTGCACCGGCAACATTGACATTTTGACAAGCAGAAAATGTGTCTTGACTTATTTGAGAAAACGGTGAGGACCCAAAACCTGAATCTGCGGTATTTGCAAGATTGTGTCCTGTCATTACCGATTCCTGAGGAGAGCTGTTGCCGACCGATCGATCGATAATGCTTCCCTGTTCACTATTTGTTTCACTGTCTACGCCATTGTTTGCCGCCCGCTCCATTTCCCTAAGCACTATTACCAAATTACTACTTTGAATGTCTGTTACTTCATTACACAGTGGTGCTGATAAGCTACGCTCGTCGTCACTATTATTTCTCAGTTTACTTTGGAGCCTAGTGTTACGTTTTTCACACGCCATTATTGTCACAATATTTCACACGATAACACAGAAAAGCACAATTTGAAGAGCAAAAATAAGAGAACACATTAACATAGCACTGAAAATAATATCTAGTTAATTGCAAGCGCAGCTGCGAAATACTTGCTACAAATCTACATGCATGCCACAACTGTTTTACTGTACAACAATGAAAGACTGCAACTACAAAAGAGATTCTCTCTACAATTACGCGCTAGCAATAAACAGCAAACTAATTACACAAACTACAAGAAAAAATCAGAAGATTCCAGTGAGGTATCCTCGGCTAAGGGTCGACATATGAAACGTCCCCTTTGAACAATTTATACACGACTGTGCTTAACCTGACGCACAATATTTTTAGCGCAACGCAATCTGACTATCAAAGATCCCTGCAAAAGAATGTCCCTGAGTAACATTAAACTATACCTTTCAGAAATCACTTGCCTCACAAAAATCTTCATTACTCGAACTACTGCAATACCGCGAGCGCCACTACTGCCAGCTAAATAAAAGATTCAAACTACGGAAGGCACTAACTACTGATAGGGATAGTTAGCAAATGAAAGATATTAATAGAAAACAAACAATGTATTTACCTTAATATCATCATATATCTAGTAGTTCATGACAAATTACAAAACTCCGCCATTTCTCTCCCCACATCCACCACCGCTGGCGGCTCACCTCCAACTGCGCAACGCTACGCGCTGTTAACAGCCCAGCTGCCCAACACTACAATGGCAGACAACAATGCAAACTAGCCACAGACTGCACACAGCACAGCCAGCGATTCTCACACAGAGCGCTATGTAACGTTGCCAATAAGAAAACCTAAACAGCCTACTTACAAACTTTTCAGTATAGTACAGAAGATAACTGAAAGAAATACCAGATAAGACGAACAGAAATAACACTTTTATTCAAACACGATAATTACAATGAAATCAACGTGATTCAAGGTGGTACCCTGATCATAGAAAAAGAGAGAGCCTGATTCTTAACAGCGTATGTGGTCAACTGGGACGGCAATGCATGATCTGGAACGTTCCCAATTCTGTCCATAAAGTTGATAAGGAGGACTTCTTGTCGTACGGCGTTCCATTCCTACACAAGCGCGATTGGTAACTGTTGGACAGGCGTTGGTACATGTGAACTGCAGTACGTCTTCCCAACGCATTCCACAGATGCTCGTTGGGATTTAAGTAGGGAAGGGGGAACGGGCAGGCCAGTCCAATCGTGCTCGTTGTACACTACTGGCTATTGAAATTGCTACACCAAGACGTAATATATATGATAAACGGGTATTCATTGGACAAATATATTATACTAGAACCGACATGTGATTACATTTTCACGCAATTTGGGTGCATAGATCCTGAGAAATCAGTATCCAGAATTACCACCTCTGGCCGTAATAACGGCCTCGATACGCCTGGGCATTGAGTCAAACAGAGCTTGGATGGCGTGTACAGGTACAGCTGCCCATGCAGTTTCAACACGATACCACAGTTCATCAAGACTAGTGACTGGCGTATTGTGACGAACCAGTTGCTCGGCCACCATTGACCAGATGTTTTCAATTGGTGAGAGATCTGGAGAATGTACTGGCCAGGGCAGCAGTCGAACATTTTGTGTATCCAGAAAGGCCCGCACAGGACCTGCAACGTGCGGTCGTGCATTATCCTGCTGAAATGTAGGGTTTCGCAGGGATAGCATGAATGGTAGAGCCACGGGTCGTAACACATCTGAAATGTAACGTCCACTGTTCAAAGGGGCGTCAATGCGAACAAGAGGTGACCGAGACGGTAACCAATGGCACCACATACCATCACGCCGGGTGATAGGCAGTATGGCAATGACGAATACACGCTTCCAATGTGCGTTCACTGCGATGCCGCCGAACACGGATGCGACCATCAAGATGCTGTAAACAGAACCTGGATTCATCCGAAAAAATGATGTTTTACCATTCGTGCACCCAGTTTCGTCGTCGAGTACACCATCGCAGGCGCTCCTGTCTGTGATGCAGCGTCAAGGGTAACCGCAGCCGTGGTCTCCGAGCTGATAGTCCATGCTGCTGCAAACGTCGTCGAACTGTTCGTGCAGATGGTTGTCGTCTTGCAAACGTCCCTATCTGTTGGTTCAGGGATCGAGACGTGGCTGCACGATCCGTTACAGCCATGCGTCATCTTTATGGTGTAACAAGTTTAACGGCCAGTAATGTATTTAAGGGGAGAGGGAGGGGGAGGGGCAGGCTAATCCATTTTCCGAACATCATCTTGTCCCAAGAGCTCTTCCACCTGTACTGTTCGATGCGACCGCGCACTTTCACCAATAAAAATGAAATCAGGGCCGAATATATCTCTGAAAAGACGCACTTTGGGAAGAAGCACAGTGTCACAATAACGTTGACCAGTGAGTGTGCCGTGTTCAAAGATTTAGAGATCAGTACGCCCCAGACTCCCCGCATCATAACGCCTGGACCACCATAACTATCATGTTGACAATGTTGGACGCACCCTCATGCGGCGAGAGATAGGAATACGTCATGTACCCAGCAACATTGTGGAACCCTGTTAAGAACCGTTTGTAGTGGTCCTGGGGCCCATCATGAATCGTGATGACTTCAGCGTAATTATGCTTTCCAATAAAAGTGTCATTTCTGTTCGTCTCATTGCCGATTTCCTTCAGTTACCTTCTGTACTGTGCTGTATCAGTTCTTTGTTTGAATGATCCAAGTATCATGGAGCTATGTTACTTGGCAGCGACATATAATGCGAATATTACTTTCCTACTTACGTTTTGCACACCGGTGTGTACACCTCGTGTCTGTTGTAAAAGTCGTTAGGTGCAATTTCTCAGGTGTTTCGGCAGATATTTCCAATTTCGTTTTTGCAATCCGTAGCTGGAATCAGCCCAAACAAATACAGCTCTTCCCGTCTTTCATGCAATGCTCAGTGTCAGCGGAAAGCGCCAGTTTCTTACCCACTACAAACAAAATGATTCTAAAGAGGAAATTTACGTCTCCATTCGATAGAGCGATCCCAAATTAGACTAGGAGATATTCTTATAATCGATATGTATTAACAGCGACAGTAAACCACGAAGAATAACCAAAACTCAAAGAGCGACTTGTGTGCCGCTGTGGCCTGCGCCAACTACTAGCGCATGCAGCAGCGCCACTCAGTCGCTACTGGAGTTCTGCTTGTTCTTCATGTTTTATTGACGCTGTTAATACATATATTAGGTCTACAAATTTGCTTCCCCCGTTTTGCAATAGAGGGCAGTTGCGGCAAGAGGGGTTCAGGTGGTTAGTCATAGGTGTAACACAATAAGCTTAGGCATCTGTAAACGTAATCCCCACAAAAGACGCCCAGTTATTCCGCCACGGGATTCGTATACTATCCGAAAGATGGGGGAATGTAGTGGCCAGCGATGGGCAATACTATGAATCATAATTTGTTTGTAAGTTTTTTGCAATAAAGCCACGAACTTCGAGAAAAAACTGCGGAAGCAAAGTTTTAGACCTAGTAGATAAAACGAATATCGTACTAGACAAATTTACAACTGCTGTACCGAATTCCGCTTCAAAAATCGTTTTGCTTGTAACGGGAAACAAAGCGACGCTTTCCGGTTGTATATATATATATATATATATATATATATATATATATATATATATATATATATATATATATATTTATATACTGGGGATCGCATGAAAGGCGTGAAGAACGGTATTTGTTTGGGCTGACTTCAGCTATACATTTCAGAAAATATGTTCCAAATATCTGCCGAAATACCAGAGAAAATGTGCTGACGACTCTCAGGAGGGACCTGCTTTGCAATTACGTAAATTGTGAAAAGTAATGGTCCTGCAACTATCGTTTGGTGCACGTCTTTCTTCGTCTTTTGTGAGTTACATCCCATGCCACTTGAAGTCAGTACTCATAGTCTTGTAACGACATTCTGAACGTATTTGCGTAATTTCAGGGTGCAGTTCATTCGTTTTCAGGTCTTTCTTTATCTTCCTTATAATTACGTACATGATGAAAAGTAATAGACCTGCAACACTCGCTTGGTGTACGTCGTGATTCGTCTTTTGTGCCTTATATCCCATATCCCTTGAGGTCGACCCTCATTGCCTTGTTACGCCATTTTCAACGTATTTGTATCGTTTCAGGGTGCAGTTCCATCGTTTCCAGGTCTTTCTTTATTATCCTAATTTTTCTATTCGGTAGGCGTCCGTGGTCTCTTTTACGTTCTTTTATGTCACGTACTGTTCGTGTCATATAGTTTGGTTCTTGGCGCATGGTTCAAATGGCTCTGAGCACTATGGAACTTAACAGCTGAGGTCATCAGTCCCCTAGAACTTAGAACTACTTAAACCTAAGTGACCTAAGTACAGCACACACATCAATGCCCGAGGCAGGATTCGAACCTGCGACCGTAGCGGTCGCGCGGTTCCAGACTGAAGCGCCTAGAACCCCTCGGCCACTCCGGCCGGCTCATGGCGCATGTCATGCCCATGCTAGCGTAGGTGATTCTGTGGGGAATTCCCCACAATGTTTACCTCCTTCAACGAGCTTCGGTTGTGGTCGTTTGCTACACTATATTTCAGAGTCACTCCTCCAGACCAGCATAGTATCGTTGGCTCTGTAAACTGAACCTTCTAGTTGTCTCGTTTGTGCGTACTCCATCATTTTAGATTAAGTTTAAAATGGTAACATGCCAGTAACATAGTATTTAAATTATCTTTGCTTTTTCTGCGATTTGGATTTCAAAACTGAACTTCGCCTCTGAACATTACAGTAGGACAGAACAATTACCTTATTAAGGCATCATTAATCACTTCTTTCACTTTACCTTCCAATAAATAAAAAAACGAGAGTTATTATTCTTTCTTAATAACATTCTTTCATATTTAAGCAACGAAACTCGAATGTTTCACAACAGGAATAATAAACAGATTGGCAATGTAAAGTTTCTCATACAACACTTATTCCTGAAATAAAATCCTCTTAAAGCCGCTAGATAATGGATCACAATGTTTCAAAACATGAACGAAAATAAAATGACGATCTTAATCATATGGTTCGTCTAGATGCTGGGAAACTGTTTTCGCCGTCGTCGAAAATACTACGTATATATACTACGTGATCAAAAAGATCCGGACACCCCCAAAGACATACGTTTTTCATATTAGGTAAATTGTGCTGCCACCTACTGCTAGGTACTCCATATCAGCTACCTCAGTAGTCATTAGACATCATGAGAGAGCAGAATCGGGCACTCCGCGGAACTCACGGACTTCGAACGTGGCAGGTGATTGGGTGTCGCTTGTGTCATACGTCTGTACGCGAGATTTCCACACTCCTAAACATTCCTTGGTCTACTGTTTCCGATCTGATAGTGCAGCGGAAACGTGAAGGGACACGTACAGCACAAAAGCGTATAGGCCGACCTCGTCTGTTGACTGACAGAGACCGCCGACAGTTGAAGAGGGTCGTAATGAGTAATAGGCAGACATCTATCCAGACCATCACACTGGAATTCCAAACTGCATCAGGATCCACTGCAAGTGCTATGACAGGTAGACATGAGGTGAGAAAACTTGGATTTCATGATCGAGCGGCTTCTCATAAGCCACACATAAAGCCGGTAACTGCCAAACGACGCCTCACTTGGTGTAAGGAGCGTAAACATTGGACAACTGAACAGTAGAAAAACATTGTGTGGAGTGACGAATCACGTTACACAATGTGGCGATCCGATGGCAGGGTGTGTGTATGGCGAATGCCCGGTGAACGTCATCTGCCAGAGTGTGTAGTGCCAACAGTAAAATTCGGAGACGGTGGTGTTATGGTGTGGTCGTGTTTTTCATGGAGGGGGCTTGCATCCCTTGTTGTTTTGCTTGGCACTATCACAGCACAGGCGTACATTTATGTTTTAAGCACCTTCTTGCTTCCCACTATTAAATAGCAATTGGGGGATCGCGACTGCATCTTTCAACACGATCAAGCACCTGTTCATAATGCACGGCCTGTTGCGGAGTGTTTACACTACAATAACATCCCTGTAATGGTCTGGCTTCCACAGAGTCCTGACCTGAATCCTATCGAACACCTCTGGGATGTTCTGGAATGACGACTTCGTGCCAGGCCTCACCGACCGACATCGATAGCTCTCCTTAGTGCAGCACTCCGTGAAGAATGGGCTGCCATTCCCCAAGAAACCTTCCAGCACCTGATTGAATGTATGTCTGCGAGAGTTGAAGCTGTCAACAAGGCTAAGGGTGGGCCGGCCAACATCATACTGAATGCTAGCATTACCGACGGAGGGCGCCACGATCTTGTAAGCCATTTTCAGCCAGGTGTCCGGATATATATATATATATATATATATATATATATATATATATATATATATATATATATATATATATTCAATTTACAAATGACACTTTCGTGTGTAAAGAGAAAAAAAATTATTTAATATTTACAGTAATCAAATTTGGTATAATTGTTAAGTAGCACATGTGTTATAGTGTCAAAGTACGAGTGATTATATGTTATTATTCTATATAATTAAAATGCCTAAAGAGACAGCATTTAACGCTGTCACGTGTTAGCAAAACCTGCTGTTCCGGCAGAGAGACAGTCTACAGAGCTTTGTAAAACAAACTAAGGGACGTAAATAGACTGCTGTTGATTTGAGTTGCCTGTTATTCTTATCTCGAATGCCAGTAGCGAGAGTTACTTAAGATGCATATGACAGCAAATTGCATTAATGATACAATACCACAATACTTTTCCAAATGAGATAAGCAGATTCCTAGCAAATATATGCAAATTACCGAAGAGCACTCATGCAGAGTGTGAATATAGATTCTCTTATAAGCGCTTCATATCAGCTACCATTATTTCAGGCCTTTATTGCAGCTAAGCGATAAATATGCAACCTTGCAGCCCGCTGAGGAAAAACAGGTGAACAAATATCGAGTGACGGAAGTGAAGCCGACCAAACGGCTTTGTCTACTGATGACGAGATAAACAGAAGGAGAAAAAAACAACAACAGGCATCGGAGGCCAATCTCTGTCACATAACTTGCCGAGGCTCCATGCGGGTAGGACGCAAGAGAGAATACTGTCGACCTGTCAGACCTCCTGCGACTTCTAGTCAAGCGCTTTCCGTTCTTGTTTGCTGCTCTGCCTCAGTCCACTAGAACTAACCGTAAAGGGAGCAGGAGGTATGTTTTGATGATTATTTATCTTTTTAATAATAACTTCCATTACATACGTAACACTTCTTCATCGATGAAAAATGAAATGAAGTCGCATGCTTCTTTACAGAGCGTAGGGAAACGATGCGGGAGACCCGCACCGCTTTACTAGGCAAGGTCCTAGTGGAGGTGGTTTGCCATTGTCTTCCTCCGACCGTGATGGGATGAATAATGATGATGAAAAGGACACAACAACACCCAGTCATCTTGAGGCAGAAAAAAATCCCTGACCCCGCCGTGAATCGAACCCGGGCCCCCGTGTTTGGAAAGCGAGAACGCTACCGCGAGACCACGAGCAGCGGACCTTCATCCATGAAACACCTCATCAAATCATTTTTCTGCTATCCATCGACTATGCAAACAATTAATCAGTTTTCCTAACCGAGTCGTCGCTTATTGAAACAGCCAAATCCTTCATACAATGTAGCTTTCACGGACAGTGTGTACTTTATTTGAAATTTTGGGGCCGTAGATATTTCAAAAAAGTGTTCCCTGATGTTTCGTCTCCGACTGTGGGGATTATCTTCGGATATGAAACGGCTACTCACACCATATATCATCTTAGTCATCATCATCATCATTATCGTAGTCGTCATCATCTACATCATGGGTTGGACCCACTGACCAGTTCCGTCTCCTTCAAAACTGAACAAGTTTTCTCTTCATAGGGCTTGCTAAACATCTTTTGCCTCTTGGTTTATATTGTTCCACTGTTTTAGTGATTCTTGGATCCGACGTACGGGTTCTCTGTTCTTTTCATCTTAACTGATATTGTTTTATTTTGTCAATTATATTTTGGATATTCAGCTCAGCTCGAATGTCATCATTTCTCTTTTTATCCATTAAGTATTTCCAGTCATGTATCTAAGGAAGTCCATTTCATATGCTTCTATTCTCTTCTCATCTTTCTTCATAAAGGTTCAGTTGTGGCAGCCATAGAGCAGTGCAAGTTGTGGTGTGCGTAATGTAAGACCTTCGGTACACACACCATCAGATTATTTGACTTGTCGCACTAACGAAGTAGGTGAGTGTCAGCAATATGTCTCGTGGTCTTATCGTGGCATGTTTATCTTCTGCCGTTAGGTCAGACGATAGAAATGCCACTTGAACGCCTAGAGTAGCAGATTGACCAACTTTAAACAGAACTTGATTAATTTTCACACACATTTATTAAAATAATAATAATATATATATTACGTTACTTGATTCTGGATGCTGTTTACAATTGACAATCTGAAGCTCCTTTGGTCTTGGTACGTTAATCTTATTCTCACATATCTCTGATACTTGACAAAGTGTCTATACATTTCTCTTCATAGCTATGTACAGGAATATGATAATCCTATTAGGTGCAGACTGAAACTTGACTATAGACTGGTACAGACAAATGCAGACTAATGCAGACTGATGCAGACTGACTAATCGGACGTCTGTACACTCGTTATAATACCTCGAGCGTTCAGGTATCACTGCGCGAGTGTGATCCGCGAGGAGAAATGCTTCTACGTTAGCAGCAATCTCATTGGCTGCGTTACATATTAATACTTGGATCGGCGGAAGCAGAATTTGGTCCGTCTCTAAGACAGCGCCATCTCGTAGTGCGGAGATGGACGAGCGCTGCGCGCTGACTACGCGGAACGATGTGCACAACACAAGTAAAGCCATAATCTCGTAGAATTTCTGTAAAACATCTCTACGGACTTCCTTCCTCAGGGTTCTAGGTACGAGTGTAATTCCATAGAAATAGTTAAATGTATCTGACTTACTTCATATTTCATTATTTGCCCCGTATATAGTACTCCACCCAAAATATTTTAATGTATTAACTTGCTGTATGATCTGTTTGTCACTTTCGATCTTCACTGGCATATGTCCTAAAAATGCCATTGATTTTGTCTTCGCAGTGAGAAGGTTCAAATTATATTATCAGGCTATTTTATTTAAATTAAAAACACATTCTTGTATGTCGGTTTAATTCTGCCTAATAAATATTTGGTTACCAGCAATTAGCTGTATACTAATATACACATCATTAATATTAAAATCTTTTACTGTCCACACTCAAGTTTTCCTTAATTCGTCAATATACACTCCTGGAAATGGAAAAAAGAACACATTGACACCGGTGTGTCAGACCCACCATACTTGCTCCGGACACTGCGAGAGGGCTGTACAAGCAATGATCACACGCACGGCACAGCGGACACACCAGGAACCGCGGTGTTGGCCGTCGAATGGCGCTAGCTGCGCAGCATTTGTGCACCGCCGCCGTCAGTGTCACCCAGTTTGCCGTGGCATACGGAGCTCCATCGCAGTCTTTAACACTGGTAGCATGCCGCGACAGCGTGGACGTGAACCGTATGTGCAGTTGACGGACTTTGAGCGAGGGCGTATAGTGGGCATACGGGAGGCCGGGTGGACGTACCGCCGAATTGCTCAACACGTGGGGCGTGAGGTCTCCACAGTACATCGATGTTGTCGCCAGTGGTCGGCGGAAGGTGCACGTGCCCGTCGACCTGGGACCGGACCGCAGCGACGCATGGATGCACGCCAAGACCGTAGGATCCTACGCAGTGCCGTAGGGGACTGCACCGCCACTTCCCAGCAAATTAGGGACACTGTTGCTCCTGGCGTATCGGCGAGGACCATTCGCAACCGTCTCCATGAAGCTGGGCTACGGTCCCGCACACCGTTAGGCCGTCTTCCGCTCACGCCCCAACATCGTGCAGCCCGCCTCCAGTGGTGTCGCGACAGGCGTGAATGGAGGGACGAATGGAGACGTGTCGTCTTCAGCGATGAGAGTCGCTTCTGCCTTGGTGCCAATGATGGTCGTATGCGTGTTTGGCGCCGTGCAGGTGAGCGCCACAATCAGGACTGCATACGACCGACGCACACAGGGCCAACACCCGGCATCATGGTGTGGGGAGCGATCTCCTATACTGGCCGTACACCACTGGTGATCGTCGAAGGGACACTGAATAGTGCACGGTACATCCAAACCGTCATCGAACCCATCGTTCTACCATTCTTAGACCGGCAAGGGAACTTGCTGTTCCAACAGGACAATGCACGTCCGCATGTATCCCGTGCCACCTAACGTGCTCTAGAAGGTGTAAGTCAACTACCCTGGCCAGCAAGATCTCCGGATCTGTCCCCCATTGAGCATGTTTGGGACTGGATGAAGCGTCGTCTCACGCGGTCTGCACGTCCAGCACGAACGCTGGTCCAACTGAGGCGCCAGGTGGAAATGGCATGGCAAGCCGTTCCACAGGACTACATCCAGCATCTCTACGATCGTCTCCATGGGAAAATAGCAGCCTGCATTGCTGCGAAAGGTGGATATACACTGTACTAGTGCCGACATTGTGCATGCTCTGTTGCCTGTGTCTATGTGCCTGTGGTTCTGTCAGTGTGATCATGTGATGTATCTGACCCCAGGAATGTGTCAATAAAGTTTCCCCTTCCTGGGACAATGAATTCACGGTGTTCTTATTTCAATTTCCAGGAGTGTATGTATTAAAAACTCCTTGGTTTATTTCAACTATATTATGTCTGTCGTTTTATCTTCGAAGATTCTCCTGCAGTTGGAGACAAAACTTCAGGGATTAGTGTTTTGATATACTGACCAGCCTCCCAGACCCGAAGTTTTAGCCGAAGATGTCAAATCATTATTGCGACTAAACAGAGAATACTCATAGACGCTGAGAAACTGACAACTTTTTTAATCGGTGAGCTGGAGCTTTCTTCCCATAAAAACAGCGGTTAACTAACGGGTTTTGATCTCGGACGAATGGTTTTAAGCACCACGGTGCTTTCAGCACTACTTCCTGAAAGGTAATTCTATGAAAGTCAAGCGCCACTCACTTCAACACACGCCCATCACAGTGAAAAACACGGCGACAGGAAATATTCGATACAAAACACGTATGTCTTCATTCTCAAACACACGTTTGCAGTTCTCGAACTGTCGAAAAAACACAGTAAAACAGAGTTTTTGTCACCTATAACACTGCAACTCATTTAGCAAAATGAGTGACTTGCAATTTTTAACTCTGTGATACTGAAAAACACTCTACAAATTACAGGTCCTGACATCTTTCATTTGGTTTTATAAATGCCCTCGTTCCTTTAAACTCAGACTATGTAAGTGGTCTATAAATAAAACGTCTTACTCCTTTTACTAGCCGCTTACTAAAAGGATTATTCATGACTTTTTTTTATTTTTGAGGCCACTATAGCTACCCGAACATTTGCTGTTTTTGTTGTTAGTTTCTTTTTTTTTTTCAGTTTTTAAATTTCTCTTTTGTGGTTATTTACGCAGACTTTCACATTCCTTGAATAAAAAACCATACTTGTGTCATCGGTTGTTCAACTGTATGTTTATTCTCTACCTGTTTCAGTTATCAAAACCGTATTCATAGGAAAAAACCAGGGTACAGCAATGGATCAAAAATACATTTGCGTCAGATATGACTAACATTTGTAGACATAAATGTCACAACAGTCTATCTGGACACAGTGCATATTAACGTGCTGTATCTTGGCACAGTTACAGTAATGTACTCATGGAGAAAACCCCACACTTAATACCACCTTATCACTGTCAAAGGTACAAATGCCAGCACTTGCAACGTACGTCCTCAATTATTTGCTGGGTGTATTCCAATCTCTGTCTTCCTCTGCAGTTTTTCCCTCCTACACATACCTCTGTTACCATGGAAGTCATTCCCTGATGTCTCTTCTCTTTGTCAATGTTTTGCACATATTCCTTTCCTCTTCGATTCTGCGCAGAACGTCCTTATTCCTCACTTTATCAGTCAAACTAATTTTCAACATTCGTCTATAGCACCACATTTCAAATTCTTCAATCCCTCCTGTTCCGATTTTCACACCGTCCATGTTTCACTACCTTAAAATGCTGTGCTCCAAACGTACATTCTTAGAAATTGCTTCTTCAAATTAAGGCCATTGTTTGGTACCAGTATATTTCTCTGGTCCAGGAATGCCCTCTTTCCCAGAGTTAGTCTGCGTTTGGTGTCCCATTGCTCCGTCCGTCGTTGGTTATTTTGCTGCCTAGGTAGTAGAATTCCTTAACTTCATCTACTTCGTGACCATCAATCCTGATGTTCTTAACCACAGCCAGCAGATACGGCCAGATAATCTTACCGTAACTGATGCGTAGAGACGTGAGTTGTGTACAGTCCCGATGGCTGCCACCGCCACTCGTCAGACAATGCACAGTACTGATCACTGTTGTATCTTATCGGGGACTCTCCTAAGTATCCAGTCTCAAATACGAACGAATGTGCTCTTCCAAATCCCACCCCAGTAACTAAATCTCTACCGCGACTCCTGTCCCCGCTCTGAGCAGAGACCACCCCACAAAACATAATCCTCCACGCGCAGAAAGATCCACCAAACTCTGGCCACTGTGGCCACTGTGGCCTGCTGCTGACTCCGCAGACCTAGACTCACAAGTAACTTTTAATGTTCCACATGCGAAAGTTCCCAGTCAGAACAGAGAAGGTTAAAGTAAAGGAAAAGTTGGCTGGACGTCTACAATCACTGATGGCAACATTGGAATCGGCAACAAGTGTAAATCGAGCGACAGAAACGTTATTGCAGTTTTGACTAACGGAACTTACAGAAAAAAAACGAGGTGTGTCAGGCTGGGAGCGGGCTGACGCCTCTCGTTATTTTTTTTAATAAAATAAAAAAGAAAAAAAAACAGCAAAACCTCGTATTACATCCACATCCATTAGGTAACAGTCGTCTACGTGGAGTTGCTGCAATATCCCAGGCAGCTCGTGTTGGAGAGTTTACCATATAGATAACTGCTAAATACACCACACACATCCTTCTTTAACATTACCGAGCGGCCCTTGTGTAACTGTTCCTGGCAGTGCACTAACACACAGCTAGCCCCATCTGGCAGCAACCTGATACATATGTGCGGCCGGCGTCTCTGTAATATGAGAAGTAATGCAAGTGCAAGTTTGAACGCATTTCGACTTGTCTGGACTTTTCTGACTAAGCATGCATACACATCGTAGCACAATTTCCCTGACGTCACATAAATATGGCCTCCCCTATCATCTTCTGCTCCCTCCTGGCCGTGGCCTCCCCTCTCATCCTCTGCCTGCCTCCTCGCCAGTGAAATAGGAAGAAATTGCCCCATTCCACATGCCGCCCTGTACTATGCTATCTGGTACTGTGATGCAGCAGCACTACTGAGTCGCTACTGGAGTACTGGCTATTCTCCGTATTTTACTGTCCCTGTAAATACACATCGCTAAACTGAATATCGCAGTAGAGTAACTTGGGAATGTTCTGTTGAATGCACACGTAAAATTCCGCTTTAAAAATAATTTTGTTTACTATGAAATGCATTTGCAAATTGCAATTACGATATTACATCAGCTATATCATTTACTATACCCTTAAGAAAATTTGTGGCGGACTGGGACTCGAAACCGGAAGTCCCTATTACACTGATGGACAAAAATGCAACACCAAAAAATGACTAATGTAGAGGAAAGAAATTTCTGGAATACATTTGTCTAGGTAACATATTTAAGTGATTAACACTGGAAGATCACAGGTTAATGCAAGCGCGAGATAAGTAAGTGCAGATGTGAAATGCTGGTACATTAATAACCGGTGTAGCCACAAACATACAGATGTGCATGCATTGTGTTTTACAGGTGCCGTATATCGTTTGGAGTGATGGAGTCCCATGCCTGCTGAACTTGGTCGGTCAATACAGGGACAGTTAACGCTGTTTGCGGATGACGCTGGAGTTGCATCCGATGATGTCCCATATGTACTCGACTGGAGACAGATCTGGCGATCGAGCAGGCCAAGGCTACATACCAACCCTGTGTAGAACAAGTAGGGGTAAAAGTCTCTGTCGCCTTGAAGGCATTCTTTACTAACATCAACTCACCGAGTCCAATCTCAAATGTAGCTAACGCCCAAGACCGTTGCACCGTGTATTTAAAGTAAACCTGATTTGCATCCTCATAGTTGCGTTACTAGTGTCACTCTTATGCCACTGGCGCAAAATTTGAACAGACATAATCTTTCTGATGTAGAAACACGCTTACCAACTTTAATTTATCTCTCAAATCTCCTTCTTGGTGTTGCGATTTTTTTCAGTCTTTCTATATGAACAGCTTGTGGGTGAAGTTGACAATACCTCCAAAACTACCCACTGCCAAGTACAGGTTTTGTTTGTGTCTGGTGCTATTCTTACACCCCTATTGTGTGCTACAGCAGCTGTATGGTAGTAACTGTTATGGCTGAGGAAAAGTGAGAGAAATGGCCGCTGTAGGACATTGGTAATCTCCAGAATATCTACTCTTTCGCATCAGTGTATTATTCAGGGGCAAAAATTCGACATTATTCTACAATTTTGTCGAGGTTTAACCAATATTCTCGAACTTTAGTGAATGTTTTCGAATGTTCTAAAATATTTCGGGGGGATAGTACTTGTAATCGGCACATATCACATTGATCCGCACTCTAGCAAAATCACCTTCAAAACGCATTGAGAAACACAGCAAAGACAGAGCAACAAGTTATTATAAAAGAGTATACACTTACAGGAGGAAACTAGATAATCGAAGGGTGACAGCGAGAACAAATAGTTTTAACAGCAAAATATGAGCTAGATAGATAAATCAGCGAATGCAGAATATAACACCAGGGGAAGAAAAATATTTAAATCACTGATATATTTATGATTACAAGCGAAAGCTTAATTTCCCAAAATCATACCTAATTCGCTCAACGTTCCCAGTACACGCTCGAAATAAAGCTTCTAAGCAACATCATAGGAGCGATTATATCAGCCGGAAAAACAAAAGGCAAGTCAGTATTCATACTACGAATACCACTCACTTTAACTACTTACGATTCAGCTTCATAAGGCTGCAATCTTCTGTGAGATTCGTGCGCAATACGACTGTCAAGAAAGTATTAGGACAAACATCCGAATGTTGTTCAGTGAGTTTAAAAGAATGGAGTTTGTCGCATAGAGAACTCCACGTAGCTTGTTTGTGTGTTGGACCACCACCATCTTTTAACCAAAATCAAAACACAAAATGTGAGTTATTACAATATGCTTCGAACGTTTTAGATACTGTACAAATGAGATGATTGGTTGCAATTTTTTTCCAATTCAAGAAACAGATGCGGAGGGAAGACAGAGCAATGTGTCTCCTTTTCAGTTAGTACCCATATAAATGAGAAATCCATAATTTCAGTTGCGGAGCATGGAGCAGAAATTCTGGATCGCCAATTAATCTTCGGTTGTAACGTGCGTCTTATCAGACGTAAATATAATATAAAAATGAAAATGCTACATACTGTTCTTACTTTCAATGCGAAAGTCATTCACTGTCGTATTTCAGGATAAGTCATCAAGCTAAAAAAAATGTCTAGATTCAAAAAGCGTGTAAGACGAATTATTTATGCTGTGAGTCCAAGAACGTCTTGCAGAAGTTTGTTGAAAGAACTGACTGTTGCTGCTCAGGATATTCATTACTTAATGAAATTTGTCATAAATGATACGTCTCTGAGACCAGCAACTCTGCACGCGGAATAATAAGAAAATAAAGAGAAGGAGAAAACGGAAGGAACCGAAAAAATTATTGCATAATTTAAGGCGCAATATTGCGAGAGAGTCCCTTTGTTACAATTCATATCGCGATTCATCGAAGAAGCTCGATTTCCCTGGGACTTAAAAAAGAATTATGAATCATGTAATTTATTACCTATGTCGATAACTTATTTCTAGCACACCCACAGGAGAATTAACATTTTCTGCTGGACAATTATCGAGTGAGAGCTCAAATTCTCGATATCAAAGTCGCTCTCTTGGTGACAGAACAAATGCAGACTACTTTGGTCGTTATAGGCAGTGATATTTGATAGAACGTATAGCTGTTGCCGATGGCTGAAGGTTCTTTCGCGATCGATGCTCTGCAGCGTCAAACAGATATTTATCATCCTTTCTTGCATTGTTACGCTGACAGGCAAGTAAAAACAGTGACTCGCCATCAATCAAAGCCTTCCGCAAACTAAGAGTACGACAGCGAGCAATGGAGCAAAATAAGTTTTGATGCAATCAAATTATACTTGCGTTTGAGGAGTGATACTTGCTGTTTTTTCCAATCACAGAATAGTAACGACCCCATATAGAGGATGGAGTTGCTCGATAATGAAGATGAGTGCTTCTGGTCAGATTTAGTGAAAAATTCGAACTGAACCACCAATTTAAGGATGACATTCAGGACAAATGGATAAGGCTGTTCTTGGGAGAGTCTTGTCGTTGATAGTACAGGGCCAGCGGTGTTCTCGCTGTGATTTCCGTACGCGTCATACACCTTGCCCTGTTACCAGAGCAAACCGTCTAAGGCGATTTCTTTAAGTGAGGCAGTCTGCGAAGCCTCACGCCGAGCTGGGATTTGTAAGGGTTCACTTAATCTTCTTACATTTCTGCAGACATGTCCTACGGTCAGGCTTTCTTGAGGGCCACAGGGCGGTAGGGCTGTCGGGTAGAGGTGGAGGGGAAACGAGAGAGGTGATTGTCAAAATCCGCTTACAAAATAGGACGATCAAAGAGTGTTTACTATTTGGCCTTAGCGTATTCTGCAGACCACAGACAGAAGCGGAATTTCCTGTACATCTTCACTGACTTCAGTAACTCGAAGCAAGGCATGCGTTATGGGACTATACTGCGTGATGTAAAATCCTGTGCAGTGTTCCTAAGAATACGTAAATAATTATTTAAAAGCAAAAGACGGGTGTAAACAGTGCATTCTTTAATCTAAAATATTGAAGTCTGTAAAGAGATTACACGTAAGTAAACAAACCTGCTGCCATTTCGATCTAGTTTCCGGGCTGTACTGTATACCAGCAAACTGATACGTCATGGAGATATTTTCGTAAGTGAACGAGTACAGTCCACTGGCGATCTATAACGATAAAAGAGGCAATCACATGTACAGTAAAATAGAACATTACTACATCAAAAAGAAAGCTGAAGTAGCCGCTACGCTCTGCAGTAAGTGTGTCTACACCTATTCTTTCGTTCTGTTATTCCCACAAACACAAGAACGTTTCACAGCATAGCCAGCTAGCCGCAGCCTCGGCTGTTAGAAACTTTGCCATCAGCTGTGTAGTGGATCAAAAATACTTTTTCATCAGATATGACCCAACCAAATTTAGAACATATATAACCGTCATAACAGTCTGCCTGAACACAGTCCACGTAAACAGCCCTTGGAACAGTTAGATGTAATGTACTGAGATGAAGACTGATGACTCAAAAAAAAAAATGGTTAAGAACGAGTGAAGTTAGGCGTTACTTTGTCACTCTCTTAAATTCATCGAGGTTCAACGTGACTAGGCAAGTGGGAGTAGTTGAGTGATTCGTTTCCACTCTGTGTTTGGTATCATCTTACAACAATTGTCTAACCACTAGAGGCCACGTATCCTTCAGTTAAGCTAGGTTATTATTTCTGAACTCCATGATTCCTTTCACGAGCACGATGCCAAGTTGACATGTGTTTGTTATAACTCATTTATTTGTTCTGCTTAACTGTTGCTTTTATTGTGTGCTCAGTTAAGAAAAAAAAATGGAAATTTGAGGTAAGTTCCTATTGGACCAAACTGCTGAGGTCATCAGTCCCTAGGCTTGCACACTACTTAATCTAACTTAATCTACCTTACGCTAAGGACAACATACACACCAATGCCCCAGGATGGAGTCGAATCTCCGACGGGGGGAGCCGCGCGAACTGTGACAAGGTGCCTTAGACCACGTGGCTACCACGCGCGCCTCAGTTAAGATTCATGTTAATGATACGTTTGATGTATGCACACTGAGAATCTACATCGACGTGATTACTATTCACAAAAAAGTGCCTGGCAGAGGGTCCAATGAACCCCCTTCAAGCTGTCTCTCTACCGTTCCATTCTCGAACGGAGCGCGGGAAAAACGAGCACTTAAACGTTTCTGTGTGAGCCCTGATTCCTCTTATTTTATCATAATGATCATTTCTCCCTATGTAGGTGGGTGCCAACAGAATCTTTTCGCAATCGGAGGAGAAAACTGGTGATTGCAATTCCATGAGAAGATTCCGTCGCAACGAAAAACGCCTTTGTTTTAATGGTTGCCACTCCAATTCACGTGTAATGTCTGTGGAACTATCTCCCCTATTTCGAGATAACACAAAACGAACCGCCCTTCTTTGTACTTTTTCGATTTCATCCGTCAGTCCTTTATGATGCGGATCCCACGCCGCACAGCAGTACTCCTGAACAGGGCGGATAAGCGTGGTGTAAGCAGTCTCTTTAGTAGACCTGTTGCACCTTCTAAGTGTTCTGCCAGTGAATCGCGGTCTTTGGTTTGCTCTACCCACAACATTATCTGTGTGATCGTTCCAATTTAGGTTATTTGTAATTGTAATCCCTAAGTATTTAGTTGAATTTACAGCCTTCAGATTTGTGTGACTTATCACGTAATCGAAATTTAGCTGATTTCTTTTAGTACTCATGTCAATAGCTTCACACTTTTCCTTATTCAGGGTGAACTGACACTTTTTGCACCATACAGATATCTTATCTAAATCATTTTGCAAGTCGTTTTGGTCATCTGACGACTTTACAAGACCGTAAATGACAGCATCATCTGCAAACAATCTAAGATGGCTTCTAAGATTGTCTCTTATATCTTTAATGTAGATCAGGAACATTAGAGGGCCCATAACACTTCCTTGGGGAACGCCGGATATTACTTCTGTTTTACTCGATAACTTTACGTCTATTAGTACGAACTGTGTCCTTTCTCATAGGAAATCACGAATCCAGTCGCACAACTGAGGCGAAATTGCGTAGGCACGCAGTTTGGTTAGAAGATGCTTGTAAGCAACGGTGTCGAAAGCATTCTGAAAATCTAAAAATATGGATTCAGTTTGAAATCCCCTGTCGATAGCACTTATTACTTCATGAGTATAAAGAGCTAATTGTGTTTCAGTAGAACGATATTTTCTGAATCCGTGCTGACTATGTGTCAATAAATCGTTTACTTCGAGGTACTTCATAATGTTCGAATACAGCATATGTTCCAAAACATTCCTGCAAATCGATGTTAGTGATATGGGCCTGAAATTCAACGGATTACTCCTACTTCCCTTTTTGGGTATTGGTGTGACTTCAGAAATTTTCCAGTCTTTAGGTGTGGATCTTTATATGAGCGAGCGGTTGTATATAATTGCTAAATATGTATCAGCATACTCTGAAAGGAACTTGACTGGCATACAACCTAGACCGGATGCCTGGCTTTCATTAAGTGATTAAAGCTGCTTTGCTACACCGTACATATCTACTTTCATATTTCTCATCTTGCCAGTTGTTCTTGATTGGAATTCAGGAATATTTACTTCGTCTTCTTTGGCGAAGGAGTTTCGGAAAACCGTGTTTAATAACATTGCTTTAGTGGCACTGTCGTCAGTGACTGCACCGTTGTTATCGCACAGTGAAGGTATTGACTGCGTCTTGCCCCTGGTGTGCTTTATGTATGAACAGAATACCTTTAGGTTTTCTGCCAGATTTCGAGACAGAGTTTCGCTGTGGAAATTATTAAAAGCATCTCGCGTTAAAGTACGCGCTATATTTCGAACTTCTGTAAAACTTTGCCAGCCTTGTGGATTTTGCGTTCTTTTAAATTTGGCATGCTTTTTTCGCTGCTTCTGCAACAGCAATCCGACCCGTATCGTATACCACGGTGGATCAATACCACCACTTATTAATGTATGTGGTATATATTTCTCAATTGCTGTCAATACTATGTCTCTGAAATCATTCCACAACTTTTCTACGCTTACACGATCAGATCGGAAAGAGTGAAGACTGTCTCTTATAAAGGCGTTATGAGCATTTTTAACAGCTTTTTTAAATAGATATACTTTGCGTTTCTTTTTGATGATTGTAAGTGTTACGGCATTCAGCCTAGCAGCAACTCACTATTTGTCCAGGATTATTTGTTGCTAAGAGGCAACTTGTACGCTTTCGCAACCATTTACGCTTCGAGTGGGCTCATGAACTAACTGTTCAAAATCTGAGAAAGCATTCAGTACAACTTCGGATGACGTTTTTTGCCTGCTGCCTTTTTAAACGTATAATGTTTCCAGCATATCGAGGGTAGATTGAAGTCACCACCGACTGTAACTGTATGACTGGGTACCGGTACCTATTTGAAATGAGACTCAGGTTTTCTTTGAACTGTTCAGCAACTATATATTCTGAGTTGGGGGCGGGGGCGGTAAAACTATACAATTAATAGCTTAGTCCGATTGTGACGTATAATCTCTAACCATACTATTTCGCAGGAACCATCCAATTTCACTACAAGACAAGCTACTTCTGACAGCAACAAATACTCCACCGCCAACTGTATATAATCTATCCTTTCTGAACATTGGTAGTTCGTTTGATAAAATTGCGGCTGAACTTATTTCCGGCTTTAGCCAGCTTTCTGTACCTATAACTATTTGATTATCAGTACTTTCTATTAGGGCTTGGAGCTCTGGTCCTTTCCCAACACAAAAAAATGGTTCAAATGGCTCTGAGCACTATGGGACTTAACAGCTGTGGTCATCAGTCTCCTAGAACTTAGAACTACTTAAACCTAACTAACCTAAGGACATCACACACATCCATGCCCGAGGCAGGATTCGAACCTGCGACCGTAGCAGTCGCGCGGTTCCGGACTGCGCGCCTAGAACCGCGAGACCACCGCGGCCGGCCTTTCCCAACACAGCTACGACAATTTACAACTACAATACCGATCGTTTCTAGAACTAACTTACCGTGTTTCATCTGTCCCCATTTAGACGGAAGCTCTCTCTGTGGTTCCCTGGGACCCCCTAATCTAAAAAACCACCCCAGTCACTTCCACACAGCCCCCGCAACCCGTGTAGGCGCCTCCTGTGTGTAATGGACTCCTGACCTATTAAGCGGAACCCGGAAACCCACCACCCGATGGCGCAAATCAAGGAATCTTCAACCCACACGGTCACAGAACCGCTTGAGCCTCTGATTCAGACCCTCCACTCGGCTCTGCACCAAAGGACCACAGTCGGTTCTATCGACGATGCTGCAGATGGTAAGCTCCGCCTTAATGTCGCACACAAGACTGGCAGTCTTTACCATTTCCGCTAGCCGCCCGAAACCAGAGAGAATCTCCTCCGATCCAAAGTGACACACGTCATGGTACACAAATGAGCCACCACCTGCAGTTGGCTGCACCCTGCACTCTTCATGGCATCCGGAAGCACCCTTTCCACATCCGGAATGACTCCAGCCGGAATGCACACAGAGTGCACGCTGGCTCCCTTCCCCTCCTTGGCAGCCATGTTCCTAAAAGGCCCCATTACGCGCCTAACTTTGGAGCTCCCAACTACCAGCAAACCCACCCTCTGCGAATGCTCAGGCGTTGCGGGCCGAGAAGCTTCCTCTGAAACAGGGTGGACGACTGCATCCGTCTGAGAGATCTCGTCAGCCACAGATAACGTCCGAAACCTGTTCGTCAAACGAACCGGGGAGGCCCTACGATCGGTTGCCTGCCAGACTTTGGAAAGATCTCCCACACGACCACGGGTGAGGGGTTAGCCTTAGTACAGGCAGTACCCGGGGCGGACACAGCAGTGGACCGATCGGAGGACACGTGGGACGTGCTCGACGTCCCTCGCATCCCCGCGTCCGACCCCCCACAGTGATGCCCTTTGGCAGCAGCCTCAAGCTGTGTGACGGAAGCCTACGCAGGTGTGAGCGAAGGGTCACCAGTTCAGCTCTCATCTGTACCCAGTAATCACAGTTCCTATCCATTACTGCAGTCGCTCCTGTTTGAAGCTCTTAAAATATGTAATAAACGAACTGTGTACTCACCACAGCACGAATTCGTAGTGCTCTCTCAATAACGGTCTAAACGACATTGAACTACACTAACCAAAACAAACGAGAGCCAATACGATACGAGGGTCGATAACAACGGCGGTACTATACGCTACGCTTTTACTAAAAAAATGTTTGTGCCTAGTAAGCACCTAACACGCAAGAAATTACAAAAATAATCCAGCAACTACACAGGTACCTGTGAATAAGTTGCTGCTGTTGGAAGCTCGTAAAAATATATAAGACGAACGGTGTACTCGCCTTATTAGCAGCATGAACACGAGGTGCTCTATCTCTGACAGTTTGTCCCTCGCCTTATTAGCAGCATGAACACGAGGTGCTCTATTTCTGACAGTCTGTCCCACACTCATTGAGTTTAATATACATGGATGCCGATTTTAATTTAGTAGTTAGTGCCCCGCTGGTGGCCGAGCGGTTCTGGGGCTACAGTCTGGGACCGCGCAACCGCTACGGTCGCAGGTTCGAATCCTGCCTCGGGCATGGATGTGTGTGTTGTCCTTAGGTTAGTTAGGTTTAAGTAGTTCTAAGTTCTAGGGGACTGATGACCTCAGAAGCTAAGTCCCATAGTGCTCAGAGCCATTTGAACATCGGACTGTGGCAGGTTTTGACAAATGCTACAACCAATTTAAATATGGGATTACACTGTGAGCTGTAATTTAAGTTAAACTCACACTTAATGTATAGCTCTTGGTGTCACTAGCGTATCTGCTTCAGCCATAACTTAGACGGAGATGACAGGAATCATTGCAATGCGATATGCACATATACAGATGGCGGTAGTATTGTGTACACAAGGTATGAAAAGTCAGTGTATTAGCTGAGCTGTCACTTCTGTTCAGGTTTCCAACGTGATTATAGCCGCACAACAGGAATAAGCAGACATTGCACGCGGGCTGGTAGTTGGAGCTAGACGCATGGCACATTCCATGTCGGAAATCAGTAGGGAATTCAATATTCACAGACCCATAGTGTCAAGAGTGTGCCAGGAAAATCAAATTTCAGGCATTACCTCTCAATAGGGACAAAGCAGTGACCGACCGCCTTCACTTAACAACCGAGAGCAGTGGCGTTTGCGTGTAGTTGTCAGTGCTAACAGACAAGCAACACTGCGTGAAATAGTCGCAGACATCAATGTGTTCGTTAGGACAGTGCGGCGAAATATTCCGTTAATGGACTATGGCAGCAGACGACCTAACGAGGGCCTTTGCTAACAGCACGACATGGCCTACAGCGTCTCGCCAGGGCTCGTGACCAAAGCGGTTGGACTCTAGACGCCTGGAAAAACGTGGCCTGGTCATATGAGTCCCGAATCAGTTGGTAAGAGGTAATGGTAGGGTTCTAATGTGGCGCAGACCCCATGAACCTATGACCCAGGTTGTCAACAAGGTACTTTTCAAACCTGTGATGACTCCATAATGATGTAGGGTCTGTTTACACGGAATGAACTGGATTCTCTGGTCCAACTGAACCGATTCTTGCTTAGAAATGATTATTTTTGTCTACTTGCAGCCCCACTGCAGCCATTCTTGGTCCAACACAATTTGAGATGCGACAATAAAGTGATGAGACTGATTTTCTTTGCAATATGTGGGAACCCTGCAGGCTTGTGTAGGCACAGTATCTTTTGCCTTGGTCTATAAACTGCTTCTTGTCCAAGCGGCACATTGATGCAACTGCTCAGTCGTGAGTTGTGCTGTAACAAGTTAACACGTGTTCGTGTCTCTCGTCACGGATGTGGAACCGCATAATATCTGTTAGAGCAAATGGAAATCAATCCAGAATTGTTGAGCCTTGTTATCATTGGTGATGAAAGTTGGTTTTTTCAGTACGGTCCAGAGACAAAACGCCAAAGTTCGCAATCGTGCTCAAAGGGATCATCCAGACCAAAAAATGCTCGCATGTCTTAGTCAAAAGTGAAATCCATGCTTGTGTGCTTCTTCTAGTCCAAGGGAATTGTTCATAAAGAGTGGGTGCCTCCTGGACAGACAGTTAACAAATATTACTACAAAGAAATTTTAGGAAGACTTCCTAAAACAGTTCTTCGTGTCCGTGCCAACATTGATGATAATTGGATTCTGCATCATGATAATGCACCATCCCGTACTGCTCTGTCAGTACAGCAATTTTTAACCTAAAAACAAATTTCAGTACTACCACAGCCACGTTATTCACCAGATATCGCTCTGTGCGACTTTTTTCTGCTTCGAGGAGTCAAAACGGCGGTCAAGGAACACCATTTTCAAACAACACAAAATGTCCAAAAAGCTGTGACGGGGGTCCTGGAGGGTATTACAGAAGATGAGTTCCACAAATGTTACTATCAATGGCAGAAACGCTGGAAAATGTGTGTGCAATCAGAAGGGAACTACGTTGAAGGAGACAACACTAAACTTCACTAGAACGGTAAGCAACATTTTTTTTTTACATCAGTCTCATTACTTTACTGTCGCACCTCGTATTAGAGGGTATCCCATGGCTTTAGTTACCACAGAAGGTAACTGCGGTCTTGTTTCTGTACGTTTGCAAACAGTTCTGCTATTCGCGGCTAGAAGACTCTGGCATCGTTTTACTTTCTTGCATACCTAGTAGCCGAGCAAATGAAAAATAAAATAAAAATGAGCATGCGTTTCATTCCCATAGCTTCTGGATATTCCATCAAATGAAACATTATTTTTTTAAAGAGAAAATATCTGCATATACCGATTTGCAAATGTACTCTCATTTCAATTGAATTTCACAAATAGTCTTCCGAAAAAGACCAGAAAAGTGTTAATAAACAAGTTGCGGATATTACAGGGGACTTGGCTGGTTATAAGTTAGACGAATATTGTTAGCGATGTATGTTTCTTTTCATTTTGTCTGAATGGAATCCCACTGGTATAAGGCGGTAATCAGGAGTGTGATAAATTTTTACATAGTTCATTTGTAAAAGCGGGCCTGAAGACCATTATAAAATAAACTGTTTCACTAAATTAGGCAGGGAGTTGATCGGCGTCAATCAGATACGGCTCCTTTGCCTACAGTTGTGCAAATACGTCGACTAGCGGGATCATGTACGTAGCGTGACCAAGAGCACGTGGTGGAGGCATGAAGGTGCCTTCGCGGAGTGCCCTCGGTTACCAAAACAGTTGAAAAGGATTGATGTAAGTTAAAGAAATTGCAAAGAAAAGAAAATCTAGGGAAATTCAAAATGAACATAGCGATTACGAACGAACATAACTATTTAACACATAGTGATACATCGATAAGAATTATAGAGAGCGTGAAGCTCAAAATTTCGATCGTTGCGCAAGCGCAGTGAATGGCAAGCAGGCGCATTCGCGGTGATGCATAAATGGAAAGTAACGTACTGACGGCATTCTGAGAGTTAGATGTTGACACTTGTGGTCTGTCTTCATAATGCAGAGAAGCTTTCGTCAGTGACACAATCAAGCACCTCCAGATTCCAACAACATCCGCAGATGGCATCGGCAATTTGTGTAAACTGGGTGTTTATGCAGAGGAAAAGGTAACGGATATATTTTTCTTCACTCGGCAAAGTGTTTCAGTAAATATTTACCTGGATATGACTGAATAATGGCTTAGCTCACAGCTTATTACAAAAAGTAGCATCCCCACATTCGGGTATGGAGTTTCGCACATTATTAAATCAATGTCTTCCTAACCGTCGGATCGCTCACACAGGACGTGACACCGCTGTGTTTTGCTCTTAAACACCTAGATGTGCGAACCTGATTCTCATGGATTTCTTTTTATGGTGGTATTGGTATCTGAAAAGCGCATGTACCACCCTTGCTGAAAATCATTCCAGATCTCAAAATGCATGTTTCTCACACGCTCGTGTAGGTCGCTCAGAACGTATGGATTGAAACGGGTTAGTATGATCAAGGCTAGTCGTATGGGTCAATTAAAAAGTATGCAAAAAATTATTTTCTTTTAAAACCTCTCTAAGCCGTATTGGTATATCGAAATACATTAAACAGTTTTAGCCTTCTACAACCTCTATATTCATTTTGATTTGCCCTGTATATGCAAAAACTTTGCCAGGCGAAGGAAGAAAGTACTGGATCTTATTTAACGATATACGGGTTTAATTATTTGACAAATGAGAGGGAAAACAAGAACAAAGTGACAGAGTACGAGAAAGGTCGGAGTGCGAATGTTTAGGGTAGCAAATACGATGAGATGAAGAGATTCATATGGTTCATATGGCTCTGAGCACTATGGGACTCAACATCTGTGGTCATCAGTCCCCTAGATGTTAGAGCTACTTAAACCTAATTAAACTAAGGACATCACACACATCCATGCCCGAGGCAGGATTCGAACCTGCGACCGTAGCGGTCGCGCTATTCCAGACTGAAGCGCCTAGAACCGCTCGGCCACTCCGGTCGGCTGAAGAGATTCGTACAGGATTCAAAAACTCGATGTGCAGCCAGTCAGTCGAAACAGGATGGTTTGTAGGAAAGTTCCTACTTGCTTCTGACAATCATGGACGTTGCTATTTTTAAACTGTTGATCTACGTATTAGTTCTATTAAGATAACGGGCGCGACGGTGACCCTTTATGTAACGGTTAGTGTTTTTGTGGCAGATGTGCGACATAAATAGATAGACAAGAAAAGAACATCTGTGAGGAACACTTGTACTGCAGAGCTAGAAGTAACGAAACAAATCGGCAGTCACGACAAATCCTTGAGAACCAGATCAATCTGACGCAAGCGCTAGCAGCATTGTGTACACTCTGGTCCACAAGCCTACTGCTGTCTCTTAAAATCCAAACGAAAATAATTCACTTGTAAAATCTACATTTTTTGAGAACATGCGCAACCAAATGACGAACGTAATTACTTCAGTCAAAAGAAGAGCAAGTCACTCATAGTAATTAACTTTTAAATATACTCTGATTAGATCAAAAAGCAAAAAAGGAAAGCGGAAAGTTGGAAGGAGTATATAGAGGGTCTATACAAGGGAGATGTACTTGAAGGAAATATTATGGAGATGGAAGAGGACGTAGATGAAGATGAAATGGGAGATACGATACTGTGTGAAGAATTTGACACAGCGCTGAAAGATCTAAGTCGAAATAAGGCCCCGAGAGGTGAGAACATTCCGTTAGAACTGCTGATAGCCTTTGAAGAGACAGCCCCGACAAAACTCCTCCATCTGGTGAACAAGTTGCATCAGATAGCCGAAATACCCTCATACTTCAAGGAGAATATAATAATTCCAATTCAAAAGAAAGCAGGTGCTGACAGTATCATTTCTGTGACATTCTCTACCATATTTCTCGATAATACAAAACGTGGTGCCTTTCTTTGAACTTTTTGATGTACTTCGTCAGTCGCATCTGGTAAGGATCCCACACCTTGCAGCAGTATTCTAAAAGAGGACGGACAAGCGTAGTGTAGGCAGTCTCCTTAGTAGGTGTGTTACATTTTCTAAGTGTCCGACCAATAAAACGCAGTCTTTGGTTAACCTTCCCCACAACATTTTCTATGTGTTCCTTCCAGTTTAAGTTGTTTGTAACTGTAATACCTAGGTATTTAGTTGAATTTACGGCTTTTAGATTACACTGTTTTATCGTCTAACCGAAGTCTAAGAGTTCCTTTTTAGCACTCTTTTCGCTATTTTGGGGCCTACTTCCACTTTTCGCACCATGCAAAAATCTTTTCTAAATTGTTTTGCAGTTTGTTTTGATCTTCTGATGACTTTATTAGTCGGTAAACAGCAGCGTCATCTGCAAACAACCGAAGACGGCTGCTCAGATTGTCTCCAAAACTGTTTATATAGATGAGGAAGAGCAAAGGGCCTATAACACTACCTTGGGGAACGCCAGAAATCACTTCTGTTTTACTCGATGACTTTCCGTCAATTACTACGAACTGTGACCCCTCTGACAGGAAATCACAAATCCAGTCACATAACTGAGACGATATTCCATAAGCACGCAATTTCACTACGAGCCGCTTGTGTGGTACAGTGTCCCCCATAAAAATTTAATCACAGACGGCTGCACATGGTCTTCAACTAGCTGAACATAACAATTTCGAGTAATTACCGTTTCAGTTGGACCAGAGGACCCAGTCCAATCCGTGTAGACGTAGCCCACACCATTATGGAGCTACCACCAGCTTGCACAATGCTTTGTTGACAACTTAGACCCATGGCTTCGTGGGGTCTGGCCACACTTGAGCCCTACCATCAGCTCTTACTAACTGTAACCGGGACTCATCTGACCAGGCCACGCCGGCCGGAGTGGCCGTGCGGTTCTAGGCGCTGCAGTCTGGAGCTGAGCGACCGCTACGGTCGCAGGTTCGAATCCTGCCTCGGGCATGGATGTGTGTGCTGTCCTTAGGTTAGTTAGGTTTAATTAGTTCTAAGTTCTAGGCGAATGATGACCTCAGAAGTTAAGTCTCATAGTGCTCAGAGCCATTTGAACCGTTTGACGAGGCCACGGTTTTCCAGTCGTCTAGGTCCATCCGATATGCTTATGAGCGCAGGGGAGGCGCTGCGGGCGATTTCGTGCTCCTAGCAAAGGTACTCGCGTCAGTAGTCTTTTGCAATAGCCCATTAACGCCAAATTGCGCCGCACTTTCCTAATGGATTCGTTCGTCGTACGTCCCACATTGATTTCTGCTGTTATTTCACACAATGTCGCGTGTCTGTCAACAATGACACCTCTACGCAAATGGCGTTGCTCTCGGTCGTTAACTGAAGGCCGTCGGCCATTGCGTTGTCCGTGGTGAGAGGTAATATGGTATTCTCGGCAGACGCTTGACAGTGTGGATCTGGGAATATTGAATTCCATAACGATTTCCGAAACAAATGCCCCATGTGTCTCTTCGCACTACCATTCTGAATTCAAAGTCGGTTAACTTCTGTCATGCGGCTATAATCACTTGGGAAACCTTTCCATACACTACTGGCCATTAAAATTGCTACACCACGAAGATGACGTGCTTCAGACGCGAAATTTAACCGACAGGAAGAAGATACTTTGATGTGCAAATGATTAGCTTTTCAGAGCATTCACACGAGGTTGGCGCCGGTGGCGACACCTACAACGTGCTGACATGAGGAAAGTTTCCGACCGATTTCACATACACAAACGGCAGTTGACCGGCGTTGCCCGGTGAAACGTTGTTGTGATGTCTCGTGTAATGAGGAGAAATGCGTACCATCAAGTTTCCGACTTCGATAAAGGTCGGATTGTAGCCTATCACGGTTGCGGTTTATCGTATCGCGACATTGCTGCTCGCGTTGGTCGAGATCCAATGACTGTTAGCAGAATATGGAATCGGTGGGTTCATCAGGGTAATACGGAACGCCGTGCTGGATCCCAACGGCCTCGTATCACTAGCAGTCGAGATGACAGGCATCTTATCCGCATGGCTGTAACGGATCGTGCAGCCACGTCTCGATCCCTGTGTCAACAGATGGGGACATTTGCAAGACAACAACCATCCGCACGAACAGTGCGACCACGTTTGCAGCAGCATGGACTATCAGCTCGGAGACCATGGCTGCGGTTACCCTTGACGCAGCATCATAGACAGGAGCGCCTGCGATGGTGTACTCAATGACGAACGTGGGTGCACGAATGGCAAAACATCATTTTTTCGGACGAATACAGGTTCCGTTTGATGGTCGCATCCGTGTTTGGCGACATCGCGGTGAACGCATATTGGAAGCGTGTATTCGCCGTCGCCATACTGGCGTATCACCCGGCGTGATGGTATGGGGTGCCATTGGTTACACGTTTCGGTCACCTCTTGTTCGCATTGACGGCACTTTGAACAGTGGTAGTTACATTTCAGATGTGTTACGACCCGTGGCTCTACCCTTCATTCGAGCCCTGCGAGAACATTTCAGCAGGATAGTGCACGACCGCATGTTGCAAGCCCTGTATGGGCCTTTCTGGATACAGAAAATGTTCGACTGCTGCCCTGACCAGCACATTCTCCAGATCTCTCACCAATTGAAAACGTCTGGTCAATAGTGGCCGAGCAACTGGCTCGTCACAATACGCCAGTTACTACTCTTAATGAACTGTGGAATCTTGTTGAAGCTCCATGGGCAGATGCACCTGTACACGCCATCCAAGCTCTGTTTGACTCAATGTCCAGGCGCATCAATGCCGTCATTACGGCCAGAGGTGGTTGTTCTTGGTACTGATTTCCCAGGATCTATTAACTCAAATTGGGTGAAAATGTAATCACATGTCAATTGTAGTATAAAATATTTGTCCAATGAAATACCCGTTTATCATCTGCATTTCTTCGTGGTGTAGCATTTTTAATGGCGAGCAGTGTATTAAACACCTGATCACAATTGACAGCTCCGTCAATGCACTGATTTTTATACCTAGTATATACGATACTACCCCCATCTGTATAAGTGTATATCGCTAGCCCATGACTTCTGTCTCCTCAGTGTATACTGTTCAAAAATCACAAGATGAGGTATACTTGGAAAAGGCTAGATGGTGCAGGAAGAAAGCAGCTAGTGATATGTGTTTCCTTAGTCGTATCACACTTTCACAGTATATCTTAAATACCATAAAAGAGGAAGCAGGATGTAATCATGGTTGGTAGCCACACTTTATAATTAAGACACTTTATTGGCATTACTCCTTAATAAAATAATTTGAGAATTAGAACTTTTGGATGAGACACTAGATAAAACTTTGAAAATACAATTGGAAACACAACGTACTCAGTACTCTAACAAACAATTCCAAATTAAGAAAAGGGGGTAACTGACAAACTTGAGAACTTCAAACTCCCATATAGGACTTCCTTCAAAATAGGTCTAATGAAACAATTACAGGTAAAATGTGACTTAATAACACTTGAGCACTTCTAACATTCTGCGTGGTGTCTGTTTGTTCTATATCGTGTCTCCCTACCACTTATTCTTTGTTTTTATAAGGAGAAAATAAGTAAAATATAGCTGTGGGTACCGGGCGTGAGTCGTGCTTCGGTAGCTCAGTTGGTAGAGCACTTGCCCGCGAAAGGCAAAGGTCCCGAGTTCGAGTCTCGGTCGGGCACACAGTTTTAATCTGCCAGGAAGTTTCATATCAGCGCACACTCCGCTGCAGAGTGAAAATCTCATTCTGGAAACATCCCCCAGGCTGTGGCTAAGCCATGTCTCCGCTATATCCTTTCTTTCAGGAGTGCTAGTTCTGCAAGGTTCGCAGGAGAACTTCTGTAAAGTTTGGAAGGTAGGAGACGAGATACTGGCAGAAGTAAAGCTGTGGGTACCGGGCGTGAGTCGTGCTTCGGTAGCTCAGTTGGTAGAGCACTTGCCCGCGAAAGGCAAAGGTCCCGAGTTCGAGTCTCGGTCGGGCACACAGTTTTAATCTGCCAGGAAGTTTCATATCAGCGCACACTCCGCTGCAGAGTGAAAATCTCATTCTGGAAACATCCCCCAGGCTGTGGCTAAGCCATGTCTCCGCTATATCCTTTCTTTCAGGAGTGCTAGTTCTGCAAGGTTCGCAGGAGAACTTCTGTAAAGTTTGGAAGGTAGGAGACGAGATACTGGCAGAAGTAAAGCTGTGGGTACCGGGCGTGAGTCGTGCTTCGGTAGCTCAGTTGGTAGAGCACTTGCCCGCGAAAGGCAAAGGTCCCGAGTTCGAGTCTCGGTCGGGCACACAGTTTTAATCTGCCAGGAAGTTTCAAGTAAAATATAGTTATTCTTTTATTTTTATGAGGAGAAAATAAGTGGCATATAGTTTTAGTGTTTATTATGCCTCACCTTTGTTCTTTATATACTGTCCATTTCAGAACTAATGACTTATTTTTATCGATAGTATACTTTTTACTGAAGTCCATAGTCAATGACTGTTATTTTGTAGTTTATTAGCTGTCTGGTGTGCTTAACTTATTTAGTTTTTCACACGTTTCTTTTGCACAATTCCTACATCACATAATTTGATTTCACACATTCACACAATCCTATGAATGTTTAAGCATGAGGTTGGCGAATGTTTTTTGCACGAAGGTGATGGACTAGAGCGAGATGGATGTGGGCAAGTATTTGATGTACAGCTTCGTTCGTTGTTCCTTGTTGGCTTTGCAAGTATGTGTTGCTGTTGTGGAGGTCCCATAATGGAATGGAGCTGTGAGTGCAGAATCTCGTGGTTTGCTGGCTTTGTATGCGTGAAAGTCATCGTTATGTGTCCCTAAAAGCGGTGGTTTTTCGTTGAAATACTTCGCAGGCGACTAGTTTACAATAGGATAGGGATTTGGGAAGGTATGTCGTCTATTCTTCACCCATCTTCTTCCTTGGTCTCAATCTTGCGAATCTTCAACTTCTGTTCTTCCTGCTTTTTCTCTCCTTCTTACTTGCTTCTTGGTTCTTCTCTGGGCAGGATATGGAAATATTTATTGATAACTAGTCGCTTTGAAGTTCTCCTCTTAGTAACAGTTTGATAAATTGTTTGGGCATGTCATTTCTACTTTGTGGACGTTTTCTTCAGTTTCGTGCATCAGCGTGCTGTTTAATAGCGGTAGTGCGACTTTTACACATATTTTTTGCCAGTGGTGGCTTGCCCAAGCGGTCTTCTCGTCGGGACAATTTTTGCTGGCTCTGCTGAGTGGGGGCATCCCGGGGTTTACGAGCAGTGAATGTCCTTGTCAGTCCCGGCACCGGTCCCTTCAGCAGTAGATTTACAAGCGCCCTTTGTTGGTCTCACTCTCCTTTCCCTTCTGTCGACGCTTCTGCCTTGTAGGAATCGTGTCTTGCTAATTACGTCCTTTTCTTTCTTGATCTATCTCTCATTGCAACTTGTGGGTCATTGCATCTCGTCCTTGCTGGAGTTTTTACAATGGTTGTTACAAAAAGTTTTACTTATAATCATCTAACATATGTCTAGTACCTACATTGTTTTACGCCTTTAAAAAAGCTTTACAAATTTCGGCATGTTACAATTCTAAGATATTTTGAGTCTTAACTTATACAAGAAACCTCAAATTGGTTTTTTTTTATGTGTAGTGTCGTGGTGTATAGCATTTTAGTATTTCATGCCGTTAGACTATCTACGCTTTATCCCTTCACCTTAATCTATGGTACTATTGGTGTTATTTTTGTTTTTGTTTTTATTGAAACTACTTTCTTTTTCCCACATTCCTCTCTCTTCATTCTTCTTTCTCCTGACGATCTTATCTGCAACATAATCTTGAAATATTGTGCTGATTATTTACCAGTAATAAAATTAATCTTCAAACTTGTACTGAAAGTGTTTAATACTGCCAGTCTTAGGTAATAATACCTCTGCTTTATCTCGTAAAATACCCTCTAATCCTCTTTTACTGTGTTCCGAAATACCTTGAACTTCTTGCAATTTTTCGTCGATTTCTTTATGGACTTCTAACATGAGTTGAGGCGATTCCCCCTTTTGTGCATACCATTCTAATTCTTCATCCTCTTTATCTCGCATCATTCTTAATTGTTTGTTTATAACTGGTATTTCTTCTGATTTTAGCTTTTGCTCCAAGAGAAGTGTGACATTCCCGAATGTTACGCTACCTTTCCCCATATCTATTATCGCTCGTCTCTCATTTAAAAAATCTGCACCTATAATCAACTCTACAGTTAGTTTAGGTATTATCACGAAGTTGGCTTCGATCTTTTGACCTTGGCACGAAAGAGTTAATCTTGTTTGTCTCGTAACTTCCGCAGCATTGTTTCTAATAGGACCTCTTACTTTAATCTTACGTGTTTTCAGAACTGGCAATTCCTCATTAGCATTACACTGCATGAATAAATTTTCTGAGATTGCAGTCAGTTCACTTCCGCTATCAATTACAATATTGACTGAGATATGCTTTACCATGGCCTTCACAATTGGTTGAATTTGAAAGGGTTGGTTCTGTTCTTCTTCTTGCATCAACGAATCCTCCACTGAATCATACATGAGTCTTTTTAGGAATTTCCCTTGTGAATTCGAACTTTCTGTAGGATAAGCTTCGACTGCTACTTCTCTCTCTTTTATTTCCTCTTCTCTATTTCTTCCTTCATTTACGCTTTCTTCAACATCCTCTACTTTTTCCTCATCCTCGTCTATCTTCTCCTTCTTCGTCGCTACTTCCACTTAATCGCATATAAATGTTCTAATTATCGCTTCATAACTTCCTTCATTATATACATTGGGTTGTGTGCCCACTCGTAACTTATTTTCAACTTCTGTCGACTGCGCAATATCCTCATTGAATTCGCTTTCCCTGGTTTCCATCTCAAATAGCTCTGCAATACTCATTACTTCGTCCTTTCCTCCTACATTCGTTGTGCATGCCTCTGGTAATTCATCTTCCTCGTCAGTATTCTCCCAATTAATTTTGTCCCAACATGATATTGTTATTTTCTTGTCTTCGTTTCATCTGGTCCCTGCGGATTTGTTTCTTCCTTCTTCTCTTCTCGTGATAAGATTTTTACTTCTCTGTTCAAGGTGCTGCAATTGTCCTGGGTCGGTGCGTCATTCTCCTTGGCATGGGCGCTTAGCTGTCAATTCGAACGTTTATCGTGGTTTGGTGGTCTTACCTCCACCTCTTCTATCTGTATTCTCTTTTCTCGTTCAGCTTGTTGATAGTGGTTTCTTTGTTGATAATTTGTCGGTCTATTGGTTCTCCAGTACCCGTTCAGGTTGTCGTTATTCCCTCTGTAATAGTAGTTGCCGTTCCTGGGTGAATTGTAGTTATTGCCATAATCTCTTCTAAATCCATAACCGGTTCTTTGTTGAAATCTGTTGTCGTTTGTTTCGTAATTATTGTTTCTTCGTACTGTGTCTTGTGGATTCCACTGCTTTTTGCTTTCGTTTTCACGTGCGCATCGTCTTTTTCTTGCGTCATCTTCCGAAAATATGAACTCTAGTTCCCTTAGAATACCTTTAAATGCTTCCACGTCATTGCCTCCGCGACCTACTAATGATTGCTGGTATTTCAATGGTAGCTTCATCGCGCGTAATTTAATCAACTCTCCGTCACTGTATGGTACATCTAAGCATTGATTTTTTTTTTACCATTAATTCGAAAAATTTCACGGGACTCTTCTCTCCCGAATTTTCAAAATATGGGTTCTGTAATAATTCGTACTTCACTCTGTTCTGTGCTTCGCTGGACCAATATCGTGAGAGAAACGTCTCTCTGAAATCTTCGTACGATCTGCATGTCGCTGCAACATTCTGCATGGTTTCTGCGACTGTTCTTGACATGTGTGCACATATAAAGTCTAATTTGTGTGCTAGCGTCCAGTGTTCTGGTAATCCTACTCGGAATTGATCAATAAAAGTTCGTGGATGTTATGAGTTTCCTTCTCGAAAGTGTTGAAATTTTCTGACTGTGAGGAAATGATCGTTGTCGTACTTCGTCATAGTTCCATATGAAATTCGCGATTCTTCGCCACTTTTGTTTCTGAACATTTCTCCCGTCGTTCTTTACGGTTGTGGTAGATACATTGGATATTGTCCACTGTAACTGTCACCTACCCTTGCGTAGTATCGTTGGAGTGGTATGCAATAATTTTCTTCCATCTGTTGTGAACGTGTAGCTGAATGCATTGCACTGTACTCTTCGCGACCTGGCTTTCCATTGTCATGTATTGGTTGGGTATCTTGTCTGGCTAACCTTATTGCTTCATTGAACGATCCAATCTGTCTTGAAACATACATTTGTGGTTCTGTATGTTTTTGTGATGACGTTTGTTCATCAAGAATTTCGAAACGTGTTTGTTGCTGTGCAGGCTGTCTGATTTCACGTATGTTACTTTCCGCCTGTGATTGGAATCGCAAATGCGTAATATCTTCGTTAATTGCTTGTTTTTCCGGTGCTGTTACAGATACGGATGTGGTTGTAGACTCTGTGCTTGTTCGATCCTGTTCACTACGCTCTTCAATGGTTTGCAACAACTCTGTTCGCAATTTCTGAAATTGTCGCTTCGTTTGCGCTTCTATTTTGACTATGCGGTTATCATATCTTTTCACGGCTGCTTTTGTGATACGTTTGTGTAACACACTGTTTTCAACAATTTCACGAGCTGTAGCTGCTGCTTGTCTAGTAATTATGTTTATCTGTTTCTCTAGTTTCTTCACTTCTCCCTGGGTGTTGTTACGTAATGTTTTGATCTCGTCCTGAATGTCATTACGCAATGTTTGTACGTCCACTTGTACCTTGTCAATGTCTGTTCTCAATTGATTGTGACCTGTTATGAAGTTTCCTATCACTTCAAATGGTTCGAATGGCTCTGAGCACTATGGGACTCAACTGCTGTGGTCATCAGTCCCCTAGAACTTAGAACTACTTAAACCTAACTAACCTAAGGACATCACACACATCCATGCCCGAGGCAGGATTCGAACCTGCGACCGTAGCAGCAGCGCGGCTCCGGACTGGAGCGCCTAGAACCGCACGGCCTCCTACCACTTCTCGAGATTCTTTTGCCTCGTCTTCAATATGACTGAGGTGTAATTGAATTTTTTTGTTTTGTTCTTTAATCTCACGCATTTGTCTCGTGGTTTCTGCATTTTGTTTCGTCATTTCTGCATTCTGAATTTTAATTTGGTTCGCAATTTCTTTATTTTGTCTTATCATGGTTTCCGTCATTAATTGTAATAATTCTGCCAGATTGGTGGGTGCTATTGCGTTTTCTTCCGACGTCCTACGCTCTATGTTTTCGCCCAAGTGCTGGTTTGCAACCGATTGCTTTGAACTGTGCTGTGACACGTTTCTGCTCGCATTCCTTGCACTCTGTGGTGAGGGAGCTCTGATTACTTGTACTATGGGTTCTACGTATTCAAGACGCAAGTTATAATCCTCATCGACTGCTCCTCTGTCGTGTGCTGACTTACGTTTTCTATGCCTTGACGTACATTATCCTCGTTATGGTGCGTTATATGTCCTATTTCTCGCGATACTGCATCGTCTGTTGTACTGTTCTCTATTCTCTGTCCATTTTCATGCTGGGTCTCTGCCTCAATTCGGTCAAGATCTCGATCTGCCATTGCTAATCTTTCCGAATCCCTTATTTTCTGTTTTAAAAGCAATTCACGCGCCCTACTTCGAGTCAACATGCGCTCATACGATCTCACGCGTTTCATAAACTTTTTGTTCACACGACTTGACACTACCAAAACTGACAATCCATTCACTTACTTGTTGGGTCAGAACCAACTTTTCAACGATGTATCCGCCACCTGTGCGCTTGCATTGGAGAGAAAACTTAATTCTAACAATATTAAAATTCATAACTTAATTACGCTGTTGTCTCTGCTAGAATGTCTATTTATTGAATACTTTATTACTATCTATCGCTGCAGCTACTGTTTTCGACTATTTATAACGTTCAAAAAAATTTTTTTTATTACGAAAATTTTTCAACAGGATGTTTTTCTGACCTAGTTAGGCATGTGGTCGACCTTCAATCATGGTATTTTACCATCCTGGCAGGGTCGCCATTTCCTAACATTCTGCATGGTGTCTGTTTGTTCTATATCGTGTCTCCCTACCAGTTTCGCGCAACGACGCTCTGAGCGTTTTTTTTAGGGAATTGACTAGTTTGAACCTGAGACCTGTTGCTGGTAAGGAGACGCCAGACCACACATGACATGTAGAATTCAGAAGGGTTCAGTGAGACTAGCGATAATATAACCAAATACGTAATGATTTCAGCGTCAGCTCCACTGCACTCCCTGTAAAAGAATCGTAATACTAACTAAATTTAGTGGAAGGGGTTCAAGGCTTTCCTATTTTTAGTTAGCTGGTAAAATAACGTCGAAAAAGCAGTTAAGTTTACCATTGGAAACTTTATTCTACTCACAAAACATTGTTTATAAATTGAACTATTGATGAAAGGAAATGTTTTAATACAGGATGGTAAAAACCAACTGCGTTCAACAAAAATCTGAACGAATATTCTCTGAGTGGGTTCCCAAGTTCTACAATGGATCGAAGGATGACCTATGCCATATCACATCTATAATCTAGATTTAAATTAAGTTTCACAAAAGAAAAAAACTATCAAAATGGTTTACAGTCACCCTCAATTATCTTTAATTTCTTATCCAACTTGTCCTAAATTACAGCGTCTGATGTGGCTTCTCAATAAATATATAACAGAAAAAACATCGCGTTTCAGATTTTTACTTCAAGTGGCAAATGTGAACACCATGAGCTTTCATTGACGATCGACACTAGTATTACGCAAAAAGGGGGTGTAACAGATGAGACTTCTGCAGTTCTGAGTGAAGCTTTATGCGCTGTTATGCGGCATCGCATGCGTTCATTACCTTGTCTGTGTTCGTCAGTGGGCGTCGGGCAGCACAGCTCCGCTCACCTCGCCGTCTCGGAAGTAACTCTCTCCTAACTTCTCCTTACTACAATTTACCGAAGTTGGTTTAAAAAAACTATCTGGCTGTGCATTCATCTCACCAATCAGGGTCTCAATGTTAACCTTAAGCTCCGCCTACAAAAATTCTGTCTATCCAATGAGAAACGTTATACTTTTCGTGGTGGGGCAATGTTTTTTAAAGTTTGCAACGTAACAGAGACGCGAAAAAGTCTCACGCTAAAACTTGCAGCTGGTGTGGTCCTTTTAGCGTTATGGTAAGATCTATACTGTTCTTCTGGAGGGCTCTATCTTTTAACATGGGCTGGGGGGTGGTCTTGTAACAGAGACGCGAAAAAGTCTCACGCTAAAACTTTCGCGTGGTGTGGCCCTTTTTGTGTTATTGTAAGATCTATACTGTTCTTCTGGAGGGCTCTAGCTTCTAACATTGGCTGCGGGGTCGTCCTAACGTAACAGAGACGCGAAAAAGTCTCACGATAAAACTTGCGGGTGGTGTGGTCCTAGCGGTTAGCTGGCGACGTGGCTGTCCGTCCGTCCCTTATCGTAGGGCCTTCCAGCTTAACACGGTTCTGCTCTCGGCTTCTGTTCTCGTTTCTCCCCTCGGAACTGCGTTTGTCTCACGGTGGGAAGGTATGACATGCGTTTAGGCATTCTTGTGTTCGTCTGTGGTATTCCATTTGCTCACTCGTTACTCGTATTACTTTGGTTAATTTAATGTCACGATTTATTCGGAGTTATGTGACATACTACTGGATTTGCTTATCATGTCAGGGTTTTCATAGAAGGTGTTGGATTTGCCCGACACCTTACACACTAGTGCCATACTAAGGACCCATTACGTAACAAGACAGAATCAATTAAAAAAGGCCGGCTGGGGTGACAGGACGGTTATAGGCGCTACAGTGTGGAACCGGGCGACCGCTACGGTCGCAGGTTCGAATCCTGCCTCGGGCATGGATGTGTGTGATGTCCGTAGGTTAGGTAGGTTTAAGTAGTTCTAAGTTCTTGGGGACTGATGACCGCAGAAGTTAAGTCCCATAGTGCTCAGAGCCATTTGAACCATTTGACCCAATTAAAAAAGAAAACTACAACAGAGACACTGATCTTAAAAATATAAATGTTTACGTACTCAGACGTGTTAATAAAAAATTACTAGGAAAAGCTGCACAAGGAACTCAGTGGATGCTATGCAGTTTAAGGTTTAGCCAGTTGCCAGTCCTTAATGTTTACGAAAACAAGTTCATATACAGACAGGTTACACACAAAATATATCTACCAGCTTAACCCTCCTTGACGGACGGAAGATAACTATTAAACTTTGGAATCGGATATGTGACCAACTCCATCAGTGGCCAGGTCCTTTAACACTCCCAGGCCTAGACTTGGGATGACATTTCACTCCCCGCCAAGGCGCTGGCACAGATAAAATTTCTGCCAGAATCAAATGGTTCAAATGGCTCTGAGCACTATGGGACTTAACATCTATGGTCATCAGTCCCCTAGAACTTAGAACTACTTAAACCTAACTGACCTAAGGACAGCACACAACACCCAGCCATCACGAGGCAGAGAAAATCCCTTACCCCGCTGGGAATCGAACCCGGGAACCCGGGCGTGGGAAGCGAGAACGCTACCGCACGACCACGAGATGCGGGCTCTGCCAGAATCGCAAACACATTCCAATAACTCTGAAACACAGGAACACTGGGCACAACCTTTGACTCACACATGGACAACTGTATTAATAGAGTGTAGGCCTTAAAAACTGGGACATAAAATCATTTGATTGCAAGAGAGACAAAAAACTTCTGAGAAAATTTTCAAATAACAGCCACCATTTAACTAGGCCAAGAAAGTCTCCCATAATAATAATAATAACAAAGTCTAAAATCTCTGAGTGCGTTGATGAAGAACAATTACGACGACTTACTCCATATCAAGTACACAATACGAGGGAGCGGGTTCCACAGCTTCACCGCTTCCCTTCAAATTTTGTTCCCAGCGAAGTCACGTAACTTGTATCTCCAAACTGCCCATGTCGGTAAAACGCCAAACCAATTTCATACCGCAACGTGTAACGGTCATCATACTGTTTCGGCAGCCGTTGACACTCGTCTTCCCCGCGAATGACACGTGATCTAGAGGGGTCCCGTCGAAGGCTAACCACCCACTCGCTTCGCCTGCGAAGCCGCAAGATTAGACACGCGTAAAGCAAAGATAGCTTACCTCAACCACAATCGATCTCAACGATGCATGAACAAAATAAGACTGGCGCCAGCTCGCCACGGCTCAGCTAGATTACATCAAGGTGAAACAGAGATTCCAAAATTAGCTATTGGACTGTTAGTTGTACGTAGGAGTACATATACAGTCAGATCATAAATCAGTAATGATGAAGATGAAGATTAAGAGAATCGTCAGCAAGAGTCAACGTACAAGGATGTGGGATACTGAAGTGTTGAGAAGTTGGAACACCTATTTTCGGCCTATTGTGTATCTGTATCGATATTTTTATGTCAATTTGTGGTGTTGCTTATGAAGAGTGTTGTATCTGTGAGTACGTGTACATTTGAGTATGTAGAGAGTGAAAAGTATTTAAACCGACAAACTCTGGGAGGTTGTAGGGGACAACAAAACAAATATTTTTCCCTAATGTCATTTTTACTATGAGGAGTATTTAAACCGGTAGAGAAAGATTTCTCGGGCGGCAAATCAATTAGACCAACAAACACTTTTCCATTTTTTATGACCAAGAGACAACAAATTAACACAACCCAGTTTCAGTTACGGTAGATTTTCAATTATGCCTCCATTGACACGTAAACAAAGGTTACACCGTCGGATGATGTTCTGTCTGACATGGGCAAAAACCCCAGGAGTATCCTGAATTGTTCCTCTTGCTGCTACTATCCGGGCAACCAGATCCTCTTCTGATGCAACAGGTTTTGCGCAAACAAGGTTGAGTATCGCTCCCCATACAAAAAAGTCCAGAGGGGACATATCTGGGGATCGAGCTGGCCATGGTACAGGACCACCTCTGCCAATCCACGTTTCTGGGAACCGTCGGTCCAGGAATCGACGCACACGACGACTGAAATGTAACGGCGCCCCGTCGTGTTAAAACCACATGCGTTGTCTTGTAGGGAGCGGGACGTCTTCCAGCAATTCTGGCAATGCTCTGGCGAGAAATTTGTAATAGTGCCTGCCATTGAATGGCCGAGGTAGCAGATACGGCCCAGTTAAACAGTCCCCAACAACACCGACCCGCACATTCACGAAAAACCGAACTTGATGAGCGCTAGTAACTGTTGCATGTGGGTTATCCTCACTCCAAACATGCGAATTGTGTATGTTGAAGACTCCATCGCACCCGAACGTTGCTTCATCGGTAAACAACACAGAGGATGAAAATGTAGGATGCATTTCACACTGTTCCAGGTACCACTGCGAAAACTGTGCTGTGGGTGGATAATCGACTGGTTCCAGGTTGTGGACACGCTGTAAGTGAAATGGACGTAATAACTGCTCTCGAAGGACTGTTCTTACATTCGTCTGATTCGTCCCCATGTTACGTGGAATGGCACGAGTGCTGATTGAAGGATCCCACTCCACATGCTGCGAGACAGCTTCCTCAAATTGCAGCATTAAAGCGTGCGACAGCGTCCCTGTCCAGGTAATCTGCTGAATGACCCGGTCTCACGCAGACGTTTGTACGCAGCAGCAAAGGTCGTATGATGCGGGACACGGCGTTTAGGATATTGTTGTTGAAAAAACTGCTGTGCAGCTCGTCCGTTGTGGTGCGCTACGTAGTACGCACCAACCATATCGGTGTACTCACTCCAGGTGTATTGCTCCATTAGTAAACAGAGACAATGCACTACTACACTGGTGGACAGCTGTTGCCTACAACTGAAGAGCGTAATACGGCCTCCGCAGGTTTAAATAGTCCTCATAGGAAAAAATGACATTAGGGAAAAATATTTGTTTTGATGTCACTTTCAACCTCCCAGAGTTTGTAGGTTTATTACTTTTCAACCTGTATACATACTTCAGTTATGTGATCTTTTTGAACGATGTTGTTTAAATTGTGCTTGTGGATTTAAATAACTGCTGGAATGGTTGTTATATAATGTACTGTTAATGACTTGCTCCATAGTTAGAGAATGTAGGGTTGACTGTAAAAGATATGGGGAAGCCCCCCAGCTACGGAAGTAGCCTGGCGTAGTGGAAAAGGTGTGGTTGGCGCGCAAGTGGCAACTAGTCTTTCGTGACGAGTAAGGGGTGCTGTGGTTAACATATCGCTAACAGTAGCTGGTCATTGTGGCTGCTTGGAGTTTTGAGGCCAGACGAGCTTAAGAGCAGTGTTTATGGGCCTCAGATGCTGTATTTGGTAATAATATTATCACGACATGGTTTTTATAGCCCTATAAAATTATAATTCCGACACCAAGACGATATATAACAGGGCGAGACCGACAGAACTGCCAGACTCCATTGCCGCCATCTTAACAGCTACTGCAGATTACGACACCAGTGCCACCAGTCCTCCACTAAATTGTTTATATTTGGCACTCTGTAAATGGACAAGGTATTTGTGAAATTTGGTTGATTTTAATAATAATTGTGATGTTGTTAAAAACCCTATCTTACAACCGTGACTATCCCAAATCACCAACCTGGACAGGAATCCTATCTTAGTGAATTTATTATTCGGCAGCTGTAAAAATAGTTTTGATTGCTTTCTAATGTGTGGAGTTATAGTGTTTAAAGTTCAGTTTTATACTTTGAGAAATACTCTACTTCCAGTGCATTTATAAATCAATCTGCAGTCATTTTCTTAAACAATTTGACTCTCTTGAAAAGCTGCCTGAAAATAATAATATTGATTTGAAGTGAAATAGATTAGTAATTGTTGCATTTATGCACTTTGATCAGAATTACAAAGTTTTATTAGAGTTCATTTCATGAGAAAGTGTTTGCACTTGAATTTAATGTTGTGTCGGCATTTGCACAGCCAAATATATTTTGGGTAGGTTAAAAGACTGCTTATCAAGGCATATTTGTTATTTAAAGAGTTATAGTTTCTTGTGCTTTACTTAATTAATAATTATTTATGAGGATACAAGCCGTATCTCATGCATACTAGTGTAGTTTTGTTAATGAGCATGGTTCTTCAACCATGGAAGTTTATGGGCCCTCATGTGATAGGCTAGTTAGTTAATGAAGCAAAGGAAAGGCTCCTTCAGAGCCAGTGTAGTTAGATTAGCATTCTGTTTAATTGCTTCAAACTGAGCTTAAGAAAGAAATAGCTATTATATTAGCTATTCTGTTGCAAGTTGGTTAATACTCAGGCATTGAGACAGGGTCCCTAAGGTGCCAAGCAATGATGTTATTATGATCGTTACCAGACCTCTTGATTTAATTCAGAATCATTTCCTCCTCTTCCCTGTATAGTATTGCTATTAGTTACATGTGTGTTCGTGATTGGTTCTATAAATTGCTGCATCTAGTTCATTTAAGGTACATGTTGTTGAGAGGCATATATTACTATTTGCTACCTCACTGGCCATTTGTTTGACTTCCAAGTTAGTAGTACATTTGTTTGTAAGGTTAGGTTACTGTGTTGTTGTGTAAACAGATATAAAGAAAAAGTTTAGTGTGTTTGTCAAGGAAGGTTAGGTTAGCCTTAGCACTGCCTTCCGCTTTATTATGTTGCTTGACACAAGAATGCCTAATTAGGCTGGCGACCGATGTTAATACGTAATGTTACAACTTTCTTTTGTCCTGAGAGAGCGTCTGTTCCTGGCCCACCTGTTTACTATTGGTTATACTCTGCTGGAATGTTTCGGAAACGAATCCCAATCTGATTGTCCCGTTCCCATTAGGTTATCTCACGGTCACAACTTTCTCAAAAATCCCTCGCAGAGGTTTAACGTTAGCACCGATTGCCTTTAAATGTGGTCTATGTTACAGTTACAGCGTGATCTTTTGTTCGAAGTTCTTGTGAGGCTGTGGATATTACGGTATAGAATACCAAGGTAGGTGGTTCATCTGAGAAGCGGATATCGCTAAATAGTCGTGCAGACAAATACAGGAAGTAAGGAAAATTAGGTTTTAACGTCCAGTCGTCATCGACGTCATTAGAGACGGAGCACAAGCGCGGGTTAAGGAAGGAGGGGATGGGAATCGATTATGTCCTTTCAGTGGAACCTTCTAGGCATTAACTTTAAGCGGTTTAGGGCAACTATCGAAAACTTCAAACAGGATTGCCGGACGCGGATTTGAACCATAGTCCTCCCGAAAGCGAGTCCGTTGTGCTAACCGCTGTGCTGTCTCGCTAGGTGCCAGATATGAGAAAATTAACGGCAAAAAATTATGGATAACAGAACGAATCAGTTGGCCGATGAATGAAGTAAACACAAAAAGTTCAAAAATAAACGAACGCAGCTATACAGGAAACTGCTGTATTGGCAGTAACGTACGAAGAGCAGATACGACGTTTGAAACTGCTTACACTTCTTCACCCAATCCATATACAAACTAATATCTAAAGAACTTCATATTCACACAGGTAAGCTACTGACTAAACAATTTTTAAATTGCTATTAGTTTCTCAGCGCGTATTATACCTAAAATGTCAGGCTCCCATATTTAACACAGATAATAGTATCCAGCCAATAATATTTTATTACCTTCTTTAAGCATTTCTGGGTTGACATTTTATGATACCTGATAGTGTGATGTACGTTTGAAACTGGCTGAAAATTTAAAAAAAAATGGCTAATCTGCAACTTATCCTGATAAATATGAAATTTCTGAAATATTTGCGTGCAATAGGGGACGACGTCCATAAAACGTACGGTACTGGAAATAATGCCCGTCTTACCGAATGAAACACGTCGACCTAGCAGCTACAAGTGGCAAATATGAGGACTGGTCCCTTGTACTAGAATACAGCGAACTGTAATTATAGAACAATGATTCCATACTGTCTGCCTTCTTTATCTTGGTAGCACTCTCTTCGATAACGACATGATGACAAAGTCTATCGGCGAAAATATCATCGGAGAGAGGCCGTTTTTAGATTCCAGGAGGGATGAAAAAATATGGCAGATATCACTTTTAAAAGTACACAAATCTTAACTTCTGGAAAGAGAACACAGAAAACTCCAACAGGATATTTTCTTCTTTTCATTACACAATATTCGTTGCTTATACAGGTATTTTTTCTTTTCGTCAATACGTCAATAAACACAAATGTTTGTAGTCCAGCCTTCTAATTTCCTTTGCTATTCATAGTGAGCTCAGAAATGATGAAGTTGAGCGCCAGAGCATAGACATCATTTCCTTGCAGCCCCCAATCTAACCAGTCTACTCGTACCGCGAACATCCTGCAGACAAATCGGATCTTTTTAAGGAAACGAATACGTCGTAAGACACCTGTTCGCATTTAAGCCTGAAGTGCTTACAGACTGTCACGAAGCCGAAACATTTAGTCGCACAATTCTGTCGCACTGCACGCAACTTTCTGTGCTTGCACCACTTCCAACGACTCACATCTACATATTACTGCTACTTAAATTAGTCACGGTTAACGCCGAGCTCACGCTGTGTGAAATTAAAGGTGGGGCTTGCAATCACTTTACGAGACGGCTGTACAATCAAAAAGAGTTTGCGTTACTAATGAATGACCTTGAAGTCTGAAATGAATGAACTTTTTATCTTCAGTATACTGTCGGAAGAACTGATGGTACTCGTAGTACAGTTGGGGTCTCATCTGTTTGCAGTAATCCCTTCTCTATCCACAGCGCGAGTGCGAACTTTCCATTTTTTCCATTTATAAAGCGCACAAATCCTTTTGACGTTTTTTCCTCAGGTATTTGATCCATAACGCCTACTTAAACATAAGAAGATTAGGTGTTTACAGCATTCGTTGGAAAACTATATGGGCACTTGGACAATGAAGACATTCTGTTATTCGGCTATAATTTAATCTGAAACTATGTTCTTGTTATTTCTTGTTCCTTGTTTGGTTCGGTTTTTGGTAAGAGAAGTTATCGTGGTGTCACCATTTTTCTGCATGCCGCGGAAAACTACAGAAGGGATCAAGTTTACAAGTTTTTTTTCCGATGTCTATTAGGTGTTTCTTTTAAATTTTCACCTGTGTCAAGCTATAGTACAGACTCGTTGTCTTGATTGCATTGGCTCACTTACTTTATCATAATATTAATATGTGATCAAGAAAACTGAAGTATCTATTTTTAGTATCAATTGTACAAGGAAGCCAATGAAACTCACATAATTCGAATGGTACTTTGCCATAGACGTGCACAGAGTCAAAATCATTTGTGCAAGGAGTCGTTAAGAGTGGTAAAAGAAATCAGGTGTTTCTACATTCATAACACTGGCGATACCTTCTCTATCGCGCATTGAGATCTCCAGTATATGAACATCGACAATTGAAGTGCTGCCAATTTCTACCACGAGTACCGACCAGGTGCTATGGTACAAATGACACGCGGAAGTAACAACGTTTCGTGAAGTTGCTTTACACGGACGTTCATGTTTTAATGTTCCAAATGGTTCATTTGCAGTAACACACGCATAACGGTCAACTACAGTGCACAACTGCTACTTTGTTGATATTCTCAGCAGTGGAAACCGAAATTCAGTAACGAAATCGTCGGGAGTCAACAAACGTTGCTTATTAGAGTCGTTTTTCCCCTATTGTTGTCTGAGAGTATTCAGAACTAACTTTGTGTTTGTTTACCGCCGTCACCACAAAATATAAATAATTTCTAATTTTCAATTTCTATATTTGGCATAGTTATGTCTTCCCCTATTATACGGAAACTATATTTGTATTAGGCTATGCCTCGAAGAAGAACACTATAGGGTCGGACTGAAAGACGAACTGTTAGAGAGACACAATTTTTGCGTAGACAAAGTAACAGGAAGGACTTGGACGTTGACAATGATAGCCCTATTTTTGTTTTGAGAGACGCGTTTAAATGTGCACTCAAGGTAATTCCAAATAATTTTGAGAGTTATAACTGTGGTTTAATGAATTTGCAGTACAGATTTTGTAATGCAAATCATTTCACTTCTGTAGTTACTTTATGCGATACAACGGCATTCACATTGTCTTGTCATAAGTTAATTTTCCGACGTTAACACTAAATTTATTTCTCAACGTGCTCTATCAAGGACTCACTACAAATGATTGAACAGTTAAAGAGAAATAAAAGAATTATTTCAAGAATACTCGTAGCTACAATGCAGCATTTGCTATGGGTCAGTTCTGAGGCTAAAATTGTGTTGTGGCGTCCCCGGACTCCAACCGTGTGCTGATACTGTCGACGCCGTAGAGCTGCTACTGCCACAGCTCTCGCAATGGAGTAGAGACACGATGCGCGATGACGTAGGTGCCCGTTGGTGAACGGGAGACAGAATTGCGAACTCGTACGATGGATGCTTCTTCTGATTTAAGATTGAATGATGCATTGCCCGGGTATGCAGTAGTTGTTAAATCTTATCTCATCCGCATCGTACACACCACCAATTGCGAGGAAACATTGTAATTATCAGTCTTCTCGTACGTTGTTGTCTCGTTGCCATGGGAAGTTGTTGAACATGTAAGAAGCGAGATCCACAGATACTCTTTGATCCCGTCTGAGTGAACCTACGCCGTAATGTTAAAAAAAATGTTCAAAAGTTCTCTTTTCAATTAATGAAGTAGGTATTTTGATATTCAGATTAAATTGTCCCTGCTGAACAGTCGTTGGTTAACTATCACTGATTAAATCACTTAATAATGTAGTCCACGCTTGATGTTTCACTTGGAACGAACAGTTTATTGTTCCTTGGCCACTAAATACTTTATAACTTTCGCACCACACTCACACACAGTCAGTTCTATTAAAATTAAGTTTCTTGACAAATACGACAAATTGACTCTTCAGCGTAATTGTATTATCTTCGTGAAGTCGTGTAATTGTGTCCTAGTCGAGACTAATGAGTGTAGACCTTTGATATACTATCCACTCTTCTTTTAGTTCCAACTATTTGAAAGTCAAGTCCAATATTCACTAGTTTCGTCAATAAAGTTCAATTAACCCGTTATGCACGGTTAAACGCGTCTTTCATTTCCTGTCTCTGCTTAGAAAGTCAAGTTTCAGAAGTTCGTGAATCACGTCACGCAAGAAACACTTCTGAACGCAAAACAATCTCGTCGCGTTCCGTACTTTCAATAACTAAGACAAGAATTGTTCTCGCACGTCTTTACAGGACGAGAGCCAGCAAGCGACTTTGTCTGTAAAAGAGTATTGTAGGCGCATTTAATTTCTTCGTTGCGCTTACAACTCTCTTCCACATAAAAGTTATCTCTGACTGACATCACCTAGGACTTAGCTTTCAAGATATTAATTGCAATTATTACTTGGATATTTGTTCATTAATTAAATCTGAGGTTTCTTCCTCCTTTTTTCATAACAAAAACTCTCAGTGATGTGTAATGTTGTTGTTATCAAAACTTCTTGGTGTTAGCTTATCGGCAAAGATGTATTTGCCAAGATAACTCTTCCCTGCTTCATATTACGATATTCTGTCTTAACTGACTAAGGGGATCGTTGGTGTGTTACAACGTGGAGTGTATCGCTTTAAGATAGTTGACACTTTTTATCGCCGATCAGGTCAACTGACTCAACTGATCGAATTTCGAGCACAGGCGATACTTGTTATTATAAATGAGTACAGTATTTCAGTCTATTTAAATAATATGGAAACATGACTGCTGTGCGTACATGTGTCGGCCAGTGGTACACCAAGCACGACTATCTTTGGGCTGACCCGTGGCCGGGCGACACTAATATCTCTCGGAATTCTTTGGAGTAGCAGTCCATCAGAACTTGGCCGGCGAATGTTTGAAAGGGCTGGGTTTTGCTTCAGCACTGGTGGTGCAAATTCGGAGCTGAGCAGGCGCTAATCTAGGAGCTGCTGTAACCGAGTCGGTGAATTGGGAAAGGGACCATGTACACCTTTTTTTTTCAAATTACGTTTGCCGGAGACACCTGATCGTTACATATGTACACATTGTTAGATGGGTATCGAGCTAGAGGAGGGGCGATCTCCAGAGAAACAAGCGTATAGTACATCTGTTCCAATAACAAAGAAGAAACTAGATGTAAAGAAGATTTTACAGTGCGTACCTGAAACTAGTTTGTAACAGTATCTGAAAGTTGCCAGCGAAGGAATGGCTAAGATAGGCATGACCGAGACGTACCAACTACTGTCTTCTTTGTTTATTTTACTTGTGGTTGTACTTTAGGTACATTATGAATAATTATTTATGCTCATAACACACTGTTTTGTTGCTGTGATAAATGTGAACAATATATGTGTGCACAACACAATCCTTCCGCTGCAAACAAAACGCTAGCTGCCTCATTAACATCATCAGGTTCTGGAAAGGGTTATTAGTACATTCAAACTGGATTACTAACCCCACTCAATGGGTAAAGTATATGTAATGGAGTGAATTGTTTCACCCTGGACCCAACTGCTACACTGCATACCTGATTAGTAGGAAAACAATTTTTGTGTCTCCTGAAAAATTTGCCTTCTGGCATACGACCGCTTTTCCAACTCACTCATTCGCTTTTGCGAATAGGGAATCCGTTGCTATTCTGATTTACTGCATTAATATCACTCTGCTTCTGTGCATGAACTAGACTTCAGTGTTTCCCGAAACGTATGAGCTTCATACACATATGGACGAGAACATCGATAATGTTTACATAGCCTCTGTCAGCTCGGTTGGTGGCTAGTCACTTGCATGTTTTATCAGCATTCTGTAGAGAAATATGTGCTGAAGAAATGTCTTTTCTTGAACCCCACGTGAACACGTAATAGGTAAAAATGTTTCCTTGTCACTTACATAAACATTTCATGAATAACGTATACTGTTACCTCTTAATATCTCAGTTGCTAGTGGACTTTCCCATAATCTTTATTAGTTTGGAATATTACGAATCCACCTTATACGTCAGTCTTACTTGTGAAAATATGACTTACTAGTTGAAGGGAAACGAAAACAGACCTTGTCCCGAATGAATGATTTTTCCTGAGATTTATCTCGTTTTTCTCACTTACCATATGTTCTGCCATAAGCTTATAACACAGTGGTCCGCGAGTGGGCCTCCGGCTCAGAAAGCCCATATTGATGATGTTTCGTTGAATGGTTCGTACGCTGACACTTGCTGATGGGACAGCACTGAAATCTGGAGCAATTTGCGGAAGGGTTGCACTTCTATCACTTTGAACGATTGTCTTCAGCCGTCGTTGGTCCCGTTCTTGCAGGATCTTTTCCTGGCCGCAGCGATGTCGGAGATTTGATGTTTTGCCAGATTCCTGACATTCATGGTAGACTCATGTAATGGTCGTACGGGAAAATCTCCACTGCCTCACTACCTCAGAGATGCTGTGTCCCATCGCTCGTGCGCCGACTATAGCACCACGTTCAAACTCATTTAAATCTTGATAACCTGCCATTGCGGCGGCAGTAACCGATCTGACAACTGCACCAGACACTCCTTGTCTTCTATAGGCGTTGCCAACCGCTGCGCCGTATTATGGCTAAATGGCTCTGAGCACTATGGGACTCAACTGCTGAGGTCATTAGTCTCCTAGAACTTAGAACTAGTTAAACCTAACTAACCTAAGGACATCACAAACATCCATGCCCGAGGCAGGATTCGAACCTGCGACCGTAGCGGTCTTGCGGTTCCAGACTGCAGCGCCTTTAACCGCACGGCCACTTCGGCCGGCACCGTATTATGGCTGTTTACACATCTCAGTATTAGAATACGCACGCCTATACCAATTTCTTTGGCGCTTCAGTGTACATCAGACTCACTTGTGAAAATGTCACTGACTAAACGCAGGGAAACGAAAACATATCTTGTCCAGATCTTGTCCAGGTCAAGTACAGATAGTGTTGAGGATCAGTGGACAAGGTTCAAAATCATCGTACAATATGCATTAGATGAGTATGCGCCAAGCAAGATCGTAAGAAGTGGAAAAGAACCACCGTGTTACAACAACCGAGTTAGAAAACTGCTACGGACGCAAAGGGAACTTCACAGCAAACATAAACACAGCCAAAGCCTTGCTGACAAACAGAAATTACACGAAGCGAAATGTAGTGCGAGGAAGGCTATGCGAGAGGCGTTCAAGGAATTCGAAAGTGAAGTTCTATGTACTGACTTGGCAGAAAAGCCTAAGAAATTTTGGTCTTATGTCAAAGCGGTAAGTGGATCAAAACAAAATCCCCAGACACTCTGTGACCAAAATGGTACTGAAACAGAGGATGACAGACTAAAGGCCGAACTACTAAATGTCTTTTTCCAAAGCTGTTTCACAGAGGAAGACTGCACTGTATTCCCTTCTCTAGATTGTCGCACAGATGACAAAATGGTAGATAACGAAAAACAATTAAAATCGCTCAAAAGAGGAAAGGCCATTGGACCAGATGGGATACCAGTTCGATTGTATACACAGAGTACGCGAAGGAACTACCCCCCCCCCCCCCTCCCCTTCTTTCATGGGTGTACCGTAGGTCTCTATAAGAGCGTAGCGTTCCACCAGATTGGAAAAGGGCACAGGTCATCCCCGTTTTCAAGAAGGGACGTCGAACAGATGTGCAGAACTATAGACCTATATCTCTAACGTCGATCAGTTGTAGAATTTTGGAACACATATTATGTTAGAGTATAATGACTATTCTGGAGACGGTCATGTGAAACCCGTCCACGAGACTCAGAGGGCCATAGACACGGGTTCCTAGGTAGATGCCATGTTTCTTGACTTCCGTAAGGCGTTTAATACAGTTTCCCACAGTCGTTTAATGAACAAAAGTAAGACCATATGGACTATCAGGCCAATTGTGTGATTGGTGATAGAGGAGGCCGAAATCTAACGCAGACGGGCGTGAATTCTGGAACAGGATAAGTAGTGAAAGCTAATAAGAAAAGTATGCAGCTCCTCGAATACTTAACTTTTATTTATCCTTGTGGTACATCGCTCTTGATAATACAAATAAGACTATCTTCAGATACGGTTAATGGCGCCTTGCTAAGTCGTAGCCATGGACTTAGCTGAAGGCTATTCTAACAGTCTCTCGGCAAATGAGAGAAAGGCTTCGTCAGTGTAGTCGCTAGCAAAGTCGTCGTACAACTGGGGCGAGTGCTATTCCGTAACTCGAGACCTGCCTTGTGGTGGCGCTCGGTCTGCGATCACACAGTGGCGACACGCGGGTCCGACATGTACTAAATGGACCGCGGCCGATTTAAGCTACCACCTAGCAAGTGTGGTGTCTGGCGGTGACACCACAATTGGATTGAAGAGTTCCTAGATAACAGAACGCAGCATGCCATTCTCAAAAGAGAGAAGTCTCCCGAATTAAAAGTGATTTCAGGTGTGCCGCAGGCGAGTGTCGTAGGACCGTTGCTATTCACAATATATGCAAATGACCTTGTGGATAACATCGGAAGTCCACTGAGGCTTTTTGCGGTGATACTGCAGCATATCGAGAGGTTGTAACAATGGAAAATTGTACTGAAATGCAGGAGGATCTGCAACGAATTGACGCATGGTGCAGGGAATGGCAATTGAATCTCAATGTAGACAAGGGTAATGTGCTGCGAATACATAGAAAGAAAGACCCCTTATCATTTAGCTTCAATATAGCAGGTCAGCAAAAGGAAGCAGTTAATTCCATAAATTATCTGGGAGTAGGCATTAGGAGTGATTTAAGATGGAATGACCACATAAAATTAATCGTCCGCAAAGTAGATGCCAGACTGAGATTCATTGGAAGAATCCTAAGGAAATGCAATCCGAAAACAAAGGAAGTAGGTTACAGTACACTTGTTCGCACACTGCTTGAATACTGCTCACCTAGGGGTTGATAGAAGAGATAGAGAAGATCCAACGGAGAGCAGCGCGCTTCGTTACAGGATCATTTAGTAATCGCGAAAGCGTTACGGAGATGATAGATAAACTGCAGTGGAAGACTGCAGGAGAGACGCTCAGTAGCTCGGTACGGGCTTTTGTTGAAGTTTCGAGAACATATCTTCACCCAGGAGTCAAGCAGTATATTGCACCCTCCTACTATATCTCGCGAAGAGACCATGAAGATAAAGTCAGAGAGATTCGAGCCCACACAGAGGCATAGCGACAATCTTTCTTTCCAGGAACAATATGAGACTGGAATAGAAGGGAGAACCGATAGAGGTACTCAGGGTATCGTCCACCACACACCGTCAGGAGACTTGCGGAGTATGGATGTAGATGTAGAAGTAGAATGCGTTTTCCTGAGGTTTATCTTGTTTTTCTCTTACCACCTATCCTACACTTTCGTAAGCCTGTAACGTGCCGAAGTTCAAGCGAACAGCGTGTGCGAACCGCTGGAGTCGCCAACGCCCGGCCTGTCTCTCAGCTTTACTCGGTTCTTCCCGGAAGTAGCGAGTACAACGCGACATTTCATTTAACACTGCAGTGCGGCAGTTTTCTGTCAGCACAACTCTCCGGTTCGGCAGAATCGCGCTGTCAGCGCTGTTTAACCGTCGCTATTTGTTCGTGATGTGAAGGACGTTCACAGATCCAGTGGCTGTTTGCACAAAAATAGGCAGTCTAGCGATCTATCGTCGCAGTCCTTTACAATGACTCGCAATGAAAGAAGAGATGGATGGGAATTGTCAATTCGCGTAAGCGACAGGTACTGCATATTTGCTATGAACGGCATTACAGTACCATGCCGATAAAATTTAGAGATTTGGTTGACAATGAAAGCGCAAAAAACTACGACGGTCGACAGGACGGGATTCATTGTACTGTACACAAAAAAGCTCTATGCTTAACTTGCGGGCCTAGAGCATGTGAAGCAACCGGCGGTAGGAACAGTAAAATCTCGGAAGGTGCACGCATTACCCCATTGTTAGCTGTAATCGTTTTCAATCTAACTGAACAAAGAGTATGGAAACTTTGTATTTAGACCTGCATGGATACTCTTCAAATCACACTTAAATGCCGGGCAGAGGATTCATCGAACAAACTTCACAATAATTCTCCATTATTCCACCCTCGAACAGCGTGCGAAAAAAAAAAAAAAATGGTTCATGGTCTGGGTTCCTGTAGTCATGTCCTAGTTCATGAACCACGGGCAACGTATGAGTGGCCAAGTAAGTGGTCCCGGCAGTCGGGATACCAGTTACTTTGGAATAAGGCTGGGCATCTCGGACATGTTCTGAGTCGTGGTCACCTTTGTGCTCATACGGCAAAGACTACCAAATCCACCGGTTAGTCCCTCAGCCGTTAGGGGTAAAACCCAATGGGACTCGGGGCAAGTAAGGCTAGCAACCTGCTTCCCTGGTACTTTAAATATGATGCTGGCAACAATCAGAGCAAAAGGCCTCGGACCTTTGGAGGTGACGGAGTCCCACCTCTAACTGACAAACCAGGGACTCCTAAGATACGACTTGGCAAACAAATGGTAATGAGATGGGAGCTATTAATATCAATGGGGGCTACTCTTGGAAGAAGGTGGAGCTGGCAGAGGCTGCAAGTAAGATGGGGCTGGACGTTTTAGCTGTTAGTGACATTCGGGTAAGGGGTGAGAAAGAAGAAGAAGTGGGAGAATACAAGGTCTACTTGTCAGGAGTCAAAGCAGGAATAGCACAATGGGGTGTAGGGCTTTACATCAGGAAAGAAATGGAACCCAGCGTAGTTGCAATAAGGTATGTAAACGAACGACTGATGTGGATAGATTTGACAGTGTCTAGCAAGAAAATTAGGATTGTGTCAGTATATTCGCATTGTGAAGGGACTGATCAAGATAAGATGGATAGTTTTTATGAGGCACTCAGTGATGTAGTTGTTAGAGTAAAGGACAAGGACAGTGTTCTGCTCATGGGTGATTTTAACGCCAGGATTGGAAATCGAACAGAAGGGTACGAAAAGGTTATGGGTAAATTTGGAGAGGATATGGAGGCCAACAGGAACGGGCAGCAACTCTTGGATTTCTGTGCCAGTATGGGCTTAGTAATCACAAACTCCTTTTTTAAACATAAGAACATTCATCGGTATACTTGGGAAAGCAGGGGAACCAGATCTGTCATTGACTATATAATAACAGATCAGGAATTCAGGAAGGCTGTGAGGGACACACGTGTATTCAGGGGATTCTTTGATGACACTGATCATTATTTAATCTGCAGTGAAATTGGGATTGCGAGGCCGAAAGTGCAGGAGGTCAGGTCCATATGTAGGAGGATAAGAGTGGAGAAACTTCAGGATAAGGAAATCAGGCACAAGTACATAACAGCGATCTCAGAAAGGTACCAGTTAGTTGAGTGTAGTCAATTACAGTCATTAGAAAAGCAATGGACAAGGTACAGGGACACAGTACTAGAAGTGGCTAAAGAATGTCTTGAACAGTAGTGTGTAAAAGTAGGAGGAAGCAAACAGCTTGGTGGAATGACACAGTCAAGGCAGCCTGTAAAAGGAAAAAGAAGGCGTATAAAAAATGGCTACATACTAGAACTCAGGTAGACAGAGAAAGTTATTTGAAGAAAGAAACAAAGCCAAACAGATAATTGCAGCATCCAAGAAGAAATCTTGGGAAGACTTTGGAAACAGGTTGGAGACATTGGGTCAAGCTGCTGGAAAACCATTCTGGAGTGTAATTAGCAGTCTTCGAAAGGGAGGTAATAAGGAAATGACAAGTATTTTGGACAGGTCAGGAAAACTGCTGGTGAATCCTGTGGATGCCTTGGGCAGATGGAGGGAATATTTTGAAGAGTTGCTCAATGTAGGTGAAAATACGATCAGTAATGTTTCAGATTTCGAGGTAGAATGGGATAGGAATGATGATGGAAATAGGATCACGTTTGAGGAAGTGGAGAAAATGGTCAATAGATTGCAGTGCAATAAAGCAGCTGGGGTGGATGAAATTAAGTCGGAACTCATCAAGTACAGTGGAATGTCAGGTCTTAAATGGCTACACAGGATAATTGAAATGGCCTGGGAGTCGGGACAGGTTCCATCAGACTGGACAAAAGCTGTAATCACACCAATCTTTAAACATGGAAACAGAAAAGATTGTAACAACTACAGAGGTATCTCTTTAATCAGCGTTGTGGGTAAAATCTTCTCAGGTATTGTTGAAAGGAAAGTGCGAGTATTAGTTGAGGAGCAATTGGATGAAAATCAGTGTGGGTTTAGGCCTCTTAGAGGTTGTCAGGACCAGATCTTTAGCTTACGACAAATAATGGAGAAGTGTTATGAGTGGAACAGGGAATTGTATATATGCTTTATAGATCTAGAAAAGGCATATGACCGGATTCCTAGGAGGAAGTTATTGTCTGTTCTACGAGATTATGGAATAGGAGGCAAACCTTTGCAAGCAATTAAAGGTCTTTACATGGATAGTCAGGCAGCAGTTAGAGTTGACGGTAAACTGAGTTCATGGTTCAGAGTAGTTTCAGGGGTAAGACAAGGCTGCAACCTGTCTCCACTGTTGTTCATATTATTTATGGATCATATGTTGAAAACAATAGACTGGCTGGGTGAGATTAAGATATGTGAACACAAAATAAGCAGTCTTGCATATGCGGATGACTTAGTTGTGATGGTAGATTCGATTGAAAGTTTGCAGAGTAATATTTCAGAGCTAGATCAGAAATGTAAGGACTATGGTATGAAGATTAGCATCTCAAAAACGAAAGTAATGTCAGTGGGAAAGAAATATAAACGGATTGAGTGCCAAATAGGAGGAACAAAGTTAGAACAGGTGGACGGTTTCAAGTAGTTAGGATGCATATTCTCACAGGATGGCAACATAGTGAAAGAACTGGAAGCGAGGTGTAGCAAGGCTAATGCAGTGAGCGCTCAGCTACGATCTACTCTCTTCTGCAAGAAGGAAGTCAGTACCAAGACTAAGCTATCTGTGCACCGTTCAATCTTTCGACCAACTTTGTTGTATGGGAGCGAAAGCTGGGTGGATTCAAGTTACCTTATCAATAAGGTTGAGGTTGCAGATATGAAAGTAGCTAGGATGATTGCAGGTACTAGTAGATGGGAACAATGGCAGGAGGGTGTCCACAATGAGGAAATCAAAGAAAAACTGGGAATTAACTCTATAGATGTAGCAGTCAGGGCGAACAGGCTTAGATGGTGGGGTCATGTTACACGCATGGGAGAAGCAAGGTTACCCAAGAGACTCATGGGTTCAGCAGTAGAGGGTAGGAGGAGTCGGGGCAGACCAAGGAGAAGGTACCTGGATTCGGTTAAGAATGATTTTGATGTAATAGGTTTAACATCAGAAGAGGCACAAATGTTAGCACTGAATAGGGGATCATGGAGGAATTTTATAAGGGGGGCTATGCTCCAGACTGAACGCTGAAAGGCATAATCAGTCTTAAATGATGATGATGATGAAAAAAACGAACAACTGTGTCTTTACGTGAGAGCTTTGATTTTCCGGCCGCTCGGGGTAGCCGAGCGGTCTTGGGCGCCGTGCCACGATGCGAGCGGCTCCCGGCTCCCCCCGTCGGAGGTTCGAGTTCTCTCTCAGGCATGGGTGTTTGTGTGTTGTCCTTGCGTAAGTTTGTAAGTTAGATTAAGTAGTGTGTAACCTTAGGGACCGATGACCTCAGCAGTTTGGTCCCATAAGACCTTACCACAAATTTCCAATTTCTGATTTCCCTTATTTTACTATAATGATTGCTTTTCCCTGTATATGTAGCGTCAATAAAATACGAGGTGCGACAGTAAAGTAATGACACTGATGTGAAAAAAAATGTTGCTTATCGTTTTAGTCAAGTTTAGTGTTGTCTCCTTCAAAGTAGTTCCCTTCTGATATACACACTTTTTCCAGCGTTTCTGTCATTGATGGTAACATTTCTGGAACTCATCTTCTGTAATATCCTCCAATACCTTCGTCACAGCTTCTCGGACATCTTGTGTTGTTTGAAAATGATGTCCCCTGACCGCCGTTTTTACTCTTGGAAAGAAAAAAAGTTGCACAGTGCGATATCTTGTGAATAAGGTGACCGTGGTAGTACTGAAATTTGTTTTGAGGTTAAAAATTGCTGCATTGAAAGAGCAGTATGGGATGACGTATTATCGTGATGCAGAATCCAATTATCAGCAATTTTAGCACAGACACGAAGAATTCTTTTACGAAGTTTTTCGAAAATTTCTTTGTAGTAATATTGGTTAACTGTTTGTCCAGGAGGCACCCACTCTCTATGAACAATTCCCTTGTAATCAAAGCAGCACACAAGCATGCATTTCACTTTTGACTTCAACATTCGTTCTGCCTTCACTAAACATTTTATGTCAATGAAAAACTTGAGCTCTTGACATAACCTCCTCTCCAAAAGCCTTCTGAAGCTTACCGTAAGTTGTCGTCGCGTTTTTACCCAATTCAACGCAAAAAGAAATGGCATACCGTTGCGGAGTATCATACGGTTCCATTTCCGTGACGAGAGACACAAACATGTGTTAACTTATTACAGCACAACTCATGACTGAGCAGTTGCATCGATGTGCCGCTTGGACTTGAAGGACCTTATAGACCACAGTCAAAGATATTGTGCCTACGCAAGCCTGCAGGGTTGCCACACATTGCAAAGAAAATCAGTCTCATTGCTTTATTGTCGCACCTCGTATTTTAGAATTTGGGGGAAGAATTTAGTGATTGAAATTTCGTGAGAAGGTATCGCTGCAACTGGAAACCCCTTTGTTTTAATGATGTTCACAGCAAATGCTGTATCTTGACCGTGACACGTCTCCCATATTGCTCGATAATACAAAACGTGCTCTCTGTGGTAAGGATCCCAGATCGCGTAGCACTAGTCCAAAACAGGATCGACGAGCGTAGTGTAGGCAGTCTCTTTAGTAGATACATTACATTTTCTAAGTGTTCTGCCAATAAAACGCGGTCTTTTATTCGCCTTCCCCGCAACGTTTTCTATGTGTCATTTCCAATTTAAATTGTTGGTAATAGTAATTCCTAGGTATTTAGTTGAATTTGCGGCCTTTAAATGTGGTTGACTTAATGTGTAACCGAAGTTTAAGAGTTCCTTTTAGCTTTCATGTGGATGACTTCACACTTTTCATTATTTAGGGTCATTTGCCAATTCTCGCATCATACAGTTATCCTTTTTAAACCGCTGAGCAATTTGCTCTGACCTTCTGTTAACTTTACTACATAATAACCGAGAGCATCATCTGCGAACAACCGAAGACGGCTACTCATATTGTTTCCTGAATCATTTATACTGATAAGGAACAGCAAAGGACCTATAACACTACCATTTGGAACGCTAGAAATCGCTTCTGTTTTACCTGATGACTTTCCGTCAATTAACTCTCTGAAAGGAAATGACGAATCTAGTAGCATAACTGAGACGATAATCCGTAAGCACGCAATTTAATTACAAGCCCATTGTGAGGTATGGTGTCAAAAGCCTTCTCGAAATGTAGGAATACGGAATCAATATGAAATCCTTTGTCAGTAGCACTCAACACTTCGTGTGAGTTAAGAGCTAGTTGTGTTTCAAAAGAACGATATCTTCTAAATCCGTGTTGACTGCGTGTCAATAGCACATTCTTTTCGGGGTAATTCATAATGTTCGAACTCAATGTTGTTCTTGTTGTGGTCTTCAGTCCTGAGACTGGTTTGATGCAGCTCTCCATGCTACTCTATCCTGTGCTAGCTTCTACATCTCCCAGTACCTACTGCTGCCTACATCCTTCTGCATCTGCTTAGTGTATTCATCTCTTGGTCTCCCTCTACAATTTTTACCCTCCACGCTGCCCTCCAAAACTAAATTAGTGATCCCTCGAAGTCTCAGAATATGTCCTACCAACCGATCCCTTCTTCTAGTCAAGTTGTGCCAAAAGCTCCTCTTCTCCCCAATTCTATTCAATACCTCCTCATTAGTTATGTGATCTACCCATCTAATCTTCAGCATTCTTCTGTAGCACCACATTTCGAAAGTTCTATTCTCTTCTTGTCTAAACTATTTATCGTACACGTTTCACTTCCATACATGGCTACACTCCATACAAATACTTTCAGAAACGACTTCCTGACATTTAAGTCTCTACTCGATGTTAACAAATTTTCTTCTTCAGAAACGCTTTCCTTGCCATTGCCAGTCTACATTTTATATCCTCTCTACTTCGACCATCATCAGTTGATTTGGTACCCAAATAGCAAAATTCCTTTACTACTTTAAGTGTCTCATTTCCTAATCTAATTCCCTCAGCATCACCCGACTTAATTCGACTACATTCCATTATCCTCATTTTGCTTTTGTTGATGCACATTTTATACCCTCCTTTCAAGACACTGTCCATTCCGTTCAACTGCTCTTCCAAGTTTTTTGCTATCCCTGACAGAATTACAATGTCATCGGCGAACCTCAAAGTTTTTATTTCTTCTCCGTGGATTTTAATACCTACTCCGAACTTTTCTTTTGTTTCCTTTATGGCTTGCTCAATATACAGATTGAATAGCATCGGCGATATGCTACAACCCTGTCTCACTCCCTTCCAAACCACTGCTTCCCTTTCATGTCCCTCAACTCTTAAAACTGCCATCTGGTTTCTGTGCAAATTGTAAATAGCCTTTCGCTCCCTGTATTTTACCCCTGCCACCTTCAGAATTTGAAAGACAGTATTCCAATCAACATTGTCAAAAGCTTTCTCTATGTCTACAAATGCTAGAAACGTAGGTATGCCTTTCCTTAATCTTTCATCTAAGATAAGTCGTAGGGCCAGTATTGCATCACGTGTTCCAACATTTCTACGGAATCCAAACTGATCTTCCCCGAAGTCCGCCTCTATCAGTTTTTCCATTCGTCTGTAAAGAATTCGCGTTAGTATTTTGCAGCTGTCACTTATTAAACTGATTGTTCGGTAATTTTCACATCTGTCAACACCTTCTTTCTTTGGGATTGGAATTATTATATTTTTCTTGAAGTCTGAGGGTATTTCGCCTGTCTCATACATCTTGCTCACCAGATGGTAGAGTTTTGTCAGGACTGGCTCTCCCAAGGCTGTCAGTAGTTCTAATGGAATGTTGTCTACTCAGGGGGCCTTGTTTCGACTCAGGTCTTTCATTGCTCTGTCATACTCTTCACGCAGCATCATATCTCCCATTTCATCTTCATTTACATCCTCTTCCATTTCCATAATATTGTCCTCAAGTACATCGCCCTTGTATAGACCATCTATATACTCCTTCCACCTTTCTGCTTTCCCTTATTTGCTCAGAACTGGATTTCCATCAAACCTCTTGATATTCATGCAAGTGGTTCTCCTTTCTCCAAAGGTTTGTTTAATTTTACTATAGGCAGTATCTATCTTACCTCTCGTGACATAAGCCTCTACATCCTTACATTTGTCCTCTAGCCATCCCTGCTTAGCCATTTTGCACTTCCTGTCGATCTCATTTTTGAGACGTTTGTATTCCTTTTTGCCTGCTTCATTTACTGCGTTTTTATATTTTCTCCCTTCATCAATTAAATTCAATATTTCTTCTGTTACCCAAGGGTTTCTACTATCCCTCGTCTTTTTACCTACTTGATCCTCTGCTGCCTTCACTATTTCACCCCTCAAAGCTACCCATTCTTCTTCTACTGTATTTCTTTCTCCTATTCCTGTCAATTGTTCCCTTATGCTGTCCCTGAAACTCTGTACAACCTCTGATTCTTTCAGTTTATCCAGGTCCCATCTCCTTAAATTCCCACCTTTTTGCAGTTTCTTCAGTTTTAATCTACAGTTCATAACCAATAGATTGTGGTCAGAGTCCACTTCTGCCCCTTGAAATGTCTTACAATTCTTCCATGTGTACAACCTCCTTTTATGATTCTTGAACCAAGTGTTAGCTATGATTTAGTTATGCTCTGTGCAAAATTCTTGCAGGCGGCTTTCTCTTTCATTCCTTCATATTCACCTATTACGTTTCCTTCTCTTCCTTTTCCTACTATCGAATCCCGGTCACCAATGACTATTAAATTTTCTTCTCCCTTCACTATCTGAATAATTTCTTTTATCTCGTCATACATTTCATCAATTTCTTTGTCATCTGCAGGGCTAGTTGGCATATAAACTGTAGTAGGCGTGGGCTTTGTGTCTATCTTGGCCACAATAATGCGTTCACTATGCTTTTTGTAGTTGCTTACCCGTAATCCTATTTTTTTATTCATTATTAAACCTACTCCTGCATCACACCTATTTGATTTTGTATTTATAGCCCTGTAATCACCTGACCAAAAGTCTTGTTCCTCCTGCCACCGAACTTCGCTAATTCCGACTGTATCTAACTTCAACCTATCCATTTTCCTTTTTAAAATTTCTAACCTAGCTGCCCGATTAAGGGATCTGACATTCCACGCTCCGATCTGTAGAACGCCAGTTTTCTTTCTCCTGATAACGACGTCCTCTTGAGTAGTCCCCGCCCGGAGATCTGAATGGGGGACTAGTTTACCTCCGGAATATTTTACCCAAGAGTACGCCATCATCATTTAATCATACACTAAAGCTGTAGTTTCCCCTTGCTTTCAGCCGTTCGCAGTACCAGAACAGCAAGGCCATTTTGGTTAGTGTTACAAGGCCAGATCAGTCAATCATCCAGACTGTTGCCCCTGCAACTACTGAAAAGGCTGCTGCCCCTCTTCAGGAACCACATGTTTGTCTGGCCTCTCAACAGATATCCCTCCGTTGTGGTTGCACCTACGGTACGGCTATCTGTATCGTTGAGGCACGCAAGCCTCCCCACCAACGGCAAGGTCCAAGGTTCAGGGGGGGTCGAACACAATATATGTTCCAAAATTCAGCTGCATATCGACTTAACGACATGGGCCTGTCATTTAGTGGATTACGCCTTTTTTGAATATTGATGTGACCTATGCAACTTTCCAGTCTTTAGGTACAGATTATTTGTTGACCGAGCAGCTATATACGATTGTTAAGTATGGGGCTATTGCATCAGCATACTGTAAAAGGAAGACTTGCTTTTATTAAGTGGGTTAAGTTGCTTCACTACTCCGATGTTATCTACTTCTAAGTTATACTGTCAGCTGTTCATGATTAGAATTCTGGAATACTTGGTGAAGGAATTTTGGATGGCTGTGTTTAGTAACTCTGATTCGCAGCACTATCATCGTTTATATTTCCATTGCTGTCGCGCAGTGAAGGCATTGATTGTGTCTTGCCGCTAGTGTACTTTACATTCGACCAGAATCTCTTTATATTTTCTGCCAGGTTTCGAGTTAAAGTTTCGCTGCGGAAACTATAAGCGTCTTGCATTGAAGCCGACTCTCAATTTCTGTAAAACATTGCCAGTGTTAGGAATTTTGCATTCGTTGGAATTTGGCATGCTTTTTTCGTTGTTTCTGCAACATTGTTCTGACCTGTTTTGTGTACCATGGGGGATCAGCAGATCCGTCGTTTTCTGTTTGGCATAAATCTCTCTTACTACAAAGTACGTTGGTTAAGTCAAAGGGCATGACTAGAACGATTTTTCGATTTAAAACTCGCTATTGTTGAATTTATGAAGGAAAAATTAGTGCAGGGTCGAAAATTATAACATCCGGAATTGATTGCAGACTTCGCATTTAAAGTGGATGTGACTACACATTGCCCACAGCAAGATATTACAAGGTAACTTCTTTCTGATTTGGTGGGGATGAATTTAAAAAGAAATCGCGTTGTAGAAGGGACAAATTCTGACAAAGACAATCCGGTTCCCTAAGCTCACCGGCGTTAAAGAAAATGCAAGGTTTGAAGAATTCGTTGCATCCTTGAAAGAATTACAAGAATAGTTTTATAAAGATTTTGTGGACACTGTCAGTCTTATATCTGTTTCCGTGCTGTTTTCGAGACCATTTGCCATTTCATTTGAAAGCGCTGCCGAAGTAACTGTCTGACCAGAAAGATAATTGCAGGTCTACTGTCAAACGTTTTTGCGTTAAAGCTGTCCAGGACGTCTACATAGCTTCCCACAGGTAGAGTTTTCAAGTCTCCATTATGAGGTTTCAAAAGTACTACAAAATTTCGATTGACATATTTGTATGAAAGACCTTTTGTCGATCATGAAACTATATAAGTCACGATTACGTTGCAACTTGAGGGCAAACCTCCGTGAAATTATTTGCGACTGTCCTTACGCCGACAGTTTCTCCCAGATAAATATTATATTATGTCTTCAATGAGCCAAAAATAATTAAATAGTACTGAAAGTTTGTTTTGCTTGCGATCTATGCTGTTGAGATGTGTGAAATATAAAACCAAGTAGTTTACAGTGTGACTACACTGCCATTTAAATGCGACGCATTCGCAGTTTCTCCCTTTTCTCCTCCTTTCGCTCTGACAGAGTGGCATGCCGGTGAGGGAAATGTGAAGCGAGGCTGAGCGCTTTGGCACGCGTGCTCCCCCCCCCCCCTCCCCCACACATACACACCCACACACAGCACGGACTGCGAGGCAGTATATCTTGGCCGCGCCTGCTATAAAAATATTGCGCTATGCATGTGATACTATTTTAACTGCACTTTCTTTTCCAGATGTCTTGCGCTGGGTGCTACATACCATTTCCTAGCTGTCCATGTGTTTCGTAGCCCTGTTCAGTATCAGTCACCTAATCCAGCATCTGTTTACAGAGGGAAGAGTTCTTTTTCAGCCTGGTTCCTGTTCGCCTTCCATAATCGTCCTAAATGAGGGTATTTTGCTCATGATGGTCGGCGTCCTGAACATCCATTGCACAAAAATTTATTGTCCTTCCAGGAGGCAGCACCTTACAGAAGCGCTGTAAAGAGGTGCAGAAAATGGCCAGTGAGAGTGCCTTCATTCTGCTCCTGGTCCCGACTGGCTGAAAGGCCTATATGTTGAATGACTTCGTAGTTAGCGAAATCGAGGTGTCTACAGGCGGCTCTCATGGGGTTGGTGTGGCACATATTAGGTCCTCTGGATCAGAGTTTGTGTTTTTAACTGCTTAGCATTTCGGATGACTGAAGTTAGTGACCCTTCACTTTGAATTATGTTATCAACAAAGCCTTCGAAAGTGCATTCCCGCGGCAGGCATCATAGTCTTCTTAGGCATTTTGCTGTTTTTCTCTGTGTGTGTCCTGGTTTGGTGAGGGTGGACGTGTTCGGCAAGAAGAGGCCTCAGACTAGAATGTGGAGACATTAGCTGTCTGAAGGTGGTGTCAGATAAAAGTGGCAGACCTGGCTTTCTTTGACTGATAAACTGAAACTTCATTTGTTTCTGTGAAAATCTGAGAGTGATGTTTTACGTGCTTCTTTCCCTATTAATTTTTACCTGTTTTGTTGTTGTGACTACTGGTGGGAGCTGCAAGTATCCAGTTGGACGCAGTGTACAAAACTGTTACGGGGGAACGCATTCCAATCCAGTGGTCGGATCTTGGAATATTACCTGAAAGTAGTTAGGTAGCTACAAGGCTTTTAATTATTGGCTTTAAGCCTGCCAGACAGCTCAAATCTAGGATGGTAACCCTTATGTAAAACTAATTATACTTGTGCAGCACTGCATGGCATTAATCCAGATTCGGAAGGACGACGGTTCAATCCCGCGTCCGGCCATCCTGATTTAGGTTTTCCGTGATTTCCCTAAATCACTCCAGGCAAACGCCGGGATGGCTCCTCTGAAAGGGCACGGCCGACTTCCTTCCCCATCCTTCCCTATTCCGATGAGATCGATGACCACGCTGTCTGGTCTCCTTCCCCAAAACCAACCAACCATTAATCCAGATACGCCAATAAATGACTCCAGTTGATCTGCAGAGAAGTGTGCCTTGTAAGTTCGTCTCATGTGCTGGACATTGCCAACAGTGCGTGCTGTCCAGTTGCAGCCAAGGGTGTGTTTTCATGCGACATAATGGAAGCTCAGACGAAAATATTGTTTCACTTAAGTATTTTGATCATCTAAAATTTTCAATCCCACAAGGTAATCCAACAATACCATGAATTTCCTTGATTCAGAACAAAGTAGCCTCTTCATACGCTTAATTAATGTGTTTATAATTTGCATTTAGTGGCATATCCTCTTATGTTTGTTTTTCAATATATTCATATAGGTCTTGATATTATACAGACTGGACTCACATGTGCATTGCATATATGATTCCTAGAAGAAAGAACCCAGGTACCTAAATGTTTTCAGATACAGTTTGTACAATTCAAGGGTGTAAATCTTCAATTTGCTTACCCTGACAAGATATTTCAGCAAGTGATTAAATAACGTTAAAAATAATCTTTTCACTGGCTTTCCATGGCAGGATTAATCACATCATGCAACATAAAACATAATTATACCTTGCAATCTCATTTGCGAAGTCTGTTGGCACTTTTGTGGAATTCAGTCTGTTTTGTGAAACCTTCCTACTTTTTTTTATTACTTTGCTCTGTATTGTTTTGTTCCCGACATTTTCACGCTACTTCTCTCTGTGTGTTGGCTACTGTTCTGAGACAAATTCTTACAATTCTTTTTGCTGTTTGTATGATCTTCCATCAACAATGCTGCTGATTATTCGTTTCATCTCATGAATGTTTAATATCTGTGGATGTGAAGTCTGATTTTGATGCCAGGCGTTCTCCTCTTATTAGTTTTACAAGGTTAAGCCTACTGCTCATTCTGTCAGTGATATTTTGCTGTAAAGGGAAACGATTAACAGTAAGCTAGAGGTACTGAGTTGCCTCATAGGAAAGAACACGCCTTTGAACTGGGATGAGGGCACAAGAGGGAGTTCACTGAACCCTGAAACACGCTTTAGTGAATCCATCCATTGTCGCTCACCCTAATCTGAGCATCTCATTCTGCACTGTGTCATACTGGGGGACAAATGGGAACATTTTGGAGATGATCTACAAGATGGATGTAAATGGAGAAAAGGAACACAGAATTACTCCATTGCCCAGCTATGTCCTGAACAAGAGCGAGCATAATTATTCCGTCATGGAAATCGAGGCTTTAACCATCGTCTACGCCTTCTAAAAATTTCGATATCGTTTCTGTGGTAGAACAATCATGGTACACATGGGCCACAAGGCTCTGTGGTTTCTAATGTCGATGAAATTCACCCATGGATGGCTGTCTCAATGTGCACTTTCTTTACAGGAGTTTGATTTTCAAATTAAGTACATCCCTGGAAAAGACAATATAGTTGCAGATGCACTATTAGGCTCACATATCGTATAAAGTCACGAGATGGAAGAAGACACTACTGGAAACTGATTCGCCGTCTTGTTTCTGAAGAATGTGGAAATTGGAAATTTGTGGTAAGATCTTATGGGACCAAACTGTAGAGGTCATCGGTCCCTAAGCCTACACGCTACTTAACCTAACTTAAACTAACTTACGCTATGGACAACACACACACAGCCATGCCCGAGGGAGGATTCGAACCTCCGACGGGGGGAGCCGTACGGACCATGACGAGATGCCCAGACCGCACGGCTACCCCACGTGGCTCTGAAGAATGTGTCGTTTGAAAATTTCATTTGTTAAATCGGTCAGGAGTAAGATAAATATTCTACATTTCATGGCATGTAAGAGAAGATTAATGACAGGAATTTTCTAGTGCTGAGGCAGTAGTATACACACAGAAACAATATACTATTCTGCTGACGAAATCTTAATTACTTTTTGTGCCTGTTATATGTGCTGGAAGAGCTAATGAATAAACTCAGATCAGTTATTCACATTTTGGATAAGGAAAGAACGCCATCAAACTCAAAGAGTTAGTATACTAGTATGCTTTAATACCATCGACTGGCAGGAGAAGCTTTCACTAGACTTTTTCTAGAAGTGGTAGGGCATGAGAAAACGTTTTATCAGATAACAGGAAACAATTTGTTTCAAAGAAATGGAAGATGTTATGCAGACAAAAATCAAAGACATATACGCTGCTAAGCGCCATCCGCAAGCCAACCCGGCTGCAAGACTTACGCACAACGTTCGGACAACTATGTTGCATTTATTGTAATAAGCAACATGACACCTGGAACATGTTCGTCCTAGCTCAATGAAGATGACACTATTCAAAGTGTTGATAAATAAGGGACCTGAAGACAGAATTCGTGCAGTGGTAGTATTTCTGCAGTAATAACTGACTAGACACAGATGCATAATTTAGAAGGCAGTTGCCAAGATTAGGAAAGAGGCTACTATAAAGACAGGAGGAACAATGCCAAGACCGAGCGAGGTGGCGCAGTGGTTAGACACTGGACTCGCATTCGGGAGGACGACGGTTCAATCCCGCGTCCGGCCATCCTGATTTAGGTTTTCCGTGATTTCCCTAAATCACTCCAGGCAAATGCCGGGATGGTTCCTCTGAAAGGGCACGGCCGACTTCCTTCCCCATCCTTCCCTAATCCGATGAGACCGATGACCACGCTGTCTGGTCTCCTTCCCCAAAACCAACCAACCAACCAACAATGCCAAGAGCACCAAACAGCGATTTTGGAACGTGTACCCAAAATTACTTGTGAGAAAACACCATCTTTCCCGCAAAGCATGGAAGAAATCACAATCTCTGTATGTCGGGCCATTCTGTTTAAGATATCTAGTTTGCAGAAGTGTAGGTGTTCTGGAAATGCTCCGCACAAAGATGATGACTGGCATACACAACTTTTCCACCATGAATGCATTTATTCTGTAGATTTTCAATTGTTTGTGTAGCGTTTTTTATGTATATACCAGGATATTTAAACATAGGTAATTTTAATTCCCTGCTCCTAATCAATAATTATTTGTTTGCATACCATATTTGAAGGATAGGGTGCTGTAGATATCATGCATCCCACAGCATATGTCTTAGTGATAACGTTGAGTATGACTGTGTATGTAGACAGAAGTGTCCTGTTAGTTATTGTTAAAATATGTGCGCATTAACGGTCTTGTGGGATCTTATTGTTGAGTACTCATGCATTCAGCAACGAGGTATATCGGTGTATTTTTTTCCTTTTTCTTGTGAAGCTGTGCATATGGCGTCAAAATCAGATGCACCTAACATAAGAATACAGTAAGGTGTGTCACACTAACCATATATTTTCTGATTAACCTGTCACCACGTAAACACATGCCTCTGTATCCCTGTAATACAAAAGCATAATGCCTCTTTCCTAAATATTATGGTGGTTCTGGTGCAACAACGGTCAGTGAGAGATGTCAGCGAGACCTCCAATATATGTTTTCCTCTTTCAGCATTGTCAAAATGCAACAGAAGAGATTACAAAATATGATGTATCAAATTTTTTTTAGAGGATACTGTGACTCATCTTGTTTGTGACATGTCCAATTACAGCATGAATATAGTTTTAGGTGAGATGGCTAATTTTTTCTTTGTGGGGACGTTAGTTTCTACCACTTTTATTAGGTTTTGAAGGATGCAGCTGGTTATATTGACGTGTGAGATATAAGTTTTACGTGTGTGGTACAAGGAAGATTTATAGATTTTTTTTTATATGAGTGCTCAATGGACACACAGAAGATTTTAAGATAGCTGACATGTCGGTAATAGCAAATAAATGCCCTGGGGAATTGGTCAGATGTTTAGAGGTTTTTGACAGATGCCAGTTATTTCCAAAAGAGCGCTGAGCAGTCTTGATTTTATTTGTGTTAGGGACCTTGTTTGAACATTCACTGGCAATAATAGCTAAAATATGTTGTTTTATTTAAACTTTTTCCACCCTTTATGAACCTTCTATGCATAGCAGCCGGCCCCTGTGGCCGAGCGGTTCTAGGCGCTTCAGTCCGGAACCGCACTGCTGCTACGGTCGCAGGTTCGAATCCTGCCTCTGGCATGGATGCGTGTGATGTCCTTAGGTTAGTTAGGTTTAAGTAGTTCTAAGTCTAGAGGACTGATGACCTCAGATGTTAAGTCCCATAGTGCTTAGACCCATTTGAACCATTTATGCATAGCACACATCTCACCAGCATTATCACTTGTACAAACAAATGGAACAGCTCCAGAAAACGTGTATAATGTTTTCTGAGTAGCTTTTTAGTCTGATGCATAATTTAAAAAGAGAACTGAAAAAGGTCTTGCACTTTATAGATATTACTGTGGAAACTGTGTTTTGCATTGCATTTCCCTGTTATTTAAGTAAATTAACTACGGAGTAGAAGCCTGGGATGGATGTCTTCTATGGTGGCAGTGTTGAGACGAAGCAGTGAGTTATTGCTCACTCACAGAAGACTTTTGTCACTCCCTAAATTACACAGCAGTATCGTCAGTGTTCATGAGTACCCGCCCCCCCCCCCCTCCCTCTCCAAGAAGATGCACGCTGTTCATGGCGTGTGGAGTGGTATGCTGTCAGCAAGTTGCCCTTTGGTCACATATCACTTGGCTGTAACAGAAGCATCATCAGTGGCTCTGCCAAGATGCTGACGCAGAGGTGGTGGTGCAGATGGAAGACCACCTGGCTGCACGGGATGTAATGTGCTGTGGCAGCCACAATCGCACCACCACCCCAACGTGGGGAAGATGGCTGTCAACTACAAGGCCTGCACTAGCGAGTGGCTGTGAACAGTGTCACAGCCTGTCTACCCAGGACCCAGACTTCAGAACGGCAACGTTGGAGCGCAGCAGCGCCATATAGTTGTCCTTTGTACAACTTAGCCCCCCTTATTGCATTACTGCGATTCCTTTGACTAAAAATAATGGGATTCGCACAATTATGGCGAATAGTTTTTTTGCCGAAGCACCGCTTCCAACCAATATACCAAAATAAATTCAAATGGCTCTGAGCACTATAGGACTTAATTTCTGAGGTCATCAGTCCGCTAGAACTTAGAACTACTTAAACCTAACTAACCTAAGGACATCACACACATTCATGCCCGTGGCAGGATTGGAACCTGCGACCGTAGCGGTCGCGCGGTTCCAGACAGTAGCGCCTAGAACCGCTCGGCCATCCCGGCCGGCATACCAAAATATGCACACAGCTCGGACGTGTATTAACTGGCTTGCCGATTCCACAGTTTTCCTGCTTTTCCGCTCCATCTACGTTATTGTGTCGCCAGCACCCAGCTCGGCCTCCCAAGTGACATTCGACTGACAGCCTCCGACGTAAAGATGTTTTGCTTCGCTCCGTGCACGCCTGCTTCCATGGATTCTTGCAACAACTGAAGCAGCAATGCTGTTCTACCCAGTACCGCCGAAAAACAGTGGCAGTACCACACTGGGATTAAACGTTAAAGATTTTTCTTGAATTGCGCAGTTACACAGGTTGGTGATGTAAAACTGCATGTGACTGTGAAACTCGCTAATTGTAATCCTTTCTGACTTACAGAAAAGGGAGTTGCAGAGCCAGAGCGAGGGGAGCCCTTCCAGCAGGTACAATGCAGAGCCGTCACAAAAGGAAGCCGGGCAGGCACTTAAGAAAATTTTGAATACTTGTACACTCCCAAAAATGAGAAATCATAGTAGGAAGTTTGATTTTTCCTTGCAATTTTTATTAATAATTTTCATTCAAATGGTTTAAATCTTGTAATGATAATGTTAGGATCAGTTTGACAAATGTGGACACCTGTATATCGTACCTAGATCTTTGTATATTAACTCATACAAATTTGATTAATTGTAAACCATTCAACAATATACCTATGAAGTCAAGCCTGCGTTGTCAACAAAGAAGTTACTCATTTTCAGTTTCAGTTTGATGTGGGACTAAAATTCCTTACATTCCTGTATTTGTGTTGTATACACATTTTGTTTAAGTGCAAAACACGAGGTACTGTAAATATCCTCACTTTTTACTTTTTTTGTACAAGTCATGCAAGAAATTTGACGCCTTGGTCGTTCATATATCTTGTTCGACGGTTGTCAGGGGTACTTATCTTTACTTCCCTTTCGTTGTATCGGTCAGTTTCCTGTGGATGTCTAAACTTGTGAGTTGACACTTTTCCTGGGAGTGGAAAGTTATTTGATTTCTCGCTGGTTGGGACTCTGGAGCTCTCGACAGTGTACCGTTTCACCAGGAGAAGACTTTCACTGTGTCTGAAAAGTAGGGAACGGCAGCCTCCTGGGAGGCATTCACTTTTCGGTTTCCCGAAATGTTATTGTGATCAATTCCTGGCGCTAATCCGCTACACTACGTGTGGTGTCACTCGCTGCCATAGCATTCCCCTGAGAGTACTTGAGCAACAATCGGTCTTCTGAGTAGCTTCCAATCAACTAATTCTGTTATGCATCTTGTATGCTCAGTTCTTTGTATTTAATATTTGTCTTGTTTACCTTGAATTTGTGAACTTCCCAGACGAGGAAGTCTTATTCCTTCTTCTTCCTGCAGTCCTCCAATAAAATGTAGGACCCACAGTGCTTAGCATCACTTTTAGTTAATTAACTACGTTATTAAGAACGCTGCTCCGTGCTATTTCGTTTTCAGTTATTCACTTGACTAGAGCAAACAAAAGTTTTGTATTCACAATCTTGACTTATATTTCTACAACTTCCTCATGGTTAGGCGACGCTTAAATAATAAATGTAACCAGCTGCATTTTTAAGATGTTGCTTCAGTGGAGTGAGTTTCCGTTTTGCGCAGAGGCGAAGCATTAGATAATATGAGAAACGCACAGGTGATAATAGTGAATAGCGTTCGCCTGTTTCATAGCAGGATTAATTTGTGCACAAGCTATTGAGACTCATTTCCACCTCTTCTGGGTCTGTTATTGTGCTATTATCCCTGTTAATTGTGTCATGCGATCTAACCAGAACATTTACGTACTTTCCGATAAATATCCGCAAGGGCTTAATCACAGCTAATTATATGTTTTGTTTCATTGGTGATAGTCTCGTAAACAATATGAGAAGCGCTTGATTTTCACTGCAAAACCCTTTCCAGCAACTAACTGGGTACATTTTCATGGTATGCCTCTTGCCGGGATAAGTTTAGGAACAAGTACTTCATTTTCAACGGTTTTATTAATGAACTCCGTGGATTTATCTTCGAATGGGACTGGATTATATAATACCCACATGTGGGACGGAGCTGGAAGGAAGTTAAGAGCCACATGGGAAAATTAGTTTTATAAGAATTGTAATCGTCCGCCTTGGTCAAAGATAACGTTACTTGTTTTTTAGATGACCACAGTTGTTTTCTTATGTATCCTTTAATGAGTGGCCAGTATGGGACTTACGGTCTGCTAAGTAAGATCGTGGTCGGGTTAATCACTAGAAAAATGTATTTGGCAATAAACTAAAATATATACGTACATCACACATAAACAAAAGAAAAATGTAATTACAATTAATAATGCGTCCAGCCAGCCGCAGAGTCGATAATTGCTTGGTGTGTCCAGGGCTCGCTTGAAACCAAGTTTCCGCGAGTTTATGTTGAAGGGACCTCCAGATGCGTCGCATTTGCGTTGACAGCTGTTTCAAAGTGAATTTTGGTTGCGCCTGATGCAGTTTCAAGAATGGTTTTCCCGAAGAAAGTTTCTAATCATTTTTTCCACTTTTGAACTCACCTTACCGACTGAGCTACCTTCTTCAAAATCATCCACGTTGTTAACCAATGTATAACGCGTCGCCAACGTTTGTACAAATGACTTTGATTTCACCATATATTTAGACGCCGCGGCATGAAACACTTCCGGACATTTCGGTTGGCTACAGAGGAACACACACTCATGTCTCCTCTTGTATCTCTCGGTCAAGAATTCAAAGTAAACTAATGCTTTATGGAGATAGCATGAATGACAAAGGCTCCCTCTGTTGGGCTATGTAATAACTAAGGCAATGTGTTTTACCATCTGTTTCTAATGCCGACCTCGCTCTTACTTAACAGACGGTAAGCACTGAATTCTAGTACCCTAAGGACGTATCCTCTATATAAGTAGCTACCAGTACTACTCACTGAATTATTGTATTTAAGTAAATTGTTTTGCTCTATTCCATGGCATACAAGCTTTGTTTCCCAACCTATTTTTGTACAAAAACATGAATGTGTTTTGTTAATAAATGTTTTGAGCTGTCATTCCGCACTTTAATAATGCAGACCTAGTTCCACTAAACTATGTGGAACACGGTTAACGGGGGTGAGGACCAGCCGAGAGAGCGATAGGGTGGGGAAGGGGTGACACGAGGTTTCATTTTAAAGCCAGTATTAGACAAGTAGTTCAACAGTTTTCCGACTGGTTTGATGCGACCTGCAGCGATTTCCTCTGCTGTGGCAATCTCTTTGTGTCAGAGCGTACACCCAGCGTCATCCATTATTTTTCGGAAATATTTCAATTTCCTCTCTTCTCTCTACATTGTGTGCCTTATTGCGAGCTATACACTGATTGAAATTACTTTGTGACGGACGTTTCAGTGAGTCAATTGTTAGGGACCAGCCGCCATCCAATAGGAGTTCTTTCTCGATCTCCACGTGATCGTTGTGTTGCCTGTTTTGTAGGTACGAGCTCCGTCTTATCAAGCGAGGTTGGCTGAAAGCCGGCAACACTGTCCTCCGCCACTGCACTCTTTCAATAGCAAAGGACTTTTAATCAGAGAGAGCCAATTGCAATCCATACACGTCATTCGACAACTATTTGAAGAGCAGTGTGACTTCGCTATCTCTAAAGCGAGGTAGGTCAACTGCAGCAAATGATCAGTGTAATGCATGTCCAGCGGTAACGTTAGTGGAGCACGGATGCCACATGCCCAGCATGTTTGTGTCGCGAGTGTTTGTCTAATAATTTTAAGCCGTTCGTGAGGCACCGGTGCAGCAGGGGGAAACAAGTGCCAGTGAAGTCTAGTGTCGAGTAAAATGCAGCCCATTACAACCTGCCATGTGGAGAGCTGAAAGAATAAAATAGGAGGCTTCGCGGCAGTGTTGGATATATGAAACAAAGCGAACATGGCACTAGCAACGCAAAAGATTACTCTTTAGGAAACGGAAAACGTCTCACTTTTAGCCATTTGCGAACTAACGTGTCATTATCCCTTTTAACAAAACGTCGCTCTCTTTCCGGCTTTTCTTCGATTTCTCTTCTTTCTGTTGTCCTTAAAAGGTTCTCCCTTGCTATTACTACGCATATGTGGACACTAACTACTCACATACAACACAATACTTTCACATTTCATTTATTTATCGATTCCGTTGCAATAAAAATCTATTACAGCAAAGGTTTTATACACAGTTATACATACAACATCTACTCAAACACACTCACACATATTAAATTTTGATATTTGTCTAGTACAGATGCTAATATTGTCCCAGAAATAAATAAATTAATAGAATCAGCGAATCGCATCGTTGATATTCTTTCACCCTGAATTTTAATCTCATTCCTTTTCTGTCATTGCTTCTTCGGTATATATACTACTGGCCACTAAAATTGGTACACCAAGAAGAAATGCAGATGATAAATGAGTATTCATTGGACAAATATGTTATACTAGAACTGACATGTGATTACATTTTCACGCAACTTGGGTGCATAGATCCTGAGAAATTAGTAACGAGAACAACCACCTCTGGCCGTAATAATGGCCTGGATACGCCTGAGCATTGAGTCAAACAGAGATTGGATGGCATGTACAGGTTCAGCTGCCCATGCAGCTTCAGCACGGTACCACAGTTCATCGAGAGTAGTGATTGGCGTATTGTGAGGAGCCAGTTGCTCGGCCACCATTGACCAGACGTTTTCAGTTGGTTAGAAATCTGGAGAATGTACTGGCCAGGACAGCAGTCCAACATTTTCTGCATCCAGAAAGGCCCGTGCAGGACCTGCAACATGCGATCGTCCATTATCCTGCTGAAATGTAGGGTTTCGCAGGGATCGAATGAAGGGTAGACCCACGGGTCGTAACACATCTGAAATGTAACGTCCACTGTTGAAAGTGCCGTCAGTGCGAAGAAGAGGTGACCGAGACGTGTAACCAATGGCACCCCATACAATCACGCCAGGTGACACGCCAGTATGCCGATGACGAATACACGCTTCCAATGTGCGTTCACCGCGACATCGCCAAACACGGATGCGACCATTCTGGATTCATCCGAAAATATGACGTTTTGCCATTCGTGCACCCAGATTCATCATTGAGTACACCATCGCAGGCGCTCCTGTCTGTGATGCAGCGTCATGGGTAATCGCAGCCATGGTCTCCGAGCTCATAGACCATCCTGCTGCAAACTTCGTCGAACTGTTAGTGCAGATGGTTTTTGTCTTCCAAAAGTCCCCATCTGTTGACTCGGGGATAGAGACGTGGCTGCACGATCCGTTACAGCCATGCAGATCAGATGATTGTCATCTCGACTGCTAGTGATACAAGGCCCTTGGGATCCAGCGCAGCGTTCCGTATTACCCTCCTGAACCCACCGACTCCATATTCTGCTAACAGTCATTGGAACTCGACCAATGCGAGCAGCAATGTCGCGATACGATAAACCGCAATCGCTATAGGCTGCAATCCCACCTTTATCAAAGTCGGAAACGTGATGGTAGACATTTCTCCTCCTTACACGAGGCACCACAACAACGTTTCACCAGGCAACGCCGGTCGACCGCTGTTTGAGTAAAAGAAATCGGTTGGAAACTTTCCTCATGTCAGCACTTTGTAGGTGTCGCCACCGGCGCCAACCTCGTGTGAATACTCTGAAAAGCTAATCATTTGCATATCACAGCATCTTCTTCCTGTCGGTTAAATTTCGCATCTGTAGCACGTCATCTTCGTGGTGTACCAATTTTAATGACCAGTAGTGTAGACTGAAGGAGGGACGAGGTTGGCTGCATGAACGGTCGACTGGACTGATGTCGAGCTGTCTGGGTGGCCAAACTACTTTCTCGAATTGTCCAGAATGTTCTACACACTAATCGCGAAAAACTGGCGCTCGGTCACCCATAAATATTTCAAGGTTGTCTGGGAACTTGACATCCGTGCATGGTTAAAAAAGGTCTTCAAGTAGCTGAACATCCAGGGGAATCAGTCCATTCCATGTAAACACAGCCCAAATCACTATGGACCCACTATCGGCTTTCACAGTGTCTTGTTGACAGCTTGGATCCATGGCTCCGTGGCGTCTGTCCGCAGTTCGTGATCGTGCGGTAGCGTTCTCGCTTCCCGCGTCCAGGTTCCCGGATTCGATTCCCGGCGGGGTCAGGGATTTTTTCTGCCTTGTGATGACTGGGTGTTGTGTGATGTCCTTAGGTTAGTTAGGTTTAAGTAGTTCTAAGTTCTAGGGGACTGATGACCATAGATGTTAAGTCCCACAGTGCTCAGAGCTCCGTAGCGTCTGGTCCACACTCTAATCCTACCATCAGCCCTTACCAGCTGACACCCAGGATTCACCTGACCAGTCTACTGTTTTCCAGTCGTATAAGGTCCAACCGCTATGGTCACGAACCCAGGAGACGCCCTGCAACCGAAGTCGTGCTGTTAGCAAAGGCGCTCGCGTCGATCGTCTGCTGCCATATCCCATTAACGCCAAATCTCGCGACATTTTACTACGTCTCACAATGATTTATGCGACTATTTTATACAGTGTTGCTTGTCTTTTAGCACTCATAACTGTATCTAAATATCTCTGCTCTCAGTCCTTAAGCGAAGGCCGTCGGCCGCAGCGTTGTCCATGTTGTTGTGGTCTTCAATCCAGAGACTGGTTTGATGCAGCTCTCCATGCTACTCTACCCTGTGCAACCTTCTTCCTCCGCCAGTACCTACTGCAACCTACATCCTTCTGAATCTGTTTAGTGTATTCATCTCTTGCTCTCCCTCTACATTTTTTTCCCTCCACGCTGCCTTCCAATACTAAATTGGTGATCCCTTGATGTCTCAGAGCATGTCCTACCAACCGATCCCTTCTTCTAGTCAAGTTGTGCCACAAGCTCCTCTTCTCCCCAATTCTATTCAATACCTCCTCACTAGTTATGTGATCTACCCATCTAATCTTCAGCATTCTTCTGTAGCAGCACTTCCATGCATGGCTACACTCCATACAAATGCTTTCAGAAACGACATCCTCACATTTAAATCAATACTCGATGTTAACAAATTTCTCTTCTTCCAAAACGCTTTCTTTGCCATTGCCAGTCTACATTTTATATCCTCTCTACTTCGACCATCATCAGTTATTTTGCTCCCCAAATAGCAAAACTCATTTACTACTTTAAGCGTCTCATTTCCTAATCTAATTCCCTGACCATCACCCGATTTATTTCGACTACATTCCATTATCCTCGTTTTGCTTTTGTTGATGTCCATCTTATATCCTCCTCTCAAGACACTGTCCATTCCATTCAACTGTTCTTCCATGTCCTTTGCTGTCTCTGACAGAATTACAATGTCATCGGCGAACCCCAAAGTTTTTATTTCTTCTCCATGGATTTTAATTCCTACTCCGAATTTTTCTTTTGTTTCCTTTACTGCTTGCTCAATATACAGATTGAATAACATCGGGGACAGGCTACAACCCTGTCTCACTCCTTTCCCAACCGCTGCTTCCCTTTCATGTCCCTCAACTCTTATAACTGCCATCTGGTTTCTGCACAAATTGTAAATAGCCTTTCGCTCCCTGTATTTTATCCTTGTCACCTTCAGAATTTGAATCTAGAGTATTCCAGTCACTATTGTCAAAAGCTTTCTCTAAGTCTACTAATGCTAGAAACGTAGGTTTGCCTTTCCATAATCTATTTTCTAAGATAAGTCGTAGGGCCATTTTTGCTTCACGTGTTCCAATATTTCTACGGAATCCAAACTGATCTTCACCGAGATCGGCCTCTATCAGTTTTTCCATTCGTCTGTAAAGAATTCGTGTTAGTATTTTGCAGCCGCAGCTTATTCAATTGATAGTTCGGTAATTTTCACATCTGTCAACCCCTGCTTTCTTTGGGATTGGAATTATTATATTCTTCTTGAAGTCTGAGGGTATTTCGCCTGTCTCATATATCTTGCTCACCAGATGGTAGAGTTTTGTCAGGACTGGCTCTCCCAAGGCCGTCAGTAGTTCCAATGGAATGTTGTCTACTCCCGGGGCCTTGTTTCGACTCAGGTCTTTCAGTGCTCTGTCAAACTCTTCACGCAGTATCATATCTCCCATTTCATCTTCATCTACATCCTCTTCCATTTCCATAATATTGTCCTCAAGTACATCGCCCTTGTATAGACCCTCTATATACTCCTTCCACCTTTCTGCTTTCTCTTCTTTGCTTAGAACTTGGTTTCCATCTGAGCTCTTGATATTCATACAAGTGGTTCTCTTTTCTCCAAAGGTCTCTTTAATTTTCCTATAGGCAGTATCTATCTTACCCCTAGTGATATACGCCTCTACATCCTTACATTTGTCCTCTAGCCATCCCTGCTTAGCCATTTTGCACTTCCTGTCGATCTCATTTTTGAGACGTTTGTATTCCTTTCTGCCTGGTTCATTTACTGCATTTTTGTATCAATTAAATTCAATATCTCTTCTGTTACCCAAGGATTTCTACTGCCCTCGTCTTTTTACCTACTTGATCCTCTGCTGCCTTCACTGTTTTATCTCTCAAAGCTACCCATTCTTCTTCTATTGTATTTCTTTCCCCCATTCTTGTCAATCGTTCCCTAATGCTCTCCCTGAAACTCTCCACGACCTCTGGTTCTTTCAGTTTATCCAGGACCCATATCCTTAAATTCCCATTACGAGAGGTAATGCCTGATATGTATGTAGTATTCTCGACCCAATCTTGACGCTGTGGATAGCGGAATAATAAGTCCTGAATTATGACAAATGGCAAATAACGAAGACTTTTGTAAATGATTGTTGGGAACGGGATTCATCCTGGTCGGACGAGAGTCTTTCGTTCCCAAGAGTCAGCCGTCTCTTTGACTAGGGCAACTCCCACAGTTCAATTAAGGGTTGAAAGGTGGCTACACTGAGTCACAGCGCCAGAGATCGCGCCAAAGAGTTTTATTCCACCGCCTCCACTGGCAGTGCTTGTTCAGAAGTTGTGGTGGTTAGTGCTTTGCTGAGAGGATGTTGATAGCTGTATTATTTGAGGCCATGTCGTGTGCAGTTGTTTTGATGGGTTAGACAGCAGATGTTGTTCGAATGGAGATGTTGTAATGATCAGAGTGTATTTTTAGTCAATATATATGAGGGTAAAAAACCATTTTTTTTTAATTTCCTAACTGACAATGTCTCTTGGTCACAGGTTCAGTCAACAAAGCATCTGGCTTGTGTTCATGTATTAGAGTGTAATTTGGATTTCTATGTGCAATTACAGTATTTCAGTTTTATTTAATTAATTCAGTGTAAATGGTATTTAAAATACCTTGTCTTATTGAGGAAGAACCGTGCCAGATGTGTACGTTGAATCACACTTCCACACACAGAACAGTTACACTTGTGCTTTGTTGTTTCGTAGTTTTTGTTTCGTACCTTTTATAGTTGCTGGGGACTTAATTAATTAATTGTGTTAACGGAAATTTTCTTTCATTCTTTGTTGTTATTCTATGCAGTCAGATTGCGGAGTAATACTAGTAAGGGCCAACAGGTACGAGACTTCGTAGCCGGACATACAGCGACTAAAATTAATATTATTAGCATTATAAATAATTAAGCCCCCATGCACGTGGCGACCGCTGCTTTGGATCGTCCCTTGGAATTCTTTTGATAGTAAAAATAGGAGACAGTAGTATTGTTGTAGTAATTTGTAGTTTAGTAATTGTAGTCTATATTACATGTGTAGATTTGGTAATGAACATTTGTAGTTGTCTTGTCTTTCTTCTAATGATATTTTTGCAGAATTTAATTTTTGATGTCTTGTATACGCGTTTGACAATTTTGTGCAAGTATGAAGATTTCAATTGTTCGTTAATCGTGTTTGAGGGAAGCATTTCGTGTGAATGGTATTGTTGGTGATAAAGTGTCATATTGTGTGTAATTTTCGCATAGTGACGAGTTTTGTATGTTTTGTAAATGATTACGTGATCGATGAAAAAGGCAAAAATGATGGATAGGGAGAATGACGAAAATGTTAACATGGCGAACTCGCCAACACAGGAGAACAGTATGATGAATAATGAAGTAGAAAACAAATTAATAAGCAGGAAAATAGTCCAGAACCAGTTCAAAACTTTTCACAATTAAAGAATTTTCAGAATACGAGATTAACGACAGAAGATTCTGGAATAGTATCGAACACAGATAGCTTTACAGCTTTGACGGAAGAAGTTGGTTTTGCGGGAAATGCGGGATGAAAAGAATTTCGAACCAGTTAATATGGAGCAGTTGATGAGTGCAATATTTAATTTGGGTTCTGAATTAAAAACAGTGGGATCACAGTTACGATCTGAAATTAAAACTGATATGGGAAAAATGGAAACGCGGTTAGACTCACTGGGATCACAAATAGGAACAATTAAAACTGATATGGGAATAATGGAAACACGGTTAGAATCACGAATAGGGACATGTTTTAAAAACATGAAAGATGAATTAAAGAAAGAAATTAGAGAAGCAGTACAACCGATTTTGAATGCTCACAATAATAGATTAATTTCAATAGAAGTCAGACAAAAGAACAGGATAGAGAACAGGAAGAAAGAGATCGTGTGATAGTACAAAAATTTTCAGAGTTAAATTTACAACGTGCACACGATAAGGAAGAAATATTTGAGAGAATCGAGGAATCCGTACCAAATGACAGAATAAATAACCTAACACAACAATATAACAGTGAACTACTAAATGTGTCAATACTGAAACCCGAGTCGCGACACTTACGGAAGACGTAAATAAACAGAAAGAACAAATAGGTGACTTATCGGAAAGAGTTGAGGAGATTTCAAATAAATTGACAAGTCTTAGTTTAATTGGGGACAGAGATTCAGATGATACAGCTCCATTGCCATTTGCAGAAACAGAAGAGTACCAGAGTATAAATAAACATGTTGAAAATCAGGGAAAATTTAATGAACGCGTTAAAAGGGAATTTGAGGCATTACAAAAGCAAGTCAAACAAATTGAAGGCGAAATCGTAGGAAAAGACAGTAGAAAAAATTTAGAATCACAGATAGCAGCGGGTTTTGAAGAAAATAATTTATTTCATTTACGAGATGCAACAAGAGAGCGCCAGGCGCGCGAACTTGACAATAATCGACATTCGGACTGGGACAGACGCGGTAGGTCTTTGTCGCCACGAGGCGAAAACTTCGACTATAAACACTTTTTAATTGTTCGGAAATTTAAGATCTTTCGCAATTCTAAGAATGACATACATCCATGTTCATGGTTAGATCAATTTACGTACGCACTTCCACCAAATTGGCCACTAAGTCACAAACTGGAATTTTAGTGTGGATATTTAGAAAACGAACCGGCGACGCGGATGTTCGCACTTATTAGAGATTGTAATAATTTAAATGATTTTTATCATGCATTTCTATCGGCATATTGGTCCGAAAACACGCAAGTCAGAGTCAAACATAGTCTTATAATGCAGCGTAATTTTAAACAGTCTGAGTTCCGCACGCCAGCAGAATACTTTGAAGACATGATTCGAAAGAATCAGTTCCTTTCCAGCCCTTATAGCCCGACTGAATTAATTCGTATTTGTTTAACTAAGCTGCCACAATCCATAAGACAAATTGCTTTAGCCGAAAGATGTAAAAGTCCTCAGGGGATTCACTACGCTAAGTGAATATGTGCCGTAGCGTGCACAGGGCGCCGAGCTGTAGTAGTGCTATTTCCCTTTTAGTTTTCTGCACTGCTGCCTACTCTTTTACTATTCTTTGTATCTATCAAAACAATTCTTCAACTATCAATCTATCTAGACAGTCGGTAAAGAATAACCGGATATGACTATTTTACCCAAAAGTGATTTTGGAAATTACCGTTTGGACTTACTGTATCTTCAGCAGCATTCATTCGTAGTTTAAACGAAATTTTAACTGTTTATCTTTGTGACAATATTACTTCATATGTTGACGATATTCTTATTGCTAAACGTTCTTGGAGTGAGCACAACAAAATTTTGGATTCATTATTACGTATTTTGCAGAGTTGGTATTACAGTTAACTTGGAAAAATCTGAATTTGGTCGTTCTCAGGTGGAATTTCTTGGTCATATTATTTCTACAGAAGATATTCTTCCTGATCCAGAGAAACTAGACGCTATTCGTAATTATGCTGTTCCTACTACAAAACGTGATGTTCGTAGTTTCCTTGGTGTCTGTAATTTTCTTAGACGCTTTGTTAAATTGGACGATTTGACCACACCTCGTTTATGTGAACTATCTGGAAAGAATTCTAATTGGTGTTGGGATGAGGAAGCTCAATCAGAATTTGAACAACTTCGTGATGCTTTAGTTGCTGCTCCACTTCTTTCACTTCCGGATTTATCTAAAGATTTTTGTTTGGCGACGGACTCATCATACAAAGGCCTAGGTGCACACTTATTTCAAGAGATAGAAGATAACGGCGTTGTAGTGCAGAAAACTATTGCCGATCTGTTCTTGCCAAATGCAAATTATGTCAAAAGGCTAAGCCGCCAACTATTTTTCACAGAGCACCGTTGTTTCCTATCATTCCAGCGGAATTAAACGAGATGGCTGCAATCGATTTGTTCGGTCCAGTGGTTCGTTATACTAATGGTTTTGCGTACATTTTGGTAGCAGTGGAATTGTGTGTTTTACACCTTTACACAAAGCAACAGCTCGTTCAGTATCTAACGCTTTCACCAAACATTTTCATAAAGAAGTGGGTCATGTTGATTAGTTATATCAGATAATGGATCACAGTTTCGCTCTAAAATTTGGCTTCGTACTCTACGGCGTCGTAAGATTAAACCAATTTTCATTTCACTTTTTCACCCTCAATCTAACGCTTCGGAGAGATGGATGAAGGAAATCAATAAATTGTGTCGACTTTACTGTCATCAGAATCACAGAACTTGGGATCAGTATCTTCATATTTTTCAAAACATTCTGAATGAACTCCCTAATGATTCATCTTCTTTACCGCCTATACTGATTTGTTTCTTGTGGTCCTGAGACTGGTTTGATGCAGCTCTCCATGCTACTCTATCCTGTGCAAGCTTCTTCATCTCCCAGTACCTACTGCAACCTACATCCTTCTGAATCTGCTTAGTGTATTCATCTCTTGGTCTCCCTCTACGATTTTTACCCTCCACGGTGCCCATTAAAAAATAAAGCACCGAAAAATCACATTTCTGAAATCGTTCCTTTTCCGCCTTCATGGAAACTGTGGCATTCTGAAGTTGTCAACCTGGCTCTACAAAATATTGCATCTGCGGCTGCTAGAAGAGAGAAATCAGCTAAACGTCCTGGTCGTTTAAAAACCTTGTCAGTTGGTCAAAAGGTGTTAATGAAGTCTCATCGTTTGTCTCACAAAGGAAAAGGCTTGTGTCGCAAATTTTTTCTGCTTTGTAACGGTCCATATAGAGTTCGCAAAATTATTCATGATAACACTGTCGAAGTAGAAACTCTTAATTCTCGGCGCTCTAAGGGAATACATCATATATCGAACGTTAAAATTTTTGTGGCTGACGTACTTTAGAGAAACTAACGGTTATACGTAAACACACAGAGAGTACAAGGATACCGCGCCGTGTTCCGGCGGCGGCACATACTCAAAGCAACAGTCAAGTCTGCGCGGCGCACAAGGCAGTCGTTGATCGCAAACAATTACTGCCTACGTCACGCGTACCTACAGCTGATCGAGCGCTCAGTGCGAATGCACTGACAGCCGTAATCAAATACACAGTCTAATTTCTTCGAATAAATTCAGTATAAAGCTATAGTGACTTGATAAATTATGTTATTAACGTTCAGTATTTTTGTGGATACGGTTGTATAAAATATTTAAGAACTTCAGGTAAATTCTGTGTGTCAGACGTTAAGAGGACTTGCTATCGAGAAATTTTCAGGAAGAATGTAATTTCGAAGAAGAAACTAATAAACTAAAAAGGTAACTATTAATTGAGTTTATTTTTCAGGGAACATATTTCCACTTAGGTACGTACTTTAGACGTAATTTGCTGCTCGCGATTACGTGATTCATACTTCGTGTTAACTGATATTGACAATGATTGATTAATGAACAGGGTTGTTACTTGTGTATATTGTGCATCGCTTGGCTGCACGGCTTTTTCACTTATGTCATATTTTTCTATTATGTGCCTGCTGTGCTTATTTATTTAAATTATAATTGTCACCTGATTAATTGTGCTGATGTGGTTATGTATGTAGGTTACACTTTGTGATTTATCTGATTGCGCCTTCATGTTTATTTATTAAGATTACATATGAACATTTACTTGCTTATGCTGATATGATGCTAATGACCTGTTTATTATGTAAGATACATATTTGCTGCTTTGCGTATGGATTGCATATTTCTACATTTCTGTTTGTTGTCATAACTACTCTTTAATTTGGTATATAGAAATGCTGATATGCGGTGTACGAACATGGAGTTTAGGTCACACTATGGTATTAATTATAGATTGTTCGCCTGGCAGAGCCTCGTTGAAGGAATTGTGCTGCATCCACTTGTTGACATTCTGTTCTCCACTGGTATATTTACTCGCTATTGCATGTTTTGCTTACGCTCAGTGCCTTATATTTTTAAGATAAGGAAATGAACTGCTATAATTCGACGAACGACATTAGTACAAGAAACTTCATAGAAGTCACATGAGCTGGAGGTTTTATGGAAGCTGTATAAATTTATGCTAATAGGAAGGAAGCTAACGACATGACATACCAACACTAGGTTTAGACCATTGACAGTTATTACACTGCATTCTTCGTGAGCAATTGAAATAGCAAGTGACACTTGACACAAGAAATACTCCACATGCTTGCTTCTGTTTTGCTATGATTCTTGAAGTGGTGTACACACTGTGAAATATTATGATCGTTCACACTCCGTACTCGTACTTACTTACTGAAAGTTATTCAAACTAAAGGCTGTTAGAGGTCATGTAGGCATTTCTTTTATTTAATGAGGGACAAGGTAACCAAAATGTATTTTATGATACATAATGAGTAGTAGGTTTGGGTCAGATGGATTACACAGAGGTTGTATGTGGACATTGTGTCTTCGGATTGTATAAGATGATGAATTGAAGTCTGCACTAGGATTTTATCTGTACTTGTTCGAGGAGACTGACTAGAGGAAAGAGTTGTTATGGAAGTGAAATGATATTGGCGATAAGGTTTATATGTGTCGACGTATTGAAGAGGTATTATTGAGGTATTGAGATTGTGTGAAGTTGATGATTATTGGAGTTTTGGTGGACAACAGGTAAGGTAAATGATATTGATGATAAGGTTTATATGTATCGACGTAAGAGGTATTATTGAAGTATTAAGATTATGTGATGCTGATGATTATTGGAGTTTTGGTGGATAAGAGGTAAAGTAAGTGTGGAGCATTTTTTGTTGTTGTTGGTTTATATGGAACAAGGAGGATGAAGATGGCAGACTAGAACATTCAAGTGGAAGGAAGATTGTCTACACACACTTTGTTAAATCACTAAGCAGTATATACTTTTTTTTTTTGGAGAGAGGAAGTATTTGCATATCTTGGCACACTGACAGTTATTCAGCACCCGTACATTTCGATTTGGCTTGGCAAACATTGGTCTTGACATGATGACTATGACGTTGACTAACTATTATTGACTGTTATACACTGTTACCACTACTACTTGATACACATGTTGAACATCAAATTTTGACAGACTTGCATTAACACAGTTAACACTATTCAATTACACAGTAGTACTTAATATGAGGATGAAAGATGAGTGAGTGTGTTTTGTGTGTTTTCCTTTCCTAATCCCAAATAATTGGTACCGACCTACCTTCTGAATATTATTTTACTTGTTTGTTGTGGCTTGCACTGATACCGATAAATATTATAGGTTTACTGATATCTGTGTATTTGTAATAGTTAATAAGACAATTATTTGATATCATTTATGTGTTTATTATAATTTGTATGTTTAGTGTAAGAGCATTGATAATAATTTTGTAAAAGCAATTGTGTGTGCCTTCAAACTGTTGTTTGTGCTTGCTTCTGTTCAACATTGTTGGGTGCCACTTGGAAATGTTTAATTTCTGCTGATGAACTCTGATGAACTGTCTAATTAGTGATAGTGAGTATTATGGACTGTTACCTGCACCTTTTCAACATTGCTAGGTGCCACTGATGGAACTGCTTCTACTGGCATAATGTCACTTGTTGGTGTCTGCACCTGCTCAACATTGCTGGGTGCCACTGATGGAACTGCTTCTACTGACATAATGTCACTTGTTGTTATATTCACCTGTTCAACATTGCTGGGTGCCACTGATGGAACTGCTTCTACTGAAATAATGACACTTGTTGGTGTCTGCACCCGTCAACATTACTGGGTGTCACTAATGGAACTGCTTCTACTGAGATAATGTCACTTGTTGCTGTCTGCACCTGCTCAACATTGCTGGGTGCCACTGTTGGAACTGCTCAACCAGTGATGAGATGTCACTTGTTGCTGTCTGCACCTGTCAACATTACTGTGTGTCACTAATGGAACTGCTTCTACTGAAATGATGTTACTTGTTGCTGTCTGCACCTGCTCAACATTGCTGGGTGCCACTGATGGAACTGCTACTACTGATGAGGTCACTTGTTGCTGTCTGCACCTGTCAACATTACTGGGTGTCACTAATGGAACTGCTTCTACTGAAATGATGTCACTTGTTGTGTCTGCACCTGCTCAACATTGCTGGGTGCCATTGATGGAACTGCTTCTACTGAAATGATGTCACTTGTTGGTGTCTGCACCTGCTCAACATTGCTGGGTGCCACTGATGGAACTGCTACTACTGATGAGGTCACTTGTTGCTGTCTGCATCTGTTCGACATTGCTAGGTGCCACTGATGGAACTGCTTCTACTGACATAATGTCACTTGTTGGTGTCTGCACCTGCTCAACATTGCTGGGTGCCATTGATGGAACTGCTTCTACTGAAATGATGTCACTTGTTGGTGTCTGCACCTGCTCAACATTGCTGGGTGCCACTGATGGAACTGCTACTACTGATGAGGTCACTTGTTGCTGTCTGCATCTGTTCGACATTGCTAGGTGCCACTGATGGAACTGCTTCTACTGACATAATGTCACTTGTTGGTGTCTGCACCTGCTCAACATTGCTGGGTGCCATTGATGGAACTGCTTCTACTGAAATGATGTTACTTGTTGCTGTCTGCACCTGCTCAACATTGCTGGGTGCCACTGTTGGAACTGCTCAACCAGTGATGAGATGTCACTTGTTGCTGTCTGCACCTGTCAACATTACTGTGTGTCACTAATGGAACTGCTTCTACTGAAATGATGTTACTTGTTGCTGTCTGCACCTGTTCAACATTGCTGGGTGCCACTGATGGAACTGCTACTACTGATGAGGTCACTTGTTGCTGTCTGCACCTGTCAACATTACTGGGTGTCACTAATGGAACTGCTTCTACTGAAATGATGTCACTTGTTGTGTCTGCACCTGCTCAACATTGCTGGGTGCCATTGATGGAACTGCTTCTACTGAAATGATGTCACTTGTTGGTGTCTGCACCTGCTCAACATTGCTGGGTGCCACTGATGGAACTGCTACTACTGATGAGGTCACTTGTTGCTGTCTGCATCTGTTCGACATTGCTAGGTGCCACTGATGGAACTGCTTCTACTGACATAATGTCACTTGTTGGTGTCTGCACCTGCTCAACATTGCTGGGTGGCATTGATGGAACTGCTTCTACTGAAATGATGTCACTTGTTGCTGTCTGCACCTGCTCAACATTGCTGGGTGCCACTGTTGGAACTGCTCAACCAGTGATGAGACGTCACTTGTTGCTATCTGCACCTGTCAACATTACTAGGTGTCACTAATGGAACTGCTTCTACTGAAATGATGTTACTTGTTGGTGTCTGCACCTGTTCAACATTGCTGGGTGCCACTGATGGAACTGCTTCTACTGAAATGATGTCACTTGTTGGTGTCTGCACCTGCTCAAGGATTACTGGGTGTGACTAATGGAACTGCTTCTACTGAAATGATGTTACTTGTTGCTGTCTGCGCCTGCTCAACATTGCAGGGTGCCACTGATGAAACTGCTTCTACTGAAATGATGTCACTTGTTGGTGTCTGCGCCTGCTCAACATTGCTGGGTGCCACTGATGGAACTGCTACTACTGATGAGGTCACTTGTTGCTGTCTGCATCTTTTCAACATTGCTAGATGACACTGATGGAATTGCTTCTACTGAAATGATGTCACTCGTTGGTGTCTGCACCTGCTCAACATTGCTGGGTGCCCCTGATGGAACTGCTTCTACTGAAATGATGTCACTTGTTGGTGTCTGCAGCTGTTGACCATTGCTGGGCGCTACTGGTGGAACTGTCAACTGCTCTGTGGAGTGCTACTTGTTTATTGAACTACTGAAAGGATTTTATGTGAATATTTGTATAAACTGATTTTTTGTGCATTTACTGGTTATGAAATGTTATTAGACTCTTACCTACACCTATTCGTCATTGCTGGTGCCATTGATTGAATGACACTTGTGCAAACTATTATGTAAATCACATGTATGCAAGCATTTGTATTCCCTACTGTATTTTATATTAGGTTATTGAAGGGTCGGTGCAAAGCCAAAATTTATCTAGTTATGTGGTATTTACTTATCAATATTATCTTTTATTTTTGTCTGTATTTTTTTGACGAATTTGGTGGTATTTTCACCACCAATGCTGGCAAAAATACCATCAAATTCTAGCCCGTGGAGGAGGGGCATATGAAAGGTGGCTACACTGAGTCACAGCGCCAGAGATCGCGCCAAAGGGTTTTATTCCGCCACCTCCACTGGCAGTGCTTGTTCAGAAGTTGTGGTGGTTAGTGCTTTGCTGAGAGGATGTTGATAGCTGTATTATTTGAGGCCATGTCGTGTGCAGTTGTTTTGATGGGTTAGACAGCAGATGTTGTCCGAATGGAGATGTTGTAATGATCAGAGTGTATTTTTAGTGGCAGGGTGCACACCGAGAAATCCGAGTTGTTGATGATTGCTGATACGAACTGCACAGACACAGAAACTCCTGCGCAAAACGCGTGGCTGAGAAGTACATCTCTAATCTTTTTGTTTTAAGTCCCTAGTTTTTAGATCGATTTGATGCTGTCTTATCCCACTATATGCTGAGCTTCTCGTCTGCACGTAACTAGTGCACCCGCCAACCTTTGTGGTCTTGGTGTACCTCTTCTCTATCCTCATCTACTCTGTAAGACTTTGCACTTAGCCTCGTGATGACAAATGAGGAGCTAGTCGATCGAATAGTAGCGGCTCCGGTCAAGGAAAACCATCATAACGACCAGGAGAGCGGTGTGCTGACCACAAGCCCCTCTTATCTGCATCCTCACTGAGGATGACACTGCGGTCGAATGGTCCCGATGGGACACTTGTGGCCTGAAGACGGATTGCACGATGTTTCATTTCCGTACAATGCTGTGCTCCAGATGTATGACTGATACCGGCAATTTTCTTTAGTTTCCTTCCCTATGATTCCATTTCAGCTTTGTGTTGTTATTATTTCCCTATATAAATCAATCTCTATTATTATTAGGAATACAGGGCGAGCAAAATAAAATGGAAAATATTTCACGCCCCTTAAGACAGGCAATCCAACTTACATCATCTTTAGGTGCATCGATTATGTTCCTGGTGAGTTTTATTTTATCCGCCCTGTACCACGAGTACACAATCGTGAACCTTTAATTTCTCTGGGAGTATCTAACATTCAAGTGACTTGCAGGAATGCAGGTGGGTAACGTCCCCCACAACCACCAGTATTTCGACAAGTTCACAACTCGTCATTTTAGAGACACAAATGAGACGAGAGATGCAGTGCGTGGCAATTAAAGCCTCAGTGGCCGGGGGTTACGCCAGCCTCCCCACAAGCAAATTTGACCAACATCAGGCGTTATCGATCCTGAAATAATAATTAATCATTTAGGCAATCTGCTCCCCACCTCTCCCTTCTCTCTCCTTGGTCAAGCAACAGAGGGACAGACTTGGAGCTACTTGCTCACCCATTGTCAATTTTTATTTTATTGTATGGCTACGGCCCCCCGTCGGACAGACTGCTCGCCGGGTGCCGGTCTTTCAATCTGACACCACTTCGGCGACCTGCAGTCAATGAGGATGAAAGGACGGTGGTAAGGACAGCACAACACCTAGTCCCTGGGCGGAGAAAATTCCCCAACCCAACCGGGAATAATTGAGCTGGAGCCTCACCGTAGGGGACAGTTGTCATGTCTAAGACACAAAAAACGACGTACCACGAAGGAACTATCGGAATGGGACGGAAATCGGTAAACGTAACGTGTATGTACAGTCAGACAAATGAATACAGTTTCCGAAAAACTGGATGCTTTATTCATCAGAGAGAGCTTGACAAACTGAGCAAGTCAATAGCACGTTGATCGACCTCTCAGCCTAACGCAAGAGGCTTATTCGGCTTGCCGTTGATTGATAGAGTTGTTGGATGTACTCCTGAGGAATATTGTGGTGCAGTATGTCAAACTGGGGGCAACGGCCTTGCCGCAGTGGATACACCGGTTCCCGTGAGATCACCGAAGTTAAGCGCTGTCGGGCTTGGCCGGCACTTGGATGGGTGACCATCCAGCCGCCATGCGCTGTTGCCATTTTTCGGGGTGCACTCAGCCTCGTGATGCCAATTGAGGAGCTACTCGACCGAATAGTAGCGGCTCCGGTCATAGAAAACCATCAAAACGACCGGGAGAGCGGTGTGCTGACCACACGCCCCTCCTATCCGCATCCTCAACCGGGGATGACACGGCGGTCGGATGGTCCCGATGGGCCACTTGTGGCCTGAAGACGGAGTGCTTTATGTCGCGTTAGATAGTCAAATTCCGGAGATGGTTGCAAGGCTCTGTCCATAATGTCCCAAATATTCTCAGGTGGGGAGAGATCCTACGACCTTTATGGCCAAGGCAGGGTTTGGCAAGCACGAAGAGAAGCGATTCAAATTCTCACTGTGTGCGTGGAGGGCATTATCTTGATGAAATATAAGCCCCCACTGGCTCGCCAAGAATTGCAACAAAACGGGGCGTAGAATATCGTCGACGTACCGCTGTGATGTAAAGGTCCCGCGGATGACAACTAAAAGGGTCTGCTATGAAGTGAAATGGTGCTATAAACCATTACTACTAGCTGTCGGACCGTATAGCAGGCGACCATTTGTTTGGTATCCTACTGTCGTCCAGTGCGTCGGCAGACACGTCTTCACATTGGAATCTCAATAACTGGAGCACAGCTTTCATTGATGAGTCTCGCTACGAACTGTGCCCCGATGACCAGCGAAGACTTGTCTGGAGACGCCACAGACAGCGGTAGGATACAAACCTGACTGCAAAGGTCCCGACTTCGAGTCTCGGTCCGGCACACAGTTTTAATCTGCCAGGAAGTTTCATATCAGCTCACACAACGCTGCAGAGTGAAAATCTCATTCTGGAGACACACCCCAGGCTGTGGCTAAGCCATGTCTCCGCAACATCCCTTCTTTCAGGAGTGCTAGTTCTGCAAGGTTCACAGGAGAGCTTCTGTAGAGTTTGGAAGGTAGGAGACGAGATACTGGCAGAAGTGAAGCTGTGAGGAGGGGGCGTGAGTCGTGCTTGGGTAGCTCAGATGGTAGAGCACTTGCCCGCGAAAGGCAAAGGTCCCGAGTTCGAGTCTCGGTCCGGCACACAGTTTTAATCTGCCAGGAAGTTTCATATCAGCGCACACTCCGCTGCAGAGTGAAAATCTCATTCTGGACGAACCTGACTGTCGCTCGCCACACGGCCCGAAAACAAGGAGTGATGGTCTGGAGTGCCATTTCTTTTCATAGCAGGACCCCTTCGGTTATCGTCCGCCTTACCCTTACGGCTCAGTGGTAAGTCGACGATGTTCTACAACCCATTTTGTTATCCTTCGTGCCAAAGTCATCCTGTACTTACATTTCAGTAAGATAATACCCGCAAGCACACGGCGACAGTCTCTACCGCTTGTCTTTGTGGATGCCAAACCCTACCTCGGGCAGCAAGGTCTCCGGATCTGTCCCCAACTGTGAATGTTAGGAGCATTATGGGCAGAACCCCGCGCCCTCCCTCGACCAGATCGGGATGTTGACGACCTAATGCACCAGTTGGTCAGAATTTCGCACGATATCCCTAAGGAGGACATCCAACAAATCTATTAATCAATGCCAAGCCGAAAAACTGCTTGCATAATGGCCAAAGATGGACCAAGGCGTTATCCACTTGCTCAATTTGTGAAGCTATTTCTCTTGAATAAATTACCCAGTTTTTGTTAAATTGTAATCACTTGTTTGCCTGTACATCTACATTACTACCTATCTCCGTCTCATTCGGATTATCCCTTTGTCGTGCGTCAGATTCTGTTTATTCATTTGCATGTATAAGTCCTTCGTCTGACGGGAGCGTCACAGTCAGAGGACTAAGTACAGAAACAAACACAACCAGTAAGAAATGAGCAATAAACGTCAGCAGGAACAGAAACGGACTGCTTGGCTGTGTTGCAGACTGCTCTCGTGCCATGTGAGCTGTCCGGATCCCATGACCTGATAGTGCGAATTTTTAAACAAAGGTGCATCTTCTACGGGCATTTATATGAAGCGCAAATATGAATTCAAACAGTCTTTATTAACAATCACTTACAACAGACTGATAATTAACAATATCTACACTCCTGGAAATTGAAATAAGAACACCGTGAATTCATTGTCCCAGGAAGGGGAAACTTTATTGACACATTCCTGGTGTCAGATACATCACATGATCACACTGACAGAACCACAGGCACATAGACACAGGCAACAGAGCATGCACAATGTCGGCACTAGTACAGTGTATATCCACCTTTCGCAGCAATGCAAGCTGCTATTCTCCCATGGAGACGATCGTAGAGATGCTGGATGTAGTCCTGTGGAACGGCTTGCCATGCCATTTCCACCTGGCGTCTCAGTTGGACCAGCGTTCGTGCTGGACGTGCAGACCGCGTGAGACGACGCTTCATCCAGTCCCAAACATGCTCAATGGGGGACAGATCCGGAGATCTTGCTGGCCAGGGTAGTTGACTTACACCTTCTAGAGCACGTTGGGTGGCACGGGATACATGCGGACGTGCATTGTCCTGTTGGAACAGCAAGTTCCCTTGCCGGTCTAGGAATGGTAGAACGATGGGTTCGATGACAGTTTGGATGTACCGTGCACTATTCAGTGTCCCCTCGACGATCACCAGTGGTGTACGGCCAGTGTAGGAGATCGCTCCCCACACCATGATGCCGGGTGTTGGCCCTGTGTGCCTCGGTCGTATGCAGTCCTGATTGTGGCGCTCACCTGCACGGCGCCAAACACGCATACGACCATCATTGGCACCAAGGCAGAAGCGACTCTCATCGCTGAAGACGACACGTCTCCATTCGTCCCTCCATTCACGCCTGTCGCGACACCACTGGAGGCGGGCTGCACGATGTTGGGGCGTGAGCGGAAGACGGCCTAACGGTGTACGGGACCGTAGCCCAGCTTCATGGAGACGGTTGCGAATGGTCCTCGCCGATACCCCAGGAGCAACAGTGTCCCTAATTTGCTGGGAAGTGGCGGTGCGGTCCCCTACGGCACTGCGTAGGATCCTACGGTCTTGGCGTGCATCCGTGCGTCGCTGCGGTCCGGTCCCAGTTCGACGGGCACGTGCACCTTCCGCCGACCACTGGCGACAACATCGATGTACTGTGGAGACCTCACGCCCCACGTGTTGAGCAATTCGGCGGTACGTCCACCCGGCCTCCCGCATGCCCACTATACGCCCTCGCTCAAAGTCCGTCAACTGCACATACGGTTCACGTCCACGCTGTCGCGGCATGCTACCAGTGTTAAAGACTGCGATGGAGCTCCGTATGCCACGGCAAACTGGCTGACACTGACGGCGGCGGCGCACAAATGCTGCGCAGCTAGCGCCATTCGACGGCCAACACTGCGGTTCCTGGTGTGTCCGCTGTGCCGTGCGTGTGATCATTGCTTGTACAGCCCTCTCGCAGTGTCCGGAGCAAGTATGGTGGGTCTGACACACCGGTGTCAATGTGTTCTTTTTTCCATTTCCAGGAGTGTATTTGCCATGAAAACTGGAATTGAATGTGGCATATGTAATTAGAAGTAAGAAGACGCGTGTTTTCATAAAAAGTGAGAAATGTTAATTAACATATATTTGATGAATTTTGTATTTAAATGTCGTAGGTATTCGAACTGAAAGGGAAAAAATATATGACCACAATGAGACTCGATGTAGCGATTACCAGTCTCGAGAGCTACCGATTTTTTGTTTTTCCATTTTTATGTGTTTTACACTTCACGAAAATTCTCGTAGAATATGCATCGTTGTTTAAATATTTCCATCTGTCGGGAATGGAACCCAGGCCGCCGATGTGGCAACTGAATAATCTTCCACAACACAACATGGCCCACTGAAAAACCACCCTTAGTTTGGTTAAAGACGCTTCGAAAACTTCAAAGAACTTTTTAGAATTTCAATTTCAGTGTACTGCCTTGGTTCATTGATAAGATTCTGAACTTCATGCACCCCATTAACATAGAAAATTATAAAAGTCAGATTTTCTTGTGAGTGCTGTCTGTTCTCGAAACAAATACAATAGTCGATGTTCCATCACATATTTGTTCCCTGACATACCTTTTAAAGGACCTTTTTTGTAGTTTTGACCAGTGATATCTTCCGTAAGGACACGGGACACTTTTTTTAAAAAAACGTTGTTCGTGTTTTTGCAAACGACAGAACGTAACAAAATGATTGGTAAAGGGTGAGCTTTCAAGCCTACAAACATTTTTTTTCTTTTTTCGAGTCAGGTTGTTGAGGTGTGTAATGTGTTAAGAACTGATCTACTATCAAAAATGGTTCAAATGGCTCTGAGCACTATGGGACTCAACTGCTGAGGTCATTAGTCCCCTAGAACTTAGAACTAGTTAAACCTAACTAACCTAAGGAAATCACAAACATCCATGCCCGAGGCAGGATTCGAACCTGCGACCGTAGCGGTCCTGCGGTTCCAGACTGCAGCACCTTTAACCGCACGGCCACTTCGGCCGGCGATCTACTATCATGAGTACTTCCACTAAGCTCTACTTTATCGAACCTATACTTTGTTATATGAACGTCCATGATCCAGTAATAAATTTCGTAACGCTATTTGATTACGAGTAAGCAAAACAATTAATGACAGTAGCAGAAACTTACACAAAATCCGTGCAACGTGAAACTGACTTGCATAACTTAGGTAACTGTACATCAAATAGTATGTAACCCTCTTAAAAGTCTCTCAAAATTACGGGGTATAAATGTGATTAGCTTGTAGCTAAACACGGTGATATGGGATGGTTTCCCTTGACTATGATCACAATACTTCAATCTGAAAATGGTCTAGCACAGAAATCACCTCACCGAAGTCACTGAGTAACGATGCAACTCAAGGACATATCCGCACGAATTACTGCAAGAGCTGTTGACTTCGGTACCGTGCTCTACAGAAGTTATTGCGTGAAAATATCTTGATGTTGTTGTGTTTTTCAGTCCAAAGACTGGTTTGGTACAGCTCTCCATGCTACTGTGTCCCACGCAAGCCTCTTCATCTCCAAGTAACTACTGCAACCTTGCAACCTACAGTCTTCTGAGTCTGCTTACTGCATTCATCTCTTGGTCTCCTTTACGATTTTAACCGCCCCCCCCCTTCTCCATGCTTCCCTCCACTGCTCAATTGGTGATCGCCTGATGCCTCAGAATGTGTCCTACCAACCGACCCCTGCATTTAGTCAGGTGGTGCTACAAATTTCTCTTCTCCCCAATTTTACTCAGTACCTCTTCATTAGATATGTGACCTACCCATCTAATCCTCGGCTCTCCTCAGTAGCACCACATTTCAAAAGCTGCTATTCTTTTTTTTTCTAAACTGTTTGTCGTCCATGTTTCACTTCTACACATGGCTACAATCCATAGAAATACTTTCAGAAAGGACTTCCTGACCATTAGATCTGTACTTCATGTTAACAGGTTTCATATATATATATATATATATATATATATATATATATATATATATATATATATATATAAAAACCTGCCACAGCAAACCTGACTCAGCGTCATCGACGAAACAGACTTTTCATAACGTAAACATTTGTACATGCAGACATCTACATCTACATGACTACTCTGCAATTCACATTTAAGTGCTTGGCAGAGGGTTCATCGAACCACAATCATACTATCTCTCTACCATTCCACTCCCGAACAGCGCGCGGGAAAAACGAACACCTAAACCTTTCTGTTCGAGCTCTGATTTCTCTTATTTTATTTTGATGATTATTCCTACCTATGTAGGTTGGGATCAACAAAATACTTTCGCATTCGGAAGAGAAAGTTGGTGACTGAAATTTCGTAAATAGATCTAGCCGCGACGAAAAACGTCTTTGCTTTAATTACTTCCATCCCAACTCCCGTATCATATCTGCCACACTCTCTCCCCTATTACGTGATAATACAAAATGAGCTGCCCTTTTTTGCACCCTTTCGATGTCCTCCGTCAATCCCACCTGGTAAGGATCCCACACCGCGCAACAATATTCTGACAGAGGACGAACGAGTGTAGTGTACGCTGTCTCTTTAGTGGACTTGTTGCATCTTCTAAGTGTCCTGCCAATGAAACTCAACCTTTGGCTCGCCTTCCCCACAATTTTTTTATATTTTTATTTATTTATTTATTTATTGTTCCGTGGGACCACATTTAGGAGAAGTCTCCATGGTCATGGAACGAGTCAATACATGAAATTATAACACGATTGTAGAAACAGATAAAATGAAAAATAAGAAACATATTCAGGCGAAAAGTCGTTAGTTTAAATAAAGAAAATCAAGAATGTAACACTGAAATTTGCTTAATTTTTTAGCTCTTCCAGGAGCTCCTCGACAGAATAGAAGGAGTGAGCCATGAGGAAACTCTTCAGTTTAGACTTAAAAGTGTTTGGGCTACTGCTAAGATTTTTGAGTTCTTGTGGTAGCTTATTGAAAATGGATGCAGCAGAATACTGCACTCCTTTCTGCACAAGAGTCAAGGAAGTGCATTCCACATGCAGATTTGATTTCTGCCTAGTATTAACTGAGTGAAAGCTGCTAACTCTTGGGAATAAGCTAATATTGCTAACAACAAACGACATTAAAGAAAATACATACTGTGAGGGCAATGTCAAAATTCCCAGACTATTGAATAGGGGTCGACAAGAGGTTTTCGAACTTACACCATACATAGCTCGAACAGCTCGTTTTTGAGCCAAAAATACCCTTTTTGAATCAGAAGAATTACCCCAAAAAATAAGACCATATGACATAAGCGTATGAAAATATGCGAAGTATACTACTTTTCGTGTTGAAATGTCACTTATTCCAGATACTGTTCTAATGGTAAATAAAGCGGCATTTAGTTTCTGAACAAGTTCCTGAACATGGGCTTTCCACAACAGCTTACTATCTATTCATACGCCTAGGAACTTGAACTGTTCCGTCTCGCTTATAACATGCCCATTCTGTGTGATTAAAATGTCAGTTCTTGTTGAATTGTGGGTTAGAAACTGTAAAAACTGAGTCTTACTGTGATTTAGCATCAAATTATTTTCCACAAGCCAAGAACTTATATCATGAACTACATTATTTGATAATGTTTCAATATTACACACAAGATCCTTCACTACCAAGGTGGTGTCATCAGCAAACAGAAATATTTTTGAATCACCTGTAACACTAGAAGGCATATCATTTACATAAATAAGAAACAGCAGTGGCCCCAGCACCGACCCTTGGGGAACGCCCCATTTAACAGTGCCCCATTGGGACTGAACATCATTACCACTCTCAATATTGCGGAGGATTACCTTCTGCTTTCTGTTCTTAAAGTAGGAGGCGAACCAATTGTAAGCTACTCCCCTTACTCCATAATGTTCCAACTTCTGCAGTAATATTTTGTGGTCAACACAGTCAAAAGCCTTCGTTAAATCAAAGAAAACACCTAACGTTCGCAACCTTTTATTTAATCCGTCCAAAACCTCACAGAGAAAAGAGACTATAGCATTTTCAGATGTTAAGCCATTTCTAAAACCAAACTGTACATTTGACAGCAAATTATGTGAATTTAAATGCTGCAGTAACCTTGTATATACAACCCTCTCGATAACTTTAGCAAACACCGATGGCATAGAAATAGGTCTATAATTGTCAACATTATCCCTGTCTCCCTTTTTATAAAGTGGCTTCACTACCGAGTACTTTAATCGGTCAGGAAACCGACCACTCCTAAAGGAAAAGTTACAGATATGGCTAAGTACTGAGCTAACATACGTGGAACAATAATTCAGTATTCTGCTAGATACCCCGTCATATCCATGAGAGTTCTTGGTCTTTAGTGATTTAATTATTAACTCAATCTCCCTCTTGTCAGTATCATGGAGGAGCATTTCAGGTAACAGTCTCGGAACACTTTTTTCTAAGAGCGCTATATGATTCCCTGTTGGGACTAGGTTTCTATTTAGTTCACCTGCTATATTCAGAAAGTGATTATTAAGTACTGTACATATATGCGACTTATCAGTAACACAGACATCCCCACTACGCACTGCTTCTATATTCTCGACCTGTCTCTGCAGACCAGCCACTTCCTTTACGACTGACCATATGGTTTTAATTTTATCCTGAGACTTAGCTATTCTATCTGCATACCACATACTTTTTGCCTTCCTAATAACTTTTTTAAGCACCTTACAATACTGTTTGTAATGGGCTGCTGCATTTAGATTTTGACTGTTTCTAACGTTTTGATATAATTGCCACTTTGTTTTACAAGATATTCTTATCCCTTTAGTCAGCCACCCAGGCTGCCTGTTTGTGCTAGTACCCTGTTTTGAACGTTCTAACGGAAAGCAACTTTCAAAGAGCACGAGAAAAGTCTTGAGGAAAGCATTATATTTATCGTCTACTGTATCAGCACTATAAACATTTTGCCACTCTTGTTCCTTGGTAAGGTTTACGAAAGTCTGTACTGCAACTGGATCAGCTTTCCTAAAACGTTGGTAACTATATTTAACATGTGTTGCAGCACAAAAATCTTTTAGACTTAAAATTTGTGCATCATGATCTGTAAGGCCATTCACCTTTTTGCTAACAGAATGCCCTTCTAATAATGACGAATGAACAAAAATATTGTCTATGGTTGTTCTACTGTTCCCTTGCACTCTCGTTGGAAAGAATACGGTTTGCATAAGATTATATGAATTAAGGAGGTCTACCAGCATCCTTTTCCTTCCACAATCACTTATACAATTAATATTGAAGTCACCACATATAACTAACTTTTTGTATTTCCTATAAAGTGAACCAAGAACCTCCTCTAGCTTTAGCAAAAATGTTGTGATATCGGAGTCTGGGGATCTATAAACAACAACAATAAGACGTTTAGCTCCACTAAATGTAACCACACCTGCACAACATTCAAACACCTTTTCAGTGCAGTACTTTGAAACATCAATTGACTCAAATGGGATACCGTTTTTCACATACATGGCTACTCCCCCACACCGCAAAGAGCTCCTAGAAAAGCTGCCAGCCAACCTGTATCCTGGTAAAGGAAGCCTCTGAATTATCTCCTTATTTATATTATCTATGTGGTCTTTCCAACAGAAGTTGTTCGTAATTTTAACACCCAGGTACTTAGTTGAATTGACAGCGTTGAGTATTGTACTATTTTTCGAGTAATCGAATTCCAATGGATTTCTTTTGGAACTCATGTGGATCACCTCACACTTTTCGTTATTTAGCGTCAACTGCCACCTGCCACACCATACAGCAATTTTTTCTAAATCGCTTTGCAACTGATACTGGTCTTCGGATGACCTTACTAGACGGTAAATTACAGCATCATCTGCGAACAACCTAAGAGAACTGCTCAGATTGTCGCCCAGGTCATTTATATAGATCAGGAACAGCAGAGGTCCCAGGACGCTTCCCTGGGGAACACCTGATATCACTTCAGAGAGAGGGATATTGCAAGGCGCCACTGAGGTTAAGGCTGTACTCAATTTAATTTGCCACTGACATGCATTGAGAATACCCACTCAAGGTGCAGGTCCTCTACCCCAGCCCCCCTCCACCCTGGGTGCAGATGTCCAGATGTATGAAAATGAAGGGAAACGGAAGAAAAGCTTGGCCCTAATACGAGGACCGTAGCTGCGCACCCTAACAACCATTAATCATTACTAAGTAGTGATGGTGAGTCTAAGCCACTATAATGAAACAAGGATTACAAATCACGTACATTTATTGATTACATTTAAAATAATAGTGCTCAGAAAAAATACTGTATCAAATAACTCGTACTCATGAACATGAATAGAATTTATAGCAGTCATAGAAAAACAAGTTTCCTCTACATATCTCTCAGTAATCCATTAAAAAACCTGAAATACAGGAGAGAATGACGAAACTGAACACTTAAAGCTTTATCCTAATCAACGAAGACGCAGACCTTTAATCAGCATCTATCTTACTAAAAGTAATCGATTTTGGAACCTCTGCAGTAGCACGCGACTAAATACCCGAGACCACGCTTGCAGTTTATCATCAGTCCAACAAGCGCAATGAAAGCAATTTAAGTGTGCTCCTTCTAATACCTCCTGACTGAAGTACACTGCTGGAAAAAATCCTTTTAGAAGTTTCAAATTCACTCACGATTTATTGCTGCCAGAGTGCGTGCGGAGTACGTGAAATGATTACTTTTACAGTCCAATAGTACATGCGGTTGTGAGGTGTCAGGTATCGACCCATGATGAAACATCCATATTAGTAAACGGTGTAGCCTTTACAAGTGGCAATGCAGGCGCTGACTCTATCATCGAGTCGATCGAACAGATGTGCAGAACTATAGACCTATATCTCTAACGTCGATCAGTTGTAGAATTTTGAAACACGTATTATGTTCGAGTATAATGACTTTTCTGGAGACTAGAAAACTACTCTGTAGGAATCAGCATGGGTTTCGAAAAAGACGATCGTGTGAAACCCAGCTCGCACTATTCGTCCACGAGACTCAGAGGGCCATAGACACGGGTTCGCAGGTAGATGCCGTGTTTCTTGACTTCCGCAAGGCGTTCGATACAGTTCCCCACAGTCGTTTAATGAACAAAATAAGAGCATATGTACTATCAGACCAATTGTGTGATTGGATTGAAGAGTTCCTAGATAACAGAACGCAGCATGTCATTCTCAATGGAGAGAAGTTTTCCGAAGTAAGAGTGATTTCAGGTGTGCCACAGGGGAGTGTCGTAGGACCGTTGCTATTCACAATATACATAAATGACCTGGTGGATGACATCGGAAGTTCACTGAGGCTTTTTGCGGATGATGTTGTGGTGTATCGAGAGGTTGGAACAATGGAAAATTGTACTGAAATGCAGGAGGATCTGCAGCGAATTGACGCATGGTGCAGGGAATGGCAATTGGATCTCAATGTAGACAAGTGTACTGTGCTGCGAATACATAGAAAGATAGATCCCTTATCATTTAGCTACAAAATAGCAGGTCAGCAACTGGAAGCAGTTAATTCCATAAATTATCTGGGAGTACGCATTAGGAGTGATTTAAAATGGAAAGATTATATGACGTTGATGGTCGGCAAAGCAGATGCCAGACTGAGATTCATTGGAAGAATCCTAAGGAAATGCAAACCGAAAACAAAGGAAGTAGGTTACAGTACGCTTGTTCGCCCACTGCTTTAATACTGCTCAGCAGTGTGGGATCCGTACCAGATAGGGTTGATAGAAGAGGTAGAGAAGATCCAACGGAGAGCAGCGCGCTTCGTTACAGGATCGTTTAGTAATCGCGAAAGCGTTACAGAGATGATAGATAAACTCCAGTGGAAGACTCTGCAGGAGAGACGCTCAGAAGCTCGGTACAGGCTTTTGTTAAAGTTTCGGGAACATACCTTCACCGAAGAGTCAAGCGGTATATTGCTCCCTCCTACGTATATCTCGCGAAGAGACCATGAGGATAAAATCAGAGAGATTAGTGCCCACACAGAAGCATACTGACAATCCTTCTTTCCACGAACAATACGAGACTGGAATAGAAGGGAGAACCGATAGAGGTACTCAGGGTATCCTCCCCCACACACCGTCAGGTGGCTTGCGGAGTATGGATGTAGATGTAGATGTAGATGGCGAATAGTCCTGGGATACGTTACGCCACGCCTGCTCGACCTGTTCACGTAGTTCTGTAAGAGCTGTTGGTTGACGAGTCACAAGAGTCTATTCTTGTTCCATCATATCCTATACGTGCTCTTCTAGAGACAAGTCCATGGATGTTGCTGGCGAGGGAAGTTGCTACACTTCTTGCAGAACAGTGTGTGGGCATGTATTATCTGGCTGGGACAGCACATCATCTTCCTGTTGAAAAAAGAACGGCAAAAGGATGGGTCTAACAACATTCTGCACGTACCGAGCGGTGGTTAGTGTCCCCGCCAGAAAACCAAAGGCGAACAAGAGTTGTACTTTACCACAGTCAAGAGCATGAGAGCTGGTTGATTGATTTTGGGGGAAGGGACCAAGCTGAGAGGTCATTGGTCCCATTGGATAAGGGAAGGACGGGGAAGGAAGTCGGTTGTGCCCTTCCAAAAGAACCATTCCGGCATTTACCTGAAGCGATTTAGGGAAATCACGGAAAACTTACATCAGGGTGACCGAACGCGGGTTTTTAACCGTCATTCTCCCGAAAACGAATCCAGCGTGCTAATCATTGTGCCACCTCGCTCGTTCAAGAGACCTGGATGGGACCAGTGTGTCTTGGACGAATGTACGAGACAGCGCGCACCAGGTTTATATCGAACGTGCAAACAACCAGCACCTGCCTGCAGTCAGAATTTGCTCTCATCGCTGAAGACGTGCCATTCCATCTTCCAAATGAAAGTCTGACGGCACCAGTCAGGTCATGGACGTCGATTCTGTGACTTGAGTGGAAGTTGGGCTAGACGTGTGCCTGTGATCCTACAGCTAATAACTGATTCACAGCAGTTCGTGTCGACACATCTGGGCTCACAAGCATTCTTACCTGTGGTAGCTGTACGACCTGCCACTGCTGCCCTTAACTCCCTCCCCCCCCCCCCCCCCCCCTCTGCCTCCTGCGACGCTCCTGGACAGCGTCTCTGCTGCGTGGACGTACAGAACCTCCTCGTCTACGGATCTGAGAATTTTCGTGTGACCACTGATACCAGCATCTTTGCTTGTTTGGCAATTCTCTGGCAGGACCATTCTGCCACTAGGAAGGACACAACTTGAACAGTTTCAAACACACTCAGTTGCCTGTAGAAAGCACGAGTGTGTCTCCGTGGCATGTTTGCCTACTTGCTTCACATTTTGCACCACACTGGCTGAGAGCATTTTCTATTAAAGTATTGTAGACACAGAGGCGCTCCGGTGGCTATGCCACTACGCTCTCTGTTGGTGGACGACGTTGAAACCACCATCAGTACAACTACTATGTAAGTGGGCTGCTTCTGTGTTGGCAGCGCTGTGTAGCGCTTTGCATCGGATCTCTGACTGCGCTTTCTTTGTAAGAGACTCTGTGGCTTGTTAGAACCGTTGTTGGAAGTTAATCGCCAGTAGTGTTGGCCGGTTGGAAATTAGTCGCCAGCAGTGATGGAAGTACTGTTGGGCAGTTGGAGGTGAACGGCCAGCAGTGATGGATGTTACATGTGAGAAGTTAGCTCTGATGGAGGGTAGAGGTCTGGAGTGATGTTCCACTTAGAGATTGAATATTATTCATGATTATATACCTTTGTACTAGATGTCGATGACGATTTATGTTTGTGTCTGAACTGGATGTTACATTATTAAGGTAAATAAATGCATTATTTGGTTTGCAACAAAATCTTTCCTTTGCTAACCACGTGCCAATTAGTAGTTAGTGGCTTTAGTAGTTAGAATCTTTTATGTAGCTGGCAGTTTTGACGCTCGCTGTATTGTAGTAGTTCGCGTAATGAAGATTTTTGTGAGGTAAGTGCTTAATGATATGTATAGGTTATTGTTAAGATTTCTTTGTAGTCAGGGCCATTCTTTTGAATTAATTATTTGAAGTCAGGTTATCCCTTTTTTTGACAAGTCAGATTGCGTTGCACTAGAATATTGTGGGCCAGTGTTGACATGATAAAAATAAGTAAAGAAAAAGTAGGTTCACTTGCATTCAATTTCACTCAGCAGTTTAAGTAAAATATTTTTTAAAGAAGTTTCACTACGGCCCCGTGGCACATGCCGTCATTGGATCAGAATCGACGTCCTGTTTCCACGTGTACTAATTCTTTTAATAACCACTGCAAATAATTGTAATAGTCTCACCAAATCTCCAACTGCAAACGCCGCCTCCGACCGACTTACAATTCACAGACGACACGTCCAGAACACAAGTATGATTTAAATTCAGTCGGCTGCATGGCCTCTCAACCGCCATAGCGCCTAAGTTGGAATCGAATGGGGCTCGCCAAAGACGCAACATGCAGTGCTGCACGAAGAGACAGCTCATAGACCTTGCGTGACTAACCAGTATCGAGGATATCTCTGCGAAAAACACAAAACTACGAATAAAATGAAAGAGCTGTTTAACGTGCTTTTTACTCGTGGCAGCAGGGTATGTTACTGAATTCCTCTGTGTGCGAGAAATGATGTTCGTTGATACGCATCAACGATTACAGCTCTATTATTGGAAACCAGACAATGGATGTCAAAGAAATAGATTTTGCGTTACAGCAGAGAAAACGAGATGCACTGAGAGACGGGTTCTTTTTAAATCGATCATCCAGGGTTAATAGTCCACAAAACGAAGAGCTTCAGGGCAATATCGTTCGAAATAAATCAACGGTTTACGAGTATCGAATGTGCACGATTTCTGTTGCGTTTGTACGACAAAGAACAAACGAAATGTCTGTGAAAGGTTTTCAATTCTAAAAATTGTTGCACCCTTACACCCCATAAACTAAGGTTTTCAATTCTAAAAATTGTTGCACCCTTACACCCCATAAACTCCTCATACTTGCCTCCTTCAAACATACGTTTATATGAAATGACAAAATTTGCATTCAAAGAAACTTTCTGACACTTTATAACACTGTGCTGTACACGGTTTCAAGTCTAGACCCTTTGCATCTCAGGCAAATGCTCCGAGCTGTAGAGACATGACTCTTTAACACAAATAACTGCACCAGTAAAATTTATATATATTTTATGTTTAACTTAACATAAAGCTATGAGTTTCGATCATATTCTACTCCTCTTCAGGCGTGTATATATACAGGCATATGTTATTAAATTAAATTATATAACGTCATAAGTACCCTAAAGTAACAAAGAAATAATAAAGTTACAACTCACTGCTTGCATTCCTTTCACAGGAAAACTCTCCTACAAAACACAAAACATTTTCAGACTACATAACATTAAAATTGCCTTCACAACACATAACAAATTGCAGCAAACACCGAGATACAATATTAACACACATAAACACTCACAATTCGAGATTTATTAAACAGTATGTGGTTCCTGCAAGCTGGCATGGAAAGATATACGAGGGTGTTCGTTTTCTCCGCGATCTGTACGAGATTGGAACAATAGAGAATTATTGTGAAGGTGGATTGATGAACCCTCTGCCAGGCATCTAAACGTGATTTGCAGGGTACCCATGTAGATATAGATGCAGATGCAAAGTCCTCTTTGTAGGCCAAACCGGGCGAAACTTCCAAAAAAGATATAACGAACATATAAATGCCTACCATACTAATAAGTACAGTTAACCAAAATAGCCACCCATATAAAAGACACAGGCCACCCATTCCATGGTATTGCACGTGATCATAATATATTACATAAAATGGACAAGGGAAAACAAATGAACTTACATGAAGAATTGGAAATATTCATTCATGGCTCGGTACGTGGAGACATGTTACTTAACGATAAACCTGAAAGTAATAATATTAACTTATTTACAAAACTTCTCCAATGTTGAATGCCGATATCATTGAAAAAACAATGTCTTAACCAACTAATCACCTAATATGTGCCATGACATAAACATATCTAGATGTAAATCTTTCATCTTCACTGTATACTACAGGTGCAGCAACAGATGCTTTTTTAACTTAGCTTTTAAGACTCCTTGGATTGATGTAAACAAGTGCTTGTGAAAGCGTTAAGTTGCAATGTACTTTATTGTGCTCTATGTGCCAGACACCGAAATTGCTAACAAAAATGAACGTAAATGCACTAACAAAATGATTAATCGTGCCCATTCCATAATGTACACACTATAACATATTTGTCTTCCTGAACAGGCGTCTTTTTCGACGCACGATCTCACTGGCACACAAAGTAAAGGAAGCTATCCTCACGTCATATTATTACAATGTAAAAGTAAACTATAAATGCACCTTCTATCTAAATGTCCTGTGTTAACAAAATATTAGCAATAAGTGACTATTCCAGTATATATTATTTCATAAAAACCTTACCACACGGTCGCAGCCCTTAATTAACACCCATATGTTGTTGTTGTGGTCTTCAGTCCTGAAACTGGGTTGATGCAGCTCTCCACGCTACTCTATCCTGTGCAAGCTTCTTCATCTCCCAGTACCTACTGCAGCCTACATACTTCTGAATCTGCTTAGTGTATTCATCTCTTGGTCTCCCTCTACGATTTTTACCCTCCATCCTGCCCTTCAGTACTAAATTGGTGATCCCTGGATGCCTCAGAACATGACCTACCAACCGAAACCCTTCTTCTAGTCAACTTGTGCCACACACTCCTCTTCTCCTCAATTCTGTTCAATATCTCCTCATTAGTTATGTGATTTACCCATCTAATCTTCAGCATTTCTTCTGTAGCACCACGTTTCGAAAGCTTCTATTCTCTTCTTGTCTAAACTATTTATCGTCCATGATTCACTTCCATACATGGCTCCATTCCATTCACATGCTTTCAGAAACGACTTCCTGACACTTAAATCTATACTCTATGTAAACAAATTTCTCTTCTTCAGAAACGCTTTCCTTGCCATTGCCAGTCTACATTCTATATCCTCTCTACTTCGACCATCATCAGTTATTTTGCTCCCCAAATAGCGAAACTCCTTTACTACTTTAAGTGTTCATTTCCTAATCTAATTCCCTCAGCATCACCCGACTTAATTCGACTACATTCCATTATCCTCGCTTTCCTTTTGTTGATGTTCATCTTATATCCTCCTTTCAAGACACTGTCCATTCCGTTCAGCCGCTCTTCCAGGTCCTTTGCTGCCTCTGACAGAATTACAATCTCATGGGCGAATCTCAAAATTTTTATTTCTTCTCCATGGATTTTAATTCCAACTCCGAATTTTTCTTGTGTTTCTTTTACTGCTTGCTCAGTATACAGATTGAATAATATCGGGGAGAGGCTACAACCCTGTCTCACTCCCTTCCCAACTACTGCTTCCCTTTCATGTCCCTTGACTCTTATAACTGCCATCTGGTTTCTGTACAAATTGTAAATAGCCTTTCGCTCCCTGTATTTTACCCCTGCCACCTTCAGAATTTGAAAGAGAGTATTCCAGGCAACATTATCGAAAGCTTTCTGTAAGCCTGCAAATGCTAGAAACGTAGGTTTGCCTTTTCTTAATCTAGCTTCTAAGATAAGTAGTAGGGTCAGTACTGCCTCACGTGTTCCAATATTTCTACGGAATCCAAACTGATCTTATTTGTACACTTTTCTGCTAATGTAGTGGCTATTGGAGTACGTAGGACGGGGCAGGTAGAAGAGTGTGCTAAAACCTGACGTCCAGTGATATCTGCTGCATTGTTTTGGTTTGGAGCCCAACAAGATATCTGACATTGTGTGTTGAGTTGGGGAACGTAGCATGTGTGGGAAGAATGCAGTTTTGCGTTAATTGTTACGGTGAGATATTGGTGTGATACACTTTTAACATGTCAGTTTTGCACTTCCAATTTAGGCGTTCTATAGCTTCAATTGCATTGTATTTAATTTTGTTACACTAGCAGCACTGTTGGATAACATTACTCTCTAGCACCGACGTTGCCTTTGATGTGTTTCAGAGCAAAATAAGTTATTAAATGGATCTAAACATTAGATAGTTATAAAAAATCGATGGCCTTGCAGTGTGTGGCTGTGTATCGACAATCTCTTTATTCAGAACAATACTAACAGTTCGGTCGTCATTTGTTCGAAACTGGTGCATCTTAAATCTATTGCAATAAAAGTGGCTTCAATCTATTAACGATTTTATGAGTTTTTAAACCCATTTATCTCACTTAGAATATTATTTACATTTTTTGTATTAAGGACGAATATTTCCATTTCTTCCATAATATCTATTCTTTTAGTACCGGTCTTCGGGTATTGCGCAAACTTTCCAGAGTGTCTTCGATTTTTGCCATCTGTTGCTACTGTTGATACTTTCAAATCGTGGTCTGAAATTTCTGCCAATCTGGACGATATAATATTTGTTAAATTTGCTACAGGTAATTTTGTAAATGCCAGATGAGTCGGTTTTATATTGTGAATAGGTCTTCAGCTTGGGTTATTTCTTGTACTAGAGCTGAATTTTACATCTACATTTATACTCCGCAAGCCACCCAACGGTGTGTGGCGGAGGGCACTTTACGTACCACTGTCATTACCTCCCTTTCCTGTTCCAGTCGCGTATGGTTCGCGGGAACAACGACTGCCGGAAAGCCTCCGTGCGCGCTCGAATCTCTCTAATTTTACATTCGTGATCTCCTCGGGAGGTATAAGTAGGGGGAAGCAATATATTCGATACCTCATCCAGAAATGCACCCTCTCGAAACCTGGACAGCAAGGTACACCGCGATGCAGAGCGCCTCTCTTGCAGAGTCTGCCACTTGAGTTTGCTAAACATCTCCGTAACGCTATCACGGTTACCAAATAACTCTGTGGCGAAACGCGCCGCTGTTCTTTGGATCTTCTTTATCTCCTCTGTCAACCCGACCTGGTACGGATCCCATACTGATGAGTGAAACACGTATGTAAAGTAGCAGCGATGGTGAGGCATGATAAAATCTTTGACCAGAGAGCCTTTTATCGTGGTTAGTCTGCGCTTGACCGCGCGAGAGTTGCGAGCAGTACTCTGTCAGTAGTCGTCGTGCAGTGCACTCTGTCGGTAGCAGTAGCTCAGTTCAGTTGCGTCCAGTAGTCGGTCGGTAGTAGTCGTGCAGTACAGTTGCGAGCAGTCTGTCAGTGGGCAGTCTGTGAGCAGTGCAGTATGTCGGTAGTAGCAGTCGAGTGCAGTTGTGTGTGAGGAGTCGGCGGGCGTCGACATGGCATTCTGGTCAAGATTCAGGACGAGGTATATTATTTTTTAAACAAGGTAATGAATCAGCAACGCCCTTAGCTAATAATGTAAATTAATTGTAAATAATTTGTGCAATAATCGCCCCAATAATAATTTTGATTTCAAAGCAATTTTTTTACAAAAAAAACCATTTAATTGAACCAACGATCTCCTTCATTTCCTTTAAAGAAAAGTGTCAGTTAAATTTAAAAAAAATATATATATATTATTTGCAATGCATTTCCTCCAAGCCGTGGCCAACAATAAGAGCAGAAACCTGACATGCAGTTATACTGAGGTAAGAAATTAATTCTGATTTTTGCACAGGGCCAAAGACCGATATTTCGGTTTAAATGAATTTTCATTGTCACTGAAGTTTCATTAGCACTGAATTGTTTTTCATCATTTTCGTGACAGCTTATACTTTGAGTCAGATTGCGATTCTCATTTTTATTGTCATTAAATTTAATTGCTAGGGAGGTTACGTTTGGCTCCCATTTCTATTAAAATAATATCTTTAAAAAATTTCTCTGGGGAGCTTACACTTAGCACAATGTCCATTAGCATTCCTAAATAATATTGTCTTTTAAAAATTCTCCGGAGAGGCTACACTTGGCGACACCCAGTCCAGGATCGTATTTCGTTGAGAATCTTTTGAAAAACAGTCAGATATCTGCTCTTATTTGCTTAGATATAATTAGGATTTGGCGCAACGCTTTTACTAAACTTGTGACTTTCTTTCTACAGGTCAACGGCAATTCGTTGCTCTGTTGTATTTGTGTGTTGCTTTTGCATTGTGCTTATTTATTTTGTGAAAAATGCCGCGAAAGACTGTGAATAGTGTATCGCGAGGTATTATGAATGAAATTACCGACTCAAACAACTTTACCGATAGGACTTGTGACATGCAGTGTCATGATGACAATCCTGCGTTCACTGACAATCAATGCATTCCAACCGCTAATGATGATATTTATCTTAATAATGAACAAGCGAACTCAATTGTCTCCTGTGTTAATTTGACGACAATTGATGATGCGGGGAGCTCTATTGTAATGAGCGCTGCCCAGCTTGACACAACCGGTTTACTAAATTCACGTGACGAACAGACAAATTTGTCCAATGAAAATGATCAGAATACACAAAGTAAGACGGATTTATTTAATTCCGAAATAGTAACCGACAGTGTACATTCGACTGGCAAACCTTTTTGTAAATTACAGAATGACCAAATGGTCACACAAAACGCGACAATTGCAGGTACGCAATCAAACAGCACTGAGAATGCAGCAGCTACTTTTGGTTTGGAACAATTTATGGCAGTAATGCTACAGTTTAAGAACGAATTTAGTGAAGAACTCAAACAACAACTTGATGAAAGTTTCGACAACTATTTCAAACAACTTAGCGAAGCAAATTGATTCCGGATCACCTATATCAGTAATAAATGAAGAAACTTTTAACGAATGTAACAAAGAGAATACGTATCCTACACTACCATTAGGCAGAATGAAAGTAAAAGGAGCAGTACCGAGTAAAGGGGTAGACGTTAATTTGCAGACGCATTTATCATTTAGTATTGCAGGTCACACATTTCACTCAAATTTTTGGATTGTTCCTTTATTGACAACAGACGTTATTTTAGGTACGAATTTTCTGGTACAACACGACACAGTCATTGGTTTTCAGAATTCTTATTTAATGTTAAAGGATGAAAATGTACAACTTGCTTTAGAATTTCAGCACTCTTTATCTGCGGAAGAACAAGCAATTAACCGCACAGAGGTCATTTCCGCAACAAGTACACATTGTTCACGGATACGTACGTACATAACTATAATACTCCAGACGAAGCTGACTACGACGTAATGCAAATGATTTCCGATAAAGTTAGACAAAGCAGTGCAACTACAGACGACGAACGAACGCACTTACACAAAATTCTTTTACAGTAAGCTCCAGTTTTTGACAACATTCCTGGTACTATGTCCGGCTTTATGTATGAATTTCAAGTGAAACAGCACGACACATTTAAAGCAAAGCATTATCCCATTCCATATATTCACAGAAAACAAGTTAAAAAAGAGTTGCAGGATATGCTTGACGAAGGAATTATTGAACCGGCAGTTAGTCCGTACATACACATACCCTCATTCCAAGATGTAATCAATTCCATTCCAAATGAATCCACTATGCTAACTCCGTCTGTTATACTGAAAAACGTTGAACCACCAAACAAAATTAAAGAATTAGTAAACTTCCCTAAATGTCGTCGACTAAGACACCACGAAATAATTGACATTGCGCTGAACAACATCAAACGTTCCGCAGAGCGCCGGAGAAGACAGCAAAAACAGGTTTGTAGACGCCGAGACTTTCACGTTGGACAGAAGATATTAGTACGTACACACTATTTATCCAGCAAATTAAAAGGTAAGTGCAGTAAATTTGAACTTATATACGCAGGTCCATATCGGATTCGCAGCATCCCTCACCCCAATGTGGTACACGTCGAAACTTTGAGAACCAGAAAATCGAAAGGCAACCACCATTGGTCAAATATTAAACCGTTTATTGAATGAAGACACTTTATGATTCGACACACTATGATGCCATTTACTAATTTTTTTATGACCACTTATGCAATTATATTCACATGACTAATTACTGATGATTATCGTATTTTTTCTTGGCAAGTGCCCGACAAGGTAAGGTTAGCAGGTCGCTCTTCTTGTCGTTACACATCAGACCGTGCACATTTTCGATTTTTTTTTTGTGTATATGATTGTATTCCAGTTTTGTTTGTATGCACTGTGAAATAGTTAAGATATAACACACACCAGTTGACTCTGACATTTTTTTTGCCCTATGATATCTCAACATCGTGACTGTTTTACATTTTTCTTTTTGCTGCAGCATTGTATTATTCTGTGTACATTTTTGCATCTGAACACTGTCAATGTCTTTGACGTAATACGTTTTCTGTCATGTTATGCTGTATGGTTAATTATGTCACCATAAACCAGTCATTATTTAGTGGGTATATGATTTAAATGCAAGACATTAATCTTTGTTCATCAATTTCAGAAAGAAATGATGCGTGTAAGAAATAAATTCAACAGAAATGGGAATTTCACCTACGGAATAAACGAAAGAAGATGCAATAACTTTATGAGGAAGAGTAAGTGGATCAGGATTAACAAGCATTAACAAGAATATACTATACACATCGTAGAATAGCAGTCTTAACTAATTTTTTCTTTCAGAATACAAGGTGATTGATGCAGGCTGTCAGACAGAACTACACATCTTAGTTTTAGTGATGAAATATGCTAGGGATAAGGAATAGTTGTATAATGAGTAATGAAGTGATTTTTTTTTGCAGATGATAATGAATGCTGATGAATAATGATGAAGGATATGCTGTTATGAATAATGAAGTTTTTCTTTACAGGTGATGATAACAATGAAGTTATGATAATATGGATAATGAAGTGATTGATAATGAAGTTTTTTTTTTTTTACAGATGAGGATAATGTTGAAGTTATGTATTTATGCTATGTAGCTATTTAAGTATTTGTTGCAGTTAACTTTGACAGCAGGTGTTATATTGCATGGTATGATGACTGAAGCTTTTGGAAAGGACAGCTATGGAACACATTTTTATACACATTTCACTACCTGTTAATTCGAAGTTCACTACTTTTCAGCATAGTATGTGTTTCTTCTTTCAGGTCAATAATCCATTTTGTATTTTTTTCCAGGAGAAGTTTTTCATGATACTTACTAAACCTGTTACTTATTATACCTGTTCTAGTACTTGCATTTTTATTTTTTTTACCCATTTGTGTCTATCATTTATAAATGTGATCACATATACTGCCTTGTTACATAACCTTGCTACAGCTGAATCATGACGAATGATGTTACCTATCCTCATTTGCAGCAATAGGTCAAAAGCAAATAGTGTTATGCCTCAGCAATTAATTATCGATCTCAACGCAATGCATTGCTAAAAAAAAAATGTATTACCAGTCCCACATAATGTCACTAGTTTATGATAATTCTGAATAATACTGATTAGCTCTGAATAGTATGTCACTTGAGTAATGACCTCTTAATGAGACAAATATATATATATATATATATATATATATATATATATATATATATAAAATAATGCTTTGTAACTGGCTAATAACTGCCACTGTTTATTGTAATGAGACTACTTATAATGCCCATGATTATTAATGCTATGACTGTAATTAACTGATTTTTAATAATGACTTCTTAATGATCTGAATAATACTGAATGATGAACAATGTTTTATTCTATTCAATACTTGCTGGCCACTGAGTGCCAATAATTAATGTCACTAAATGAATTACGTTATTAATTATGCCATTAATTAGTTCCTGTTTTCAATGATGATTTTTCATGTTCTATTACTGGCCACTGAGTGCCAATAATTAGTGTCACTAAATGAATTATGTTATTAGTTATGCCATTAATTAGCTCTTGTTTTCAATGTTGACTTTTCATATTTTGGTAAATGGCCAATGAGTGCCAATAATTTGTATCACTCAATGTTATGTTAATGCTAGGCCAATAATTGACTCTCCTATTCAATTAAGACATCTGATGAACATTATTCTGTCATACTAAATATGCTTTGTAACTGGCCAAGGACTGCCACTGTTTATTGCAATACGATTACCCATGATGCCAATAATTTAATTTTATGAACATTATTCTGTAATACTAAATACATGGTACAGAAATGTTCAATAACTGGCTATGAATGCCGCAAACTACTACTGTAATTCTCAATATTATGTGACTTAATGTCCTTCACCTTATGAGCTAACTACCCTAAATTACTGCAATGTCCATTTGTCCTGTCCATCCACATGATCATGGAGCACTATATTTGGTTTTTGCACTAATTCTACGTTGGTGTGCCTTGTAAGAGCGTGGTGTTGACACAACATGCTGTCCACCACCGTGAGCGATGAAGACGTTATTTTGGTGGCACTGTTTGGTGTACCTAGTGTACTGCCAAAATGAAAACATGGAACATTACTACGACAGTTCAGTGTCTTGGCTACGCTGATAAATTCTGATGGGAAAAGAACTTCAAATTGTGTCACTTGGTGTTGTACTTCTGTGGAAAGATATGGACTCTCAGAACAGCTGTGTGCAATCTAAAGTGCTACAACCATGATGCAATCCTTCCCTTTCCTATCCTAATTCTTGTCACATAGTGAAGATCATTTTTTGCTAACATCATTTGTGTTCATGGGTTATACATTTTTTTCGATTTGCTGAACTCCAGTGCGAGTACACTTATGGCACTTGTCAACATGATTTTTTTTGCCATTATGTTTATTTGTTGTGAAAATGCTAAAGACATTCTTTCGATTTGTTCTGAAGTACAGTATATGTGCACTCTTGTCTTTTATATTGTATATACATTTTTATTTTAATGATATGTTCTGAACTACGGTGCATGTGCACTTATGTTATGTGTTAATATGTTTTCTACTGAACTTCAGTGCCTGTGCACTTTTCTCATTTTTCAATATGATTTGTACTCATTCTGTATGTTCAATACTTCAGTCATTTGTTGCTCATTGTATATACATTTCGTCATTTGCTGATATGTTCTCAATTGCAGTGCATGTGCACTCATGTCACTTGTCAACATGATTTTATGCCATTCTGTTTATTTGTTCTGAAAATGCTAAAGAATTTTTTCAGTGCATATGCACTCTGTTATCTGTCAAATAATTTGTATATACATTTTTCTGATTTGCTACTATGTTTTGTACTCACATTTTGTCTTTGTATGATATATTTTGTACTTGGTGCGTGTGCACCACATTTAATTTATGTACTACATTTGAGTATTCTGTAAATTGTAAAAATTTCTTGCGATGGCAAGTCCAAATGACTCACCATCGCTGCCAAATTTCTGCCCCCCCAGTGGAGGGTTATGAAACACGTATGTAACGTAGCAGCGATGGTGAGGCATGATAAAATCTTTGACCAGAGAGCCTTTTATCGTGGTTAGTCTGCGCTTGACCGCGCGAGAGTTGCGAGCAGTACTCTGTCAGTAGTCGTCGTGCAGTGCACTCTGTCGGTAGCAGTAGCTCAGTTCAGTTGCGTCCAGTAGTCGGTCGGTAGTAGTCGTGCAGTACAGTTGCGAGCAGTCTGTCAGTGGGCAGTCTGTGAGCAGTGCAGTATGTCGGTAGTAGCAGTCGAGTGCAGTTGTGTGTGAGGAGTCGGCGGGCGTCGACATGGCATTCTGGTCAAGATTCAGGACGAGGTATATTATTTTTTAAACAAGGTAATGAATCAGCAATGCCCTTAGCTAATAATGTAAATTAATTGTAAATAATTTGTGCAATAATCGCTCCAATAATAATTTTGATTTCAAAGCAATTTTTTTTACAAAAAAACCATTTAATTGAACCAACGATCTCCTTCATTTCCTTTAAAGAAAAGTGTCAGTTAAATTTCAAAAAAATATATATATATATTATTTGCAATGCATTTCCTCCAAGCCGTGGCCAACAATAAGAGCAGAAACTGACATGCAGTTATACTGAGGTAAGAAATTAATTCTGATTTTTGCACAGGGCCAAAGACCGATATTTCGGTTTAAATGAATTTTCATTGTCACTGAAGTTTCATTAGCACTGAATTGTTTTTCATCATTTTCGTGACAGCTTATACTTTGAGTCAGATTGCGATTCTCATTTTTATTGTCATTAAATTTAATTGCTAGGGAGGTTACGTTTGGCTCCCATTTCTATTAAAATAATATCTTTAAAAAATTTCTCTGGGGAGCTTACACTTAGCACAATGTCCATTAGCATTCCTAAATAATATTGTCTTTTAAAAATTCTCCGGGGAGGTTACATGAGCAATACTCAAGTATAGGTCGAACGAGTGTTTTGTAAGCCATCTCGTTTGTTGATGGACTACATTTTCTAAGGACTCTCCCAATGAATCTCAACCTCGCACCCGCATTACCAACAATTAATTTTATACAATCATTCCACTTCAAATCGTTCCGTACGCATACTCCCAGATATTTTACAGAAGTAACTGTTACCAGTGTTTGTTCCGCTATCTTATAATCGTACAATAGAGGATCCTTCTTTATTCGCAATACATTACATTTGTCTATGTTAAGTGTCAGTTGCCACTCCTTCACCAAGTACCTATCCGCTGCATATCTTCTTGGATTTCGCTGCAATTTTCTAATGCTGCAACTTCTCTGTATACTACAGCATCATCCGCGAAAAGCCGCATGGATCTTCCGACACTATCTAATAGGTCATTTATATATATTGTGAAAAGTAATGGCCCTATAACACTCCCCTGTGGCACACCAGAGGTTACTTTTAATTCTATAGACGTCTCTCCATTGAGAACAACATACTGTGTTCTGTTTGCTAAAAACTCTTCAATCCAGCCACACAGCTGGTCTGATATTCCGTAGGATCTTACTCTGTTTATCAGGCGACAGTGCGGAACTGTATCGAACGCCTTCCGAAAGTCAAGGAAAATAGCATCTACCTGGAAGCCTGTATCTAATATTTTCTGGGTCTCATGAAAAAATAAAGCGATTTGGGTCTCACACGATTGCTGTTTCCGGAATCCATGTTGATTCCTACAGAATAGATTCTGGGTTTCCAGAAATGACATGATACGCGAGCAAAAAACATGTTCTATAATTCTACAACAGATCGATGTCAGAGATATAGGCCTATAGTTTTGCGCATCTGCTCGACGACCCTTCGTGAAAACTGGAACTACCTGTGCTCTTTTCCAGTTATTTGGAACCTTTCGTTCCTCTCGAGACTTGCGGTACACGGCTGTTAGAAGCGGGGCAAGTTCTTTCGCGTACTCTGTGTAGAATCGAATTGGTATCCCGTCAGGTCCAGTGGACTTTCCTCTGTTGAGTGAATTCAGTTGCTTTTCTATTCCTTGGACACTTATTTCGATGTCAGCCATTTTTTCGTTCGTGTGAGGATTTAGAGAAGGAACTGCAGTGCGGTCTTCCTCTGTGAAACAGCTTTGGAAAAAGGTGTTTAGTATTTCAGCTTTACGCGTGTCATCCTCTCTTTCAATGCCATCATCATCCCAGAGTGTCTGGATATGCTGTTTCTGTCCACTTACTGATTTAACGTAAGACCAGAACTTCCTAGGATTTTCTGTCAAGTCGGTACATAGAATTTTACTTTCGAATTCACTGAACGCTTTACGCATAGCCCTCCTTACGCTAACTTTGACATCGTTTATCTTCTGTTTGTCTGAGAGGTTTTGGCTGCGTTTAAATTTGCAGGGAAGCTCTCTTTGCTTTCGCAGTAGTTTCCTAACTTTTTGTTGAACCACGGTGTGTTTTTCCGGTCCCTCACAGTTTTACTCGGCACGTACCTGTCTAAAACGCATTTTACGATTGCCTTGAACTTTTCCCATAAACACTGTCCATTGTCAGTGTCGGAACAGAAATTTTCGTTTTGATCTGTTAGGTTTCTGAATAATCTAGCTAATTTATCAGACATTAGAGTAATATACGACATGTATACATATTTAAGTGCTGGAGAACTCTCAGTTGTGAGTTTGTTTGTACACTTTATTTCTTATTCTTTATTCCTCTAGATTGTGGCTAAACCATTCCTTCGGAATATCCTACCTTCCAGTAGTGTTAATTCCAAGGAACGCCTGTGAAGTTTGGAAGGCAAGACGTGGGGACCCGTAAAAAGTGGTGAGTAGAACCCGTTTGCATGTTCAAAAGAAAAAAATCACCGGTGATAGTTTGAGTATCAAAAATTATTATTACTATCAGCGTGGTGGAAGTTTTACTATCAAAAATTATTGTTGTGGCAACAGGAGCACAGAAATGTGTAAAGCTCTATTTCTGACAGTATTTTGGTTTCTATATTTTTTTCCCTAACAACTGCTAGGCTATCTATTGAAACTTCATTATCGTTATCATAAAATCTGATATGTTGCCGTACAATTTGTGTTATTAAAACCCTTATTCCGACATGTCAGTATCCAAACATTTTCTGGAACTTCCAACTATCGGTCATGTCGGTATTCTGATAGAGAGAAAAAAAAAGCAGAAGTTGATTACTCTTCCTATAGATCGTGAAAGGTCAGTTCTCTTGTGTCTGACTGCAATTTTTAAAATCTCCCGAAGTTATACTGTAATGCTCCTGCATGCAACAGACAACTTACCTCGTCTTGCCGCTATAGATGCATGAGTATTTTACATCCACCAACATGCTAAAATAATTCAAAAGAAATACTGCGATCCATGTAGAGAGTGCAATGCATGTACCGCATGGTCACAACTACTGATGCAACTACTCCCCTTTCTCTTTTTTTATAGAAATTAAATGATAGGATGGATTTAGTCAACAAGTGGTAAGCGATGTAAAAATGAAAGTAATGAATAAAAACTTTTAATTTACTATATTCTGAAATTGACGATTCACGCACAGAAAAACTTTCCTCAGACATTTCTTTTGCTTAGACAGTTTGATTAGCAAAAACCTCAATTATTTCACAATGTCTTTAATCAATAATCACGTATTTGGTTACAACAAAGAAATGAATATTACTTTCAACGTATGCATACACAAATCTGACAAAATCCCTCCAGTCTGCAAGTGAACAACTACTGCGCACAGTAAAAAGGCAAATAACCGAAGTAAGCAAATTCAGCAGCATGTCTGATATTGGTCATAGAACGAAAAAAACCTCTACAGAGTGTGCCGCCGACTTTGAAATTAGCAATTTCTCTATTAAATTGGTTCACTTCCAACCCAGACAAGCATATCTTTGAATTGCATTCCCATCTGTCTTCCAAGGAAGGGAGACTGTGGTTTAACGTCCCGTCAACATCGAAGTTATTACAGACGGAGCACCAAGCTCGGAATGATTCAAGTATCGGGGGAAGAAAATCGGCCGTGCCCGTTTGATAGGAACCATCACGGAATTTTCCTCGAGCGATTTAGGGATATGACGGAAAACCTACATCTGAATGGTCGGACGTGGATCTGAACCACCACCTCGCTCAATTACTCAATTACTTGGGCTGAAACCCAGGTATAGGTTGGTTTCATTACCGCAATCGAGGCTAATAGTTTCTTATGTACAATTAGGTATCATGTGATAGGTTCTACATCGTATACAGGGTGGTCCATTGATAGTGACCGGGCCAAATAAGCATCAAACGAAAAAACTACAGAGAACGAAACTTGTCTAGCCTGAAGGGGGAAACCAGATGGCGCTATGGTTGGCCCGCTAGATGGCGCTGCCATAGGTCAAACGGATATCAACTGCGTTTTTTAAAAATAGGAACCCCCATTTTTATTACATATTCGTGTAATACGTAAAGAAATACGAATGTTTTAGTTAGACCACTTTTTTCGTTTTGTGATAGATGGCGGTGCAATACTCACAAACGTATAAGTACGTGGTATCACGTAACATTCAGCCAGTGCGGACGGAATTTGCTTCGAGATACATTACCCGTGTTAAAATGGACCGTTTACCAATTGCGGAAAAGGTCGATATCGTGTTGATGTATGGCTATTGTGATCAAAATGCCCAACGGGCGTGTGCTATGTATGCTGCTCGGTATCCTGGACGACATCATTCAAGTGTCCGGTCTGTTCGCCGGATAGTTGCGTTATTTAAGGAAACAGAAAGTGTTCAGCCACATGTGTAACGGCAACCACCACCTACAACAAATGATGATGCCCAAGTAGGTATTTTAGCTGCTGTCGCGGCTAATCCGCACCTCAGCAGCAGACAAATTGCGCGAGAGGCCGGCCGGAGTGGCCGAGCGGTTCTAGGCGCTACAGTCTGGAACCGCGCGACCGCTACGGTCGCAGGTTCGAATCCTGCCTCGGGCATGGATGTGTGTGTTGTCCTTAGGTTAGTTAGGTTTAAGTAGTTCTAAGTTCTAGGGGACTGATGACCACAGCAGTTAAGTCCCATAGTGCTCAGAGCCACAAATTGCGCGAGAATCGGGAATCTCAAAAGCGTCGCTGTTGAGAATGCTACACCAACATCGATTGCACCCGTACCATATTTCTATGCACCAGGAATTGCATGGCGACGACTTTGAACGTCGTGTACAGTTCTGGCACTGGGCACGAGAGAAATTACGGGATGATGACAGATTTTTAGCACGCGTTCTATTTAGCGACGAAGCGTCATTCACCAACAGCGGTACCGTAAATCGGCAACGGAAAATCCACGATGGCTGCAACAAGTGGAACATCAGCGACCTTGGCGGGTTAATGTATGATGCGGCATTATGGGAGGAAGGATAATTGGCCCCCATTTTATCGATGGCAATCTAAATGGTGCAGTGTATGCTGATTTCCTACGTAATGTTCTACCGATGTTATTCTACCGATGTTACTACAAGATGTTTCACTGCATGACAGAATGGCGATGTACCTCCAACATGATGGAAGTCCGGCCGGCACATAGCTCGCGTGCGGTTGAAGCGGTATTGAATAGCACATTTCATGACAGGTGGATTGGTAGTCGAAGCACGCACGTTCACCAGAACTGACGCCCCCGGATTTCTTTCTGTGGGGAGAACTGAAGGATATTTGCTATCGTGATCCACCGACAACGCCTGACAACATGCTCAGCGCATTGCCAATGCATGTGCGAACATTACGGAGGCGAACTACTCGCTGTTGAGAGGAATTTCGTTACACGTATTGCCAAATGCATTGAGATTGACGGACACCATTTTGAGCATTTATTGCATTAATGTGGTTTTTGCAGCTAATCACGCTGTTAACAGCATACATTCTCAGAAATGACAAGTTCACAAAGGTACATGTATCACATTAGAACAACCGAAATAAAATGTTCAAACCTACCTACTTTCTGTATTTTAATTTAAAAAAGCTACCTGTTACCAACTGCGGCCGGCCGCGGTGGTCTAGCTGCTCTAGGCGCTCAGTTCGGAGCCGCGCGACTGCTACGGTCGCAGGTTCGAATCCTGCCTCGGGCATGGATGTGTGTTATGTCCTTAGGTTAGTTAGGTTTAAGTAGTTCTAAGTTCTAGGGGACTGATGACCATAGATGTTAAGTCCCATAGTGCTCAGAGCCATTTTTTTTTGTTACCAACTGCTCGTCTAAAATTGTGAGCCATATGTTTGTGACTATTACAGCGCCATCTATCACAAAGCGAAAGAAGTGGTCCAACTAAAATATTCATGTTTCTTTACGTACTACACAAATATATAATAAAAATGGGGGTTCCTATTTTAAAAACGCAATTGATATCCGTTTGGCCTATGGCAGGGCCATATAGCGGGCCAACCATAGCGCCTTCTGGTTTCTCCCTTCAAGCTAGACAAGTTTCGTTCTTTGTAGTTTTTTAGTTTGACGCTTATTTCGTGAGATATTTGGCCCGGTCGCTATCAATGGACCACCCTGTATACGATGTAGAACCTATCACATGATAATTATTTGTATATAAGAAACTATCAGCCTCGATTGCGGCTGTGAAACCAACTTATACCTAGGTTTCAGCCCAAGTAATTGAGCCCTCTTCAGAAGGTATACCTGAATCTATAAATGTCTAAAAAGGTGTGGTCTGGAAATAAAACTAAAACAGCCTGAATAGGCGCAGTCACATTTTAAAAATACGGTGCGTGAGCTTCCGAGGCCCACCGCACGGCGTCCATGGAGACGAGGCGCACGCCAGAGCTGAAGTTAAGTCTTGGTATTGACTTAGTACTTATGTACAGCATTTTTAAAATGTGACTACGCCTATTCCGGCTGTTTTAGTTTTATTTCTAAACCATGCCTTTTTAGACATGTATAGATTCAGGTATATCTTCTGAAAAAGGCTCAATTACTTGGGCTGAAACCTAGGTAAAGGTTGGTTTAATTACCGCAATCGAGGCTAATAGTTTCTTATATCTTAGATTATCACGACTACTGACCGTGCTGCAATGTTGAAAATACAAAAATAACTAACTGTGTTTGTAGATCACGGCAAAGTATCTACATCTACTTCTACATCCATACTCTGCAAGCCACCTGACGGTGTGTGGCGGAGGGTACCCTGAGTACCACTATCGGTTCTCCCTTCTATTCCAGTCTCGTATTGTTCGTGGAAAGAAGGATTGTCGGTATGCTTCTGTGTGGGCTCTAATCTCTCTGATTTTATCCTCATGGTCTCTTCGCGAGATGTACGTAGTAGGGAGCAATACACTGCTTGACTCTTCGGTGAAAGTATGTTCCCGAAACTTTAACAAAAGCCCGTACCGAGCTACTGAGCGTCTCTCCTGCAGAGTCTTCCACTGGAGTTTATCTATCATCTACGTAACGCTTTCGCGATTACTAAATGATCCTGTAACGAAGCGCGCTGCTCTCCGTTGGATCTTCTCTATCTCTTCTATCAACCCTATCTGGTACGGATTCCACACTGCTGAGCAGTATTCAAGCAGTGGGCGAACAAGCGTACTGTACCCTACTTCCTTTGTTTTCGGATTGCATTTCCTTAGTATTCTTCCAATGAATCTCAGTCTGGCATCTGCTTTACCGACGATCAACTTTATATGATCATTCCATTTTAAATCACTCCTAATGCGTGCTCCCAGATAATTTATGGAATTAACTGCTTCCAGTTGCTGACCTGCTATTTTGTAGCTAAATGATAAGGGATCTATCTTTCTGTGTATTCGCAGCACATTACACTTCTCTACATTGAGACTGAATTCCCAATCCCTGCACCATGCGTCAATTCGCTGCAGATCCTCCTGCATTTCAGTACAATTTTCCATTGTTCCAACCTCTCGATACACCACAGCATCATCCGAAAAAAGCCTCAGTGAACTTCCGATGTCATCCACAAGGTCATTTATGTATATTGCGAATAGCAACGGTCCTATGACACTCCCCTGCGGCACACCTGAAATCACTGTTACTTCGGATGACTCCTCTCCATTGAGAATGACATGCTGCGTTCTGTCATCTAGGAACTCTTCAATCCAATCGCACAATTGGTCTGATAGTCCATATGCTCTTACTTTGTTCATTAAACGACTGTGGGGAACTGTATCGAACGCCTTGCGGAAGTCAAGAAACACGGCATCTACCTGTGAACCCTTGTCTATGGCCATCTGAGTCTCGTGGACGAATAGCGCGAGCTGGGTTTTACACGACCGTCTTTTTCGAACCCCCTGCTGATTCCTACAGAGTATTTTTCCAGTCTCCAGAAAAGTCATTATATTCGAACATAACACGTGTTCCAAAATTCTACAACTGATCGACGTTAGAGATATAGGTCTATATTTCTGCACATCTGTTCGATGTCCCTTCTTGAAAACGGGAATGACCTGTGCCATTTTCCAATCCTTTGGAACGCTACGCTCTTGTAGAGACCTACGGTACACCGCTGCAAGAAGGAGGGCTAATTCCTTCGCGTACTCTGTGTAAAATCGAACTGGTATCCCATCAGGTCCAGCGGCCTTTCCTCTTTTGAGCGATTTTAATTGTATCTCTATGCCTCTGTCGTCTATTTCGATATCTACCATTTTGTCATCTGTACGACAATCTGGAGAAGGAACTACAGTGCAGTCTTCCTCTGTGAAACAGCTTTGGTAAAAGACATTTAGTATTTCGGCCTTTAGTCTGTCATCCTCTGTTTCAGTAAGATTTTGGTCACAGAGTATCTGGACATTTTGTTTTGTTCCACCTACCGCTTTGACATAAGACCAAAATTTCTTAGGATTTTCTGCCAAGTCAGTGCATAAAACTTTACTTTCGAATTCATTGAACGCCTCTCGCATAGCCCTCCTCACACTACATTTCGCTTCGCGTAGTTTTTGTTTGTCTGCAAGGCTTTGGCTATGTTTATGTTTGCTGTGAAGTTCCCTTTGCTTCCGCAGCAGTTTTCTAACTCGGTTGTTGTACCACGGTGGCTCTTTTCCATATCTTACGATCTTTCTTGGCACATACTCATCTAACGCATATTGTACGATGGTTTTGAACTTTGTCCACTAATCCTCAACACTATCTGTACTTGAGACAAAACTTTTGTGTTGAGCCGTCAGGTACTCTGTAATCTGCTTTTTGTCACTTTTGCTAAACAGAAAAATCTTCCTACTTTTTTTAATATTTCTATTTACGGCTGAAATCATCGATGCCGTAACCGCTTTATGATCGCTGATTCCCTGTTCTGCGTTAACTGTTTCAAATAGTTCGGGTATGTTTGTCACCAGAAGGTCTAATATGTTATCGCCACGAGTCGGTTCTCTGTTTAACTGCTCAAGGTGGTTTTCAGATAAAGCACTTAAAAAAATTTCACTGGGTTCTTTGTCCCTTCCACCCGTTATGAACGTTTGAGTCTCCCAGTCTATATCCGGCAAATTAAAATCTCCACCCAGAACTATAATATGGTGGGGAAATCTACTCGAAATATTTTCTAAATTATCCTTCAGGTACTCAGTATGTGGATGAGCACTTGTAAAGTGCGAAATTATATCCACCTCACACCTCTAATACCATAGAAGATAGCCGGCCGGTGTGGCCGTGCGGTTCTAAGCGCTACTGTCTGGAGCCGAGTGACCGCTCCAGTCGCAGGTTCGAATCCTGCCTAGGGCGTTGATGTGTGTGATGTCCTTAGGTTAGTTAGGTTTAATTAGTTCTAAGTTCTAGGCGACTGATGACCTCAGAAGTTAAGTCGCATAGTGCTCAGAGCCAACCATAGAAGATAATCCGTCATTTCTTAACAGATGCCTTGCATCCCATCCTCCATCTTGTCAGTGTTTTCCATGTACACCTTCCCTCTCCAATTCTGCGGAGAACCTCCTCAGTCCTTACGTTATCAGTCCACTTAACTTTCAACATTCTTCCGCAGCCCTACATCTCAAATGCTTCGATTCTCTTCCGTTCCGGTTTTGCCACCGTCTGTCAATAGCCTTGTCCAAGCAGTAATACCGGTTCCCGTCAAATCACCGAAGTTAAGCGCTGTCGGGCGTGGTTTACACTTGGATGGGTCACCGACCATGTCTGCGGAGTGCTGTTGGCAAGAGGGTTGCACTCGGCGCTTTTGAGGCCAACTGAGGAGATGCTTGACTGAGAAGTAGCGGCACCGGTCACGAAAACTGACTGCGGCTGAGAGCGGTGTGCTCATTACATGTCCCTCCGTGTCCTCATCCGGTGACGCCTAAGGGCTGAGGATGATATGGTGGCCGGTCGGTTCCGTTGAGCCTCCAAGGCTTGTTCGGACGGTGATTGTTTCTTTCTTTTTTTCCGCCGTCCATGTTTGATTACAACACAATGCTGTGCTCCAAATGTACTTTCTCAGAACTTTCTTCCTCTAATCAAGGGCTATATTTCATAAAATTAAACTTCTCTTGGCCAGAAATGCCCTTTTCTCCAGTACTAGTCCTGTTTGCTTCGCCCGTCACGTGTTGGTTATTTTGCAGCCTAAGTAGCACAATTTATTAACTTCATCTGCTTCGTGACCTGCAGTCCTGATAAGTTTCTCTCCGTTATCATTTCTGCTACTTCTCATTACTTTCGTCTTTCTTAGATTTAATTCAATCCATATTCTGCACTTATTAGACAGTTCATTCCATTCAGCAGAACCTGTAATACTTCTTCAATTTCACTGAGATAGCAATGTCATCAGCGAGTCTTAACATTGATATCCTTTCACCTTAAACTTTAATTCCACTCTTGAACCATTCTTTTATTCCCATCATTGCTTCTTCGGTGTATAGATTGTACAGATGGGACGAAAGACTACATCTCTTCCTTACACCCTTTTTAGTCAGATCTTTGTTCTTGATCTTCCACTTTTACCGTTCCCTCTTGGTTCTCGCACATATTGTATATTACCCGCCTTTCCCTGTAGCTACCCACTTTTTTCCTCAGAATTTCGAACATCTTGCGCCATTCGACACTGTCGAACGCCTTTTCAAGGGCGACAAATCCTAGGAACGTGTCCTGATTTTTCTTTAGTTTGCTTCTGTTATCAAACGCAACGTCAGAACTGCCTCTCTGGTGTCTTTACCTTCCCTAATGTGAAGCTGATCGTCATCTAACTCATCTTCAATTTTCTTTTCCGTTATTCGGTATCTTATTCCTGTGAGCAACTTGGATGCATGAACTCTCGCAACTGTCAGCACTTGCAGTCTTCAGAATTGTGTGTATGATGTTTTTCCGAAAGTCTGATGCTATATCGCTAGACTCATATATTCTACACATCAGCGTGAACAGTCGTTTTGTTGTTGCTTCCACCAATGATTTTAGAAATTCTGATGGAATGTTATCCATCCATTAAAATTATTTGATCTTACATTGTCCAAAGCTCTTTTAAATTCTGATTTTAATACTGGATCTCCTGTCTCTTCTGTATCTACTCTCATGTTTCTTCTTCTATCACCTCATCAGACAAGTCTTCCCCCTCATAGAGACCTTCAATGTACTGTTCCAGCATATCAGCTCTTCCCTCTGCATTTAACAGAGGAATTCCCATTGTGCTCTTACTGTTAACCAGCCTTGCTTTTAATTTCACCGAAGGTTCTTTTGACTTTTCTATACGCTAAGTCAGTCCTTCCGAAAAATCTTTTTCGATTTCTTCACGTTTTTCATGCAGTCTGTTCGGCTTAGCTTCCCGCCACTTCCTACTTATTTCATTCCCAAGTGACTAGTATTTCTATGTTCCTAAAGTTGCCTGAACATTTTTGTTCTTCCTTCTTTCATCGATCAACTGAAGTATTTCTTCTGTTACCCATGGCTTCTTCGCAGTTTTCGTCTTTGTTCCTACGTTTTTCTATCCAACTTCTGAAACTGCCCTCTTTAGAGATGTCCATTGCTCTTCAGCTGAACTGCCTATTGAGCTATTTCTTATCGCTGTATCTATAACTTTGAAGAATTTAAAACATATCTCTTCATTCCATAACAATTCCGGTTCCCACTTCTTTGCGCATTGTTTCTTTCTGACTAACCGCTTAAATTTCAGCCTACTCTTCATCACTATTAAACTGTATTCTGAATCTATATCCGGTCGTGGGTATGCCTTACAATCCAGTATCTGATTTTGTATTGTCTGACTGACCATAATGTGATGTAATCAAACTTTTCTCGTATCTTCCGGCCTTTTCTCAGTATACCTCCTCCTCTTGTGATTCTGTGACTCTTAAACAGAGTATTCACTATTACAGACTAATATTTATTGCAGAACTTAAGTACTCTTTGCCATCAGCAAACCCATATTCTCGCGTAACCCATTCTTGTAGTCCTTCGCCTACAACAGCATTCCAGTCCCCCATGACTACAGGTTTTCATCTCCATTTACGTACCAAAATACCCGTTCATTATCCTCATATACTTCATCTTTCTCTTCATCTTCCGCCTGTGACGTCAACATGTATAGTTGGACTATCGTTGTCGGTGATGGTTTGCTGTCGATTCTGATGAGAACAGCCCTATCGCTGTATCACTGTACTGTTCGGAGTAACTCACTCTCTGCCCTATCTTCCCATTCATCACGAATCCTTCTCTCGTTATAATATTTTCTACTGCCGTTTATATTACTCTACACTCATTCGACCAGAAAACGTTGTCTTCATTCCCTTTTATTTTACTAACTCCCACTATATCTAGATGATGCCTTAGCGTTTCCCTTATCAGAGTTTCTACCTTCTCTACCACGTTCAAACTTCTGACATTCCGCGCCCCGACTCGTAGAACGTTATCGTTTCGTTGGCTATTCGATCGTCTCCTCATGCCCACTTCCCCCTTGGCAGTCCCCTCCCGGAGATCTGGAAGGAGGAATAATCCGGAATCTTCTGCGACTGGAGAGATCATCATGATACTTTCACACCCCAAGGACAAGAGATTGCCCTGAACCTCTGTCCACTCTCCTCCTTTGACAAGGCCGTTGGCAGAAGGGGATTACTTCTTATGCCGGAAATCTTGTCGCGAGAATAAACTACAGTGGCTATATGTGTCTTGAAGATAGTACCATCGAGCGTCAATAGATTGCGGGATGAGCGAAACCTCGAGAATTTGACAGAAAGATGATCGCACCAAATGTAATACAGGCCATCATCATCTCACGATATGCCGCAGGTGAAGACGTATTCATACCCCACATAGCGTTGATCCAGTGCTTTAAATATGTGATTGCAGGTTCCCATGCAGCTTGCATTCGCAGTATGTATTAACGAGTCACAGTGTCGCTCAGCTTGTGCAGCAAATATTAAACATCTCCGACAGACCCGTACAGTGCATCTAGTTACTTTTATCGGAACGACGGGTGTGATTTTTAAACGTCATGAGACTCTAAGAATTTCAGTAAGCATCCTCAAGAAAGGGGTTTGAAAAAAAAAAGAAGGGAACGAGTCAAATGCTACATTGTTTTGACCACTAAAAATTACTAGAGAGGTCCCATAAAGCGAAGCGGGTTTCCTGCTCTGTTGCTGTTACACCACCTCGACTTAACAAGACAGGGAAGAGCACGATAGAATGAAGAGGCGCGTAAACGTTGAGATGCTTGGAGCAGCCACCGCTAGATGACTCTCGCAACGGCCACCGCGACAGCCACCACGTGGTTTCTACATTCCCCGCTCGGGCGCTGGCATCACGACACAGCTGGTTAGAGCATGACCCGAAGTTTGCCGAAGCGGGCACGGAAAAGTCTGGCCGTGTCAGGCAGGCGGCTGTGCGAGTGTGTGTGTGTATGTTTACGTCTGTAACTTGAGTCGCGAGCAACAGTTAGTGGAGAGAGCCACGCAGAGGCGCGTCGCGGGGCAGTCGCAACCGGTCGCCCAGTCATCTCTTTCTCCTCCGCCGCTGTCCGCGCAATTCGCGCGTAACAATTCGCCGAAGCAGCGCACGAGGTTGAGGAAGCTTTCTTAGCAGTGGGAGCCAAACGAGTTCTTCCCCGTGCCCGTGTCCAGTCTTCACTTTTTTTTTTTTTAATTAATTGCTCCGGTGCCTGCGGTTTCGCACGTGGCGGATTCTGCTCTCAGTGAATTTTTCTCGCCGTGCGGGCCCGGCCGAAGAAGTGATTGTTGGTTTTTGTTTTTGTTTTGCCTGTCTTTTTTGCGAGTGATTGTGGTGAATTAAAAGTGTCTGCGTAATAGGAGAGCATTGTCATCAAATTTTTTTGTGAGAAGTTTGCAAGCGGCGACGAGCGCTCGCCGCCAGTTGTCTTATTAATAACACGAGCGACCCTCATTGAATGGTGGAGTGACCCGGGATCCAGGATCGCCGCACAACAACTGCGCCCTCGCCGCCACGCTGCCAGCTACACATGGTGAGTTTAGCCAACAGTTATACATGCACGCAACCCCCCATACAACCTCGGCGCACTCGCGCGCCCCTGGGTGCCGTATTGTCGCGACAGGTGGCTGGCGCCAGTAGCTTTTGCAACCAACGAGTGACCTTTGCCTAATACGAGAGACGGTGTCCGTCACTGGAAACAGAAAGGGGACATTACAGTTTACTGTGTTGTGTACATACTGTGCATCAGAGACTTGGAAAAAAGCCATTTAAGAAAAAAATCCGTCCGTGGCCTTGTTGGGGGGAAAACACAGCATTAATCTCACGCAATTCTCAGCTGATTCTGGCGCAATGTTGAGATGGTTCTGAGGACGAATTTGTGTCTTAATTTTTGTACCACTTCGTTCCGTTTTTGCCAAACACGCTTTGTTATGAAAACTAATATTTTTTACCACAAATCACTATCTGACAAGACTCGGCATGTACAAAATAATAATTACAACCACAAATGAAGTACCGAATATTTATTAAAAACATTACTCAACATATAATAAAATTTTAAAGAAGAAAAGAGCCATATAAAAATCGTTGCTGAAGGTGTAATCGATGACACGTCCATTACCCTGGACAGTTTTATGCTATTACGGTAACTGTTAGCACTAGGCTCCACCATATATTTTGAACGCTCATAGAATACGGCACCTACACTGTTTGTTTGCAATTCCTCTTCGTCGGCATCACTTATTCCAGATCAGTTTATAAGTTCACAAAATTTTAGACGAAGACGTTGATGATGTAAGACAGATCTCTCCCACAAAAACGGTTATTTACACAACAGCTGTGTCCAGACAATACTTCCAAAACAGATTACAGTCGAACAACCTGGCAGCATGAACAATATAGGGTCTTTGTTTCGCTGATAGTTTATTTATTGATTACATTTCATCTGCAACAATAGACCTGTCTTATTCTTTATTATAGTTGAAAGTACCATAGCGTAAAAGTCTTCACTGTTGTCAAATTCGCTTACATTTTAAAGCATTTAAAAAACTGATATGTTGAAAAAATAAATCTCATAATATTCAATAACATGAATGTATCACCAACTTCTCCTTCTGAAATTTAGAAAATTACACATTCTGTCAAAAATAAAAGCTCACTGGTTTCGATGGGGTTTCTAAGATCTGTTCCCATATAGTAATCCCAGTCGTACCCCAAATATGTCATGTATCACTAACAAAAGGTAGTTTTTCAGAGAGACTGAAATGTTTTAAACCCCTATTTAAGAAAGGAGATATGAGAGGTGTCAATAACTACAGACCTGTTTCACTCTGACATCATCTTCCAAAATTTTTGAAAATGTGATGTATTCCAAACTAGTATCTCACCTTAGCAACAATATTATCCTCAGCAAATCAATCATAGTTTGGGTTTTGGAAGAGTTGATCCATTTAGAATGCCATTTACATATTCATCCGGCAAATATTACAAGCATTAAATAATAAAATAGCGCTGGCTGTTATTTTCTGCGACCTATCTAAGGCATTTGACTGTAGGAATCATAGTAAGCTCCAAGATAAACTCACGTTTTGTGGCACTGATGGCATAGCCAACCAGTGGATAATGTCATACCTAAACAAAATAGTGCAGGAAGTTGTGCTTAGCAATTCTGCAAAAATATAGTCCGGGAATGTAATTCTGGCTGGGGGAAATCATATAAGGGGTTTGTTCCCCAAGGCTCAATCTTAGGTCCACTGTTGTTCCTCTATATGTAAACAATCTTCCGTCTAGTACACAACAAGCAGAATTAGTTCTTTTTGCAATGGCACTAGTATTGTAATCAGTTCAATCATACACAGAACAAGAGAAGAAATGGTAATCAAGGTTCTTAAAACTAACTTTGAGTGGTTTTTCTGACAATGGTCTCATCCTCTGTTTTAGAAAGGCACAACACATTCAGTTCTGCACGTTTGTTGGTACTATACCGATGATAATACAAGGTGAGGGAATAATAAATAGAACAAAAACTTCAAAATTCTTAAGTATCCATATGAACTAAAAAAAAAGCACATTTTGGAACTCCTAAAACAACTTAGTTCAGTCTTATTTGCTCTCAGAATCATTGCAAGTCTTGGGGTGAGATAAATCAGTAAGTTGACATATTTTGCATATTTTCATTCAAAATTGTCAATGTAACAATGGTGTGGGGTAGATCATCTTTAAGAAAGAAAGTCTTCACTGCTCAAAAACGTGCTGTTAGAATATGTGCTGTGCTCACCCACAGTCGTCTTGTAGGTATCTGTTTAATAAGTTGGGCATTCTGACTACTGTTTACAGTATACTTTATTCCTACATGAGGTTTGTTGTAAATAATCCACTACAGTTCAAAAGGAACAATGAAGTACATAATTACCATGCCAGAAGGACAAAATCTCATTCATTACGCACTATTAAGATTGTCTTTTGTCACAAAAAGAGGTGAACAATGCTACAACTAAATTTTTTTGTAAAGGTGAATAAAAAATGATAAATTTCTGATAAATGTCAGCATGTAGCCATATTTACAAATTAGAGTGCTGTATGATTGTAAAATGACTCGTTCCACATCATTATGATTTATCGAGCAGAACGATCTATGTGACATCAAACTACCTAGCTTTTTTTGTATTCATTTTTTTTACTTCAGTGCATTAAATGAACAATCACGGCAGCTGGCCATATTGTAGTTCTATTTCTCTGAAAAAAAAATTTTAAAAATTATTTCACATCGTTTCAATCGAGTTATTATGTAGATACCAGGAGTTCTCACTTGCATCTGCAAGAAAAACTACATATTGTCGACGTTAATCATTCTTTAATTTTGAAGTTTAGATTTTAGTCGATGTCTGTCTGGCCTTTCCACAGTTCCACCATGTCTAGTAGGGCCAGCTCATATGACTTGGAAGTCCTTCTGCAGTTGTAATTTCTTGTTGGAAGACAGTTATCAAGTTTTGTCGGTAATGGCGCCTTAATAAACCATTCGCACTTCCAGGGATCCTTACTTCATTCAACACTTAACAATTACGCACTGCGAGCCACTAACTTGTTCCAATTACGCCGTAGTGTCATTTTTATTGTTTCGGACCACGTGAGTATTATACTTTGTATGCTTTTATTATAATTAGTTGAAGTAAATTCTTTCTATTATCGTATCCAAAAGTTTTACTCTAAAACTGGTAATTGTATGGACCGCAATTCAGAATTGGATGAGGCAAGAATATATGCCGAGTGGAAACCATCCAGCTTTAGCGACGACTAAAAGTACCAACAGTTAGAAGATGCCTTCATCATGAGCAGAAACTTCCAGAAAACCAGAATTGTGGAAGACGAATATAAGTCTGTTAAGCAGTTAAGAACGTTCTGGAAAGACAATAGAAACACACAGGATTTAATTTTATTTAGCGAATTTCTTAATCGAATGTCAAACACTGTAGATTTTCTGAAAATATACATAGTACTGAACAGTTTTTTCAATGTAAGGTGTGTTTAGAGAAGAAAAAAATTGGGCCTGTACAGAAAAAAAGGTTATTTTACTCTCAAAGAAGGTCGTTGAAGCGCAGTACTTGTAAAAACCACACAGAGATTGTTAGGGTGTTAAGAGATGGTGCTATCGGAAGATTCATTGCCTGTTCAGTATTAATCGATTTTAGGGAAGAATATGGGTGTGAATGGGAATTTATTATGTTGCCAAAGTTACTCGTTCTAGCGAACAATAGGGAACGGCAGAATATGTCAATCATCCAGGTATACTATTTATTATTTATTTGTTTATTCAATCCAGGATCATCTTGCATCCATAAAAGATTTGTTACTGTATACAACGAAAATAAATAGAAAAAAATATACATATACACAGGATATATAAGAATGCCTTTTAGTGGATAGGAGAGGTGGCCGGCTTTGGCCTTGATGAAGAAACCATCCCGGCATTTGCATGAAAAACAAGGGAATCAGTATGACCGGACAGAGCAAACTCCATCCTCCCGGATGTGCCAGTGCCTTAAAAACTGCACTGTCTCATTCGGTTGGTCCCTATTGTACAATGTTCTTTGAGCTACACGCAATTTGCTCCAGATAAATTATTGTATAAGACACAATTTTGCTCTTCGTCGGTGCACACACTTAGGACACCCGCCGCTGACTCCTCAACCAAGAACATGCTGCTGTTATCTTGGACTAACTCCAGCCTGCTCGGGGCAGATATACAAGAAAAAAAGTAGTACAAGATCTAGAACTTTTTATGTACTACGCTTCAGCCTTAGTTGCGTGTCCGCTATATTTCATAATGAAACGCTTGAATGTTATAATTCAGGAATGGTAACTCAGCACTGAGGGGCGAAGAAGAGGGAAAAAACAGTAAAAGGAAACGAAGACTACAATTTTCTGAATATTGTAAGAATGTTGGCTGTGATGGTTATACGGAGATGAGAAGACGGTCACGAAATACGAAACGATGGGTGACATCATCAATAGAGTCGTGGCTAACCACTAACAAAAAAGACAAAAAACAAGTTTCATGCTCTGAAGTTCAGCCACTGAGCTTTTCAACCGAATGTGAAATGGTCGTATGGCATTGTTGACCGGGAGGCCCCATTCGGGGGAGTTCGGCCGCCGTATTGCAAGTCCTTTTTAGTTGACACCTCTTCGGCGACTTGCGAGTCAATGATCATACTAGATTGACCACATCAGTAAAAAGTTGGTGGCAGAATTGAGATCCGCTCTAGATACACTATGTGATCAAAAGTATTCGCACCGGTGGCTGAAAATGACTTACAAGTTCGTGGCACCCTCCATCGATAATGCTGGAATTCAGTATGGTGTTGGCCCGCCCGTAGCCTTGATGACAACTTCCCTCTCGCAAGCATACTTTCAATCAGGTGCTAGAAAGTTTCTTGGGGAATGGCAGCCCATTCTTCACGGAGTGCTGCGCTGAGTATGAGAAATGTCGGTCGGTGAGGCTTGGCACAAAGTCGGCGTTCCAAACATCCCAAAGGTGGTCTATAGGATTTAGGTCAGGATTCTGTGCAGGCCAGTCCATTGCAGGGATGTTATTGTGTAACCTCTCCGCCACAGGCCGTGAATTATGAACAGGTACTCGATCATGTTGAAAGATGCAATCGCCGTCCCCGAATTGCTCTTCAACAGTGGGAAGCAAGAAGGTGCGTAAAACATCATTGTAGGCCTGTGCTCTGACAGAACCATGCTAAACAACAAGGGGTGCAAGACCCCTCCTTGGAAAACGTGACGACACCGTAACACCACCACCTCCGAATTTTACTGTTGACACTACACACGATACCGAGCGGGGTGGCGCAGTGGTTAGACACTGGACTCGCATTCGGGAGGACGACGGTTCAATCCCGCGTCCGGCCATCCTGATTTAGGTTTTCCGTGATTTCCCTAAATCACTCCAGGCAAATGCCGGGATGGTTCCTCTGAAAGGGCACGGCCGACTTCCTTCCCAATCCTTCCCTAATCCGATCAGACCGATGACCACGCTGTCTGGTCTCCTTCCCCATACCAACCAACCAACCACTACACACGCTGGCCGATGACGTTCACCGGGCATTCGCCATACCCACAGCCCGCCATAGGATCGCCACATTGTGTACCGTGATTCGACACTCCACACAACGTTTTTCCACTGTTCAGTCGTCCAATGTTTACGCTCCTTACACCACGCGAGGCATCGCTTGGCATTTAGCGGCTTGATGTGTGGTTTATGAGCAGCAGCTCGACCATCACGTTTTCTCACCTCCCACCTAACTGTCACAGTACTTGCAGTGGATCCTGATGCAGTTTGGAATCGCTGCGTGATGGTCGGGGTAGATGTCTGCCTATTATACATTACGACCCTCTTCAACTGCCGGCGGTCTCTGTCAGTCAAGAGACGATGTCTGCCTGTACGCTTTTGTGCTGTACGTGTTCCTTCACTTTTCCACTTCACTATCACATCGCAAACAGTGCACTTAGATATGTTTAGGAGTGTGGAAATCCCGCGCTTAGACGCATGGCACAAGTGACACCCAATCACCTGACCACGTTCGAAGTCCGTGAGTTCCGCGGCGCACCCATTCTGCTCTCTCACGATGTCTAATGACTACTGAGATCTCTGATATGGAGTACCTGGCAGTAGGTGGCAGCACAGTGCACCTAATATGAAAAATGTATGTTTTTGTGTGTGTCCCGATACTTTTGATCACATAGTGTAAATCAGATTTTTAGCTTGTACGTTCTTCGTCCCTGTTCTGTGTTGTGGTGATGTTATTGTGCTGCAAGTCCAGCTCTTGCACCAATGCTACCTACGCCTAAAAAGGTATTTGTCAATGAAAACCAGGATATTGTAGGAAAAAGAATAAACTCAAGACACGTAGCCTCAAATTCGCAAAGAGTGGTGTGCAGATTCCGTCCGTCTGGCCACTCGATTACAGATTTTAAGTGGCTTTCTGTTGATCATTTCATTTGATAGTTCTCCCTATCCCTGGCTAAGCGAAATACTGCTCTGTCCCTGATGATCTCGCTGTTGACGTCCATTAATATTTGACCACCCTTGCTCCATTGTGCCCAAGCTCCGAGGAATTTGGTTTTGGGGAATCTGTTAAGCGAAGGGCAGTGGGGGCTAGTTATCATGTACTTATGAGCCACAGCACACTGTAGACATTACACTAAAATTATTTCATTTCACTTTGAATGTGAGCTCGAAATTGCGCTAAAATTATATCTTTTCTGTTCCAGTGCGATCCGTAAATTGCACTAAAATTACGCCCTTTCTCTTCAAATGCATGCTGGTGTGCAAATGAAACAGACGAAAACATGTTTTGAGCGCTCGCTCCGTGATAACTGGAACCCAGTGTCGAGAGCTGAAATGACGGGTCAGTCGTGCTATGATCAACCCAGAGAAGCGAGACAGGCTACTGCACATGCTCTGTTGTGAAACCATTCCTTCCAGCACCACGAGTGGTACGTTGATCACAGCACCAGACACGCATCTTTCTTTGAAATTGCGTGTAACATATTGTGCGAGTGTACAGTATGAGGACGTCTCGTTTAAAGAATTGTTATTGTGATGGCACTGTGGGCGAGTGCCGTAAAACTTGGACTGCTAGTTCATGGAACCAGGTTCGATTTCTGCACATACTAACGTTTTTCGTCTTTTTTATTCTGCTCAATGTTAAACTATTAACCGCAAATTTTAAATATTTTTAAACATTTCACTTTATATATGACAAATTGCATATTAAATGTAGTTGCAATTACTACTGTTGTAAGTCAAAAGACTATGGGCCACTACATTCCAGCACACTGGTATAATTTTTCATGAGCCATCACTGGAAAAGGGGAAAGGAGTGCGTAGATTTAGCACATACGAACTAGTTGCAATTAAAGTGTACCCTCACTACGCAAGAAATTCCGCGACAGAAGCAACAAGTGGTGTGGCTAAATCAGCGAATGAGGTTAGCAGCAAACAGACCAGATATCGTACCAAAATTCTGATTCGGTTGCTGGAGAGAAAGATTCCATCACAGGAATTAATAACACTTAGAACCACGATAGTTCTTACACTTCTATGCGCTGGCTTGCCTTCCTACCAAATAATGTGTTTCTCTCTATTGCGATAACCGTCACACATTGGGTGCAATCTGTGACATTTGCGTGGAAACAGCCACGATACTGGAAAACCAGAACGCATTGCTTGCAGCGGCAAACGTGAAGGTATTTATTGTAAACTGCTAATGGTTACGTAAGAACCACAGACGAACCTCGTAAGTTCATCCTTGTCTAGGAAAAATACTGTCACATGCTAGAAGTAACATCAGACCATCACATACCTTCACATAACAAAACACAACTGTAAATAATTGTTACTTTAGTAAACACGCCAAGAGGAGTCGTAATTGAATATTATTCTGATGTACTCCGGCTTTCCGTTCCTGTCACAGTACTGAATGTGAGGCGTCACTAACAGGGACTTCATTTCAGAAGCGCAGCAACGTCACACACAGGCCAGAGGTAGAGGCGACAACTTGTTCATTGGCCGCGCCGGCGCGAAACGGGAGCTCAAACATTTGTGCACAAATTTATTTCTGCGGCGCTGTTAACGAAAGCTAACGAGTTCGACCTCGGCGCTGTGAGAGAGGCCGTCAGTTTTCGCCACTGCGGCAAAACCGAGGAGGACAAAAGAGAGAGAAAAAACTTGTTACAACTTACTTTGGACATAGATTCATCACAATGTGTCAAGTAATTTTGCTCAACATTTGCTATGAATTCAATGAATCCTTGTGAAGTCCCTGTTCAATGAGCCTTCACTACTGACAGTGCCAGACGTAGACTACAAGTTGTAGTCGATTTGGTTCTTGCCCTCTGTCGTAGGAAGTTTTGAAATAACGAACCTTTGGTTGACATGATCACTAAAGAAATAGCAAGTAAACGGAAACTAATTTCCTTGCGACGATGTTCTTCAGTAAAATGTTCTCTGTCTTCTTGCCATGTCAAATTAGATCGAAAACTTCAGCTTTTGTCGGACGCTAAAGACGTTGCTGTCGTGCACCCATACCACCACCACCACCAACACCACCACCACCAGCATCATAATTAGCAGCAGCAATCTTTCGACTACTATTTCCATCGTCTTCCACAGGAGCTGCTGACGACAACTGTTGTAATAGCAAAAAAGAGTACAAAAAATGTGTTTACGCGGGGCTTTTAATAGCAGATTTTTAGGACAGTCAAGTATTCCTCAGGCAGACGGCGGAGGTAATTCTTCATTCATTCTAATTTGACACGAGAAATAAATACACGATGAAATATAGAATTCTTAATAATACATTTACTCCCTTACGAAATATGTTGTCAACAAATAACTGCAGTTCGAAAGCAACAATAACATTCATAAATGTAATAATAGTAGAAGGAGAAACCTTAGTATAGCAGAAAGGAGTGAGGATTCAGCAACAAAATTTTTTTGGCCATCTGCTCAGCGGTGTGAAGCATTTATTACATTACAAAATTGACTTCAAACGCGAACTGAAAGAAACACTGACTGTGTAAAAGTGTTGTGTGTGTGTGTGTGTGTGTGTGTGTGTGTGTGTGTGTGAGAGAGAGAGAGAGAGAGAGAGAGAGAGAGAGAGAGAGAGAGAGAGAGAGAGAGAGAACATAGTTAACGGGGTAGTCCTCTTCGAACGCATGAAAAATAGATAACTTTCGTGAATTTTTTTCAATCAAAATAAAATTTAGTGCTAAATCTGATGATATAGTTTATTCGTTATACTTTTGGGTTTAAGAAATTATTTTTTGCCAACGTTGGGCGTTCCCTTTACTGCTGCACCAAATACAAGGACACCTTGCAGCCGGAACATTGGGTATTGGCGGGAATTCTCGAAGTCCTCCTGTTGGACCTATAACAAAATAATTTTTTATTTGTCATTCTCAATATACGAGTATTTTCTGCGAGCATACAAAGCATCACAAAATAGCGATGTGTTGAAAACAACGTCATTTGTTTTGCCCAAACAAATCGAGATAAAAGCGTGCACCGGAAAGAGACTCTTGAAAATATCGCCAAACGGCTACGTATGCTGATAGAGAATACAGTTTAACATTCTGGCATCAATTCCGGTCAAAATAGTATGTAACATTCTAAAAATATGTTTCCCGCCAGTTTGAAAAATATGGTTCCAAAAAAAACGCGTTTAAAGTTTTGGGTTACATTTTTTGTAACTAAGTTAAATACACCTCTAGTTAGTGATCCTTGTACCATACAGCAATCCCTCCAGATCCAAAAGGAAGCCCTCCTCCATCTTCTTCGAGATCATGGTGGTCTTAAAGGCCTCTTTGGCAGCTTCTGACTTCCTCTGCTCTGCTCGCTCGATATGCTTTACGTTCGATTTTGTGCAGAAACTGTAACAGGCCGGGCCTATCTCTAGTTCGAGCGTGGTCATATTGCTCTTACTTAGTCCGTCGTTGAAATTACCTGCTGCCACACTGGCCACGATGTCGACATTTTTCCCACTGTGCATGATTTTCGGAGAATCATTTCTGCAAATCGTCTTCTAACTTCAGAGTTCCGGCAAACTTGGGAAGTACACTACAATAAAGTCCATATCCTAGAGGATATTTCAAGAAAAAAAGACTATTTTTTTAAATTTTCCAGGAGTATTACCTCCTTAAGTTAAATCAGTGAACGTCGGAAAAAGTAGTCAACATGTTGTCATATTTACAACAGAGACAGTGTGTTAAAATAGTAAAACTGACTCAATGGATACAAGAAAGAGAGGTTACAATTACGATTCAAAGAACATCCAAAGAACTAACATCGAAGAAAAGGAAGAAGAAAGGAAGGAAGGAAGATTAGAGTTTAACGTCCCGTCTACGGCGAGATCATTGGAGACAGCGCACAAGCTCCGATTATGATAGGATGGGACGGTAAATCGGTCTTGCCATTTTCGAAGGAACCAATCCGGCATTTGCCGGGATCGATATAGGAAAATCACAGAGAACCTAAATCTGAACGGCCGGACGGGGATTTAACCTTCGTCCTCCCTAGTACGAGTCCACCGGAGAAAAGGGGAAAATTGTGTAAAATATAAACTAAGTAACGCGTTCGACGGCCGCCTTAAGGATGATTGTAATTCACTGCGGGAGCGCAGATGATGGTGTGACGTCACAGACGTAGCCATCAAGCTGTACTGCATTTACTGAAATGTAGTCCACAATTTTTAGGTGTATCTAGGGAAAGAGTCGCAACACACAGTTGAAACATTAAAAAACTTTAAAAGGTGAAATGTTACAAAGACCTTCCTATGCAAGTGTTTGTTATGACAGATGAAAAGCGACTGATAGATTCAGTATACTGTATCAGCCTTTTGGGTTTGTAAGTTAGAAAGAATATCTATGAGAAAAAGTGAATTCATCATCTATTAAAAAAAACATGGGATTTCAGAAGGAATGAGCATTTGGTAAGTACGAACGTAAATTATTATCAATGATTTGTTATTTTGTATGTAAATAGAAAAATTATTTACGTTATTACGGATTATGATCAATCGTAGTGCCCCAGTCAGCTTAACGTGTGAGCAACTAAGGGATGACTCATAAGCAGCTGTAGTTAAGTAATAGAAACGCTATTCGTGTCAACACCTCTAACACATTGAGATATGGTCTTTTTGGACGAAGGTTGCGTAACGTTCTGAAAACCCCAGCATTTTACGCCATGTCGTACCAAAATTCCTCGTAGTACCCTTGAGAGTGATGCTGACAGATTTCAAGGTTCTCGTTTTGCATGTGTGACTGAAATAATCATGTGATTGATAGTTCCGATAATATGACGTAGTCAGGTGTGATAAATATGCCAAAGTTTCCCCTTTATCTGTGCAGAAGAGACAGCGTAGTTTTGAAATCTGAGAACCAATGCCCGCTTGATGCCATTGTTTAGCTTATTCACCAGTCAGTCACAAACTGATTTTAACAGGTAGGTGGTGAATAGTGTTCCAGAATTAGTCTCCTGATATGTATGAGGACGGCTTTACATGTTCGCTCAGGGGGATTTTAATAAAGTATTTTCGATTGCTCTGCCGCATCGTCTCAGCCAAGTTTTTCATCGACTTACGTAGCTCTTCAATCACTTAAAAATTAGTTTACGTCCGGTTGTCAATTATCTTTCATCGGTAGATAGGACAGATGCATTTACTGTGAATCATATGGTTTTGAGAAGTAAAATCACGAAACCAGACATCTGTTAATAGCTGCCGAAATGAAGCTTTCTTTTAAAAAAAAAATGAATATATTTCGAGCACAATAGTTAATTGGTGGAGACGCGATATAAAGACAATGAAAGTACTGCAAGAGAGAAACTGTAAGGTTCTGGATTTCGAAGTTACAGAAAGAAGTGGAAGAGACAGCTATAAGAAAGAAAAAAGTATGGAAAGAAGTGAATGAAAAATTCTCAAACAAAAAAAGTGCCTGGTTTCTGAAACTTGTAGGAATAGCACATCTGGAACGACGAGCGATGCGCAAAGCACAAACATTTCTGAAGAAGACAACGATCGGAATATGTATAACACATAATTGAGCGGGTTTTACTACGCCTGCAGAGGTAAAGATAGTTGCACTGGAGGGAGAGGAATGAAGAACTGCATCAAACCAATTCCAATTCCGTTAAAACAAATCTACGAGATCGTAACTGAGTTACGTTGCTTGTTCTTGGCCTTTGGAATTGGACGGCCGCCGTGGTAATGCGGTGTCTCGGGGGGGGGGGGGGGGGGGGAGAAGCCTTATCTTGTCACCGAGTGAGGTGGCGCAGTGGTTAGCACACTGGACTCGCATTCGGGAGAACGACGGTTCAATCCCGCGTCCAGCTTACCTGATTTAGGTTTTCCGTGATTTCCCTAAATCGCTCCACGCAAATGCCGGGATGGTTCCTTTGAAAGGGCACGGCCGACTTCCTTCCCCGTCCTTCCCTAATCCGATGAGACCGATGACCTCGCTGTCTGGTCTTCTCCCCCAAAACAACCCAACCCCTTATCTTGTCTGCTAGCAGAGACAGTTCCATGCTCGCTCATCTAGCTTGCTCTTCGCTACTTTGCTCTCGTTTTCGCTCCACTGATGCTCTTAATAGTTTTCTGGATTCCAGGAAGTTATCGGTGCGTTGCTAAAAAACTCATCGTGACCCGTACCAAATGACATACTGATTTAGTGACTGTTTTGTGCTTTGCAAATCGATTGACAACAAACTGTGGTAATGGAATTCGAAATTGCCTTTAACTCGACACATTGCGTTGCATAATACAACAATCTGTGAGACCTCTAACGCAAGCAACCAAATGCAATAACAGTTACCGGTATGTTAAATGTTACTGCTTTTGGACCGAGCGACCAATCAGATCTTGTTGACAGTATGTCAGCTACCACAAACGCATGTTTTAACGTGCTAAAGGAGGTTTGTTGTCTCTGGCCCCTAACTCCGTAACTGATAAACCGGCGTCAAATTTCTTACTGGAAATGTATCCGCCGTTGCAAATATCAACTGTATATTGGAATTACGACAACGAAAATTTGAGCCGGCCCGTGACACGAACTCGGATTTCCCGTGTTACGCGAGCGGTTGCCCTAACCGCTTTGGTCACTCGAGCACGAATCACGGCCAGACACAGACTGTCATATGTCGTCATCCATGTGTCACAACCTACACTCGTACGTTACGTACATTCCCGTCCAGGAAGAACATATTTATTGAGGGTCGAGGGCCTGCTATTGGCGAATAAATACGAAATAGAAGTGTCTGTGTTATTAAGATGTACGATGTAATGTTTCTTCGCACATGCATCCATGTTTTGGGGGTGGGGGGGCTCATTTCGAGTCAACCATCAAGTACTCAATCGCAACTGTTTAAAATTTACGTGTCTTTTCCATACCGAAATACACTGAATACGTCACATGTCTACTTGAACATTTTTACTCAGTATTCTTAGTTTTTATATAGTACCATGTAGTTTATCCTATGGAAAAGACTCATATACTTTCGTTATTAAACTAATCACTTTACTGTGTTTATAACCATCTGTAAATAGTTTTCAGTCCTATTTCAATAAGTATTAAGGAGTCTACGAATTGCTGACCAAGTTTTTCTGAAGATTTACCTTGGTTATTAGGCAAATGCTCGAACTATAAATCCCCTTCCAAATAGTCCTAATTGGGATTCCCAGTGTCCTAGCTTCCTTTCTGTCTTTGACTTCACTATGGGAGCGGTACGTGAGACTAAAAACTTTTTTTTTTGCTGAGAAGACGTTCAGAAATGGATACATGCACTTCATGGAGCTGAACTTGTTACACAACGTGTTCGCAGCAGGAACACCTTTATGGCAACTACCGCTACCCTAGTAAAGACAAAGGCAGAAGAGAGACTTCAAACCTCGCCGGACAGAGATAAATGTTTACTATCAAAAACAGTCTTGATTACAATTTATTTATAGCGGTGACAAGTTTCGACCACTACTGTGGTCATCTTCAGACCAATGAGTAATAACTTCCTTCTGGTGGTAAATCGCTAAGTAGCGACCACTACTGTGGTCATCTTCAGACCAGTGAGTAAGAACCTCCTTCTGGTGGTAAATCGCTAAGTAGCGACCACTACTGTGGTCATCTTCAGACCAATGAGTAAGAACCTCCTTCTGGTCGTAAATCGCTAAGTAGCGACCACTACTGTGGTCATCTTCAGACCAATGAATAAGAACTTCTTTCTGGTGGTAAATCGCTACTTAGCGATTTACCACCAGAGGGAGGTTCTTACTCATTGGTCTGAAGATGACCACAGTAGTGGTCGAAACCGGTCACGGCAATAAATAAATTGTGATCAAGACTGTTATTGATAGTAAATATTTGTAACACACTGATCACTGTTCCCTCCCACAATGTATTCAGAAGTATGAGATAAATGTGATTGTATACTACCAAAAGAGAATCTACCCCAGGAAATAACATGCCTTGGCAGACGTGGAGATCACTTAATCGTCCTGGTGCGGGAATTGGCCGAAGTAAACCTGTAATGTTGAAGTGAGGACTCTGAGATAACAAAGACACATCGTGTGCGTGTAGTGCTAAACAGATGTTGAGCCATTTCCTTCATTGCCACGTGTACGCCCATCAGCAGTGCACCTTGCTGAGGTGCTTCACTTCATCTAAATGTCATCCAAGTGGTTATCGACACGCAAAGAAGACTACCAGTTCGCATGGCATTTGGCTGAAAAGTTCCTCTTTCTTCAGTGGATCACTACTCGAACAGACCGTTCAGCCTACAGGGGTAGTGAACGTAAAGCATTAAAAAAAAACCTCATTACAAAAACTTACAATATGTCTCATAAGTGATGCACAGAACGTCTATCACTACGTAATGATCAGTTGTAGCGGGTTTCAAAGTACGTAGTCCACTGAACAGCCTTTGTACAGCACGTTTCTTTTGTTACATTTTTTCAATAACGTATAGTTACAGCAACAACTAAAATGATGCAAAGAGAGTCATACTTTGTGTGTTATAAAGAGCTGCTGACAAAACTTTGTTCGCTGCCAGCGTCGATCGTATCGACCATTATATCCTCTAGGTACAAGTTAATATGGTGGTAAGGACATTTTTATTAATCACATCGGAAGAAAATCTAAAATATTGGCCAAGATATGCAGGATCAGCTACAAGCCTAAGAAATTAACGCAATATTATAATTTTTTTCTGTTGGGAGTCACTACTCTACTGAAGAACGTGGCTCAGGGTTTTAGGCACTGGACTCGCATCCACGCCTGTCCATCTAGAATACGGTTTTCTGCTAATTTTTTCCTGCAAATAATAATGCGATTTTCTTTTCCATCTAGTACTCACGCCGTGTGTGCTCTGTTCGTAATGACCTCGTCGCAAACGGGACGTAAGTCTCTAATCTTCTTTTTCCTTGCTTATGAACCACGTCGATAAAAGGAAACCAAAGTCTGCCAATCACACAATGTGGAATGCACACTGGAGCTCTATTTCTCAAAACGGGCTCTACGCATTTTGACACTGTGCTTATTGCTGATCTTCTAAGACAATCAATGGAGTTTATGGTTCCAATGGCTCTGAGCACTACGGGACTTAACATCTGAGGTCATCAGTCCCCTAGAACTAAGAACTACTTAAACCTAACTAACCTAACGACATCACACACATCCATGCTCGAGGCAGGATTCGAACCTGCGACCGTAGCGGTCTTGCAGTTCCAGAATGAAGCGCCTAGAACCGCTCGGCCACACTGGCCGGCCACTCCAGTTGTGGACTCGGTGACTTACGAAAGTTTGGATCGGTGCTGGAGCCGTACGTTTGATATATCGCGAACACTTGACGTCAATGCGGATTCGCAAAATGAATATTTATTTCGTAATATATACAGAGTATTCGTAAATTCCGTTACAAACTTCTAGCACTTGTAGAGGGGAGTGAGTGCATGAAATTTTGAATACGAACCCATGTCCGGAAACGTACTGTTTCCGTTCTACGACAGTTTCAATTCAGGTGTGTAACTCATCCACTTCTCTTTAAGGAATTGAATTGGGGGTGACGCAGTGGAATTATTAGGCAACAATTCGAAAGGAAACATAACGAAACATTTTTACCACTTAAGCACATTAGTTTGTATTAACACTTAAACATTGTTTACATTATTCCGAAACAAAAAAGAACCCAGCATACCTTACGTACAGAACAGAACAGATACATTACAACAGCGGCTCGATGTGGCGACCACCAACGTTGTTACAGCCATTGTACCTACGAACGATCTTGTGGTACACAATCTCTACCCCTCCAGCTGGAATGATGTCTATTCAGTTTCTAGTGCGGCGACCAGAACTCGTGCCAAAAGATCTTGTTCTGTCTCTAGAGGAGTCTCGTAAATTAACCATTGCAATGCAGACGTCGAATGACGTCAGCTGACCGTCTGAGGTAGTACACGTCATCTCGTCTACCCTAGTGCATACCAAGACAAACAGCTTTGAGACTTTTCTCTTTCTCTCAGCTCACTTGGAGGCGTTACTTATCCAAATTGAAATCGACGTTTCCGACTACGGGTTCATATTCAAAATATTATCTATTCACTCCCCTTTACAAGTTCTAGAAGATTGTAAAGGTAATTTCCGAAAATCCTGTGTACATTAAATGAGACTGTTTCCTACCCATCTGCTTTAACTCATACATATCCAAAGTAAAACAAACTGCCACTAATCGGAACAAAGTAGAAATTCCGTACAAGCCAACCCGAATTGCCGTAGTCACTCAACGACGACACTTCCCCGTACGCAACAGCGTCGTCGGCAGACAGTCGCAGATTGCTGCCCGCTCTGCCCAGTAGATCGTTTATACAGGGTGTTACAAAAAGGTACGGCCAAACTTTTAGGAAACATTCCTCACACACAAATAAAGAAAAGGTGTTATGTGGACATGTGTCCGGAAACGCTTAATTTCCATGTTAGAGCTCATTTTAGTTTCGTCAGTATGTACTGTACTTCCTCGATTCACCGCCAGTTGGCCCAATTGAAGGAAGGTAATGTTGACTTCGGTGCTTGTGTTGACATGCGACTCATTGGCAGGCATTGATGGCGATGTCTTTATTGGGCCCCATGTTCTTCCACCTACCCTCAATGGAGCACGTTATCATGATTTCATACGGGATATTCTACCTGTGCTGCTAGAACATGTGCGTTTACAAGCACGACACATGTGGTTCATGCACGATGGAGCTCCTGAACAAATGGGTCAAATGGCTCTGAGCACTATGGGACTCAACTGCTGAGGTCATTAGTCCCCTAGAACTTAGAACTAGTTAAACCTAACTAACCTAAGGACATCACGAACATCCATGCCCGAGGCAGGATTCGAACCTGCGACCGTAGCGGTCTTGCGGTTCCAGACTACAGCGCCTTTAACCGCACGGCCACTTCGGCCGGCCGAGCTCCTGAACATTTCAGTCGAAGTGTTCGTACGCTTCTCAACAACAGATTCGGTGACCGATGGATTGGTAGAGGCGGACCAATTCCATGGCCCCCGCGCTCTCCTGACCTCAACCCTCTTGACTTTCATTTATGGAGGCATTTGAAAGCTCTTGTCTACGCAACCCCTGTACCAAATGTTGAGACTCTTCGTGCTCGTATTGTGGACGGCTATGATACAATACGCCATTCTCCAGGGCTGCATCAGCGCATCATGGATTCCATGCGACAGAGGGTGGATGCATGTATCCTCGCTAACGGAGGACATTTTGAACATTTCCTGTAACAAAGTGAAGTCACGCTGGTACGTTCTGTTGCTGCGTGTTTCCATTCCATGATTAATGTGATTTGAAAAGAAGTAATAAAATGAGCTCTAACATGGAAAGTAAGCGTTTCCGGACACGTGTCCACATAACATATTTTCTTTCTTTGTGTGTGAGGAATGCTTCCTGAAAGTTTGGCCGTGCCTTTTTGTAACACCCTGTATACCAGGGCAGCAGGAATGGTCCTAAGACACGTCTCACGTCTCGGGGGGGGGGGGGGGGGGGGACACTCCTGACGTAACCTTTCTCGGTCCATGACAAGGTATTGATTGGGTTCTAATCACACAGGACAAATTCTAGGATATTTCCAGCAGGAGACGGTAATCTGTAACAGGTTTCACGTTTCGCCATGTAGAGAGAATGTCGGCGACAAGTGGAGACAGCGTGTGTCGGTTGTACCGTCCCTCAGCTGTGGCTATCTCTGCCGGCCCGCGATAGAGGTGCGCGGCGAGCGCCCTACTTGTTGCTTTGCCGGCTAGGCGCGCCGCCACGCGGACACGGGCAAGCGAATCGCGTCGCAGGCAGCCCGCGGCTCCGGCTGCAACGAGTTCCAGAATGGCGTGTCACGTCACGCGCCAAATCCTTATCAACGAGCCGACACCGCAAGTGCCGGTCGTTACGCACACTGCCTCAACCCGGACAGGCCATGCTTTCAGACACTCTTTCCTTGAACCATATGGACGTCTAATATGGTTGCCTCATTCAATTTTCTGTCAGGCTTTCCGGCCAGTTATATAATTACTTTATTAATTTCCATGTTTCTTACTTTAATTTCGTCCATCGTGTGCCCAGCAATTACTTTGTACTTAAAGGCGCTTGTACACGAGCGACTGTTTTGTTTCAGTCGACTACACGGGATAAGTGAAAATACTACAGTGCCCATGGCGTATTATTCCTGTGACTTTCCTGTCGCTAGCAGTCTTTTTAGGGTTTCTTGTCTGTCTGTCTGTTTGTCCAACTGTTAAGAATCCTTTTTCTCAGAAATGGGTAGACGAATCAAGTTCAAATTTATGCTCCCTTGGAGGTGTAAAAATTTAGGCGTCTAATCCATTTGCATCAAAAGAACGGCCATTTGCGTCACATATTTTGCTACTCGTAAACCTACTCATTAAAACCTATAGGGTGGATCCCGTTAATCTAGAATCATAAAATTTATAAAGAAGCAAGATTTCACAGTAAATGTAAAGGAAAAAGACCGAAAATTTGTGATTATATCACACGAAAAATATGTTTTTTGGCTTTTTTATCCGTCTGTCTGTCCGTATTTTAAGACCCCTTTTTCTGTCGAATAGGTTGGCGTATCAAGTTCAAATCTATGTCACATACTTTATATACGGTATAAAAAAAATTTAATCCTCTAAGAAAGTGCAATAAAAAGATACGGCTATTTGTGCCACTCGCAAATTCACTCATCAAAACCAACTGGGTACTTTCCGTCGAACTAGAATCATGAAATTCAGCAAAGTTTCACGGTATAAGAAAAGTAAAAAATCTGAAACTTGTTCAGTTGTAATTATATCACATAAAAATATATTTTTCCATCTGAACATACATTGCATTCATAAACCGTCAAAAGCGTAACAGACGAACATTACTGCATGCAAACATAAAATGTAAGTTGTTGTTGTGTTATAGGAAGCACATAAAAAACGTTTTATTAAACCTTCTCTCGCTATAAACTGAAGTCCTCTCCTCGCTCCTTTTCGTATTTCCCAGATAGTTTGAGGCACTACTGTAGAGATTTTGAAACGTTCTTGGAATTGCCTGGACCAATATCTTGTCAGTATCGATATCGATAACAGGCAAGAATCTAGATTCCCGGGATGCATCGAATAGATGCAGGACCTTGACGTTTGATCAATTACGACGAATTAAATCATCCGCTTCGTAGCGGGATATTCGTTATTACATCGTAAAAGACCGATATTAGACAAGAACTACATGTTGAAGGCATTACAAGTACATTAGAAAAACACGAACTGGGCTGGGAAAACCATTTGCCACCTATGTCCAGTAAAATGATGAATGAAATTACAAAAGCTTTCCCAGTAGGTAAGAAAAACGTTGGACGTCAGTTAAAAACATAGCGTGAACAAGTCATAATCCTTGATAATGATAATGAGAGTTTATTACTAACCAAAGCCTAATTCGTAATGAATTTTGTTGAAAAAGGCGTATGGTAAATCCTTCCACTCTAGTGAAATGGCAAGAATAGGAAAAGTTTCATCTATACATTACAAGACATGATCATTTATCTACTCGAGAAAATAAATACATGCAAACACGTTAAACAATATTTAGAAGGCATTAAAATGCGCTTTTTCAAGTTACCCCTTATGTCTTGTCTTCTGAGAGCCAAAAAAGACTATTTTTCTCCATCACTTGACTGTTTCACTATTGGAACAATTTTCATTAAAATATTTTTATCCATTTGCGGTCTTAGTTGTGGATAGTGCACGCTTTTTCTTTGACGAAGTATTGCAAAACCTTTTTCTTCATATATTTTGTGTCTGTTGTGGGCAAAAACACGAAAAATATCAAGTCTTCTCACAACCTTCTCAGTGTTTCACGAAGACTATGTAAACAACAAAGTAAAGAACACAGAAAACCCATTACTATAACATGAGTGAACGCGGTGAGAACTGTTGCGATGTTAACAAGCGACACCACCTCCTACTATTTCTGCACATGCGCTGTGCTCAGAGTACTCAAGATTTCAGAAAGCTACTCTCGGCTCAGTTAGTCACTCTTTGACGTTGCTGACACCCTCGCAACGTCGCTGGCGGTTTACTTACAAGCACGCATTAGGAGTCCATTTTGACCATAAAATAGCTGGTATTAAACCAACACAACATACAGTAGGTATTGGTTTAAAGCGAGTATACAGAGCTAATTTCTGGTTTCTAGCAGGCAATCGCCCACAGAGTAATTTAAATTCTTGTTATTTGGCCAGATGCTTTACCTGTCACCACCAACATCGGTACTGTTTTTTTTTTGTTTTTTTTTTCTGATCCGGATGTAAGGAACCTGCTCCGCATTATCCTAGACAAGCATGGAAAACGTCCTAAAAAGTAAGCGGTACATTACGTCAACAGCCATTAATCTATTAATTTATAGTTAAAAAGACGTTCATATTCTAATTATGCTGTCTATATCGATTAATGGCCTATTTGTATAAATTTGGACTGTATTACACTTTTTAATCGCCGTGCGGAATTAGCCGAGCGGTTTGAGGCGCTACAGTCATGGACTTTGCGGCTGCTCCCGGCGGAGGTTCGAGTCCTCCCTCGGGCATGGGTGTGTGTGTTTGTCCTTAGGATAATTTAGGTTAAGTAGTGTGTAAGCTTAAGGACTGTAAGCTTAAGTCCCATAAGATTTTACACATTGCACTTATTAATCGATTTTCCCATAATGCTCAAATAAGGGCACATTCCAGCTGCCATTTGAAATATATCTCATATAGACATCACTGCAATGGTTGAAGGAGTACAGATAGCATTTGGAAGAAACACTCTTTACTTATAGCGTTTGTATCCATACGCCAATTTGGCAGCAAAAAATTCTATTGAGAAGACTGAAAAACTGCCTGGGTTGACTGCTGCTGGGGAAAGGATTGTAATTTAGTTTAAATAATGTGTATTAGCAAATGATTAGTTACGAAAAGAATCAGACAGCAAACTAATTCAAGAAGTCTCCACTAGACGGAAATAAACGTTCTACACAACTAAAAGATTTTCACAGCTGTGTCCAGTGATTAACAGTATCGTTAATTGCCATTCTAGCGCACCACCCGTTCTAACAGCCGCAGATATTTAATATCTGGAAGAAGGACATGACATTCTGCGGCCTATGGAAATGGCTACTCTTGAAATTTGCTTGGAAACGTATGTTGCAACCAGTGAAGTAATGCTAATAACTAGCATTTGTTGAATAACAGCTGAGATACAACCAATAGAAATCAAAAAGCTGTTTCTATCCACTGATATTGTTAATATATTTGCCAGTTCAACGTTGCTCGGTGGTAGATTCAAGTACATACAATTACATCATGCTTCAGCATGTTCCAAGGCAGTCGAAACCATCAAGGTTTTGCTTGCAGCCACTGAAAGCTCTGTAAGTGAAGACACTCAACACGTCAGTATGTTACACGAAAACGGGTATATCGAATGTGATTTTTGGAGTCAACGTTATGTAAGTGCAATAGAAAAGAATAATTTGTCAAACTGGAACAGTAACAAATATGCAGCCACAGTTCATTTATTATCTGAAAGATCGTCTTCTAAAGCTTAAACGAAATTCATTAGAAGTGTGGAATCACGTCATCGGTACTACCTACTAAGAGCTACAAAAAATAGCATTTATGTGTTTGAGCTGTATAAGCACACCGCCAGCTTCTGAAATGCGTTTCTTAAGGGCAGGAAATGCTCTCTGAAAGCAACACAATAGACTGAAAGGGAAAGTTCTCTCTAAAATGTTATTTATACAATCTGTAGTCAAAAAGTTGTGCGTTATGTACAGTTAATATTGCAGTATTTATTGAGTAATAAATAAGATATTATCCGTATTTGGTTGTTGCTTTTTAAGTCATTCTGTAAGTCCGTCATTTAACATCTATGTTAAGAACCATCCTCAGAACCAGATGAATGACTTATCTTGTAAAAAGAATGTACACAACTGGTATGACAGTAATGGGGAATAACAATAATGAGAATACCAACGGCCTACGGAAGAAGGAGTGAAATGATTCGTTTTCTGACAAGAAAGTTTGAACGCGAGGGTTGAAGGAAGGCAGACGCGTGGGTTAGATGGTATAGGCCGAGCGCAAATTTGCTGGTGTCAAACATTGACTTACTAATGAGAAAAGTTTCAGAAACTCTATACCGGAACACAGCATTGAACGGACATAAAAGTTTCTGCACTCAAAAACTGGTCGTACAGTTGAAGTTTAGAAATTAGTTGCGAAAGGATGAGACGTTCAGCTATACAGGCAATAAAAGAAATTTATCGATAATCGATAGTAATTGGCCAGTGAGGTCATGTGCTAAGGGACTTGGGTATTAAGAATTATCATTGATTGTGGGAATAGTGGAAGAAAGCTAACTGAAGGGGTGACCATGACTGTATTATGTCACTCAAAGTACTGAGGTAATTAGGCCCAACCCGTACACAAAGATCGTTATCACTAGATGGTTGTTGTGGGCAACGCTAGATTGGTCACAGGGTGAAATCTATATCATATATGTATTTTTTTTTAAAATTTCGTCTAGTGTCATGAATATACTTTGCAAATAATAATCAGGAAGGTCAAGAACTTCAAAACACTGATGCACAGTTTCTTTACTGGATGCAGGTAATTTTTTATACAACAATATCGAATTAACCTGCGCAATTCAAAAATTTATACTCTCCTCGACCTACGTTGGCCTTGAAGTAGAGATTTTATTCGTAAATATGATGAAGGAACAGAAAATTAACGCAGAGAGCGAAAACGTTTTTCGCTGTAGGTGCGAAAATTTCCTGCTTTGCTTAGCAGAGGAGCTCCAGAGGCGACTGCCGAATAATCTCAAGGTTTAGCAAAAAGTGTGCCTAATTGCTCCAGAACAGTGTATGAGGGTAATGAAAGAAAGTTTAATCACGCTAGCTCAGGAATTTCAATTACCTGACGCAGAAATAACAATACTGACTTTCAGTGGTCAAAATTAACTACTGTTCAATGGAAAAATGTCAACAATACAGAACTTTGGCAAGAAATCGCATCATATAAAGACGCTGGTTCCTAAAATCCATTTCAGCAGCTCTCAAGTTTTTCAATGATGCTTATGGTGTTACCCTGGTCAAATGCTGAGCTCGAAAGAGCATTTAGAATGCCCAACAATGTGAAAACCTCCCTCAGGAATAGACTTACAGCCAATATGGTAAACGCAATTCTCAATGTGCAGGCGTGTGAACAAGTGCTGTCATGATTAAGTCTTACCAGAGCATACTTTGAAGCAAATTGGCATAGTGGCATAGTGGCACCTCAACTGAAGAAGACGCATAGGACGATGTGAATGAGCTGTTATTATTTAACAGGGGTGAGTAACTATCTTTAAATTTGTGCATCGTCACGTTTTCGTGGCACAATGACTGCGCCATTAAATTTTGGGCGTGCTGCGCATAATTTCGGCTTCTTCTAACATTTCGGCTGTATACTGTCCATCCACCTGTCTGACGGCTCATTCTGAAGATGACTGACGTTATACAGCCGAAATATTAGAAGTAGAAGCTGAATGTGTGTGACTGCACGCCGGAAATTTAATGGAGCGTATTTAAGTTTGTATGTTACTGTACCATTAAAATGTGGTGCAGTTATATAATAATATATATTTTACATTTTTGTCGGGTTCGGCGGATTTTTAAATGTTTATCCGTCTCGTAAACTTTATCTGATTTTTTTTGACGGATATTGGCGGCTTTTTAAATGTTTGCTCGATGCATAAACGAAGTAATGAGTGTAACGTTTTAAAATAAGTTTTATTTTTCTTTATTTTTGCAAGAAAATATGGAGATATTTCATTTTGACGGGGTTTTGGGTGTTGATTGGACGGAAAAAATAATCACGTGTTGGCAACACTGGTTGTTGCAGTTTTATGGACAATGGAAACAAAAAACGGCAGAAAACTTTGAAGCACACCATTAATGCAGTAAACTGTTCCATCAGTAACCATTCTCTGAACCACAATTTAGACCTTTATTGAATGAAGATCATTCTGTACGTTACCTGCTGGAGTTGGATAATTTGAATACTTATTAAAGCCTTGATGAACTAGTATCGTTCAGTTCGCCCATCTTCAGCGGAATGATCAAAAATAACAATACTACGTAAGAAGCATTACCCATATGGTGAAGAGGCCTGATCGGTGTATAATTTGAAGGGGTTCGGCTCCATCATTTATTGCTTTAAACAACTCCCTATACATAGCTTGTCGAGAAGAAGATTTAGAAAAACAAGAATAAGTTTCACAAATTACGAACTCAAGATTCCTTGGTAGCTTTTGAGCAGCAGAGGACACTGCTAACTGAACAGAATGGCAAACACAGGGTATCAGTGCTAACTTTATGGATCTCACATTTCTGTTTCTGGTAAACCCCACTGTAAATACCCACAGTTACTGAGGCATTATCCGTACCAATTCCTCTCATTTGTTTAATGTCTAGACCGCATATTCTGAAAGTAATGGCTTTATTGCAGTAACATTACATTCAGCCGAGCGGGATTAGCCGAGCGGTCTTAGGCGCTGCAGTCATGGACTGTGCGGCTGTTCCCGGCGAAAGTTCGAGACCTCCCTCGGACATGGGTGTATGTGTTTGTCCTTAGGATAATTTAGGTTAAGCTGTGTGTAAGCTCAGGTACTGATGACCTTAGCACTGAAGTCCCATGAGATTTCACACACATTTGAACATTTGAACAATACATTCAACATTCCCCTGTTCTAGTTCAACAGTTCCTAAACGGGTGGAACTATCTCTGCTTTGTTGTTTTGAAAAAATGTACAATGCACACAGACAACAGTTTGGTTACGGAAATGTCTGTAGATTCCTCTATAAGAAGACTGAAATGTCCTATACCACCATCGTTCTGTAGTTATGATTTTAAGTGCTTGAAGAGAATGTTTTTTCGATGCCAAGTTACAATTCGCGATAAGTACCGTACACTAATGTGTTGCGCTCACTATCCAGAAGACGCAGCATTAACTCAGAGAACAAAGCCTGCTGGTGCTAGAGTCACGTAGCTTATATTTAAAGCCAGTTAGAAACCTGGTGGTGGATGACACTTTCGCTGCCATTATTTGACCGGCCAGAGGAGGAGAGAATAATAGTTTAAACTTCCTAAACGCCAGTTTTTGCGTCAATGTCCTGGATTAAATTCCAAACCTCTCCACTATTTCTTATAAAGAGAGGACATGTGACACTGTTGATGGTGACTCGTACGTCGGATGGGGATGTTAAGCGCGATGGCCCCCTTGATGCTTTACGAGAGAATTACGGTAGGTGCCAGCACAGAGTTTCAACCTCTCCCTCCTCATCCATAAAAACACAAACACGACACCACACAGTTCCAGCACTCATCACAGTCATCCACCATGTACTAAAGCACGCTCGTCACTTCGTAACAGGTCAGTGGAAGGCAATGGCAAACCACCTCCACTCGGACCTTTCCCAGGATGGCGTTTCAGGATTCTTGCTTCTGCTCCCTGTGTTCAGTTCATAAGTATGGGACCCTTACTTATTATTGTATCTTTGCTTACAGCAGAAATTAAAGCCATTTGCCACCCCATTACGTTTGCTTTGCTGAGTTTGCCAGTCATCATAGATGTTTGATACTGTAAGCTAAAAAATAACCATGTACATTTCTCAATAGGAAGGAAGTATAAGGTGTTAGTTTCAGTTCAGGTTTCGGTTTTCTCCTATATGTATTTAATATGAATGAACAAATCAGAAATACAGCCCGTTTTTGCAACGCACTGACTGAAACTTGGAGTTTAGTGCAATACATCCGTGGCACTGCCTTGCAGGTTCACAAAGATTTGCATTCGTAATAGTTTTATCAAAGAAGTTTTTTTAAATTAAATAAAACCAGAAAAATTGTCAAAAAAAGCTCTGTTTTTAATGTCCGTCACAAAATCCGTCAACTGTCAAAACTAAATTTTACCCGTCACACAACATGAAATTCCGCCAAATTTGACGGGAAATGCGTCAAGTTGGCAACAACTCGGCAGAAAACCCGGAAGCACACCATTAGTCAGTAACACCAAGAAAACCTGAGAGGTCACACATTACTTGCCGAAAACGCTGACACGATGACGGGAAAAATCAAGCGAATGCGGCGCCAGCAATCTTGGTACGTTACAAAGTTCAGGGCAAAAACGCTACAGATTCCATTGTTGTGGAACACTGTACGTGGCTGTCTCGCGATCCCGCTGAGGGTAGCAAGAACTAAAGCATTATGCAACTCTCCAAGGTTGCCTCCTCTTGCTTTCCACTTGTAACTGTTTTATTAAAAACTGAAATGCACGCTAGCTAGCACTAACGGCACGAGGAGTACTTAATGTCCATCTTTGTTAATATTGTAATCCAGTTGTGTACTTCGTATTTTAAAGTATAATAATTATTATTTTTAAATAATTTTTCTACCATATTCTATAACTGTTTTAAAATTTTCGGCTAAACTAAAGCCAAAAGTTCAAGTCTAATTGACGTCTCACAACAAATGTCTTATTCACTAAATAATAACATGAAATTATGGATGTTTTTAGGTTATTGATCCAACTCTCGCGACAACATCTCTTTAAATAGTATGTTGTTAACAAACTTCAACAACAATTAACTAAATTTGGTTTTGTAAATATTTTTTGTGGTCATAAAGTACTGTCCTATTGGTAGTACTCGTTACTGAAAATACGTTGGTATTGCCATGATTGATGTTCCTAACAACATTTATTTTGTATTTCCTTGTGAGCCGGCTTTCCGATGTCTATGCAATCATTAGACAACTGTGTAACATTAATACGGTGTGTCTGAGTTTTTAATGTGTCATTGTTCCTCCAAGTACCGACCTAATTTTCCGTAAGTGTTATAACTGTTTCAGTTACATGACATGTTTGAACAGTGACGGAAAAAAGAAAACTAACATAGTACAGAAATTTATGTTACTCTATAACTGCGAAACACTTTGTTTATCCAAATAACTGAAAGAAAATAAATTTACGAGCAGCAACAAATAGGAATAGGTATTGGACAAAAGGAATATTAATATACCCCAACAAAAGTTAATTTTACAAAGTCAGTGTAATCAAGCAATGTGTGACTTTAAAAAATTGTACAGTTACATTTAATTCTTACTGAGGCCATCTTGTACCACTGTTAAACCAGCTCGCGAATCACCTACCATATTCCGTTGTCGCGTCGTCCTGATACATCCGCCCATTGAATGTTCGGACCTCATCAATAACTCCATCATTTACTCTTCGTGTGAGCCACATCGCGACTTCTATTCTCACACACCGCTGTCCAGCGAGTTTCTCTTACTACCCTTATTCGTGACTGCCAGCATAATCTTTGGTCTACGAAGTTATTGTCGCCATTTTACGCCTATCAAATGTAACTCTGCCTTATTTGCAAATTATCGCAATAATTCTTCTTGCAACAGAAACAGATTGCAAAATGAAAAGAGAAATTTTCTCTAAACAGACACTGTCCATCCAAAAAGACCTGTGAATGATTTTATTTCTGGCGTATAAGCGACGTCAGCGCAGTAACTACGGTGGCAACGTGAACTAACAACTGTAAACAATAGCTGAGCATTCGACCAGTCAACCGCGAGCAAGCAGTGTTAAGTAGCAGATGCGCGTCCGTAGTTTGTCAGCTCTGTTGTATCACAAAACTTAATGGAACAACATCTCTAAATCAAGTGGTCCAGACGTTCTCCCTGATATTTTGAAGAAGAAAAAAGTGTGTGCAAAGTTTGTTCCTCACACCTTGACAACCAAACAAAATCTACGATGCTTGATCGCCTGCTGCGACTTAACTGAAGTGCAAAACGCGGACATTTCTTCAATCAGAGATGACAAAAGTTGCTGTTATCAATACGAATGTATCACAACACGAGAAAGAAATTCACACGAAGGGTCAACACTTTCACGACGTAACCAATATCCAAGCCAATGTGACACGCGAGTTGAACATAATCCCAAAGAAAGAGTTCTCTGACAGTTTCACGTGGTCATATGAGCGGTCTGTATATTGTTCTGAGGGGGTGGAGGCTATATAGAACACGACAAGCATTAAACGCGCAATCTTAACGTTTCTCTATATTTTAGAAGTCCAGTGTCGAAACATTTTGTACTGACGGGTTAGATGTGTAGAAATGAGGAGACGTAGAATTACGCAGTGGTTACGCAATGACCGTAAACGAAGCAGTCCGTCGGCTATAGCGGAGTGTTTGTATTTATCATACATAGCATCTGAGCAGCGACAGCAGTTTTTATAGTAATCGTTCTTTCGGTCACTAACCCTAAGGTTGATTTAATGCAGTTTTCTCTCCCTCCCTCCCTCTCTCTCTCTCTCTCTCTCTCTCTCTCTCTCTCTCTCTCTCTCTCTCTCTCTCTCTCTCTCTCCCTATCTATCTCTCTATCTCTCTCTTCCTCTTCGTTTCAGCTGAACTGCTGCATCCGAGATCATACATGATTTGCCGTATATGCTAACATCTGCGACGCTTTCCTTCCACCATCTCGTCACTTACACTTCTTAGCAACTATTCATGTCGTAATGTGTGTCGCACCATCGAATCATTTTGTTCATTTTTCGGGAAGTTTTTTCCTCTCGTTGCTAAAGCCACATTTCAACACACGATTTACGAGTATTCTATCGTGCCCATTGTCCATGTTTCGTAACCGTACATAAGGACTCGATACCAAACGTTAGGTACTAACGCTTTAATCATGCGTGTATCTTAAAAAAAATGGCTCTGAGCACTATGGGACTTAACAACTGTGGTCATCAGTCCCCTAGAACTTAGAACTACTTAAACCTAACTAACCTAAGGACATCACACACATCCATGCCCGAGGCAGGATTCGAACCTGCGACCGTAGCAGACTGCGCGCCTAGAACCGCTAGACCACCGCGGCCGGCCGTGTATCTTAAGAAATGTTTCGTGTTCAGAACAATATCGAAATAATATCGAAACCTTGAAGAATGGATACGTAGCTTTAATAAAAGGTTTAAAATATCAGCTCCAATGCCTTTATCTTTGTTTTTGAAATCCGTCTATAACACGGAGATAGATAGCCGATATTGACAAGTTTTCAAAAGAAAAGTACTTGCGTTGGATGAAACATACATATTCTAAAGGTTAATGACTTGTCTATCCACCTAGTCTATTCTGTCATGGGCTGTGTGTATCAAGTAGTCAGTTGACTACAGGCGCCTCTTAGCAGGTACAACAGCTCTGCGAATCGACTCCGCGCGTCCCTTCTGGAGATTCATACTGGTCCGAAGATGGTCTGTCCATAACTAATATCGTTAACCAGAAAAATAAACACCATTTGCGATCTAGACTGATTGTTTTTGGTTAAATCAAGATATTTGTGGTAATTATTTATCCGAGTCCAAAGAGCACTGGAATAAGATATGCGGTTCTAGGCGCTACAGTCTGGAACCGCGCGACCGCTACGGTCGCAGGTTCGAATCCTGCCTCGGGCATGGGTGTGTGTGATGTCCTTAGATTAGTTAAGTTTAAGTAGTTCTAAGTTCTAGGGGACTGATGACCTCAGATGTTGAGTCCCATAGTGCTCTGAGCCATTTGGACCAGTAAGATATAACAAAAGCTACACTCTAATATTAATCACAGAGAATTTCACACTGTATGAGTCCAATTTTCAGCAACCAAGTCTTCCTTGTCACAGGGGTCGCTCAAGGTACTGCAGACCAACAAGTGCTCAGAGTCCTGCGTCGCCCCACATAGACAACCTTCATCATCACTGGTAACACACTTCTTCAAATTGTGCTTGCACCTTGTTACCCTGTACTCAATCCCTTTAAGGGTTTGGCAGGTTCCATACTGGAGATGGCAGTCTGACAGTAGCTCCTCTTTTGCTTTACACAATCCTCCAAGAGGCGTTGTTCCTCGCAACTCAGTTTGGTGGGCTTATGCTGAAGTTGGTGACGCACTAAGTAGGAAGCTTCTTCTGGATTTCAGTCGCGATGGATAGGTGCGAGTTACGAATAATGGACGCCTTGAATCTGCTTTTTGCTTCTTCTTTTCATTCCCTGCTGCTACCTGTCTTCTTACAAATGGTTCAAATGGCTCTGAGGACTGCGACTTAACATCTGAGGTCATCAGTCCCCTAGAACTTAGAACTAATTAAACCTAACTAACCTAAGGACATCACACACATCCATGCCCGAGGCAGGATTCGAACCTATCTTCTTACATCTGAAGGTGCTACTCCCATGAGTGGAAATATCATGCTGAGTGGGATTGGTCTTGTGCACACTAAGTATGCTGAGTGTCTCACGAGGAGCCACATCAACTTGGTTAGCATGTGCAACTGATTATGAGGCACAACTCAGATCGGTCTGGACCAGGAAGTCATGTTGTCACGTTGCACCGAGCAGGCGAGACACCTGCGCCGCCCGCAACAGCGTACCTCTTTTTGTGGAGTAATAAACGCAGTTACTCGGTTGACTTGCACGCCGAGTACCCCATTCTGGCCTTTGTACTCGGTCTGAATGCCGCATTCGCGCGCAGTCATGCGAGGAAACGAGGATGTGCGGGCGTTATTCTCAGGCGGCGGAGCGCACTCTTGCGGACGAATGGCCTATCGCAGCAGGAAGCCATTCCCGTTGTCTCCCCCCGCAGCCATTTTTCATTTGCCGAATCTGGCGCAGCAGAACAAGGTCAGCTGAAGAAGTACAGGTTTATTACATTACGAAACATGCAAAGAGGAAAGCCTGCAAGAAATGGCTAGCACCCATCACCTTTTTCAAATTTGGAAACGTTTACATGGAACCGGCCGGAGTGGCCGAGCGGTTCTAGGCGCTACAGTCTGGAACCGCGCGACCGCTACGGTCGCAGGTTCGAATCCTGCCTCGGGCATGGATGTGTGTCATGTCCTTAGGTTAGTTAGGTTTAAGTAGTTCTAAGTGCTAGGGGACTGATAACCTCCGCTGTTAAGTCCCATAGTGCTCAGAGCCATTTGAACCAGTTTGAACCTACTCCAAGATAATTTATGAAATCAACTGCTTCCAGTTGTTGAGCTGCTATATTGTAGCTAAATGATAAAGGAGCTTTATTTCTATGTATTCGCTGCATATTACACTTGTCTACATTGAGATTCAATTGCCATTCTCTGCACCATGCGTCAATTCGTTGCAGATCCTCCTGCATTTCAGCACATCAATTTCTTTTAAGGCGTAATTCCCGTGTCAATCATTTTTATGCGCCTCCAGACACCTCTTCGCTGGTCATCGGGGCTCTGTTCGAAACGGGAAGATAGTTCTACTCTAGTCAGTGAGATTCCAGGCCGAAGACGTGTCTGGAGACACCCGGATAGCGGTGGGATACCAACATGACTGTCGCCCGCCATACAACGTGACAACCACGAGTGATATAGTCTGGTTTCATAGCAGGACGCCTGCGGCGCCCTTACAGAGCAGCTGTACATCGACGATATTCTACGGCCCTTTTTATTGCCATTTACGGCAAGCCATCCTGGGCTTACATATCAGCAAGATAACGTCCGCCCGCACACCGGCGAGTGTGTCTGCTGCTTGTTTCCATGCTTGCCAAATCCTACGTTGGCCAGCAAGGTCGCCGGATCTCTCTAAAATTAAGAACGTTTGGAAGATTATGTACAGGGCCGTCCTACCAGCTCGGGATTTTTACAATCTGACGATACCCCTCAGGAGGACATACAATAACCGTATCAATTCCAAACCGAATAACTACTTCCATAAGGTCCAGAAATGGAACAACACTTATTGACCCGCTCAATTTGAGAAGCTCGTCCTCTTGAATAAATCATTCAATTTTTCAGAAACTGTATTCGTTTGTTTGTTCAAAATGTTCAGATGTGTTTGAACTCCTAAGGGACGAAACTGCTGAGGTCATCGGTCCCTAGACTGAAACACTACTTAACCTAACTTACGCTAAGGACAATACATGCACCCACGCCCGAGGGAGGACTCGAACCTCCGACGGGTGCGGCCGCGTGAGCCGTGGCAAGGCCCCTCAGACTGTGCGGCTACCCTGCGCAGCGTTTGTTTGTCTAAACTTGTTCATCACACTATAATATTACCGATACTTTTAAAAAGTAATATTCTTATAATATTATAAAACGCTTTATAATCACTTCTGCTGGTGGCTAAGCCCCTGAAATGGTAGAATGTTGCATAAAAAATATTTTTAGTTAGTAAAGAAATTTGCATTTCGCCATCCAGCATCAGATTCCCATTAGACCGACGAGAACATTGACCGATAGCACTGTTAACAGGCCAGTGACCGATCTCAGAATGGTTCAAATGGCTCTACGCACTAAGGGACTCAACATCTGAGGTCATCAGTCCCCTAGACTTAGAAACTACTTAAACCTAACTAACCTAAGGACATCACACACATCAATGCCCGAGGCAGGATTTGAACCTGCGACCGTAGCAGGCGCGCGGTTCCGGACTGAAGCGCCTAGAACCGCTCGGTCACAGCGGCCGATCTCAAAATTATGCAGTTCGCATAATTATATTGCACATATACTGATAGAAAAGATCAGAAAAAGAGATCTCAGGTACGCTGAAATAAAATTTTTATAAAGTAGATGCCAACTGAACACTAGTAGCGTTCAGTTGTGGCCACCAAACGATTCCTCGGCACCTCTCCTTCGCTGCAGCCTGAAACAGTTCTAAAATGCAGCATACTAAGTTGAGATGTGGCATTAATGGAAGAGGAAAGCAGGTTCTTAATTCAAACACGGCTATTAAAATAAAATTAACGTAATTATTTAACTAAAAGTTACAGCCACCAGAGCGACACTTACATTTTATGTAAGAGCCATCGAAAACAAACGACATAGAGCGAGAGCGAGAGCGAGAGCTCACAGTTCCTGCTTTTATATAATCGAAAAACAAATTACGGCGACTGCCTTCACCCTGATTTACAGAGTAATATATAAACATTTCTCTGGAACATTATTTATCGGAACAGCACATAAGTACATTCCCTACGTTATATCATGACCTTTTCTCCTTAGTTTACAGATTTGTTTACACAGAGAACATTTATTCTTAAGATCTTTGAGTATTAATTAAACGTTTGGGGCATATTCTGTTAATTATTCAGAAAGCAACATTTCACCACCTACCGATGTCCTTCCCATATCTATAATTCCTTCGACATGCGTCGTTGTCTGTTTTTTTTTTTTTCTTTTTTTTTTCTTTTTATTAGAATGTAAAACAGGATTCCTCGTAATCTGTGCAAAGGTACTTAGCTATTATCCAGTTCATGACAGTACAACTCTCTCATTTATCAGTGTTCATTATTGGCACGAGTTCGATTAGAATCATTATGCAGAGTGCTACATCCTTAGATGACGAGGTATCCCGTTTACCACGCATGCTACATAAGGAAAAGGACACCCTGCGATCAGGCCGTGAAGACAACGCAAGTGTCGAGCGACCACCGTGTTCAAAAGGCTCTGAGCACTATGGGACTTAACGTCTGAGAACATCAGTCCCCTAACTAACCCAAGGACATCACATACATCCATGCCCGAGACAGGATTCAAACCTGCGACCGTAGCAGTCGCGCGGTTCCGGACTGAAGCGCCTAGAACCGTTCGGTCACAAAGGCCGGCCGACCACCGTGTTATCTACAGTCATTCATCACCGAATTAGGTATAGAGGGGCATGGAGTCAGCACATCGTACTCCTGGCCATTCAAAATGGTTCAAATGGCTCTGAGCACTATGGAACTTAACTTCTGAGGTCATCAGTCCCCTAGAACTTAGAACTACTTAAACCTAACTAACCTAAGGACATCACACACATCCATGCCCGAAGCAGGATTCGAACCTGCGACCGCAGCGGTCGCGCGATTCCAGACTGAAGTGCCTAGAACCGCTCGGCCACCACGACCGGCTTCCTGGCCATTGTCGACGTTTCTATCCACCAAGGAAAAATCCTTGGCAGTCTCAGGAATTGAGAGCGGGCCTGTCGTGGTGACAACTCGTCTTTGGAAGCGGACGTATACGACATACAATACGAGTATGTAAATTATGTGAATGTGACACGTCCGAAATAACAGACACTACGCATTCATGTAATTGATTCGCCTCGATGGGCAATGAATCCACAGCCTTCAGTGCGGATGAATGTTTACGTTCTACCTCCAGTGGGTATCCAAAAAAAAAAAAAAAAAAAAAAAAAAAAAGTGGTTCAAATGGCTCTGAGCACTTTGGGACTAAACTGCTGAGGTCATCAGTCCCCTAGAACTTAGAACTGCTTAAACCTAACTAACCTAAGGACATCACACAAACCCATGCCCGAGGCAGGATTCGAACCTGCGGCCCTAGCGGTCGCGCGGTTCCAGACTGAAGGGCTGAGAACCGCTCGGCCACTCCGGCCGACGGGAATCTAAATTTAGCGAGCGTAGACGACATGAACGGGGACTGTAGATAGATGGCGGTAGGTAGGAGTGAGAGCCAGTGTGGGAGCATGCCAAGGTAGTCCGCGCATTTGCAATAAACGCTGTGTCTGGGTGGCGCAGTGCGTAACGCAACTGTCTCGTGAGCAGGAAAACCTGGGTTCGAGTCCCGTTCCGGCACATAATTTAACTCCTCTCCGCTGATTCCGCGTAAAGTCCCGATGCAGCTGATGCCATTAATTCCTTCCCTTCCCTTTCCTTGCTTTCTCCCCCCCCCCCCCTTCACCATCAATCTACGTAATACGCAAAGGCCGTTGACGCGTATAGGACGTTCTCAGGAACGAAAGTGCACCGACGGGGAAAGATAAGCATACAAGCCGTGCTAAGACGAATAGAGAATCATTCTATCGAGAATACGGGCCGCAGATGGAGAAATCCAGTAACATAAGCAACTTTGACAAAGGGAAGCTTGTTATCGCCCGGCGCACGAGAATCAGAATCTGGGAAACGTACGTGACTAACCTCAAACATTACCGTGACAGTTTCTCCTATCCTAATTGTTTTCGTGTAAACGAAGTGCGAGTGAATCATCACTAAATGGTGTCGTAACAGTATTAATTAAGATAAGAATTTTGATTCTCCGCAACACATTTTGAAGACAATTTTCAGTTTTTTTCCGTTTGTATGGCACCCTAGCTAGCTTTTTGGTTTTTTTCTACAGATAAGCGCAGAACGAAATTAAATAGTACAAAGCATAAAAATTAGAAACTCGCGTTTGCTGCCATTTTTTTTTTACACACACGATAACGTCAAACATTAAACCTACAACATTACATGGACTGGGACTGAACTCGCGAAGGACGGCCGCGGTGGCCGAGCGGTTCTAGGCGCTTCAGTCCAGATTCGCGCGACTGCTACGGTCGCATGTTCGTATCCTGCCTTAGGCATGGATGTGTGTGATGTCCTTAAGTTAGTTAGGTTTAAGTAGTTCTAAGTTCTAGGGGACCGATGACCTCAGATGTTAAGTGACATGTTAAGTCAGGTGTTAAGTACTCGGAGCCGTTTGAACCATTTTTTTGAACTCGCGACGTCCTCTTGGCACGGCAGCGATGATACGTCGGCAGAATTCTAAGTTACGGAGACAAATGCGGTTTGTTTTGCGACTTCCGCTCCCCAGCCACCCTGTAAATATTTTCTCTGTGCCGAGAGAGAGGAAGAGGAGTCCGTTTGTTTTCATTGCCGGCGGTGGTGCGGAAAAACAGCGCAGACTTGCAAACGAGGCGGTGCGCGAAGCGGGCTTCCCCTGCCCGCGTACCTTACCCCTTTGTGGGCTACCAAGCCCCGCTGTTCAGTTGCCCGCGAGGGGGTTTACAGTGCGCGGGTCCGTCTACGGAGCAGCAGCATTTTTGCGAAATTGTATGAAAATTAATTGAAGCGCAAAGGGTCGTGAGACGCTTTTAACGGAATTCGGCCTGGGACAGAATATTAGACGTGAATAAAAAATATGTAGTGAAGTGATTGTACTGGTACTATTTTAAGCTCTACTCCACCTCCTTGCATCGTTCGCTGCAATACTCGTAGTATACGAAAATTTACAAAATTCACAAAACTTCGCTTGCGTATTTTTATATTATAAATGCATACGAACATGAGTAAGCGCAGGTAGAATAAATGAAGTTAATGCTTTATTACACTTAACTTGCAGGTCGATGAACTGTTGATCGGCTTGACCTAGTAGGGCATCTTGTACTCTTCCTTAATGAGCAACAATTTTTTGTGTGCATTTGTTATTCCTCCATGGACTTTCTTTGTCTCTCTAATTTGTTGACATTTAACTCACATTTCCAACATTCACAGCCAACTTTTCATTGTCTAATCCTTTGCCTTGGTCCATAAATGCTATGAGAAAGTCCAGATGTTACCTTATACTTCCTTCCACTAACACGTACGACATCAGTACCACACTTTAATTTGCCTGAAGGCCATACAGCCAACTCTCAGTGTAAGGTCTCATATATTGAAAAATTTCATACTTAATTTTGAAATTAATACTTTTTGATGACGGAGAGCTTCTGTATTAGGTGGAAATGGTTGATGAGATCTGATTAACAGTTGTATGAAATTATTTTTGTGGCTTCCACAATGTTTACATTAGAAAAAGAATTGTGGTGGATATCTTCTACTGTCACTCCCTTTCAATCACAGAAAAGATTATCTTGAACGTTTATTCGGTGAAGATGGCTGGGGAATGACCCATAATTAAATAGAATGTTAATTATGTAATGTACAAACTTTTTATTTTCCGTAATTATGCGGGGCCAAGTCTTCAAGTCTAATGGCGGTAATAAGGTATTTTTAAATATGTCGGAGCCGCGCAACTGCTACGGTCGCAGGTTCGAATCCTGCCTCGGGTATGGATGTGTGTGATGTCCTTAGGTTAGTTAGGTTTAAGTAGTTCTAAGTTCTAGGGGACTGATGACCACAGATGTTAAGTCCCATAGTGCTCAGAACCATTTTTTAAATATGTCGTTTGAGTGGCGCTCTTCGCTGCGTCATCGACTATTTCATTACGTTTCATGTCAGCATGTCGCTTTCTCGACATAGACTTTAACTTCTTCCCCAAATTATCGTTTGCTATGGTGGCTGTCATACAGTCCGTTACCAATGGATTAGTTTCCTTGAGAATGGCTAGTGTGGTGTGTGAATATCTTCGAACAAGCTTCTACAATCCGTTAAAATGTTTTTCGTTTACTGTGAAGTTCTGTAAGTAACGTAAAGCTGCAAGTATGGCTGTGGTTTCTGCACAAAAAGTGGAAGTCTCACTGGGAAGCGACACCAATTCCTTGTCACCTGTCCTTGGACTCAGGAATGGACTGCCCACTCTGCAACTGCCTGTTGATTTCGAGCCGTCAGAATATTATATCTACATCCATACTCCGCAAGCCACCTGACGGTGTGTGGCGGAGGGTACTTCGAGTACTTCTATCGCTTCTCCCTTCTATTCCAGTCTCGTATTGTTCGTGGAAAGAAAGATTGTCGGTATGCCTCTGTGTGGGCTCTAATCTCTCTGATTTTATCCTCATGGCCTCTTCGCGAGATATACGTAGGTGGTAGCAATATACTGCTTGACTCCTCGCTGAAGGTATGTTCACGAAACTTCAACAAAAGCCCGTACCGAGCTACGGAGCCTCTCTCTTGCAGAGTCTTCCACTGGAGTGTATCTATCATCTCTGTAACGCTTTAGCGATTACTAAATGGTCCTGTAACGAAGCGCGTTGCTCTCCGTTGGATCTTCTCTCTCTCTTCTATCAACCCTATCTGGTACGGATCCCACACTGGTGAGTAATAGTCAAGCAGTGGGCGAACGAGTATTCTGTAACCTACTTCCTTTGTTTTCAGATTGCATTTCCTTAGGATTCTTCCAATGAACGTCTGGCATCTGCTTTACCGACGATCAACTTTATATGATCATTCCATTTTAAATCACTCCTAATGTCTACTCCCAGATAATTTATGGAATTAACTGCTTCCAGTCGCTGACCTGCTATATTGTAGCTAAATGATAAAGGATCTTTCTTTCTTTGTATTCGCAGCACATTACACTTTTCTACATTGAGATTCAATTGCCATTCCCTGCACCATGCGTCAATTCGTAGCAGATCCTTCTGCATTTCAGTACAATTTTCCATTCTTACAACCTCTCGATATACTACAGCATCTTCCGCAAAAAGCCTCAGTGAACTTCCGATGTTATCCACAAGGTCATTTATGCATATTATGAATAGCAACTGTCCTACGACACTCCCCTGCGGCACACCTGAAATCACTCTTACTTCGGAAGACTCCTCTCCATTGAGAATGACATGCTGAGTTCTGTTATCTAGGGACTTTTCAATCCAATCACACAATTGGTCTGTTAGTCCATATGCTCTTGTTGTTGTTGTTGTTGTTGTTGTTGTAGTCTTCAGTCCTGAGACTGGTTTGATGCAGCTCTCCATGCTGCTCTATCCTGTGCAAGCTTCTTCATCTCCCAGTACGTACTGCAGCCTACATACTTCTGAATCTGCTTAGTGTATTCATCTCTTGGTCTCCCTCTACGATTTTTACCCTCCACGCTGCCTTCAAATGCTAAATTTGTGATCCCCTGATGCCTCAGAACATGTCCTACCAACCGATCCCTTCTTCTAGTCAAGTTGCGCCACAAATTCCTCTTCTCCCCAACCCTATTCAGTACCTCCTCATTAGTTATGTGATCTATCCATCTAATCTTCAGCATTCTTCTGTAGCACCACATTTCGAAAGCTTCTATTCCCTTCTTGTCTAAACTATTTATCGTCCATGTTTCACTTCCATACATGGCTACACTCCATACAAATACTTTCAGAAACGACTTCCTGACACTTAAATCTATACTCGATGTTAACAAATTTCTCTTCTTCAGAAACGCTTTCCTTGCCATTGCCAGTCTACATTTTATATCCTCTCTACTTCGACCATCATCAGTTATTTTGCTCCCCAAATAGCAAATCTCCTTTACTACTTTAAGTGTCTCATTTCCTAATCTAATTCCCTCAGCATCACCCGACTTAATTCGACTACATTCCATTGTCCTCGTTTTGCTTTTGTTGATGTTCATCTTACATCCTCCTTTCAAGACACTGTCCATTCCGTTCAACTGCTCTTCCAAGTCCTTTGCTGTCTCTGACAGAATTACAATGTCATCGGCGAACCTTAAAGTTTTTATTTCTTCTCCATGGATTTTAATACCTACTCCGAATTTTACTTTTGTTTCCTTTACTGCTTGCTCAATATACAGATTGAACAACATCGGGGAGAGGCTACAACCTTGTCTCACTCCCTTCCCAACCACTGCTTCCCTTTCATGTCCCTCGACTCTTATAACTGCCATCTGGTTTCTGTACAAATTGTAAATAGCCTTTTGCTCCCTGTATTTTACCCCTGCCACTCTCAGAATTTGAAAGAGAGTATTCCAGTCAACATTGTCAAAAGCATTCTCTATGTCTACAAACGCTAGAAACGTAGGTTTGCCTTTCCTTAATATTTCTTCTAAGATACGCCGTAGGGTCAGTATTGCCTCACGTGTTCCAACATTTCTGCGGAATCCAAACTGATCTTCGCCGAGGTCGGCTTCTACCAGTTTTTCCATTCATCTGTAAAGAATTCGCGTTAGTATTTTGCAGCTGTGACTTATTAAACTGATAGTTCGGTAATTTTCACTTCCGTCAACACCTGCTTTCTTTGGGATTGGGATTATTATATTCTTCTTGAAGTCTGAGGGTATTTCGCCTGTCTCATACATCTTGCTCACCAGAGGGTAGAGTTCTGTCAGGACTGGCTCTCCCAAGGCCGTCAGTAGTTCTAACGGAATGTTGTCTAGTCCCGAGGCCTTCTTTCGACTTAGTTCTTTCAGTGCCCTGTCAAACTCTTCACGCAGTATCATATCTCCCATTTCATCTTCATCTACATCCTCTTCCTTTTCTATAACATTGGCCTCAAGTACATCGCCCTTGTATAGACCCTCTATATACTCCTTCCACTTTTCTGCTTTCCCTTCTTTGCTTAGAACTGGGTTTCCATCTGAGCTCTTGATATTCATACAAGTGGTTCTCTTTTCTCCAAAGGTCTCTTTAATTTTCCTGTAGGCAGTATCTATCTTACCCCTAGTGAGATAAGCCTCTACATCCTTACATTTGTCCTCTAGCCACGCCTGCTTAGCCATTTTGCACTTCCTGTCGATCTCATTTTTGAAAAGTGTGTATTCCTTTTTCCTGCTTCATTAACTGCATTTTTGTATTTCTCCTTTCGTCAGTTAAATTCAATATTTCTTCTGTCACCCAAGGATTTCTACTAGCCCTTGTCTTTTTACCTACTTGATCCTTTGCTGCCTTCACTACTTCATCCTTCAAAGCTACCCATTCTTCTTCTACTGTATTTGTTTCCCCCATTCCTGTTAATTGTTCCCTTATGCTCTCCCTTAAACTCTGTACAACCTCTGATTTAGTCAGTTTATCCAGGTCCCATCTCCTTAAATTCCCACTTTTTTGCAGTTTCTTCAGTTTTAATCTACAGTTCATAACCAATAGATTGTGGTCAGAGTCCACATCTGCCCCTGGAAATGTCTTACAATTTAAAACCTGGTTCCTAAATCTCTGTCTTACCGTTATATAATCTATCTCCAGGGTTCTTCCATGTATACAACCTTATTTTATGATTCTTGAAGCAATTGTTAGCTATGAGTAAGTTGTGCTCTGTGCAAAATTCCACCAGGCGGCTTCCTCTTTCGTTTCTTACCCCCAATCCATATTCACCTACTACGTTTCCTTCTCTTCCTTTTCCTACTACCGAATTCCAGTCACCCATGACTATTAAATTTTCGTCTCCCTTCACTATCTGAATAATCTCTTTTATCTCATCATACATTTCTTCAATTTCTTCGTCATCTGCAGAGCTAGTTGGCATATAAACTTGTACTACTGTGGTAGGTTTGGGCTTCGTATCTATCTTGGCCACAATAATGCGTTCACTATGCTGTTTATAATAGCTTACCCGGATTCCTATTTTCCTATTCATTCCTATTTTTCCTATTCATTATTAAAAGTACTCCTCCATTACCCCTATTTGATTCTGTATTTATAACCCTGTATTCACCTGACCAGAAGTCTTGTTCCTGCTGCCACCGAACTTCACTAATTCCCACTATATCTAACTTTAACCTATCCATTTCCCTCTTTAAATTTTCTAACCTACCTGCCCGATTAAGGTATCTGACATTCCACGCTCCGATCCGCTGGACGCCAGTTTTCTTTCTCCTGATAACGACGTCCTCCTGAGCAGTCCCCGCTCGGAGATCCGAATGGGGGACTATTTTACCTCCGGAATATTTTTCCCAAGAGGACGCCATCATCATTTATCCATACAGTAAAGGTGCATGCCCTCGGGAAAAATATGCTCTTACTTTGTTCGTTAAACGACTGTGGGGAACTGTATCGAACGCCTTGCGGAAGTCAAGAAACACGGCATCTACCTGGGAACCCGTGTCTATGGCCCTCTGAGTCTCGTGGACGAATAGCACGAGCTGGGTTTCACACGGTCGTCTTTTTCGAAACCCATGCTGATTCCTACAGAGTAGATTTCTAGTCTCCAGAAAAGTCATTATACTCAAACATAATGCGTGTTCCAAAATTCTACAACTGATAGACGTTATAAATCGATAGTTCTGCACGTCTGTTCGACGTCCCTTCTTGAAAACGAGGATGACCTGTGCCCTTTTCCAATCATTTGGAACGCTACGCTCTTCTAGAGACCTACGGTACACCGCTGCAAGAAGGGGGGCAAGTTCCTTCGCGTACTCTATGTAAAAATCAAACTGCTATCCCATCAGGTCCAGCGGCCTTTGCTCTTTTGAGCGATTTTAATACGTGGGGAAATTACTAGCGTGCAGGTTTTTATTAGTTAATTTGTTCCTGCGAAGAAATGCACCTCTGGTATTTTGGCATTTGCGTAGCCAAACTGATCTTTATGCACTACCTCTTTAAGATCTTACAGCCACATGAATTTTTGAGTGACAGGAGGTGGATCACACGTCAGCCCATCTGCCAGGCGGAAATGACGCTGGTGAGCCAGTCCACATCCGCGGTGTGTGCTGACACAGGAAACCTGACGCACCGCAACTGTGCCTGTTTCGTCCTATGCTGGAACGCCACGATCAATGGGACAGTGCAGCAGTTTGTCTGTTGTAGTTAAAGAGTTGCTGTGGCAACTGCGTGATTCGTGCGCCCGCTCTGATAACTATCAATAGCGGTGAACTACCTGTGCTGTCTGTCATTCCAAAGTTTTTTAGTTTATCAACTACGTTAAGTAGAGAACTCGGTAGTTTGTAGTAAGCTGTTCATCGCAGCGTATACATACTTCGCCCAACTTTGTGGGAGCGATTGTGGAAGTGAATGACTCCAATATTATGAAGGTCTGTGTGGTGGAGTTTTGCTCATGCCTTTCATTCTCTTCTCAGTGAATTTTATCTGGATTGTGGGGATGAGTATTTACCCACGTCACTATAGAAAGGAATGGAGGAAGAGGGCGAAACAGCCAAAGTCTAATCCCTTTCAGCAAGCCGGCCGGTGTGGCCGTGCGGTTCTAGGCGCTTCAGTCTGGAACCGTGTGACCGCTGCGGTCGCAGGTTCGAATCCTGCCTCGGGCATGGATGTGTGTGATGTCCTTAGGTTAGTTAGGTTTAAGTAGTTCTAAGTTCTAGGGGACTGATGACCACAGATGTTAAGTCCCACAGTACTCAGAGCCATTTGAACCTTTCAGCAACAGCATAGCTGAAACGTCTTGGTCACAGCCTAAGTCTAATCGCTTTCAGCAACACCAAAGCGCTTACCGAGCGTAACATCCCCATTCGACAGAGAAATTATGTTAAACGGTGCTCGAGTCCTCCACGAGACACAGCGGAGAGATTTGGTGTTTTAATCTGATTTTCACCGCACAGTCTGACGATCAGGAACGGTATACGTCTACATGTTCATGGATAATCTGCAAATCACATTTAAGTGCCTGGCAGAGGGTTCATCGAACCACCTTCACAATTCTCTATTATTCCAATCTCGTGTAGCGCGCGGAAAGAATGAACACCTATATCTTTCCGTAAGAGCTCTGGTTTCCCTTATTTTATCGTGGTGATCGTTCCTCCCTATGTAGGTCGGTGTCAATAATATATTTTCGCATTCGGTTGGTGATTGGAATTTCGTGAGAAGCTCCCGTCGCAACGAAAAACGCCTTTCTTTTAATGATGTCCAGCCCAAATCCTGTATCATTTCTGTGACACTCTCTCCCATATTTCGCGATAATACAAAACGTGCTGCCTTTCTTTGAACTTTTTCGATGTACTCCATCGGTCCTATCTGGTAAGGATCCCACACCGCGCAGCAGTATTCTAAAAGAAGACGGACAAGCCTAGTGTAGGCAGTCTCCTTAGTAGGACCGTTACATTTTCAAAGTGTCCTGCCAATAAAACGCAGTCTTTGGTTAGCCTTCTCCACAACATTTTCTATGTGTTCCTTCCAATGTAAGTTGTTCATAATTGAAATACCTAGGTATTTAGTTGAATTTACGGCTTTCAGATTAGACTGATTTATCGTGTAACCGAAGTTTAACTAGTTCCTTTTAGCACTCACGTGGATGACCTCACACTTTTCGTTATTTAAAGTCAACTGCCATCCCAACATATCACGTCGTGGTCACAAAAAAAATGGCTCTGAGCACTATGGGACTCAACTGCTGTGGTCATAAGTCCCCTAGAACTTAGAACTACTTAAACCTAACTAACCTAAGGACAGCACACAACACCCAGCCATCACGAGGCAGAGAAAATCCCTGACCCCGCCGGGAATCGAACCCGGGAACCCGGGCGTGGGAAGCGAGAACGCTACCGAACGACCACGAGATGCGGGCGTCGTGGTCACAATATCGCAATACAATTTACTTATTTATTTAGCATGCCAAGATTAAGGCCGTAATGCCTCGTCTTACATCTAACATTACTTTATATTACTTTCATCAGAACAAGGATGTTACGTATCTCTCTCTCTCTCTCTCTTTCTCTCTCTCTCTCTCTCTCTCTCTATTCCCTAGCTGCGTTTTCGGTCTGTATATGGAGGCTAACTCAGGAATGACTGTACGAATTTTGATATGGTTCTACTAACAGGTAGACTGATTCACGAGGAAGGTTTGCGTAATACGAGGGCTATCCGAAAAAAAAAAACGTTTTGAAAAAAAAATTAACAATATGGGAGAACCAAATTCATTATATACATTTTAAGGTACACTTTTAAGCCATCTTTCTACATAACTGCCATTCAAATTGAGGCACTTATCATACAATGGCACAAGTTTTCCAATACAGTCTCTGTATGCATGGGATTGCAACTACTTGTTTATATCGACATGAAGTTTGGCGTCACACCGAGCGAGGTGGCGCATTGGTTATTACACTGGATTCGCATTCGGGAGGACGACGGTTCAATCCCACGTCCGGCCATCCTGGTTAAGGTTGTCCGTGGTTTCCCTAGATTACTTCAGGCAGATGCAGGATGGTTCCTTTGAAAGGGCACGGCCGATTTCCTTCCGCATCCTTTCCTAATCCGAGCTTGTGCTCCGTCTCTAATGACCTTGTTGTCGACGAGACGTTAAATACTGATCTCTTCCTCCTTTGGTGTCAGTGCAGCGAAGCATGTCTTCATTGCTGGGAAGAGGTGGTAGTCGGTCGGCACCAAATCCTCAGATGTTAAGTCCCACAGTGCTCAGAGCCATTTGAACCATTTTTGACAATGGTGGGAGCTACAAGCTAGTCAGCAACAGGGGAGGCGGTATCTGACGGGAAAAGCAGTTAACAGCAGCCACAGCTCCAGAGAACAACGAAGTTAAACCGAAATCTATGTCAGCGAGTGGTTGTATGTAACTGCTAAATATGGAGCTATTTTATCAGCATACTCTGAGAGGAACCTAACTGGTATACAATCTGGACTAGAGGCCTTGCCTTTATTAAGTGATTTAAGCTGCTTCGCTACTCCGAGGATATCTACTTCTATGTTTCTCATCTTGGCAGTTGTTCTTGATTGGAATTCAGGAATATTTACTTCGTCTTCTTTGGCGAAGGAGTTTCGGGAAACCGTGTTTGATAACTCTGCTTTAGTGACACTGGCATCAGTGACTTCACCGTTGTTATCGCGCAGTGAAGTTACTGATTACGTTTTGCTTTATGTATGACCAGAATCTCTTTGGGTTTTCTGCCAGATTTCGAGACAGAATTTCGTTGTGGAAATTATTAAAAGCATCTCGCATTGAAGTATGCGCCATATTTAGAACTAATGTAAAACTTTGCCAATTTGGGGGATTTTGCGTTCTTTTAAATGAGAATAAGTGGATAAATAGGAACATTACCAACATATTCCTCTGTTTTGAGTCCAGTAGAGGGGTGACAGCAGCGGAGGCAGTCGGAAAGATTGTTAGCGTGTAGCCGGCCGAAGTGGGCGTGCGGTTAAAGGCGCTGCAGTCTGGAACCGCAAGACCGCTACGGTCGCGGGTTCGAATCCTGCCTCGGGCATGGATGTTTGTGCTGTCCTTAGGTTAGTTAGGTTTAACTAGTTCTAAATTCTAGGGGACTAATGACCTCAGCAGTTGAGTCCCATAGTGCTCAGAGCCATTTGAACCATTTTTTTTGTTAGCGTGTATGGGGATTATGCCGTTGGACAGATCACGGCAAGAAAATGGTTTTCTCGTTTTACGAAAACCTTCGGAATTTGATGAAGATCATTTAAACGATTAATCCACAGTGATACATGCCAGTGTACTGGGGAACGGGCAAATGTGTTGAATTGCGATTATTCCACCTTCCTGCGACGTTTGCAAGCGATGGGGGAGGTTCAAGAAGCGGGTGTGTTGATACCGCATGCTCTAAGCCAAAGTCACAAAAAACTGTTGGTGGTCATATTTGCATCTCTACATGCTCGTCATTAGTTACCTTATGAAAACACCATTCCTATCCTGGTACAAGAAATGGTGTCTTTATGTTTACATAAGGAGAAGAAAGGAATGGTTGAGCCCAAACAAAGCAGCAACTCTTGGCACAAAGACCTGCGCGCGTTGACAAAAAAAAAGAAAAAAATTGGAAATTTGTGGTAAGGACTATGGGACCAAACTGCGGAGGTCTTCGGTCGCTAGGCTTACACACTACTCAATCTAACTTAAACTAACTTACGCTAAGGACAACACACACACCCATGCCCGACGGAGGACTCGAACCTCCGACGGGGGGAGCCGCGCGAAACGTGACAAGACGCTTGAGACCGCACGCGCATTCACAAAAGATGATGTTACGCATCTGGTGGAACAGCGACAGTTTAGTGCACTGCGAACTGCTTCCGCAAGATGTAACCATCACTCTTGACGTTTATTGTCAACAACTGAGACGTCTTGCAGACACAAAACAAGAACAACGGCCAGGACGAAAGCGTGAAGTGATACTACTCCACCGATACGCTCGCCCGCCCCCTGCTAAACTGACGAAAAAAACAGTTTACGGGAGTTGGGTTGGGAAGTCATTCCGCACCCACCTTGTTTACCTGATTTTGTGCCCTCAGTACTTCACCTTCTCCACACTCTTCGTTGATCCATTATGGATCGTGGGACGACGGCTGGCATGAACTTCTTGATGCAATAATTTACCAACAGCCGTATGATTTGTAGAAGTTTATTTCATTTTATGAACTTCTATGTCCTACCAGTTTCGGCATTACATTGATGCCATCTTCAGGCCCGACTCGTCATAGTCGTAAAATCGCTATACACGGAAGGAGCCATATAACTGGATCCGTGAATCAATCGCCCTGCAATGGTGTCTTTATGTTTACATAAGGAAAAGAAAGGAATGGTTGAGCCCAAACAAAGCAGCATTGCAGGACGATTGATTCACGGATCCCGTTATATGGATCCTTCCACGTATAGCGATTTTACGACTATGACGAGTGGGGCCTGAAGATGGCATCCAATGTAATGCCGAAACTGGTAGCACATAGAAGTTCATAAAATAAACTTCTACAAATCATACGGCTGTTGGTAAATTACTACATCAAGAAGTTCTTCACTCTGTGTCGAACAACCTTCGAGGAACTTCCTTTCGGGGTGAAAATACGCTCCGATCATGCCTCCACGAGTTCTTCGCTTGAAAACCACGTGATTTCTACAGTCAGGGAATTGAAACGTTACCCCAGCATTGGCAGACTGTTGTAAATAGTGAAGGAGCATATGTTATTGATGACTAAAGTCTAAGTGTACCCGTTGCGTTGATTAAACTTATGAAAAAAAAGCTGCGAATTTATGCACCAACCTAATACTATAGCCGTGCGAAGCCAGACCGGATCGCCAGTCTACATTTAGATAGTACACAAATTGTGCAGATAAAAACGCAGTTTGTAGTCGGTCATGAGTACAACAATAATAATAAATACGAGAGTCACTCTAAAAGAAATGCACACTATTTTTGTAAAAATACAGTTTTCATTCTGCATGTGTGAAAGTTTTACAGTGTGTAGATACAGGGTGTTTCAAAAATGACCGGTATATTTGAAACGGCAATAAAAACTAAACGAGCAGCGATAGAAATACACCGTTTGTTGCAATATGCTTGGGACAACAGTACATTTTCAGGCGGACAAACTTTCGAAATTACAGTAGTTACAATTATCAACAACAGATGACGCTGCGGTCTGGGAAACTCTATAGTACGATATTTTCCACATATCCACCATGCGTAGCAATAATATGGCGTAGTCTCTGAATGAAATTACCCGAAACCTTTGACAACGTGTCTGGCGGAATGGCTTCACATGCAGATGAGATGTACTGCTTCAGCTGTTCAATTGTTTCTGGATTCTGGCGGTACACCTGGTCTTTCAAGTGTCCCCACAGAAAGAAGTCACAGGGGTTCATGTCTGGCGAATAGGGAGGCCAATCCACGCCGCCTCCTGTATGTTTCAGATAGCCCAAAGCAATCACACGATCATCGAAATATTCATTCAGGAAATTAAAGACGTCGGCCGTGCGATGTGGCCGGGCACCATCTTGCATAAACCACGATGAGTTCGCAGTGTCGTCTAAGGCAGTTTGTACCGCCACAAATTCACGAAGAATGTCCAGATAGCGTGAAGCAGTAATCGTTTCGGATCTGAAAAATTGGCCAATGATTCCTTTGGAAGAAATGGCGGCCCAGACCAGTACTTTTTGAGGATGCAGGGACGATGGGACTGCAACATGGGGCTTATCGGTTCCCCATATGCGCCAGATCTGTTTATTGACGAAGCCGTCCAGGTAAAAATAAGCTTCGTCAGTAAACCAAATGCTGCCCACATGCATATCGCCGTCATCAATCCTGCGCACTATATCGTTAGCAAATGTCTCTCGTGCGGCAATGGTAGCGGCGCTGAGGGGTTGCCGCGTTTGAATTTTGTATGGATAGAGGTGTAAACTCTGGCGCATGAGACGATACGTGGACGTTGGCGTCATTTGGACCGCAGCTGCAACACGGCGAATGGAAACCCGAGGCCGCTGTTGGATCACCTGCTGCACTAGCTACGCGTTGCCCTCTGTGGTTGCCGTACACGGTCGCCCTACCTTTCCACCACGTTCATCCGTCACGTTCCCAGTCCGTTGAAATTTTTCAAACAGATCCTTTATTGTATCGCTTTTCGGTCCTTTGGTTACATTAAACCTCCGTTGAAAACTTCGTCTTGTTGCAACAACACTATGTTCTAGGCGGTGGAAATCCAACACCAGAAAAATCCTCTGTTCTAATGAATAAACCATGTTGTCTACAGCACACTTGCACGTTGTGAACAGCACACGCTTACAGCAGAAAGACGACGTACAGAATAGCGCACCCACAGACTGCGTTGTCTTCTATATCTTTCACATCACTTGCAGCGCCATCTGTTGTTGAAAATTGTAACTACTGTAATTTCGAAAGTTTGTCCGCCTGAAAATGTACTGTTGTCCCAAGCACATTGCAACAAACGGTGTATTTCTATCGCTGCTCGTTTAGTTTTTATTGCCGTTTCAAATACACCGGTCATTTTTGAAACACCCTGTACATCCTTCCTGCTTGTTTTCAAACTTAGTTCAATCTGTTCACGTGAGTGGCGCCGTCACAGCATGTCTTCAAGATGGCTGCTACACTTGACGTTCGTCAGAAGCAACGTGATGTCATAGAATTCCCGTGCTGTGAAAACGAGACAGTGGGAAACATCCACAAGAGGTTGAAAAAGGTGTATGGAGATGCTGCTGTCGATCGCAGTATAGTTAGTCGGTGGGCAAGCAGGTTACGTGATGAAAGCGGGCACGGCAATATTGAGGATTGTCCTCGCAGCGGCAGGCCTCGTACTGCACACACTCCAGACGATGTGCAGAGAGTTACCGAATTGGTGACTGCTGACAGACGCTTGGCAGTGAACGAATTGTCACGCTACGTTGGGATAGGGGAAGGAAGTGTTTGCAGAATAGTGAAAGTGTTGGCGTTGAAAAAGGTTTGTGCCAGGTGGGTTCCCAGGATGTTGACAGTGGCTCACAAAGAAAGAAGAAAAACTGTATGCAGCGAACTTTTGGAACAGTACGAGAATGGCGGAGATGAATTTCTTGGAAGAATTGTGACAGGTGATGGAACATGACTCCATCATTTTTCACCAGAGACGAAGAGGCATTCAGTGGCGTGGCATCACGCAAATTCACCCAAGAAAAAAAATTTAAAACCACACCTTCTGCTGGAAAAGTTATGGCTACGGTGTTTTTCGATTCCGAAGGACTCTTGCTTGTGGACATAATGCCAAGTGGAACCACCATAAATTCTGATGCATATGTGACGACACTGAAGAAACTTCAAGCTCTACTGAGTCGTGTTCGACCACATCGGCAAAAGCAGGATGTTTTGCTGTTGCACGACAATGCACGGCCACATGTCAGTCAAAAAACCATGAAAGCGATCACACAACTCGGATGGACAACACTGGAACATCCGCCTTACAGTCCTGACCTTGCTCCATGTGACTATCATCTCTTTGGAAAACTGAAAGACTCTCTTCGTGGAACAAGGTTTGAAGATGATGACTTCCTTGTGCACGCTGCCAAACAGTGGCTCCAACAGGTTGGTCGAAAATTTTAGCGTGCGGGTATACAGGCGCTGGTTTCAAGATGGCGTAAGGCAGTTGAGAGGGATGGAAATTATGTGGAGAAATTAAAATATTGTTCCTAAAGGATGTATCTACACACTTTAAAACTTTCAAACATGTAGAATAAAAGATGGATTTAAAAAAAATAGTGTGGATTTCTTTTGGAGTGACCCTTGTATAAATTAGAGGCTGTTGGATTTAAAATGTGAGCCTAGTTGCTATGAACATGGGAGGAGGGATGGAAGAGGGTGACATACACTATTTTTGAATACCGAGAGAGAAAGGGGCATGACAGACTGAGAAATGAAATACCGCCATAGGACTACCATTCATTCGTAACTTCAGCTACCGAGGTTCAAACTCGTAAGTTTTCCACGCCAGACGTTTCTACAGTGCTGCAATTTTATGGAAAATGGCGAAGAGGCAAAAAGCTTTTCTCTCCGAGTATCGGATGCACTTAGCACTCGCCAGAATATAAATTCCGTCGTCCGCCGTGGGATGAAGAGCGCTACTCGTCCTTCTGCTGCCCTCTTCCGTGAAACTCGCAGTAATCAGCGACTTATACCGGCGCCTGACAATCGTTGGCTTCGAGCTTCCGACATCGCCGGTCGCTGAAATATTCACGCCACAAAGTGCTTGCAATGAGATCAGCTGGGATCAGGGACGGGGCCGTCACGGCGTGCTTCTGCTCCTAACGTCTGACGCCCTGCTGCAGCCATGCGTTTCGGGCTGTCTTTCTGCTTTCCTTGCACTTTTAGAAATTTTCTAGCTGCGACCTGGATTACTGCTCACCGAAAAAAATACGGGCCACTCCTTATTCGTTCTTGTTTTATTGTCTTGCTCGCTCAGCCGTTGTGAGCGTTGTTAACATATGATCCCTCAAAACGATTAATACTGTTTTCGAGAAGTCTTTTTGCTGTCTGTCTCTGCCTATCTTTCCGTCCTAATACTACTCAGGATTAGCAAGTTTAAAGCAGAAATTTTAATCATATTTTAAAAACACCGTTTAATACACTTTATAAATGAAACATGATTTTATTGAAATGTTTTAATCAGTGTGCAAAACAAATAAAAAAATTTACGATATGTAGCCATACAGTTTTAATTATCGCCTCGGAGACATAAAATTACGTAATTATTTTTTGTTTGTTTGCAGGAATATGTCGGCAGTTGTAATACAAATTTATACCTCCGCGTCACAGTAGCCGGTAGCGTAACACGTCGATGGAGGGCCTAGAACTAAATGGCTCAGCCCCTCACTGCTTTATCAATATAATGTGAACCCTAATGGCTAAAATGGCTCTGAACACTATGGGACTTAACATCTGAAGTCATCACTCCCCTAGAACTTAGAACTACTTAAACCTAACATCACACACAACCATGCCCGAGGCAGGATTCGAACCTGCGACCGTGGCGGTCGCGCGCCACCAGACTGAAGCACCTAGAACAGCTCGGCCACTGCGGCCGGCGTGTGAACGCGACTACCGTAAAATACCTAGCTATAACCATTCGGAACCCCCTAAAACAGACTGATCAATTAAAAAAGTAGAAGTCAGACTCAGATGCATCGGAAGTAAAGCTCAACACGAAGGATGGTAAGAGCAACAGAGTACTTTAATATACATATATTAGAGTTGATGTATACGGTCGCACGTTCGAATCCGGCCTCGGGCATGGATGTGTGTGATGTCCTTAGGTTAGTTAGGTTTAAGTAGTTCTAAGTTCTAAGGGACTGATGACGTCACAAGTTAGGTCCCATAGTGCTCAGAGCCATTTGAACCATTTTTAGAGTTGGTATGCCGTTGCTTTCCTCTGGAGACTTTTAAGGAAATGTAACTTATCTACGGAAGAAGTGGCTTACAGATTACTTGTGAGACCGATTCTTGAGTATTGTTCACATGCCGCGGGACTGCTGTAACTAATATATCTGTAAAGGCCGCGCGTAGAATCACTGCTTTTTTTTGGGGGGGAAGGGGGGGGGAGTGTCTTGGTGCTCGGTTCCTATCGGACTAGCGGCCATTTGTACAGCCATTCGAACATCTCTGTTAGTGTAGCTACTTTGTACTATACTAAGTAAGGTTTGAGCTAGAAACATAGCGCCCAGGCAAATTGTGCGAATCGATTAATTCCTTTTGCAAAAGATTTTAATTGGGCCGAAATTAATGCTCAGCTAATAGCACCATTTAAATGTGCACCGTTCGCATTTTAAACGTGCAAAACCAGTCATCGTCATCGCTCGCTTCCAAAAACAGTCACCCTTAAATAACTCCGGACTGGAGCGAGATGGATGACTCAAACTCGGTTGACTGGAGCATCGGACTTAGTTCCGAGACAATGTTTAGGCAACTGAAGAAACCTTACTTTCTTTGGATTTTCCTTGAAAAAGAAACACGTTTTTCTGGGAGGATTTTGAAGCACACCACTTCTGTTATTTAAACTTGTAGGAATGGATTCAAAATTTGCATGAAGGTAGATAAATAGATAAAGTCAAAACGAATCATCCAATAATCTTGACAGTTGTTGGGATATGATGGTTTAAAGTCGAACTAAATGTAACGCGTAAAATTCGTTCTTATATGAACTGAATACTCGGAAACAGTTTAAGGTGAATAAGATAACTAAAAAATACATTCATTCGATAAAATTGAAAACCCACAATAAAAAATCTAGCTTCATTCGGTTTTTACGTAAAAAAACACGTTTTTATGAGATTTTTTTATGCGCGCCACTTTTATGTTTCAGACTTGTGCTAATCGGTTCAAATTTTGCAAGAAAGTAGAAAGATATGTGTATTTAATGCTTGTACTATCGTTTTGCGAAAGCTTAATCCGTTGCCGCAGTGTATACAATATGCTTCGAAAGGCAACTAAAAAAAACCGATATCACATCAGTCGGCGCCAGAGTCAACAAAAATCTACATCGGTTCCCAAGTTATGAGACTTGTTGTGAACCAGAACGAAAAATGCTCCTATCGTAGCCCAAAAAGGGCGAGTATGTCGTGGGCATAGTTGGGGATTCAAAAGAAGGGAGCAACCTTTTCGACTTATCTGCCAGCTTCAAAGGCATTTAAATGATAACAGCTTGACATATTCGCGGTTATTTAAGAGTTAACCAGAGTTCCAGAGCGCAGCGAGCTCTCTTCGGCTGACCCCCTGTGTAAGAAGAACAGACACAAATTTATGTCCTTCTAGAGAGTAGGATGCCTCTGTAAAATGAAGTACCCATTAGTAGGGATGCGTGCTTCCTAAACTTTAATAACACGTTGTGTCATACTGCACGACATGATAAATGCCCTATTGGGTGACATGATGCCATGTATCACATTATACGACGTGACAGCACGTACCATGTTCATGTATTTGATAGGATGCATTATACTGGATGACATGGGCACTATTAGTAACCGGATGGTCCCGGCGGAGGTTCGAGTCCTCCCTCGGGCATGGGTGTGTGTGTTTGTCCTTAGTATAATTTAGGTTAAGTAGTGTGTCAGCTTAGGGACTGATGACCTTAGCAGTTAAGTCTGTGACATTACAGCCTTTATCACTGCGATTTTTAACATGTAAAAGTTTTTTTTCTGTATTCGCGTCAGTATGTGCGAACTTTTAACATATACCAATGAATGTTGTAACCAGATATCTTTGCCGCGCTCCTGAAAAGCGCAGAATATCACGATAGCTATAAACTGTTATACGCTGCTATCGATCAGTAAAAAAACTATGCACCTATGTTTCAAAATAACAATTGCCAATTTTTACTTCTGCAGGGAGCCGCGCCGCTCTCTAGCTGTTCTTCTGTGAATGTGTTGCGAGTCGGACGCAAAAGTATTGTGCTCCATACTGATATAATCATTTTATTGTAAATTTAAGAGTTTAAGTGATTAAAATATATGTAGCCACAAACAAGCGAGAATGTGTATCATGAAAATTCGCTCCACCGCCACAATGGGTGGCCATGTTAATGTAAGTTTCCGTTTCATAATATAATACTTGAAGCCTTAAAAAAAAAAATCATACCAGAAGTCCCATAAGATTTCACTCACATTTGAACATTTTGAACTGTTACTAACAACCAAAGAACCGCGACTAAGTCAAGAGGTTTTGATTCAAATGTCTTCGAAGCTGTCGAAAAGCAAGTTCCCTTCTTTTGCATCCCTAACCCTGCTCAGGACATATTCGCCTTTTTTGTGCTGCGATAGGAGCATTTTTGATTCCAGTATAAGATACAGGCAAGATCCAACGAAGAGCAGTACATTTCGTCACGGGATCATATAGTAGACGCGGGAGCGTTGCAGAGATGCTCAGCAGAGTGGCAAGCTCTGCAAGAGAGGCGTTGTGTACGTATAGCAGAGAGCCTTACTGTTGAATTTCGAGAGCGTACATTCCAAGAAAAGTCGGGCGACGTTTTACTTCCGGTCACATGTGCATCGTGAAATGACCATGACGAGAAAATCAGAGCAAACTGAACTCATACGCATGTTTATTGACGTCACTCCTCCCACTCACCGTTGGCGGAAGGAACGCGGTAGGAGGAAGTACCGTCTGCCACACACGCTTGCAAAGTATGGCTGTGGGTGTAGAAGTGTGACTCGTAAGCTTTACTGCACAAGCAGCTGAATTCTCTCGCTATGGAGCTCAGCTCTTGTCGCGTGAGTGCTTTCAGGATCGCCATATGCGAACACCCTGCCCTTTCAGGCGAAGGGCAGTGCTATTGGATCTCCTCCCTTACACGATGCAGAGCCACCGGCATCCGAATGGCAGCCTTGAGTGGCGCACGACGAGCACACAGTGGACCACCCCTGCTTCTCCACCCACTCCCCCGCCCCCCCCCCCTCCCCCAGCCACCACTACCCACGACAGTAAGCGGATTCTCTGCCTGTTCAGTTCTGGCCACTATATCTGTAGCAGAGGTGCCACGGTCCGCGCCTGTGGGCTACAAGCTACCAAGCGGAGGCCTTGAAATACGAGGTCTGTTCAAAATATTCCCGAACATTCTTAATTTCGCGCCAATGATGTGTTGGAGCGAACTGTGGTTAGCATCCCTCCACGCGTCTTTGCTTAATTTGTAACTGCCGGATGTTTCATTTTTGTACGTATGCTAGTTATTGTTCAGCGCTGTATTGAGTAGAACGTTGTGTCGCACAGTTTGCGAATTTCGAGATGGCACAGTTATAAAAGCAACACATCTGTATTAAATTTTACGTGAAACTGAAGAAGACCTTTACAAAGACTCACCAAATGCTGCAGGAAGCCTATGCTGATGACTGCTTAAGCCGTAGTCGGCGGTGTTACGAAAGGTTCAAATGGCTCTAAGCACTATGGGACTTAACATCTGAGGTCATAAGTCCCCTAGAGTTAGAACTACTTAAACGTAACTAACCCAAGGACATCACACACATGCATGCCCGAGACAGGATTCGAACCTGCGACCGTAGCAGCAGCGCGGTTCCTCACTGAAGCGCCCAGAACCGCTTGGTCACAGCGGCCGGCGACGAATGGTTCACACGGTTTAAAAACGCCCGGACGAAATTAAGGATGACCCTCTCTCAGGATGACCTTCGACGTCTACCGATGATGCGCACGTCAGGCATGTCAACGAAAATGTGCTTGCCAATCGAAGACTGACTGTCAGAAAGATTGCAGAAGAATGTAATATTTTAGTTGTCATGAAATTCTGACACAGCATCTTGGAATGCATCGTTTTGCCGCTAAGTTCGTCCCACGGCTCATGAATCAAGATTTTGACCTTTGCCTCGCAGTCCGTGAACTGGATCGTGCAAATGAGAACGAGGTGTTCCTTAAAAGAGTCATAACTGATCATGTGATGTTGTTCTAAGGTTATGATGTAGAGACCAAGGTTCAATCTTCGCAATGGGTAGGAAATGTTCTCCAAGACCAGCAAAAGCTCGCCAGGTGAGGTCAAATGTCAAAGCCATTGTGATAGTTTTCTTTGAATTTGAAGGTTTACTTCATCGTGAATTCGTACTTAGGGACAAGCAGTTAAACGATGGTACTACGGGAACGTGTTGCGACGCCTGCGAGGAAATGTGAGAAGGAAACGGGCGGGAAATGTGACTAGACAATTCATCACTCTTACATCACGATAACGACCCCGCACATTCGTCACTGTTGATGCGTGACTATTGCACAAGAAACGAAATCAGTGTGCTGCTTCATTGTTCTCACTCTTCAGACTAGGCCCCTGCGGAATATTTTTTGTTCTCAAAGTTGAAAACCGCGTTAAAAGGACGAAGAAATGCAACTATAGACGAAATAAAAGAAAATCTGCGAAGGCGCTCCACGCTATCCAGCAAGAGCCGTACCAGGATAGCTTCTGGAAGTGGAAACGGTGTTGGGAGCGGTGTGTTAATTGTGGAGGAAAGTATTTCGAAGGAGACCATGCAGAATAAGTAAAAGGCACGGGTAGAAAAATTATGTAGACAAAGTCCCGGAATTTTTTGAACAGACCTCCTGTTCCTGCAACAGATTCGGAGTAGATCGCAGGAGGTTTTTCGTCTGGTTTCCTTCCGTTCCCACACCTCTACGCGCCAGCTTTTGTTGCTGTCACAGTAGCAGCGAAAGGTTCTCTTATCCTGGTATGCGAATATACTTGCAGTTTGTCCTCTGTGTGCACACTCTCCTATTCTGCTCCCGTATAGAAACGCTTTACAAATACCTCTTCCAGTCACAAAGTTACCTGAATATTTAAAATATTTAAATAGCGACATTTTTAGAGAGTAGACCTTGTAATCAGGCTGCAGTGGCCTTACAAAAAAACATTTAACACAAGTACACGTATACAGGGTCTAACAGCTATAAGTGCAGATATTTCCACTAGTGACTGAAGACGGTGGACTGAACAACTTTACATCAGTATTTACGTCATTTTCATCCTTTCACGTTTTCAGGTTGGTTATTATCTTCGAGTACATGTGGCAATCGAGCAAGCCATTAACGCTTATTTTCCTCTGGGCAGCAAGTCATACCCGTATGCTGAAGTGTGGACCCGTGACGCAAAACCGTTAGTCTATACTGACAGGCGTAGTCTAATTGTGGTGCAGTTACAACCATGCCGAAAACATCGGGTAGTAAATTATGTGGCGTTTTTGTGAGAAGAAATTGAAATTTATAGTGGCTTGGAAGAAGACCACAGAACATACTCATTGAACAAACAGACCTCCGAAATACAAATTTTCTCGACTGTTTTAGACATTTTCTCTAAGGTAAGCGCACACTTCTAATAGTATGTTATGTACAATGCAGTGAAAATCGCAGTAGGTAAAATAGAATATTGACCGGTATTGCGGACTAGTCGTTGTTTGATACGCAATTTGTAAGTAGGCTGTTTAGGTTTTTATGTTGGTAACGCCACGTAGCGCTCTGTATGAAAATCACTGGCTGTGCTGTGTGCAGTATGTGGCTGGTTGGCATTGTTGGAATATTCGCTATTGTAGTGTTAGGCAGTTGGATGTGAACAGCGCGTAGCGTTGCGCAGTTGGAGCTGAGCCGCCAGCAGTGGTGGATGTGGGCAGAGAGATGGTAGAATTTGTAGAATTTTGAGAGCGGACGATCTGGACGTGTGTCCATCAGAAAGAGCATATTTGTAATACTGGATATCATGAACTGATATATATATGATGACTTTTGAACATTATTAAGGTAAATACATTGTTCTCTATCAAAATCTTTCATTTGCTAAGTATGCCTGTCAACAGTTAGTGCCTTGTGAAGTTAGAATCTTTTATTTAGCTGGCAGTATTAGCGCTCGCTGTATTGCAGTAATTCGAGTAACGAAGATTTTTGTGAGGTAAGTGATTCATGAAAGATGTAGGTTATGGTTAGTCAGGGCCATTCTTTTGTAGGGATTATTGAAAGTGAGATTGCGTTGCGCCAAAAATATTGTGTGTCAGTGTAGTGTTGATCAGAATAAGTAAAGAGAGAAATGTCTGAGTACGTTCAGCTCTGCTCAGTTGTTTGAAAATCAAATAACGTAAGAGGTTTATAAGCACAGCAATTCATTAATTTTTCTAAGGGGATGTTTCAAATTGTGCATATTACGTTATCTGTGCCTATAAGTGAAAATCTTGAAAGTACGATATACGAATATCAAAAACCTCGTCGTACCTACTATTAAACCCAGTGTAAATAAATTGTACTCATTACGTTTTTGTTTGTTTTGAAGACGCTTGAAAATGCCTTAATGCCGAAATTGAAACCGTGAAATTAAATTGTAACAGTTGGAAGCAGAATGAACCCATTAAACAAGCCGTTTAATTAAGTAGTTTACGTAACGTTCACTTTCATGATACAGTTGTAGAAGTGCACTACAAATTTTTGTGACACAGTGGCGCCTGAGAAGCAGTGATGACGCGGCCAAAAACATTTCCAACCTTCAAACAGAGTACCACACCTCAAAGTTACCCTCTTTCTGTTTCTGACAGCCATCATGTTTAGATATCGGGTATGACTCGGATATAATGAAGAAAGTTTACTGCCAGAGATATTTCAGCGACGACTCGGTATCGAATTAACTGGCTGCCGTGGAAGCTACAGCTCTTCCGCAGAGTGAAGACGCGGTTACAAGGACCGCTGAGGAGCAGCGCAGGCACTTTAACTCCGCCGTTGCCTTTGTAAGTACTCATCTTTGTCGCGCGGCATTTCTTTAAGCAATTACGAGACGGCAGCTCCGTCAGCGCGCCGGCTGAGGACTTAATTCGTGGGCAGTGACTTTAATAGCTCGGTGTCGCAGTGCTAAGTCGGATTATTATGCGGAGGGCGGGCGAGGCGAGGCGCGCTGTGGTGGCCTTAAATTAGAAAAGAGTTGTGGCAGGGGGAGGGCGGGGGGGGGGGGAGGAGGGGCAGAGGGGACTCCTCAAGGGCGGAGCTCCGGCTGGCGCCAAATTCTCTCGCCGCCGCACGTCCCCAATGTGTCCTACGCCAAACAAAGAAATTGTCTGAACAGTCCGAAGACTGGGAAATCAGGTACAATGCCGTACATTTCGTGTCCCAAAGAGGCGTTTTACACTGAGGAAAGTCATGGGACAGCGATATGCATGTATACATGGCGGTCAACGTATAAGAAGGCAATGCATTGGCGGAGCTGTCATTTGTACTCAGGTGATTCACGTACAAAGGTCCCGACTGGATTATGACCGTACGACGGGAATTAACTCACTTTGTACACCGCATAGTTGTTCGAGCTAGACACATGGGACACACCATTTCGTAAATCGTTAGGCAAGTCAATATTCCGAAATCGACAGTGTCAAGAGTGTGCCAGGAATGCCTCATTTCACGCAGTACCTCTCACCACGGACGGCCTTCACTTAACGACCGAGAGCAGGGGCGTTTGCGTAAAGTTGTCAGTACTAACAGACAAGCAACATTGCCTCGAATGACAGCAGAAATCAACGTGGGACGTACGGCGAACGTATCTGTTAGGACAGTGCGGCGAAATGTGGCTTTAATAGGCTATGGCAGCAGACGACCGATGCGAGTGCTTTTGCTTGCAACACGACATCGCCTCTGCTAGGCTCTTGACCGTACTGGTTGGACCCTAGACGACTGGAAAATCGTGGCCTGGTAAAATTAGCCCCATTAGCAGGATCCGAGAGTGGCGCAGAACCCCCGAAACCATGGACCCAACCTGGTCAAATGAGCCCTGGTAGCGGGATCTGAGAGTGGCGCAGAACCCGCGAAGCCATGGACCCAACCTGGTCAAATGAGCCGTGGTAGCAGGATCTGAGAGCGGCGCAGAAGCCCCAAAGCCATGGACCCAACCTGGTCAAATGAGCCCTGGTAGCGGGATCTGAGAGTGGCGCAGAACCCGCGAAGCCATGGACCCAACCTGGTCAAATGAGCCGTGGTAGCAGGATCTGAGAGTGGCGCAGAACCCCCGAAACCATGGACCCAACCTGGTCAAATGAGCCCTGGTAGCGGGATCTGAGAGTGGCGCAGAACCCGCGAAGCCATGGACCCAACCTGGTCAAATGAGCCGTGGTAGCAGGATCTGAGAGCGGCGCAGAAGCCCCAAAGCCATGGACCCAACCTGGTCAAATGAGCCCTGGTAGCGGGATCTGAGAGTGGCGCAGAACCCGCGAAGCCATGGACCCAACCTGGTCAAATGAGCCGTGGTAGCAGGATCTGAGAGTGGCGCAGAACCCATGAAGCCGTGGACCCAAGTTGTCAACAAGGCACTGTTCAAGCTGGCGCTGGCTCCAAAATGGTGGGAGCTTTGTTTACATGGAATGGACTGGTCGCTCTGGATGTTCACATACTTGGAGATCATTTGCAGCCTTTCATAGACGTTATATTTCGAAACACAAATGGAATTTTAATGGATGGCAGTGCGCCATGTCACCGGGCCATAACTGTTCGCGATTGGTTTGGAGAACGTTCTGGACAATTTGAGGCGATGGTTTGGCCACCCAGATCACGCGACATGAACCCCATCGATCATTTATGGGACGCAATCGAGAGGTCAGTTCGTGCGCAGAATCCTATATCGACAAGAAATTCGCAGTTATGGAGGACTATAGAGGCAGCAGGGATCAATATTTCTGCAGGGGATTTCCAACGAGTTGTGGAGTCCATTCCACGTCGAGTTGCTGCACTACACCAGGAAAAAGGACGTCCGACTATTATGAGCTATTCTAGATATTTTGTCAGTTCACTGAGCACTGTACATCGCAGTTAATGGCGAAACCTGACACGAGTTAAGGTATGTGCTAGTAGAAGCAAAAACTTTCCAATGAGAGTCTGCAAATGTACCGTTTGCCAGGTAATTGCGAATGTGTGATCACGAGATGCCGCTGACACCGGTTTGAATGTGGTAACTAGTACGAAGATTCGAATGGACAAAAATAACAGTGGAAATGGGCCATGCCTTCGTCAACGGAACCAGTCCCGAATTCGACTTTAGTGTTTAAAAAAGTCCGCATAACATTTAATCTGGCTCGAGTCTATCGGTCAGGAGAGCTCAAATGGTTCAAATGCCTCTGAGCACTATGGGACTTAACATCTGAGGTCATCAGTCCCCTAGAACTTAGAACTACTTATACCCAACTAACCTAAGGACATTACTCACATCCATGCCCGAGGCAGGATTCGAACCTGCTACCGTAGTGGTCGCGCGGTTCCAGACTGAAGCGCCTAGAACCGCTCGTCCACAGCGGCCGGCGGAGAGCTCAATGACTTGGAATGTGTCTAGTCGTTAGATGTCACCTAAATGACAAATCCGTGAGGAATCCTTCTAAAGCTGCTCAAGTCGACTATTCGTGATGTGATTATGAAGTGGAAGCGCGAAGGAACTACCACAGCTTATCCCAGGCGAGCCAGGTTCCATGTACTGGTGGACAGGGACCGTTAAGCATTGCGGAGGTTGGCTGTAAAAGATCGCGTTAAGTCAACGGAAGGAATCACTCGCGAGTTCCAAATTGCTGCCAGGAGGCCAGCTAGCACACTGACTGTGCGTGGGAAGCTAAAAAGAATGGGGTATAATGGTGGAGTAGTTCATCATAAGGCACACATTTCTGTTGTCAGTGTTGATCGACGCTTGAGGTGGTGTAAAGAGAAGACGCCACTGGACACTGGATGAATGGGAGACAGTGATTTGGTGTGATGAATCACCCTATACCCTGAGGCAGACCGATTGAAGGGTTGAGGTTTCGCTAATGGCTGGAGAACTTTACCTACTATCATCTATAGCGCCAAGAGTCATAACAGGAGGTGCTACAGTACAGGAGTGGTTTTGTGGTTAAGGTGCCGTCCCCTTATTGCGCTTAATAAAACACTAAATGCGGAATGGTGTGACCACATTTTATAGCTTTTGTAATGCGTACAGTAGAGGAACAGCTCGAACGATGGTTGTATTAGCATGTCAGTGCACCCTGTCGTGAAGCAACAACAGTAAGGAATGGTTTAGGAACATTAACATTCTAGAAATAGACTGACCTGCCCGGAATCCCGACCTGATCCCAATGGAACACTTTTGGGATGAGTTCGAACGCCTGCTTCACTGCAGATCTCAGCATCTAACAACATTACCTTCTCTGGTTTTGGCTCTTGTGAAAGAATTGGTTGCCATTCCTCCACAGTCATTTATACACCTTACTGAAACTGTCCCCCACAGAATTTAAGCCGTCATAAATGCGAAGGGTGAACACACGTGATATTAATGTGCGCTAATAGGTATCCGCCAACGGCCTTGTCGCAGTAGTAACACCGGTTCCCATCAGATCACCGAAGTTAAGCACTGTCGGGCTGGGCTAGAATGGTTCAAATGGCTCTGAGGACTATGGGACTTAACATCTGAGGTCATCAGTCCCCTAGAACTTAGAATTACTTAAACCTAACTAACCTAAGAACATCACACACATCCATGCCCGAGGCAGGATTCGAGCCTGCGACCGTAGCAGTCGCGCGGTTCCGGACTGAAGCGCCTAGAACCGCTCGGCCACCGCGGCCGGCTGGACTGGGTTAGAACTTGGATGGGTGACCACAGGCGGCGTGTTGACAAGCGTCGTGCACTCAGCCCTCGTGAGGCAAACTGAGGAGCTACTTGATTGAGAAGTAGCGGCTCCGGTGTCAGAAACTGACATATGGCCGGGAGCACGGTGTGCTGCCCACATGCCCCCCCCACAAGCGCATCCAGTGACGCGTGTGGACTGAGGATGACACGGCGGCCGGTCGGTACCTTTGGGCCTTCATGGCCTGTTCGGGAGGAGTTCATTTCAGTTCAGGTACCCACACATTATTGCTCATATGTCTACCAGAATCTTTCTCCTCCCTATGCCATTTCTAGATGGTCTGCGTAAAGAAACATCCCCATATAAGCAGGAATTTATCTAATTTTATGGTGATGGTCATTATACGGCTCGGTGTGTGTGGCCTTGATCAGTCTAGGAACTCCGTTCTGAGATAAGCATGTTCTCTGTTTTCTCAAAATGACGTGGTTCTCACACATTAGAGCAATACTGCAAGATCGTCTCACCAATAATAACTGTCTCAGAAACACCTTATTTTCGCAAACGAATATCAACCGTTTAGTGGTCAAACAATGATGCTTACGATTGCTCCATTTGATATTTCCGTGTACTGGTAATTCCACGTGCGTGTCGACTGTAATTGCAGTTCATAATAATACTGACACCACAACCAGATTGCACTGATTCGTATCATACTCCTGCTCATTGTTAATTCCAGGCAGCTATAGACACCAGTGCCAAATAATGTGGACCCACGTACAAATGCAAATGCCGGAATTCGCACAGCTGTCGAGTTTCCAGCGCCACAAAACTCTCTGCCTCTGCGTAATTTGCTAATGGCCAGAAGCGCAGTTAAATTGCTAACACCGCTTTAACTGCTGCTGCCGAATGCTCTGATGCCTGGACCTGGGCAGAAGTTTGGTTTCGTCCTAGTTTTGCCAGCAGCCTGCTTTGTCAGTACAATGGAAATCCACAATTTTGAAGATACAACAACGAAATTTTATACCGTGATTTACATGACATTAACACGTTTACTGTTATATTTCTTGGATTATATATACATATTTATTTTCTTTTATAGAATTTAAAAATTTTATTTTCAAAATGTAATATATGCATGGAGAGCTGCATCAAACCAGTCTCTGGACTGAAGACCTCAACAACAACAACAACAACAACAACAACATGTAATATATGTACCTTTCTCTCAGAAACTACTCTACAAAACTTTCTCTGTTTAATTTCTTTGCACAAAGTAAGCTCCTCTCATGATATTTTGTGAATACATCGAAAAGGAGAATTTTAATAATTTTTAATTATAATTTTGTAAGTATAATATAAAATTCATTCAAAATTCCGAGCACTTTGCCCCATATCTCAGCTTACAATCAGAGTTTCAAACTTTACTCTTTAGACAACATTTGTTGGGTTTATAAATGTACAAAATTTCATAATACTAGCCTTCATATATTCCGAGAAAAAGATCCATAAACTTTGAAAAACGTAATTTTCAAGAAATGCAATTTAAAGTTCAACCTAAAGTTTTTTCTTATGCCACTTCATTCGAGGGCCCCACATTTGTGCTCAGAGTCCACTTTTCTGTCAACTCTTCTCTTCTAGTTCTTGGTTCCGCCTTCTTTCCTTTACCAGGTCTTCAACTGATTTTTCAGCTGCAGAGAGGCCCTGTAAATCTTTCTTCCTCACGATGTGTTGAGTGAAATTCCCTATCTTAAAGTCCATTCTCTCTAATGCTTTAATCCTTCCTACGTTCCTATCATTAAATACAAAAACTGCATCACAAGTTGCAGTTCTAACAATTGTAACAGATGAAAAATGTGGCTTTAGGGCCTCGTTTCCATATGAGTGAATTCAGAGACTTACATCGGTTCTGGGTTTTGCCACGAACACAGTTTTCTTAGAAGTCCGAGATCGGCTGAAGACCTGTAAGTGGATTTGACAACATCCAGGAATCCCCTCCTGGTGAACGTAGGGGCTGCTATTCCTCTGTGCCTGTACATATATTTACACGAGCTAATGTGGCACAGATGTTCATCTGTCGACGTTCTTGATGAGGCGCCGATTGATTCTAAACCGGAGATCAGTTGTCAGTGATCACGGAAAAAAAAAAAAAAAAGAAGTTCAAATGGCTCTGAGCACTGTGGGACTTAACATCTGTGGTCATCAGTCCCCTAGAACTGAGAACTACTTAAACCTAACTAACCTAAGGACATCACACACATCCATGCCCGAGGCAGGATTCGAACCTGCGACCGTAGCGGTCACGCCGTTCCAAGCTGAAGCGCCTAGAACCACACGGCCACACCGGCCGGCTGATCACAACACATCAGAGCAGAAAGAAGATGAAAATGACGAAGACGCAGTCAGCGATAGTTATTATCTGGGAAAAACTGAAATGACTAATTGGAGAAAAGAGTTGGCAGTAACGAGAAAGTAGGTGATGTATCATGAAACTGTTTGCATAATGTGTTGTGATACTGTCTATACATAAAACGTGTTTTGTTGATTGTCATTTGAGCACAATAGCTTTGGAGACAAAAAATTAGTTTTAGTATTGTATGAATATATGTAACTTGTATGTGACTAGTAATTAATAAATAAAATTCCATTTCATTGTTGTCACTGTTTATTATTAACATACAGTAACATTAACCCATAGTTGACTTTCGATTAAACCAATAATTTTAATGTTAAAATATTCAAAATACATGAAAAAGTTCATTACCATCTTAAGCTTATAAAGCCTATATTTAAAACTTAAAAAAAATCCTGTCAGAACATTTTATGTTGGCAGTTTTTGGCTACTCTTTCCGGAAGCCGGATCCACCCTCTTCTGGAATATTAAAATTTTTAAGTGCACAATTAGAGCTTGGTCTATGTCCAATAAGTCATCCACCCACCACTTGAGTCGGTCGTTTAGTACATTTAAACAAACAAGGACGCAATTTGGATATACTACACAAATGTAAATCGGGATATGTGAATGCAGACCTTCCCAGCGTCTACTACTGATCTAAAGCTCTGTGGATTCCAGCCGGCTACAAACTAGAGAGCTTTTCATCAGAAAATCAGGACGACTAGAAGGATTCGGTGTTCCACGTCACTCATTGAGTTTTGCAAGGTATTTCCCATGTTTCAATTGCATCACAGATATTTAGCGTCTATTGCATTCTTCGAAAGTATTGCTATACTCTGCTGTATTTGAAAAAAAGTGTGATGAACTACATTATAATGTAACACGTAACATACTTCCTATATCAACATACCTGTAAAGGTAATAGACTGACAGATAATATATTTCAGGTTAGATAAACGCGATGTAATGTCCCAGTCAAAAATATTGCTGTCTGGAATATGGCTGAAGTAACTTGCGTTACATCTACCACCGGGCGAGGTGGCGCAATGATCTAGGTTTTCCGTGGTTTCCCTCAAGCGCTGAAGCAAATACTGGAATGGCTCCTTTGAAAGGACAACGACAATTTCTTTCTCCATTTTTCGCCAAATCGACTATCGCCTTGTCTCTAAGGATCTGTTTGTAGACAGGACCATAAACTTCAATCTTTCTTATTTCCTGAACGTGTGCCGAACTGCACCTAGTATTTCTATCCCGATTGTTCCACTAAGATATTAAAACAGTGAAATACATTTTGCTGAGATTGACGAAAGTTATTTTAATTTGTTCTTTGTATATTTATTCTTCCTGTTTCTTTTTGCCTTGAATGACTAACTTATTTCTGTAGTAGAGTCTTTAACTGTACTGCCGGAGTGTTTCACAGTTTTTTTTGGAGCTTTACGTGAAATTAAAAGACGGCAATTTGTTCCCACAGTATTTCAGTTTGCATATGCAAATTGTTACTGTCTATCACACGAGCAGTTTAACCTTATTTGTAAACAGCTTTTTTGTTGCACCGTTTCTTAGCTGTTGTTTTACATTTTTATGAGGAAGCATGCGAAACTCTTATATAGCTCACAGATATTGTTTTTTTATTTACCAAGCGTTGTTGATTATTTTCTGTACATGCTTCCTAAATATAGCACAGACACATTATACAGTCTCTATTTAAGGAGTGGAGATTCGCGTTGATGGCAATACAGACTGATGAGCCAAAATACCTTGTTTGTCCGAGACGGAATTCATCACTGATTCTGCGTATCAGGCATCCAACAGTTTTTTAGTTGGTCTGTGGAGGTATGTGGCATTAGATGTCAACGCGCAGGTCATGTAATTCGTGAAAATAGCGGGCCGTTGATTTGCGTACGCGGTGATGGCGCCCGATAAGACCCAGATGGGTTCCGAAGGATGTATATCAGGCGTATTTGGTCGCTGAGAGACAACAACGTAAGTTCACTATAATGATCCTCAAACCACTGCAGCACAGTTATGATTCCCAAGACACAGACAGTTATACTGCTGAAAGATGGAATCACCGTCGGAGAAGACATCAAGCATGAATGGATGCAGGTGATTCACAGCCATCAGCGTATTTTCGATTATTACCGCAGGTCCCAAGCAAACGCAGGAAAATACCTCCAATAGCATAATACTCACATCAGCTTGCGTCCGTGACGGGGTGCACGTTTCAAGCCGCCGTTCACCTCGATGTCAGACTTTGTGGAGACGACCAGCGACCTAGTGTAGCAAAAATGTGATTCACTTGAAGAGTCGGCACGCTTCCATTGATCGATGGTCGAATTCCGATCGTCTCGTGCCCACTGCAGTTGTAACTGACGATGTCGTTGGGTCAACAAGTAAACACGTAAGGATGGTCTTCCATGTTCAACAATGTACAACGAACCGAATGCTCAGAAACACTTGTGCTCTTTCAGTATTGATGCCAGAGATCACCGTCCATCCTACTTTACAGAGCAGACAAGCCACCGAAGAGTCGTGGACGTCCAACCATTTAGAGGCTAGCAGTAATTTCCTACCTCTTTCCGTAGGTGCCTACGACAGTAGCACGTGAACATTCGACCAGCTTCGCCATATTCGAGATATTCCTTCACAGGATCCGCGTAATGATAATCCGCCCTTCGTCAAAGTCGGTGTCTCAGTGGATTTCCCCATATTCGCTAGGGTGATCCTCCGTCCGTGTCTGCTCCACTCGCGTAATTTAGTTACCGCGTCACTTGCCCGAAACGCCACCAGGCGGCATCCTAGGTTGCGGTGGGCAGTGGTCATAATGTTTTGGCTGATCAGTGTATATGTAATGACAAAGTTGACGAACTTTTTATCCAACTTTCGCGACACCATCTAATCGTTCTTCTCGCCGTAATATGTGCCTTGCTTACTCCGCATCAAAATTCTTTGATCATCTATTCTCGTCTAACAAAACGTTTCCAGATTCTCTAGAATCGTATCCTACACCTCTGAATACCTGCAGATACGACGGTAATTGAACAATTAAAAAGTCAAATAGATGTACAGCAATAACAGTTGATAAAAAAGTGGCTCAGATGGCTCTAAGCACTATGGGACTTAACATCTGAGGTCATCAGTCCCCTAGACTTAGAACTACTTAAACCTAACTAACCCGCGTCCGGCCATGCTGATTTAGGTTTTCCGTGATTGCTCTAAATCGCTCCAGGCAAATGCCTGGTTGGTTCCTTTGAAAGGCCGCGGCCGACTTCCTTCCCTAATCCGATGAGACCGATGACCTCTCTGTCTGGTCTCCTCCCCCAAACAACCCAACCCCCTAAGCAACCCAAGGACATCACAAACATCCTTGCCCGAGGCAGGATTCGAACCTGCGATCGTAGCAGCAGCGCGGTTTGGGACTGAAGCGCCTAGGGCCGACGGCCGGCTAGTTGATAAAATCAAGACAGTTTTTTGTCTGTTTTTCCATGAACTGCCTACCAACTTCTGCACATATATCGCGTGTTCTTACAAGCCTCCTTAACCCCGTCAGCGAATAATTCTTTATCTTGATCTCGAAGCCAGTTTTGTACCATTTTCTTTACCTCTTCGTTGCCATAGAAGCTGATGCTACGCAAAGCTTCTTTAATGAGACCAAACAATTTTGTTCAAAAAACCTTCTCTTTCACCTTGGTAGCGCAGGAGAAACGTCAAGGCGGCGCCCATTCGCTGTGTTTTGTGAAAATCGGACATCTTGGGAACTCATCTCGCTGAGGGTTCGCGGTGCTGAAGTCTCTCACTCATGATGGTATAGAGAGCTGAACTTGAAATTTCCGGAATAAACAAAATTTTGAATCGACGATTTTCTCGAATTGCCTGATCCACTCACTGAACAAGATCATCGGTTGGCAGTCGTTCCTTCCCTGATCACCTGCTTCAGGAACGGTCAGTACATCCAGCTTCAAAGTTCCTGCGCCATAGACGCATTTTGCTTTCACTCGTGAAAGTTTCAACGTACACATTACTCTTCCGTCGATGAATTTTGCCTGCGTTGCATCCCTCAGTGGATGTAATGCAGCGAAAATTACTTATAACTGAAGCATGGGATACCACCCATCTGCTTTTAGCCATGACGTCATCAACATATTGACCTAAAAAAATGGTATCGGACTCTTCAGTTGACTTTACCACCCTCATCTATACCATTTCGGGAGCCAAACAATGTTACAAAAGATTTTTGTAGTGTAGTTTCAAGTGTTGTTGATGATAGGTGTGGATGGTTTTTGTTGTATTATGTCTTTTAGTGGTGTTTTATAAGTTAAAATACGTGTTCGGTAATATTTCCTTGTATTGTTTTGTATGTCGGAGGGTTGATTGAACTCACCTGTTTCATTTGAGGTGTATTATAGATCAATTGACGTGTACGATACCATTTTCTTTTATTATTCAGGGGTTGATGGGAATAGCATGCTTCATTTGAGGTGATGTAAACTGAAATGTTTGATACCAAATTCTCTTGTATGTTTGGGTGTTTCTCGGTATCACCTGCTTCATTTGAGCTGGGTAGTATCCCGTGCTTCAACTGGCCTCATTTTTAATACAGCTGAAAATTTATTTAACTATAAAACTACAGTGTAACTTACATGAATAGCATTACAACAGGTTCCTAACTGACTTTAGTTCATGGCTGCTGTAGACTTCAGGCCTTCTTACTTTACTCTTGCTATCAGTAGCAAGATGTCTGCCTTTCATGAACCAAGAGCGTACATAGTCCATGAGCTGGAACAACATCAGTGGAGCACCAACCAACTTTATGAACATCAGATTGCTGACTGTGGAAAGATGAAATGAAGCTCTTGTTGGCGAGACGATCAGATTCATTTGGGAAAACCCACGTTCACATTGACTCGTTGATATAGGAACACATTTCCGTGGATTCTGAAGAGGAAGGGGGGATGCTGGAATTTTCTTCTCCATCAGATGCTCCCGAAATCCTCTACATATTTGTCTCTCTGGAAGAGCAAAATGACAATTTGCAACGAAAGATAGGACACACTGTAAAACTTCGCACAACTGACAAGAACGGAAAAGCAAACGCAAACGAATAAAGAACATTAAAACAAAAAGAAAATGTGTGTGAAATGTTATGGGACTTAACTGCAAAGGTCACCAGTCCCTAAGCTTACACACTACTTAACCGAAATTATCCTAAGGACAAACACACGCACCCATGCCTGAGGGAGGACTCGAACCTCCGCCGGGACCAGCCGCACAGTCCATGACTGCAGCGTCTAAGACCACTCGGCTAATCCCGCGCGGCAATAAAACAAAGATGGCAATGTGTCGCGAAGGATCATGGTAGCGGGACCGTAAAGACATCTATCGGTAGCTCGAAGTTTTTGCGTACGCATATCCGTTTAGCAGTACATTCGCCCACTATTAGAGGTCCAGAGCACTACATGCATGTCGAACTGGCTGCCAGCGATTCCATTGTCGAGAACGGTTGCCGCAAGTTCGAAATGCTTGAAACAGTCAATGACATCGCTTTTCGCACCAAAAACTGCAATGGTATCGTTCGTATGGCAATTACAAACACGAAAAAATGAAATAAATCTTTCGCACTCTTCCAAGTTCTCAACATCGTAAAGAAAATTACTTTGTCGACGAAAACGTTTAGGCGTACGCATCCCCCAGCGTTCCCCCAGAAAAAGAGCAGTGGACTCATAGGCATGTTTACGAGTTCACCGCGCACTTTGAACTGACAAGCGCGACGTGAAACGATTGACGGGCATACTAGAGACAGTGCGCAACACATCTACGCAATGCTTCGTCGGATTTTCTCTGTGGTTTTAATTCTGCGGCCGATCGGACCTAGAGTAAAAAAAGGTAGCTCTCGTATTTTGCTTGTCCTGCATTAGTAGTTTCGCCAGCGCTGTTGGTATCGCGTTGCAACCGCAGTTGCATCCAGGCCCCGGCGTTTACGGCACACCTCGGCCGCTTTAGAAGCTTAAACAAGCGACTCGATGCCCTACAGTCACATCCATCAGCGCGGTACGGCCGCGGCGAAAGCCAACAAGGCGCTGGGAGTCAGGAACCCGGCGCCCGGCACAACCGAGTGTCACCTTGGCACTGCGCACGCGCACTGCGTCCTTCTGGTGGCAGCAACGCGTGATAAGCAGCACTTCCGGAAGTGGCGCCAGGCCTTTGTCTGCCGTCCCGCCCGGCGGCTATTTCTGCTGCTTGGCTGAGCTGACGGGCCGAGGCGCAGAAGTCTCTCACGCTGGTATCTCCTACCTGACCTTAGGCACGCTTTTACGTCTCTCCTCCACACCGTCCAGTCAGTGTGTAACGTCCCTACCCTGGCTGGACATTTCATATTGAGGCTATTCTACGTATTTATGCGAGGGATGTTCAGAAAGTAAGTGTTCTTGAACATAACGGGCTTTTTTTTAATTTTTTTTATTTGAGGGTTAGCAGCACTGAGTGTTAGAGAGGGGAACACGGTAGTACGTAAACTCACCTTACAGTGTCCAGTTTGCGTGAAAGATGTCGATAAGAAACCTCGCCAAGTGCGAACCACGTGCTGTTATTCGTTTTCAAATGGTTCAAATCGCTCTAAGCACTATGGGACTTAACATCTGAGGTCATCAGTCCCCTAGATTTAGAAGTACTTACACCGAACAACCTAAGGACATCACACACATCCATGCCCGGCAGGATTCGAACTTGCGACCGTAGCAGCCGAGCGGTTCCGGACTGAATCGGCTAGAACCGCTCCGCCACAGCGGCCAGCTGTTATCCGCTTTCTACTCTCGGAAGCAATAACACTCACCAAACTTTTTTGGCCAATCAAAACGCGTTTACAGCGAAAACGTTATGAACAGAACGAGTATGTTGAAGTGGTGTAGGAAGTTTAGTGGAGGCAGGGGAGTGGAATAACTTCTATTTCGACTGATGGGTTGGTGCAAAAAAATCGCCGGCCGGAGTGGCCGAGCGGTTCTAGGCGCTACAGCCTGGAACCGCGCGAGCGATACGGTCGCAGGTTCGAATCCTGCCTCGGGCACGGATGTGTGTGATGTCCTTAGGTTAGTCAGGTTTAAGTAGTTCTAAGTTCTAGGGGACTGATGACCTCAGAAGTTAAGTCCCATAGTGCTCAGAGCCATTTGAACATTTTGCAAAAAATCGAGGAGGAAATTGTTCGTACAGACGCCGATTAACAGTGGATGAAATTTCTGCGATGTTTCCACAACTCTACAGAATTTTCTTATACGAGACACTCACAGAGGCGGTGGGATATCGGAAACAATGCGCAAGATGGTTCCTAAAACAGCTGACAGCAACACAAGAAAAATTGGGTCTGTAGCGCCCACGAGTTTCCTGAGCGAGATGAATTGGAAAGTAAGGATATTCTGCGCTCTATTGTGAGTGGGCGGTTGATTACACCCCTGAGAGACAAAGACAGTCGTCAAAGTGGCGTCACACCAATTATCTGCCTGGAAAAATATTCAAAACCACAATTACGGGCAAAAAAAAAAAAACCCGAAAAGGCATCATTTTGATCGAATATCTGCTTGAGGGGAGACCATCAATGCACAATAATATTGTGAGACCCCAAAATCTCAACAGGAGCATTCAAAAAATAAGGAGGAGAATGCTGGAGAAAAGTGTGTCCTTTTTTGCACAACAACGCCCGCACTCTCATAGCCCTAGCCACCAAGGCGCTCTTGAACTCATTTCGTTGGTATTTTTTGACGCACCTCCCATATTGCCCTGATTGATTGCTTGGTTGGTTGGTTGGTTGATTTGGGGGAGAGGACCAAACTACGAGGTCATCGGTAGCGTCAGATTAGGGAAGGATGGGAAAGGAAGTCGGCCGTGCCCTTTCAAAGGAGCCATCCCAGTGTTTGCCTGAAGGGATTTGGGGAAATAACGGAAAACCTAAATCAGGATGGCCGGACGCGGATTTAAACCGTCGTCTTCCCGAATGCGAGTCCAGTGTGCTAAGCACTGCGCCACCTCGCTCGGTTATTTCCCTGACTTTACGCCTTCAGATTATCATCTGTCCACCTCCCTCAAGGCACACACGAGCGAAATTAAATTTTCAATCGACGAGCAGGTGCAGAAAGAGGTTCTGAACTGGTGGAGGAGCTGGCGAGAAAGTTCTTCAAAAATGGTTCAAATGGCTCTAACCACTATGGGACTTAAGATCTGAGGTCATCAGTCTCCTAGACTTTGAACTACTTAAGCCTAAGGACATCAGTCCGGAACGGCGCGACTGCTACCGTCGCAGGTTCGAATCCTGCCTCGGGCATGGCTGTGTGTCGATTAGATTAGATTACATTAATACTAGTTCCATGGATCATGAATACGGTATTTCGTGATGATGTGGAACGAGTCAAATTTTCCAATACATGACATAATTAAGTTAATTTAACAACATATTTAAGTTAATATAACAACTTTTTTATTTTTTTGTGTTTTTATTTTTTTTTATTTTATTTTTTTTATTTTTTTCTTTTTTTTCTTAATTTATATCTAAAAATTCCTCTATGGGTAGAAGGAGTTATCATTCAGAAATTCTTTTAATTTCTTCTTAAATACTTGTTGGTTATCTGTCAGACTTTTGATACTATTTGGTAAGTGACCAAAGACTTTAGTGGCAGTATAATTCACCCCTTTCTGTGCCAAAGTTAGATTTAATCTTGAATAGTGAAGATCATCCCTTCTCCTAGTATTGTAGTTATGCACTCCGCTATTACTTTTGAATTGGGTTTGGTTGTTAATAACAAATTTCAAAAGAGAGTATACAGGGTGTTTCAAAAATGACCGGTATATTTGAAACGGCAATAAAAACTAAACGAGCAGCGATAGAAATACACCGTTTGTTGCAATATGCTTGGGACAACAGTACATTTTCAGGCGGATAAACTTTCGAAATTACAGTAGTTACAATTTTCAACAACAGATGGCGCTGCAAGTGATGTGAAAGATATAGAAGATATCGCAGTCTGTGTGTGCGCCATTCTGTGCGTCGTCTTTCTGCTGTAAGCGTGTCCTGTTCACAACGTGCAAGTGTGCTGTAGACAACATGGTTTATTCCTTAGAACAGAAGATTTTTCTGGTGTTGGAATTCCACCGCCTAGAACACAGTGTTGTTGCAACAAGACGAAGTTTTCAACGGAGGTTTAATGTAACCAAAGGACCGAAAAGCGATACAATAAAGGATCTGTTTGAAAAATTTCAACGGACTGGGAACGTGACGGATGAACGTGCTGGAAAGGTAGGGCGACCGCGTACGGCAACCACAGAGGGCAACGCGCAGCTAGTGCAGCAGGTGATCCAACAGCGGCCTCGGGTTTCCGTTCGCCGTGTTGCAGCTGCGGTCCAAATGACGCCAACGTCCACGTATCGTCTCATGCGCCAGAGTTTACACCTCTATCCATACAAAATTCAAACGCGGCAACCCCTCAGCGCCGCTACCATTGCTGCACGAGAGACATTCGCTAACGATATAGTGCACAGGATTGATGACGGCAATATGCATGTGGGCAGCATTTGGTTTACTGACGAAGCTTATTTTTACCTGGACGGCTTCGTCAATAAACAGAACTGGCGCATATGGGGAACCGAAAAGCCCCATGTTGCAGTCCCATCGTCCCTGCATCCTCAAAAAGTACTGGTCTGGGCCGCCATTTCTTCCAAAGGAATCATTGGCCAATTTTTCAGATCCGAAACGATTACTGCTTCACGCTATCTGGACATTCTTCGTGAATTTGTGGCGGTACAAACTGCCTTAGACGACACTGCGAACTCATCGTGGTTTATGCAAGATGGTGCCCGGCCACATCGCACGGCCGACGTCTTTAATTTCCTGAATGAATATTTCGATGATCGTGTGATTGCTTTGGGCTATCTGAAACATACAGGAGGCGGCGTGGATTGGCCTCCCTATTCGCCAGACATGAACCCCTGTGACTTCTTTCTGTGGGGACACTTGAAAGACCAGGTGTACCGCCAGAATCCAGAAACAATTGAACAGCTGAAGCAGTACATCTCATGTGCATGTGAAGCCATTCCGCCAGACACGTTGTCAAAGGTTTCGGGTAATTTCATTCAGAGACTACGCCATATTATTGCTACGCATGGCGGATATTTGGAAAATATCGTACTATAGAGTTTCCCAGACCGCAGCGCCATCTGTTGTTGAAAATTGTAACTACTGTAATTTCGAAAGTTTGTCTGCCTGAAAATGTACTGTTGTCCCAAGCATATTGCAACAATCGGTGTATTTCTATCGCTGCTCGTTTAGTTTTTATTGCCGTTTCAAATATACCGGTCATTTTTGAAACACCCTGTATATACTGAGAAGCTAATGTGAATATCCCTAGATCCTTGAATAAATGTCTGCAGGATGATCTTGGGTGGACTCCAGCTATTATTCTGATTACACGCTTTTGTGCAATAAATACTTTATCCCTCAGTGATGAATTACCCCAAAATATGATGCCATATGAAAGCAATGAGTGAAAATAGGCGTAGTAGCTAATTTACTAAGATGTTTATCACGAAAATTTGCAATGACCCTTAATGCATAAGTAGCTGAACTCAAACGTTTCAGCAGATCATCAATGTTTTTCTTCCAATTTAATCTCTCATCAATGGACACACCTGAAAATTTGGAATATTCTACCTTTGCTATATGCTTCTGATTAAGGTCTATATTTATTAATGGCGTCATACCATTCACTGTACGGAACTGTATGTACTGTGTCTTATCAAAATTCAGTGAGAGTCCGTTTACAAGGAACCACTTAGTAATTTTCTGAAAGACAGTATTGAGAATTTCATCAGTTAATTCTTGGTTGTCAGGTGTGATTACTATATTTGTATCATCAGCAAAGAGAACTAACTTTGCCTCTTCATGAATATAGAATGGCAAGTCATTAATGTATATATTAAGAACAGCAAAGGACCCAAGACTGACCCTTGTGGAACCCCATTCTTGATAGTTCCCCAGTTTGAGGAATGTGCTGATCTTTTCATATTATGAGAACTGCTTATTTCAACTGTCCTTAGGTTATTTAGGTTTAAGTAGTTCAAGTTCTAGGTGACTGATGACCTCAGAAGTCAAGTCCCATAGTGCTCAGAGCCATTTGAACCATTTGAACCTAAGGACATCACACACATCCAAGCCCGAGGCAGGTTCAAATGGCTCTGAGCATTACGGGACTTAACATCTGAGGTCATCAGTCCACTAGACTTTGAACTACTTAAACCTAAGGACATCACACACATCCATGCCCGAGGCAGGATTCGAACCTGAAATCGCAGCAGCAGCGCGGTTCCGGACTGAAGTACCGAGAACCGCTCGGCCACATCGGCCGGCCCCGAGGCAGGATTCGAACTTGAAACCGAAGCAGCAGCGCGGTTCCGGACTGAAGCGCCTAGAACCGCTTGTCCACAGCGGCTGGCGGAGAGTTCTTCGCGGAGGGCATAAAGAAGCTTATACCAAGGCTCAGCACAAGCACTGAACGGGATGGCGACTATGTAGAAAAATAGTTAGCAAGTGTGTCAACAATAGCCTGTAATTTTTATCAGATAAACTATTTCTAAAATCAATAATATAATCAATAATATAATAATACACCTACTTTCTGAACATCCCTCGTGGATGAATATATCCCTGTATGTATGTACTGAGTTGTACCGGGTATAAATTTTACCAAAATTATGCTGATTTTCCTTTCATTGCAAGTGCAAGCATGGGTTCAGACTCACTGACAGGTTGGTACCGCATTAGCCCCCTGACCGACGGTTCCGCTCAAAATAGGTGCCAACATTCAAAGACTGGTATCTGCAGAGTTCTGCTTGATACAGCGATCACTTCAACCATCATCTGCCGACTGTTCGAAAAATATTCAAACCAAACTAGTCAAAGATGAGAACCCTACTTTGACCGAAACCAAGGTTGGAATCTTCCTGCACTTCGGTCAGGTACTTCGCCGAAACTGGTAGCCAAACAAGATAACAGCTCGGAAATTAGACTGCTGAAAGGTACGAGGGTCACTCCAAAAGAAATGCACACTATTTTTGTAAAAATACAGTTTTCATTCTGCATGTGTGAAAGTTTTACAGTGTGTAGATACATCCTTCCCGATTGTTTTCAAACTCAGTTCAACCTGTTCCCGGGAGTAGCGCCGTCACAGCATGTCGTCAAGATGGCTGCTACACTTGACGTTCGTCAGAAGCAACGTGCTGTCATAGAATTCCTATGCTGTGAAAACGAGACAGTGGGAAACATCCACAAGAGGTTGAAAAAGGTGTATGGAGATGCTGCTGTCAATAGCAGTTCAGTTAGTCGGTGGGCAAACAGGTTACGTGATGAAAGCGGGCACGGCAATACTGAGGATTGTCCTCGCGGCGGCAGGCCTCGTACTGCACACACTCCAGACAATGTGCAGAGAGTTAACGAATTGGTGACTGCTGACAGACGCTTGACAGTGAACGAATTGTCACGCTACGTTGGGATAGGGGAAGGAAGTGTTTGCAGAATAGTGAAAGTGTTGGCGTTAAAAAAGGTTTGTACCAGGTGCGTTCCCATGATGTTGACAGTGGCTTACAAAGAACAAGAAAAATAGTATGTAGCGAACTTTTGGAACAGTACGAGAATGGTGGAGATGAATTTCTTGGAAGAATTGTGACAGGTGATGAAACATGGCTCCATCATTTTTCACCAGAGACGAATCGGTGGAGTGGCATCATGCAAATTCAGCCAAGAAAAAAAATTTCAAAACCACACCTTCTACTGGAAAAGTTATGGCTACGGTGTTTTTCGATTCCGAAGGACTCTTGCTTGTGGACATCATGCCTAGTGCAAGCACCATAAACTCTGATGCACATGCGACGACACTGAAGAAACTTCAAGCTCGACTGAGTCGTGTTCGACCACATCGGCAAAAACAGGATGTTTTGCTGTTGCACGACAATGCACGGCCACATGTCAGTCAAAAAACCATGGAAGCTATCACAAAACTGGGATGGACAACACTGAAACATCCGCCTTACAGTCCTGACCTGGCTCCATGTGACTATCATCTCTTTGGGAAACTGAAAGACTCTCTTCGTGGAACAAGGTTTGAAGACGATGACTCCCTTGTGCATGCTGCCAAACAGTGGCTCAAACAGGTTGGTCCAGAATTTTACCGTGCGGGTATACAGGCGCTGGTTACAAATTGGCGTAAGGCAGTTGAGAGGGATGGAAATTATGTGGAGAAATGAAAATATTGTTCCTAAAGTATTTATCTACTCACTGTAAAACTTTCAAACATGTAGAATAAAAGATGGATTTAAAAAAATAGTGTGCATTTGTTTTGGAGTGACCCTCGTATTTGATTTGACATTCTATTTCTGTCTAATTCCACGTCTCGTAAATGTAAAGCAATATCGTTCCACTTCCACTGTGAATCGGTTGTAAACAGCAATGTAATACTCGGTCGGCCTTGGGGAACGGTAACCTGAAGTGTACAGGTTGTAGAGCCATCGGCAAGTGAAGCACATCAATCTCTTTAACGGCCTGGCGTGTCACACCGTGACACCGCTCCAGCCGGGCGGCCAGCCAGCCAGGCGCGTTGCTCTCGCAGTGACTTGTACCGTATTGCTCCACATAGGCGCAGTTAATCTGATGGAGCCGTCAAGATAACGAAAGTACCGCAAACTTCTCTCGGCTCGCTAATTAGCTCTGCTATTCGTACAGCATGGCCACTCTGATTTACGTGCAGCTTTAAAGTCAGTCAAGGCGGTGTTAACGCATTATCATTATGAACACTGTAAAATGTAAACTATACTTGTGTGACTCTTCGGGGAATGGCTTCCGTGACGTCACTGCTTACAGCAACCATTCCAGCAGCAGACTGTCCTTAGTCAAAAACTTTATTTCTGTTCACCTTCCTAGCTGCCATGTTTCTCAACCGGAGACTACGACTGCACGAATTACGGTGTTTTAGATATTTATCTTACGTCAACTAAAATGACATATGGCTATAGGAACGATATATAACTTAAGAAGGCAATGTGGAACGATTAACAAAAAAAAAAATGGTTCTGAGCACTACGAGACTTAACTTCTGAGGTCATCAGTCCCCTAAAACTTAGAACTACTTAAACCTAACCAACCCAAGGACATCATACACACCCATGCCCGAGGCAGGATTCGAACCTGCGACCGTAGCGGTTGCGCGGTTACAGACTGTAGCGCCTAGAACCGCTCGGCCACCCCGGCCGGTGGAACAGTTAACAGAAACCTTAAAAACAAAACTAGGAAAGATGCTCAAATTAAATTCTAAAAAACTGTTGCAGTCCCCACACTGCTCCACGGAAGCTACACCCGACTGATTACAGGAAAGCAAGAACCCCTTATTAAGGCTCGAGAAATGAAATTACCGAGAATAGAGTTAAAGCTTACACAGTAGAAGATAGGCTAAGGAATCAAGATATCAAGAAGAATTAAAAAAAATATTGAGTTAAAACTTGCACCATAAAAGACAGGCTAGGGAATGAAGATATTAGGAAGAAATAAAAAAATATCATAAAGTCGTAGATCCTAAGAGAAAGTGGAACCAACAGCTACAAAGAAACGAGATTGGCAGACTCTCCTTGAAGCTAGAAATTGTAAGTGCGAAGGAAGAAGAGACAGTGGAAGACCCTGGTACCATGACAAGCAAGTTTGCCTAACTCCTGAAGAGAAGAACAATTACGGTGTTCTAGATATTTATCTTACGTCAACTAAAGTGACATATGGCTATAGGAAAAAAATGGTTCAAATGGCTCTGAGCACTATGGGACTCAACTGCTGAGGTCATTAGTCCCCTAGAACTTAGAACTAGTTAAACCTAACAAACCTAAGGACATCACAAACATCCATGCCCGAGGCAGGATTCGAACCTGCCACCGTAGCGGTCTTGCGGTTCCAGACTGCAGCGCCTTTAACCGCACGGCCACTTCGGCCGGCATGGCTATAGGAACGATATAGAAAGTAAGAAGGCAATGTGGAACAATTAACAAAAAAAATGGTTCAAATGGTACTGAGCACTACGAGACGTAACTTGTGAGGTCATCAGTCCCCTGAACTTAGAACTACTTAAACCTAACTAACCTAAGGACATCACACACACCCATGCCCGAGGCAGGATTTGAACCTTTCAGTTCTTTTTGAAAACTGTACGCAGACAGAAAAAACATTTCTCTCCTGGTTGTATTTTATTCTTTGAACGAAGGTCTAACCTACAACGCGCGCTGAAACATACTCTCTCTCTGTATTCGTTTAGTCGGTTCCGACTCTTCGTGACCCCATGAACCAAATCACGCCACTTTTTCCTGTCTTGCACTTTCTGCCGTAGACCTTCCAGGTTGGAACACATTGCTTCTGTGATGCCATCGATCCATCTCATCCTCTGACGTCCTCTTCTTCTAGTTCCTTCAATCTTCCCCAGCATTAATGTTTTTTCCAGCGAGGCATGCCTTCGCATTGTGTGTCCAAAGTAGGTCAGCTTTTGTTTTAAGATTAGACCTTCCAGGGAGAAATCTGGTTTAATTTGCTCCAATATTGATCTGTTGGTTCTCTTTGCAGTCCATGGAACTCTAAGAAGTTTCCTCCAACACCACAATTCGAAGGAATCGATTCTTCGCCGTTCAGCCTTTCTAATGGTCCAGGTCTCACATCCATACATCACAACTGGAAAGACCATAGCCCTCACAATACGGATCTTTGTTGCTAGTGTTATATCTCTGAACCTTATAACCTTGTCAAGGTTTGACATCGCCTGTCTACCGAGCAACAGGCGTCTCCGGATTTCATTGCTGCAGTCACCGTCAGCAGAGATCTGGGAACCGAGATAACTGAAAGTGGTCACTACCTCCATGGTTTCTCCTGCTATATCCCACGAATTGGTAGGTGTAGTTGCCATAATTTTCGTTTTCTTCACATTCAGCATAACACGAGCCTTTTCACTTTCGTCTTTCACCTTCAGTAAGAGTGTTCTCAATTCTTCTTCACTTTCTGCCAACAGGATCGTATCATCCGCGTACCTGAGGTTATTTACATTTATTCCAGCTATTTTAATTCCTGTTTCTCCTTCATCTAGCCTCGCATTCCTCATGACATGTTCTGCATACAGATTGAATAAGTACGGTGACAGTATGCAGCCTTGCCGGACCCCTTTCTGAATCTTTATCCATTTCGTTGTTCCATACATAGTTCTCACCGTGGCTTCTTGGTCAAGGTATAAACTCCGTATCAGATGAATGAGGTGATCTGGTACACCCATGTTTTTCAGTACGTTCCATAATTTGTTGTGATCGACGCAGTCAAAGGCTTTGGCGTAGTCAATAAAGCAGAGGTACACATCTTTCTGGAATTCTCTCGCTTTTTCCATAATCCACCGAATGTTAGCAATTTGATCTCTAGTTCCTCTTCCTTTCCTAAATCCAGCTTGTTCTTCTGGCAGCTCTCGATCTAGATATTGGCGAAGTCTATTTTGTAAGATTTTCAACATAACTTTGCTAGCATGTGAAATAAGTGCAATTGTTCGGTAATCTGAGCATTCTTTAGAACTTTTCTTCTTTGGAATGGGGATGAATGCTGATCTTTTCCAGTCTTCTGGCCACTGCTGCGTGATCCATATTTTTTGACATATTGAGTGCAGCACTTTCACTGCATCCTTTCCAGTGACTTTAAACAATTCTGCTGGTATTTCATCATGTCCACTAGTTTTGTTATCAGCCATATTTTCAAGGGCCCACTGGATTTCGCTCTCCAAAATATCTGGCTCTAGTTCTAAATTAACATTAACATCAGCAGTAGGAGCCCTGTCATGATGCAGTTCTTTCTTGTATAGGTCTTCTACATATTCTGCCCATCTTCCTTAACATCCTCTGCTTCACTCAGATCTTTACCGTTTCTATCTTTTATCATTCCAATTTTTGCCTGGAATTTTCCTTTAATTTCTCTAATTTTCTTATAAAGATCTCTTGTCTTCCCCATTACGTTACTATCTTCAACTTCCTTGCACTGTTCATTAAAGAATATATTTTTATCTCTTCTAGCTAATTTCTGAAAATCTTTATTTAATTCAGACATAGCTGATCTATCTCCCTTGATTTTTGCTTTCCTTCGTTCTTCTGCAACTTGCAGTGCCTCAACTGATAGCCATCTAGCCTTCTTACTGTTCCTTTTCTTGGGAATGTGTTTCTCTGCGGCCTCCTTGACAATATTAGCTACTTCTGTCCACATCTCTTGCGAGCTTTTGTCCTCCCGCTGTAATACATTAAATCTGTTTTGTACCTCTACAGCATAGTCGGAGGGTATAGAGTTAAGGTCTTATCTGCAAGTTGGGATACTTTTTGCTACATTCTGAAGTTTCAGCTGAATTTTTGCAATCAGGAGCTCATGATCTGATCCGCAGTCAGCCCCAGGTCTTGTTGTAGCTGACTGAACCGAGCTCTTCCACCTCTGCTTACAAAGTATGTAATCAATTTGGTTCCGGTGTTGGCCATCTGGCGAAGTCCAGGTATATAGGCGTCGTTTTGGTAGTTGAAATAGTGTATTAGTAATTATCAATGAATTTTCTTGGCAGAATTCTAGGAGTCTCTGTCCAGCTTCATTAGTTGTACCAAGACCATGTTTCCCTGTTATACCTTCTACAGCTTCATTTCCCACTTTTGCATTCCAATCTCCAACTATGAAGACGATATCCTTTTTTGGTGTTGACAGTAGTAATTCTTGTAAATCTCCATAGAACTGGTCAATAATTTCCTTTTCAGCATCGGTTGTTGGTGCATAAACTTGAATTACTGTGATGTTGAGGTGCTGACCTTGAAGTCTGATGGACATCATTCTATCAGTTTTATATTTGCATCTCATCACAGCTTTTCTCACTTAATCACTAACTATGAAGGCTACTTCATTACTTCTGTTGTTATCGTGCCCAGAATAATACACCATATGGCCATCCGAAGCAAATTCTCCCATGCCAGTCCACCTCATTTCACTTATTCCCAATATGTCGATGTTAATTTTCTCCATTTATCTTTTCACTATGTCTAGTTTTCCTTGATACATGGATCTTACATTCCATGTTCCTATGCAGTGCTTGTCTTTGCACCATCTTACTCTTCGTGAAGCTCAACCTGGTTCCCCCCGGAGATCCGATCGGGGAACTTGAAACTCCGGAACATTTTGAGCTGAGCGAAGCCATGGGGTTTTCTTGGGATAGTTAAGTGGTGGTTTCCCGTTGCCTTCCACTGTCCTCCAACTCCTATCTGCTCACCGACTCAGTTTCCCGCTGTGGTTGGTTACCCAACCTTCCGCTGAGTTGCTCGGCTTAACAGGGGCACCACGTGTAGGTAGGAAGTTGGAGAATACTACCAGCCATCTAAACGTCTCCCCTGATTTGAACTTCCTTTCACTTGTATACCCTACCTCAGCATCACCTCAGCTGAATGTTTATTCAGTCCTACTATCGTCGATCTATAGACCCATCTTTGCAGTCTGTTGCATGGTGCATGTTACCAATGGATGATAGGATTTTGTTAGCTCCGCATAGAAAGTCTAATTGTCTCGTAACGATACGTAGTTAGGGCTCAACACTGGAAATTAATGAACTTTGATTACATTTGAAGGGGTTGGCGGAAAGAAGTAACAACCTACGAGACCATAGTTTTGATTTATTGTGTGTTGTGTGTTTGGTTAAATCTGTAACCGTAAATCAAAATGGAGTTATTTGTAACTTTTTCCACAAATTGTCACACTTTTTTTGTTATGTAATCTGTCATATGAGTAAAAAAGTTAGTAAGTCGTAGAAAATGGTTACCTTGTAATATTGGTATTGTGGGTTACCACCGTCTTCATCCAGAAGTACCTGGCGAAATTTTGAGACTACATATGTGACTCTCACAAGCCTATCTTACATCACAGAGTAGTATTCCACAGACGCTAAACATAAGGAAATAACTACTACACTAACACTCGTGAAGTAACAATACCACTTTTTCTGAAGAGGTTGAATTAATACAGGGCTATTACAAATGATTGAAGCGATTTCATATATTCACTGTAGCTCCATTCATTGACATATGGTCACGACACACTACAAATACGTAGAAAAACTCATAAAGTTTTGTTCGGCTGAAGCCGCACTTCAGGTTTCTGCCGCCAGAGCGCTCGAGAGCGCAGTGAGACAAAATGGCGAAAGGAGCCGAGAAAGCGTATGTCGTGCTTGAAATGCACTCACATCAGTCAGTCATAACAGTGCAACGACACTTCAGGACGAAGTTCAACAAAGATCCAGCAACTGCTAACTCCATTCGGCGATGGTATGCGCAGTTTAAAGCTTCTGGATGCCTCTGTAAGGGGAAATCAACGGGTCGGCCTGCAGTGAGCGAAGAAACGGTTGAACGCGTGCGGGCAAGTTTCACGCATAGCCCGCGGAAGTCGACGAATAAAGCAAGCAGGGAGCTAAACGTACCACAGGATGGTGCTCCACCGCACTTCCATCATGATGTTCGGCATTTCTTAAACAGGAGATTGGAAAACCGATGGAGCGGTCGTGGTGGAGATCATGATCTGCAATTCATGTCATGGCCTCCACGCTCTCCCGACTTAACCCCATCCGATTTCTTTCTGTGGGCTTATGTGAAAGATTCAGTGTTTGAACCTCCTCTACCAAGAAACGTGCCAGAACTGCGAGCTCGCATCAACGATGCTTTCGAACTCATTGATGAGGACATGCTGCGCCGAGTGTGGGAGGAACTTGACTATCGGCTTGATGTCTGCCGAATCACTAAAGGGGCTCATATCGAACATTTGTGAATGCCTAAAAAAACTTTTCGAATTTTTGTATGTGTGTGCAAAGCATTGTGAAAATATCTCAAATAGTAAAGTTATTGTAGAGCTGTGAAATCGCTTCAATCATTTGTAATAACCCTGTACATTAGGTGTTTCCAAACTTTAGTGTTTATTTTATTTTGCATTAGGTAACACATTACTAGAGCATCACCACTATGGGACAAACTGTACGCGTGTTTTTTTCCTTTTTAAATTCCTTTCTACCTAGCCAGCTGCTGTGGCCGAGCGGTTCTAGGCGCTTCAGTCCGGAACCGCGCGACCGCTACGGTCGCAGGTTCGAATCCTGCCTCGGACATGGATGTGTCTGATGTCATTACGTTAGTTAGGTTTAAGTAGTTCTAAATCTAGGGGACTGGTGACCTCAGATGTTAAGCCCCACAGTGCTTAAAGCCATTAGAAACCATTTTTGAACCTTTGAACCCTTTTTCGTAATTAATCGCTTAAAAAGCATGCATTCACTTGATGTTCAGGCAAGGGGTTGCCTACCTTCAGGCGCTAGAGCAGACACGAGGCACTACACAGCTGGATGGGTGTCTATGTCTGTGACAGTTAACATTACACGACAAAGGTGCGTGGATGGCAGCGAGAGTGTTGCCAAACTGGGGGGGGGGGGGGGGGGGAGCTGTGTTAGAAGGATTCTTGGCCGTTTTATTCACACATGCTGCAGCACTCTGCGATCACGCCACAGGAAGGCGCGAAGCAGGAGGGCTGAAAATGCATAAACACCCTTTGCTGCTTCAGATCACGTTGAATGGTTTCGAACGGTCTCTAGTGGTTCCACACTGTTTATCAGTGCAAAAACCGCGGTCGCACTACACTCCAAAGACGTCACAAAAAAAAAAACGCGTAATATCAATCCTTAGTGTCGTGCTTAGTGTCGCGGTTCTTACTTCCATTGCAGAGGCCTCAAAAGAAGGGATAAAATGTGGGTAAGAGGGGGTGCGACCTTCCCATTGTGTGAAACATCTACGATGGCGTTGGACAGAATTATAGTGAAATTTGGTGCCAGTTTTACATGATTAACACACCTTGCATCTCCACGAAATTCTGAGCTGTGACCTTTCTTCCGCATCTGTCGACACCTTGTTATTGGAAGCGAAGCAGAGCCCGTGGGTGACGTCTCAGAATGCCACGCATTTGACTTACTACAGAGGAAGGTTGTAGACACTTTTGAGCCGAATTTCAAACTTACGCGTCGCAATAGTACACAATGCCGGTAACGAAAACTGACAACAGCCGAGAAAGCGGTGTGCTGACCACAAACCCTACCATATCCGCATCCAGGGACGCCTGTTGTCTAGGATGACAAGGCGGTCGGTCAGTACCGTTAGGGTCTTTCGAGACCTGTTCGCCGGCCGGTGTGGCCGAGCGGTTCTAGTCGCTTCAGTCTGGAACCGTGCAGGTTCGAATCCTGCCTCGGGCCTGGATGTGTGTGATGTCCTTAGGTTAGTTAGGTTTAAGTAGTTCTAGGGGACTGATGACCTCAGATGTCAAGTCCCACTGTGCTAAGAGCCATTTTTGAGACCTGTTCGGACAGAGTTAAGTTAATGGTAGACAATTACGGGGTTCCGAAAAAGTGGTACTTCTTCTTCCGCAGTGTGCTTTTCCTCTATCCATTACTCTTGTATAACTTATGTTTTTATTTTGAGCATTGCTCTTTCTGAAAAAAATTACCTGCGCTTCGCTTAGCCTACTGTTGTGAAATAATAATTGCGTGTACCTTAACATGTTCTTTTAATTGAACGCCACTGAACTGTGGCGATTTGCGTGTCCCTACCCTACTCCAGTTATCCCATTGCGGAAAAGAGAGCCACAGTTTAGCACGGAATCTGAACCATTTGTCGCTCCTGACCAATCACCACATCATCGACAAGCGCAGGATAAATTTCGTGGTCCAACAGGAATTCGACCCCGCTACCTTTCGCCTTCCAGGCACTCACATCGCCAGTAATCACCACGCTCGACGCTGCTGTGAAAAGGCGTCCGTGTTCCGCGTTAATACCCAGAATGTAAGTACGTAATTCTCCCATGAAGATAGCGGTGCGGAACAGCGAAACGTGTAGTGTTGTAATGAACAAGTGACTGCCGCAGAAAACTGACTTGTGTGGAGACGTGCCGTCATTTACAGAAGGCGTGCCTCGGCTGCCGTTGGCTAAGAGTTTGGCGGCAACAGCACCGCGCGACTCGTGGCAGAGGCTCGTTAAGGTGTCATTGTCTAGCGGCTGGAGACGGCAACTGCCCGTAATTTGTGGCTCGGGCAGATTTATCGCAGTCTTCACTGCCGGGAAGCTCGTCACGGAAACCGGATACACACCCCGACACTTGGTTCTCGGAAGAGCGGAACCGTAGCTGCTGCTTAATTACGTGACTCGAGCGTGAGAGCCCGCCGGGAGACAAGTGTTCTGGTTTCTCACAGCCCGGGCGCGTCTGTGAACGCTACCCGCTGTCCACGTGCCAAGTGGCAGGCTCTGTCTTTTGACGCGGTGGGCCTCTCGCTTTTCAAGCTTTTTACCAAACATTCGGCTACATCCGCGATTCCTCATAGTTCTCAGCGGCTGGTATTGCATTTCGCAATACTTGACCGGGCAGGCAGTATTGCAGGCCGTAGTCGCACTTAACCTAGGTTACAGCTCTATGCGGTTCTTTTTAAAATGTGAATCAGATTTTTACATTCGTCGAATTAAATATTTTCATGCTGTGTAAATAATTTCATATTAGGATTGGCAGCCACTTCTCCCCAGGTATTTTTTGGAAGAATGATATTTCATACGTGATGCAGACATCTGAGTGTTAACATTCTTTCTAAATGTCTTTTGTTCAAATGTTCAAATGTGGTGAAATCTTATGGGACTTAACTGCTAAGGTCATCAGTCCCTAAGCTTACACACTACTTAACCTAAATTAGCCTAAGGACAAATATACACACACCCATGCCCGAGGGACGACTCGAACCTCCGCAGGGACCAGCCAAATGTTTCTTTCTCACATAATAAAGGATATATGAAAAACATTCATGCTGTTTCAAAACACGAATAAACCTAAAGCATTGGGGCAATTTTAACTTGTCAAAAGGTGTTTCAGGGGCTGCTGTCAAAATTTTTATTGGCTTACTTAAATTATGTAATGAAACAAGCATGTTTCGAGGAACAAAGCTCATCTTGAGGCTGCAGTGGCAGCAGGAAAAACATTTAACGAAGTACATATAGATCTTAAAAGTTGTTTATAGTACTGACATGTGCTTTGGTTGTCCTGCGGAGAAACAGAAGGAAAACAAGTAAGGGAATATTTCCTTCGTTTGTTGTGTGCTGGTCACATAAAAACCTTTTTTTTAAATAATCACTAACTTCCTTCATCTGATCAAATGGTTCACATGGCTCTGAGCACTATGGGACTTAACATCTGAGGTCATCAGTCCCATAGAAGTTAGAACTACTTAAAAACAAACCTAAGGACATCACACACATCCATGCCCGAGGCAGGATTCGAACCTGCGACCGTCATGGTCACGCGGTTCCAGACTGAAGCGCCTAGAACCGCTCAGCCACAGCGGCCGGCCCGTAACCTGTGATGGCTGTGTTCTCATGATGCGTTCAGTTATCTCCACGGCCATGGTTCCTCAGATCCTGTTAGCCACTTTTATGAACTTGGAAAGCACTCTGAAAACACATCACAACCAAACAATACTGTGCAGTGGAAACAATATTACGGCCAAATCAAAGCTTGTTCCGATCTAATCAAACTTTGATTTGACCACTATTTTGTTTCTGCTGCACAGTATAGTTGATTGTGATGTCCTGTTTTAAGTGTGCTTTGCAAGTTCAGGAACAGTGGTTAACAAGAATTGGAAGGACCATAATGGCGAAGGTAGCCGGCTGTTATGGCCGAGCGGTTCTAGGCGCTTCAGTTACATCACGTGAAGTTACTTTCGTCCTTAAATTCTGAGTACCAGTGTAGCGCCAGTGAACGGTGGAGTACATTGTCCGGTTATACATGGAGCGCAAAAATTTAGTGGGATAATTGCCTCGAAACTGGTAACGAATAAAGAAAAATAAAGAAGACATAACAAATAACAGAGCTAAGTGAGGACTAAATACACTGCCCAAAAAAAAAGTTTGGAACACTGATGTAAAATGTAGTCTACGGCATCAGAGGTCTCACTGACATAGTTGGAGCCCATACAGTCATATACTGTACAGTGTTTACATCTGCCATGGTTCGTGGCCGTTTCCCAGTCTTGTAAACATACCGCTGCCGCAGCGGCACACTGCGAGGAGTCCAGTCTCAACAATAGCCTCATTCAGTTCGTGTTCAGCATTACGGTCAAATGCTACGTAGAGGCATACAAAACTTTGGTGGAGTCAGAATAATGGCTTTACTTTCATCTGGTCATACACTGCAATATGTTGCCGATAAGTCACTTGTCACTCAAAGTGGTATGTCAAAGGTGTGGAGGAAGTACAGACAGGCGGAAAATTTGAACGCTAAATATCGCAGTGGTGGTCCTCGTATAACAACATCAGTGCAGGATCGTTTCCTTCGCCGGCCCGTGTGGCCGAGCGGTTCTAGGCACTTCAGTCTGGAACCGCACGACCGCTCCGGTCGCAGGTTCAAATCCTGCCTCGGGCATGGATGTGTCTGATGTCCTTAGGTTAGTTAGGTTTAAGTAGTTCTAAGTTCTAGGGGACTGATGACCTCAGATGTTAAGTGCCATAGTGCTCAGAGCCATTTGAACCATATGAACCATTTCGTTTCCTTCAACTGTCGGCTCGCAGGCGCCCAACATTAGCTGCCACAAATATTGGAAATGACTTTTTCGAGGCAACAGGGTTTCGTATTTCAGAGGAAACAGTGCAGGGTGGTCTTCTTTCCAGACGACACTGAACCAACGGAACCGAAGCAATCGAAGGATCTGGGCTCTTGCACATTGGACCACTGCAGAATGGAGTAATGTCATGTTTGCTGACGGGACCAGAATTGGTTTGCGAGCGGTCACTAGACGTGTTCAGGGTTTGGAGATGTGCTAGACGACACCAGGAACGCCGATAGGCCTAGGAAGTCCATCCGTTTTCAGGAGGGAGTGTGATGGGCGGCAATAAAGATGAGGAGGCGGACCCCTTCAATTCCCATCAAAGGCAATTTGACTGGCCCTCGAAACCTCCAAGAGGTCCTACAAACTATTGTAAGGCCCTAAAGACGTGAAGTCGGTGACAACTTCATCCTAGTCGATGAAAATCTAAGCAGTGTCTCGTTATCTTCGAAGACGCAACATCAATCGAATGCATGGGCCAGCACAGTCCCCAGGCATGAATGAAAATGAGCATGCATAGCACCTGTTGAAAGTGGTCATTGCACAGCGTCAGAATCCACCTGACAATCTTCAGGATTTCACTGGAGCTGCCATTGAGACGTGGGACCTCATACCCCAAGATTAACTTCATGACCTTATCCAGTGCATGCCTCGTGAGTGGAAGAACTCATTACTAAAGACTGATAATCATCTTTTCACGGTGTACATTTAGGAGGAAGCCCGGTTTGTTTTGTAATGATTTTCTGTAACAAACCAAAATCGTTCTTGTTTTCAGAAGAAATTATATTTTATTTATAAAGTACTATACAAACCTCAGTGGATGTACTATTCTTATCGGTCATCTATCAGAGATCATTGGAACGGCGGATAGTTCCACGGGACTGGAAAAAGGGCCAGGTCATAGCAATCTATAAAAAGGGTAGAAAATCGGATGCACATAATTACCGGCCAATTTCACTGACATATATTTGTTGTAGAATCATGGAACATATTTTGTGTTCTAGATTCTGAGGAGCTCATCTGCAGAAACCAGCACGGTTTTAGGAAACAGCGGTCATGCGAGACACAGCTGACCCTCTTTGTGCATGATATACAACAGGCTCTAGATACCGGCTCCCAGGTTGATGCCACATTTTTCGACTTTCGAAAGGCGTTCGACTCAGTTCCGCACTGTCGCTTGCTACAAAAAATGCGCGTTTCCTGTCGATCCAGTGACGTATGAGGTTGGACAGAAAGTTTTCTAACAGAGATATAGCAGTTTATCGTCCTGAATGGCAGACTTCAACAGAAACAAGCGTTACATCAGGTGTGCTCCAGGGCAGCGTAATAGGCCCTCTGCTTTTTACGATTCACATAAACGATCTGGTTGATGGTATTGACAGCAGCCTTAGACTGTTTGCGGATGATGCTGTAGTCTATAGGAAAGTAGTATCACACAAAAGTTGTGAACAAATCAATGAGGATTTGCAGAAAATAAATGCGTGGTGTAATGGCCGGCAGTTATCTCTCAATATTAGTAAGTGTAACCTACAGACAGTCGTTTTTCCCTCGCGCGATCCCCGAGTGGAACAGAGGGGGGGGGGGGGGGGGGAATATGACTTTGGCGCGAATTGTGCCCTCCGCCACACACCACTTGGTGGCTAGCGGAGTATAGATGTAGATAAGAAGTCATTGTACTAAACTCTGTGATACTCCATACTTGTGTTGAGGTGTGTGGTAACAGAATAGTCGTTATTCTGCATAATAAAATATTTCACAGGCAAATCCCCAGTATTTAGCACTGTGGAAACAAAGTAATTTATTGAATTTGATCTGGCGTAACTATGGACACGAACAGGTGGGTGGGTAGACGTGAGAAATTGTGGAAAACCTTTCGTGAGACGAGTGGAAACATATGAGAAACTACGAAGCAGCCAGATGAAAAAAAAATTAAAAAATAGTAATGTGTTTACCTGTCGTCGGGTGCGTGCTTGCATGCCAAGGCCCCTAACAGCCCAGGAAATGTCGACTATGTTCGAAAAAAGGTCACGGCCGAGCGCTCACGACAAAGGTGCGCCCGGCGCGGCCACCCAGTGTGATGGAAGGCTGTTGTCTCTGGCCCCGTGCCGTATACCTGCGCCTGCGCTCTTGCTTTACGGTCCGCGCAAAACAAGTGCCGATCGTTGCCCGGATAGCCGTAGCGCGCCATCAGATAGCGAGTCGCCGGCAGGCCGTGCCGTACCCCAGAACGGGAACCGGCAGCCGGCACCCAGCTCTCGGCGCTGACCTACTCATTGAAAATTCCATCACCCTGCGAGCCACAGCGCGGACTAGCTAAAGCGAAGCGTGGCGGTAGTCACCTGTGGGTACTTCGGCCGGGCACTGTTTCCTTCAGGCTGTAATCAGGTGGGCCTCTTGTTGAATACGAGTGGTTCACACATACCCAGTAGACTAGTAGTACGTAGCGATGGTTTGATACACTGGATTCGCACTCAGGGCAATGTACTTGAATTTCACTTTGGCCATCGTGTCTTAAAGGCGAATACTGGAACGGTTCATCAGTAAGGCAAACATGGTACAAACCAAGTCAAGATTCAATTTTTTCTGTTAGTCTTGTGACTGTTTTGCTGCAGTCCGCCACTACTTCCTCTACTGTGCCAACTTCCGCATATCCTAGGTTATTTATTGGTTACATTCTGCGGTATCGTTTATTGATACCACGCTATGGGCGTTGTTATGTAGGAAACAGAATTGCAGGTTTTCGTTCACTGCCAATAACTGTCGCGTGGGACCTTGCGGAGCCAATGGTGCGTGTATGCTGATCCATACCCCAAGCAGCTCTGTAATTCGAGCGCCCTCTGCCACCGCAATTCAGAATGGCCAGTGGCAGCCACTCAGCCCACCCACACTTTGAGCCATTTCGTTTCGGGACACGACACAGAAGCCACCTAGTCAGTGCTCCAACTCCATCATTGTTGAAATTGATGTAGCTGGACTCTATTTATTACTGCATTATTTACGTCTTTGTTCTACATCTACATTTGTACTCCGCAAGCCACCAAACGGTGTGTGGGGGAGGGCACTTTACGTGACACTGTCATTACCTCCCTTTCCTGTTCCAGTCGCTTGGAGATACTCCATCATTGTTGAAATTGATGTAGCGGGACTCTATTTATTACTGCGTTATTTACGTCTTCGTTCGCTTGGAGATATACAAGTGAAGTAAAACTGGGGGTTGGGTTGGGTTGTTTGGGGAAGGAGACCACACAGCGAGGTCATCGGTCTCATCGGATTAGGGAAGGACGGGGAAGGAAGTCGGCCGTGCCCTTTGAAAGGAACCATCCCGGCATTTGCCTGGAGCGATTTAGGGAAATCACGGAAAACCTAAATCAGGATGGCCGGACGCGGGATTGAACCGTCGTCCTCCCGTATGCGAGTGCAGTGGAAGTAAGAGTATGAAGTCGTATACAACACATTCCATTCGCTGTCTCCTCCTACAGTTTTTGCCGTCAGTTGCTCCCTCCAGGACCAAGTAAGTTATTTCTTAATGTCTTAATATATGTCCTATCATTCTGTCCCTTCTCCTAGCCAGTGTTTTCTGCATATTCCTTGCCTCGCCGTTTCTCCGAAGAACCTCGTTCTTTCTTATTAGCCCGCCTAATTTTCAACATCCTTCTGCAGCTTCGATTCCCTTCTTTGCCGGTTGGCCCGCGGTTTGTGATCGACGTGAGTGGGATCCAAAACAGTAACTGTGTCGCCTTTATTGCAACTGCCTCAAATAAGCTGCACAGCTTAGATCAATATCTGTAGTCTTGTCCAGTGGAAATGTAATGAAGTAAACCCTAAGGTCATCGCTTACCCAAGAATCAAGACTCAGTACAGTGGTATAACGAAATGATTAAAAATAAAATACCGGTGAACAGAGTATAATGGTCAAACATGGTGGCCGGCCGGTGTGGCCGAGCGGTTCTACGCGCTTCAGTCTGGAACCACGCGACCGCTACGGTCGGAAGTTCGAATCGTTCCTCGGGCATGGATGTGTGTGATGTCGTTAGGTTAGTTAGGTTTAAGTAGTTCTAAGTTCTAGGGGACTGATGACCTCAGATGTTAAGTGACATATTGCTCACAGCTAGCTGAACGATTTTCGAACATGGTGAATCATAGCCAGGGTGGATTGGAGTGCATTGTCTCATACAAGCGATTTATCATTTGGCGCTCTTCCTCCAACCCCATTTTTCCTCAAATTCTTTCACCATTGTCAGTTTGCGGTACTAACAGTGATGCACACTGTTCAGAAGTCTCTCAGCTTGGCTCCCCAAACGGCCGCTACTGATTATGGTACGCCCTGTATAGAAATCGTACACTTGTGGCACCTTTGATACCCCTCTCAACTTCGCAACGCAAGTTTCAGCTTGTGTCATGTCAGCAGTACATCTACACACATACTCAAACTATTGTACAGTTTATTTGCGAATTACTGGTCTCTTCCTTGTGCGATAAGAATGTCTACATGCTGAAATTCTATATTAAAATCTCTGGTATAGCACTATCCGGAATATACAGTGGACGCAGTCAAACTGTTACATAGTTTCTCTCGAGTTCCGGTTCTCATAATTCTAGCTACTGGTTGTCGCATGAACATTATCGCCTTTCCTCCAGAAATTACCGTTTAGGTTAACTGAACATCTATTTTTACACTTCATTGCGATCCCGTTAGATCCATTCCGAAACCGTTCTAAGATCGCTGTCAAACATTGTAAGTACTCTAAACAATTCTGCAATGCGGCGTATTAAATTCTTGATGGCTCAATGTACTGCGTTTATCGCAGGAACGAAATTCTGTCTTGTAAAACACTGCGCTTTCTAGCGCTATACACAAACTACATACGTATTTATACGACGCGTCTTACTACTACATTAATTCGAGTCTAGATTCTGCGACGTTATTCTTTTTCTCGCCCTTCATGTTCTTTTTCCCTTGGCACCTTTTCTTGATAATTCCTGTCTGGTGTTCCAGGAAGGACAAGGTTATTTTCACGCGGGAGGATTTAGCTACGCGGTAGTAAATTCGGCGCAGACACACTTTTTGCCACGACGCAGTTTTCGCCAGTGGCCCGATTCCTTTAGCCTTGGCATCGGCGACCAGAAGGCGGAGTCCGCAAGCCCTAAATCTGCAGCAACGAGACACGACAGCTGGCCTAAAGGCGGTCGTAGTGGCACGCAAATGCGTGGCGCCGAATCGGCCGACCCAGTTCCTAATTTCGCATAACACCCGGAATGCGACCCATTCATTCTCGAGACACAGTGGATGTCTAGTGTCTTGATGTGGCGTGGAGTGGGGTGTGCCAGAAGATGGATACACTGGAGCAGGTGGTTCCCGCGGTACAGTGTTAACTGCTGCCACAGTCTGGTGCGCTGTAGGCAACTCAATAGAAACATCGTGCTCCGGGAAATATTTCCATGGTTTATGCTCCTGTACCTCCCCTGCAGTTTTGGTCTCCAATGTATGCTATTTCGAGACACTCAAGCCGGAAGAAACAATTCTGATTCCCGATTGCGGAAGAAATTTTAGTCGTCACTCTCTGGCCGCCAAACGGAAACTAGCAAGTGGAGTAAAATTTGTAACCAGCACGCAACGTCCAATTTATCCCTTGTTGCTGATCTGTCCGTCGGGTAGTGACATTAAGAAGAACTGCCCTTGGTGCTATTGGTGGGAAGTTGATTATATGCTGATACAGAATTTCACCAGCTGTATTGCTGCCTTCCTTGTCGGCTAGCTACAAGCAGATTCTACCGCACAAGTACTCACTAGAGGCGTCCGCTGTGGCCGAGCGGTTCTAGGTGCTTCAGTCCGGAACCGCGCTGCTGCTACGGTCGCAGGTTCGAATCCTGCCTCGGGCATGGATGTGTGTGATGTCCTTTGGTTTAGTCAGGTTTAAGTAGTTCTAAGTTATAGGGGACTGATGACCTCAGATGTTAAGTCCCATAGTGCTCAGAGCCATCATCATCAGTACTCACCAGTATGGTGCAGATGTACTCTTGTCACTTTATTGGTTTGAATGGGGAAAACAATGCAAGAATATCTCCACAAGTATTGTTCCCATGGACGGCTCTGCGGCAGTCTAACATTATTCCTAGCACTCGTAGGCGTCACAGGAAATTACACTCGTAGCCGCTGTCACGATGCCCTCAATATTGGTTATGTTCGGCGCACGAGACAAATTACACAACGTACAGCTCTGCGAATATAATCGGAAACGTTTGTTGGTGGATTGAGATTAATTCTGTGCACTATTGTGAACAATGTAAAATCGGTATAAATAAGGGGCGCAAGCCTCGCTTTGTCCCGCGACGTTGGGTTACACCTCTCGCAACACCAGAATCAGTAGTTAAAATACCTGTAGCTATTGTAGTAGATGACAGAATAATTTTTTTTTAAAGGAATACTGTGCTACACTACCTAACTACTAAATGGGTATACAGGGTATACAGAAAGTCCGGGAAAACTTCCATTTATTTAGTGCACAAAAACTAAACATTGTACAGATGTCAAACATATTGCATTTTGAAGAGAAACTCTGAAAGTCTTTTTTTTTTTTTTTTTTTTTTTCCAAACTTTCGATATGCGAACCATCAGTGACTTGGCAGACGTCAATACAGTAATTTAATTCTTGCCATACCCGTCCCAGCATGGCATCGTCGATTGTGGCAGTGGCTTCCCGTATTCTCTCCCGGAGCTCTGCTACATCACGTGGTAGAGGCGGTACATACACCAGATCTTTAATGTGTCGCCACAGAAACAAGTCACACGGAGTGAGGTCTGGTGATCGGGAAGGCCATTGCATGAGACATCTGTCCCCTTCTGTAGCACGGCCATGTCGGCGACTAGTGCTGACTATCGGCAAATTGCCAAACTAAGCTGTGGCGGTATATATGAAAAAAAAAAAAAACTTTTAGGGTTTCTCTTCAAAATAACATATGTATGATATCTATACAATGTTTGGTTTTTGTGCAATAAATAATTGAAAGTATTCCCGGATTTTATGTAGACCCTGTATACTGATGTGACGTAAGTTGTGGCATAGCGATATACAGACATACAGACGGCCGTAGTATCGCACTCACTAGGTATAAAAGAGCAGTGCAATGGCGGAGCTGTCATTTGTGCGCAGGTGAGTCACCTGAAAAGATTTCGCACATGATTATGGCTGCACAGCGGGAATTAACGCACTTATAACGCGGAATGGTAGGTGGAGCTGGACGCATGGGACATTCCAGTTCGGAAATCGTTAGTGAAGTCAGTATTCCGGGATCCACAGTGGGAAGAGAGCACCGAAAATACCAAATTTCAGGCATTACCTCTCAATACGGACAACGCAGTGCCCGACGGGCTTCACTTAACGACCGAGAACAGCAGCGTTTGCGTTGAGTTGTCAGTGGTAACAGACAAACAACACTGCGTGAAATAACCACAGAAATATATGTGGGACGCAAATCGAACGTATCCTGTAGGATAATGGGACGAAAATGGTCGCAAATGAACGGAGCGAGTGCCTTTGCTAACAGCACGACATCTCCTGCAGCGCCTCTCCTGGGCTCGTGACCATATCGCTGGAGCCTAGACGACTGGAAAACCCTGGCCTGGTCGGGTGTCTCGATTTAAATTGGTAAGAGCTGAAAGTAGGGCTCGAGTGTGGCGCAGACCCGACGAAGCCATTGAGCCAAGTTGTCAACAAGGCACTGTGCAAGCTGGTGGCGGCTCGGTGATGGTGAGGGCTGTGTTTACATGGAATGGTCTGGGTCATCTGGACCGGCCGCTGTGGTCGAGCTGTTCTAGGCGCTTCAGTCTGGAACCGCGCGACCGCTACGGTCGTAGGTTCGAATCCTGCCTCGGGCATGGATGTGTGTGATGTCCTTAGGTTAGTTAGGTTTAAGAAGTTCTAAGTTCTAGGGGACTGATGACCTCAGATGTTGAGTCCCATAGTGCTCAGAGCCATTTGACCCATTTGAACTGGGTCCTCTGGTCCAGCTGAACTGATCATTGTCTGGAAATGATTATGTTCGGCTACTTGGAGACCATCTACCCCCATTCATGGACTTCATGTACTCAGACAAGGATGGAAATTTTTATGGTTGACATGAGCCATGTCACCGAATCACAGTCATTCCTGATTGGTTTGAAGAATATTCTAGTCATTTCGAGCGAATATTTTGGCCACCATCATCCGAATTAATCATCGAAAATTTGTGGTACATGATTGAGAGGTCGGTTCGTGCACAACATCCTGCACCGACAACACTTTCGGAGTTATGAACGGCTATAGAGCCACATGGTTCAATATTTCAGCGGGGGACTTCCAACGATTTGTTGACCCCAAGCCATATCGAGCTGCTGTACTGCGGCGGGCTAAAGGAGGTCCGACACGACATTAGGAGGTATCTCATGACTTTTGTCGTGCCAGAGCAATTAAATTGGAACTACTCACGGAGGTCCAGTGTGAGCTGTGATTATCGCGTGGCAGCGAAACTTGGTAGTTTTCGCTACTAGGTACATATGACGACAGTACGGCACCTACGCTGCCATCTGACAATCCATTACGTGAGTAAACATTGTGGCTATCGAGAAGAGAGACCGTGGACTGTTAGTTCGTTGACCTGGAGTAAGGGACCAAACAGCAGGTCATCGGTCCCATCGCTGTTAGTGAAAGTGTTTTCTGTGAACGGCAGTTACTACAGTTCTACGTTGACAGAGTATAGCTGACTGGAAGGTCTGAGAAGAGGCAGGATGTTATTAAATAGTTTAAAGAAGATTATTATGAAATTCGAAAATACGGGAGAGCTTGGTGTGGCATCTGGAAGAGGAAGGTGTAATATCTCGAGGGAAATTATTGACAGGATTGCTGTTGCTGTAACAGTCCATGCAGCACGTGCGCTGTGTAGTGCTAGTGCTCGTGCAGTGTCACGAGAATTGTCCATCCCATGGTCAAAAAAAGTACGCAAGTTTTTCGGTCTATTTTACACTGGTAACTGTACAAGATCCACACGGCGCTGGCCGGCCGTTGTGGCCGAGCGGTTCTAGGCGCTTCAGTCCGGAACCGCGGGACCGCTACGCTCGCAGGTTCGAATCCTGCCAGGGGCATGGATGTGTATGGTGTCCTTAGGTTAGTTAGGTTTAAGTAGTTCTAAGTTCTAGAGGACTGATGACCTCAGATGTTAAGTTTCAAAGTGCTCAGAGCCATTTGAACCATCTGAATACGGTGCTGCAAATCGAAAATTCATGATCCGCAGTGACGTTCTGAATTTGCTCCTCGGTTTCTGGCACGGATCGAAGTTGATGACATATGGGCGGGCAATATTCTAGGGAGCGACGAGACGCATTTTACGCTACATGATGCAGTAAATACACTTAACTGCCGAATTTGGGGTACAGTTAAACCGTGTGTTGTGCACGAAGAGCCATTTCACTCGTCGTATGTGACCTACATGATCACCTGATCTGAGTCCATATGACTTTTGGCTCTGTGCATGTTTAAAACAACACTTTTGTCAGGTACACTTTCAGACTCTACCTCATCTGAAGGCCAGTATACAGGAACACGTTGTTTAGATTCCAACGGAACTGCTGCGAGCAACTGTTGATTACGTCGCTGTACGGATGCTGCATTTCCTCGACGTCTCCCGTGATCATATTTAACAAATTATGTAAGCGGCGGTTAATAATAAAATAAACATTACACCTTTCTCACTTGTTTGACCTTTTGTATCCACGTACCGTTCCTAATCCATTACAAATAGAAAAATTTCTACACGTCTTTCTTGCATTCACGACGCCAGATTTGCACCCGCTGACTGCAATTGGGAATTAATTTTTTTCCAGCGTAAATCGTTTCGCATTAAAGCATTAGCATATCTACCAAGTTTCGCCGCTATGCGATAATTACACCCCACGGTGGACCTCTGTGAGTAGCTGCTCTTTAATTATAGCCACCCGGCTATTTCAGCAAAGACTGGGAGATACGAGTGCAAAATGTACATTATTAACAGTTAAATCCACCGCCTGTAACTGGTTACTAGCAACTCTCTTTAACGAACAGGTCGACTTTGGCTAATCCGCAACACTCACCTAGAAAAACATGAAAGCGCCTACAGCCGTTAGCGCACGGAGCATGCTTTCGAACGTCAACGATGAGGAGAGGCAAGTTCACCGTGCTGCTGAACGCTCAGAAGTGAAGCGACTTGTCCTTATGGTACCAAAGAGCGGATGGTAGGGTTCGAGTGAGGCGCAGACACCACAAAGCCATGGACTCCAGTTGTCAATAAGACACAGTGCAAGCTGACGGAAGCTCCATAATCGTATGGGCCGTTATTACATGGAATGGACTTGGTCCTCTAGATGTTCGGCTATCTGGAGACCATCTGCAATCTTTCTTGCACGTCATGCTCCCACACAACGATTGAATATTTCTGAACAAGCATGCGGGGAAGAACTTTCTGTACAATTGGAGCGAATGATTTTGCCACCCCCATGGCCAGACATGAATCTCATCGAACATTTATGGGACATAATCGAGAGAAAAACATTCTGTACAATTGGAGCGAATGATTTGGCCACCCACATGGCCATACATGAATCCCATTTGGCCACCCCCATGGCCAGACATGAAGCCCATCGAACATTTATGGGACATAATGGAGAGAAGAACTATCTGTGCAATTGGAGCCAATGATTTGGCCACCCACGTGGCCAGACATGAATCCCATCGAACATATATGGGACATAATCGAGAGATCAGTTCGTGGACAAAATCCGGCGCCGGCAACACTTTCACAATTATGCACCGTTATAGAGGCAGCATAGGGGACTGATGACCTTAGAAGTTAAGTCCCGTAGTGCTCAGAGCCATTTGAACCATTTTTGAGTCCATGCCACGTTGACTCGCTGCACTACGCCGTGCTAAAGTTGGTCCGACACGATATTTCGAAGTATCATATGACTTTTATCACCTCAGTGTATAGCGAACCAAAATGAAGAGGCGAAACTAAAATCACTGGAGGCACTGCATGGCCCGTTTTTGGTGATTCAAAGAAAAGGAACAATGTCGTTCTGCAACTTTTAGAACTGTTTCAATGAATGACTGAATCGTTAAGTCTTGTGCATCACATGGACTCTGTTTTGAGATGATGCAATACTGTGAAACAAAATTTATGTAACTGAATGAATGTAGCAAGTTTTGTGTCCCTCGTCGTAGACGTCCTATATAGTCTGAATGATATGACGTACACCTGTTTTCAGCATCTCCATGAACGATATAGTCCTTAATGAGGGAGCAAATATTACCATCGTTAAGCAGCGACGTAATGCGACAGATCAGCGCTTAATGAAGTCTTTCACTCCAGTCCGCAGCTGTATGTGACCAGCTGCCGGTCTGTTTATGCAGCTGTAGCTGTCACAGCGACGTGCGTAGTACAGGAGGTTAATGGACGGGCAGTGGAACTTTACCGAGTAGCAGCGCTTGCGCTCAGAAAGCTGCGTCCGACACCTGTGCGAACACGTGGGCGACTAAAACGCTCCACCCATACTCAGCCCACGGACGAAAGCGATATATTTCTGGCCATAGCGCCTTCTTTTACCGCCGTCGACGGAAAAAAAAGAATGAAGGGAGGCCAAAGGGCAGCGAATAATTTGACTGCTTGGTGCCCTGTTCCGCTTTCGTAATGAGAGGTAGCCTGTTTCCGAAGAGAATGTGGCCATGTGACCACAAAACTCTACTCGAGGCTGAATTTGCCACAATGGACAGCCGGTAGCGTTTTCAGCATAAACTTAATTTACGCTGAACATGTGTGACGACTCATCTTTCAAACGTGAGCTCGAAAAAAGGTTTAAGTTCTCCTTCAAGACGAGGTCATTAGAGGCGAAGCACTCATTTAGGAATGGATATAGACGGACAGGAAAATCAGCTTTTTTTTTTTTTTTTTATTTTTAATTGATAGCACACTTTGTTGACATACCTACCTTACCTCAGAGCAAACGGACTCGCCCGTCCCACGTCACCGGTGTGCTCACAATCGAGGAAAACACAGTCACTTGTGAGCGAGCGGTCTAACGTAACGGTGTCACTATGTTTTCGAAACAGGAATAACGGTGTTGGATCAAGATTGAATGCGCCAGAGGTCGTATAGCACGACAGTGTCATCAACGTCTTCACGAGGAGTGCGGGGAATCGGCATTGCCGTACAGAACGTTGGGTAAAAGCCTTCAACGAAGGTCAGCAAACTGTGGCAGACATGCAACGGGCAGGTCGTCCTGGCGCCTCTGAAGAAGAAGTGAGTGCTGTTGCCGCGTTAGTGGACAGTACGCCATACGATTCGTGAGCTCGCCCACGAAACCGTATTCAAATGGTTCAAATGGCTCTAAGCACTATGGGACTTAACATGTGAGGTAATCAGTCCCCTAGACTTAGAACTACTTAAACCTAACCAACCTAAGGACATCACACACATCCATGCCCGAGGCAGGATTCGAACCTGCGACCGTAGCAGCAGCGCGGTTCCGGGCTGAAGCGCCTAGAACCGCTCGGTGACAGCGGTCGGCGAAACGGGATTAGCGCATACGACTGTGCTTCGCGTCCTGAAGGAACGCCTGGGCATGCGCAAAATTGCATCAGCATGAGTTCCGCATGACATGACGGAAATGCAGAAATGGATGCGTTACGACGTTGCTCAGACGCACTTGGAGCGCTATGAGCGCGAAGGAGAGGCTTTCTTACGCCGTATCGTAACACTGGATGAGACATGGGCCACATCGTAAGAGCCAAAACTGAAACACCAATCCAACGAATGGCGTCATTACGGCTCGCCACGAAAGTCGAAACTGCGTCAGAGCCCCACTATGGTGAAAGTTATGGTGATTCTCGTGTACGACTGTGATGGTGTTATCCTAACGCATTACGTTCCGCCACGGCAGACCGTCAATGCACAGTATTACTGGTCGTGTGTGGAGCATCACCTGCGACCAGCTTTGCGAAAGAAGCGGCGACACTTTCTGCGCAACCCACCCATCATTTTGCACGACAATGCGCGGGCGCATACAGCGCAAGCTGTGGCTGCTCTGTTCGATCGAGGGGCAGGCAGGTACTGTACCATCCACCATACTCCCCGGACTTGAGTCCTTGTGGCTTTTATTTGCTTCCGAAGATGAAGGAACCACTTCGTGGCATTCGCTTTAGAACTGTTCAGAAATTCGACAGACAGTAGACCGCTCCATTCGTACCATCAACCGAACAGGCTCTGCTAACAGTGTACTACGCCTTCCACATCGTTGGCAATGGGTTCTACACAACTCTGATGACTACTCTGAAGGACAGTAACAGGTGCAAACATGTAACTCTTTTGCATCGGTTGTGAATAAATATTTGCCACTAATTAAGTTCCAACTCTCGTATACTAGAAAACCATGGCAGACCTGAATTTGGATGACCGGACTCCAGTGTGAACCCTGGTTTTTCGAATGCAAGTTCGTTGGGTGAGCCACTGTGTCATTTCACACAGTTCGAGAATTCAGATGGGGACACCTGAATATCGCAACATCATGATTGCATAACTATTCCGTTCAAGTGAAAACTTCCTGGTAAATTAAAACTGTGTATCGGCTCGGGGCTCGAATCAGGAACCTGGCTAATGTTGTACCTGCGGGTGTTCATCCGAGTTGATATTTTCATTTGACGACCAGCCCTGTTGTGTTCTTCAGGTACTGCGTGTCATGCTGCTATGTGTACTCTCTGCCTGGACTGCACCCAGTTTATCTGTCACAAACGCTTTCCCGTAGTTGATTCATTCGGGGTGCTTTTCTAAATTATTGCCTGCTGAAACGTGCATTTTGACGTAATGACCCGTTATAGTGGATTAATGCGAAATATACTCACAAATTTGAAGTAGTTGTTCTACCTTCTGTGTAAGGAGCTTATATTCTTCGGTTTTTAATTGTAAAGTAATGTGGTGACGATGCGATAAAATATACAGGGTGGTCGGGTAGTCCATGAGCAAACTACAAACTTTCAGGGATGTTGGCGAAGAGTAAATGCATCAGTTTGAGGTAAGGGACTGGAAATCGTTCTGATACGTCTGAGAGGGGACCTCTTCCACTGCAAGTTGGTTCAAATGGCTCTGAGCACTATGGGACTTAACATCTATGGTCATCAGTCCCCTAGAACTTAGATCTACTTAAACGTAACTAACCTAAGGACACCACACACATCCATGCCCGAGGCAGGATTCGAACCTGCGACCGTAGCAGTCGCGCGGCTCCGGGCAGAAGCGCCTAGAACCGCGAGACCACCGCGGCCGGCCCACTGCAAGTTCTTTGCTTTCCAATATTTTGGGATAAGGTAGGATGGACCAGATCAAGAAAAAAATTGTCCTGTAAATATCGAGTCTGTGAGCACTTGTTCACGTTTGCTAGTGTGAAACGCATCTCTTCTACTGAAAAAGTACCCCTAGCTCTTAAGGTACGCGCGCGACCGCTACGGTCGCAGGTTCGAATCCTGCCTCGGGCATGGATGTGTGTGATGTCCTTAGGTTGGTTAGGTTTAAGTAGTTCTAAGTTATAGGGGACTGATGACCTCAGAAGTTAAGTCCCACAGTGCTCAGAGCCATTTGAACCGTTTTGTTTACAGAGTCCGATCACGATGTAAAGTAGTTCAAATGGCTCTGAGCGCTATGGGACTTAACTGCTGAGGTCATCAGTCCCCTAGAACTTAGAACTACTTAAACCTAACTATCCTAAGGACATCACACACATCCATGCCCGAGGCAGGATTCGAACCTGCGACCGTAGCGGTCGCGCGGTTCCAGACTGTAGCGCCTAGAAACACTCGGCCACACCGGCCGGCTGTAAAGTAGTTGCTATAAGTTAGAGTATGACTGAAACGTAAAAAATGAACAGTAAGTGGAACATTGCGCATGCAGTTGTATCTGTTTATTGCAATATTTAGCAACTGTGCAGTAGGTTATCAAAAATGTTAGCCTTCATATCAGTTCTGCTCTGTCGGAACATGGGCGTCTTCTCACCACCGAAGCTAGGCGAACGCTTCATCATTCTGCTAACTGGCTAAAGCCAGCTGCCGTGGGAGCAATAAATCGATCACATATATTCCCTATTCTGCAATAAAACACTGCCTGCCAACCAGTGCAATTTAAGTCGAAGGGCATGAGGGACTTGGCGTAGAAGTGACCGACAGAGGATACGAGCATTCCGTCGACCAGTGACCTTCGAATTTAGATACTACTATAGTGTATGTCTCTGTGGAGTAGATTCTCTGTTGGTTGTTCTAAACATATTCCTTGACTCCAGAAGAAACTGTCTATATCTGCACTGTGTTAGCCGCGTTATTCTGTGTGCAATAGAGTACTTTGTGTACCAATGTGACGTCTCCTGTTCCATGTTCCAGTGGGATTGTGCACCATTAACCTGGTTAGGCGTTTACTAACCTAGAGCCGGCCGCGGTGGTCTAGCGGTTCTATGCGCGCAGTCCGGAACCGCGCGACTGCTACGGTCGCAGGTTCGAATCCTGCCTCGGGCATGGATGTGTGTGGTGTCCTTAGGTTAGTTAGGTTTAAGTAGTTCTAAGTTCTAGGGGACATGACCACAGATGTTAAGTCCCATAGTGCTCAGAACCATTTGAACTAACCTAGAGTGCCGAAAAAAGTAGTAACACCAAAAAGATGTTGTTCGACATATACGAATGTTGATAGGCATGTTTCTACTGCACAGGATGGGCGTATGGGCAGGCGGTGGGCGTTATGGAATGAATAGGATAATTTTTAGATAAAGGCCATTTATTGGCGAAAGCATGTTAAAAAGGGGTTACATAGGCCTAGGGAGGTGAGGGTGAGCCAGAGCGTAGAGTTTGGCGAAACGCAGTTCGCGAAGCTACCGAAAGTTGTTGTCTGCCAAAACTAAGTCCACATTGCCGCAGCACCGGAAGTAGCGGGAAGGTCTACACTGCTACATGGCGCGCGACCGACTCGCGGATGAGCAAGAGTACAAGAGAGCGGGCAGCTAACACTGCCGGCCGTGGCTTGGCCGTAATGGAAAAACGAAGTTACCGTTTGAAAGCTCATTTAATAAAGTAAAATCCCCTACTGTCTGGCTCGTTTTACATTACAACTGAAAACGTAGATTGTTCATCAAGTTACTATGTAGGAAATAACAGAGAAGATCCGACAAGGGGCTTCAAGTTTCGTCTCTGGATTATTTAGTCGATGCGTTACGGAGATGCTCGACAAACTTCAGTGACAAACACTGCAAGAGAGGCTTTGTGTATCACGGTGAGGTTTCCTGTCGAAATTTGAAGGGTGTACGTTCCAATAAGTCCTGCTTTACTTCCTCCCACATACGTTACTCGAAATGACCATGACAAGAAAATTAGAGGTATTAGAGCTAATACGGAGCTTTACTGGGAACCATAGTTCCCATGCGCCATTTGTCAATGGAACAGACAAGGGGTGGGAAGGTAGTGATGCCAGGTATATCCCCTGCCATACACTTTTATGTGCTTTGCAAAGCATACATGTAGATGTAAACAGCGTAGACTATCCGAGACCCTAAAAATACGGAAATTGTAGCACAACAGCTTAACGTAGTTTCTGTTTTAGAAGCGGCTTCAGAAGTACGCCGGAAGGATAATTTTTCTTCGAACATCACTGGAATGAGTGGATATCCAGAATTTAAACAGATGTCAGCCCTCCTCGCTCTATTAATCGACGTTTCCAGAGATTCTGAACAAATAAGCCACAGTATGTCCATAAAACATTTTCTTATTTCTGCGGTTTTCTACACCAGGGCGGCGTCTCTCCCGTCCAAGTTTCTGTCTGCTTCTATCTTGCCAGTCCTCTTCTTGCATTGCTCTGTCCTGTGGTGCAAACCTCGCTCATCGTTCCAGTGTATCCGGGATCTTCCTCTTTTTCTGTGTCGTGGGTTCTCCGGAGCCTTGTTTTACAAGGCCATCTTTCCACTGGCATTCTTCTAAAGATGCCCACATCACGTTAGCCGTTTATTTCCAGTTGCGTCTACAGTATCCTTTACAACTCCTATCTCTTATCGTAGCTCTTCTTTTATTGTTTTATTTCTCCTTGTTACTTCACAACTTCACCTCCAAAACTCCATTTCCCTTGCCTTTAATTTCTTTTCATTGACCCTGGACACCTCCCACAATACAGCGCCATACGGAGCAATATTCTCAACTGTAGTTTCTTACATCCTCCTTTTAAAATTTTTTGACATAGTTTTATTACAGATAAGGGAGTATAAATGCTTAATTGTTGTCTTTCCCTGTTCTATCCTGTGCTTTATTTCCTCGTTGCCGAATTGATTGTCCCTAATCATTTATATGATCGACTACACTTTAATATCTATTCATCATCCATACCGAGATCCCTTCCAATACCTCCCACAGCTAAGTATTCAGTTTTTGTAATGTTAATTTTCATGCTCACTGCTCATACCTTTTTTAGGCTATCTTGACTCTTTTTCCTCGGCGAAGATGACCCGATCGTCGATGAAGCAGCATCCTCGTCTTGGTCCTTTGCTAACATTAAGTTTCTGTGATAGTAACTTCCCTACTTAAACACGGCGTTAATAATATATGCAAGGAAATACCTCTTTCTTCACTGAGTGCGTGCGTTCATATTTAGTGTAGACGGCCTACGAGAAGTTTCATCATTACGATGCGGTATTCTACGAAACATTCTGAAATAAAAACTTCAGAGGAACTACTCATATCTGTAACAAACTACAACTACCAGTCACTTCGTGATTGCTTGTCTGATCCTCTACCACTAATTTCATGCTTGTGTGCATCTTACAAGTGAAGTTACGAACCTCGCAGTACGGCATCAAACAAATTGTCACCAGACACCTGGTAACACGTAATTTGTTATTTATGTGAACATAATGAAAGCTAGCAATGCAGCACTAGCAGTGCTATGAAGTGAATTAATTTTGGTATGTGTTGTAAAAAATCATTTATAAAATGAATAATCCTTCTTACAAATACTCTTATGTTTTCGATAACTTAATTCTTTATCAATGTACATCTCTCTGCCAACATGTGGTGAGAATTAAGAGGCTGAATCCGGCTCAGAAATGGAGAATTTTATAGACGACTGTTCTATATTTAGCAGTGAGGTGGCTGTGAAGCAAAACATAGCAGTACAGGAAAAGAACTGCCGTGACGAAAGGATGAGTCACATAATTCTTCTCAGCAGAGCAATTTTATAGCACAGCTACACGACACGAGTGACCAGTTTTTTTCCGCGAATGTTTTTGGCTTTTAATTGAAAACATGCCTCAGCATAGTTATTTCGTTTGCAAATATGCGAGGGTCATTCAATAATTAAAGAGACAAATTGGTAGGGAGAGAAAAGCGTTTATTTTTACAAAAGGATAGTTATTTTCTACTTTTGAACATAATCCCTTTGAACATTTATGCACTTATTCCAACGGGCTACAAGCTTTTTTATTTCGGCTGCAAAGAACTCTATATCTTGATGTTTGAACCAATTTCCCACAAACGTTTTCACGTCTTCATCGTTCAGGAACCTCTTCCCACGTAATGCCGCCTTCAGTGCACCAAACAAATGGAAATCACGAGGTGCTAAATCAGTACTGTAAGGGGGACGAGGTAGTACTTCTCAGCCCATTCTGTCGATGGTTTCACGGGTTAGTTGAGCAATATGAGGACGTGCGTTGTCTTGCTGGAGAATCACACCTCTCCTCTGAGATCCACGACGTCTCTCTCTCTCACAGCTGGCTTCACCTTGTTTAAAAGTAAATCCGAGTAGTATTGGCTGTTCATTGCACTTTGCTCTTTGAGATAATCACAAAAAACTGGAGCTTCAGCATCCCGAAACACTGTCAATTTGACTTTTCCTGCTGATGCTTGGGTTTCGAATTTTTTCTTGACAGGTGAGTTGGTGTGTTTCCACTCCATGCTTTGTCTTTTAATTCTGGCTCATACTTGTGAACCCAAGTTTCATCAAAATTTAAAATTTTGTTGAGGAAGCACTCATCTTGTCTTTCACATTGTTCCTTTAGCTCTGTGCACACTCTTAACCTCGTTTCCTTGTGTAGCTGCGTCAACTCCTTTGGAAACCATCTTGCACGTGTTTTGCGGTACTGCAGCTTGTTACAGATAATGTTATGAACTGTACCAGTACTAACTTGAACCTTGTCAATTATTATGTCCACAGTCACACGGCGGTCGGCACGAATTATGTTATCTATTCGACTTTCAAGTGAGGGAGTTGAAACTGCAACTCGTCGGCCAGAACGGTGTTCGTCAGTCATTGAGTCGCGACCATTTTTGAACTGCTCTACCCACATGTAAAAATATGCACGATTCATACAATATTCACCATAAACGTTAGACATTCTACAGTATATATTCACTGGTTTATCGCCTTCAGCAAGTAAAAAACGAATGACAGAAGGTTGTTCAACTAATGTGGACGTTTCAAGCTGACTCGCCATCTTGAAAGGCATTTTTGTGGTTGTAAACAAAGCAATGTTGATACATCAGCTTATCAGGTCTCATCCCAGTGACGCCAACGTAAAGGCAGAAAAGTACCAAACTTGCCCTACTAATAGTGTTTTCCCTAGACCAATTTGTCTCTTTAATTATTGAATGACCGTCGTATATTTTACGCTTAATGTCTACTAACACACGGCAACGCCTGCAAGTCCAGAATCGTAACTCTTTTGTGAAGTCCAGTTATTGACACTGGTGCTCTTATGCACTAGCTACACTGAGGTAACCGAGGAATCTGTTTATGGATCTTACCTAGTTCGTAGCTTTAGACCTTGTGATACACAAGACTTTGTGTCCTTAATTATTTTTTCGTTTCACGGCTTATCATTTTGTGGCTTATCCAGTGAGTTTCCAGAGCACGCCTCAAAACACGACTTCAGCCCTATATGGCTAACACTTTTAATCTCCTGTCGAGCACTTTGCCACATTTAGATACTATTATACATCGCACGGGAGGAGAGCGTCGAGAGGTCGGTTTCAACTTTACTCAACTGTCAACTGCTTCAGAATGTTAGTGGTGTTCATATAGCTAAATGGTAACAATTGTGCGACGCAAATTAGGAATAGTGGTCTGGCACGTACTTTGTTACGGAAGAGTGCATTTGTCAGATTTTACGCTATTTAGTAAACAATGAATTACAGAGTCCGCCAGAAAAATATATAGACTATATAGTGTGGAGTGACGAGGCACAATTTAAACTTAATGGAACCGTGAATCGGCATAACAGTGTGTACTGGGCACCGTAAAATCCGCATATATATGTGGATAAAGTGGTCAATCTATCAGGGGCTCGTGTGTGGTGTGGGCTACCATCTGCCGGCCGGAGTGGCCGAGCGGTTCTAGGCGCTACAGTCTGGAACCGCGCGGCCGCTACGGTCGCAGGTTCGAATCCTGCCTCGGGCATGGATTTGTGTGATGTCCTTAGGTTAGTTAGGTTTAAGTAGTTCTAAGTTCTAGGGGACTGATGACCAAAGTAGTTAAGTCCCATCGTGCTCAGAGCCATTTGAACCATTATGACTATCATCTAGGGGCTTAGTAGGACCCTTTTGCATTGATGCTGCTGTCACTGGAGGAGTGTTCGTGAAAGTGTCTTGCACATCAATTTTGCCAGGTATTCGTGCGTTTTATGGAGCCGATGATGAGATCTTCTACTAACAGGACGGGGCCCCACCACACTACCACTTGGTCGTACGAGCTTTCGTGGATGGCAATTTTCCGGGGCATTGTATTGGACGAAGAGGGCCCATTGAAACATCCTGGAGATTAAAACTGTGTGCCAGGAAGCTTCATACCAGCGCACACTCCGCTGCAGAGTGAAAATCTCATTCTGGAAACATCCCCCAGGCTGTGCCTAAGCCATGTCTCCGCAAAATCGTTTCTTCCAGGAGTTCTAGTTCTCCACGGTTCGCAGAAGAGCTTCTGTGAAGTTTGGAAAGTAAGAGACGTGGTACTGGCAGAATTGAAGCTTGGAGGACGGGTCGTGAGTCGTGCTTGGGTAGCTCAGATGGTAGAGCACTTGCCCGCGAAAGGCATAGGTCCCGAGTTCGTGTCTCGGTCCGGCACACGGTTTTAATCTGTCAGGAAGATTCATATCAGCGCGCACTCTGCTGCAGAGTGAAAATCTCATTGAGGGCCCATTGAGTTTCCTCCACGGTCGCCACGACCTAACCCCTATGGACTTTTACTTGTGGTGAACTGCGAAAGATAACGTATATCGACGTAAGCTACGCACGCTGAAGGAACTTCGCCAGGAGATTACAACGATCTCCACTGTAACACTGACTGACGTAGTTGCGGCGACCGCTCTTCGTTCTGTTATGTGTATAGCCTCCAACGGTAAACATTTTGAATATTTAAAGTAACCCTGTGGTACACTGAAGGTTGTACAACATGTGTGATCAAGTATTAAATGTAAAATAAACGCACTTTTCGTTCCTTAAAATGTGTATACATTTTTCTGGCGGACTATGTATTATTTATTCTCGTGATGGATCTAACTGTTTTGTATACACGGTTTTCAGTTAATGGGAACACCCGCGTCCCGTAACAAATCGTCTTTGTGACGCTGTACCACTGATCATTCGCGAGCTTCGACTGGTATCTTCTATAGTAGTGTAGTAACTTAGGGTACAATACTTACGATATTGCAGTGCCTCTGGTGTTCAGAAGTTCGGTGCAATGTTCCTTCTGATACGCATTCCTGTCCGAAGGAACATTGTATCGGAGGTGCACCACGTATACAACACAGGCATTGCAGTATCGTATTTACCCGCCGTCACCGGGCAAGCGACTTTCAGTTAAAATTTCTCCCTTCTACTAACATATACATAATAAATTTACGAGGTCAGGGTGTTAACAAATGGTTGACGGCATATGAAAGTTTGGGTCGGGCCTTGAATCGTGGTCGGATAGCCTAATGGTAAAGTGACCGCTCGTGATAAACGGGAAATCCAGGTTCGAGTCCTGGTCGGCACAAATTTTCATTGCCGTCATTCCATTATACAGCCGATGGTTGTCCATATTCGCGAATCCGAATACATTTCATGTATCTCCAATATACAGGGTGAGTCACCTAACATTACCGCTGGATATATTTCGTAAACCACATCAAATACTGACAAATCGATTCCACAGACCGAACGTGAGGAGAGGGGCTAGTGTAATTGGTTAATACAAATCATAAAAAAATGCACGGAAGTATGCTTTTTAACACAAACCTACGTTTTTTTAAATGGAACCCCGTTAGTTTTGTTGGCACATCTGAACATATAAACAAATACGTAATCAGTGCCGTTTGTTGCATTGTAAAATGTTAATTACATCCGGAGATATTGTAACTTAAAGTTGACGCTTGAGTACCACTCCTCCGCTGTTCGATTGTGTGTATCGGAGAGCACCGAATTACGTAGGGATCCAAAGGGACAGGTGATGGACCTTAGGTACAGAAGAGACTGGAACAGCACATTACGTCCCCATGCTAACACCTTTTTATTGGTCTTTTTCACTGACGCACATGTACATTACCATGAGGGGTGAGGTACACGTACACACGTGGTTTCCGTTTTCAATTACGGAGTGGAATACAGTGTGTCCCGACATGTCAGGCCAATAGATGTTCAATGTGGTGGCCGTCATTTGCTGCACACAATTGCAATCTCTGGCGTAATGAATGTCGTAGACGCCGCAGTACATCTGGTGTAATGTTGCGGCAGGCTGCCACAATACATTGTTTCATATCCTCTGGGGTTGTAGGCACATTACGGTACACATTCTCCTTTAATATACCCCACAGAAAGAAGTCCAGAGGTGTAAGATCAGGAGAACGGTCTGGCCAATTTATGCGTCCTCCACGTCCTATGAAACGCCCGTCGAACATCCTGTCAAGGGTCAGCCTAGTGTTAATTGCGGAATGTGCAGATGCACCATCATGCTGATACCACATACGTCGACGCGTTTCCAGTGGGACATTTTCAAGCAACGTTGGCAGATCATTCTGTAGAAACGCGATGTATGTTGCTGCTGTTTGGGCCCCTGCAATGAAGTGAGGACCAATGAGGTGGTCGCCAATGATTCCGCACCATACATTTACAGTCCACGGTCGCTGTCGCTCTACCTGTCTGAGCCAGCGAGGATTGTCCACGGACTAGTAATGCATGTTTCGTAGATTCACTGCCCCGTGGTTTGTGAAACCCTCTTCATCGGTGAACAGGTAGAACTGCAACGCATTCTCTGTTAATGCCCGTTGACAGAATTGCACTCGATGATTAAAGTCATTACCATGTAATTGCTGATGTAGCGACACATGAAACGGGTGAAAGCGGTGACGATGCAGTATGCGCATGACACTACGTTGACTCAGTCCACCGGCTCTCGCAATGTCCCGTGTACTCATGTGTGGGTTCATGGCAACAGCAGCTATCACACCAACTGCACCCGCTTCTCCTGTGACGGGCCTGTTGCGTACCCGTTTGCGTGCTACGACCATACCTGTTGCATACAGTTGGCGGTAGATGTTTTGCATTGTGCGGCACGTTGGATGCTCTCTGTCCGGGTACCGTTCTGCGTACACCCTGCAGGCTTCAGCTGCATTTCGTCGACACTCGCCATAGCTGAGTATCATCTCCGCCTTTTCAGAGTTCGAATACACCATGGTCACAGTTCCTACAACACTACACTATCACAGGCGTATGGTAACACGGTGTACTACAGTTGGTCTGCGTGCGGAGACGAATGCAGAATAACAATAGCAGCAAGCGCTACATGCGGACACTGCGACAGCTAGACCAAACCACAACAGTGCACTACAGCCACACTCGTAAACACGGTCGTCATCGTAAACATGTCCCTGCAGATGCTGCTCGCCGACAGTGGCCCGTGTTTGTTACAACACGCAACTGAACGACGGAGGTTTCAAGCGTCAACTTCAGGTTACAATATCTCTGGATGTAATTAACATTTTACAATGCAACAAACGGCACTGATTACGTATTTGTTTATATGTTCAGATGTGCTAACAAAACTAACGTGGTTCCGTTTAAAGACACGTAGGTTTGTGTTAAAAAACATACTTCCGTGCATTTTTGTATGGTTTGTATTAACCAATTACACTAGCCCCTCTCCTCACGTTCGGTCTGTGGAATCGGTTCGTCAGTATTTGATGTGGTTTACGAAATATATCCAGCGGTAACGTTAGGTGACTCACCCTGTATATATTACCGCCCGGTTGACAAGACATAAGCCGGCCGCTGTGGGCGAGCGGTTCTAGGCGCTTCAGTCCGAAATCGCGCTGCTGCTACGCTCGCAGTTTCGAATCCTGCCTCGGCCATGGATGTGAGTGATGTCCTTAGGTTAGTTAGGTTTAAGTAGTTCTAAGTTCTAGGGAACTGATGACCTAAGATGTTAAGTCCCATAGTGCTCAGAGCCATTTGAACGATCTGACAAGACATACCAGTGTTAAAATGTACGGGCTCCAAATTTGATCACCCATTCGCCGGATGCAAAATGAATTTCTTGAGGTCGACCTCGGAGCAGAGAATCCTGAAACTCCGATAGAAATTGATACTTTTTGGCACAAAGCAAAATACAAGTGCTACAATCAAGCCTAAATTACACGAGCTTTGTGCGTTATACCAATTAAACGCAGCTCGTACACGGATCGGAACTATTTGCGGGACTGTGTGGCTGGTCCCGGCGCAGGTCCGAGTCTTCTCTCGGGCATGGGTGTGCGTGTTTGTCCTTAGGATAATTTAGGTTAAGTGGAGTCTGAGCTTAGGGACTGATGACCTTAGCAGTTAATTCCCATTAGATTTCACACACATTTGAACATTTTTGAAGTATTTGCATAGTTCTGTTTATCAATTCGGGACGGAGAGGAATGTACCAACTGCAGAATTAATTATGAATGTGTGTCTTGATGTGATGCTTGTAAACAGGTTCTCTTTCTGTATTGTAAGACTGGACCTGTTCAACCTTTTATAGATTTCTTTACAGAGGGAGTCACTGACTGCCAGTACTAGACTTCGGACCTTCACCGCCACGTTGTACCAAAGTCTGGGGAGAATCTGCAAGGTCTATTTGAGGAATAGGACGTTTCCGCCAGAGGTCCACATATTGCTGCAGAAAAGTTTATTTGCGTTTGCTGAATTACTGCATCCTGCTTTCGCGGTACCCTCCTTTGCCTGGCTTCTTTCGAACATTCTGAAAACGGCCGTAAAATTCTCGTTCATCTTACACTTTTCTTAATAATGCTTGTATCTTGAGAAATTTCTAGAAAACTGAATTGTTATTCAGTGGCGAAGACTGACTATTACAGATATTGTGGCCAGATAGACGTTATCGGCCCACATTTTCACAGTGTGTTGCCAAACCAGGAATTCAACACGGAACATCACATGTTACACTAATACCTCTAGTCTTATGGAATAACTAACTCATATTAACTATAATTATGAGTAATTTATTTTAATGGTATTTGACCATTGTTCAGATCAGAAAGGGTATAAGACAGGGAGGTAGCTTCTCGCCCCTACTGTTCACGTCTACACATCGAAGAATCAATAAAGAAAATAAAATCCTCAGTGGATGTGAGATGGAATTGTAGGAGTTGTTGAATGGAATGAGCAGTCTAATGAGTACACACTATGGTTTGAGAACAAACAGTAGAAAGACGAAAGTAATCAGGAGTAGCAGAAATAGATTACCCATGTTGTTGATGTTGTGGGTTTCAGTCCTGAACCTGGTTTGATGCAGTTCTCCGTGCTACTCTATCCTGTGCAAGCTTCTTCATCTTCCAGTACTTACTGCAACCTACATCCATCTGAATCTGCTTAGTGTATTCATCTCTAGGTCTCCCTCTACGATTTTTACCATCCACCAATGCTAAATTTGTGATCCCTTGATGCCTCAGAACATGTCCTACCAACCGGTCCCTTCTTCTTGTCAAGTTGTGCCCCAAACTCCTCTTCTCCCCAATTCTATTCAATACCTCCTCATTAGTTATGTGATCTACCCATCTAATCTTCAGCATTCTCCTGTAGCACCCATTTCGAAAGCTTCTATTCTCTTCTTGTCCAAACTCTTTATCGTCCATGTTTCACTTCCATACATGGCTACACTCCATACAAATACTTTCAGAAACGACTTCCTGACACTTAAATCTATACTCGATGTTAACAAATTTCTCTTCTTCAGAAACGCTTTCCTTGCCATTGCCAGTCTACATTTTATATCCTCTCTACTTCGGCCATCATCAGTTATTTTGCTCCCCAAATAGCAAAACTCCTTTACTACTTTAAGTGTCTCATTTCCTAATCTAATTCCCTCAGCACCACCCGACTTAATTCGACTACATTCCATTATTCTCCTTTTGCTTTTGTTGATGTTCACCTTATATCCTCCTTTCAAGACACTGTCCATTCCGTTCAACCGCTCTTCCAAGTCCTTTGCTGTCTCTGACAGAATTACAATGTCATCGGCGAACCTCAACCTTTTTATTTCTTCTCCATGGACTTTAATACCTACTCCGAATTTTTCTTTTTGTTTCCTTTACTGCTTGCTCAATGTACATATTGAATAACATCGGGGACAGGCTACAACCCTGTCTCACTCCCTTCCCAACCGCTGCATCCCTTTCATGCCCCTCGACTCTGGTTTCTGTACAAATTGTAAATAGCCCTTTATTTTACCCCTGCCACCTCTAGAATTTGAAAGAGAGTATTCCAGTCAACATTGGCAAAACCTTTCTCTAAGTCTACAAATGCTAGAAATGTAGGTTTGTCTTTCCTTAATCTATTTTCTAAGATACGTCGTAGGGTCAGTATGCCCTCACGTGTTCCTACATTTCTGCGGAATCCAAACTGATCTTCGCCGAGGTTGGCTTCTACCAGTTTTTCCATTCGTCTGTAAAGAATTCGCGTTAGTATTTTGCAGCTGTGACTTATTAAACTGATAGTTCGGTAATTTTCACTTCTGTCAACACCTGCTTTCTTTGGGATTGGAATTATTATATTCTTCTTGAAGTCCGAGGGTATTTCGCCTGTCTCATACATCTTGCTCACCAGATGGTAGAGTTTTGTCAGGACTGGCTCTCCCAAGGCCGTCAGTAGTTCTAACGGAATGTTGTCTACTCCCGGGGCCTTGTTTCAACTCAGGTCCTTCAGTGCTCTGTCAAACTCTTCACGCAGTATCATATCTCCCATTTCATCTTCATCTACATCCTCTTCCATTTCCATGATATTGTCCTCAAGTACATCGCCCTTGTATAGACCCTCTATATAATTCTTCCACTTTTCTGCTTTTCCTTCTTTGCTTAGAACTGGGTTTCCATCCTAGCTCTTGATATTCATACAAGTGGCTCTCTTTTCTCCAAAGGTCTCTTTAATTTTCCTGTGGGCAGTATCTATCTTACCCCTAGTGAGATAAGCCTCTACATCCTTACATTTGTCCTCTAGCCATCCCTGCTTAGCCATTTTGCACTTCCTGTCGATCTCATTTTTTAGACGTTTGTATTCCTTTTTGCCTGCTTCATTTACTGCGTTTTTATATTTTCTCCTTTCATCAATTAAATTCAATATTTCTTCTGTTACCCAAGGATTTCTACTAGCCCTCGTCTTTTTACCTACTTGATCCTCTGCTGCCTTCACTACTTCATCCCTCAGAGCTACTCATTCTTCTTCCACTGTATTTCTTTCCCCATTTCTGTCAATTGTTTCCTTATGCTCTCCCTGAAACTCTGTACAACCTCTGGTTTAGTCAGTTTATCCAGGTCCCATCTCCTTTAATTCTCACCTTTTTGCAGTTTCTTCAGTTTTAATTTACAGTTCATAATCAATAGATTGTGGTCAGAGTCCACATCTGCCCGTGGAAATGTCTTACAATTTAAAACCTGGTTCCTAAATCTCTGTCTTACCATTATATAATTTATCTGATACCTTCTACTATCTCCAGGATTCTTCCATGTATTACCCATAAACCTACCATTAAAATTGCGTACAACGGAGTAGAGGAAGTGAAGAAATTGCGTTGCTTGGGAAGGAAACTAACTCGTGACGGACGATGCAAGAAGGACTGAAAAAGCAGATTAGTACAGGCAAAGAGGGTATTCGTACCAAAGAAGGTTGCTAGTGTCAAACGCGAGCCTTAATTTGAGGGAGAAATTCTTGAAAATGTACATTTGGAGAACAGCATTAAAGGAAGTGGATCATGGATTATGGAAAACCGGGAATGAATCGAAGTGCTCGAGACGTGGTACTAGAGAAGGATTTTGAAAATTTGGTGCACTGATGAGAAATGAGGGGTTTCTCCGCACAATCGATGAGAAGGTGTTCATGTGGAAATCATTGACAAGAAGAAGGACGGGATGATAGGACTGTGTTAAGACAGATTTGGGAGCTGTAGAGAGTAACCACCATAGCGTAGGGGAAGACAGATATTGGGATACATCCAACAAGTAGTAGAGTGGGGTGAGTGCTACTGTGAGGTTAAAGGTTAGCACAGGAGTGGAGTTCGTGGCGGGCCGCATGAAACCAGTCGGAAGACTGATGACTCAAAAATAGAAATCTTCGGAAAATGATCGAGAAGGGACCGTGTACTTCTCTGTGAAAACCTGTCGATTTCATCCCTCGTTCCAACAAAGTACTAGTGCTTGATATGTGATGAGTAATCTAGTGTGGGTCACGCGACTATGTTTTTCCGCGATTTGCGAAATTTCTCCGGGTGAGCTGCTATCTGCCACGTGCCTCCCCGCATCAAGATTCAGCTCCTGGGTTCATCTCATGGCGGTCTGAACTGCAACTCAGATTATCTTACAGGTGACGTAGCCTCCAGTGTTCTATTGCCAATGAATCAAGCGTATGGCATAAATTTACACCAAGGTACTAACATTACGTTCTACTAAATTATACTTAATATTTCGTAAACGAAACGAGATATGGAAGGAAGATTTTTTTAGTAATGATAGTGCACAAAAGAATAATGGGACTATTACAGGGCACTCGATGTACGGCGCATACACTGTATCCGTGTTGTGTGGAAATGAGTACTTCATTAGACGGTTCTCTAGGACTGATACAGATAGTTTTGGTGGTATGGTGTCTTGCTTGCCTGACTACACTTTCAGTTCTGAATTTTCCGATAGCTACATGAACCACACTGGAGTGCCAAAGAAACTGGTATAAGCATACGAACAGAGGTATGTAAACAGGCAGAATACGGCGATGCTGTCGGCAACGCTATATGAGACAACAAGTGTCTGGTGCAGTTGTTAGATCGACTACTGCCGCTACAATGGCAGGTTATAAAGATTTAAGTGAGTTTTAATGTGGTGTTGCAGTAGGCGTACGAGCGATGGGACACAGCATCTCCGAGGTAGCGATGAAGGAGGGATTTTTCACGTACGACTATTTCACGAGTGTACCGTGAATATGAGGAATTCGGAAAAACATCTAATCTCCGACATCGCTGCGGCCGGAAAAAGATGCTGCAAGAACGGGACTAAAGACGGCTGAAGAGAAAAGTTCAACGTGACAGAAGAGCAACCCTTCCGAGAATTGCTGCAGATTTCGATGCTGGGCCACCAACAAGTGTCAGCGTGCGAATCATTCAACGAAACATCATCGATTCGGAACCGAATGCCCACTCGTGTGTACTTAATGACTGCACGACACAAATCCTTGCGCATTGCCTGGGCCCGTCAACACCGACATTGAACTGTTGATGACTGGAAACGTGCTGCTTGATCGGACGAGTCTGATTTCGGATTGTATCTATCGTATGTAAGTGTATGGGTATGGAGACAACCTCACGAATCCAAGGACTCTGCTTGTCAGCAGGGGACTGTTCAAGCTGGTGGAGGCTCTGTAATGGTATGGGGCGTGTGCAGTTGGAGTGATATGGGGCCCTGATATGTCTAGATACGACTCCGTTAGGTGGCACGTACGTAAGCATTCACACGTGCAGAATTGCTACAGAGAGGCTCAAGGAAGACTCTTCTGAGTTTAAACACTTCCGCTGGCCACCAAACTCCCCAGACATGAACATTATTGAGCATATTTAGGATGCCTTGCAACGTGATGTTCAGGAGAGATCTCCACCCTCTCGTATTCTTACGGATTTATGGACAGCCCTGCAGGATTCATGGTGTCAGTTCCTTCCAGCACTACTTCAGACATTTGTCGAGTCCATGCCACGTCGTGCTGCGGCACTTCTGCGAGCTCGCGGAGGCCCTACACGATATTAGGCAGGTGTACCAGTTTCTTTGGCTCATCAGCGTAGTATGCATTGTGTCCCTTGCTAACTCCCCATCTCAATCGAAGCAAGGTTATTAAAAAAAGAGTGAAAGGAACACACCAGCTAAACTTTTCAGTCATATTTGCAAACACGGCTCACACTACAAACGTCAAATAGCTGTAGCGATGCCAGCGCTCCAAGCGGCATGGCATTGTAGTGAACAGGAGACGGATGTCTTTTCAAATCTAAAGTGAGGCCATAGATTTGATCACATTTCTTTGACGAAAGGCAAGATTTGACGAAGTTCCGTATTGCACTATCAAATCTCTCTGACATAAGTAATTGACGTGTCAACTTTGAAAAATAAATATGATACTGTAATACCGACGTAATTATGAAGCAGGTCGTGACAGCGGCGCGAGTACGCAGCCAGCGCAGTGGCCGGTGAGCGCTGGATAGCGGGCTGGCTCACCTGGACTTACGTAAGGCAGCAGCTGCAGAGCACAGCAGAACCCAGGCTGCCGGACCCGTCGCGCCCGAGGCTGCTCGGCGCTGGAGCCACGCAGTCTGGCCGCGGCTGCCTGCAGCTCGCAAGACAGGCGAGCAGCTGGCTGTGCTGCTACAGCTCGCCACTCACTTCCGTCTCCTTTATATATATATATCAGAAAAAGGGGGTGTGTCACACAGAATGGTGATCTACTGCCTGCCTTCTCGTCTTCGCATAAATCGTCTGCTTACCAGTCAGCCACCCCCAGTGGCCGCTGTCTACATCTACACCTACATTCCACGTTGCGATGAGTGTCAGAGGGTACTTTGTTTACCACTGTCGCTTCCCCCATTTCCTGGTCCAGCCGCCAATAGTTCCCGGGAAGAATGACGCGGGAAGAAGCCTCAAATCACTCTTAATTGTACCCTGTGGTCTTTCCGTGATTATATTTGTTACCTGTTCTAGAAACGTAGGCTCTCGGAAATTTAGAATACAGTACCACACAAGCGACTTGTAGTCAGATTGCGTCCTTGTGGAATATCGTCTCAGTTATGTGACTGGATTCGTCATTTCCTGTCAGAGAGGTCACACAGTTCGTAGCAACTGACGGAAACTCTTCGAGTGAAACAGAGGTCATTTCTGGCATTCCGCAAGGTAGTATTACACTACTGTTATGTGTTACGACCCGTGACTCTACCCTTCATTCGATCCCTGCGAATCCCTACATTTCAGCAGGATAATGCACGACCGCATGTTGCAGGTCCTGTACGGGCCTTTCTGGATACAGAAAATGTTTCGACTGCTGCCCTGGCCAGCACATTCTCCAGGTCTCTCACCAACTGAAAATGTCTGGTCAATGGTGGCCGAGCAACCGGTTCGTCACAATACGCCAGTCACTACTCTTGATGAACTGTGGTATCGCGTTGAAAGTGCACAGGCAGCTGTAGCTATACACGCCATCCAAGCTCTGTTTGACTCAATGCCCAGGCGTATCAAGGCCGTTATTAAAGCCAGAGGTGGTTGTTCTGGGTACTGATTTCTCAGGATCTATGCACCCAGATTGCGTGAAAATGTAATCACATGTGAGTTCTAGTATAATATATTTGTCCAGTGAATACCCGTTTATCATCTGCATTTCTTCTTGGCGTAGCAATTTTAATGGCCAATAGTGTATTATAGGCCCGTTGCTGTTTCTTATTTACTTGTACTAACGATTTAGGAGACAATATGAGCAGCCGTCTTATGTTGTTTGCAGATGATGCTGTCGTTTCTCGTGTGAAAAATCATCAGAATATCAAAATACTCTGCAAAAAGATTTAGGAAAGATATCTGTATGCTGAGAAAATAGGCAGTTGACCCCAAATAATGAAAAGTGCGAGGTCATCCACATGAGTGCTGAAAGGAATCCCTTAAATTTCGGTTGCACAATAAATTAGTCAAATCTAAATGCCTAGGAATAAGAAAGGCAAACAAAAGACTGTATTCTGTTGGCAGAATACTTAGAAAATGTAACGTATCTGCTACAGCGTCTGCCTACACTACACTTGTCCGTCTTCTTTTGGAGTACTACTGCACAGTCTGGGACTTTTTTACAGATACGCTATGTCATCAAAAGTATCCGGACACCCCCATAAATATATGGTTTTCATATTAGGTGGATTTTGCTGCCACCTACTGCCATGTACTCCATATCAGCGACCTCAGTAGTCATTAGACATCGTCAGAGACCAGCTCGCGGACTTCAAACGTGGTCAGGTGATTGGATGTCACTTGTGTTATACGGCTATACGTCTGTACGCGAGATTTCCACACCCCTAAACATCCCTATGTCCACTGTTTCCGATGTGATAGTGAAGTGGAAACGTGAAGGGAAACGTACAGCACAAAAGGGTACAGGCCGACCTCGTCTGTTGACTGACAGACTGCCGACAGTTGAAGAGGGCCGTAACGTGTAATAGGCAGACATCCATCCAGACCATCACACAGGAATTCCAGAGTGCATCAGGATCCACAGCAGGTACTATGACAGTTAGGCGGGAGGTGCGAAAACTTGGATTTCGTGTTCGAGCAGCTGTTCATAAGCCACACATCACGCCGGTAAATCCCAGATAAATGCCAGACGACGCCTCGCTTGGTGTAGGGAGCGTAAACATTGGACAATTGAACAGTGGAAAAACGCTGTATGGTGTGACGGACCACAGTACAAAGTGTGGCGATCCGATGGCAGGATGTGGGTATGGCGAATGCCCGGTAAACGTTATCTGCCAGCGTGTGTAGTGCCAACAGTAAAATTCGGAGCCGGCGATGCTACGGTGTGGTCGTGTTTTTCATGGAGGGGGCTTGCAGCCCTTGTTGTTTTGTGTGACAGCACACGCCTGCATTTATGTTTTAAGCACCTTCTTGCTTCCCACTGTTAAGGAGCAATTCGGGGATGGCGACTGCATCTTTGCGCGGGATTAGCCGATCGGTCTGAGGCGCTGCAGTCGTGGACTGTGCGGCTGGTCCCGGAGGAGGTTCGAGTCCTCCCTCGGACATGGGTGTGTGTGTTTGTCCTTAGAATAATTTAGGTTAAGTAGTATGTAAGCTTAGGGCCTGGTGACCTTAGCAGTTAAGTCCCTTAAGATTTCACACACATTTGAACATTTTTTTATTGCATCTTTCAACACGATCGAGCAGCTGTTCATAATGCACGGCCTTTGGCGGAGTGATTGCACCGCAATAACATCCCTGTAAAGGACTGCCCTGCATTGAGTCCTTACCTGAATCCTACAGAACACTTTTGAGATGTTTTGGAACGCCGACTTCGTGCAAGACCTCACCGACCGACATCGATACCTCACCTCAATGTAGCTGTCCATGAAGTATGTGCTGCTATTCCCAAAGAAACCTTCCAGCACCTGTTTGAACGTATGCCTGCAAGGGTGGAATCTGTCATCAAGGCTAAGAGTGGGCCAACACCATACTGAATTACAGCATTACCGATGAAGGGCGCCACGAACTTGTTAGTCATTTTCAGCCAGGTGTCTGGATACTTTTGATTACATAGTGTAGGATTAACCGAGTATATCGATAAAGTTCAACGAACAGCAGCACTTTTTGTATTATCGCGAAATAGGAGAGAGAGTGTGTCACTGAAATGATACAGGATTTGGAGCGGACATCATTAAAGCAAAGGCGTTTCTAGCTGTGGCGGAATCGTCTGACGAAATTTCAGTCACCAACTTTCTCCTCCGAATGCGGAAATATTTTGTTGGCGCTTACCTAGATGGGGAGAAACAGTCACCATAAGGGAAATCAGAGCTCGGACGGAACGATATAGGAGTTCATTATCCCGCGCGCTCTTCGAGACTGGAATAGTAGAGAATTATTGTGAAGGTTGCTCTATGAACCATCTGCCAGGCACTTAAGTGTGATTTGCAAACTATCCATGCCGCGGTCGCGCGGTTCCAGACTGAAGCGCCTAGATCCGCCCGGCCACAACGGCCGGCCTCGGCAAATATAATTATAAGTACAAACACAGAATTATTACAAGGCCACTGGTCAATCACCATACTGGGGCCACATCATCTTCTAGAACGGCCATTTCGGAGGTTCCGATGGGCGAAGACTGACATGGTCAGTGGTGATGGCATAGCGATGGCTCCGAAGTGAGCTCCTGATGGATGAAATGCCACTGCAATCGACACCTGGCCCAGGAAACCCACTCGGAGTGAACTGCTTGCTTAGGGCCCGAGTACTGGTCCTACGTACAGCCCTTGGGGCAGGATTACAGCGTGTCCCACATCCTGTCACGTGGCCAGCGTAAGAAAAAGGTCTGTGTGTCCTCTGACGGCGCGTTGGTTACCATCTGGTGGCCATTTCGAGCGTGGCAGTCTTTGTGGGTCGTCTGTTAGGAAGCCGGCTGCCCACGTAACTCAGACGTATTGTGCGTTGCTGGCAGAGCAGTCATAAACCCCAGATAAAGCACGCACTTTTATTTTATTCATTTGGAGGCAGTAATTGAATACCTTACGGAAGTCAAGGGACACGACACCTACCTGAGCACCAATATCTACCGCCTTCTCATCTTGGCAAGCATAGAGTAAGCTGGGTCTCACTCAGTCGTTGTTTCCAGAACCCACGTTGACTTCTGCAGAGATTTTTGGTCTTTGTTTTTTTTTTATTATTTCTCATTGTTTGGATATCTTACCACCAAGTGGAAGATTGGCTGTTTACAGTTTTTAGATTTCTACAGTATGATCAAAACGTTTCACACAGAAAATAAATGTGTGCACGAACAGGAGCTGCACCGCATTGATTTGATCATCAAACACAAGATACCACTGCAGATATTATCGACAACAAACTAACACACCGATGTATCAGCCAGAGGTCACGTAATGTCTGTGGTATTGGGAACTTCATGTCGTTTCCCCAAGAGCAACAACTTTTCACTATTCAGCAGTATTATCCCTGTTTTTCATATACACGTTTTATAGACGCTGTTCGTGAGAAGTATCTAGATACGACAGTGCGACCAGTTCAACAAGAACAGGATTAATCAGCCCTTTCCAGAAATGTGGATGAGTTGTAGCAGGCAAGAAGAGAAACAGGACACTTTGACGAACGCTAAATGGGCTGAGGCGAGCAACGTGATGCTTCGTTTGCCTTCAGAAAGTTTGAGGGGACTATCTGTCAAGTCTGAGATTTCGTATGGTAATGCTCAGAAAGGAATGCAGAAGCTGAAATTTCATGCATTTCGTGTTCGTAGAGTGCATGGATTAAAGGCGCCGGATAAGGAAAAGCGTGTAGCGTACCGTACGTGGTTTCTGTCATTTGTTCACATGGAATCGCAGAACTGATTCGTGTCTTCACCACTGATAGGGTGTGGTTTCACCGTAGCGGATACGGGAATACTCAGAACACAAGAATTGGGTCAACTGAAAATCCATACGTATTTCGTGAAAACCGGTTGCACTATCACACAACTGGAGTGCGGTGTGTCGTTCCTAGTCGTTGAATAGTGGGTCCTGAACCGTGTTGTGCAACAAGACATCAGTAAGTGGTTTATTTCGCTTTTTCAGGTTGATGTGCGTGGGTTTTCGATCAACCTGTAACTCGACGTCAGAAGGATGGTTTTCGAGGCCGTTGTAATCACTGTGAGCCCTGCAACATATCATTTCCCGTCGCGCTCTATGGGCTTACTCTCCTGGATATTCTCAAGGGTTTTCAGTTTTCTGTAGGAATTTTACACATAGTTGTCACTCATGGTGAAAGCTATATGAAAAATGCTGCTACGTCCGCAAACTGTGCGAGTGGATAAATACTGTGTATTTGTATGCTAAATACGTCATAGTACATCATATACTCATTTTCAAACATTTGAATCTCTCGTAGCTGACTGGACACTAAGGCATTAAGAGCGAATAAATCGATCGTAAAAACGACTGGGAAATTAATGGGTGCGGAGGACGATGAAGGCGAACTGAGTTTTCATGACAACGGCGGTTGCGCTTCCTTGGCGATGGCAACAAAGCGAGAGAAACTTCAATTAGTCAGTTATCACTACAGAAGACCAAAATGAGCGATTACTTTATCTAAACCTCTTCCCATATTACGATGCGACTCTCAGTAACGCAAACAGTTATGCTGTACAGTAGTGGGAGGTGGTACTTGTACGTGTAACAAATACCATCGTTACAGCTATTTATGTCTTCGTCTTCTGTTTTTTTGTTTTTTTTGTTTTGTCTCGCCACAACGGATGTTATTTCTCGATGACCCTAGCAGAAAATGCGAAGTCAAGACTACAGGAAGAAACGAGAGAGTCTGTCATTTACTTTATTTATCATGCCGTCTGAACAGAGGCGGCATAATTTATCATCGATTGGCTGTAAAAGCAGTGAATTATTAATGGCGACATCGATAACTACCGCGAAATGAACAGTGTGTTATCCTTGGTGACATCAAGGTCGAGTAGTCAAGCCATTGAGACTGTGTCCGTCGCACTATGCACAGACCCTCAGAATGTAATTTATGAGCGTCTTCCACTTATATTCAGCTAATCACGATTGTACTTGCCGTTTGACGTGCATTTACACACAATCCTGATTGGCGGCATCGATACACACGGCGCTATTTTAAGCTCTTACGTCTGCAGTCTGCGCTCTCGCTGGTGTATATCATTTCATACCAGTATAATTGCCGAGTAGACGTAACGCAACATGTTCCATGAATCTAATGTGTAAATGGACAACACAGACACAGTTAACAGAAATGGCACTGAAAACTTAAAAATTTTCTGGTCTTCGAAATTACGTAGTAATGATCTACGAAGAATTGAAACTCATTCAAATACGAACTTCGCTGAGATTCGTGAAGCTTGTTCCATTTTATTGACGTATTAGCAACTTTGCTTTATTCCGGTAGGAAATTATTGACGAAGTGAGCGTCGTATGATACTTTTCGTACTGGATTTCTTTCTTTTTAATTACACATAACTGCCCGGAGTAGTTCAGCTGCACGGAAAAGGAGAAAAAAGTGTAATTTTAGCTTATCACTTTGACGAATGCAATTGTTTCAGTTTTTATGATCAACTGACTCGCGGTCTAAGTGAACATCATTGTTTCTACATTTTTAATTTCCGTCGACAGAAATGTATGAAACGAAGGCCGTCGTAAGTTCACATATGGAAGAAAGTGCTCGGTTCTTGCTAAAAACAAAAAAAGTAGAATACAAGGCATGGAAAATAACGGGAGCGTACACTCAGAATTTGAAATGAAATCATACGTGAGAACGCATTGCGTTCCTTTAGCAAACCGCATTAGTATTTAGGAAACTAGGCTGTGGGGTTGGATGGCGGATCAGAGGGGGTAACAACATCGTCTTTTAGAGTTCAAGCATGGAGCAGAATGTGACAAGAGATTAAATCACTTCAAGTTATTGAGTCAGTGAGGCGACAGTGAAGAATTATAGTAGGAAAATCTTACTAAAATTCTTCGGATTACTTCTTATAAATGGTACAAGCTTTTACTTGAAATTCAAAACTATTTACAGTTGTTAAGTTACTGAACTTAACAAATGTAACAACAACAAAATTCAGAATCAGTTGCATCAACAAATAATAAGTTTAACTTGTAAAAAATAACTGAATCAAGTGGCTTAATAAAAATATCCGCGATTAAAGATAACAACATTAAAGAGGATACAACAGTAATAGAATGTTTAAGGAAATTGGTTAGCCGGCCAAGGATCCGTACGAAACCATGCTGATGCCAACGAAGCCAACATAGCTGCCGTGAAACAACGGCTGGGTCCGCGCTGCAAGGCAAGTTAACAACCGTACAGACGAGACACAGCATTACCGAAATGTACGAAAAACCAAAACTAAAATTAGATCATACAATTACAGGCAAATAACACACAAAGCAATACATCGTTAGGAGGAGGGCCAGAGAGAGGCTTAATAATAAAATAGCCAGGCTCAATTGACAAGACATAATCCTACAGATCAATTCGTGAATCACTTTCTCTTGAATTTTTCTGAAATTCAGGTCATTTGTCTGTCTGTAGATGTATATCACATCTCTTTATTCCATTCTCAATCAGATAATTCCTTTGTGGTGCGGTTTTTTAAAAATTTTTATTTATTTATCTGGAACTATATTCCATTCCACCCACCTATGACTTCAAAGAACATTGGAAATCAGAAAGGGCATCCTTTCAGAACCACAAGTACGCGAGGTATACAGCTCCAGTCAGACCACTTCCACGCATCTGCCATGGAAATCGCGGGACTGCCTGAACAGAATCAAAACATGATACAATACAATGAAAGCTATGGTCTTTAAGTAGGCAATGGCTTAAAACCCCCAATCCGGCTATGAAGCTCCAGAAGAAACAGTACGGCGCGTAGTGCGTGGGAAGGTCTGTTAGCGGCTACGGCTGAAGCGACTGAAACTCAATGGACATCACACAGTAGCAGACACACACTGAAAAATGATTTGCTACATAAAAACTAGATTCTAATTAACGCTTATCTATTGTAATCACCGTTACGCATCCAGCGCATGTTATTCTACTGGCCATTAAAATTGCACACCATGAAGATGACGTGCTACAGGCGCGAAATTTATCCGACAGGAAGACGATGCTGTGATATGCAAATGATTAGCTTTTCAGAGCATTCACAAAAGGTTGGCGCCGGTGGCGACACCTACAACGTGCTGACATGAGGAACGCTTCCAGCCGATTTCTCATACACAAACTGCACTTGATTGGCGTTGCCTGGTGAAACGTTGTTGTGATGCCTCGTGTAAGCAGGAGAAATGCGTACCATCACGTTTCTGACTCTGATAAAGGTCGGATTGTAGCCTATCGCCATTGCGGTTCATCGTAACGCGACATTGCTGCTCGCTTTGATCGAGATCCAATGACTGTTAGCAGAATATGGAATCGGTGGGTTCAGGAGGGTAATACGGAACGCAGTGCTGGATCCCAACGGCCTCGTACCACTAGTAGTCGAGATCACAGGCATCCTATCCGCATGGCTGTAACGGATCGTGCAGCCACGTCTCCATCCCTGAGTCAACAGATGGGGACGTTTGCAAGACAACAACCATCTGCACGAACAGTTCGATGACGTTTGCAGCAGCATGGACTATCAGCTCGGAGACCACGGCTGCGGTTACCCTTGACGCTGCATCACAGACAGGAGCGCCTGCGATGGTGTACTCAACGACAAACCTGGGTGCACGAATGGAGAAACGTCATTTTTTCGGATGAATCCAGGTTGTGTTTACAGCATCATGATGGTCGCATTCGTGTTTGGTGACATCGTGGTGAACGCACATTGGAAGTGTGTATTCGTCATCGCCACACTGGCGTATCACCCGACGTGATGGTATGGGGTGCCATTGTTTACACGTCTCGGTCACCTCTTGTTCGCATTGACGGCACCTTGAGCAGTGGACATTGCTTGTCAGATGTGTTACGACCCGTGGCTCTACCCTTCATTCGATCCCTGCGAAACCCTACATTTCAGGAGGATAATGCACGACCGCGTGTTGCAGGTCGTGTACGGCCCTTTTTGGATACAGAAAATGTTCGGCTGCTGCTCTGGCCAGCATATTCTCCAGATCTCTCACCAATTGAAAATGTCTGGTCAGTGGTGGCCGAGCTACTGGCTCGTCACAATACGCCAGTCACTATTCTTGATGAACTGTGGTATCGTGTTGAAGCTTCAAGGGCAGCTGTACTTGTACACGCCATCCAAGCTCTGTTTGACTCAATACCCAGGCGTATCAAGGCCAGAGGTGGTTATTCTGGGTTGTGATTTCTCAGGATCTATGCACTCAAATTGCGTGAAAATGTAATCACATGTCAGTTCTAGTATAATATATTTGGCCAATGAATACCCGTTTATCATCCGCATTTCTTCTTGGTGTAGCAATTTTAATGGCCAGTAGTGTAATAACTAGATTCTAATTAACGCTTCTAAACTGTAATCACCGTTAAACACTCAGCATATGCGACATTTTATTTGCTTTGCTAGCGCTGTATAATTCTTTTTATATCTGAAAGTAAGAAATTGATTACTCCTTATTTAACACCAGTTTGTATTATTTACTGCTGAGAAACAGTGACGTGTGGTTAGTTTCACGCAGACGCTGACATTGCTGTTTCGTGTGAAAGCGCGCTTTATTTTAAGGGGAAGCACAGCGCCAGCTGGGCGTGTAATTGCAACTGAATTGCCGCGGAGAGCAATATTTACTTTCCATCCAGCGAGCACTGCATGGGGGCTTATTTAAATTTATGTGATTGAAAATACTTTTGTAACTGTCTGTCCGATTACGTAAGTCTCGTAATCGGTTGGCCCTGACTAGAATTGTTACGCTATCTGACTGCAGAGAACAATGTAAGAAAATTTCAGTAAACACAGTTAATTAATTAAGTCCCCAGCAACTAAAAAAACCAACAAAACCAATAAGCACAAAAGTAACTGTTCTGTATGTGGGAGTGTGACTCAACGTCCACATCTGGCACGGTTCTTCTCAAACAAGACAAGAATTCTTAAATACCAATTATACCGACGTGACAAAAGAAATTTAGAAAAACTATAATTACGCAAGAAAACCAAAATTCACTCTAATACAAGAACACGAGCCAGATGCTTTGTTGACTGAACCTGTAGTGACACATTATTTCAGATACACAACTAATAAAGGAACATTATAAATTTTACCTTCATATATATTGACGAAATGCACTCATTACAATAACATCTGCTATCTCTCCCATCAAATAACTGCATAAAACAAGGAACAACACTTTTTACTACAACATATCCTTCCGATTTCACGACAAGCAGTGCCTGCTACGAACTCCCAACACACACTGTCCTCTCCGATCTCCTAACAAGCACTGACTGCTATGAACTCTCGACAACCACAGACTGCCACGAACTCTAAACACGCACTGTGGAGGCGGCTTAATAGTACTCTTTGGCGCACTCTCTGGCGCAGTGTAGCCACCTTTCATATGCCCCTCCTCCACAGGCCAGAATTTGATGGTATTTTTGCCAGCATTGGTGGTGAAAATACCACCAAATTCGTCCACAATAATACAGACAAAATAAAGATAATATTAATACCTAAATATCACATAATTAGTTAAAAATTTTGGCTTTGCACTGACCTTTTACTAACCTAATATATGAAATACAGTAAGCAATACAACTTCTTTTCATACATGTGACTTTACATAATAGTTTACACAATATACAAAAAATCAGTTTATACAAATGTTCACATAAAATGCTTTCAATGATTAGTTTATACAAAAAAAAGATACTAACAGGTGACATCTTTTCAGTAAAAGCAGTCCATCAGTTGCACCCAGTAAAGTTTAGCAGGTACACCCAGCAACAAGTCACATTAGTTCAGTAGAAGCAATCCATCAGATGCACCCAGCAATGTTAAGCAGGTGCAGACGCCAACAAGTGACTTCATTTCAGGAAAAGCAGTTCACCAGTTGCACCCAGCAATGTTGAGAACAGGTGCAGACACCAACAAGTGATACCATTTCAGTAAAAACAGTCCATCTGTGGCACCCAGCAATGTTGAGTAGGTGCAGACAGCAAAAAGTAACATCATTTCAGTAGAAACAGTTCTAACAGTGGCACTCAGTAAAGTTCAAGAGGTACACACAGCAACAAGTCACATTAGTTCAGTAGAAGCAGTCCATCAGAGGCACCCAGCAATGTTGAGTAGGTGCAGACAGCAACAAGTGACTTCATTTCAGTAAAAACAGTTCATCAGTTGCACCCAGTAATGTTGAGCAGGTGCAGACAGCAACAAGTGACTTCATTTCAGTAAAAACAGTCCATCAGTTGCGCCCAGCAACGTTGAGTAGGTGCAGACACCAACAAGTGACACCATTTCAGTAGAAGCAGTCCATTAGTGGCATCAGCAATGTGGATCAGGTGCACACAGCAACAGGGGACATCTTTTCAGTAGAAGCAGTCCATCAGTGGCACCCAGCAATGTTGAGTAGGTGCAGACACCAATAAGTGACACCATTTCAGTAGAAGCAGTCCATTAGTGGCATCAGCAATGTTGATCAGGTGCACACAGCAACAGGGGACATCTCTTCAGTAGAAACAGTTCATCAGAGGCACCCAGCAATGTTGAGTAGGTGCAGACAGCAACAAGTGACTTCATTTCAGTAGAAACAGTTCATCAGTGGCACCCAGCAATATTGAGCAGGTGCAGACACCAGCAAGCAACATCATTTCAGCAGAAACAGTCCATCAGTTGCACCCAGCAATGTTGAGTAGGTGCAGACAGCAAGAAGTAACATCATTTCAGTAGAAACAGTTCTAACAGTGGCACCCAGCAATATTGAGTAGGTGCAAACAGCAAAAAGTCACATCTCTCAGCAGAAGCAGTTCGACAAAATTCACTAACACTGATCACACAGTTCATCAGCAGAAATTAAACATGACTAAATGTCACACATCATGTTGAAAAGTGCAGGTAACAGTTCAGAATATTTATCTTCACTAATCAGACAGTTCAGGCATGAACAATAGTTTGAATGCACATACAAATGCTTTTACAGTAACATACAAATCATAACAAACACACAAATGATATCAGATAATTGTCCTATTAACTATTATAAATACTCAAATATCAGAAAACCTATAATATTTATGGGTGTCAGTGCAAGCCACTATCAACAAATAAAATAATAATTACGAGATAGGTGGGTAGGATTAGGAAAGGAAAACACACAAAACACACTCACGCATCTCTCATCCACATTAAATACTACTGTGTAATTGAATAGTGTTAACTGTGTAAATGCAATTCTGTCAAAATCTGATGTTCATCATGTGTATCAACTAGTACTGGCAGCAATGTATAACAGTCAATAATAGTTAGTCAACGTCATAGTCATCATGTCAAGACCAATGTTTGCCAAGCCAGATCAAAACGTACTGTTGTTGAACAACTGTCAGTGAGCCAAGATATGCAATTACTTCCTCTCTCCAAAAAAAAGTATATACTGCTTAGTTATTTAACAAAGTGTGTGTATAGACCATCTTCCTTCTATTTTAGTGTTCTAGTCTGCTCTCTTCATCCTCCTTGTTCCATAAGACCAACCAAAAAAAATATGCTCCTCACTTACTTTACCTCTTATACACCAAAACTTCGATAATCATCAGCATCACATAATCTCAATACGTCACTAATACTTCTTCAATACGTCGATACATATAACTCTTATCATCAACACCATTTACCTTACCTCTTGTCCACAAACAACTTCATATACTCTCAATACCTATAATAATACGTCGATAAATATAAACCTCAGCACCAATATCATTTCACTTCCATAACAACTCTTTCCTCTAGTCAGTCTCCTCGAACAAGTACAGATAAAATCCTAATGCAAACCTCAATTCAGCATCCCATACAATTCGAAGACACAGTGTCCACACACAACCTCTGTGTAATCCATCTGACCCAATCTTCTACTCATTATAAATTATAAGATACATTTTGGTTCCTTGTCCATCATTAAATAAAAGAAATGCATACCTGACCTCTAACAGACTTAGTTCGAATAACTCTCAGTAATTAAGTACGATAACGGAGTGTGAATAATCATAATGTTTCACAGTGTGTACACCACTTCAAGAATCATAGCAGACAGAAGCAAACATGTGGAGTATTTCTTGTGTCAAGTGTCACTTCCTATTTCAATTGCTCACGAAAAATGCAGTGTAATAACTGTTAATGGTCTAAACCTAGTATTGGTATGTCATGTCGTTAGCTTCCTTCCTATTAGCATAAATTTATACAGCTTCCATAAAACCTCAGCTCATGTGACTTCTATGACTTTCTTGTACTAATGTCGTTCGTCGAATTATAGCAGTTAATTTTCTTATCTTAAAATATAAGGCACTGAGCGTAAGCAAAACAAGCAATAGCGAGTAAATAGACCAGTAAAGAACAGAATGTCAACTAGTGGATGCAGCACAATTCCTACAACGAGGCTTTGCCAAGCGAACAATCTATAATTAATACCACAGTGTAACCTAAACTCTATGTTTATACACAGTACATCAGCATTGCTATACACCAAATTAAAGAGCAGTTATGGCAACAAAACAGAAATGTGTAAATATGTAATCCATACAAAAAGCAGCAAACATATATCTTACGTAATAAACAGGTCATTAGCATCATATCAGCATAAGCAAATAAATGTTCATATGTAATCTTAATAAGTAAACATGGAGGCGCAAGCAGATAAATCACAAAGTATAACTTACATAACTAAACTCATCAGCACAATAAATCAGGTTACAATTATAATTCAAATAAATAAGCACAGCAGGCACATAATTAAAAAACAAAATGACATCAGTGAAAAAGCAGTGTAACCAAGCGATGTATAATATATACAAGTCACAACCCAGTTCATTAATCAATAATTGTCAAAATCAGTAAATGTATACAAGCACGTCGCTTCACACGTAAATTCATAGAACATGAAATTTAGCACAAAGTATGAATCACGTAATCGCGAGCAGCAAATTACGTCTAAAGTACGTACCTATGTGGAAATATGTTACCTGAAAAATAAACTCAATTAATAGTTACCCTTTTTTAGTTAATTAGTTTCTTCTTGGAAATTACATTCTTCCTGAAAATTTCTCGATAGCAGGTCGTCTTAACGTCGGACACACACAGAGTTTACCTGAAGTTCTTAAATATTTTATAGAACCGTATCCTGCAAAATACTGAATGTTAATAACAGAATTCATCAAGTCACTATAGCTTTATACTGAATTTAGTCGGAGAAATTAAACTGTGTGTTTGTTTACGGCTGTCAGTGCATTCGCACTGAGCGCTCGATCAGCTGTGGGCGCGTGACGTATTTTATACAACCGTATCCTGCAAAATACTGAATGATAATAACACAATTCAACAAATCCTTATAGCTTTATACAGAATTTAGTCGGAGAAATTAGACTGTGTATTTGTTTACGTCTGTCAGTGCATTCGCACTGAGCGCTCGATCAGCTGTAGGCGCGTGACGTAGGAAGTCATTGTTCGCGGTCAACGACTGCCTTGTGCGGCGCGCAGACTTGACTGTTGCTTTGAGTATGTGCCGCCGCCAAAACACAGCGCGGTATCCTTGTACTCTCCGCATGTTTACATGTAGCTGTTAGTTCTCTAAAGTATGTCATTCCACAAAAATTTTTACGTTAGATATATGATGTATTCCTTTAGAGCGTCGTGATTTAAGAGTTTCTACTTCGACCGTGTTATCATGTATAATTTTGCGAATTCTGTATGGACCGTTATAAAGCAGAAAAAATTTGCGACATAAGCCTTTTCCTTTATGAGACAAACGGTGGGACTTAATTAATACCTTCTGACCAACTGACAAATTTTTTAAACGACCAGGACGTTTCGCCGATTTCTTTCTTCTAGCAGCCGCGGATGCAATATTTCGTAGAGCCATGTTCACAACTTCAGAATGCCGTAGTTTCCGTGAAGGTGGAAAAGGAACTATTTCAGAAATGCGATTTGTCGGTGCTTTATTTTTTAATATCAATAGAGGCGGTAAAGAAGTTGAATCATTAGGGAGTTCATTCAGAATGTTTTGAAAAATATGAAGATACTGATCCCAAGTTCTGTGATTCTGATGACAATAAAGACGGCACAATTTATTGATTTCCTTCATCCATCTCTCTGAAGCGTTAGATTGAGGGTGAAAAAGTGAAATGAAGATTGGTTTAATTTTACGACGCTGAAGAGTACGAAGCCAAATTTTAGAACGAAACTGTGATCCATTATCTGATATAACCTTATCAACGTGACCGACTTCTTTAAGAAAATGTTTGATAAAAGCGTTAGATACTGAACGAGCTGTTGCTTTGCGTAAAGGTGTAAAACACACATATTTTGATGTCAGTTCCACTGCTACGAAAATGTACGCAAAACCATTAGAAGAACGAACCACTGGACCAAACAAATCGACTGCAGCCATCTCCTTTAATTTCGCTGGAATGACGGGAAACAACGGTGCTCTGTGAGAAATCGTTGGAGGCTTAGCCATTTGACATAATTTGCATTTGGCAAGAACAGATCGAATACGTTTTTCCATATTACTGAAGTAACAATTTTCTCGTAATTTATGAAAGCATTTTCGGGGACCAAAGTGTGCATAACTGAGATGCGTATACCAAATCAATTTATTGACCCACTCATCAGGAATACAAACTAACCAAACGGAGTTGTCGACCGATTTTCGTTTAAAAAGAATGTCATTGCGGACTAAATAATGCTGTCTAATCGCTACGCTTTCCTTTTTCCTCCACTTCTCCTTAATGTCCTTCCAGATAGGATCCTTATTTTGCTCCTTAGCGATGTCCTGGAGCGAAGACGAAATAAAGTTCTCAAACGCAACACCTTGAATATACATCAAACAATAATTGTCTTCCTTGCAGTCCTCTTCAGCACTTTGTTTCAAACCCATAGGTGCACGTGATAAAGCATCGGCAACAATATTTGAAGAACCCTGTATGTAAACAATACTAAAGTCAAATTCCTGTAGGTACAGCGCCCATCGTGACAATCTGCCATGAGTTAATTTCGTTGACATAAGAAATTCCAGAGCTCGATGATCGGTGTAAACCTTAGTATGTCTGCCAAACAAAAATGTGCGAAATTTTGTGAAAGCCCAAACAACCGCCAAAGCTTCAAGTTCCGTAATCGAATAATTCTTTTCTGATTTAGAAAGAACACGACTTCCAAATGCAATAGTCTTCTGTACTACAACGCCGTTTTCTTCTATCTCTTGAAATAAATGTGCACCTAGGCCTTTGTATGATGAGTCCGTCGCCAAACAAAATTCTTTAGATAAATCCGGATGTGAAAGAAGTGGAGCAGCAACTAAAGCATCACGAAGCTGTTCAAATTCTGACTGAGCTTCCTCATCCCAACACCAATTAGATTTCTTTCCGGATAGTTCACATAAACGAGGTGTGGCCAAATCGTCCAATTTAACAAAGCGTCGAAGAAAATTACAGACACCAAGGAAACTACGAACATCACGTTTTGTAGTAGGAACAGCATAATTACGAATAGCATCTAATTTCTCTGGATCAGGGAGAATACCTTCTGTAGAAATAATGTGGCCGAGAAATTTCACCTGAGAACGACCAAATTCAGATTTTTCCAAGTTCACTGTCATGCCAACTTTTGCAAAGATACGTAATAATGAGTCCAAAATTTTGTTGTGCTCACTCCAAGAACGTTTAGCAATAAGAATGTCGTCAACATAAGAAGTAATATTGTCACGAAGATAAACAGGTAAAATTTCATTTAAGCTACGAATGAATGCTGCTGAAGATACAGTAAGTCCAAACGGTAATTTCCGAAATTGGTAACAGTTACCAAAAGCTAAAAAGGCAGTATATTTTCTACAATCAGGGTGGAGTTCTATTTGCCAAAAACTTGCGCGCATGTCAATCGTGGACAAAACTTTAATTCCATGGAAATGTTGAAGAAGTTCATCTAAATTTTGTGGGCGGTCAGTTTCAGGAATAATGATATTGTTTATCTGTCTGGAATCCAGAACCAGACGAATTGATCCATCCTTTTTAAGAACAACGTGTAATGGGCTAGTATAAGGACTGACTGCAGGCTCAATAATGCCCTGATCTAACATGTACTGAAGTTCATTCTTAACCTTGTCTCTGTAAGCCAAAGGAATAGCGTACGTTTTCCCGCGAAATGGTGTGTGTTCTTTCACTTTAAATAAATATTGTAAGCCTTGTATAGTTCCTGTGTGATGACTAAACACTGTAGCATGTGAAGTCAAAATGTGGTGCAGCTCTTCTCTTGCAACGTCATCTGGCACTTCAGCTTTCTTAACCTTTTCATTAATTAATTCTTCGCTATTAATTATGTCATCCATCGCGTCTCTGTATCTATTGTCATTATCATGAATAAACACATTGTCGTCATAATGCTCAACGAAAACATCAGAAGTAAGAAACCTTAAACATTTTGTATCTGACTCAGATCTTGTTAAACACTCGAAAAAGTTTAAACACTTCGGCATTCCAGCAACAGTCAAATTTACACTTCCTTCTTTAAAGTTCAAAATTGCCTTATGTGCGTTAAGAAATTCCATACCTAATATAATTTGTGTACTGAGTAATGGAACAATAATAAAATTAGCAGAAAATTCGTATCCTTGACAAATGAAATTTAAGTTGGTCTGTTGTTTGACTTCCACACTTTTTCCAGAAATAGCACCTCGAATTGTAGTTTTAGAAATAGGTAACACAGGACAGGCAATAGTTCTTACACATATACGAAAAACTGATTCACTAATGACATTCAATGGGCTCCCAGAATCTAAAACTGCAGTAAACTTATTCTTACCCACACATACTTCAATAACAGGATGTAAAAATGCGTCTACATTATTTTCCTTTTCATCTAACAAAATGTCTCTCATGTCTTCCAGGCGTACGTAGTGTAAAGTCGTAGTGTCATTACTTTCTGAACCGTCTATATTGCTGCCCGAAGCCGAAGCTGCGAGTCATTGTCGATTGTTTGCGTCACGTCTTTGAGTATTCGCGTCATTTCGCGGATCAATTTCTACGATTTGCACTTGTCTCTCTGAAGTTCTGTCACGTGGAGGATGCCAATTAGGTCCTTCCTGTCTGTTGGATGCAAATTCTTGGCTGTGTCTGTTATTAAAATTTCTGTTTTCCTGTCTGTCTGCATAACTACTTCTTGTGTAATTTCGACTGTCATTTCTGAAATTATTGTTGTATCTACTACCCTGATTATTTCTGTAGTAAGAATTTCTATTACTGTATGAATAATTTCTGTCCTGATGATACCGATTACTGTTCCCGTATGATTGATCATTTCGGTACGAATTACCGCTATTGTCTGTGTAATTTCTGTTAGAACGTCTGTTATTGTCATAGGGCTGGTATCTATTGTCGTGTCTGTTACGTCTATCGTTCTCAAAGTTACTCACATAACGCCCGTTCCGATCACTATCTCTTTTCTCTGGAAATCTATTGTAAATACTGTTACTGAAAAAGTTACAAGAGGTCCCATCGTCGTTGTCATACTCAAGTTCTTGCAACAAAGTCTTAAAAGTCTCGATGTCGTCCTTACATCTTCCAGCTAAAGCAATTTGTCTTATGGATTGTGGCAACTTAGTTAAACAAATGCGAATTAATTCAGTCGGGCTATAAGGGTTGGACAGGAACTGATTCTTTCGAATCATGTCTTCAAAATATTCTGCCGGCGTGCGGAACTCAGACTGTTTGAAATTACGCTGCATAATAAGACTGTGTTTAACTCTGTCCTGCGTGTTTTCGGACCAATATGCCGATAGAAATGCATGATAAAAATCATTCAGATTATTACAATCTCTAATGAGTGCGCGCATCCGCGTCGCCGGTTCGTTTTCTAAATATCCACACATAAATTCCAGTTTGTGACTTAGTGGCCAATTTGGTGGAAGTGCGTACATAAATTGATCTAACCATGCACATGGATGTATGTCATTCTTAGAATTACGGAAGATCTTAAATTTCCGGACAGTCAAAAAGTGTTTATAGTCAAAGTTTTCGCCTCGTGGCGACAAAGACCTACCGCGTCTGTCCCAGTCCGAATGTCGATTATTGTCAAGTTCACGCGCCTGGCGCTCTCTTGTTGCTTCTCGTAAATGAAATAAATTACTTTCTTCATACCCCTCTGCTATCTGTGATTCTAAGTTCCTTCTACTATCCTTTCCTACTATTTCGCCTTCAATTTGTTTGACTTGCTTCCGTAATGCCTCAAATTCCCTTTTCACACGTTCATTAAATTTTCCCTGATTTTCAACATGCTTATTTATGTTCTGATACTCTTCGGTTTCTGCAAATGGTAATGGGGCTGTATCATCCGAATCTCTGTCCCCATGTAAACTAAGATTTGTCAATTTATCTGAAATTTCCTCAACTCTTTCCGATAAGTCGCCTATTTTTTCTTTCTGTTTGTTTACATCTTCCGTAAGTGTCGCGACTCGGGTTTCAGTATTGACACATTTGGTAGTTAACTGTTCATATTGTCGTGTTAGATTATTTATTCTGTCATTTGGTACGGATTCCTCGATCCTTTCAAATATTTCTTCCTTATCCTTTGCACGTTGTAAATTTAACTCTGAAAATTTTTGTACTATCACGCGATCTCTTTCTTCCTGTTCTCTATCCTGTTCCCTTTGTCTGATTTCTACTGCAATTAATCTATTATTGTGAGCATTCAAAATTGGTTGTACTTCCTCTCTGATTTCTTTCTTTAATTCATCTTTCATATTTTTGAAACATGTCCCTATTCTTGAATCTAACCGTGTTTCCATTGTTCCTATCTCTGTTTTAAATTCAGATCCTAAAGTTTCCATTCGTGTTTCCATTGTCCCTATGTCATTTTTAATTTCAGATCGCAAAGTTCCCATCTCTGTTTCCATTTTTCCTATTCTTGATCCCACTGTTTTTAATTCAGATCCAAACCGTGTTTCCATTTTTAATATAGCACTCATCAACTGCCCCATGGTAACTGTTTCAAAATTATTTTCGCCCCTAACATTTCCCGCAAAACCAGTTTCCTTCGTCATAGCTGTAAAGCTATCTGTGTTCGATACTATTTCAGAATCTTCTATCGTTGATCTCGTATTCTGTGAATTTTCTGATTGAGAAAAATTTTGAAATGGTTCCGGACTATTTTCCCGACTTATCACATTGTTTTCAACTCCATTATCCACCATACTGTCTTCCTCTGTTGGCGAGTTCGCCATGTCAACAATTTCGTTATACTCACTATTCATCATTTTTACTTTTTTCATCGATCGCGTAATCATTTACAAAATATACGAAAGATTCGTCACTGTACGAAAATCACACACAATGACCCCTTATCTCCAACAATACTATTCACACGCAATGTCTCCCTCAAACACGATCAATCGAACAATTGAAATAATTGCACAAGATTGTCAAACGCGTATACAAGGCAATAAAATTTAAATTTTGAAAAATATCATTACAAGAATGCCAATTACCAAATCTACACATGCAAAACAGACTACAATTACTATACTACAAATTACTACAACAATACTACAGTCTACAATTTTCACAATCAGAAGAATCCAAGGGACGATCCGAAGCAGCGGTCGCCACGTGCATGGGGGCTTATTTAAATTTATGTGATTGAAAATACTTTTGTAACTGTCTGTCCGATTACGTAAGTCTCGTAATCGGTTGGCCCTGACTAGAATTGTTACGCTATCTGACTGCAGAGAACAATGTAAGAAAATTTCAGTAAACACAGTTAATTAATTAAGTCCCCAGCAACTAAAAAAACCAACAAAACCAATAAGCACAAAAGTAACTGTTCTGTATGTGGGAGTGTGACTCAACGTCCACATCTGGCACGGTTCTTCTCAAACAAGACAAGAATTCTTAAATACCAATTATACCGACGTGACAAAAGAAATTTAGAAAAACTATAATTACGCAAGAAAACCAAAATTCACTCTAATACAAGAACACGAGCCAGATGCTTTGTTGACTGAACCTGTAGTGACACATTATTTCAGATACACAACTAATAAAGGAACATTATAAATTTTACCTTCATATATATTGACGAAATGCACTCATTACAATAACATCTGCTATCTCTCCCATCAAATAACTGCATAAAACAAGGAACAACACTTTTTACTACAACATATCCTTCCGATTTCACGACAAGCAGTGCCTGCTACGAACTCCCAACACACACTGTCCTCTCCGATCTCCTAACAAGCACTGACTGCTATGAACTCTCGACAACCACAGACTGCCACGAACTCTAAACACGCACTGTGGAGGCGGCTTAATAGTACTCTTTGGCGCACTCTCTGGCGCAGTGTAGCCACCTTTCAGCACATCGGCACGCGTGTGCAGCGCCGCCTCGGTAGGCTGCGCAGAACACACACACACACCCTGGCGGTGTTGGAATGGCTACTTTGGTTTGGGGAGATCCGTGCTCCCCGCAACACTGGCCGGGCATTATCCGCCATTACGCCGGAGTTACCAGCGTTCCGCGTCGGCCAAACTGCTGCTTTCTGCAGGCGGGGCAGCATCCGGTATCACCGCTAATAGAGCAGCGGCCTCCATTACGCACACCTCACGCGTCAGAGGCTGCCAGCGCGAGCTGAACCGTGGCACCGCCTCCAGCTAGGCAGATCCTGGCCCACACGCCTCCTGCAAAACCATATTTAGCTTCTGTGTACAAACCAGTGCGGTTTTTGAAAACATTTTTTTCTGTGGCCACAACTCAGCAACACTTTCCCATGCTGTGTGCTAGGCAAGGAGGATAGTCATCGACCTATTAGGGTCATTCAGAAAAAACCGGAATCTATTACGAGAATGGGATACTTATTTATTTTTCAAAGTAAACCCTCAAGTTCTAACAAGAAAGGGAAAATCGACCAGTTAAAACCGATTTCCGTATTTTAGTACTGAATAACCGGTATTTTTCGGTATTTGTTCGAAAATGGTTCAAATGGCTCTGAGCAAAAAAATGGCTCTGAGCACTATGGGACTTAACATCTATGGTCATCAGTCCCCTAGAACTTAGAACTACTTAAACCTAACTAACCTAAGGACATCACACACATCCACGCCTGAGGCAGGATTCGAACCTGCGACCGCAGCGGTCGCGCGGTTCGAGACTGAAGTGCCTAGAACCGCTCGGCCACTCCGGCCGGCGGTATTTGTCTAGTCTCTGTTATAACAGGTGTTTTTTTTTAATTTTTACTCTTAATCGGTTACAAAAACTGAAATATCAATTAGCAGCAGTGCTAAAATTTTTTGTTTTTAAATAAACGTATTTAAAAAAAAGTTATTTTGATTCCTAAAATTTGCATCGCTTTGCAATATTGCCATTTTATAGAAAATGGGAAAAGCGTTCAGAGCTGTTTGAACAACAGTACTGACAGAAACGAGCAGCAAACAAATGGTATAAGATTTGGTACAGCACTGCTGAGACAGTAGTGTACCCATGGCCATGTAGTCTATTAGATGGTACGCGTTCACATACAGTGTTCAAATGTTCAAATGTGTGTGAGATCTTACGGGACTTAACTGCTAAGGCCATCAGCCCCTAAGATTACACACTACTTAACCTAAATTATCCTGAGGACAAACACACACACCCATGCCCGAGGGAGGACTCGAACCTCCGCAGGGACCAGCCGCGCAGTCCGTGAGTGCAGCGCCTTAGACCGCTCGACATACAGTGTGCCCTTTTGGTTGATATGGTTGTTTCTCGCTAGCGTCGCCGGACATTCGTTGTATTGCAGTTTAGTATCAACCCTACTATGAAAAGATTCTGCGAAGCATTGAAGTACAATGCTTCATTTGTTTTAAGAGAGTAAACATTTGTCGGCCGTTTCTATGAAATAACAAAAGAGGAAGGAAATTCCTTTTTTCAGCGTGTCTGCCACTATTAAATTACAGAGACAATTAATAAATAAATTAAAAACTTAACAATTCTTTCATAGTTTACAAAAAAAATGGAAAGCATATGACTTGCTGCCATCGTCTACGTAATATGCCTTCACTTGCTTTCAGCCACTGAAAACGAAAAGTTAATACGAAAACCACAGTTCTTCAACCTCAGTTTTCACCATTTAGCACTGATTATTTCTAATGCCCAAATAGTGGTATAATCCCCTATTATAAAATTATGTTCGAGCAGAGTTTCAAAAAATTAGTATCAATAAAAGATTATTAGTGATTATTTTTGTAGTATTTAACCAAGAATCGCTTTTAGAGAAAAGCAGCGAAGGATGGACGGACTAAGTTTTATTTGCCTATTTAATCTAATATTTTGATTCTATGTATGTTTAAAGTGAGAGAATCAAAATGTTTCAATCTCTGTTAGGTTTTTACGGTTAATACAGGAAATAACAGGAATAAAAAACCGGAAATCAGTTACTTCAATATAATCGAAAATCAGTTGTTTCAGCGATAACAGCCATCCCTAAGTTCTATGCACTTAGGTCAGCGCTGGACAAGTTCCTCAATTCCATGTGCAAAGAATTCTTGAGGGCGTGTATATAAGCAGCGTGTATATAAGCAGCGAACCTTCAACCACTGAAATCTTCTTTTAATGGCTTAAAAATGTGCTAATTTTAAGGTGCCACATCGGGGGGCATACATGGGGTTAGGCAAGCAGACGAACCTGAGGTCTTCCTGGACACGCCCATGCTCCTTTCTTTCATTTCTAATGTCAAATGTAAAGGAACCACCCCTTGAACTTCATGAAGAATATGGTGGATCTATCCGACACTAATGTTCATCGTTGCTGCAGTATCATTCATCGTAATGCGCCTGTTTCGCTGTATCAACTCATCAACTATCATTCTCCGACACTGGACAGACAGAGCATCCTGCGCATGGCGAATGTTTATTGTGCAATTCACTGAGCCCAAACCATCACCATTTGCGAGTTCAGTGGTGTCAAGCGAGAACCCACTGGAGGACAGGGTGGATAGAGGTCTGTTGCGTTTTCTGATGAAAGCTGGTCTTGCCTCGGTGCCAGTGGTGGCTATGTGTTGGTTAGGAGGAAGCCAGCTGAGGACCTGAGCCCAACCTGTCTACGTGCCAGACCCACTGGACACACTGACCTGGAATTATGGTCTGGGATACTACTTCAAAAAATATTCAAATGGCTCTAAGCACTATGGGACTTAACATATGAGGTCATCAGTCCTCTAGAACTGAGAACTACTTAAACCGAACTAATCTAAGGACATCGCACACATCCATGCCTGAGGCAGTATTCGAACCTGCGACCGTAGCAGAAGTGTGGTTCCGGACTGAAGCGCCTAGAACCACTCGGTCACAGAGGCCGGCGATACCTCGTACGTCAGCAGGAGACTCTTGTGGTTCTCTCGCGGACTCTGACTGCAAATTTGTACGTCACTCTGGTGATTCGACCTGTTGTGCTGCCATTCATGAGCAGCAATCTAGGAGGTGTTTTCTAACAGGGTAACGCTCGCCCACATACCGCTGTTGTAACCCAACATGCTGCACGGAGCCTCGAATATTGCCTTCGCGTGCTCGATCACCAGATCTATCTCCAATTTAGCACATATGGGCTATCATCGGACGTTAGCTCCAGCATTATCCACAACCAGCATTATTGATCCCTGTGTTGACCGACCAAGTGCAAGAGGCATGGAATTCTGTCCCACAAACTGACATCCGGCACCTATACGACACACTACATACACGTTAGCATGTTTGCATTCAATATTCCGGCGGTCACACCAGTTATTAATGTACCAGCATTTCACATTTTTCAATATGTTATCTAGACAAATGTATTTCCGAAATTTCGTCACTCTGCATTAATTATTTTTTGTTGGTGCGAATTATTTTCTGTCAGTGTATTTACGAGGTGTAGACACTACCTTTAGAAAATGTAGCTATAGAAGGGTTGGAATGTCCCTGATAGATTTTTTTTTACTCAAGTGACATCCAGTGATGTGTCCACTGCTGAGATCACTGAGCTCTCCCGATTGACCGATCCTGTTGGTACTTCTTCCCTGCTGACGACACAACACTCCCCTCCTAGGTTTACACTGGCGGCTCCGCCTCTCCTGACACCTAGTGATCAACTACGCATTACGCAGGGATCGTCCGCTGCCTTTGATCAGATAATGCGGGCCAGCCGGTGTGGCTGAGCGGTTCTAGGCGCTTCAGTCTGATACCGCGCGACCGCTGCGGTCGCAGGTTCGAATCCTGCCTCGGGCATGGATGTGTGTGATGTCCTTAGGTTAGTTAGGTTTAAGTAGATCTAAGTTCTAGGGGACTGATGACCTTAGCTGTTAAGTCCCATAGTGCTCAGAGCCATCAGATAGTGCGGATGTAGACTGGAGCTGTGCTTGTTAACCTTCCTCCTGCTTCTAAGCACAAGATGAGAACTGCTCCTCTGGTACCGTGACCAGAGCAGGCCTCGAGTGGAGGTGTGGTGGGAGGCCACGTGGGTGGGTGTTGGAGACACCTGCCGCGTTGCCGCCCCCGCAGAGCGGCCGCGGGTGTCGCAACGGCCTCCCCGGTTCGCCGGCCGGCCGCCGTGGGCGCACAAGCTCGCCGGTCGCTAATATTTCGAATTACATTCCTCCGCGGCTCGGCCGACTCGCCAATTGAGCGCGCCTTCAGGTGAAAGCGAAAGCAGGCCGCGCCGCGCAGCGCCGCGCCACGGCAGGCCGCTATGTTTAGCCGGCCAGTTTCTCTCTCTCCTCAGCCCACAGCCGCGAAAATTCGGCCCCCGTTTCATTCACCGCTTCGAGCTCGGCGACGCATGTCGTCCGCACGGCGCGACGTGCATCCTGCACCCGTGCGACTACGGAAATTGGGCCAAGCGGAAGTTTCATTGACAACACCCGGTAAACCACCTACGAAGAGATTACAGCCTCGTTGACATTTCGTTTTTCATAATAGCTGATATGCGAAGAAGAACAAGCTGGATGCATTCGAAAAGTACACTACTGGCCATTAAAATTGCTACACCAAGAAGAAATGCAGTTATTCATTGGACAAATATGTTATACTAGTGACATGTGATTACATTTTCACGCAATTTGGGTGCATAGATCCTGAGAAATCAGTACCCAGAACAAACACCTCTGGCCTTAATAACGACCTTGATACGCCTGGGCATTGAGTCAAACAGAGCTCGGATGGCGTATACAGGTACAGCTGCCCATGCAGCTTCAACACGATACCACAGTTCATCAAGAGTAGTGATTGCCGTATTGTGACGAGCCAGTTGCTCGGCCACCATTGACCAGACGTTTTAAATTGGTGAGGGATATGGAGAATGTGCTGGCCATGGCAACAGTCGAACATTTTCTGTATCCAGAAAGGCCCGTACAGGACCTGCAACATGTGGTCGTGCATTATCCTGCTGAAATGTAGGGTTTCGCAGGGAATGAAGGGTAAAGCCACGAGTCGTAACACATCTGAAATGTAACGTCCACTGTTGAAAGTGCCGTCAATGCGAACGAGAGGTGACGGAGACGTGTAACCATTGGCACTCCATACCATCACGACGGGTGATACGCCAGTATGGCGATGACGAATACACGCTTCCGATGTGCGTTCACCGCGATGTCACCAAACACAGATGCGACCATCATGAAGCTGTAAACAGAGCCTGGATTCATCCGAAAAAATGACGTTTTGCCATTCGTGCACCCAGGTTCGTCGTTGAGTACACCATCGCAGGAGCTCCTGTCTGTGATGCAGCGTCAAGGGTAACCGCAACCATGGTCTCCATTCTGATAGTCCATGCTGCTGCAAACGTCATCGAACTGTTCGTGCAGATGGTTGTTGTTTTGAAAACGTCCCCATCTATTGACTCAAGGATCGAGACGTGGCTGCACGATCCGTTACAGCCATGACTATAAGATGCCTGTCATCTCGACTGCTAGTGATACGAGGCCGCTGGGATCCAGCACGGCGTTCCGTATTATCCTCCTGAACCCACAGATTCCACATTCTGCTAACAGTTATTCGATCTCGACCAACGCGAGCAGCAATGTCGCGATACGATAAACCGCAATGGCGATAGGCTACAATTCGACCTTTATCAAAGTCGGAAAAGTGATGGTACGCATTTGTCCTCCTTACACGAGACATCACAACAACGTTTCACCAGGCAACGCCGGTCAACTGCTGTTTGTGTATGAGAAATCGGTTGGAAACTTTCCTCATGCCAGCAAGTTTTAGGTGTCGCCACCGGCGCCAACCTTGTGTGAATGCTCTGAAAAGCTAATCATTTGCATATCACAGCATCTTCTTCCTGTTGGTTAAATTTGGCATCTGTAGCACGTCATCTTCGTGGTGTAGCAATTTTAATGGCCAGCAGTGTAGTACAGGGTGCAACAAAAAGATATGGCACATCTATATTTCTGAAAGTAAACATATACAATGAACTTTGTTTTTTGATGAATGGGAAACTCAAAAAGCTTTTTTTCATACCTTTTCATATGTGTTCAATATGCCCCCCTTGAGATGTACAGCATATGTCAATGCGGTATTGGTTCACATGGCTATAAGCACTATGGGACTTAACATCTGAGGTCATCAGTCCCCAATGCGGTATTCAGATTGTTCCCACACTGCATCGCGCATGCCTTGAGTTACAGCTCCCACAGCTGCTGTTATGCGATATCTCACTTCATTCATTGTTGTTGGCAATGGAGGCACATAATCAGAGTCTTTTATAAACCCCAACCAAAAATAATCATATATAGTCAGGTCCGGTGGCCTTGCAGGCCAGTAGTGTAAGGCTGAAACTACGGCGGATGCGTTAGACCTCTGTATCAGACACTCGGGGACGTCCCGGAGATTTGCCTTTACTCAAACAACCTGTGCCTCGGAATTGTTCATGCCATCGTCTAATTCTCTGTGCTCTAGGAGGATCCACAACCTACCTTGTACGAAAGTCACGCTGAACAGTTACTACCGACCCGCAGTGCGCAAAACGTTCAACACAAAACGCTTTCTGTTGTTCCGACAACTAGAAGTGAAGTGCGCGCACACTGCTGCTACCTATTGGGAACCATGTAAAACTCGAGAGTTTCACTCACATATATCAAATAACATAATAGTTATGATTTTTTAAAAATCGAATGATTCTTTTTACACTCTGTAAAAAAAATGTTAAATTTTATGTGGACAGATGAAATACGCCATGAAGAATTGCTAAAACATAGAATAGGCAAGAAGATAAATTTAAGAAACGGCCTTAACAGAGGAAGGGACAGATTAAGGGGAGACGGAAGGCAATTTTTATCCCTATTCTACCAGTGCTATTTTACCCTTTGAATAGTTACACTGTAAGCGATAAAACAATGACCCAATTTAGAAGTAAAATAATCATAATACCTCTTATGGTTTTGAAGAAAAAATTATTCTTTTACTAGTAAAAATTAACTTTTTTTACATTAATTATTATAAAACAGTTTCTGATTGTTTGGTTACTTGTAATAACTTATTACCATCTGCAGTACGAACTGACCAAATTTCATGTTTCTAAACCCATTAGTTTATCAAATAATGGTACCTCCTGAAAGTAAGAAAATGTAGTTTTGAGAAAAATCCATTTAAAGTTTAGTATTGCAATTCTAGTATAGTTACTGATGAGAATTACTTGCCTCTAATATTTTCCTGCTCCATACTAAGCATCATCTGAATCATACTGATCTTTTCTTCTCTTGGTCCCTCTTCTTTTCTCTCTGGCTTCTTTTGTGCATTTTAAATTAGCAATATCTGCTTTGCGGATTCTCTCTTTATCTATTTGCACCAAGGATTTTGCAGTATTTCCATTAGATTTTATGTCCAATAATTCCAAAACTTCCAGTTTTCTAAGTACACCATCATTGAAGCATAAAATAGCATCATAAACGCCAAATTTGAGGATTGTAAGCTGAACAAATACAGTTTTCGGTAACCGGTTTCAAACGACAGAATTCGCACATTCATTTAAATTTTGGGTTTTCCCATAAAGACATTTCTTCAACGCGGCATCTTTACAAAGGTCTCTAAATATGAGTTTAATTTCATTTCATTTAATTAAATGCTGTGCATTATCTCTGCATGGCGCAAAAAAGAAAGTGTGGCATTTAAATGCCAGATTGCACAGAGCGTGAGGAAAACCATCATATCTCACGAAAAAATTGTCGTACTTATATAAAACTGTTTCACGCAGGAAAGACGAGGAATTTCAAATATGCTAAAATCTAGAAATCGAATTTTTTAACTCCACTGGCCTTCCGTCTCCCCTTAACGGGGTATGTGTGACAGGATCCAAGCGCTGGAATAATCTGCAGGAAAAAATGATAGGGGCCAGTGGTGGCTCGTGCAACATTTTACAGTTGTGCTAGAATGTGATAGCCTATAGCCTTTAAACTTAAAATGACAGTAATGGCAACTAAATTTTATGTATATAAATTGAACTGTTTAAATATATGTAGACTTTATGATATTAATCCCTAGCGTTGCGCGGATTAAAATAAAATGGCAGCAGGAGGAATCAAACCGAACCGATTAAATTGTCAGTGAGCGCGCTTATGCACTTTTTTTTACCTGAGGCGTCCGACACCTCCCCCCCCCCCCCCCCCCCCCCCAACTACGACGGATGTGGCAGCAAAAGGATTGTATTAAGGTAACTGACAATAAAGGATTCCTCTTTTATTTATTTTATAGTACTTTTTTTTTAAAATACGCAGGGTAAACATCAATGAAACCGACAAACTACAGGGACGGATTCCTGAATGTATACAGGGTGTTACAAAAAGGTATGGCCAAACTTTCCGGAAACATTCCTCACACACAAATAAAGAAATGATGTTATGTGGACATGTGTCCGGAAACGCTTAATTTTCATGTTAGAGCTCATTTTAGTTTCGTCCACCTACGCTCAATGGAGCACGTTATCATGATTTCATACGGGATACTCTACCTGGGCTGCTAGAACATGTGCCTTTACAAGTACGACACAACATGTGGTTCATGCACGATGGAGCTCCTGCACATTTCAGTCGAAGTGTTCGTACGCTTCTCAACAACAGATTCGGTGACCGATGGATTGGTAGAGGCGGACCAATTCCATGGCCTCCTCGCTCTCCTGACCTCAACCCTCTTGACTTTCGTTTATGGAGGCATTTGAAAGCTCTTGTCTACGCAACCCCGGTACCAAATGTAGAGACTCTTCGTGCTCGTATTGTGGACGGCTGTAATACAATACGCCATTCTCCAGGGCTGCATCAGCGCATCAGGGATTCCATGCGACGGAGGGTGGATGCATGTATCCTCGCTAACGGAGGACATTTTGAGCATTTCCTGTAACAAAGTGTTTGAGGTCACGCTGGTACGTTCTGTTGCTGTGTGTTTCCATTCCATGATTAATGTGATTTGAAGAGAAGTAATAAAATGAGCTCTAACATGGAAAGTAAGCGTTTCCGGACACATGTCCACATAACATATTTTCTTTCTTTGTGTGTGAGAAATGTTTCCAGAAAGTTTGGACGTACCTTTTTGTAACACCCTGTATAGAGGGAAACAGGCCCTTTGAACCTTGTGTACGAAAATGCATCGTTGCTACGGTACATGGCGCTGACAAATGAACGTTCCTGTGTGTTGCAGGCTGTGTGATTGACGCAGCGTACTCTGCAGCTGAATGGTACGGTATTCATATTGGGGATAGGCCGAGATGGTGTTTGTGTACGGCCAAGCAGGCGGAAACGGTCGAAACGTAGCTCGGCTGTACCATGAGAACTACCATCACAGACACCAACCATATCACACAACATTTCATACCCTTTTTTTGCGTTTGTGTGATCATGGGTCCTTTCAGACAGACGAACGGGCAGGGAGGCGGTGGACTCTGCTTACACCAGATTTAGAGGGCCGAGCTCCACAGAATATTGAGACGAACTCTAGTACAAGTTCCAGGTTAGTAGCTGGCCAACATAGTGCAAGCCAAAGAACGATTATGTGTATCTTGTGTGACAACCGCTGCTATCCCTATCACCTGCAACGAGGCCACTTTGAACGTCTGTTGTGACGTGTATGCGGTGCGGCACTGTACTATGCTCCGAGACGATTTGTTGTCGTCGCACGTGCACCGTCCGTTCCAGACACATTTTTCCTTAATTTCCAGTCAGGAATCCGCCCCTCCAGTTTACCGGTTTTGTTAATGTTCACCATGAATATATATTCGAGACGAGACTGGGTCGGCGTATGAGGCCCTTCTTCAGAGGGTGGTGGGGGGGGGGGGGGGGGGGGGAGGGGGCAGAGCCGTATGGGTCGTAGCTTAAAAATGGTTCAAATGGCTCTAAGCACTATGAGACTTAACAACTGAGGTCATCAGTCCCCTAGACTTAGAACTACTTAAACCTAACTAACCTACGGATATCACACACATCCATGCCCGAGGCAGGATTCGAACCTGCGACCGTAGCAGTCGCGCGCTTCCGGACTAAAGGGCCTAGAACCGCTCGGTCACAGCGGCAATCTCAAAATTGTTCCTGTATCAATTCCGCTCGGGTCATAAACTTGATCTCATGCTGTGTTAATCATCTTGGTTGACGTAATGCCATTAGTTCGATAAGCATCTAAAAGTGTACCGAAGAAAATTACGTCTTCACGTTCGTGCTACGGAAATCCATATGCATTGCAGATCATTCGTTGAATTAATAGCGTCTACCTTTCGAAAGGAAATGTCACTCGCACTGTGCTCGGTCTATGGCATTTATTTGACAGCTTAGTATGCACTGTGCGGTTTGACATTTTCACAGTCGTGTCCTTGTGTTATTTCTGTCCTAGTACAATTTGCTCGCTCATAATGCAGCAGCGTGACAGCACCCGTGTTCACCTTTCTAGTCACTAATTAAAATATTCATCGTCGCCAACTACGAACGACAACACAGAATTCGTCATCAGGCTTGTGTGAGACTAGCAACTGCGCGAATTGTATTGTTCCCTATGCTTGCTTTCGACTCAGTGGAATCCGTACACCCCTCATTTTCCATCTCCCACGATAATTCTTTTGTATTCAGAGTGGTATCCGAGAATAACTCATCCATTGTCATGACATTTTTGGACACTCATGTTCCATTGTATACAGACTTTGAAGGATGTGATCGAGTAGATGACCACAAGTTCACCATCTGTATTTATGAAAGACAGAAATTCGAGTGCTGACAGTAAATGTGCGCGTTCGTTCTTTGCCTCTCTTTAATGTAGTGTGTGTTGAATTTTCGCTTTAGATCTACATCTACTCTTGTATTCCTCAAACTACCGTATGGTTTTGTAGCGGGTAGTATCTGGCCCCATATTATTTCCTCGTCCGGCCTCCCCCAACCAGCTCCTGTCCCATTCGCGAAAGGTTCGTGGGGCTAACGACTGTCGATAAACCTCCTATAAACTCTATTTTTTTAAATTTGTTATTCATCGTCACTGTAAGAGACATATATGGAAATAAAATATTGATCTGCTCTTCTTGGAATTTATACTCTAGAATTTTCAACGGTAACCCTCTCCGTGATGCACGACGTTCTGCTATAGCTTCTGTCAATGGAGTTTGTTGACCATCTCCGTACCAAATCTCGCGTTTATTAGTCCTTTTGAATACCAACAATCTGAAAACCAATATAATTTTGGAATTTCTCACGAAAGCAATTTTTCTTGCCCAGTAAGCAACCACTACAAGAAGAAATTGCCAGAAAGTGAACCCTCAGTTGTTGCATAAAAAATCGACAAAAGAAAAACTTAATTTTTGTAAGGAGCTGGTTTCACTTTCGAACCGCTGGGATGTACAGTGTTCAACCACTCTTCGTTTCGTGTGATATATTTGAAATCAAATTCGTATTTTCCTAGACACAGTCCGACATTTCGAAAATTCCATGAACTCATAATGACTCAAAACAAATTGTAGTATTAAATAATAAGCAAAAACTGGCCTTAGAGTTTTAGCAAAACTATGTAATGCCCCAGTGGTTTCGTTTAGAAACCACTCATAAAAGCAGTAGTACAAACTCAAATTGACCTTACAGTAGCTTTAGATCATTTTCAGTGATCGCCATAACAAGAAACCGGATGTCTCAATCATCTACAGTCACGTAGTACAACCTCCGCGCCGTCTGTTGTGAATGCTGTTAATGCGCTACATTCGTAGAAGTATCTTAGTGGGCTACTAGATGTCTCTGTCTTGCAACAGAATCACTGGTTTAATTCTAATGGCGCTGGTACTTCAAATAATAATAATAATAATAATAATAATAATACACAGCAAACCCAGCAAAATATCGCCCCATAACATGCCTACCAACAATACACAAAATATTAACTTCAGTCGTTACACAGAAATTAATGACGCATACAACACAGAACAAAATTATAAATGAAGAACAAAAAGGCGGCTGCAAAGGAGCACGAGGATGTAAAGAGCAACTGATAATAGATGCAGATGTGACATATCAAGCTAAAACTAAACAAAGGTCGCTGCACTACGCATACATTGATTACCAAAAAGCTTTTGATAGTGTACCCCACTCATGGTTACTACAGATATTGGAAATATACAAAGTAGATCCTAAATTAATACAGTTCCTAAACATAGTAATGAAAAATTGGAAAACCACATTTAATATCCAAACAAATTCAAATAATATCACATCACAGCCAATACAGATTAAGCGAGGAATATACCAAGGAGACTCATTAACTCCTTTCTGGTTCTGCCTTGCTCTGAACCCACTATCCAACATGTTAAATAATACAAATTATGGATATAATATTACTGGAACACACCCACACAAAATCATACATTTGCTATACATGGATGATCTAAAACTACTGGCAGCAACAAATCAACAACTCAACCAATTACTAAAGATAACAGAAGTATTCAGCAATGATATAAATATGGCTTTTGGAACAGACAAATGTAAGAAAAATAGCATAGTCAAGGGAAAACACACTAAACGAGAAGATTACATATTGAATAACCACAGGGACTGCATAGAAGCGATGGAAAAAACAGATGCCTATAAATATCTAGGGTACAGACAAAAAATAGGAATAGATAATACAAATATTAAAGAAGAACTAAAAGAAAAATATAGACAAAGACTAAATAAAATACTTATAACAGAATTGACAGCAAGAAACAAGACAAAAGCTATAAATACTTATGCTATACCAATATTGACCTACTCATTTGGAGTAGTGAAATGGAGTAACACAGACCTAGAAGCACTCAATACACTTACACGATCACAATGCCACAAATATAGAATACATCACATACATTCAGCAACAGAAAGATTCACATTAAGCAGAAAGGAAGGAGGAAGGGGATTTATCGACATAAAAAACCTACATTATGGACAGGTAGACAATTTAAGAAAATTCTTTATAGAACGAGCAGAAACTAGCAAAATACACAAAGCAATCACTCATATAAACACATCTGCCACACCACTGCATTTTCATAACCACTTCTACAACCCTTTAGATCACATAACATCAACAGATACGAAGAAAGTAAATTGGAAAAAGAAAACACTACATGGCAAGCACCCGTATCATCTAACACAGCCACACATCGATCAAGACGCATCCACTACTTGGCTAAGAAAAGGCAATATATACAGTGAGACGGAAGGATTCATGATCGCAATACAGGATCAAACAATAAACACCAGATATTACAGCAAGCATATTATTAAAGATCTCAATACCACAACAGATAAATGCAGACTTTGCAAACAACAAATAGAAACAGTAGATCACATCACAAGCGGATGAACAATACTAGCAAATACAGAATACCCCAAAAGACATGACAATGTAGCAAAAATAATACATCAACAACTTGCCATACAACATAAACTAAAAAAACAACACGTTCCCACATACAAGTATGCACCACAAAATGTACTGGAGAATGATGAATACAAATTATACTGGAACAGAACCATTATAACAGATAAAACAACACCACATAACAAACCTGACATCATACTCACCAATAAAAAGAAGAAATTAACACAACTAATCGAAATATCCATACCCAATACAACAAATATACAGACAAAACAGGAGAAAAAATTGAAAAATACATCCAACTGGCTGAGGAAGTCAAGGACATGTGGCATCAGGATAAAGTTGACATTATACCAATTACACTTTCAACTACACGAGTCATACCACGCAATATCCACCAGTACATCAACACAATACAGCTACATCCAAACTTGTATATACAACTACAGAAATCTGTAATTATTGATACATGTTCAATTACCCGAAAGTTCCTAAATGCAATGTAACATATACCGTACAGTTAAAAGGAAGTCACGCTTGATCAAAGTCCGCGTCACTTTCCATTTTTGGCCAGGCATAACGTCTGAGAAAAGAAAGAATAATAATAATAATAATAAAATTGTAGTTACAGGCAGAAACAATTCGCGGGCAAATGGCTACATTATCAAGTGCTGCTCTTCGTTAGATCTCTTTTATCTTTTTTGTTAACCTAGCCTGGAAATGTTCCTTGACTGAAGAGCAATACTCAATAATCGGTGGACCACGTGTTTTGTAGCCCATTTGATACGTAATCTCCTTCTCCAACAGTTTGTTTTATGTGGCGATTCAATTTTAGATCGCTCCAGACAGTTAGTCCTAGGTGTTTTATGGTTGTTGCTGTGTCCGTTGGTTCATTGCCAGTCGCATAACCGATCAGTAATTGATCTCTTCCTCTGTTTATGCCCCACACTTTGCATATACACTCTTAAGCCAAAAAAAGGACACATCAAGAAGGAATTGTCCGAAAGGGACTAAAATCGGTAGATGTGATGCAAAAAAAAATAAATAAAATAAAATAAAATAAAATAAAATAAAATAAAATAAAAATTACGGTTTCAGAGAAATTGGGTCATTTATTCAACAGAAATAGCTTCACGAATTAAAGAAGCTAATAACGCATTGGCCGAACTTTGGCCTTTATGCAAGCCGTTATTCGGCTTGGCGTTGATTGATAGAGTAGTTGTATGTAGCGATTCTGTCCAACTGGAGCGTTAGATTGTCAGAAACCCGGAATGGTTGGATCGCCCTGCCCTTGACGCTCCAAACATTCTCAATTGGTGTGAGATCCGCTGACTTTACTGGCAACGGTAGGGTTTGGCAGGCACGACGACAAGCAGTAGAAAGTCTAGCCGTGTACGATCGGGCATTGTCTTCCTGAAACGTACGCCCAGGATGACATGCCATGAAGAACATCTTCGATGTACCGCTGTGCTGCGAAGGTGCTGCGGATGACGACCAAGGCGTTCTGCTATATAAAAAAAGGCAACCCAGATCATCACTCTTGATTGCCGAGCCGCATGGCGGGCAACAATCAGGTTGGTATCCCACTGCTGTCCAGGGCGTCTCCAGACGCGTCTTGGGCCTGGAATCTCTTTGACTGGAGTAGCATTGTCTTCAGTGATGAGTCCTACTTCGAACTGAGCCGCGATGACCAGGGAAGACGTGTCTGTACATGTACATAACATCTACCGATTTCCTTCCCATTCCGATAATTCGTTCGTGGTACGTTATTTTATTATTTATTTATTTTTCAAGTGTATACGTTATGTATTTACTGTTATTCATTGAATAAGTCATCGATGCTTCGCAGCTCTTTCTGCATATCCCTACAGCCTTCTTGCGTCACATCCTTCTCACAGACAACAGCGCCGTCTGCAATGAGCCCAGTGGAGTTTGCGGCGCTATTCACTACTATCTAGGTCAGTCATACAGGGCGAGGCACTTAAACTGTGTTTGGAAGTACCTGGATAACTACAAATCATATTGAAAACGGTTGTGACAGAGGTTGTTCCTCTCGAAGTGGGAAATCCAATGACACTTAAGTGCGGGGCGGAAAGCGGTGAGTCAAGTTTGAAATATTAAGTAGTAAACCCCACTTTTTTATTCGGTATTCGGATTCGCTGGAAAAAAATATACGTACCTTTTTGTATTTAACATTGTTTCCGTTGCGCGATAGAGGTTGCTGTAATCGATAAAAATCAAAATGGATCAAAAACCGTTGAAAATCTGAAGAAATACATATCAGATTAGGGTCCCGGCTTTGAAAGTCATCCCACGCAGCTCTTGATTCAACGATAAGTGATGTGAATGGAATTTGTGTTCATGCAGTACGTGCAGAACACTTTTTTGCGACATTCCTGAACTTCTAGCAATTTGCCGAGAGCTAATCTATTTTATGTTAAAGAAAAAGATTTCTCATAAATATTTTGTATAATTGCCTTTGCCGGCCGTTGTGGCCGAGCGGTTCTAGGCACTTCAGTCCGGAACCGCGCTGCTGCTGCGGTCGCAGGTTAGAATCCTGCCCCGGCCATGGATGTGTGTGATGTCCTTAGAACTACTTAAACCTAACTAACCTAAGTATAGGGGACTGATGACCTCAGATGTTAAGTCCCATAGTGCTTAGAGCCGTTTGTACCAGATAGTTGCCTTTATGACCTCTTAGGATCCTAATCCGTTGTATATTCCTCGAGAAATTATCATTTTTTGACGGGTTTTAATGCACTTTCATTTTTGTCGATTAAAGCGCCAACTATTTCTCAACGAAAAAAACTGTTAAATGCAAAAGTTACGTATTTTTCGCCGAGAATCCGAATGTGCAATACTACAATACAGGACTTGTATACTACAAGTCCTGTATTGTTTACATTCCACTATGCTGCGTAATTAATAATTTAAAATGAGATGACTTTTCAGCGCCACATTAGCCAAACGTTTTTCAAACAAACTTTGTACAACTTTCAAACAAAAGATGATTTGAGTGATTTTTTTTTATATAGGCCTTTTTTTTAAGCGATCACCTTAACAATTAGGTAGCACACAATATTGATAAAAGCTAATATATCGTCCCTCAAGGTTCAGTAAACTGATGTTGTCCCAGGATGTAGGAAAAATGTTTCCACTCTGCTAATTATAGCGTGGCGCTAAGCGTGTGGAGCGATATTGCCTTAATCTCGCCATTACGCCATCAATCAACGTCCACTCAAGCGCCCCGTGGGTCGTTCCCATGGATGAAGTCTCCATCTGCCGTAATTCACACTCGCGATCCCAGAGGTCGTAATTATAGCCAGTTCGATATACAGATGAAAGTGGCAACATTCCCTCAAATAGCTCTTTACATCACTTCTCGGACATATTTTTTTTCTCCAAAGAAATTACGAAATAAGGCGTTTGCCGCATACGGCTGGATGGTCTTAGGGTGCCAAACGACTGGATAAAAGCGCAGGTCATGCCCGTTTTCGGGATGATGCACTTGTTTGTGGACCTACGAGGTGTGGCTAGAAAAAAACTGGACTAGTACTGGTGAAACAATAAAACGAATGCAATAAGGCTGAAAGTCGCGTGACCTGTCACGTGACTCTCGCTCCGCCTACTGCTCGAGTTTCATCTGCCTCCTGCACTCAGTCTGCCCGTGGCGTCTGTTTTAAGTAGTTGACGTTTTGTCTGTGCGTCGGAAAATGTTGAGTGTACAGAAAGAACAGCGTGTTAACATCAAATTTTGTTTCAAACTAGGAAAATCTGCAAGTGAAACGTTTGTAATGTTACAACAAGTGTACGGCGATGATTGTTTATCGCGAACACAAGTGTTTGAGTGGTTTAAACGATTTAAAGATGGCCGCGAAGACACCAGTGATGACACTCGCACTGGCAGACCATTGTCAGCAAAAACTGATGCAAACATTGAAAAAATCGGTAAACTTGTTCGACAAGATCGCCGTTTAACAATCAGAGCAGTGTCTGAGTTAACAGGAGTTGACAAGGAAAGTGTTAGGCAGATTCTTCATGAAAGTTTCAACATGAACAAAGTGTGTTCAAAAATGGTTCCAAAGTGTCTCACAATTGAACAGAAGGAACGCCGAAGAATGATTTGTTCTGACATCCTGGAAAACATTGAAAGTGATCCCACCTTCTTACAAAATGTTATTACTTGCGATGAATCGTGGTTTTTTACTTACGATCCCGAAACTAAACGCCAATCGATGCATTGGAAAACTCCTGGTTCTCCACGACAAAAAAAAGCACGAATGTCAAAATCGAAATTCAAGGCAATGATGATTGTTTTTTTTTTGACATCAAAGGGATTGTGCACATTGATTGGGTACCAGAGGGACAAACAGTGAATCAGCATCACTACATTAGCGTCCTGGCTACCCTACGTGAGCGAGTACGGAGAAAACGGAACGATTTGTGGAGAAAAAAGTCATGGATCCTTCACCAAGACAATGCCCCAGCTCACAGTGCGTTGTCACTGAAGACGTTTTTGGCAAAACACAACATTGCCATCTTAGATCATCCACCCTACTCACCTGATTTGGCCCCCTGTGACTTTTTTCTTTTCCCTAAAGTCAAGTCAGCTTTGAAAGGAACTAGATTTGAGACTGTTGAAGCAGTAAAAGAAAAAGCGACGGAAGTAATGTATGGACTTAACGAAAATGATCTTCAGCATTGCTATGAAGAGTGGAAAATTCGTATGGGGCGGTGTAGAGACCGAGGAGGAGAGTACATTGAAGGAGATAACATGAAATTGTAAATAAATGTTTTTTCCAGCATCAGTCCGGTTTTTTTCTAGCCGCACCTCGTACACACCCGGCTTCAGGCTGCAGTAAAATTATAGAACATCTTTAATTCTCCATTCATTACGAAGTTTTTGGATATCGAAAGTCTTCTCTACGAAAATCAGCGTGGATTGCGTAAGAAGAATGTTACGAAACAAAGCTCGCTCTGTTCGTCTATGAAATACAGAGCGCCGCATATAGAGGTGCCCAGGCTCCTTTGATTCCAGAGGCGTTTAGGCACAGTTCGGAGCTGTCGTTTACAGCTTGCGAGCTGACTGACAAGGGGAGGCTACGGCGTTTGGAAGGCGGATTTACTGCAAACTCCGTACACTCGTAGTACTCCATGAGGACAACAAAACGTGTAAGCAGTAGCGCGTACTTCTCAAGCGTTATTGAGAAAATCGCAAGATAATTTCGGTCGTCGAATATATATCTGCGCGTGGCCATTTTAACCATGAAGCGACTGCAGCCCAGTGGTGATGGCACGGCAACTCAGCGTGTTCGGTCAGAGGGTTAGCTGCCCTCTGTAATAAAAAAACTGAGTTAATGGATCAATGACGAACTGAAACAGGTGTCTTGCGACGTTCGCCCCGAACAAATACAACGAACAAAAACGAACAAAATGAGATTAGAAAAAAAAGCGTGTTTAGTCAGAGCGTTAGCTTCCCTTTTCAATAACAAAACTGAGCGAACAGATGAACGAACAAACTGAACGGGTGTCATCGGACATCCGCCCTGAACAAATTCAGCGAACAATGTAAAACAAAATTTTTTTTAAGACGCTATTAAAAGACACTCGATACTACATAACCAATTATCAGCGCCGATTTTTAAGGAAATACTGCGTTATGCATGGTTTGCTTCCAAACTATCGTCTGAAAGAGAGGTTTTTGAAAATGTTAACAAGGTTTGTTTTTCCACGGAAAATAAAAGACCTTGCGTATGCGGAAACATAGCATTTATTCAATGGAGCTGGTGCCGTTTAACTTTACGTTTTCCATGTTTTTACGAAAAATACCATCCTGCAACTTGTACTCGTAATGTCGAAAGCGACGATTAATTGTACATTTTTCGAAAGCCCTCTGTGCCGGTCAAAACTTGGAGGTAACAAGTCGTTTCGATCTCCTTCCAGGTATAAGGGATTTCTCAAATCACGGACAAGCATACATTTTCAGTATGACTTTATGCATTTGGTCGTTTACTAGTCGATAGTTATGAATATTACATTATTTGTGTTAAAAAAAATACTAGACTGCCAAATAACATTGTAAATTTAATAAAATTTCATCCGATTATACGTACTTTCCCCATTATATCAGTTGTAATATAAATAGTAAAGAAAATGACTGTGTTGAAAATGAAAAAAAAAACAAAACTGACGAACGCAACTCGATCAAGCGGCTTGAACGCCAAACACTTAAAAAAAATTGTTTTCTATATTGTTCGTTGAATTTGTTCATGGTGGACGTCCAATGACACCCATTCAGATGATCCTTTCGCTCAGTTTTTTTATTATAAAGGGTAGCTAACGCTCTGACCGAACGGGCTTTTTTTTCATTTTATTCGTTGTTCATCGTTATGTTTGGTCGTTGCGGACGTCACTTGACTTCTGTTCAAGTTCGTTTGTTGATCCTTCCACTCAGTTTTTTATTACAGAGGTCAACCCGCTCTCTGACCGAACACGCTGAGCTACCGTGCCGGCACCACTCGGCTGCAGCCGCTTCATGGTTAAAATGGGCACGCACATTATATATATATATTCGACGACCGAAATTATCTTGCAATTTTCTCAATAACGCTTGAGAAGTAAGCGCTACTGCTTACACATTTTGTTGTCCTCACGGAGTACTACGAGTGTACGAAGTTTGCAGTAAATCCGCGTTCTACGAAGTTTGCAGTAAATCCGCGTTCCAAACGTCGTGGCCTCCCCTTGTGAGTATCGGACCGGACACGTGAATGGATTCTCGATTTCCTGACATACAGAAGTTAACACGTGGTTCTGAATGGGACGGAAAGGACAGATGTAAAGGTAATTTCAGGAGCACTCTTAAGGGCCGATACTTATTGCAATATGCAGGGCGTCCCAAAAATGCTGTGAAAAATTTCGAGGGGTTGTAGAGGGTGTCTTGAGGAACAAGTCGAGGACAGGAACCCGCCTCTGGTAACGTCGTTCAACGACACTATAGAGCGGCGATGCCACTGGGCCACCCTTTCGATAGTAAGTGTAACTTTGCTGTTCAGTGACTGCAAGTAACTGCCGCGATAGCCCGGGAAGAATGCTTTATTTTTTTTTTTAATTTTTTCCCGTTAGGGACGTGCCCATGCAGTCCTGGACTGTCATATTTGACGATATGAATGCAAGGACAAAACAAAACACCGTCCCAGAGCGGAGAAAATCTCCGACCCGGCCGGAAATCCAGTGGAAAGGATGGAGCTAATTGCAGCTGGAAAGGCCTGCAGATGGAAACCCGTGCCCGAAACCGTCATTCACCAAAGCTACAGAGCATCACATTCTAGGAACCAAGTCCGGTCTACGCAGCACCCAGCTCCACTTTGTCCACCGGCATTAGTGGAAATCAGTCGCGATTACTGAATAACAAACACATTGCCGTCCGTAAGCGTCTAAAGTCACCTTTGCTGCTGAAGGTGTAGGCTAGTGGTAGGCGCAGCGCCTGTAATTTCAACGCTCAGTAACGTTGTTGGATGAGGTTTCCCGATACAGGTTCCTATTCTTAATTTGTTCATCGAGACACACCTACAACCCCTCGAAGTTGGTCCTATCATTTTACAGGCACCCTGTACGAAGATTGAGACATTTAAAACTGTTTTTGGAATTATATGGATGACAACAAATCGAATTTAAAAAAAAGGTTTTAGTAAAAGTTAGTCGTCGCAAAGTGCAAAATATGACACCAAAGTCGAACCCCCCCCCACCCCCTGCCCCACCGCGAGGGGGTGGGGTAAACTTCGAAATCTGAAATAGGAACCTGCATAGTTTATTTCAAAATCTCTGCAACAGACGTTTAGGGGTGATAGATCACATCACGGGAAACAACTTCTGTTGAACATGAAATGTTCAATGTCGCTTCCTACCGACGCGACGCTAGGTGTCCTTTAGTATTCGGCGGCCGTGGGAGGACGAGATTCACCGAATTAGCAGGGTCTACTAACCAGGTGTGCAGCATACTAACTACCCTAGTAAATTGATTCAACAAGAAAACCATAGGAATGAGTGTCTCTAAGCGGAGAAATGTATTTTTTGAAGCGGATCAGGAACTTCAGTTGTGCTCCGCCTTTCACACGGAACAGATGGCCGAATGATAGGCAACACGCATTGCATTCGAACACTGCAGAATGCCTACGCTCCGCAGCCTCTCAGGGGCATAACCAATTGACACGTAGCATCGCAGGAATGTGCCAGTGAACATTTTATCTCTAACAAGAGTTGTTCCCCATGAAGCGATCTATCATCTCTAAAGGGCTGTCATAAAGTTTTGGGACCCCCTCACTTTTCAGTTGCTTGAAAATATAGTATTATTTATCAACATGTTTTACTGATTTGTATACCTACTCAGTTAAATGGAGTAAAATTCACAGCATTAGATGCTGTCTACCACATGGCACTGTCTAATTAAAAATACGAAAATTCATCAGTGCATTCTTACAATGTTTCCAAGATTATGATAATATGAAGTATTACACAACTTCCTTGTGTACTCGTGTGTCTCGGTGGCGCCTGCAAAAAGGGGTATCACACAACAAGGACTGATAACAAGGCTTGTCGAGAAATAAGTACAATTGACATATTGAGCCGGCTGGTGTGGCCGAGCGGTTCTAGGCGCTTCAGTCTGGAACCGCGCGACCGCTACGGTCGCAGGTTCGAATTCTGCATCGGGAATGGATGTGTGTGATGTCCTTACGTTAGTTCGGTTTAAGTAGGTCCAACTTCTACGGGACTAATGACCACTGATGTTAAGTCCCATAGTGCTCAGAGCCATTTTGTTAAAATCTCATGTATTCTGTTCCAGCAAGATATTACCCTTTGGTTAGCTAGAACCGAGTCACTTTCCCTCAATATCCTCTCCTTTCCGAATCTTCGCATGCTTTCCATAGTCTGAGCAAAGTAGGGTAAAAAATATAAGCTAGAGATGTTCCGGAATTAAATGAGTTCCCGAAGCTAATCGTTTGTGGAAACGCGACGGAGAAGCCTGTCTCTCTGTTTCTGATACATACGGGCTTTATTTATGATAGTTTCCATGAACTTGACATCTGACAGATACCTCTGCCCAAAGCAATCGTTTAGCTTACTAGTGGATTTGCATATTCGGAAATCCCATCGTTTAACTTACAAGTAGATTTGCTTCTTCGGAAATCCTATCAGTCTAGTTACGTAAAACGGAAAGTTTGTAAAACCGACAGTCTACGGAAATATTCACAAACGAAACTTCAAAGTAGTTCCGTTACAGGGATTAGACAGTTTCAAGCAACTTTCTCGTTCATGTATGTTGGAGTACATGACATTATCAAGTAAATATTATAACATTAACAATATATGACCCCACGTGAACTTCGGATAACAGACTACAGAAGTACCATGTTCTGATGCATGTAGATTATTTATAGCTTAATATTGTGAGAGCGCGTGATATTTATATGAATTATAAAACAGGTGTCATTCTTTTCGGTGGAACTATATGGTTGAACACCATACGCAGAAATATAAACAAAATAAACACCCTCGTCTTCTCCCTCAGACAACAAATATTTAAGATCCAATAAAAAAAATGTTGTCGGTGCCACCGCTTCATGTCAACACGTAGAAGTACACACGTCGAACAGAAAGAATCTATGCCCTGAGGAAAACCACTGTAACATGTGGGAAACGTTGATTGTTTTAGTAATTAATGTGGTTTATATTCTGATACCGAAGTATATCCAGAAGAATATTAATGAAAATAAGCCCTCCTTGCAAGAGATTCTAACAAGTGATATTTTGACGCTTTGCAGCAGTGCAACAATCGCAAAGAAGATGAAAATGATTGGGTGGGCAAGGGGGCCCTTGGAAACGAGGACAAGGCCACACAGCCTTCCCACATCTGCACGTCAGTATTAAAGCTTGAAAGGGAAGGCAGCTGGCCTATGCGAGGAGGGGTAGGCGGGGTTTCCTCATTAGCTACTCCACACTTCGAAACTTGTCGTCTTTGAGAATGTCTCCTCTCGATACCCGAGCGGGCCATTTAATGTGACACCCATATGTCATAGAGCTTCGGTTTACACGCAGAAAATCTGCCATCCAATCAAATATAGTAGCTGTATCATTATTAGTCCTGTAATGCCAGACACAGTGGTGCAGGTGCTGCTTTGTACAGACTCCTGCGTCTGCTGTATCTTACTCCACAAAACCGAGCGACTTCGTGCAGTGGTTAAGATACAGGACTCACTTTCGACAGGACAGCAGTTCAAATTTCCGTCCAGTCATCCAGATTTTGATTTACTGGAGTTTCTCTATTTTGCTTAAGACAAACGTCGGAATGGTTCTTTTTCCCGGTGTTACGTCTGCTTTCATGGGAAATAAAAGACGACGGATAACTTGCGACAGACGTTTCTCCTTCATGATGCAGTACCGAAATTTCGTAAGGTAGTCCTGCAAAAATCGAGACCTGCAAACAATTAATACTGACCATGAAGCTATCAGTCTTGGCCATAAAATTCAACTAAAAACATCATTCACGAGTTACGATAGGAAGCGAAATATTCGGTCTGATTGTAAACGACTACTATTATACCTACAGTGTACAACGATGATTTCTTGCACTGTGTTGGTGATAAAGCCATAGAAATTACTTTCCGCTTTAAATTATCATGTATAAAACCATGTAATAAGTTAATTTAAATAACAGAGGGGTAATCGTAATCAAACACAATGAGACGATGTTGAAATGAAGCTTAAAAGTTTAGTAATTTCTGTGGCGTAGTACTACGAAAATTAAAACATAACTGTTTTAATATGGAGACAGGTGTACATATTACTGAACTGCCAGTTTAATAAACAATGGTAGCAATATACTAATACTGGCTCCACGACTTCATTTGGAAGGTCGGGTAAAGAAAGAACAGCCTACATTTGTAGCACTTGTCGACTTAGAGAAAGCTTTTGACAATGTTGGCTGAAATATTCTCTTTCAGGTTCTGAAGGTAGTAAAGGAAAAATACAGGGAGCGAAAGGCTATTTACAGCTTGTACAGAAAACAGACGGCAACTGTAAGAGTCGAGGGGCATGAAAGACTGAATTCTAGCCTATTCCCGACGTCATTCATCCAGTACATTGAGCAAACAGTAAAGGAAACGAAAGGAAACTTTGGAGAAGGAGTGAAAGTTCAGGGAGAAGAAATGAAAACTTCGAAATTTGCCAATGGTTCAAATGGTTCAAATGGCTCTGAGCACTATGGGGCTTAACATCTATGGTCATCAGTCCCCTAGAACTTAGAACTACTTAAACCTAACTAACCTAAGGACATCACACAACACCCAGTCATCACGAGGCAGAGAAAATCCCTGACCCCGCCGGGAATTTGCCGATGACTTTGTAGTTTTGTCAGAGACAGCAAATGCCTTGGAAGAGCAGTCGAACTGAATGGACGGTGTCTTGGAAGGTGGATATCGGATGATCAACAAAAGCGAAACATAGGATAATGGAATGTAGTCGAATTAAATCAGATGATGCTGAGGGAATCAGATTAGGAAACGAGACGCTTAAAGTAGTATATGAGTTTTTCTATTTCGGCAGTAAAATAACAGACGATGACCGAAGTAAAGAGGATATAAAATGTAGACTGGAAATGGCAATAAAAGTGTTCCTGAGGAAGAGAAATTTGTAATATAGATTTAAGTGAGAGAAAATCTTTTCTGAAAGTATTCTTGTGCATGGTAGCCATGTATGGAATTGAAACATGGACGATAAACCGTTTAGACAAAAGCAGAATAACAGCTTCTGATTAGATCAGTAAAGCATGTAACTAATGAGAAGATACTGAATAGCATTGTAGAGGAAATAAATTTTTGCAGTTACCGACAAGAAAAAAGGATCGGTGGGTGGGACACTTTCTGAGACATCAAGTTATCACCAGTTCGCTATTGAAGGGCAGAGTTTGTGTGTGTGTGTGTGTGTGTGTGTGTGTTTTTGTTGGGGGGGGGGGGGGATTGTAGAGGGAGACCAATAAATGAATATAGTAAGCCGATTCAGAAGGATGTAGGTTGCAGTTCATACAACCAGTCTTCGGACTGAAGACCACAACTACAACAACATTTTCGAAAAGAAACATACCCAAAATGTTCATAGTTACAGTTATTCCTTTATAGTTTTACGGATACGAAAACTGAACTTTGACTTCTGACAGAATAACACAAATTGAATTGTCTGAAATGAGGTTAATCCGCCACGCAGGTGGATACTCTCTCCTAGAACATGAAAAGAGTATTGACATCAGGTGGGACCTGAACGTGGAGTAAGATAAAAATGTTAGTAAAGTTGAGGGAACACATTCAATGCACACGAGGCAACAGAATAAATAAAATTGCTTTCAGGATAATGCCACAGAGCAACGAAATATTCTCTGTCCTTTAAAAAGATGACGTGACTGTTCCGGGGTGGAACAGGCCAAAGCGTTTGATCCTTGACGCCGATGGTGGTGATGATGTTGTGGTGATGTTGACGTTGTTGTTGTGGTCTTCAGTGCTGAGACTGGTTTGATGCAGCTATCCATGCTACCCTATCCTGTGTAAGCTTCTTCATCTCCCAGTACTTACCGCAACCTACATCCTTCTGAATCTGCTTAGTGTATTCATCTCTTGGTCTCCCTTTACGATTTTTGCCCTCCACGCTGCACTCCAATGCTAAATTTGTGATCCCTTGATGCCTCAGAACATGTCCTACTAACCGGTCCCCTCTTTTTGTCAAGTTATGCCACAAACTCCTCCCCTGTCCTGTTCAATGCATCATCATTAGTTATGTGATCTACGCATCTAATCTTCAGCATTCTTCTGTAGCACCACATTTCGAAAGCTTCTATTCTCTTCTTGTCCAAACTATTTATCGTCCATGTTTCACTTCCATACATGGCTACACTCCATACAAATACTTTCAGAAATGACTTCCTGACACTTAAACCTATACTCGATGTTAACAAATTTCTCTTCTTCAGAAATGCTTTCCTTGCCATTGCCAGTCTACATTTTATATCTTCTCTACTTCGACCATCATCAGTTATTTTGCTCCCCAAATAGCAAACCTCCTTTACTACTTTAAGTGTCTCATTTCCTAATCTAATTCCCTCAGCATCACCCGACTTAATTCGACTATTTTCCATTATTCTCGTTTTGCTTTTTTGATGTTCGTTTTATATCCTCCTTTCAAGACACAGTCCATTCCGTTCAACTGCTTTTCCAAGTCCTTTGCTGTCTCTGACAGAATTACAATGTCATCGGCGAACCTCAAAGTTTTTATTTCTTCTCCATGGATTTTAATACCTACTCCGATTTTTCTTTTGTTTCCTTTACTGCTTGCTCAATATACAGATTGAATATCATCGTGGAGAGGCTGCAACCCTGTCTCACTCCCTTCCCAACCACTGCTTCCCTTTCGAGCCCCTCGACTCTTATAACTGCCATATGGTTTTTGTACAAATTGTAAATAGCCTTTCTCTCCCTGTATTTTACCCCTGCCACCTTTAGAATTTGAAAGAGAGTATTCCATCAACATTGTCAAAAGCTTTCTCTAAGTCTGCAAATGCTAGAAACGTAGGTTTGCCTTTCCTTAATCTTTCTTCTAAGATAAGTCGTAAGGTCAGTATTGCCTCACGTGTTCCAATATTTCTACGGAATCCAAACTGATCTTCCCCAAGGTCGCCTTCTACCAGTTTTTCCATTCGTCTGTAAAGAATTCGTGTTAGTATTTTGCAGCTGTGACTTATTAAAATGATAGTTCGGTAATTTTCACATCTGTCAGTACATGCTTTCTTTGGGATTGGAATTATTATATTCTTCTTGAAGTCTGAGGGTATTTCGCCTGTCTCATACATCTTACTCACCAAATGGCAGAGTTTTGTCAGGACTGGCTCTCCCAAGGCCGTTAGTAGTTCTAATGTAATGTTGTCTACTCCCGGGGCCGCGTTTCGACTCAGGTCTTTCAGTGCTCTATCAAACTCTTCACGCAGTATCGTATCTCCCATTTCATCTCCATCTACATCCTCTTCCATTTCCATAATATTGTCCTCAAGTACATCGCCCTTGTATAGACCCTCTATATGCTCCTTCCACCTTTCTGCTTTCCCTTCTTTGCTTAGAACTGGGTTTTCATCTGAGCTCTTGATATTCATACAAGTGGTTCTCTTTTCTCCAAAGGTCTCTTTAATTTTGCTGTATGCGGTATCTATCTTACCCCTAGTGAGATAAGCCTCTTACATTTGTCCTCTAGCCATCCCTGCTTAGCCATTTTGCACTTCTTGTCGATCTCATTTTTGAGACGTTTGTATTCCTCTTTGCCTGCTTCATTTACTGCATTTTTATATTTTCTCCTTTCATCAATAAAATTCAATATTTCTTCTGTTACCCAAAGATTTCTACTAGCCCTCCTCTTTTTATCTACTTGATCCTCTGCTGCCTTCACTACTTTATCCCTCAGAGCTAACCATTCTTCTTCTACTAGTTGATGACGATAAAACCGTCTCTGTGTGTATATCAATGTACCGTACTCTGTTGTTTACCTACGACCATCTTTTGGAGTTCCCCTTGCGCGTTTGTGCCAAGCACCAATGGGTGGCATAATGAACTCGGCGGTAATGAGTAACCGGCGCAGTATTAATAGCACAAGGTCAGCGGGCCTCTTCCTGAGAGCCACAAGGACACGCCGGCCAGCACAGCGCTCCACGGCCGTCCGGTCCCCAGGCCACGGTTTGGCGTCAAATAATTGTCATCAGCCGCCGTTTCGCTCACCTAACTTACCGAGGATTCGAGGTTTGATCCGTCTCAAAGCACACTGACCACAGTATTTCATCGTACGTCGCGTCAGGTGGAGAGGTGGTAAGACGCTTGTAACTGCCCACGTCGTGTTGTGCCGACTCCGCTGTAGCTTGAATGGGTTTTTAAGTTTGTTTTATATGCCCGACTTCTAATTTCACCACACAAGTCTCCAGGGTTGAGCAGCCCAATGACGACACGCAGTACAGTTTGTTAAAGCGGATTCGATTATGTTTGTAGATTTAATTTTATTACTCGCACAGAGACTCCAAGTTCCTTTGTTTAACAGCACGTCGTCAAGATAAGTATGAAATGCTAATGTCCACTATTGAGTTAGAGTTCGTACCTATTTTGACATTTTAGAGAAGAGAAATCTTAAGCGCTTCTGATTCTATAGTCTCAGTATCAAATGTTCACTAATTTCAATTTACTTCCTATCTCAGTTCAGTATTTAACACAAATTATATATCAGTGTCATTTCAGAGATATTACGTCGGTTCCACACTTACGGAATAACACGTAATTGTTATTTAACATAAATTTTATTAATAATCCTTTTTCTTATGACGTAAATGGTAATGAATGATCACTATCTAGGAGGAAAGAGGGATTGTGGCCGTGCGGTTAAAGGGCTGCAGTCTGGAACCGCAAGGCCGCTACGGTCGCAGGTTCGAATCCTGCCTCGGGCATGGATGTTTGTGATGTCCTTAGGGTAGTTAGGTTTAACTAGTTCTAAGTTCTAGGGGACTAATGACCTCAGCAGTTGAGTCCCATAGTGCTCAGAGCCATTTGAGGAAAGAGGGATTGATCCTAATCATAACAGCTTTTAATGAGCCCGCAATCGTTAATTAAATAAAAAGTCACGTTCAAGGATGATATGCGAACAACTTTCGGTACGTCCGTTTTCACGTATGTGTCATAACTAATCCTGTCGCCCACAATTTAAATTAACACTGACGTTAACCCCTTTTGTCGGAACATCGAACCGTAACTATTATGTGAAAGTTTATTCTAGTCCCCGAATTAATTCCTTTCAGATACGCGCACGGCCGAACAGCAGAACGGAACACAAACGACTTGTTTTAACAATCGAACAACGCAATGACGTTACATTAAGACAATGTCCGCCCAATGAACATCTCTTTGACTTTATCTTCTCTACTCTGCTTAATTAAATTATTCCTACTCACAATTTATTCAGCTATTTAACGAAAACATCTAACAAAAATTGAAATAAATTTATCCCAACGTAAAAGATCCGTTATACACTCGACACGTATTCGGGAGGACGACGACTCACTACCCGTCCGTCCACTCGCAATTAGTTTTTCTATGATTTTCGTAAATCAGTTAACTCAAATTCCGGGATGGTTCCGTTGAAAGGGCATTTCCTTCGCCGTCTTTTCCCATTTCGAACTTGTACTACGTCCCGACCACGACGCCGACGGAACGCTAAACCCTAATCTCCCTCCCTTCCTCCATCACACAATTACACTATGTATTTTTCTTTTTTAATAGGTCGTACCTAGAAGATCACTTCACCTGCGAAATCGCTCGCGTTAACTAATAGCAGGAAATCAGTAACCAAGAAAGGGAGTCAGGACTTCAAACGGGCCGACTTGGAGCAGGAGAGGCACCACAGGACATTTTAATTTCAACTGTCTACACTTTTACAAATAAATTCATAAAACTTTGACAGCGTGATCAGGAAGGATTCAGGATTCACACGGATAGGAGTGGAAGTTCAAAAACGTACAAAGTAATTGTTTGTTTTTACTTGTGAAGTTTCATCATTTTTTCACTTACTACAGACTGCATTTGTTACTGTAGATACACTTTTCTTCATAAGTAATAAAGATTCTTCCATGAATTTTGCACAGCCTACAAACCATACTTACATGTGTGTAAGCACTCCGTCTTGAGGCCACAAGTGGCCCATCGGGACCATCCGACCGCCGTGTCATCCTCAGTTGAGGATGCGGATGGGAGGGGCGTGTGGTCAGCACACCGCTCTCCCAGTCGTTATGATGGTTTTCTTTGACCGGAGCCGCTCCTATTCGGTCGAGTAGCTCCTCAATTGGCATCACGAGGCGAATTGCACCCCGAAAAATGGCAACAGCGCATGGTGGCTGGATGGTCACCCATCCAAGTGCCGGCCACGCCCGACAGCTCCTAACGTCGGTGATCTCACGGGAACCGGTGTATTCACTGCGGCAAGGCCGTTGCCACTACAGGTGTACAAAGCTCTAGAATTTATTTAATTTATGAAAAATGAATGAGCTGTTACATTTTAAACTTCATCTTCAGAAAAAAACTCAAATTTTATAGTTAATTATTTCAATTTTTACCACGGTTTTCAATAGATTTGGAAAATTCTAGAGCTTCATACACCTGTAAGTAGGGTTTGTTTGCTGTGCAAAATTCATCGAAGAATCTCTCTTACTTACGAAGAAAAGTGTGCCTAGGGCAAGAAATGCAGCCAATAGGAGGTGAAAAAATGATGAAATTTCACATGTAAAGAAATTACTTTTGCTATGTTTTTTTAGCTTCCAGTGCTACGAGTGTGAATCCTGAATCCTTCCGGGTCATGATGACAAAGTTTTATGAATTTATTTGTAAAAGTATAGAAAGCGGAAATTAAAATGTCCTGTGGTGCCTCTCCTGCTCCAAGTCGGCGCTTTTGACGTCCTACCTACCTTACGCAATTTGCGATATGGTTCCGTTAATTTTCGCAAATTGCTTAACGCAAATTCTGGGATGGTTCCTTTGAAAGGGCATTTGTTTCCCCGTCCTTTTCCAATTCGAACTTGTATCCCGTCCCGACCTCGTCGTCGACGGGACACTAAACCCTGATCTTCCGCCCTTTCTCCATCATAAAATAGACGAAACATCGACATTACACTACGTATTTAACTTTTGTTGATAGATCGTACCTGTAAGATTACTTCACCTGGAAAGTCGCTGGCGTTAATTAATAGCAGAAAATCTGTAGCACAGTAAAGATAAAAGGCCTCGCAATTAAATCAAGAGAAGCATCAGACACATGCATTTCAGTACCAGAAGACTCATAGAATCAAATAAATCCACAGCGATAATTCCCAGGAAAGATTTGGTGCAAAACATTTAAACAGATTTGCAAAATCTATTGTCCATGCAAGCAATAAAAAAAATCTGCAGGAAGAGCAGCTTAATCAAGCGCAATTGTCCACTGTCACGTAGTTACACTGTAGTTGTATTACGAGTCTACTCGTAAACAAGTAAGACATGAAGACAACTTTCTTGTTTTCTAACAACGTTTCACTGTTGCATATTTTATGTATTGTGTCTAAACGTTTGTTACAGTAACGTGTAAAAATTTGAAGTAAATGGGAAAGGTACGTTTTCAGCTTTATGGGGACAATGCTTTCAAGAACACGCCCGTATTAGAATTCAACATTGTATCAATATTTCAAAGCAATCAGTCAAGAGCTTTCGGAGATTAGCGATTTTCGACAAACCAACATTTACATTTTTATAACGTTTCCCTTTCTATTACCCATAAACATGGCATTTAAGTAGGTATATAGACACACGTAAGTACTCGATGGCAATTTTGTATCAAAATTTCAAAGCTATCTGTGAAGAACTTTCGGTGATTTGGGATTTTGAAGAGACAAACATCTTCGTTTGTGCTTACATGGAAACTGTAAATGTTCCTAATCGCAGATCTCCGGAAGTTTGTGACTGAATGCTTTGAAATTTTGACAAAACGTTGCATTGGAATACCCATGTGGCCATAAATTGCTACACCACGAAGATGACACGCTACAGCCGCGAAATTTAACCCACAGGAAGAAGATGATGTGGTATGCAAATGATTAGCTTTTCACAGCATTCACACAGGGTTGACGCCGGTGGCGACACCTACAACGTCCTGACATGAGGAAAGTTTCCAACCGATTTCTCACACACAAACAGCAGTTCACCGGCGTTGTCTGGTGAAACATTGTTGCCATGCGTCGTGTAATGAGGAGAAATGCGTACCATCACGTTTCCGGCTTTGATAAAGGTCGGATTGTAGCCTATCGTGATTGCGGTTCATCGTATCGCGACATTGCTGCTCGCGTTGGTCGATATCCAATGACTGTTAGCAGAATATGGAATCGGTGCGTTTAGCATGGTAATACGGAACGCCGTGCTGGATTCCAACAGCCTCGTATCACTAGCAGTCGAGATGACAGGCATCTTATCCGCACGGCTGTAACGGATCGTGCAGCCACATCTCGAACCCTGAGTCATCAGATGGGGACGTTTGCAAGACAACAACCATCTGCACGAACAGTTCGACGACGTTTGCAGCAGCATCGACTATCAGCTCGGAGACCATGGCTGCGGTTACCCTTGACGCTGCATGACAGACAGTTGCGCCCGCGATGGTGTACTCAACGACGAACCTGGGTGCACGAATGGCAAAACGTCTTTTTTTTTCGGATGAATCCAGGTTCTGTTTACAGCATCATGATGGTCGCATCCGTGTTTGGCGACATCGCGGTGATCGCACATTGGAAGTGTGTATTCGTCATCGCCATACTGGCGTATCATCCGGCGTGATGGTATGGGGTGCCATTGGTTACACGTCTCGGTGACCTCTTGTTCGCATCGGCGAGGACGTTACATTTCACATGTGTTACGACTCGTGGCTCTACCCTTCATTCGATCCTTGCGAAACCCTACATTTCAGCAGCATAATGCACGACTACATATTGCAGGTCATGTACAGGCCTTTCTGGATACAGAAAATGTTCGACTGCTGCCCTGGCCAGCACATTCTCCAGATCTCTCACCAATTGAAAACGTCTGGTCAATGGTGGTCGAGCGACTGGCTCGCCACAATATGGCAGTCACTACTCTTGATGAACTGTGGTATCGTGTAGAAGCTGCACGGGCAGCTGTACCTGTACACGCCATCCAAGCTGTGTTTGACTCAATGCCCAGGCGATCAAGGCCGTTATTACGGCCAGAGGTGGTTGTTCTGGGTACTGATTTCTTAGGATCTATGCACCCAAATTGCGTGAAAATGTAATCACATGTCAGTTATAGTATAACATATTTGTCCAATGAATGCCCATTTATCATCTGCATTTCTTCTTGGTGTAGCAATTTTAATGGCCAGTAGTATATATATATATATATATATATATATATATATATATATATATATATATATGTGTGTGTGTGTGTGTGTGTGTGTGTGTGTGTGTGTGTGTGTATGTATGTACCTACCTAGAAAACACGCCTGTATTAGAATGCTGTGTTTTTGTAGAGATAAGTACAGCGTTATTCAAAAAGAAGGAACATGTTTAGAAAATTATTTCTGACAAACTGCAAACGGTAGAAGCACAGTTCTAATTTTGTTGCAGAGAGGCATATTCAGTGTTAAAGGATGACACGGTTGTGCACGCATTGTAAGCACCATATCTTACACGACAAACATCATAACCGTAGCTCAATTTCTTACCGCACACGAATCAGCCAGTGTCTAGTTACGGAATTCAAAGCTTCAACAATTCGATGTGCAGATCTCAGAGAGTAGCAAGCGTAGCTGAGACAAAAGACAAAACAAACCTTTATTTCCATTCCCCTCCATCTCCGCCCCCCACTCCCCGCCCCCGCAGACAAAAATCGCAGGAGCCTGGGAGGCCAACCGATGATGAAATCGATCTTTCGCTCCTCCTCTTCCTGGTGCCGTTCGCGAAACGCCAGACGTGATGTGGGACACTATCTTACTTGGATATGAAGTGTATTGCTTTGAAGTTAGCGAAGCAGCCAGTTTTCTGTCACGTGTAGATACGATATTTCTGTGACAGATCTCATTAAAAATGAATGGTCATAAACAATGTTTAAGAAAGCGGCACAGAAGCTGTTAACCTTCGGCCACTATCTTTCGTACCGTATGAGTCCATAGGATTTTCACTTGGCCAAAGTCTACCCTTACAGCGATTAGCTGTACCAGAAAGATGAAAAGCGGATTCATCCTTTTATCAATCGTTTGATAAAATTATCCTCATCTACCTCCTTCAGAATTGTACCTTTTGGTCTGGTCGTCAATGTGCAGTGGTTGCAGTAACTGCAGTTTTTACGACTTCTGATGCAGAGTGTGCTTCAGAACTCGCTATACCGTCGGCTGAACCATTCTAAGTTCATTACTTACCCGTGTTACAGGTTTCCTAGGCCTCCTTTCGCAGGATGCACAGCTATGTCAGACATTCTCAGTGGCAGTAGCCGGAAGACCTCAGAACATGTCTCCCGCAGCTGGAGACGAAACGTCGGGTAGAAATTTTATACATCGACCACGGCCTCTCAGCCCGGAAGTTTTAACTGAAGACAACACCGGCCGTGAGAGCCTACATTGTATGATTCTCATCCGATGTTCGTGTATGACCCAAATTTTTAATACCGCTCATAAATTTGCTTATGATGAAACGGCTCTTCGTGAGCGGCCCTTCGTGGAATTTACGTTGCTCATTAAGAGCGAACTCCAATATTTCTAACTGCAGCACGAAAGACGATCGTCATTATCCCACAAACAAGCAACTGAGCCACTGCAGCTTTGCATTTAACTTCTACGCAGAATTTCAGCTTGCTCAGTCCAAGAATGTTGCAGCAGCGCTTTTTTTTTTTAAAAATCCTTTGTTGTCTGTGAGAGATGAATTCTTGAAATCTCGAATAACTCTGTATTCTCCATAATATCTTAGTTTGTCAGTTAGTTACTTACATGTCCCATAAATCATTTGAACGATTCTTTTATCGAAATAATCTGGGAAGAGTCAGTTTACACGATATGTGTGCATGATTTGTGTTAACAGTAACGAACACATCATTTGTAGTACTACTCCATACTCCAACTCCTTTCTGAGCCACTGACAGCTTTAACAATGGGTAATAAAGGTCATTTTTCCCTGTAGTGATGTAGGTATGGACATCACTGTTCTTCTGAAATTTTGTTAGGTTATTTATGGCAAAGTTCATTATTGAATACATGTATTATGACGGATATATGTATTTTGACGGCGATTAAATGCCTAAATTCGTTTGTTTCCAAGATTAGCAACTATAGGAAGAGCAAAAGTAACTGAACTTAGATTTTTGAGAAGCTCAGCAATGTGCTTCTTCCAGTTCCAGCTCTCGTCTATAAGTACACACACAAAATTGGAGAACTCTGCCCTATTTGCAAACTCATCCTCATGTTCTACGCCAGTTGTTGATACGACTGTTTGTTGTACAGAACTGAATGTAGTGTGTTTTTTCACAATTAAGAGGAGTCCCTTTTTAGAGAAGCACTTGATAAGTCTTTGGAAAAAATCATTCAACAGCTCTTTTTTTGCTTCCTCTGTAATAGGATTTGTTATAACATTAGTATCATCTGCAAAAATTGACCAATTTTCCTTGTGGATGGCCAGTCGCGTATATGAGCAATAGGAGTGGGCCCAAAATTGAACCCTGAGAGATGCCCTTTGTGTTTCCTCAGCAGTCACTAAAAGTTTCTGCCCTTCCGACGCAGTGTGAGTTATTCAGGACAATATTTTGTCAAGTAATTCAAACCTACTGTGCGTAAAGCCATCAGTTCCATATAACTTGAGTTTTTCTGGTAGAGTAACATGACCTGCGCAATTAAACGCCTTGGAAAGATAAAAAAAAAAATACCTACTGGCCGTATGTTATTATTTAAGGCTTGTACTATTTGATGAGTGAATGTCCAAAAAGCATTCCCAGTCAAGTAACCCTTTGGAATCCAAAGTGTGGTATGCTAAGTAAATTGTTTCCACTTAAGTGTGCCACTACTCTTGAGAGCGATACCTTTTCGAATATATTGGAAAACAAAGTCGGTGAGGAAAGTCTGTCTTGTCATCTTTCTTATGAACTGGCTTAACAATTGTTTATTTTAACCTTTCTGGAATGAGAGCAACACAAATCTGACATATTGACAAGACATACAGGGTGAAAAATATTTAAACCGACAAACTCTGGGAGGTTGTAGGGGACATCAAAACAAATATTTTTCCCTAATGTCATTATTTCCCGTGAGGATTATTTAAACCGGTAGAGGCCGTATTACGCTCTTCACTTGTTAGAGGGCGTATTACGCCCTTCAGTTGTAGGCAGCTGCTGTCCACCAGTGTAGTAGTGCATTGTCTCTGTTTACTAATGGAGCGATACACCTGGAGTGAGTGCACTGATATGGCTGGTGCGTACTACGTGGCGCACAACGGACCAGCTGCACAGCGGGTTTATCAACAACAATACCCTAATCGCCGTATCCCCCATCATACGACCTTTGCTGCTGTGTACAAACGTCTGCATGAGACCGGCTCATTTAGCAGATTACCTGGACAGGGACGCCGTCGCACGGTAAAAACGCTGCAATTTGAGGAAGCTGCCTTGCAGCATGTGGAGCGGGAGCCTTCAATCAGCATTCGTAAAATTGCACGTAACATGGGGACGAAACAGACGAATGTAAGAACAGTCCTTTGAGAGCAAATGTTAGGTCCATTTCACTTACAGCGTGCCCACAACCTGGAACCAGTTGATTATCCACCCAGAGCACAGTTTCGCAGTGGTACCTCGAAAGGTGTGAAATGCATCCTACATTTCCATCCTCTGTGTTGTTTACCGATGAAGCATGGTTAGGGCGTGATGGAGTCTTCAACATTCACAATTCGTATGTTTGGAGTGAGGATAACTCACATGCCACAGTTACTAGCGCTCATCAAGTGCGGTTCTTCATTAATGTGTGGGTCGGGGTTGCTGGGGACTGATAACTGGGCCGTATCTGCTACCTAGGCCAGGCATTATTACAATTTTCTCGCCAGAGCATTGCCATAATTTTTGGAAGACGTCCCGCTCCCTATAAGACAGCGTATGTGGTTCCAACATGACGGGGCGCCGACACATTTCAGCCGTCGCGTGCGTCGATTGCTGGACCGACAGTTCCCAGAATCGTGGATTGGCAGAGGTGGTCCTTTACCTTGGCCTGCTCGATCCCCAGATATGTTCCCTCTGGGACTTTTTTTTGTGGAGAGAGATGCGCAACCTTGTTTCTGCAACTCCTGTTTCACCACAAGAGGATCTGGTTGCCCGGATAGTAGCAGCAGCAGGAACAATTCAGGATACTCCTGGGGTTTTTGCCCGTGTCAGAAAGAGCATGATCCGACCGTGTAACCTTTTTTTACGTGTCAATGGAGGCATTTTTGAAAATCTACTGTAATTGAAACTGGGTTGCGTTAACCTGTTGTCTCTTAGTCGTAAAAATATGGAAAAGTGTGTTTTGGTTTAATGTATTTGCCGCCAGAGAAATCTTCCTCTACTGGTTTAAATACTCCTCATAGGAAAAAATGAGATTAGGGATAGATATTTGTTTTGATGTCCCCTACAACATCCCAGAGTTTGTCGGTTTAAATACTTTTCACCCTGTATACACCACCTCTTTTGGCGTGTACAGAAGTTATCAGTCCAAACGAGTCTTCAACAAGATTTGAGCTTCCGGGATTTGCGGACGTGCGATAACTTCTTAAACAAATTTTTGAGCATCAGCAGAACTTTTCGTTGCGTATAAGCGTTGGCAGCAAGTAATGGACTGCCGCTGAATTTATACGGCACTACAAGCGTCACCTTGACCGCGCTGGATGAGTATCGTCAAAATTCATCGCTGAGTGAGTGTCTTCTCGCAACCAAATGGCGGAGTCGAGACCTATGCGGTGCGCACCCCGGCATCTTGCGACGCCGCCAGGAATTTCATAAGAAAGAAGGCGCCGGCATTCAGCGCGCATGCCCGCCCGACCCCACAAAGGAAGCGCAGAGTAATTAAACAGGCGCATTGTTCGCCAACCTCATCAGCAGACAAGCCGCCATTAGGCCGGGCCCCTACCCACAATCGCTGCGCGCCACCAACTCCTGTTGCTCTCGGGCCCTTTCCGTATCGAGCTGTTGTGATCAGCGTATTTCAAGGTTTTGACTTCCAGAGAAAACACACTTGTCACAATCAGTGAAAGTCTCTAGCTAAGCGGTTTACACGACTCACAATACAGCACTAATGACATGTAATATGCTTCTGCAATACGCCACTCACTCACAGTATATGTTGCACATTTCCCTCCCTTATTTAGCTGAGTACCCAGCGTTGTCCCGCTATATATTTATTCCAATGTTCTATTATCCTATGGCCGGCCGGAGTGGCCGAGCGGTTCTAGGCGCTACATTCTGGAACCGCGCGACCGCTACGGTCGCAGGCTCGAATCCTGCCTCGGGCATGGATGTGTGTGTCGTCCTTAGGTTAGTTAGGTTTAAGTAGTTCTAAGTCTAGGGGACTGATGACCTCAGATGTTAAGTCCCATAGTGCTCAGAGCCATTTTTTATTATCCTATGTCCCACTTCCCCTTCTCTCTGCCCACCCCCGCCACCTCCTCTGTTTATCTCCAGTTACTCACTGATGAGTCTGGCCTGGCAACGGAAGACAGCAAAACGAAAGCTGAAATTTTAAATTGAGCATTTGAGGATCGTACAGACATACCGCCGCTCGAGTCTCGTACAGATTCCCGTATGGAGGACATAGTGATTGAAATCCCTGGGGTTGTTAAGCAGCTGAATGGGTTGAAAATAAATAAATCGCCAGGTCCCGTTGGGATTCCAATTCGGTTTTACAGAGAGTACTCTACTGCATTGGCTCCTTACTTAGCTTGCATTTATCGCGAATCTCTTGCCCAACGTAAAGTCCCGAGCGACTGGAAAAAAGCGCAGGTGACGCCTGTATATGAGAAGGGTAGAAGGACGGATCCTCAGAATTACAGACCAACATCCTTAACATCGGTTTGTTGCAGGATTCTCGAACATATTCTCAGTTCGAATATAATGAATTTCCTTGAGACAGAGAAGTTGCTGTCCATGCATCAGCACGGCTTTAGAAAGCATCGCTCCTGCGAAACGGAACTCGCCCTTTTTTCACATAATATCTTGCGAACCATGGATGAAGGGTATCAGACGGATACCATATTCCTTGACTTCCGGAAAGCGTTTCACTCGGTGCCCCACTGCGAACTCCTAACTAAGGTTCGAGCATATAGGATTGGTTCCCAAATATGTGAGTGGCTCGAAGACTTCTTAAGTAATAGAACCCAGTACGTTGTCCTCGATGGTGAGTGTTCATCGGAGGTGAAGGTATCTTCTGGGGTGCCCCAGGGAAGTGTGGTAGGTCCGCTGTTGTTTTCTGTCTACATAACTGATCTTTTGGATAGGGTGGATAGCAATGTGCGGCTGTTTGCTGATGATGCTGTGGTGTACGGGAAGGTGTCGTCGCTGAGTGACCATAGGAGGATACAAGATGACTTGGACAGGATTTGTGATTGGTGTAAAGAATGGATAAATGTAAATTAATGCAGATGAATAGGAAAAAGAATCCCGTAGTGTTTGAATACTCCATTAGTAGTGTAGCGCTTGACACAGTCACGTCGATTAAATATTTGGGCGTAACATTGCAGAGCGATATGAAGCGGGACAAGCATGTAATGGCAGTTGTGGGGAAGGTGGATAGTCGTCTTCGGTTGAGTTATTTAGCACAACCTTTTGCCTTTTGTTTGTTAAGTAATTCAAATCTACTGTGCGTAAAGCCATCAGTTCCATGAAACTTGAGTTTTTCTGAGAGAGTGATATGATCTGCACAATTAAACGCCTTGGAAAGATCAGAGAAAATACCAACTGACCAGCCGGCCGCTGTAGTCGAGCGGTTCTAGTCGCTTCAGTCCGGAACCACGCGGCTGCCACGGTCGCAGATTCGAATCCTGCCTCGGGCATGTATGTGTGTGATGTCCGTAGGTTAGTTAGGTTTAAGTAGTTCTAAGTTCTTGGGGACTGATGACCTCAGATGTTAAGTCCCATAGTGCTCAGATCCCTTTTGGTAAAAAGAAGGGAGTCGTCATTACGTCGTTAAGTTGAAGCTGGCGTTCGTCGTCTTATGTAGACCAGACCAGTAGGTATACCGCATTTGTACCTCATTGGTTCATCGCGGTGATTCTTCCCTGCGATGTCATTCTGACGTTCCCGTGCCCAGTTTCAATCGTTGGGGACATCTATCGACTTTTGTGGTCGTATCCTAAGTAGTATCTGATGGTTTGACTGTGTGGAGACGTAGCTGTTTCCTTAAAAATGCCAGCTTGCATCGTTTACGAATGTACTAATCTATCCGATCGTATATAAACTTTAGCGTTTCATTCGTATGTGGAGCAGTTCAAGCACTATTTTCTTTTGCGTACATGAATTGTAGTTGTGCTATTTACTTTTATTCTTTTCTGTGTTTTTCATTGCCTTCCAAACCGCAACACGCTGACATCCGAGCCACACTGTAATAACGGTCTCGTCTCCGCGCAATACACCGATGCGAAACCGCGCCGATTGTCGGTGCAACTTCTCATGCCCTAAATTCCTCCCGGCAGTAATTATTCGTTGTTAACCTGTGCTACTTCTTTAAATAGCCAGTCATGTGCGTGTGAGTTTTGTGTGTGTGTGTGTGTGTGTGTGTGTGTGTGAGAGAGAGAGAGAGAGAGAGAGAGAGAGAGAAAGCGTGAGCTTTGTTTCCTTTGTGAAGAAAGCTTTGAACAAAAACATACGTGAACACTCTTTTCGTCGTGTCTGCCTGCTGCTCGGCGTCTGAGTGGCAATGACTCCACTTCGCAGTCTAGTTATTTCCTCTCATGAAGTCTGTTGTAAATAATCCACTGCGCTTCAGCAAGAACAAAGATACACGTAATAACAATACCAGAAGAAAGGAAATGACATTCATTACCCCACACTAAGGTTGTCTGTAGCACAAACAGTGGTTCACAATGCAGCAACCAAAAGCTTTGATCACTGACCCAGTGATACAAAATGTCCAACAGACAGCAAAGGAAAATTCGAAACTAAACTGAAAGCGGTTCTCTTTGATATCTCCTCCTGCTCCACAGAAGACTATCTATTATTGTAATGTGTAAATGGGGATGAATAGGAATTAGTTACTAAAGTCTGTCTGTCTTTGATTAAAAAACAAAACAAAAAATTAATAAATGATCGGCACTGAGGCATACTTACAAAAAAGCTGATGTTACACATATTTGCGATCTATCGCACAAACGATACGTGGAACATAAAACTAATTAATTATTGATCTATCACAAAACGTGGTATAGACTTACATACTTTGAAAGCCTCAAAATGAAATTCAAATGGAAAGTGAAGCAGATGATCAAAGTAGCCGCACATTCAAATTGCGACATGTTTGGTTATTCCTGAAAAAAAAACCATAGTTACTGGCCCAATTGCGAAATGTTTGGTTATTCCAAGAAAAAAAAGAAAAAGAAACCTTAGTTACTGGCGAGAACTATTCCGGGAAAAGAATCAAATGCAGGTAGGCTACTGTTGGAAAGGTAAGCCTGTTTCTTACGCAGGGTAGGCAATCATTACTAAAAATATTGCTTAGGCCCATGTTAAACTAAATTATCCGTTATACAGGGTCTAAGCGTTTGAGGCCATTCCCTTAATCACATTTATAGGATTATATAATGCTGGAATATGTTTAAAAACTTATATCTTTTTTTTTTTAATCTGTAATTTGCTATTGTTGGGCACACGCTGAATGACACGTCATAGGTAAGATTTCAAAGTGAGAAGATGTGTAAACTACAAACTATTACACTGACAATCTAATAACACAAGATCTCTATTTGCATGGAGGTGTACCACTCCGCAGTTCTGTATCTTTGACATTTCAATAGTCGTTCACTTTGTTGACGTTCACAAGATACGATAGCGTACGTTGCTTCTTCCGTCATTGCACATGTTTATGGGGTAGCAAATAGAAAAGGTGGTTTTTTGCAAACGCGAACATTAAAAGCACTGTGCATACAAGTTGATAGCTGAAAATGTAACCAACAAGAACCAGTACCAGTAAGCAAACAAGCATTGGTTTTGGAGTTCCAGCTTGTTTTCTATTGATACAAAAACAGTAAAAGTGGAATTAATGGATTACGAAACATGCTTATCACATCCTTCTCTTGTTGGTTATTCTATATGTATCAACGAAAAGGAAGTTACATTAACGAGGGCAAATGTGTCGTACTACTATGGGAAATACGCATTCCAAAACAGAAAAACATTAAAAACTGTCTTCCTGACACTATGTTATTCATGTAATCACTGCAATTTTTTTGTATTTAAAACAGTTGTTGCGTGCACACGAGTGAAATGATAAGCAAGAAGCAAACGTTAAAGGTAGTCTACTAATGCTTTGGGCTCAGGCCCCGCCCACGCTTGCTTCAAAACAACGCACAGTGTAAGTCTATAGCCCCATCTCCTCTTTTTTTTTTTTTTTTTTACCTCCATGGTAAAGTTCGTAAGTGGCAGAATGTATAGCTTTACCTAAGAATATTTTTAATATTTTTTGCTCGATTCTCGCGGATTTTGCTCGTCACACTGACCCACTGCCATACACCGCAACCAAATTGCCTTACTAACAGCATGACACTAAGGCTATCTACCATCGCAGCCACGAGTAGAGGGCAGTTGGTTGTCAAGGAGAAAAGTATATCAAGTAAGTACACACTCAAGGCTTTTATGTATGTATAGATCTCACGTCAGAAAATGCTTTTTGCTGATTATTGACAGGAGATTAAGCGAAAAAAGGTCATTAGGGTCACGCGAAGTAGTCTCATAAACGTGCAAGCAGTGGGCTCATCCCGATGTAAGGGAACATTGGATGCAAAATGTCGTAAGTAAAAATCACATATCTGTGTCTTTCGTAGCGATCTTTTTTTGATGGCTCTGCACACTATGGGACTTAACTTCTGAGGTCATCAGTCCCCTAGAACTTAGAACTACTTAAACCTAACTAACCTAAGGACATCACACACGTCCATGCCCGAGGCAGGATTCGAACCTGCGACCGTAGCGGTCTCGCGGTTCCAGACTGTAGCGCCTAGAACCATTCGGCCACCTCGGCCGGCGTAACGAACTGTTTTCTTAATCTAGACAGCAAACCAGAACTGTAAATATATTTCGTTGGAGACCACTGAGGTTCTTTTATGAACTAAATCCGCGTGGTCATATAAAGACGGATTTTCTAGTAGCTGCGCAGACGGATTTTAAATACTTTTATTAAAACAGGGAGATTAAGGCTCTTGCAGAGGCAGTCATGCAAAGTAAGCTCCGTGATATTCTGTGAAGATTTGCGGAGTGTGTACGTAGATGTAGATTATCCAATACGGTAGAGAGGTGCAGGAGGTGAGCACCACTGGTCCGTGCGAAAGTTGAGGAAGAAAGCGGAAGCACGTTTAACGCTTATTTGAAATGGCGGACTGACGCGCTTCGTGCGGCGCATGCGCGAGAGGCGGGAACTTTTTTTTCCCCCGGGGCTGGATGAGCCACTGCGCATGCGCCTTGCGTACTGTGCTTGGTGTGCGCTACCGTGCGTCCGCCGGACAGAGCTACGCAGAGAATCCAATTAGGAGGCGGAGAGGTGGGCTGTGTGCTCTCTAGTCGTCTGTCCGCTTAGACTCTAGAGAGTCGCGGCGCGGCTTTGCCCGTCTTATTACGCCCTCTTTAATTCGCCTTATGGCGTTGCGGACCCACCAGTGGCTGTTAAATTAAATACCTCGCAAAGAGGCGGCAGCACCGCTAAATTGCTTCTTAGTAATAATGCCGCCATGGTGAAGGCGATAGCAGTGAAAGCGGGAAGTGGGGCCACGGTGGGGGCAATGGTTCTGTCGGGCGCGGGGTGTAAACACGAAATCCAGTGTGCGATGACGTCGCTTCGTATTCTGCTTCACATCTTTCCTGCAGTGCATCCCTGTAATTCGATGTGTGACCAACCAGAAAGCTGGGGAAGATGCGAAAATCAAGTCACCTTGTATAAGATTATCCTTTTATTTCTATAAAGATGTTAACATCGACGATTTTTTGGACGTTTAGCCCAATTGGCGTGGCACTGTATCTGGTGATCTAATTCTTCTTACAAAAACAGACGTTTATCTCTACAAATCCTATTTCTGCTACGCCGTTTATTCTTATTTCGAATTTTCTATTACCCATTTCGTGGTTGATGGGATACGTACCGTGAGTCGAAAAAGTATTCGTCTAGTTGTAATTTTTTTAAAAAAACTAAGTATATACCAGGTGAAAAGAAGGGAATCTAAAATGTGAACATCCAGTCGTATGCAGCGAACCTTGGTAAGTCATTTTTATTGATGGACAAGGAAATAAAAACATCCGTAACGATAACAAATTTGACAAAATGGAGAATTTATTCAAGGGCTACTTCAAAAATTATTTGTCCACTCTTTTTTTTTATTTACAATCTGAAAATATGATTTCAATTACAAAAAATAATATTTAGAGGGGTCCTTTTGCAGCCATTACTGCTTTTAATCGTCTGGGCATCGACTTGACCAAGTTTGCCATCAGGGAGGCTGGAATTTTGTCCTATTCGTCTTGAAGTGCTTCTTTTAGGTCTCTCTTGTTAGAAATGTGTCTTCTCCTGATGCTATCTACCAGTACTTTCCAAAGGTGTTCAATAGGATTAATGTCTGGGCTCTCAGGAGGGGCGTTAAGTTGTTTTGGGGTGTTGTACACGAGCCACAGCTTAGCCGTATGCTTTGGGTCGTTATCTTGTTGAAAAATGTTATTGCCTTGCAGACTTAATTTTTCGGTGCTAGGATTCAGATTGTCCTTTAAAATGTTGATATACATATGGTGATCAATTGTACCTTCTATGAAATGTAATTTTCCAGCACCTGCAGCACTCAACAGCCCCACACCATCAGGGAGCCACCACTGTGTTTAACCTTTGGTACAAGATTGCGTGGCAACATCTCCGCATTCTTCTTACGCCACACCATTCGCCTGCCATCCGACTCGAATACGTTATGTTTACTCTCATCAGAAAATATTACTCTATTCCAGAAGTCTTCCTTTTTGAATTTATGTTCCATCGCAAAATGAAGACGTTTCTTTCGATTCTGTTCTCTAACCCAAAATTTCTTGCGCGCTACCCGCCCGTGATACCCATACGTTTTGAAGGTATTTCTGATTGTGTTGGCACACACCATCTTTTCCTCAGACTCAAACTTCCCAGCCAACTTAGGAGCGCTCATTTTAGGTTTCTTCTTCATTTCTCTCATGATGAATCTCCCGTCTGCATCAGTCAAAGTGTGAGGGCGTCCGGTATGCTGTTGGTATCTTAATGATTTTGTTGCGCAAAATCGATCTATTATCGACTGAACCGTCGATCTAGGTCTACCGGCTACTTTAGCAATTTCGTCAGAAGATTTGCACTCATTATGTAAGCGCAGAATAAGTTTCCTTTCGATCAGTGGCGTCTCACTACCCTTACAACCCTTGGAGCTATCTGCACTGTATCGGCGCCGTTCAGAACCAGAACAGGCGATAGAGTGGGGCCGCGCACGGTTGAGTCCAGTGTGTGCCGTGGGTCAGCGTTGTAATTTAAATAACTGCGCGCAGAATTTCGGCATGTTCAGATGGTGGACGAATACTTTATGAACTAGCTCTTGTATTACGTTTTCTATTTTGTATTTGGATGTATATCATTCTTCGCCTTTCAACAAAAATGACTTGCCGAGGTACTTCTTACATGACTGATTCTTCAGATTTTATGTACATTTATTTTAGTGTTACAGAGACTTTGTTTTCTAAAAGATACGCAGCTAGACGAATACTTTTTGGACTCACTGTACATGGCTGTCGGCGATAAAATGGGGAGGCACGTGTTTATAGGTGGCATAGTGGGTTTGTTTCACGAAAATCAGATCGAATCACCGTCTTCTCCATTCCGAGAATATCTGACGTAACTAACTGTGTTTTCTTATACGTCATTTTGAAACATTACTACACATCTCAGTAATTCTGCTGGTTTGCACATAATTTGTGTGTAGTAGGACGTATATGCCCCGGAAAACTCCATAGAATGTAGAAAACACTGGTGTGTGTTGCGTCAGATGTCATGTCGAAACCTTCTGTGCGATATTTCATGATTTTCATTACAAGCAGACTGAATGTGTTAGGTGCTGTTTTGTTATAATTTTTCCATGATCGCCACACTGATAAAATAATTCTAAAATTAAAAATATAACTCTGAAAATCCTAGGTCCACATGAAAACGAAATTCTAGTTAGGTTCGTGGGACACATGTGTCCCACTCACCAATTTTCAAAATCGGCTAGCTTAATACACTTTCATTATCAAAAACATTTTATTTATCCAAAGGTAGACAGTTTCTGTGGTTTTACATGTGCAAACACATTTTAACAATGAAAGGTTTAATGAAAGATACACGAGCGAATGACGTGGCTGAATGGAAAGTGATTCACATTTTCCTAATTTTGCTATAAGACCTCCACCTCCTCTCCTCTCCTCTCCACTCCTCTCCTCTCCTCTCCTCTCCTCTCCTCTCCTCTCCTCTCCTCTCCTCTCCTCTCCTCTCCTCTCCTCTCCTCTCTTGCTGTGCATAGTCTCATGTTTTCTTCGTTGCCCTGCATTGGAATACTTGAATTTTTTTTCTCCTGAAGACACGGCTTTTTGTAATCGCTCGTGCTTGAAAATTATGGATTTCTAGGTCTTAACTGCCGTCTACGATCCATCTTCTGTAATTTTAAGTATTTGTTTCGTTAATCTGTACCTGCCACGTAAATATATCCAAAGAAGATCACCCTTCGTTTTGGCTTTACTTCTGATATTTTAAGGATATTCCGACGGATTACTTTCTTACTTGTAATTTTTCAGCCGTTATCGGTAACATCGGTTATTTTTTTAATAAAATTCCAGCACCAGTCACAATTTTATTTTTGTTTTAGAATAAAAAGAAAACTCCAACTGGTGCTGGAATATTCTTCAAACTACCAGTTGTGAAACCTGAACCAAGATGCTCCATATGTTGGGCAAGAAAGTAACTGTTTTTCTTATAATTCTTCTTTCTAGTGATCCTCTGTCTAGCTTTTAATTCATTGCCAAGCACTCTCATGCATGCGAGCACTCTGTTCTAATCGCTGTTTTATGATGTTTTGCTTTTATTCTCCTCTGGAAGCATATGTTGTTTTTGAAGTTGTTACACTTTATGTTCTTCTGTTTTTCTGGCTTGCTGAGAGCAACGAACATCACTTCTTAAAAGACTTGTGGGTTCAATTTTCTTCTAAGAGATATTGTTTCAAATTCTACTGCTTTTTAGTTGCAGATGCGTACGATTTTCTCTCCTACACAGTTGAACAAAGGTTAAAATCCATACTTGGGCCTAATACAATTGTTTACCAAATATTCGAGATCTTTTTCATACAAATCTGTTGAAGATATTTTTGTTCCGGTCTGACGGATGATGTTTGATAATTTTTACTTTAATGCCAAATTATATAACAGCTGTGCTGTCTGCTGAATCAGAATTATTAAACTCAGTCGATAGAACAACTGTTATTTAGCTTTTTAGGATTCTGTAAGGAAATTTTGATTTTAACTTAAAAATCTGCTACCGACAGAATGTTCCCTTTCCGAAGTCACACAGATATTTTATGGTTAAAACTCTTCCATGTCAGAAGAATTTCGTGACAGTATTTTGTATGCAATTTGTAAACTTGATATCCGTCTGTAGTTGAAACATCGCTTATTGTCATTTTATGAAGTGTGTCGTTTAAAGATATTTTGTGTTCCTCTGGAATTTTTGTTTCCCATTTCTCCTCTTGCTGTCATTTTTACTTGCGTAACTGTAATACTCTTTCTAGAGCAGAACACAATACGACGGTAAGCTTCGTTTAGATGTTCCACATTATCATTTCCTTTCCGATTATTTTCTCGTTCGATTGGCGTAAAACATCTTTCAAGACACTTTCAAAACAGTCATTACCAAAACTGTGGTAACATGGTTGGAAATCCGCATTGCTCACCCTTTAAAACGTCACAGTGGCAGAGATACGTGATGTGTTCATTCATTGAGGAACCGTGCATGTATCTTATCGTAGAGACGATGGTGGTCGGTACTTTGGTACTGTAGTTGTGATTAAGTATGGAATGGAACAGGTTATTACATGTTATTTCAGTAAAATTAAGGAAATTTGAACTTATTTGCTAACATAGTTCAGTGTAATGGTTCTAACGTTTTTAATATTTTTCCTTTACAGGTAAGTTCCATGCTGATGGCGCTGCCTTTTAACCTTAATGTGCGTAACCTGGTAACGTAAAATCCTCAGATAATTTGCACAAGAGCGGCTATTTGGTAAGTTCCATAATTTTATGGAAAATGTTTTGTGCAAATCATTGTATAGAATGTTAACGATAGGCTTGTAGAAAGTCTTCAGCTTTCAAAGCAAAAATCTGCCCCTGGTTTAATGAGTTCAGCTGACAATCGAGTGCAGACCGTGACTGAAAATTCCCGCTACACCTGTCAGCAAATTGAGTGCACACTTGGGATAGGATCGCTAAGTGTTCATAAGATCCTGTATGTGTAGCCCAGAGTAGACACCAACATCAGTTAAATAGTGTCTTGCTTTGATGTTAGTATAACAGTTCACGGTGATCGTCGACCAAGAAACTAACGAAATTTTTTTTCCGCAATCGAATCATTGGAGCCTTATTCAAGTAAGGCTAAAAAGTGTGGTTTATTCGCAGATTTGCAGATGGTACGTTTGAGCAAAAGCGTAAATTGTCATTGAAATATATGATCACAATTACTGTCATACCACCACCATCTCAAACACCATCGACGACAAGACTGTAGGTTTTTCTTTTGTCATTACTGATGGCGCCATAATGATCATAGTCAACGTAATCTTCCTCTTTCTAAAAAACTTTCAGCAGCTAAGATCGCAAAATCCGTCTTTATTTCTGACAACTGGTGTCGACAGATATAACTGTATTCTTCTGGTATTCAAAAAATTTTTGTTACAAAACATGTTCATTGTGAGTTAGAGCCTCGTGCTATGTTGTCATTATGGTGGATAAAATATAGAACATTATAAAAAGGTTGCCAGAAATATAACATTCACAGTTAAAAAGCACCTTATGCACGTGCCTATGTCCGTATACGTAGCACTCGCCTACGATTGTTAATTCTTAATACTGTGTACGTTCTGATTTTTAGCAATTACTCATCCGTGAGCGCTACGTATGCGGATATCGCCATGTGCACAAGCTGCTTTTTAACGATAAATGTTTTATTTCTGACAAACATGTGTATAATGTGCCGTAGTTTACCCGCCACAATGACAACAAGCAAGAGGTTCTAACTCACAATGAACGCGTCTTGTAACAAAATTTTTTTTGAAGACGAGAAACGGCCGTTATGTTTGTCGAAACTGATTGTCAAAAATAAAGACATATGTATGCAATCATGACTTCTGAATGTTTTCTACTAAGTGTAACATAGATCGCTTCGTCTAATATTTCAATATGATAAAATTCAATATTCGTCTTTCTATTTTCAAATACAGTTACATTAGCAGTTTCGCTAGGTGGGAGATAGTTGAACAGGGTATTTCCTCCGGTGATTAGATTAGATTAGATTAGATTAAATTAGTTCTTGTTCCATAGATCATGAATACGAAACTTCGTAATTATGTGGAGCGTGTCAGGTTAATAATAGGTGTCCATACAAGATATCACATTACACAAAATATTACATGAAACTTAATATTTTTAATTTTTTTGGGTGGGGGGGAGGGGAAATTACCAACTTACTATATCCAAAAATTCATCTAATTAGTAGGAGTTGCCATTCAGAAATTCTTTTAATATTTTGTGTAATGTAATATCTGTATGGCTATCTGTCAAACTTTTGATGCTACTAGGTAAGTGACCAAAGACTTCTGTGGCAGCATAATTTACCCCCTTTTGAACAAAAGTTAGATTTAACCTTGAGTAGTGAAAATCATCCTTTCTCCTAGTGTTGTAGCCATCTACACTGCTATTACTTTTGAATTCTGGTTCAAATGGCTCTGAGCACTATGGGAGTTAACTTCTGAGGTCATCAGTCCCCTAGAACTTAGAACTACTTAAACCTAGCTAACCTAAGGACATCACACACATCGATGCCCGAGGCAGGATTCGAACCTGCGACCGTAGTGGTCGCGCGGTTCCAGACTGTAGCGCCTAGAACCGCTCGGCCACTTCGGCCGGCTTTGAATTCTTTCGGACTGTTTATAACAAATTTCATAAGTGAATATATGTATTGTGAGGCTACAGTGAAGGTCCCTAGCTCTTTAAATAAGTGTCTGCAGGATGATCTTGGATGAGCTCCAGCAATTATTGTGATTACACGCTTTTGTGCAATGGACACTCTTTTACTCAATGATGTATCAATGTATTTGTTTAAGTATTGTGTCTTATAGATGGAGCAGCTGAAACATTCAAGAACTTGGTTTACAAGATTTTGGATTTGCTGTCGAGTTGTCGTTTTCTCCTTTCCCTACATTCCGACAGATTCTCTAGTTGCCTTTGTGTGGTATCGAGCATAGATTTTGTTGATCTCTGCTTGGACTCCACAATAAGGATAGCAGTTAACGCTAAAACAACCGGTTTTCGGTTATATTAGTTTTTTTTTTTTCAAGCCAGTTTAACCTGACTGTCAGATCCATTCAAAATAACTGTTTTATGAAATAACTGATTTTCGGTTTTGTATTCATATTATTTCCTGTAATATATGTAGAAACCGAACAAAGACTGAGAAATTTTGACTCTCTCAGTTTCAAGTTGCATAGAATAAAAATATTAGGTTAAATAGGCAAATAAAAGAAGTCCGCCGAAAGAGTAATAAGTAAGTGGCTGAATACTACAAAAATAGCACTCCAGTTCCTTGAAATTCTACTCAAAAATCATGTTGTAATCGTGGATCATACCATTGTTTGGGCATTACGAATAGACAGTGCGAGAATGTGAAAACTGAGGTTGAAGAACTCTGTTTTTCGTGTTAATTTGCCCGTTTTTAAGGACTACAAGGAGGTTAGGGCATATTATTTTGACACAGACAGCAAATCGGCTACTTTATACTTTTATTATATGCTATTAATGTAATTTTGTTAAGTTTTTAATTGATGGCTCTTATCATTTTTCCTTCCTCTCTTATTTCGTATAAATAGCAGACAAATCCTTAATTTTTTAAATCAGATGATGCTTTGTGCTTCATTGCTTTATCACTTCGTAAAAATATTTCGAGCATACAGTTTGTGCCTTTCAGCTATACAATGGTTGTCAAGCGATGACAGCGAGACTCTAATATGTAGACCAGGTGGGGCTTAAGTCTTCCACACTGCACTGAGGCGCGTACCTTAAGCCAAGACACACGGCAGCAGGGGCATTACTGTCTCAGCGATGCTGTGCCAGTTCTTATGCAATCTGTTTGTTGCTCGTTTCTGTTGGTACTGCTATTAAAATAGCGCGATCGCTTTACTCACTTTTTTTTTAACAACTCAATATTTCAAATCAATGCAAACGTCACAAACAAAAATTACTCCTTTTTATAAAAAAAAGGTTTACGTAAAAGAGAAAAATTTTGGAACTTCAGGCGTGGCTAGTTCATATTTCGGTTTTTTTTATTAGTAAAAAATAAAAAACACCTGTTACAAACGAGATCAAACAATTTACCGAAAAAACGGTTATTCAGAACTAGAATAGCGGTATCGATTTAAAGCGGTCGGCTTTCCCATCCCTACCATAAAGGGTACTCGCTTGGTGCCAGCCTTGCGATTGGTTCCTGACGCCGTTAAACAACGGAACAGTTAACAGAAATTCAAAACTCACTGAACGACCATTGTGAAAACTAAAAAAAAACTCTTACAAGTAACGAGAACGCGATAAGAAAATACCCTTTACCAAAAAATGTCGTAATAGACAGTTAACTATGAGCGGAGGAATTCAGGAGGACGACGGCTCAAACCCGCGTCCGGTCATCCAGATTTAGTTTTTCCATAATTTCCCTAAATCTCTCGAGGCAAGTGCCCGAATGGTTCCTTTGAAAGGAAACGGCCGATTCTCTTCCCCATCCTTGACACAATCCGAGCGTGTGCTCCGTCTCTAATGACTTCGATGTCGACGGGACGTTAACCCCACTCTTCCTTCCTTCCATTGTGAGCAGAAGAAGAAAGTATAGAGATGCTTTCTGACATATTTTAAGCAAACTTACAAGGGGAGGCCGCCAATTGTGAAATTCAGATTCGATTCATACTGCGCATAATAAAAGCTCATGGCCAGAGGTGTAATGTGGCAAAGCACTAAGATGCGCTTCTCAGCCGTTGTCGAGTAAACCGACAGTTAAAAAGAAACCGTTGCGGTAAAATACTCTCTACGATTTACAATTTTCTACAGCGTTGTGGCGCAGCGGTAAACGCTCGGGTTTGTAATCCGAAAGTCGTGCCATGCAACTTTTTTTTTTTAGTATTTGTTTTTTGTAATTCAAATGTGTATATATATACACACACACATATAAATATATAATTCCCGGCGCCGGCCGAAGTGGCCGTGCGGTTAAAGGCGCTGCAGTCTGGAACCGCGAGACCGCTACGGTCGCAGGTTCGAATCCTGCCTCGGGCATGGATGTTTGTGATGTCCTTAGGTTAGTTAGGTTTAACTAGTTCTAAGTTCTAGGGGACTAATGACCTCAGCAGTTGAGTCCCATAGTGCTCAGAGCCATTTGAACCATATAATTCCCGGCAATCAGTTGCAACAATTATGCATATAATAAGTTGTTGAAAGTCGTTTGTCTTGGAAAAACTGGCGACTTCGAACATCATTATGTTTTCCGCAAACAAAGTTGTATTTCACAAATGTTATTAATTGTCTTCATAATGTTTACCACGTATAGTTAACGGAAGACGTAGAAACGATATTCCGAAACGAATACGTATAGCGTAAGTCAAACGTTCGAATAGAGACCCCACGAACACAAATATGCTGTGGCAGGTATGAAATATAAACTCCGTTACTCGCTCGTTACACTTGATGGACAGATGTTGAATGGGCCGAAACGAGCCGCCTCATAACAGCGTAGTTGCCTGCTAACTTCGAAAGAAGGTAGATGCGGTCCCTAGCGCAACTTATAACATCGTCGAAAGTCAGTGCGGGCGTGAGAGCTTTGGTACACCCTGTTAAACAAACGGAAAAATGGAGGCGGTACAATTGGAGAGCGATCCGCCTTCACCAACATGCATAAGCAATTCATTAATTCGCGGCATGCAACTTTTTTTTATTATTAGTTTTTTGTAATTCAAATATATATGAACTACAAAAAACTAATAATAAAAAAAGTTGCATGCCGCGGGATTCGATCCGGCGACCTTCGGATTGCGAACCCGAGCGCTTACCGCTGCGCCAGGACGCTGTAGAAAATTATTAACCGTAGAGAGTATTTCACCGCAACGGTTTCTTTTAACAGTCGATTTTCTCGACAACGGCTGAGAAGTGCATCTCGGTGCTTTGCCACATTACACCTCTGGCCATGACCTTTTATTATGCTCAGTATGACTCGAATCTGAATTTCACAGTTGGCGGTCTCCCCTTGTTAGTGCTGGATCCCACTCTCTACGTAAGCCAAAGCCTCAGTTCCTGTCATTTAAATTACTAACCACCACAATCTCTATGGCCCCCTCCCCTCTTATTACACTGTCCTAGAAAATCGTAACCTACAACACGATGCTGGTATCTCGTATTTCATTTCAAGCTCGTTGGTAAGGCTGTCTCCGACGACAGCGAAGGTTCAGAATTTCATATGGTTTTTCGAAGATAGGACATACCACAATGTCACTGTAAGTAATATGCACCCAGTTTTCGGGCGCTGTAATGTGTTTGATCAACGTATGGAGTGGAAACCATGTTGTTGTTGTTGATATTGTTATGGTCACCAGTCGGAAGACTGGTTTGAACTCGCCGCCATGCTAGTCTGTCCTGAGCAGGCTTCTTGATGAGTACACTCTTACCGTATTCAAATCTTTGTCTCCAGCTACAGTTTTTTTTGCTCCCACACTTTTTTCCATGACCAAAATAACAATTCCTATTACTCGATCCCTTCTTTTACTCAAATTATGCCGTACATTTCTTCCATTCAGTACCTTCCCCCTTAATCACTCGATGTACTCATCCACTCTTCAGCATTATACTGTAACACTACATTTCAAAAACTTCTATTTTTGTGGATAAAAGGCTACACGCCTGACAAGTACCTTCAGAAAGGATTTCCTAAAACTTAAATTGGATGTTAACATATTCCTCTTTTTCAGAAATTATTTCCTTCGTATTGCTATTCTGCGTTTTATATCCTCTCTACTTCGGGCGTCATCAGTTATTTTGATCCCCAAATGGAAAAATTCATCTACACTTTTACTGTCTCATTTACCAACTCAGTTCCCTCAGTATCGCTTAATTCGACTACACTCAGTTACCCATGTTTTACTTTTGTTAAAGGTCATATTATAATCTTCTTTCAAGATGCTATCCGTTTCGTTCATCTGCCCTTCCATGTTCTTTGCCGTGAGAGAATTAGAGTGTCATCGGAATATCTTATTTCTTCATCGTGAGCATTAATTCCCTTTCCAATTTTCACCTTGGTTTTCTTCACAGCTTGCTCAGTTTATAGATCGAATAACATCGAGGACAGGATGCAACCCTGTCTCGCTCTTAACCACTGCTTCCCTTTCATGTCCTTCCACTTTTATATAGGTAACTGCAGTCTTGTTTTTGTACAAGTTGTAGGTAACCTTTTGATCTCTGTTTTTTACCACTGCCACCTTCAAAACTTCCCAGAGTGTGGTACAGTCAAGACTGTCAAAACGTTTCTGTTTGTCTACAAATGCTACAAACGTGGGTTTTCATTTCTTCAACCTATCTTGTAGGACAAGTCGTAGGGTGGTGTAGCCACGCTTGTTCCTACATTTCTCCGCGACCCTAAATGATCTTTCCTGAGGTCGGTTTGTACCAGTTTTTCCATTATTCCGTAAATATTTCGTGTCAATATTTTGCAACCTGTCAGCATCAGCCTTTTCTGAAGTCTAAGGGTACTTCCCCTGTCTCATGTATCTTACACACCACATCAAATAATTTTGCCGTGGCCAGCTCCCCTAAGAGTCTCAAAAATTCCGATCGAATGTTGTCTCTCCCTTCTTTCCCTAGTAATCACTTGCCATCCGAGCTCTCGATGTTCACACAGCTGCTAAGTCCTTCTCTTTTCTCCAAAGGTCTTTTTAATTATCCTCTAGCTGGCATCTACCTTCCCCCTAGTTGTCCATGCTTCTACTGCTTTGGAAACCATATTGTCGAAGTATTCTACTGAAGGCTGGGCTCAGGCTGTACCGTTCATATTTCCGTTAGAATCCAGAAAGCAACAAAATCTGCTATCGACGCCGGACAAAGACAGCTGGGGAAGTTGTCGAATGATCCGAAACATGGAAACCATTAATTTCGCCGGGAAAGTCTGAAGGATCACATCCAGCAGCGTATTCGATTTTAGCACACACGCCAGGGCATCGTTAGTGCCGGCGTGTAGCTCCAGCAGAGAGGAAACACCACTTGCGATCATTACAGCCCACTAGTGCAAACCTGTCATGAAGTGCCCTAAGTACTGCTCAGAATAAAGCAGGCTCGCGAAGATTACAGAGTGCTCAAAATGAGGTTTCTCAAGTTGTTGCTCGTTGGTCGCTAACGGGCAGAAAATAAGTATAAATACATGCTTTCCGGGCAAAAACCAAGTGGCAGGGTTATTGGCATCACCGTATCCGCTGGGCTAATTTAAGACGCATGCATTGCCATCGGGGGCTAAAGAATGTGTTTCTCAGAACAAAGAATAGAGTAAATCATATCTCAAAACGGTGCACTGGAACAGCACGTCCAACAGAAAAAAATTGCAAGATAGATGTTTAAAATTAGCTACTAAGGAACTGCAGTTCCCTTAAATTTCATCCTACTGTGTAGAAGTCGTTCCAGTTGCCACAGATTGGGAGGGAGTGTTAGACAAATTAATTTTCCGATACCTCTTCTGTTTCTTTTTGGGAGCATTCGTCACAGATTAGTATATTATGTCTTCAGCAAATTTCAGACACGGAATTCTCCAATTCTTGGATAGTGTACGGCCAGCGCCTAGAAACTTAATACATTAACAGTAGTAGTTAACCAAGATTAGCATGAGAACCATTTAAGGTAAATATGAAAGTCATAATCTTGCTTATTATGGTTTGGTTCACTGGCTAGAAAAAACGAAATTGAAATCTACGTTCCGGCTATTACAATGATCCATTAATTTATACTTTGTAATTTATTTCTTAAACATTTTAGTTGATTCAAAAGTGTTTTGATGCCCTAAATTAAGAAATGCTAAGTTTTTTCCTCTATCACACTAAGTTTTTCACAAAGAAATGAAGAAAATTCATACAAAACACAAAAACTAAAAAGAAATTTATCTAAAAACATGATAAAATAAAACTCTCCTAACATTGTGATGGAGTATTGTTTTCCAGGACTAATAAAATTGCATAAATTCTCAAGTGTCTTCTTATCCGCCTCAAATCTCCACTGCGTTTTCTTCTGTGCTTTGATTGATGCCAGCATTAGTCAGCTGTCACGCTAACATCCCATCGGTCCTGGTCCATTTGTGTAATGTCTTGCAGAGAACCTTCTTACAGCACCTACATTTTCTAAAAAATAGCTGACGCGGGAGTGCAAAAACTGCCGCTTGAGGCTTATTGAGGCAGCCGATACGTTGAAGTTATGGTTCAAATGGCTCTGAGCACTATGGGACTCAACTGCTGAGGTCATTAGTCCCCTAGAACTTAGAACTAGTTAAACCTAACTAACCTAAGGACATCACAAACATCCATGCCCGAGGCAGGATTCGAACCTGCGACCGTAGCGGTCTTGCGGTTCCAGACTGCAGCGCCTTTAACCGCACGGCCACTTCGGCCGGCCCGTTGAAGTTATCTCAGCAGGTTTCTCACTAATTCTCGCAATCAAGGTGTTCGCAGCTGCCAAGAAATTTTTTGAAGAACATCCAAAATATCTTTTAATTTCATTCATTTTGCCTTCAAATGTTTCGTCTTTCATTAATTTCCGAGCATCAGAACTGACAAAAACCCCTTCTTTCGCCTTAGCTTCTGGCAGGTACGGTAACTTATTTGCCGCATACTTGGAGGTAGGGCTTTAATGAATTACTTCATAACGCTAATTTTCATGTGAAGAGGACGCAGAAGCTTTTTCTTGGATCCACCTTTCAATCGAACAGTACGTTTTTGTTTTCAACTTTTGGCATTCTAATTGGCCAGATTTTTTGAAACAAGTACTGATGTTTTGCACGACTGTCCCATTTGTATGCGATGCAGGGTTCATTCCTCACAAATTGAACACACCCTCTGAGGGGCCCGTGACTTGTCCTGATCTCCAGTCTTTACACCATAGTACGCCAGACACCTCTTTGACAAATTCTGAGATTGTCCGCTGCTGCTTTTTCACTACACGTTTGTCGCAGATATATGAGAAGTGGCAAAAAGAATTAGTGTAACTTCTTCAAGCCGGGAAATTCACAAAGGCAGGCACCAGTCGATGTATCTCCTGTTGCTGAAGTTTGCGTAAAAAACGATATGTAAAATAAACATAGCGGCCTCAACATTATTCATCACCGAAATTCATAGAGGTTGCAGTAGGTACTGGGAGATGAAGAAGCTTGCACACGATCGAATAGCGTTGAGAGTTGCATCAAACCAGTCTCTGGACTGGAGACCACAACAACAACAACAACATAAATGTGACTGATCATTCTAAGTACTTTACCTGAAATCAGCATGCAAAGGTACCATAAATTTGGACAACATGGTTCAGAGGAGTGACATCGATCTCGTAATACAGCGAAGTTAAAACAACAGTCTAGCTCGCAATTTTTACCGAATTTTTATCGAATTCGGTAGAAGTTCTCTTCTCAAAATGAGCACTGTAGGAACCAGAATAGCAGAGTTACAGCAACTCTGATGAGTACAGCGTCAGAGAAAAGTATAATGAAGTAGCGACGTAGTATTTACCCATCTGGCAGCTTCTGGCTGCTACTCGGATGCTCACGCTGCAATAAGATCGTCGTAAGACGCTGACTGATAGCTGCAGAGCCACAGGTTAAGTAGTGTGCAAATTTCACTGCGAAAACAGACAACATAAGCCCCAGCCAATGGCAAACCCTTCACAAAATTTGGAATTTACAAAATAAGTTGTCGTAAGACAAATACGAATATATAAATGCGTATATCCGTACAGATCATCAGACAAGAAGTCTTTTTTGTTGAAATAAGTGAGCTTATAGCTTGAGAGAAGATGAAGTGCCACCTTCTGTAACTCTGCTATTGCCGTTCTTTCAGCGCTCATTCTCTAAGTTGATTCTACGTGAAGTCGAAACCGGTCATTAATAAAATATTATTGCCATCTAGGCCGTTGTTGAAAGAATTTCGTATTCATCCAGTGTTACCCAATACATGCATTTACCTTGTTTCTTCTTCACAGATTCAGTAATCCGCTTCTGGCCAGAAAGTTTTTAAACAACATTAATAAAATATTATTGCGATCTAGGCTGCTGCTAAAAAATTTCGTTTTCATCCAGTGTTATCCAATATATGCATTTAACTTGTTTCGTCTACACAGATGCAGTAATCCGGTTGTGACCAGAAATTTTTTAAACAACAGACTGTGAATATGGGTTGTATCTGCTTTGTTGGTATATTGTGAGAGAAGGATGCTCTCTTTGATTACTGTAGACTTAATCTGGTGCTTTTCCTTTAAATAACCTCCAGCGTTCAGATGTTTTCGAGTTAGACTCTGCCAGGTTTGTAATACTAAGGTTAGCTTACTTTCGGATGTCTCCCTAAAACTTCTCATTTCCAACATAATACACAACAAATATATCATTGCACTTACAGTGAGACATATCTATGGCTCAGCTTTTTCCTTCAGTTTCTGCTTCCGTCGCCGTTCCATTCCACCTGTCTACTTTGTGAATTCTCCAAGAACATTTTCTGCAGTGTCTGACCATCATTTACAGGACAATGCTCAATCAGGTACAGTGCAAGCTATTACTGATTTGTTTGACTGATGGGGCTGCTAAGTGCTATATCACCGACTGCACTCCCCTGCCTTAAGCCCTCGTGAGTTCAACTCGATTTATAAACTGAAGGAAACAAAAAAATGGTTCAAATGGCTCTGAGCACTATGGGACTTAAATCCTGAGGCCATCAGTCCCCTAGAACTTAGAACTACTTAAACGTAACTAAACTAAGGACATCACGCACATCCATGCCCGAGGCAGGATTCGAACCTGCGAACGTAGCGGTCGCGCGGTTCCAGACTGTAGCGCCTAGAACCGCTCGGCCACTTTGGCCGGCCTGAAGGAAACACTTCACGGCGTTCGCTTAAGAACTTCTACAAATTCGTCGGGCAATAGAGCGCCCCGCTCGAACTGTCAACACAAATGGCACTGCCAAGAGTATCCTGCGACTTCCACATCGCTGACAACGGGCTATACACAATGCTGGTGACTACTTTGAAGATCAGTAAAACTTTGAAACACGTATCTATTTTGACGATCTGTAAATAAATAGTTGCCACTAATAAGGTTCCAACCCTCATATATAAAGCGTCTTTGTTTTAATGATTGCTACCCCCAATTCGCGTTTAATATCCGTAGCACTCTCTCCTATTTCACGATAGTACCAAACAAAGTGCTCTTCTTTGAACTTTTTCGATATCCTCCGTCAATCCTATCTGATGCAAGATCGCATACCGCACAGCAGTACTCCAGAAGAGGGCGGACAAGCGTAACGTAAGCATTCTGTTTAGTAGACCTCTTACATTTTGTAAGTGTTCTGCCGATAAATCGCAGTCTTTGCTTTGGTTTCCCCCACAACATTACCCACGTCATCGTTCCAGTATAAATTATTCGCAATTGTAGTCCATAAGCATTTAGTTGTGTTGTACAGCCTTTGGATTTGTGTGATTTATCATGTAAATTTAGCGAATCCTTTTTAGTGCTCATGTGGATGATTTCACCATTTTCATGCTTTAGAATCAACTACCACGTTTTGCGCCGTAAAGATATCTTGTCTAAATCATTTTGCACTTCTGATGACGTTACATGACAGTAAATGACAGCATCATCTGGAAGCAATCTAAGAGGACTGCTCAGATTGTCTCCTAAATCATTTATGTAAATCAGGAAAAACAGTGCGCCTGTATCACTTCAATGAGGAACGGCGGATATTACTTCTGTTTTACTCGATGACTTTCCCTCAGTTATTACGATTATCCAGTCACACACCTGAGACGACACTACAAAGGGACGCAGTTTAATTAGAATTCGCCTGTGAGAAATCATGTATCTTTCATTGATTCTTGGTTTCACTCAATGCACTGCAGGGTCAGAGCAGGTTTTGCTGTCAGAGGTGCCAGCTCTGTCTACCGAATTTCGGACCCTGTGTGCCCCTAAAGCACATAGAGATACACTACTGGCCATTAAAATTGCTACACCAAGAAGAAATGCAGATGATGAACGGGTATTCATGGGACAAATATATTATACTAGAACTGACTTGTGATTACATTTTCACGCAATTTGGGTGCATAGATCCTGAGAAATCAGTACCCAGAATAACCACCTCTGGCCGTAATAACGGCCTTGGTACGCCTGCGCATTAAGTCACACAGAGCTTGGATGGCGTGTACAGGTACAGCTGCCCATGCACCTTCAACACGATACCACAGTTCATCAAGAGTAGTGACTGGCATATTGTGACGAGCCAGTTGCTCGGCCACCATTGACCAGACGTTTTCAATTGGTGAGAGATCTGGAGAATGTGCTGGCCAGGGCAGCAGTCGAACATTTCTGTATCCAGAAAGGCCTGTACAGGACCTGCGACATGCGGTCGTGCATTATCCTGCTGAAATGTAGGGTTTCGCAGGGATCGAATGAAGGGTAGAGCCACAGGTCGAAACACATCTGAAATGTAACGCCCACTGTTCAAAGTGCCGTCAATGCGAACAAAAGGTGACCGAGACGTGTAACCAATGGCGCCCCATACCATCACGCCGTGTGATACGCCAGTATGGCGATGACGAATACACGCTTCCAATGTGCGTTCACCGCGATGTCGCCAAACACGGACGCGACCATCACGATGCCGTAAACAGAACCTGGATTCATCCGAAAAAATGACGTTTTGCCATTCGTGCGCCCAGGTCCGTCATTGAGTACACCATCGCAGGCGCACTTGTCTGTGATGCAGTGTCAAGGGCAACCTCAGCCATGGTCTCCGAGCTGATAGTCCATGCTGCTGCAAACGTCATCGAACTGTTCGTGCAGATGGTTGTTGTCTTGCAAACGTCCCCATCTGTTGACTCATGGATCGAGACGTGGCTGCACGATCCGTTACAGCCATACGGATAAGATGCCTGTCATCTCGACTGCTATTGATTCGAGGCCGTTGGGATCCAGCACGGCGTTTCGTATTACCGTCCTGAACCCACCGATTCCATATTCTGCTAACAGTCATTGTATCTCGACCAACGCGAGCAGCAATATCGCGATACGATAAACCGCAATCGCGGCAGGCTACAATCCGACCTTTATCAAAGTCGGAAACGTGATGGTGCTCATTTCTACTCCTTACACGAGGCATAACGACAACGTTTCACCAGGCAACGCCGGTCAACTGCTGTTTGTGTATGAGAAATCGGTTGGAAACTTTCCTCATGTCAGCACGTTGTAGGTGTCGCCACCGGCGCCAATCTTGTTTGAATGCTCTGAAAAGCTAATCATTTGCGTATCACAGCATGTTCTTCCTGTCGGTTAAATTTCGCGTCTGTAGCACGTCATCTTCGTGGTGTAGCAATTTTAATGGCCAGTGGTGTATAATCATGTATTCTTCCTTCTATACCGTATACGCACAATACGCAAAATTTCGTAATTTGCAATTTCCTGGCACTGCAATGTTGATGGCCAGCATTGTACGACAGTCTGTGATGTATCGGGCTCAAAACTCACGTGGCAGTCCTGCGGCGAGACCGTGGTGCTCACGGCAGGTATGCGGGAGCCAGTGGAGCACCAGGTGTCCAGCCGCTGGCGAAGGCCGCGCCGCACGCCTTCCCTCCCGGTCCCTCTTATTACTCGCCGCTGGGATCTGGCCGTCTCGCGGCAGCGAGCGCCGCGTGCCCGCACCGGGCCCACCGGTTATGCACGGCGCGCACTCGCAGGTGTTTGGCTTCCAGCCTCCACCGCGCTCTGCGCTCGAAGAGATTGTTCTTACGAGAGCGATACACGATCCGACCTAATGCACGCCGACACAAAGACAGCCTCTATACACAGGCGGCGGACAAAAATATGGAGACGCAGCTAGAAATACGAGGGCAGTTCAATAAGTAATGCAACACATTTTTTTTCTGAAACAGGGGTTGTTTTATTCAGCATTGAAATACACCAGGTTATTCCCCAATCTTTTAGCTACACAACACTATTTTTCAGCGTAATCTCCATTCAATGCTACGGCCTTACGCCACCTTGAAATGAGGGCCTGTATGTCTGCACGGTACCATTCCACTGGTCGATGTCGGAGCCAACGTCGTACTGCATCAATAACTTCTTCATCATCCGCGTAGTGCCTCCCACGGATTGCGTCCTTCATTGGGCCAAACATATGGAAATCCGACGGTGCGAGATCGGGGCTGTAGGGTGCATGAGGAAGAACAGTCCACTGAAGTTTTGTGAGCTCCTCTCGGGTGCGAAGACTTGTGTGAGGTCTTGCGTTATCATGAAGAAGGAGAAGTTCGTTCAGATTTTTGTGCCTACGAACACGCTGAATTCGTTTCTTCAATTTCTGAAGAGTAGCACAATACACTTCAGAGTTGATCGTTTGACCATGGGGAAGGACATCGAACAGAATAACCCCTTCAGCGTCCCAGAAGACTGTAACCATGACTTTACCGGCTGAGGGTATGGCTTTAAACTTTTTCTTGGTAGGGGAGTGGGTGTGGCGCCACTCCATTGATTGCCGTTTTGTTTCAGGTTCGAAGTGATGAACCCATGTTTCATCGCCTGTAACAATCTTTGACAAGAAATTGTCGCCCTCAGCCACATGACGAGCAAGCAATTCCGCACAGATGGTTCTCCTTTGCTCTTTATGGTGTTTGGTTAGACAACGAGGGACCCAGCGGGAACAAACCTTTGAATATCCCAACTGGTGAACAATGTCAAGTTGAGCACTGAGTTGTTTGATGGTGATCCGTCGATCATCTCGAACGAGTGTGTTCGCACGCTCCACCACTGCAGGAGTCACAGCTGTGCACGGCCGGCCCGCACGCGGGAGATCAGTCAGTCTTGCTTGACCTTGCGGCGATGATGACACACGCCTTGCCCAACGACTCACCGTGCTTTTGTCCACTGCCAGATCACCGTAGACATTCTGCAAGCGCCTATGAATATCTGAGATACCCTGGGTTTCCGCCAAAAGAAACTCGATCACTGCCCGTTGTTTGCAACGTACATCCGTTACAGACGCCATTTTAACAGCTCCGTACAGCGCTGCCACCTGTTGGAAGTCAATGAAACTATACGAGACGAAGCGGGAATGTTTGAAAATATTCCACAAGAAATTTCCGGTTTTTTCAATCAAAATTGGCGTAGAAAAAAAATGTGTTGCATTACTTATTGAACTGCCCTCGTATTTGCTTGAATATTAATTCATATGCTAGCCAATGTAATCTCCCCCTCCTTCCATCTATTGTCCACATTACGCAGTGCCCAGTCCAAGTAATCAATAAGCAAAGTCTTTTGTGAAGATTTTAGAGGAGCAAAGATATTGGGATAGCTCCAATTCTTCTTGTCTAGGGGTTTGATTCTTGAAGCTGAAAACCTAATCAGGTCGTCACGGTTGGTTTGAAATAAAGAACTTGGAAAATTGTTGTTGCAGAATTTTTTACGTAAATGTATTTTTCCACTGATTTCCTCGCATTTTAGTACATCGTACAGTATTTTGATTTTTCAGATAAACAAAGCCAAAATTACATTCCAGAATGAGATTTTCACTCAGCAGCGGAGTGTGCGCTGATATGAAACTTCCTGGCAGATTAAAACTGTGTGCCGGACCGAGAATCGAACTCGGGACCTTTGCCTTTCGCGGGCAAGTGCTCTATCTGAGCTACCGAAGCAGACTCACGCCCGATCCTCACAGTTTTACTTCTGCCAGTATCTCGTCCCCTACCTTCCAAACTTTACAGAAGCTGTCCTACGAACCTTGCATAACTAGCACTCCTGAAAGAAAGGATATTGCGGAGACATGGCTTAGCCACAGCATGGGGGATGTTTCCAGAATGAGATTTTTCGCTCTGAAGCGGAGTGTGCGCTGATATGAAACTTAGATTAAAACTGTGTGCCGGACCGAGAATCGAACTCGGGATCTTTGCCTTTCGCGGGCAAGTGCTCTACCATCTGAGCTACCCAGGCACGACTCACGACCCGCAGTATCCTTTCTTCGAGGAGTGATAGATCTGCAAGGTTCGCAGAAGAGCTTCTGTGAAGTTTGGAAGGTAGGGGACGAGATACTGGCAGAAGTGAAGCTGTGAGGGCGGGGCGTGAGTCGTGCATGGGTAGCTCAGATGGTAGAGCACTTGCCCGCGAAAGTCAGAAGTCCAGAGTTCGTGTCTCGGTCCGGCACTCTTAATCTGGCAGGAGGTTTCAAAATTACATTGTTCGCAGTTACTATGCAAAAATAAGTGCGATCACATCAGAGGCAAGCTTACGACTTTCACACACTGCGGAAATAACAATATTCGAAAGGGTTTACAATTTTTCTTAACAAATGAATTCCTACTAGGTTTCGTTACATTATTAATGTCGATTGGTATTTCATAAATGAATCCAGAAATAAACACAGTAAAGAGTACTGGTTTGCGTAATTAATGGTAGAAATTTTAAGTATGCAAATAATTCGTAATTTCAAATGTTTCTAAAAAAAATAATTTAAGTGTACGTTCAGAACTAGTACTTATCGTTTATAACATCGAAACTAATATATTTTATAAAATAAGTACTTTTCATAAATTTTAGCTAGAAATATGACATACTGTGTATAAAATTATATGAAAGTTTTCAGAAAAGCAACTGGGTTAATACTGACATGCCCAAAATTCAAAAAAATAATACTGGTGTCGACAACTACTGTTGAGGAAAGGTAATGCTAGAGGAGGATGTCCCGTTACAGCAAGATTGCAGGTTGCGCTGTAATACTTTACCACGAACGACACCTGTGCATTCTCCTCGGTACATCGTGTCAGTGGTGATCAGAACAGTGTTCTGTGGAGGTGTGAGTGCATTACATCGGAGCTACGAGAATTCGCAAGTGGGCAAATTGGTGGTGCTCTTACGGTGGCTGCTTCCGATACCAAGGTAGCAGAAGTGTCTGCTGTTTAAAGAGGCACCGTATCGAACACTTACTACATACAGGGAATGTCGCAGAAACATCATCTCATAAGTCATAGTGCGTTCGAAGTGTGTGCTGAGTGGTCGTGACAGACGGCCGTTGAAGCGGATCGTGACGAAAAATAAGAGAACGATAACTGAAAAAGTCACTGCAGAACTGAATGTCGCATTCGCGAATCCCGTCACCACGAAAACAACTCGGAAGAAGCCTCATAAGCAGGGAATTGCAGGGTGAGATGGAATTTCAAAACCACTGATCAGTGATGCAAACACCCGTAACAGACAAATTTGGTGCCGAAGCCATAAATCATGGACTAAAAACAATAGAAGAATGTCATTTCGTCGGATGAATGTTGTTTCACACAGTTTCCAATTTCTGGCCAAGACCCGAGAGCGAAACATGACGGGGGGTGGGGTGTTCGGTAATGCTTTGGGTAGCAAAGGGCAGCATTGCAAGGTCGGAACGCTGCCAAAGATGATGTCATCTTACTCACCATGAGGATGTGGAAGAATGTGCATCGCTTCATCACCGAGAATGTTGAAATTAACATTCCCGTTCTTGTTCACAGTAACCTGATGGACAGGACACAGGTCATGGTACGAGAAACATAACCAACTAAACACAGCACATCTCTGGCCCTGTCTACACCATCCATACAGTGCAGGTTAAATACCTCTTAGAGCGGTGGGTGCACTCGACACGAACCGTCATTTGCAAAGAGGCTTTATTCCGATTCGTTGAACAATACTAGATGCCTGGAGTCACCTATTGTCTAGTTTCTGTGTCTTTCGGCTCACTGAAAAAATGCAGCTTTATGTACCACAGCGATTAATGGCCTCCTGCAAGGTACCAGACTCAGAATGCTCTTGTACTCAGTCCCATTAGCAATGTTCGCACGGAAACTACACTCATGCTCATAAATTAAGCATAATTGCAGAATGTGGTGGCACTACACGAATCTGGCGCTAATAGCATAGGCACATAGGGAATACATGACACAGATCTGTAAGTACACGGTATTGGTGATAAGTTGAGAAAACCGTCCCGAAACACATGTGCTACAAAATCCCCCTGTTTCCTGTGCATGTACCAAGACATCAATATGGGATATGATCACCATGCAGACGTACACAGGCCGCACAACGGGTTGGCACACTCTGGGTCAGGTGGTCGGGCAGCTGCTGGGGTATAGCCTCCCATTCTTGCACCAGTGCCTGTTGGAGCTCCTGAAGGGTCGTAGGGGTTTGAAGACGTGCAGCGATATTTCGACCGACAGCACGCCAGACGTACTCGATGGGGTTTAGGTCTGGAGAACAGGCAGGCCACTCCATTCGCCTGATATCTTCTGTTTCAGGGTACTCCTCCACGATGGCAGCTCGATGGGTCCGTGTGTTATCATCCATCAGGAGGAAAGTGGGACCCACTGCACCCCTGAAAAGGCGGACATACTGGTGCAAAATGACGCCCTGATGCACCTGATCTGTTACAGTTCCTCTGTCAAAGACAAGCAGGTGTGTACGTGCACCAATCACAATCCCACCCCACACCATCAAACCACGACCTCCATACAGGTCCCTTTCAAGGACATTAAGGGGTTGGTATCTGGTTCCTGGTTCACGCCAGATGAAAACCCATCGCGAATCACTGGTCAGACTACACCTGGACTCGTCCGTGAACATAACCTGGGACCACTGCTCCAATGACCATACACTGTGTTCTTGACACCAGGCTTTACGGGCTCTCCTGTGACCAGGGATCAGCGGAATGCACCTTGCAGGTCTCCGGGCAAAGAAACCATGTCTGTTCAGTCGTCTGTACACTGTGTGTCTGGAGAAAACTGTTCCAGTGGCTACCGTAAGCTCCCGAACAAGGCTACCTGCAGTATTCCGTGGCCGTCTGGAGGCACTGATGGTGAGATATCGGTCTTCTTGTGGTGTTGTACACTATGGACGGCCCGTACTGTAGCGCCTGGACACGTTTCCTGTCTGCTGGAATCGTTGCCATGATCTTGAGATCTCACTTTATTGGCCACGGAGGGCCCGTGCAACGACCTGCTGTGTTTGACCAGCCTCCAGTCGCCCTAGTATTCTACCCCTCATAACGTCATCAATAGGTGTTCGTTGAGCCATTTTCAACACACAGTCACCATTAGTACGTCTGAAAACGTCTGCACACTTACTCGCTGCACTGTACTGTGACATGCACCAACACACCTCTGCGTATGCGGACTGCTGCCTGCGCCACCGTGCGACGACCGCAGTTCGCATTCACCGCATGGTCATACCCCGAGGTGATTTAAACCCACAAACCGCCCACTAGAGCGTTTTTTCACCATGTATCAGCATTATCCTTCATTTATGAGCATGATAGTACATACCACCTGACTACCTTCACTTACATCGGAGGAGTACGGTCTCATGACCAATTGGTACCAGAGATCCAAAACGTCTAAAGGGGGATGGGGGCTTTTGCCAGATGAGCTTCGATGTGTAACATGTACCAGATTAGTGTTCCTGCTCTGACGGATCATTCAGTGCTCATCGGCTGTCGTGTCGTTCTCTACAATGGCGTTTTTCGTTTGTGGTATGGTGGGACATGAAGTCAGCACACCGCTCTCCCAGTCTTAGTTTCCTAAACCTTGGAGGCGCTACTTTTCCTTCAAGTAACTTTCCAGTTGGTATCAGAAGCTCAGGGTATCTGATTCCAGTCATCTCACCAATGAAAAATCACTGGCAGTACCTTGTCACAGCAAAACTCAGTGACCATACTTCCAAGGACGCGGATATACATGTCACTTTTTTAAAATTTACGTCTAAATGAAAGCTATATTGCTGGGTAGGAGACGCAGAGACTACCTTTAGCCTTGCAACAGCTACAATTTTCTGGAACGGCACTTTTCCTCCACAAAGCGAGAGAGTTGTGTCTAAAGTGTAATTCCAACCCTCTCGTCGGTGCGCTCGCGTGTGTGTGTGTGGGAGGGGGGGAGGGGAGGAGGAGGGAGGAGAGGGCTGCAGTACTTGTGACGTGGAAATGCTGATGGTGAAAAAGGAGGGAGACAGTGAAACCTGATGTCGGCACATCACTTACTCCTTCGAATAATAGCAAAGGGGCCATAGACCCTAGTGACACCACCATCAATAGCGTCACCGTGAGTACCTGAAGAGAAGACTGGACTGTAATCCAGGACATTCGCACTAAGTCTGGTGACAAGTAACTATACGCCTCCATCTGGTCAGAAGGAAAGGGTTTTCCTTCTGACCAAATACTGGTGATGGACATTTCTTCCATCACCAGTGTTCGCACCGGCTGCATCCGAGTAGAGACTGCACATCTGTTCGTTAGCAACCTCAGTGACAAAGGTGAACATTCACATTTGGTAAAGGAATTTGGAAACACATAAACTGTGATATAGTTTTTTCGATTCACACAAACAGAAGTACATGCTGGCACAAGGGATGCACTTTCAAGTTCTTATAAGATTTTGATAATTTTCTCAATCGCTGGGGATCACTTATTGCCGACTTCAGATGCTTGTAGCGCTTTCGAGTATCACCTCAGCAACACAGGGCCTGCGACACGTCTCCTGAACACAGAGGGCTCTCCTATCGGTTCACAAATTTCAACAGCTCCAAAAACTCCTCAAAGTATTTCAACATTTAAGTCTCTCATTAATGATTGGCTATTCACTGAAAACGCAAACATTATCATTGATAATACCCTTTCTCCCGAAAGTCACAGTTCTCTGGTAAGCGCATTGTCCTCGCACGAGTTCTTGCGGAGAACGCCTGACGTCTCTTAGACTCCAACAACACAATTCAGCTTACGCGTACATCGAGAAAGTATCGTAGGACAGACTTTATGTGGATTTGTAGATACTAACAAATCAGCTCCTAACACCTGAGGAACAGGAAACTTCTGGACCCTACTACCTCTGGGCTCACCGACATCCACAGTTACACTTAGCGAACCAGGTTGAAATGAAAGTAAAAATCACCATCCCATTTGTAATGCAAGTCTGATAGGATGTCTTTCGAGTATTCATCCATCCAGACTCGGACATTTTTGACTCTGTCGGAAAGTGGTGTAGGGCTAAAGCATATATATCTACAGGAACTCTGATAGTATGAGCGCTGGTTATAAACCGATATATCGTTCGAAAGTAAGTCACGTAACTGCGCTATTGTAAGATGGTAATGTACGAGCATTAATTTGGGACAGATGGAAAACCAAAAATGGCAGTATTTGAATATAGAACTGTGGATAAGTTAATCTAGAGGGGATGAACTGTTGATGACGAGTAAGATTGTATCATGCAGCAAATACTGAAGTGTCTTCGGAGAAGAAATATGTAAATGAATAGCACGGCGCAGGAAAGATTGGAGAACAACATCAAGTCAAACGAAATGTTGACGATTGGCTTCTATTTAAATTATACACGATAACCTCTCTTTCGGCTGTAACCACTTCCAAATTGATTGTTGTGATTCATCTTTTCCCCGACTTCTCAAGCAATTTCGTGCAAATACCTTCGCACCTTTTTTCCCGAGCTGTCTCTTTTCCCTGTCCTTTTCCAGCTCTGCTGCTGTTGCGCACCTGTATAATTGTAATGAAACCAAGAAAAATCATCCCTTGACGCGAGTGTCTGTTCTAATAGATAACTAAGATGAAAGATGCTTTATAGTGTACGAGGAGTAGCTGATGTGAAGGTTTTTACTGCTACCTGAGGTCGTTACCTGCTGCAGGCAAGAACGTTGACAGACTCTGTGTGCACAGCACGACCAAACTTTTTAGAAGAAAATAGCGGGGCACGTAGGGGGATGATACTGGTTCTTACAAGTTCTGTAAGCGAAGGAAATTGTGCCCGAGGAAACTCTTAACAAGTTTCAAGAGTCCCTCGTCTTTTAAAAACAAAAAGCGAAGCTCCTTTTACGGGATGTCTCCTATACATCGAGAATGACAACAAAGCAGCGAGTTTCAAGCAAGTTAAACGTTAACGTGCAATCAGAAACTGTTGTTCCGTCGCTTGTACCTGTGTAAGAAACATGTCAGGCGCTAAACTGCGACTTAAAACTAATTCTTCCCTCAGCATGTAAACCGATGAACTATAATGATTGCTTTAGATATTTTTGTTCTGAATATCAGAACTGCAGTATGAAATTCTGCTGCCTGACGTAAAAAAATGCTTAGCCTGATTCAACCATTCACTAGAGGGGTGTATCCGAAATACTTTGACAAATTTGAGGGGCAGGTTTGTTGTATAAAAAATAACCGTAAATGTACGTAAACATTCGAGTTGCTGTTGAAAGTATACTGGCAGGGGATCTGTTCGAAAATGAGTCATATGAAGTGTTTGCAATATTAGCTGACTGAAACAAGTAGCATATTTTCAGAATGCTACTGGTTTCTACAGAAGCACGTTTCCACTGTGCTGCGATACACTGTCTCGAGACTTGGAATGTACGCAGCATAAACCATTCTTTTTAGGACTCTCCGTAGTAATGAGGTCAGACTAACGAGCAAAACTTTGAACTATCGTCGTGTACCCAGCCATTTCTCGTGGCAAACTACAGTCAGATAAATTCGAACAATTTATGTGTTACGTACTGGAACTTCATCTTGCATAAACCACGTGATAATCATATTGTCGGAGGCACATTCTGGAGGAGTTCGTCAAATGGACTCCTACAGTTAAAATCAGATAAAATGATTTCTTAGTAACAAATCAGAAACGAAACAGCCATAGACATTTGTTTACATGGCTTTTCCCTTGGTTTCAGCGTGAGAAATGAACACGCGACCCTTGCTTATTGACTTTTCCTACACTTTGTATATCTAGGTACCATCCTATCCGAAACATATTTGTGAGCCGTCCGCTGTGGAAGAGCGGTTCTAGGCGCTTCAGTCCAGAACCGCGCGACCGCTACGGTCGCAGGTTCGAATCCTGCCTCGGTCATGGATGTGTGTGATGTCCTTAGGTTAATTAGGTTTACGTAATTCTAAGTTCTAGGGGACTGATGACCTCAGATGTTTAATGAAACTTTTTGTTCGCCTTTATAACGAAAATTCCTTAATTTAGGGTTTCACTGAGGCGTAATGTAATAATTTTATCACAATTCCTAGTAGAGCAGTGTTGATTGACCTAAAGAGCTAAAAGTACTAATTTTTCCCAATTAATACTCATTATAGTCTATGTAATAACAGTACGGGATAATTGGAATTTAATTCTTCCCTATCGTTACAACATCCGCTTTAGTATCCTTGACAACAGGTTACGTGTATTATAGCAATATTAAGCAATATTAAAGCTGTTTGTGTTATGAGTGAAGCGTCTAGCTTATAAAAACTGAAAGATATTCCCTTGGATTGCTAAGCTCATTTTATGGACTATCATAATTTTAAAATTTTGGCTTTCACTTCACATTCTTAGGTCTTATCAAGGATGTTGCCTGAACCTGATTGGCGAATAACCAAGTAAATCAACCACACGAGAAAAAAGTATTTCAAGTGAAAACAGCGAAATATAAACCTCTTATTACGATTTGTTAGCTTTTTATAGTTTTGGCCGGTGATTATGTCTCGTTGTTCGCAGTTATTAAATGCCAACTTATCTGCTACTCGAATAGCGTCCGACTAAACAAGATGGAAGGTACGTACCCCAATAGATCGGTAAATAAAAAAAAAGTACATTCTGCTAAACGTCCGAAATTTAAATTGACACCTCAACTGTCAGCGAGGTTCAGTGATTAGATACCGGTTTCACTATGATTTAACTGAAATAAATCTTCGTTAACTTCTCGAAAACTTTATGAAATTGCAAATATGGGCATTAGAAAGTGGCTAGTTTTTTGGATAATTTTTTTGTCGGGGAAACGTAAAAAGTTCCTGGGCTGCTATAGAGGTGGTGGTGATATGAAGGAGAGGTCTTTTGTGTTATGTTGGTATATTTCGCAGAATAAGGTAAGTCAGGCATCAGCCTGACCTGCGAATTTTTTTGTATACATCAGTAGAGTTCCTAAGTTTCGTTTAAATTGACATACTGAAACACCGTACCATCATAATTTTTTTCTGCGATTTATTGGAAACGGAAATTCCTGCAATGTATATAGGTACATGCTCAGTTCCTTCATTTACAACATTTAATAAAGTGGCAAAGGGGTTCAAAAATGTTTGTACTAATCCATATTAATATTATAAACGCGATAGTAACTGTGTTAAGTTTTCGTGACTAAATCGCTGAACCGTTTTTGATGAAATCGCTTGAACGTTGAGGGAGAGCCTGTGCTGTATTGGGAAGTATATATACACTGACGGAAAAATATCACAAGAAGAAGGAGTTGTGCGATATAAACGAGAGCTGGTAGGCGGGTTTCTACATGTCAAAGATGATATCTATTCAAATTTCACGCCAGTCGCACAAGGCTGACGCTAGTAGCGCCACCAAGAGGGTGCAAACCATGTTTCTTTAGATACAAGGTGTAACGGTCGTGACCGTTAGTTACCTTTGAGACTGGACATTGTGAGCTGATGTTAGTTAAGAACGCCTTTAACGCGACGACGACGCCATTATTAACACCTCGCTGAGCTTGAACGAGGTCGTGCAACAGGGCTACGAGAAGCTGCATGTCCCTTCTGCGATAATGTCCGCCCCCGGTAGCTGAGTGGTCAGCGCCACAGAATGTCAATCCTAAGGGCTCGGGTTCGATTCCCGGCTGGGTCGGAGATTTTCTCCGCTCGGGGACTGGGTGTGGTGTTGTCCTAATCATCATCATTTCACCCTATCGACGTGCAAGTCGCCGAAGTGGCGTCAAATCGAAAGACTTGTACCTGGCGAACTGTCTACCCGAAGGGAGGCCCTCGTCACACGACATTAGTCTGCGATAATGCAGGAATACTTGGGAGGAATGGAGCCACTGGACTTGATTGTTGGCAGAGGTGGTCACGAGATTGTACGGTCACAAGAAGACCGGGCTCTGGACGGCCATGTAACGCTGTCGAGAGGGAAGGCCATCGTGTTCGGCGTATGGTTCTGGCGCGTCGTACTGCTTCTGCAGCTGCAATCTGAGCAGCAGCTGGCACCACAGTGACACAACAAACTGTTACAAATCAGTTACTTCAAGGACAGCTCCGAGCCAGACTCCCTGTAGTGTGTATTCCACTGACCCCAAACCACCGTCATTTGCGTCTTCATTGGTGTCAAGCGAGAGCTCATTGGAGAGCAGGGTGAAGGGGGTCTTGTGTTTTGATGATGCAAACTGATCTCCCTCGGTGCCAGTGATTGCCGTGTGGTTATACAGAAGAGGCCAGTTGAGGGCCCGCAGCCGGCCGGTGTGGCCGAGCGGTTCTAGGCGCTACAGTCTGGAACCGCGCCACCGCTACGGTCGCAGGTTCGAACCCTGCCTCGGGCATGGATGTGTGTGATGTCCTTAGGTTAGTTAGGTTTAGGTAGTTCTAAGTTCTAGAGGGCTGATGACCTCAGAAGTTAAGTCCCATAGTGCTCCGAGCCATTTGAACCATTCTGAGGGCCTGAAGCCAATCTGTCAGCGTGCTGGACGCAATGGACCCATACCTGGAGTTATGGTGTCGTGTGGCTGCAGGAGCACTCTCGTGGTTATCCCACTTCAGTCTGGTGATTCGACCTGTCCTGCTGCGACCCATGAACAGTGTTCCAGGAGGTGTTTTCCAGCAACAGAACGCTCGTCCACGTACTGTTGTTGTAACCCTACATGCTCTACAAAGTGTCGAGATACGACCAGATCTGTCTCCAATCGAGCACATGTGTGACATCATCAGGCGACAACTGCAGCATCATTAACAAACAGCATTTACCGTTCCTCTGCTGACCAGCCAAGTGCAACACGTATGGAACTCCATCCCACAAACTGACGTATGGCATCTGCATAACACGATCTATGCACTTTTGCTTGATTCAGCATTCTGGCGGTTACACAGGTTATTAATGTACTGGCATTTCACATTTGCAGTGGCTTAAAAATGGTTCAAATGGCTCAGAGCACTATGGGACTTAACATCTGAGGTCATCAATCCCCTAGACTTAGAACTACGGGGGGGCGTTTGAAAAGTCCGCGCAAAAATAAAAACTACGTACATGTTTGGGGTAAACCTTTTTTTAATTTTCGACATAGTCTGTTTTTAGACATATACACTTCGTCCAACGCTGTTCTAATTTGTTGATCCTTTCCGAATAATAGGAATTGTCCAAGTCTGCAAAATAGCTGTTAGTTGCTTCAGCCACCTCCTGGTTTGAATAAAATCTTTGTCCCGCCAGCCATTTCTTCAAATTGGGGAACAAATAGTAGTCTGAAGGAGCTAAATCTTGAGATTAGGGGGGCGGGGATGTGAAACGAGTTGGAATCCTGTTTCCATTAATTTTGTGACCACAACTGCTGAGGTGTGTGTGCTGGTGTATTGTCGTGATGGAAAAGGACTTTTTTGTGGTCCAATCGCCGGCGTTTTTCTTGCAGCTCGGTTTTCAAACGGTCCAGTGACGATGAATAATATGCACCTGTAATGGTTTTAACGTTTTCCTGATAGTCGATGAGGATTATCCTTTGCGAATCCCAAAAGACAGTCGCCTTAACCGTTCCGGCTGAAGGAATGGCTTGGTTCAAATGGCTCTGAGCAATATGGGACTCAACTTCTCAGGTCATCAGTCCCCTAGAACTTAGAACTACTTAAACCTAACTAAACTAAGGACATCACACACAACAATGCCCGAGGCAGGATTCGAACCGGCGAGCGTAGCGGTCGCGCGGCTCCAGACTGTAGCGCCTAGAACCGCTCCGCCACTCCGGCCGCCCGAAGGAACGGTCTCCACCTTTTTTGGTGCAGATTCTCCCTTGGTAACCCATTGCTTAGATTGTTGTTTGGTCTCAGGAGTATAGTAATGTATCCATGTTTCATCCACAGTGACGAAACGACGCTTGAATTTCTGCGGATTCTTACTGAACAGCTGCAAACCATCCTTGCAACACTTCACACTATTCCGTTTTTGGTCAAGCCTGAGCAATCGCGGAACCCATCTTGCGGACAGTTTTCTAATGTCCAAATGTTTATCCAAAATATTATGTACCCGTTCATTCCAGATGCCCACAGCACTAGCAATCCCACGAACCTTAACTCTTCTGTCATCCATCACCATATCTTGGATTTTATCAATGATTTCTGAAGTCGTAACCTACAGGGCGCCCAGAACATTCAGCATCACTTGTGCCCATATTTTGAAACCACTTATAAACTGTTCTCATAGAAGGTGCAGAGTCACCGTAATGTTTATCAAGTTTCTCTTTAGTCTCCTGAAGCGTTTTGCCCTTGTAAAGTAATGTTTAATCACCACACAAAATTCCAGAATGAGATTTTCGCTCTGCAGCGGAGTGTGCGCTGATATGAAAATTCCTGGCAGATTAAAATTCGCAGGAGAGCTTCTGTAAAGTTTGGAAGGTAGGAGACGAGGTACTGGCGGAAGTAAAGCTGTGAGGACGGGTCGTGAGTCGTGCTTGGGTAGCTCAGTTGGTAGAGCACTTGCCTGCGAAAGGCAAAGGTCCCGAGTTCGAGTCTCGGTTCGGCACACAGTTTTAATCTGCCAGGAAGTGTCACCACACAAAATTCTTTTTCGTCCATTGTTTGGCAATCACTCGACTTCCTTGATCACGCGAATGCCAAACACAAAGAAATAGACCAATGTGGCTGAAACTTGGTGTGCGTTCTTTCCAAAGATGCTACTAACTAAACATGACCTCGATACGCGCCGGTGGTGCCATTTCTCGGACTTTGCTCGGACTTTTCAAAGGCCGTTCGTACTTAAACGTAACTAACCTAAGCACATCACACACATCCATGCCCGAGGCAGGATTCGAACCTGCGGCAGTAGCAGGCGCACGGTTCCGGACTGAAGAGCCTAGAACCGCTCGGCCACAGCGGCCGGCTGCAGTGGCTTATCTCGCACTTACATTAACCTGTGATCTTGCCATGTTAATCACTTAAATATGTTACCTAGACAAATTTATTCCCGAAATTTCATTACTCTACATTAATTATTTTTTGGTGATGCTATTTTTTTCTGTGTATAAAAAAGGAGCCCTAAGAGGGTGAAGAAGGGGGTGGGACATATTTGTTTTACGCCTGAACATAAATTAAATTGTAAAAATATATTAAATTTGTCAAGTAACGTACATGTAGTATAGCATACAGCTATTTCAACACCTATGCACACACATCACTCTGCAGCGACGCCGCACATTGCACTTACAAGGGGAGGTCGTCAATTGTGAAATTCAGATTCGATTCATACTGCGCATAATAAAAGCTCATGGCCAGAGGTGTAATGTGGCAAAGCACCGAGATGCACTTCTCGGCCGTTGCCGAGAAAATCGACAGTTAAAAGAAACCGTTACGGTGAAATATTCTCTACGATTAACAGTTTTCTACAGCGTCGTGGCGCAGCGATAAGCGCTCGGGTTCGTAATCCGAAGGTCGCCGGATCGAATCTGCCGCTATACAACCCTTATTTTTAGTATTTGTTTTTTGTTATTCAAGTATATATATATATATATATATATATATATATATATATATATATAATTCCCGGCAATCAGTTGCAACAATTATGCATATAATAAGTTGTTGAAAGTCGTTTGTGGTGGAGAAACTGGCGACTTCGAACATCATTATGTTTTCCGCAAACAAAGTTGTATTTCTCAAATGTTATTAATTGTCTTCGTAATGTTAACCACGTATACTTAACGGAAGACGTAGAAACGGTATTACGAAACGAATACGTATAGCGTAAGTCAAACGTTCGAATTAGAATAGAGACCCCACGAACACAAATTTGCTGCGGCAGGTATGAAATATAAACTCCGTTACTCGCTCGTTACACTTGAAGGACAGATGTTGAATGAGCCGAAACGTGCCGCCTCATAACAGCGTAGTTGCCTGCTAACTTCGAAAGAAGGTAGATGCGGCCCCTAGCGCAACTTATAACATCGTCGAAAATCAGTGCGGACGGGAGAGCTTTGCTACACCCTGTTAAAAAAACGGAAAAATGGAGGTGGTACAATTGGAGAGCGATCCGCCTTCACCAACATGCATAAGCAATTAATTAATAGTTTATATATATATATATATATATATATATATATATATATATATATATATATATATATATATATATATATTTGAATTACAAAAAACTAATAATAAAAAAAGGGTTGTATGCCGCGAGATTCGATCCGGCGACCTGCGGATCACGAACCCGAGCGCTTACCGCTGCGCCACGACGCTGTAGAAAATTATCAATCGTAGAGAGTATTTCACCGCAACGGTTTCTTTTAACTGTCGATTTTCTCGACAACGCCTGAGAAGTGCATCTTGGTGCTTTGCCACATTACACCTCTGGCCATGAGCTTTTATTATGCGCAGTATGAATCAGATCTGAATTTCATAATTGGCGGCCTCCCCTTGTTAGTTGTGCGCTGGGGCCGTTGCGGAGTTGCGTGTGGGAGAGGGGTGTTACCTACATCACGGGCTGTGTTTACTCTAATACGCAGCCATGGCAGGGCAGCTGACGATATTGCATGCGCAGCAGATTACGCATTTACCATCACTCAACGTAGCGTTAACTACCGACAAGCGATTGCAGCCTCAGGTGACAGCTAGTATTGAATATATGTGAGAGGTGTTTCAAAAACAACAGCCAAATATATAAATATTCACAAAATGCACGATATGGTTTGTGACAATCGCTGATTAAAAGTGTATGCAGTAACATTTAAGACGAGAGGATAGCGCTGCGCCGGCCGCTGCGACCGACCGTTTCTATGCGCTTCAGCCTGGAACCACGCTGCTGCTACGGTCCCAGGTTCGAATCCTGCCTCGGACTTGGAAGTGTGTGATGTCCTTAGATTAGTTAAGCGTACGTAGTTCTAAGTCTAGGGGACTGATGACCTCAGATGTTAACTCCCATAGTGCTTAGAGCCATTTGAACCATTTGATAGCACGGCTTACAAGGAGGGTTAACCGCAAAGCATTTTTTTCAAAACTGGTGCCTTATTTGTTCAATGCTGACCAAAAGCAAATTTGAGAACAGTTTCTCAGAGACGTTTGGACCTTTTGAAAAGACTCCAACAGATACAGTTGCAAGATCCATTAGCATAGAACGAGACTTCACGCCAGAAACCAATTGTCAACATCGCTGGTGGAAGCCAGAAGCTCTGTATTAAGAAATGTGAAACTGTAGATTATGACAAGCATTTTCTTGGATGCAGAAATATTCTCATTGATTGTGTTGCAAAAGGTAAAGCAATAGCTGCTGAATATTACGAAGGTCTTCATTAATTACTCTAGCATAATTGTGTGTATGGTCTTGGCCTACTTTCACTTATGTCATTCATTTGATTATGTGCTCTTTCTCGCAGTCATAAGTTTTAAAAAAATATGTATTTGAATCTGTAGTCGTGTTGTTGTTATGTTTACTAACCAGTGGCATTAGTATTAAAGCCCACCTAAAATTAATTAAAACACAGCCTGAAAAGGGTTGATATTCTGCAGTGATCAGATATTCCGCTGGTAGCAAAACTTGTCGTAGTTGTCGATGTGCCCAGTAGTTAGCTGCTTGCACACCACGATTTCTTTTAATTAATTGAAGATGATCTTAAGATTTTTTTTTTTTTTTTTTTTTTTTTTTTTGCGGTTAGCCGGACCGCTCTTGCAGCCGCATTACACTTGGCTGGTACTTTATGGGGGCACAGAACAGTGCCTTCGGTTGCCTCGTTGGCGTCTCCTATGGTCTGGCCACAGATAATGTTAATTAAATTTTTTGGAGTTATATCCTTAGCTCCTCGCGAACGTCGTCGTCGTCGTCGTCGTCGTCGTCGTCGTCGTCGCCGCCGCACACACGCAGAATACGTGTGTACACACGCACACACACTTATGCAGTAGGCGGTGGACGATGTAAGCACTGGGCTAGGTGTAGCTCGCGCCGGCCTGGTGCTGCTGTGGGGCGGCCTCGCGGCTTCTCCACTGCCCTGGCAGCTAGCGGCGTTCAAATGGGAGTTATATTTACATAAAAATTAAAGGAAAAAAAGTAAAAGCGCCGGCCGAGGTGGCTGAACAGTTCTAGGCGATTCAGTCTTGAACCGCGCGACCGCTAGGCTCGAATCCTGCCTCGGGCATGGATGTGCGCGTTGTCCTTCGGTTGGTAAGGTTTAAGTAGTTCTAAGTTACAGGGGACTGATTACCTCAGATGTTAAGTCCCATAGTGCTCAGAGCCATTAGCCAATGCCAACGGCTTTCCTACTCCATATTAGGCGTGGTAATGTGTTTTGTTTTTGTTGTTTTCATATTTTTGTCCGCACCTGTACTTTGAAAAATAAGTGAATTTGTGGTCTAAAAACACTGTATTTCGCAGCCAAGGCAACTTTTCACCTTGACTTCATATCCAGTCACTGAAGTTTTAAAACCGGAACTGACAAACAGCAGGTTGCAATGAAGTACTGTCGACATTGAGAATGCTGCATCTTCGTCAGCTTGGGTGACCTGTTTTCTCTCTTCTCAGTCTAACCAGCCTCGTTGCCGTACGCGTGTTACATGCAATACGGCTGCCAATCGTATTTTCCCGCAAGGGAAGGAAAACAGTCGTGTAGCGCTGGCCTGGAACCTCATGAGGATGCAAGCTGTGACACCGCCAAAGAGGGGGGGGGGGGGGGGGGGTTGTGCCTCTATGTAAAGGGGTGACGGGAATACAAATCCAGTCGTGAGATAAACTGACATTGTCTGGCTAGGAAGAAGGAGGGCCGCAATGCAGGAGCATTAGGTTTCACTTGTTGTGGATGTGGGCGGCATTTTGTACCTGGCGTTTGTTGAAGTTTGGCGCACATGTCTCCGTAGTCGATCATACCTCATCACACTTCGAAGCCTCTTGGATTTAGGATAAGACTAATAGAGCGGCTGTTATAAAGATTTCTGCAGAATCTTATCGATCCGTGCACGACAGGGCACGGTACCAGTATGTTCCAAAGAGCGACACGGACAACGCGACTTTTCAGGGGTCGTATCTCAGGTACTGTTGACCACAGAGACAAGGGGTCAGATATTTTGAATAGCCCGTGGCCTAGGGACCATTTGTATACCTGTCGGAGGAACGGGCTTACGGTACAGGGTCAAAATTTAAGCATTATACATTTCCTCCAGCCCAGGCAAATCGGTTGTTTCTTTAGCATTAGGTTTGGTCTAGGGCGAGCCTTAGGCGACTTAAAAATGCACCATTTTTTCATGGTCATTTCCTAATGTAACTCGAAAAACCATGATTTTTGGATGCGAAAAGTACCAATCGCGGCGATAAACACTTCTCTAACTACTATTCGTGGTGAATCGTCGAAATTTTTACCGCATGTTTTTACGATGATGTTCTCGGGAACTTCGAAACTCTTTTCGATATCATTAACCGTTACCGATATCCAGAGCTTCAGATTTACTGTACACTCCGGTTCTAGGCGCTACAGTCTGGGACCGCGTGACCGCTATGGTCGCAGGTTCGAATCCTACCTCGGGCATGGATGTGTGTCATGTCCTTAGGTTAGTTAGGTTTAAGTAGTTCTAAGTTCTAGGGGACTGATGACGTCAGAACTTAAGTCCATAGTGCTCAGAGTCATTTGAACCATTTTTAATCTACTTTTCCAGTAAAGTAGGCACATAATATCCGATCTGGTGCGTAAATATGGTTTTAAGTGGCGTAGTCAACACATGGAAAGAGTTCCAGGATCATCGTAAAAGTTCCCAGGTCGCCAAGCCTGTTTCTATTCCTCATTTTTTCATCTATAAAATTAATGACGCGCTGTCTCTGTATAATGGGCACTTCACGCTGATACAAATATGCCCGAAGTCCTACTGCAGTGACGAATATGGGCCGAAAATGGTCTTAACACGTCGGGCCTGAACAGAACTGCAAATGACTTCCAAAAATTATGTGAAACTGCAAAGACTGCAAAGTCAGTAAAATATTTATAACAATATTTTTACACTTTTAAGGTACAAATTATAAGATGGGCATTTTCCATGAACTGCTATCAATGAACGAAATATTCAGAAAAACCGCAAAACAAACGATTATGCCGCGCGGGGTAGCCACGTGGTCAGAGGGGGCCTTGCCACAGTTCGCACGACTTCCCACGTCGGAGGTTTGAGTCTTCCCTCGGGCATGGGTGCTTGTGTCGTCCTTAGCGTAAGTTAGTTTAAGTTAGATGAAGTCGTATATAAACCTAGGGACCGATGACCTCAGCAGTTTGGTCCCATAGGTACTTATCACAAATTTCAAAACATACGATTTTATGTTAACCTCATATTATACGCACTTATTTGTTGTTTATATGTGTCGAGGTATATAAATAAACTTTCAGAACTTTACTGACCTATAGAATTCGGTTTACAGAAGCAGCGGATACTGCTGTAGCAGGGAAAGAAGGGGACTATCGGAAAAATACTTCTGCTACAAAAAAAAAAAAAAAAAAAAAGAAGCCGAATCTGTTCCTCTATAAAAGACTGACAGAAAAATGGGGAAGCAGCTGCCTCAATCCCCATTCCACCTTCCTCATCAAAAAAAAAATGGTTCAAATGGCTCTGAGCACTATGGTCATCAGTCCCCTAGAACTTAGAACTACTTAAACCTAACTAACCTAAGGACAGCACACAACACCCAGCCATCACGAGGCAGAGAAAATCCCTGACCCCGCCGGGAATCGAACCCGGGAACCCGGCCGTGGGAAGCGAGAACGCTACCGCACGACCACGAGATGCGAGCATCATAAATTATGATGTGCGAAAATATTTGCAATTTTTTATGGTGAAAAAGCAGACATTGGAAAAGAGAGGAGACAGTGTCAGTGAGAGAGAAATAGAGAGGAGGCAGTGATGGTGAAAAAGTGGCAGTGACAGAAAAAGAGGGACGACGAAAACAGCAGTGAGTGCCAAAGAGAGAGGATACTGATGATCTGTGAGAGACAGTGACAGTAATAGAGAGACAGATGGGTGGGGATAATAGCAGTGCGAGCAAAAGAGAGAGGAAATATTGATAGTCAGTGGGAGATAGTGGCAGTAAAAGAGAGAGATGGATGGAGATAGAACGAATGGGAACAAATGAGTGTAAACAGTGGAAATGAAGTATAAGATTAGAGGAGACAGTACATAGGCTTCGGAAAGTCTGGAGCCTCCCAGACCTGCGAACGTTAACACGTAGTATGAGTGAGGTACATTTTGGGCCGTATTTTTAAACACGTGAGTGTAGGAGAAGAAGTAGGTTAGCTCGCCAGAATTTTTGAGCTGCCGAGGTATGCTGGCGACAATGACAGTAGGAAAGAAAGAGAAAAGGAGAAAAAAAATGGTTCAAATGGCTCTGAGCACTATGGGACTCAACTGCTGAGGTCATTAGTCCCCTAGAACTTAGAACTACTTAAACCTAGCTAACCTAAGGACATCACAAACATCCATGCCCGAGGAAGGATTCGAACCTGCGACCGTGGCGGTCTTGCGGTTCCAGACTGCAGCGCCTTTAACCGCACGGCCACTTCGGCCGGCAAGAGAGAAAAGGAGACAATGTGAGTGGAGATATACTGAAAATCAGTAGGAAGAAAAGAAGACAGTGGGAGAGAACCACATATAGACAAAGGCAGTAAGAAGGAGATGCTGAGAATGCGGGCGTAACTACAAAGAGGGACTGGGTAAAGGGATTTAGAAGGCAGAATGAGGACTGAAGCAGCTTGGTCCCCACATTTCTGTGAGAGTCCTTTAAAGAGGGACGTATCCTCCTTTTTTGTGCTCCGACAGGAGGATTTTTCCGCAGAGAAGTAAATGACAGCAGAGGCTAAAAGATTTTTTGCTCACCGGACGATGTATTATTCACCCCTTTAATAGAGCACGCTGTTCGCTTTATGGACGCTGTTGATGATTTACAATGTGGTGCTGCGCTGTCATATGATCCGACAGCGCTGATACACGTCATGGCAGTTTTATGGTGCGTCTCTGCCATTAAGGCGTACGGCATCAGCGTACTAAGATGGATCGACTTTGAGACGTGAAAGTATGTGGGAAAGGGATTGTTATGTTTGGACGTACACCCTACAAGACCTCGAATTAAGCTGTCTGATTTGTTGGTATATTAAAGCGGACGGTGTAACGTGTGCATGAGGTATGGAGTACCGCCCGCTGCCGTGAACACGGCGTAAGAAAGTGGTCGTAAAAATATCTGTGAAAGAACAGAGAAAACTGACTAGGCGTGACTGTAATGTAGGTCGACGAGTCACGTATTTTCCTCCTTGGAGATGCCGAGCTCAACGACAGCCAAACGAGACGTTGAACCCGCGTTGCATGCACTCTGTACTTTAGGCTTATCTTCATGATCATACGTGAGATACACGCCGGCAGCAGCATGTAAAGGCTCTAAATTTAGCCAACAGGGTTCGCGAAATCTACGCCTTTTTCTTACAAGGATTCCGTTTTAAGGTCTCCGAGCTTTTTGTTACACTTTTGTATGGGCTGTACTAATCTGTTATGATCTTAGCAGTACGTATCTGAAGTCTGTTGTTGTGTCTACTTGATAAGGGTTTCAAACGCTGGAGCAATAGAAACTGTCACACTTTTGTCTTGTAAGCGTTTCTCTTAATATGCATTACACTTTCCAAGGACCCTGTCAATAAATGTACGATGTGATGCCGTCTGTGCAGTTTTAGTATGAGGGTGGTTTTATGTCTGGTACAAAAACAAGAAAAAAAGTTTGGTTCGTAAACAACTCACGTTACTTCTCGAGAGAGCCTCCTTTGATGTATACACACTCAGTCCAGCGATCTTCTAAGTTTTTTCATCCCATCGGAAAAATGGGTTCTGTCAAACTCTGCAAAATACTCGTTGACTGCAACCATCACTTCCTCATTTGACGAAACATTCTTCCCAGCGAGACAAAGTTTCAAGTTAGAGAGCAGGAAGATTCACAAGGGGCTAAGTCTGGTGAATAGGACGGATGAGGAATCAATTGAAAGCCTATTTCATGCGCTTTCGACAGTGTTATCGCTGATAAGTGGATAGTGAATTATCCTGGTGAAAGAGCACATTTTTGCACGCCAACCTTTGTCTTTTTTCAGCCAACGCAAGTTTCAAACTATCCCACAATGAAGAATGATAGGGTCCAATCATGATTCTTCTTTTTTTCCAAGTAGTCTAGGAGTATTATTCCTTGCAAACACAAAAAAACAGCGGCCATCACCTTAACAGCTGACAAAATTGTCTTTGCCTTCTTCGATCCACTTTCACCAGCCTTTGTCCATTGTTTGACTGCTGTTTTGATTGTAGTGTGTAATGATGGATTCAGGTTTTATCAACAGGCATAAATCGGCGCAAGATGTCTTGCGGACTGAGATTAAACAGTGCCAGACATGATGTTGAAATGTTGTGGCGTATGCGCTTTTGGACTGACAAGGTGGGGCCACGGCGTTTGGGATGCGGATTTACTGCAAACTTCGTACACTCGTAGTACTCCATGAGGACAACAAAATGTGTAAGCAGTAGCGTGTACTTCTCAAGCGTTATTGAGAAAATCGCAAGATAATTTCGGTCGTCGAATATATGCGTGGCCATTTTAACCATGAAGCGACTGCAGCCGAATGGTGACGGCACGGTAACTCAGCGTGTTCGGTCAGAGGGTTAACTGCCCTCTGTAATAAAAAAAAAAAAAAAACTGAGTTAATGGATCAACAACGAACTGAAACAGGTGTCTTTCTACGTCCGCGCCGAGCAAACACAACGAACGAAAACGAACAAAATTAGATTTAAAAAAAAAGTGTGTTCGGTCAGAGCGTCAGTTACCCTTTATAATAAAAGAAGTGAGCGAACGGATCATCGACAAACTGAATGGGTGTCATTAGACGTCCGCCCTGAACAAATTCAACGAACAATATAGAAAAAAAAATTTTTTTTAAATGTGTTTGGCGTTCAAGCTGCTGGATCGCTGGATCGAGTTGCGTTCGTCAGTTTTTTTTTTTTTTAATTTTCAGCACAGTCATTTTCTTTATTATTTATATTACAGCTGATAAAATGGGCAAAGTACGTGTAATCGGATGAAATTTTATTAAATTTACAATGTTAATTGCCAGTCTACTAATTTTTATTATCACAAATAATGTAATATTCATAACTATCAACTAGTAAACGACCAGTTGCATAAAGTCTAACTGAAAATGTATACTTGTCCGTGATTTGAGAAATCCCTTATACCTGGAAGGAGCCCGAAACGACTTGTTACCTCCAAATTTTGAACGGCACAGACGGCTTTCGAGAGATGTACAATTAATCGTCGCTTTCGACATCACGAGTACAAGTTGCAGTATGGTATTTTTCGTAAAAACGTGGAAAGCATAAAGGTAAACGGCACCAGCTCCATTGAATAAATGCTATGTTTCCGCATACTCAAGGTCTTTTGACAATTTCCGTGGAAAAACAAACCTTGTTAACATTTTCAAAAACCTCTCTTTCAGACGATAGTTTGTGTATTTTAATAGCGTCTTAAAAAAAACCTTTTGTTTTACATTGTTCGCTGAATTTGTTCAGGGCGGACGTCCGATGACACCCGTTCAGTTTGCTCGTTCATCTGTTCGCTCAGTTTATTTTATTAGAAAGGGAAGCTAACGCTCTGACTAAACACGCTTTTTTTATTTTTTTTAAATCTAATTTTGTTCGCGTTCATTCGTTGTATCTGCTCCGTGCGGACCTCGTAAGACACCCGTTTTTGTTCATTGTTGATCGATTAACTCAGTTTTTCTTTTATTATAGAAGGCAGCTAACCCTCTGACCAAACACGCTGAGCTACCGTGCCGTCACCATTCGCCTGCAGTCGCTTCATGGTTAAAATGGCCACGCACAGATATATATTCGACGACCGAAATTATCTTGCGATTTTCTCAGTAACGCTTGGGAAGTACGCGCTACTGCTTACACACTTTGTTGTCCTCATGGAGTACTACGAGTGTATGAAGTTTACAGTAAATCCGCGTTCCGAACGCTGTGGCCTCTCCTTGTGAGTAATCGCGGCACCCGCCTCTCAGGCAGCTTCTTGATAGGCAATTCTCCGTACAGAATATTATTCACTCGCCCAGTTGAGATGCGTTCAGCCACAGCACTCTCACCAATTTTTATTCGGCGGTCTTGCGTTACCATATCGAGAATTTTGTCAGTGGTTTCCTTTATGGTTTCCTCAGTTGTGTGGCCGGAGTGCGCTTAGTCTACGGTGCTTGTCCGACCACTTTTAATTTCATGAATCCAAAAGAAAATGGACCTCAGCGATGGTGCGGGAGACCGCGTGAACGTCATCCAGTTCTGTTTTGATTTGTGCATCTGTCCAATCCTTCAAATGAAAGTGTTTAATGACAACACGGAACTCGTTTTTCTCCTCCTTCAATCGCAGTCGACACACAGACCAATTCAAACAGCTGTTAACAATGAACTGTACGCTTACATTGTTGAAATTATTTCTACAATCCTTGGAATAATCGAGCTTATCAACGATGAAGACGCAACGAAAATGTTCCAGTCTTTCATGGAAATTTACCAGACTTTATCAAACCACCCTGGTAATTACTTGAGAATCTCCAGGCCTGTGATGCCTTGGAGGGGATTATCTCGTCGAGACGTCACGCTCCACGACGAGCTTAACTAAGAGAAACGATGGAGTAAGACTGATCAAAAATTTACTTGCAGCTCGTTTAATGCTTACTGTAATTTCACAGATAAATCAGACCTGATCTGTAAAACTGCCTGTCACCTTAACCGTTAGCATCAGACCTCGCAAACGAAAAGAGGTTTTTCAGTTGCGTAGTGATTACAGTTATTCAGTTTTCAGTTGCGGCGTGCTTACGGTTATTCAGAGAGAGGGAGAAGGACTACAGAATTAAACGAAGTTTTGTGAGTTGAGTTAAATCAGTATATTGCCCACGAGAACAATTTAAAAAGCGAGACATGCTTCACAATATGGGAAAAGCCAAGTATTGGCAATTTCGGACTACAAATGGCTCCAGCAACCTATCCACGGAAAACTGATAAGCGAATTACACAAGGGAATAATAGTGTGAGTTCGTTCAGCCTTCACAGTATTAAGAGAACTAAACCAGGGAAGATACACGCACATAATCAATGAGCCACGAGAGAGATTTAAACGAGGAAACAAGGGGACAAGCGCGTCTCCGCATTGCTTACCGTAAGTACGAAGGACATACCGAAGGTAAGCTTCACTGTTATTATTGTTGGATGCGAGGTCCACCAGTTATGCAAAACACCGTTTTTCTCAGTATCCAAACATGTTTCGGCGCTACTGTTCCATCATCAGTGGGTTTTCGTTTTTATTTATTCTGCAATGTGAACATTTTTGTTAAATGATAATAAAATTATGTGCATCTTTAATTCAAACAACAGACCGTTTCTTTTTGTAAATACTTTTACATTTGGGGTGTATGAATTTTCTGGATCACTTGTGTGTTAATTACTGCAGGTAGCTTGTCATCTGCAACCAAATGACGTTGATGAGAATTTTTTTTTCTTCCAGAATGTAATTCAGTTTTCGCATCTATATTCGGTTTTACTTACGTTTTAGTGTGGCAAGTACTTCCATTCTGCCGGCCGATGTGGCCGTGCGGTTAAAGGCGCTTCAGTCTGGAACCGCGTGACCGCTACGGTGATGTCCTTAGGTTAGTTAGGTTTAAGTAGTTCTAAGTTCTAGTGGACTGATGACCACAGAAGTTAAGTCCCATAGTGCTCAGAGCCATTTGAACTTCCATTCTCCGCATAATGCTGAGATGATGTGATGCACACGTAACTGTAACAAGTATTTTTCACAAATGACGTAGTAAAACACTTTTCACTACAGCAGAACACAGTGTGATTGTGCTTTGTTACGTGTCCCAGCCCAATCAGTGTTCATTTGTTCACCAGAGAGTTTGGCGCCAAAATTGAAGTTTGTTTGCATTTTATCTTTGTGTGTGTGTGTGTTTGTGTGCGTGTGTGTGTGTGGCACCGAACTCTCTGGTGAACAAATGAACACTGACTGGGCTGGAACACATAAGAAAGTACAATCACACTGTGTTCTGGTAAAGTGAAAACTTTTTTACTACGTTATTTATGAAAAATACTTGTTATAGTTACATGTGCATCACAACACCTCAGCATTATGCGGAGAATGGAAGTTCTTGCCACACGAAAACGTAAGTAAAAACGAATATAGGCGCGAGAACATCGCGAAAAACTGAATTACATTCTAGAAGATAGGTTAACTCCCAGCAAAAAAAATTTCTCATCAACATATTTGGTTGCAGATGACAAGCTACCTGTAGTAATTAACACAAAAGTGATCCAGAAAATTCATGCACGCCAAATGTAAAGGTATTTACAAAAAGAAACTACCTGTTGTTTGACCTAAAAATGCACATAACTTTATAATCATTTAACAAAAATGTTGACATTCCAGAATAAATAAAATTTAAAACCCACTGATGATGACCGAGCGAGGTGGCGCAGTGGTTAGACACTGGACTCGCATTCGGGAGGACGACGGTTCAATCCCGCGTCCGGCCATCCTGATTTAGGTTTTCCGTGATTTCCCTAAATCGCTCCAGGCAAATGCCGGGATGGTTCCTTTCAAAGGGCACGGCCGACTTCCTTCCCCATCCTTCCCTAATCCGATGAGACTGATGACCTCGCTGTCTGGCCTCCTTCCCCAAAACAACCCAACCCCCACTGATGATGGCACAGTAGTGCCGAAACATGTTTGGGTACTGAGAAAATCGGTGTTTTGCATAACTGGCGGACCTCACATCCAACAATTTTAACTGCTAACACGACCAATACAAGGAGCTGCAAATCAAAATGATGGATAATTCATTGGACGGCCGGAGTGGCCGAGCGATTCTCGGCGCTACAGTCTGGAACCGCGTGACCGCTAAGGTTGCAGATTCGAATAGTGCCTCGGGCATGGATGTGTGTGATGTCCTTATGTTAGTTAGGTTTAAGTAGTTCAAAGTTCCAGTGGACTGGTGACCTCCCCATAGTGCACAGAGCCATTTCTTGATGGATACCTCTCTGTTGTTGTTGAAAGAGAAGACGGTACACCAAGTGACGTAAACAAACGCCGTGTGAATCCATACCCGTTGCTGGTTCAACGACGGAAGGGGCGCAAACGGAGGAGAAATGGCGCATGCGCAGTGCGCCGAAGAAGAGAGAGTAGCAGCAGACCGGTATGTCCGAGGTTATTCGAGTACACCTCACGATGGCAGATGGACTCAAATGTGTGTGAATGTTCAAATATGTGTGAAATCTTATGGGACTTTACTGATAAGGTCGTCAGTCCCTAGGCTTACACACTACTTAACCTAAATTATCCTAAGGAGAGACACACACACCCATGCCCGAGGGAGGACTCGAACCTCCGCCGGAACCAGCCGCACAGTCCATGAATTCATCGCCCTAGACCGCTCGGCAAATCCCGCGCGGTGCTGACAACATGGTTGCCAGTCGAAGTGCGTGCTGTTACCCGATATGAATGAGCACATAGGCTAGTGTCTCCTTCATTCACGAATGCCCACAGACTGTCTATGGTGGAGAGGTCACGCTTTGTCAAATGGTTGATCGCTGGTGTTGCCTGTTCAGAGATGGAAGTCAGAGTATGGAGAATGAAGGTCCACTTCCAGGAATAAAAACAATATTGCTAGAGAACAGGACATGGTGGTTAGCAGACAGAAGCAGACTTAGCGTCCACACCGCGCATTGGCCGTACTCAGTCCCATCACATGCTCCGTGATGTGTTAGGTAACCGAAAAGTAGGCCGAGCGCTTCAGTCCGGAACTGCGCTGCTGCTACGGTCGCAAAAATGGTTCAAATGGCTCTGAGCACTATGGGACGACATCTGAGGCCATCAGTCCCCTAGAACTTAGAACTACGTAAACCTAACTAACCTAAGGACATCCATCACACACATCCATGCCCGAGGCAGGATTCGAACCTGCGACCGTAGCGGGCGCGCGGTTCCAGACTGTAGCGCCTAGAAACGCGCGACCACATCGGCCAGCGCTACGGTCGCAGGTTCGAATCCTGCCTCGGGCATGGATGTGTGTGATATCCTTAGGTTACTGAGGATTAAGTGCTTCTAAGTCTAGGGGACTGATGACCTCAGATGTTAAGTCCCATAGTGCTTAGAGCCTTTTGAACCATTTTTTACTGAAAAGTATCTGCATAATGGAGACTTGACCTCGGGTCGCAAGAGTGCAGGAAGGGGAATCAGCCTCGATCACTTGATGCGGTATGCGCGAGACGCAGAATTATTGCAAGCGACGAGACAGCAGAATCTAAGGCCGCCTCAGTGACCAAGAAGTATCCCAGTTCATCAGTGAGGAAAAAATTCAGAATGTCATCCTCCACATGAAACATTATGGCCATAGTATTCTGGGATGCGAGTGAAGTGCTTCATCTCGATTTTCTCCTGCAAGGGACCACCTGTCCGACATGTTACCACACGTTACTTCGACGCTCTCAACATTCTCAGGTGGGCCATTCGATGAAATGTCCATTATAATTATCTGGTCTGTGGTCGGTTGATGAATTCTGTGTCAATTCCCAACGTTTCGTCCCCGTCTGCGGAGGACTTCTTCAAGGGGGGTCTGTAGCTGGATGGAAGGTCCAACACACCCATTGGTTTGCCACTGACTACCGCTTAATTCCGTGTCCGCGCGCTCTCGCGTCGAGGCGTGACGTCACGTGTTTTGAAAACGTCAGTGCAAATGGCCGCTGTCCGCTGCCGTCGATCGCCGTTGCCATCACCCAGTGGTGGACGGGTGGTACACATCTTCTTCAACACCGACATCGATATACCGTTTAATTTCACGCCCTCCTCCTTTCGATTGAAATTATTAGGGTGTTTGGTGATTTCGATTGCCTCCCTGTAGAGCCTTTCGTACTATCCGCTTGTGGCCGCTAGTACTTACGTCTCCTCAAACCGAATATGGTGGTTACCTGTTTGGAAAGCATGCTCCGCAACAGCTGATCGTTCCGTTTCTCCTCTTCTACAATTGCCCTTGTGCTCTTCCAAACGTTTTGAAACAGTTCTTTTAGTGGTACCCACATAAACATCCCCACAGCTGCATGGGATCCTATGCACTCCAGCTTTTTCCAATGGTTTGCGAGCGTCCTTCGCAGGCTTAAGGTGTTCCTGTATCTTCCTGGTGGGCTTGTAAATTACGGTAACATTCCGCTTCGTCAATATCCTCCCTATTCTTTCCGTTGCATTTTTAACAAACGGCAGGAAAACCTTAGATTTTGCAGTAACGCACGTTTTATTTCGGCGGACGAATATCTGTTCTTTATTAGTGCATTTTGGAGATGTTGCAGCTCAGCGTCGAGCAACTCAGGTTCACAAATATTTCTACCTCTGTCCGCTAACTTCTTGATAACACCCCGATTCTGTTGTGGGTGGTGGTTCGAATCCCGATGCAAATAACGGTCCATGTGCGTGGGTTTGCGGTATACTGAGTGGCCCAAACTACCATGTTCGTTTCTATAAACACGACGGGGACGAAACGTTGGGAATTGATACAGAATTCATCAACCGACCACGGCATAACAGCCCGGATAATTATAATCGACACGACATTTCCGGCCGTGAAAGTCTACATTTTAGTATCATTCGATGAAAGAGATCAGGCCTCCTGAGTGAAGGTACTGTACTGTTGAACGACAACGCAAAACCACACATAGCAAGGCTCACGCAGTATCAAATTCGTCATTCCGGATGGGAGAGACTGGATTACCCGGCCTACAGCCCCGATATTGCTACATCGCACTTCCACATGTTTCCTACATTGAAAGGCGCACTCTCGAGACGTCACTTCCAAACTTTTTCTGTGTTGGAGCAGCCTGTGCGATAATTCCTTGCATCGCGGGGCACCGAGTTGTACCGGAGTGGTTTCTTCAAACTGATCGCACGCTGCGACAAATATGTCAAAGTCGGTGACGATGATCTCAAAAAATAGTGCAGGGTGCGGTATCGATAGCTAGGATGCCACGGCGTAGGTGCAAGTTCTTAGATTGGCACTACGACACGGACACCGACGACAGCGCCCTTTAAGCCGGCGCTGTGCAGATCTACGAGCTCTTCTGCAGATTCAGCCCATTTGATTCCGAGGAGACGACCTAGTAACATTGTTTGTACTTCATAAGGGGCTAGCCATTACCGACTGTGTTACTTCAATGATAGTTTGTCCAACTATTAGTAGCTGTTAGATTTGATGGATGAACGACTTCGCACCTACGTGCTCATCTGTACGCAAAGTTAAGTAAAAGAGTTGTAACCTAATTGCAGTGCCAAGCATTTCATCACCTTTTCCTGCTCCTACCCACTTCCTACATTCGTTCTACCCTTCAGTTTACAGGAGCAAACCCACGCGCCGCCTTCCAGGCGGGATACAAAACAAGGTGCGTGTAGTTCATGATCCCATGGTATATTTGTTTTGCTAACAAAGTTTTCGTGACAAAACAGTGACAGAACTTACTTTCTTGAAGTTCCCTCGTACATTTCAGAGTAGTGGGTGGACCGCCCGCGGGTTCGGAAACGAGCGCGTTTCTTCAAAAAAAGGGCTCTGACCGCTATGGGACTTAATGTGGTGTCACCGCCAGACACCACACTTGCTAGGTGGTAGCCTTTAAATCGGCCGCGGTCCGGTAGTATACGTCGGACCCGCGTGTCGCCACTGTCAGTGATTGCAGACCGAGCGCCGCCACACGGCAGGTCTAGAGAGACTTCCTAGCACTCGCCCCGAGTTGTACAGCCGACTTTGCTAGTGATGGTTCACTGACAAATTATGCTCTCATTTGCCGAGACGATAGTTAGCATAGCCTTCAGCTACGTCATTTGCTACGACCTAGCAAGGCGCCATTATCATTTGCTATTTATCTTGTGATGCATGTACCGTCAGACCGATGTTCACCAATTATGGATTAAAGTTAAGTATTCCAGAAGCTACGTACCTTTTTTGCTAGTATAATTACTTTACCTGTTCCAGACTTCACGCCAGCCTGAGTGAGCTTAAACGCGTCCCTTTCGGCTACCTCCTAGTGGCTTGGCTGTCTTGCCAAATCACAACACTTAACATCTGTGGTCATCAGTCCCCTAGAAGTTAGAACTACTTAAACGTAAATAACCTAAGGACATCACACACATCCATGCCCGAGGCAGGATTGGAACCGGCGACCGTAGCGGTCGCGCGGTTCCAGACTGTACCGCCTAGAACCGCTCGGCCACCTCGGCCGGCTGCGTATCTTCGCCGCGATCACACTCCTAAGCGTGCATATCTAGCAATGCAGTCGAATTCCAACCGCTTAGTCACTGGACATGTCTGGCTTCAAATTCATGGAGTCCAGGTCATGCTGTGGCTAAGATGGCTGCTAAATTCCTATCTTCCGCTGTACTGGAACTGCTTCTGGGTAGGATCGGAAGAGTGCATCTCCCGGTTTTATCACCTCGGAAACGGAACGCTTGTGTTGCTACTCGGAGAGAAATAGTCCTGAATAGAGGGCAGCGCTGGACTATAGCATCGGCAACAAACATTCCGACAGTACTGCTGATAACATCTATTTTCTTCATTGATGGTCGTAGTCATTTGTGTATTACAGGATCTTCCAGACGTACGACTAACAGGAGGACATTCTCTTCTAATGCATACTTCGAATGGATTAGTATTACAGCTGTCAGACGACGAATCTTACATTTAATCCATGTAAACTGTTGACTACATGGAAAATACATTACTAATCATTAAAATTGCTACACCACGAAGATGACGTGCTACAGACGCGAATTTTAACCGACAGCAAGAAGATGCTGTGATATGCATATTATTAACTTTTCAGAGCATTCACATAAGGTTGGCGCCGGTGGCGAAACCTACAACGTGCTGACATGAGGAAAGTTTCCAACCGATTTCTCATACACAAACAACAGTTGATCGGCGTTGCCTGGTGAAACGTTGTTGTGATGCCACGTGTAAGGAGGAGAAATGCGTACCATCACGTTTCCGACTTTGATTGTAGCCTATCGCGATTGCGATTTATCGTATCGCGACATTGCTGCTCGCGTCGGTTGAGATCCAATGACTGTTAGCAGTATATGGAATCGGTGGGTTCAGGAGGGTAATACGGAACGCCGTGCTGGATCCCAACGTCCTCGTATCACTAGCAGTCGAGATCACAGGCACCTTATCCGCATGGCTGTAACGTATCGTGCAGCCACGTCTCGATCCCTGAGTCAACAGATGGGGACGTTAGCAAGACAACAACCATCTGCACGAACAGTTCGACGACGTTTGCAGCAGCACGGACTACCAGCTCGGAGACCATGGCTGCGGTTAACCTTGACGCTGCATCACAGACAGGAGCGCCTGCGATGGTATACTCAACGACGAACTTGGGTGCACGAATAGCTAAACGTCATTTTTTCGGATGAATCCAGGTTCTGTTTACGGCATCATAATGGTCGCATCCGTGTTTGGCGACATCGCGGTGAACGCACATTGGAAGCGTGTACTCGTCATCGCCATACTGGCGTATCATCCGGCGTGATGGTATGGGGTGCCATTGGTTACACGTCTCGGTTACCTCTTGTTCGCATTGACGGCATTTTGAACACTGGACGTTACATTTAAGATGTGTTACGACCCTTTGCTCTACCCTTCATTCGATCCCTGCGAAACCCTACATTTCCGCAGGATAATGCACGACCGCATGTTGCAGGTCGTGTACGGGCTTTTCTGGACACAGAAAATGTTCGACTGCTGTCCTGGCCAGCACATTCTCCAGATCTCTCACCAACTGAAAAGGTCAGGTCAATGGTGGCCGAGCAACTATCTCGTCACAATACGCGAGTCACTACTCTTGATGAACCGTGGTATCGTGTTGAAGAGCAAAATCAGCTGTACTTGTACACGCCTTCCAAGCTCTGTTTGACTCAATGCCCAGGCGTATCAAGGCCGTTATTACAGCGAGAGGTGGTTGTTCTGGGTACTGAGTTCTCAGGATCTATGCACCCAAATTGCGTGAAAATGTAATCACATGTCAGTTCTAGTATATCTGTCCAATGAATACCCGTTTATCATCTGCATTTCTTCTTGGTGTAGCAATTTTAATGGCCAGTAGTGTATTGATGAATGGAAAGGAAGAGCTAAGAGATTACAGGTACCAAGAAAGCAGCTGTGGCATTTTTGATGTAAAGAACGCCTTCAACAATACAAGGGGGAATATGATGCCGATGAACTTGGAATAGAAATGAAATACAGTCAGTATTATAATGTAGAGGTTTTGCTGCTACCTGTAAAATTTCACTCGCCACTGGTTTTTTTTATTACAAATTTCTTATTTGCTGTCTAAAATGAGATTAGTCAATCCATGTAGAATTTTTCATACTCTGCCTCTTTACTCGTATCCCTGGATATTACTTTTTTTTTAATATCCAGCGTCGTATTCAAATAGCAAATGAGGACGAATGCGTCAGACGCACTCTTAAATACATTTGAAACACATCCATCCTGGCCGTATGAAGCTGAACGTCATGTCTCTAGGGCACTCATGAATTGCTACCACGAAATTTTGCATTTCATAACTGGAAAATTTTCGCTCGCAACTCGCGGAGCTACTTGGAGCATACGTGAATGCGACGCGCCTGCTTACGTTGTCTTTTAATGTGAGCAAACAACGATGTATTTCATTCTAACACAAATGACTTGCATCCAAACAGACAAGACGACTATGCAGCAGACGCAATTTCAGAGAGTGCTTCCAGTAAAGAACTGCTCCGCCTGCGACGCGACGCCGAATGATTCTGCAGGCAGCAGCGATGCTAAAATTCAACTGTTAACAAGACGACGACAAGAATTTAGTTGTTAGACATTAAATTTCAGATTACTGGATTCTTTCTAATTGCTCGCCCGACGGATGGTCCCTAACATGACCTGAATATCTATCGGATTAGAAACACAGAGCTTTCCTCTCTGCGGTAGTAAATCAAAAAGCGATTGGAGTGGCCTTGTTCTCCATTGAAATAAGACTTTTCATTGAGATACCGTTCTATGTCTTTTTGATTGACTGAGGTGATATGATTTTTAAATGAGTTGGGAGAGTTATAGGCCGGCCGAAGTGGCCGTGCGGTTAAAGGCGCTGCAGTCTGGAACCGCAAGACCGCTACGGTCGCAGGTTCGAATCCTGCCTAGGGCATGGATGTTTGTGATGTCCTTAGGTTAGTTAGGTTTAACTAGTTCTAAGTTCTAGGGGACTAATGACCTCAGCAGTTGAGTCCCATAGTGCTCAGAGCCATTTGAACCATTTTTTTGGGAGAGTTATAAGATAATGAAAAATTTACAAAAAGTAAAAACGGCTGAGATAAGACGCGTACTTGTCATTTAAAAAGAGTGCTGTTACTTTCCAAGCGGTCTAACACACCAACCGAAGCCTTCTTTCGTAGTGGTGTCTATACCATCACGATTCTTAATTAGCCCCGTCGTCTTTTAGAATACGTGTAATTTAAAAGCAGTGGTGTCAATGAGAGATACATTATGCACCCGTAAGAATTGTCTCGTTACTGCTCAAATCAACAAGAACCTATCTAGTGAAACAATTTCACAACAAACTTGCGACTGTTATTTTGTTGTTGTCACCTGAAGAATGGTTTGATGCAATTTTCCACGCTAGTCTGTCTTGTACAAGCTCCACCACTGCACAATTACTGCAATCTACCCATTTCAGCTTGTTTGTGCAGCCAAGCCGTAGTCACGCTCTACAATGTTCATCCCCTACACTTCGTTTCATTACTAAATAAACAGAAGATACCTTGATACATCCTTTCAACCGAACGCTTATTTTATTCCAGTTGCGCCATAAATGACTTCTTTCCGTAATTCCATTCAGTATCTCCTCTTTAGTTACCATATCTTGCCGTCTGAGCCGGCCGAGGTGGTCGAGCGGTTCTAGGCGCTACAGTCTGGAACCGCGCGACCGCTACGGTCGCAGGTTCGAATCCTGCCTCGGGCATGGATGTTTGTGATGTCCTTAGGTTAGTTAGGTTTAAGTAGTTCTAAGTTCTAGGGGACTGATGACCTCAGATGTTAAGTCCCATAGTGCTCAGAGCCATTTTTTTTTTTTTTTTTTTTTGCCATCTGATCTTAAACTTTGTCCTGAATCATCACATTTCAAAAGCTGTCCTGTTCGACCGTACCCTATTTACTGGAACCAACCTGGCATTTGCAAAAACAGACACAATGTCTGATAGGATAGCCGCAATCAATGATTTTACAATGTAAATTTTAATCCGTCTTGATTGCAAAATGTTTATTCATATGACCGGTTTAGGTTCCTCTAGAACCATCTTCAGATCTGATATTTCGGTTACAGGAGTAACCCGTCCAAATACAGGAACTTTCTTGACGCAGCATGTGAAAGTTGCTGTATTTGGACGGGTATTTCCCTAAATCGCTTCAGGCACATGCCGGGATGGTTCCTCTGAAATGGCACGACCGACTTCCCTCCCCAACCTTCTCAGATCCGATAGGACCGATGACCTCGCTGTTTGGTCCCCTTCGACCAAATCAATCAACCAACCAACTACAATAGTTCTGCTCCGGGACGGAGCTACTCAGTTAAAGAAATGTGCACTAAGGGAATTGATGAAAGCAGCAATTTTATAAGGAAGCCGAGACGTTCCGATAGTGAAAATGAAATGAATAAAAAACTATTTTAAACGGCGTAGCTGGTTTCGTGGTCAGTCATCTATAGGGTGATCCTAAACCGTATATCGGTAATGAAAGTTTGAATCGACATTGCTGGCGGTGCTTAAAAACGTGTACAACATCTTGTAATCTGACTTCGTAAATCGTGAAAAGTTAATGTTCTGCGACTCACCACGCAAATTTTCACATAGGCTGCTACAATGGCAGTCGATAACACTACTGGCCAAATAAAATTGCTGCAGCACGGAGATGGGAAGAAGATGCTGTGATATGCAAATGATTAGCTTTTTCAGAGCATCCACACAAGGTTGGCGCCGGTGCTGACATGAGGAAAGTTGCCAACTGATTTCTCATACACAAACAGCAGTTGACCGGCGTTGCCTGGTGAAACGTTGTTGTGATGCCTCGTGTAAGGAGGAGAAATGCGTACCATCACGTTTCCGACTTTAATAAAGGTCGGATTGTAGCCTATCGCGATTGCGGTTTATCGTATCGCGACATTGCTGCTCGCGTTCGTCGAGATACAATGACTGTTAGCAGAATATGGCATCGGTGGGTTCAGGAGGATAATCAGAATATGGAATCGGTGGGTTCAGGAGGATAATACGGAACGCCGAGCTGGATCCCAACGTCCTCGTATCACTAGCAGTCGAGATGACAGGCATCTTATCCCGATGTCTGTAACGGATCGTGCAGCAACGTCTCGATCTCTGAGCCAACAGATGGGGACGTTGCAAGACAACAACCATCTGCACGAACAGTTCGACGACGTTTGCAGTAGCATGGACTATCAGCTCGGAGACCATAGCTGCGGCTACCCTTGACGCTGCATCACAGACAGGAGCGCCTGCGGTGGGGTACTCAACGACGAACCTGGGTGCACGAACAGCAAAACGTCATTATTTCGGATGATTTCAAGTTCTGTTTACAGCATCATGATGGTCGCATCCGTGTTTGATGACATCGCGGTGAACGCACATCGGAAGCGTGTATTCGTCATCGCCATGCTGGTGTATCACCCGGCGTGGTTGTGTGGGGTGCCATTGGCTATACGTCTCGTTCACCTCTTGTTCGCATTGACGGCACTTTGAACGGTGGACGTTACATTTCAGATGTGTTGCGACCCTTTGCTCTACCCTTCATTCGATCCCTGCCTTACCCTACGTTTCAGCACCCTACATTTCAGCAGGATAATGCACGACCACATGTTGCAGGTACTGTACGGGCTTTTCTGGATACAGAAAATGTTCGACTGCTGCCCTGGCCAGCACATTCTCCAGATGTCTCACCAATTGAAAACGTCTGGTCAATGGTGGCCGAGCAACTGGCTCGTCACAATACGGCAGTCACTACTCTTGATGAACTGTGGTATCGTGTTGAAGCTGCATGGGCAGCTGTACCTGTACACGCCATCCAAGCTGTGTTTGACTCAATGCCCAGGCGTATCAAGGCCATTATTACGGCTGGAGGTGGTTATTCTGGGTACTAATTTCTCAGGATCTATGCACCCAAATTGCATGAAAATATAATCACATGTCAGTTCTCGTATAATATAGCTACCCAATGAATACCCGTTTATCATCTGCATTTCTTCTTGGTGTAGCAATTTTAATGGCCAGTCGTGTAATTGTACCACGTTATCAAGACTTCGACGTTCCCTCGTCTTAAATTTACACTCCTATAAAACTGGGCATATACATCGGAAGCAAAGTGAGTGAGGGAGACAAGATCCCTCGCCAGAGAAGCTACAATCATTTGTTTCAACAGGGATTAATTCAGATTTGAAGAGTAATAGATTACTTTTACATCAGTGTTTTACTGTGTTGCGTCGTTTGAAGTGTGGAGCGGTCGATTGTGCAGTTCATTCAGACAAAGGAGTATGACAGTACCAGTAGTGGTACCCGCGCGTGTTGCGCTTTGCCGGCAGCGGGCCACGTGTTGCCAGGCAACAGGTGCTGCTTGCCGCGAGCCGGCGCGTCCCCGCTGCTGCCGCGTGACACTCGAATCGCCTCCGCCAGCGAGACAATGGGCTAAGAATAGAGCGGGCGCGACCGCGACCGCCATAATCACACCGCGCCACGACACACGCCAGGTAACGACAGCTGCTCGTCGCGCCGGGCCCGGACCAGACACCCGCCAGCAAACGCGACACACCTCGCCGTTTCGAGCTGTAACTGCCGCCTGTCATCCGTACTAAATTCTGACAACAGTTTCAGATGTACGAGGGCTGTTCATAGAGTGACCAATCGGTCACGAAATGGAAACCACAATGAAAATTAAAAAAAAAATTATTCGCAACAATTAGCCACACCTTCCCTCTACCTCTCTACCTCTCTTTTGTCGTGGCGTTGTACAAACTTCCCAGTATCCTCGTCACAGAAAGTAGCCGCCTGTGCTTTCCGCCAATCCTCTACGCTGGTCTGCCTTTCGTTGTTTGTGCCAAAATCTTGTCTTCGAAGCCAGCGATTCATGCGAGCAGAGATGAACATCGGAGGGAGCTAATGAAGGGCTGTATTGTGGGTGATCAAACACCTGCAACATCGAAAACGCTGCAGGAGCGTCTTCATTCCCCTTGCAGAACGTGGCTGAGAATTGCTTCGAAGAAAGAAACGTATGTCATTTATCTACATCTACATTTATACTCCGCAAGCCACACAACGGTGTGTGGCGGAGGGCACTGTACGTGCCACTGTCATTACCTCCCTTTCCTGTTCCAGTCGCGTATGGTTCGCGGGAAGAACGACTGCCGGAAAGCCTCCATGCGCGCTCGAATCTCTCTAATTTTACATTCGTGATCTCCTCGGAAGGTATAAGTAGAGGGAAGCAATATATTCGATACCTCATCCAGAAACGCACCCTCTCGAAACCTGGACAGCAAGCTACACCGCGACGCAGAGCGCTTCTCTTGCAGAGTCTGCCACTTGAGTTTGCTAAACATCTCCGTAACGCTATCACGCTTACCAAATAACCCTGTGACGAAACGCGCCGCTCTCCTTTGGATCTCCTCTATCTCCTCTGTCAACCCGGGCTGGTACGGATCCCACACTGATGAGCAAATAAAATTGGTTCAAATGGCTCTGAGCACTATGCGACTTAACTGCTGTGGTCATCAGTCCCCTAGAACTTAGAACTACTTAAAGCTAACTAACCTAAGGATATCACACACATCCATGCCCGAGGCAGGATTCGAACCTGCGACCGTAGCGGTCGCGCGGTTCCAGACTGTAGCGCCTAGAACCGCTCGGCCACTCCGGCCGCCGATGAGCAATACTCAAGTATTATGTTACGTGGGCTGCGTAGCTTCAGGCAACATACTTGGCGGGAGACGCTATTGTTTTAGGCTTTTCTGTGTGATCACTTTGCGCTCTGATATAAATTTAATATTGGGAGTTCCCCAGAGAAGTACGAAACAGACTTTTTTATTATTAACATGTACGCAGCGATCTGTCTGTACCATCATTTCTTCGTTGTCAAATTTTATTGTGCAAAATATCGCTTATATTATTAATGTACGTCTTGTGACAAACTATAGAATTACACTCCTGGAAATTGAAATAAGAACACCGTGAATTCATTGTCCCAGGAAGGGGAAGCTTTATTGACACATTCCTGGGGTCAGATACATCACATGATCACACTGACAGAACCACAGGCACATAGACACAGGCAACAGAGCATGCACAATGTCGGCACTAGTACAGTGTATATCCACCTTTCGCAGCAATGCAGGCTGCTATTCTCCCATGGAGACGATCGTAGAGATGCTGGATGTAGTCCTGTGGAACGGCTTGCCATGCCATTCCCACCTGGCGCCTCAGTTGGACCAGCGTTCGTGCTGGACGTTCAGACCGCGTGAGACGACGCTTCATCCAGTCCCAAACATGCTCAATGGGGGACAGATCCGGAGATCTTGCTGGCCAGGGTAGTTGACTTACACCTTCTAGAGCACGTTGGGTGGCACGGGATACATGTGGACGTGCATTGTCCTGTTGGAACAGCAAGTTCCCTTGCCGGTCTAGGAATGGTAGAACGATGGGTTCGATGACGGTTTGGATGTACCGTGCACTATTCAGTGTCCCCTCGACGATCACCAGTGGTGTACGGCCAGTGTAGGAGATCGCTCCCCACACCATGATGCCGGGTGTTGGCCCTGTGTGCCTCGGTCGTATGCAGTCCTGATTGTGGCGCTCACCTGCACGGCGCCAAACACGCATACGACCATCATTGGCACCAAGGCAGAAGCGACTCTCATCGCTGAAGACGACACGTCTCCATTCGTCCCTCCATTCACGCCTGTCGCGACACCACTGGATGCGGGCTGCACGATGTTGGGGCGTGAGCGGAAGACGGCCTAACGGTGTGCGTGACCGTAGCCCAGCTTCATGGAGACGGTTGCGAATGGTCCTCGCCGATACCCCAGGAGCAACAGTGTCCCTAATTTGCTGGGAAGTGGCGGTGCGGTCCCCTACGGCACTGCGTAGGATCCTACGGTCTTGGCGTGCATCCGTGCGTCGCTGCGGTCCGGTCCCAGGTCGACGGGCACGTGCACCTTCCGCCGACCACTGGCTACAACATCGATGTACTGTGGAGACCTCACGCCCCACGTGTTGAGCAATTCGGCGGTACGTCCACCCGGCCTCCCGCATGCCCACTATACGCCCTCGCTCAAAGTCCGTCAACTGCACATACGGTTCACGTCCACGCTGTCGCGGCATGCTACCAGTGTTAAAGACTGCGATGGAGCTCCGTATGCCACGGCAAACTGGCTGACACTGACGGCGGCGGTGCACAAATGCTGCGCAGCTAGCGCCATTCGACGGCCAACACCGCGGTTCCTGGAGTGTCCGCTGTGCCGTGCGTGTGATCATTGCTTGTACAGCCCTCTCGCAGTGTCCGGAGCAAGTATGGTGGGTCTGACACACCGGTGTCAATGTGTTCTTTTTTCCATTTCCAGTAGTGTATATTGTTTTCTATATGTATAAATATTTTCTAGGTTGTAATTATAATAACTGAAATTATTGTTCTTTATGCAAGGCGATGCGATGGCCCAATTGAAGATATATTTTATATACGTAAAATGTTATCAAGATTCAAATATTGTTACTGAACAAGAGAATATTTGTTCCCGTGTCGGGAGAAGGCGCATGAGTCTTGCAGGTAAGCTGTGTGGAGATTTTAGTTTGATTGTCGGACATTTTGATAATGGATTTGAGATTGGTCTGTGAGTCTTTTCGGAAGTGGTTCCGCAGAGTAACTGGCTAAGGGAAGGTGACGTGGAGGCTGTGCTACGGCAATTCTATACGCTGCATTATTATGTAAGTTTGGGTTAATGTCATGTTAAACCCAAAGATTATTAAAATTTGCACTCATGAATTAGAACTGTGTGGGAGGCGGAAGTTTAATTAGTGATAATTTCTGATAAGAACTGTGAACTCTGTTAATTAGATGCTGGAATGTATCGAATTGAAGTTTAAACAGATAGAAGCTGACAGACTGTGTATAGCGTCCCCATAAGTATTTGCCACGAACATTTTTATATTCGTCACGAATTAATGAACTGAATCACTTTAATAAAAGAAACTGTATAATCTAATAAATAGTGAAAAAGAAAATCAATCTACACGGAATATAAGAGAATGAAATTAAAGATGGCGTGCCAGATTCTGTCAAGTAGTAATTCCAAAATCACTCCTGGCGGGTGGTGCTGGTTTCTTTAGCAAAACGCCAATACATTCCCTTTCCTTGCAACAGGACTCCATCTAGGACAGTGCGGTTGTCCGACGTTTAGCTTTGTTACTGCTTTCTTTAATAAGATTGCAGCTCTGAATTTACCCCATAAAGATTACATAGTAAACACAGTTGTGAGAGCGTAATTTGAAAAGGCTACAAACACTGAATGTAAAATTAGAAAGTAACGCATAATAATTTTGTTACTAGCAAGTTTAATAGGTAACAAAATGAAGAAATCACAAATAAACTTACATCCTTTACCTCGTTTTCTATATAGTTACCAACGTTCTCAACACATTTCACCCATCGTGGTACCAGTTTCAATATTCCCTGTTCGTAGAAGCCCGTGTGGTTGGAGTGTAGCCATCTGCGGACCGCTGATTTCACTTCCGCATCTGTCGCAAAAGCGTTGGCCGGCCAGGAATTTCTTCTTGGGACCAAATGGATGAAAGTCCGGCGGTACAAGATTTGGACTATATGGTGGATGCTGGAGCACTTTCCACCCAAATCTGGCGATTTTCTCACAAGCAGGAGCAGCAACATGGGGAGGAGCATTGCCCAAGAGACGTTTGACACCGTCAGCGTTAATGTTGTGGCTTTTGTCGCGAAGGGCACGACGCTACTTTACCAAAGTTTTAATGGAAGCTGCAGCATGCACAGTGGCCCCATGTTCAGAAAAGTACACCAGTAACACACCAAGCATATCCCACAACACTGTCACAAGCAGATTGAGTCACTGAGTTTTTTGCGCAATGGGAAGACAGCATTTTTCCACTCCATTTCACAGAGGGATGCTTAGTTTCGGGCGTGTATTGGTACGCCCTCGAGTCATCACTAGAGACGACTCCTTTCAGAAAGTCATGCACTTCTGGGACGTAAGTGGTCCACGCTTGTTATCATTCGCTGGCCCTAATTTTATGAAATTTCAACGTTTCGTGAACAGTATCGTACAGCACACCACTAAGTTGTTGAACTGCTCTGATAAGATTAGAAGTTGCACACAATGGTAGTTCACAAACTGCTGCCTCAATGGCTCGACGTTCTGCGGGGTTGCTGCTGCTAACGATCGCACAGAGCCCGGCGAATCATTAAAGTTCACACGGCCCACCTGGAAGAAAGCACATCACCTCCAGACATTGCTACGGCCCATACAGTCGTTCCCGTTGTTAACACGGCACGCACGTCAGTGTGTATTTCACTCGGTTTATGCCCTTTGGCCCACAAATATCTAACTACACTTCGCTGCTTTTTACCAGTTGATGACAGTAATATGCGCGCCATTTTTGTTTCTTAGTTCTGGCTTCTCTTGCTAGAGCAGCGTATAAAAACAAAATACTCTCTGCAGTGCAAATTTAAAACTATACTGTCGTGAAATTTAACATTCCAGCTGCAACATCAAGACAGAAAGAAAAAAATATGGTGGCGCTCACTAGACCACTTGCCCGCGAAAGGCAAAGGTCCCGAGTTGGAGTCTCGGTCCGGCACACAGTTTCAATCTGCCAGGAAGTTTCATATCAGCGCAGACTCCGCTGCAAAGTAAAAATTCCAGTCTGAAAATTAAGGTGCGTTAATTTGCGATCCTTCCTCGTATCCAGTAAAACAGACACTAAGATTGCAGTGCAACGTCCCGCCGACGTTCAGAACGGACGGGATATATTCCCCCGTCCTCCCACATGCGACTCCAGCGTCTTGCCACAGCGCCACCTTGCTCGATAACGTCCAGTAGACGCTTCCGTTGTTAACAAGACAATTAGGACCCCGCAAAGTACATAGAAACTCTTCTGGTAGCTGTTCGCGGAGACACGATAAGATCTTCCCATGGGAACCACTGTAGCGTGAAAATAGTGAACGAAAATACTTTCACGTTAATTACTGTAATGGAAATTGCCGGTGTGTCCCACAGGTAGATGCCTGAATAATATGATTAAAGGCGTGGCTCCCGAATGTTAGCGCATCAAGGTGTCATGTGTTTGAAGTGGCTATAGCTTATGTCCATAGAATGTCCCAGGAGACGGAAGATGATAATCCAGAAGGCGACAGAGGTCATTCCCAGCAGTAAACTTTGTATAGACCTACCATTTTATTTCTATTATTCCTAATTTAAACAAAAATTTTATTTCCTCATTTATTTTATTTCGTTATTTATTTACGATCTGTCTCACACTTCGCATTTAGGACTGAGCAGGATTATTTCACACACTAATTTAATTTTTCTTTATTTAGTTATTGCACTGTTTCACTTGTTTTTCACGCTGAATCTAAAGTTGAACGTTAAAGTACGCTGCGGTGTGTATTTATTCTATCATAAATTCTTGTATTTATTAATCTATGTAATTTTGTTTCCGTTATGTCACTCAAAACGGACCTCCAACTATCAGACTACGAGACAGCCAGCAACGCCAGCCAAGTGCTGGAACAGATACTATCTTCTCTTCGTATATATACTACTTACCATTAAACGTGCGGTAGCGTTCTCGCTTCCCACGCCCGGGTTCCCGGGTTCGATTCCCGGCGGGGTCAGGGATTTTCTCTGCCTCGTGATGTCCTTAGGTTAGTTAGGTTTAAGTAGTTCTAAGTTCTAGGGGACTGATGACCATAGATGTTAAGTCCCATAGTGCTCAGAGCCATTTTTTGACCATTAAAATTGCTACATGAAGAAGAAAGAAGAAATGCAGATGATAAACGGGTATTCATTGGACAAATATATTATACTAGAACTGACATGTGATTACATTTTAACGCAATTTGGGTGCGAGTTCAAATTCTGCCTCGGGCATGGATGTGTGTGATGTCGTTAGGTTAGTTAGGTTTAAGTAGTTCTAAGTTCTAGGGGACTGATGTCGTCAGATGTTAAGTCCCATAGTGCTCAGAGCCATTTGAACTGGAAACACTGCCCAACACATCTGCGCGTCATGGGACCTTAGTTTTCGAATAGCCCTCGTAGATAAAAAGGTTCGGAGTTTGAAAATAACATAGGAACGAAAGTAGTGGCCCTACACGCTGAAGTTGTACATGTTCCATATTTATTGTAATGACCAGTAAACGACAGTACAACTGCGAAAAAGTATCCAGCACGGCAACAAGTCAGCGATGACAACTGGCTGGTATAATTTGTGCTGGAATGCTGTTTAGTCCAGCTTTCTCGCCTTTGCGCAGGTCCCTTTCTTACGCCCTTCCGTCCTTATAACAGCATCTGTTCCTTATATTGGGCCAGGGTGTCCTGAGTACTACAACCGAGAAAAAGGCTCCGTCGTCCAGTTGTGAACATTTGAGAATTTATTTGGACCTAACAGACAGTACGACTTCTTTGTCCTGTGCCAGCTCCCTCTATTAGCCGTCGTGCAACTGGGGCTGCCGTTCGGCAGAAGTATTCCCAGTTTCATAACCACTAAGCTTCGTCGACCGGCACGTGGATACAGAGCACCCCCTGCATACAAAATGTAGCTGTGGCGAAACTGGTTCACGCACTGTAATTACGTGCTTGGGCAAGATTAAGAGCCAGTGAGTAGCTACAGCTTCTTTTTCCTGGTTACCTTCTTTGTTTGCCGGTTAATCCAGTTCTTGTCGCTGTTTATAGCGCTCGCGAGAAGGTATTGACGCCTGCGGCTCGTGTAGTAGCGTCCGCTTGGCAGCTATGAAATATGGAAGACGCGAGACGACACGGCGTTTCCTTCAAGGAGCGGAAGGACACGGTCCTACTCCTCATCCGCATTTATCCGTTCTGTTTTCCAATCTTTCATCCCTTCCCCTCGGAAAACGAGAGTTTCCCTACGTCAGGCTCACTTCCAGCCGAGCGGACACAGCCCAGCGACAGTTGCGTCTCCCTCGCTTCCGGCGGAGGCAGCTCCTCAAGGCTGGAGTGCCGACTTTTCTGCTGTATACGAAATGCGGGACTCAGCCGCGGGACCAACTTGCCTATGCGTGCAGCGGCCGTCCGGACCACTCAGGTGCATTACGTCGCAGCGTGGGCCTTATGCAGCAGGGATAGTCGCTTGGTTTGAAACACCACTCTACCAAAATTTCACCATATCATTTGTAAGGTGAACTTTTGCCGCTTCTATTCCTCCTTCGGCAGCTGTGTCAGATAGTACTGATTGTTTACGCTCAGTCAAGAAGACAATAGCTGTCATGGCGCACTTGTTATTATAAGGGGGGTCACGAATGCATGCAAGATGATTTACCCCATTTGTGTAGTAAACTGTTGCCAACGACAAAAAGGACAGCTGACAGTACAGGTTTATTAAAAATGGAGCGCTACACGAATGAAAACCTTAAATATTTTTTAAATATTATTTATTGTGTAGAAGTGGTACAAAGCTCAATCACTTTTCAACATAATCTCCACCACGCTCAATGCAAGTCCTCCAGCGCTTACAAAGTGCATAAATTCCTTTAGAAAAAAATTCTTTTGTTAGTCCTTGCAACCACTCATGCACCGCGTGCCGTACCTCTTCATCACAACGGAACTTCTTTCCTCCCATTGCGTCTTTCAGTGGTCCAAACATATGGAAATCACTTCGTGATGACTAATGGCGCCATTCCTTGCTCTCTCTCTTCGTTTCTGGTTAGTGGAAGTGAACCCAGATTTCGTCCCCAGTAACGATTCTTGCAAGGAAGCGATCACCTTCTCGTTCAAAGCGCCGAAGAAGTTCTTCACAAGCATCAACATGTCGTTCTCTCGTTTCAAGAGTCATCTGCCGTCGCACCCATCTTGGAGTCACTTTGTGAAACTGGAGCACATCGTGCACAATGCGGTGTGCTGACCCATGACTAATCTGTAAACATGCTGCAATGTCATTCAGTGTCACTCGGCGGTTTTCTTTCACTATTGCTTCAACTGCTGCAATGTTCTGTGGAGTCACAACTCGCTGTGCCTGACTTGGACGAGGAGCATCTTCCACTGAAGTCACACCATTTGTGAAGTCCATTCGTAGACTTGCTGCTGTGACAAATATGCATCACCGTACTGAACCTTCATTCGTAGATATTTCAATAGGTTTCACACCTTCACTACGCAAAAACTGAATAACAGAACGCTGTTCTTCCCTGGTGCAAGTCTCAGCTGGGGCGCCCATCTTTATACTGATACTGCGACGGTATGTGTGCATCTGCACTATGCTGCCACCTACAGCCCATTCTGGGCGCTGTTTGTAGCACGCTTACCAACTTACAGGATAACGGCGCGAAATTTCGAGTTGTTATTACAAATTTAAGGTTTTCATTTGACTCACCCTCGTACATTGAAAAGCCAAACAAACTAGTACGCCTGCCTAATATCGTTTAGGGCATCCGCAACACGACACGGCATGGAATCGACTAATGTCTGAAGTAGTGCTAGAGGGAATTGACGCCATGGAACCTGCAAGGCTGTCCATAAACACATAAGAGTACGAGGCAGTGGACATCTCTTCTGAACAGTACGTTGTAGGTCATCCCAGATATGCTCAATAATGTTCTTGTCTGGGGGGTTTGGTGGCCAGCGGGAAGTGTTTAAACTCAGAGTAGTGTTTCTGAAGCCACTCTGTAGCAATTCTGGAAGTGTGGGGTGTCGTCTTATACTGCTGAAATTGCCACGTTCGATGGAATGCAAAATGGATATGAATGCATGCTTTACGTACGTGTCACCTGTCAGAACCGTATCTAGACATATCAGTGGTCCCATATCACTCCAACTGCACACGCCCCACAACATTATAGAGCCTCCACTAGTTTGAACAGTCCGCTGCTGACACGCAGGATCCATGGATTCATGAGGTTGTCCCCATACCCGTGCACGTCCGTCCGCTCGATACAATTTGAAACGAGACACGTCCGACCAGGCAACATGTTTCCAGTCATCAACAGTCCGATGTCGGTGTTGACGGGTGCAGGCAAGGCGTAAAGGTTTGTGTCATGCAGTCACTAAGGATATACAATTGGGCCTTCGGCTCTGAAAGCCCATATCAATGATGTTCCGTTGAATGGTCCACACGCTGACACTTGATGATGGCCCATCACTGAAATCTGCAGCAATTTGCGGAAGGGTTACACTTCTGTGATTGAACGATTCTCTTCAGTCGTCGTTGGTCCTGTTCTTGCAGTTTGGTCTCATAAGATCTTACCACAAGTTAAGTTAAGATGTTGACTCCAGTACCTCTTCCTCAGTATGAAACTGAAGTTCTGGAAGGTCTTCTTTAATATATATTTGGAAACAAATGAAAATCGGATGGGGCCAAGTCAGTAATGTGTGGAAGATGATCGATGACAGTGAACCAAAGGCGTCAGATTGCTGTAGATGGCATAGAAATCGTGTGTAATCTGGCACTGTCATCCTGAAGAAGAGGATACTCCATGAGTGGCCGAACTTTTCGACTTCGGCACTTGGTTACAATAGGATTTTCTCACGCACCGACGTACACTGAAGCGCCAAAGAAACTGGTATAGGCATGTTGTTGTTGTGTTCTTCAGTCCTGAGACTGGTTCGATGCAGCTCTCCATGCTACTCCATCCTGTGCAAGATTCTGCACCTCCCAGTACTTACTGCAACCTACATCCTTCTGAATCTGCTTAGTGTATTCATCTCTTGGTCTCCCTCTACAATTTTTACTCTCCACGCTGCCCTCCAATGCTAAATTTGCGATCCCTTGATGTCTCAGAACGTGTCCTACCAACCGGTTCCTTCTTCTTGTCAAGTTGTGCCACAAACTCCTCTTCTCCCCAACTCTATTCAATACCTCCTCATTAGTTATGTGATATACCCATCTAATCTTCAGCATGCTTATTCAAATACAGAGCCGGCCGGAGTGGCCGTGCGGTTCTAGGCGCTACAGTCTGGAATCGAGCGACCGCTACGATCGCAGGTTCGAATCCTGCCTCGGGCATGGATGTGTGTGATGTCCTTAGGTTAGTTAGGTTTAAGTAGTTCTAAGTTCTAGGCGACTCATGACCTCAGAAGTGAAGTCGCATAGTGCTCAGAGCCATTTGAACCATTTTTCAAATACAGAGATATATAAAATGGCAGAAAGACGGCGCTGCGATCGGCAACGCCTATGTAAGAAAAAAAGTGTCTGGCGTAGTTGTTAGATAGATTACTGCTGCTTCAGTGGCAGGTGATCAAGATTTAAGTGAGTTTGAAAGTGGAGTTACAGTCGGCGCACGAGGTGTGGGACACAGCATCTCCAAGGTAGCGATGAAGTGGCGATCTTCCCGTACGATCATTCCACGAGTGTACTTTGAATATGGGGAATCAGGTGAAACTTCAAATCTCTGACATCGCTACGGCCGGAAAAAGATCCTGCAAGAAACGGCCAAACGACGAATGAAGAGAATCGTTCAACGTGACGAAAGAGCAACCTTTCCCCAAATTGCTGCAGATTTCAGTGTTGGGTCATCAACAAGTGTCAGTGTGCGAACCATTCAACGAAACATCATGGATATGGGCTTCCGGAGTCGAAGGCCCACTCGAGTACCGGTACCCTTGATGACTGCACGACACAAAGCTTTACGCCTCGCCTGGGCCCGTCAACGCAGACAATAGACTGTTGATGACTGGAAACATGTTGCCTGGTCGGACGAGTCTCTTTTCGAATTGTATCGAGCGGGTGGACGTGTACGACTATGGAGACAACCTCATGAATCCGTGAACCCTGCATAACAGCAGGGGACTGTTCCAGCTGGTGGAGGCTCTGCAATGATGTGGCACGTGTGCATTTGGATTGATATGGGAGGCTTGATACGTCTAGATACTAATCTGACAGTTGACATTTACGTAAACATCCTGTCTGGTCACCTGCATCCATTCACGCCCATTGTATATTCCGACGGAATTGGGCAATTCCAGCATGACAATGCGACACCCCACATGTCAAGAATTGCTACAGAGCGGCTTCAGGAACACTTTTCTCTGTTAAAACAATTCCACTCGCCACCAAACTCCCCGGACATGAACATTATTGAGCATATTTGGGATGCCTCGTGACGTGCTGTTCAGAAGAGATCTCCACACCCGCGTAGTATTTCGGGCTTATGGGCAGTCCTGCAGGATTCATGGTGGGAATTCCCTCCAGCACTACTCCAGACACTAGTCGAGTTAATGCCACGTCGTCTCGTGGCACTTCTGCTTGCTCGCGGGGACCGTGCACGACATTAGGCAGGTGTTCCAGCTTCTTTGGCTCTTCAGTGGGCGTGTTCGGAGCCATCTAGCGCATAATGACTGTTTTACTTAAAAAGCTTTTGAGAGTTTTCTCATAACAAGTTTGTACGCATTACTATGCAGTACGCGCCGGTACAATGGGGTGACGGAAGTCATAAAAAAGCGATATGCCGATATACAGAAGGCAATAGTATCGCATACACAGGGTGTAAAAGGGCAGTGCATTGGTGGAGCTGTCATTTGTGCTCAAGTGATTTACATGAAAAGCATTCCGCGGTGATTGTTGCCGCACGACCGGAATTAACAGACGCCGTAGCGGGATGATAGTTAGGGTTAGACGCATGGGACACTTCATTTCGGAAATCATTAGGGAATTCAGTAGTACAGTGTTTCAGATCCACAGTGTCAAGAGTCTGTCGAGAAAACCAAATTTGAGACAGTCCCTGTCACACGGATAATGCACTTGTCGTCAGTTTTGACTTAACGTAGGTCAAATTCCAGCTACAGTCGCAGGTTCAGATCCTGCCTCGGGCATGGATGTGTGTGATGCCCTTGGGTTAGTAAGGTTTAAGTAGTTGTAAGTTGTAGGGGACTGATGACCTCAGATGTTAAATCCCATAGTGCTCTGAGCCATTTGAACCATTGCGTAGAGTAATGGCAGAAATCAGTGTGGGATGTACGACAAACCTATCAGTCAGGACACTGAGACGAAATTTGGCGTTAATGGACTATGACGGGAGTGCCTTTGCCAATAGCACGACATCGCCTGCAGCTTCTCTCCCGGGTCTCGTCACCATGTCGGTCAGACCCTACACGACTGGAAGACCGTGGCCTGGTCAGATGAGTCCAGATTTCAGTTGGTAAGAACTGATGGTAGGGTTCGAGTGTGGTGCAGACCCCTCGAAACCAGGTTGTCAACAAGGCACTTCGTAAGCTGGTGGTGGGTCTATAGTAGGTCGGACTGTGTTTACATTGAATGGACTTGGTCCTCTGGATGTTCAACTACTTGGAGACCATTTGCAGCCATCCATGGACTTCATGTTTGCAAACAACGGTGGAATTTTGATGGATGACAATGCGTCATGTCACCAGGCCACAATTGTTCGCGGTTGATTTGAAGAACATTCTAGATATGCTACTGGCCATTAAAATTGCTACACCTCGAAAATGACGTGCTACAGAAGCGAAATTTAACCGACAGGAAGAAGATGCTGTGATAAACAAATGAGCTTTTGGGACCATTCACACAAGGATGGCGCCGGTGGCGACACCTACAATGTGCTGACATGAGAAAAGTTTCCAACCGATTTCTCATACGCAAACAGCAGTTAACCGGCGTTGCCTGGTGAAACGTTATTGTGATGCCTCGTGTAAGGAGGAGAAATGCGTACCACCACATTTCCGACTTTGATAAAGGTCGGATTGTAGCCTATCGCGATTGCGGTTTATCGTATCGCGACATTGCTGCTCGCGTTGGCCGAGATCCAATGACTGTTAGCAGAATATGGAATCGGTGGGTTCAGGAGGGTAATACGGAACGCCGTGCTGGATCCCAACGGCCTCGTATCACTAGCAGTCAAGATGACAGGCATCTTATCCGCATGGCTGTAACGGATCGTGCAGCCACGTCTCGATACGTGAATCAACACATGGGGACGTTAGCAAGACAACAACCATTTGCACGAACAGTTCGACGACGTTTGCAGCAGCATGGACTATCATCTCGGAGACCATGGCTGCGGTTACCCTTGACGCTGCACCACAGACAGGATCGCCGGCGGTTGTGTACTCAACGACGAACCTGGGTGCACGAATGGAAAAACGTCATTTTTTCGGATGAATCCAGGTTCTGTTTACAGCATCATGATGGTCGAATCCGTGTTTGGTGACATCGTCGGCCGGCCGTGGTGGCCGAGCGGTTCTAGGCGCTTCAGTCCGGAACCGCGTGACTCCTACGGTCGCAGGTTCGAATCCTGCCTCGGGCATGGATGTGAGTGGTGTCCTTAGGTTAGTTAGGTTTAAGTAGTTCTAAGTACTAGGGGACTGATGACCTCCGATGTTAAGTCCCATAGTGCTCAGAGCCATTTGAACCATTTGACATCGTGGTGAACGCACATTGAAAGCGTGTATTTGTCATCGCCATACTGGCGTATCACCCGGCGTGATGGTATGGGGTGCCTATGGTTACACGTCTCGGTAACCTCTTGTTATCATTGACGGCACTTTGAACAGTGGACCACCTGTGGGCCTACCCTCTATTCGATCCCTGCGAAACCCTACATTTCAGCAGGATAATGCACGACCGCATGTTGCAGGTCCTGTACGGGCCTTTCTGGGTACAGAAAATGTTCGACTGCTGCCCTGGCCAGCACATTCCCCAGATCTCTCACCAACTAAAAACGTCTGCTCAACGGTGGCCGAGCAACTGGCTCTTCACAATACGCCAGTCACTACTCTTTATGAACTGTGGTATCGTGTTGAAGCTGCATGGGCAGCTGTACCTGTGCACGCCATTCAAGCTCTGTTTGACTCAATTCCCAGGCGTATGAAGGCCGTTATTACGGCCAGAGGTGGTTCTTCTGTGTACTGATTTCTGAGGATCTATGCACCCAAACTGCGTGCAAGTGTAATCACATGTCAGTTCTAGTATAATATATTTGCCCAATGAATACCCGTTTATCATCTGCATTTCTTCTTGTTGTAGCAATTTTAATGGCCGGTAGTGTAGTTCGATTTAGTATCCCGTCGAACAGTTATAGGTCATGTTCGAGGTATCAGTTAGTACACAAAATCCTGCACCGGCAACACATTCGCAGTTATGGAAGGCTATAGAGGCTGCGTGGTTCGACACGATATTAGGAGGTATCCCATGACATTTGTCGCGACGGTGTAGAACAGGAATGGTGGACATTTCATAAGTTGCTTTCTTTATGGGACACTCTCTGCAACTTAGCTCGAGTAACAGTTACATGTCACACACACACACACACACACACACACACACACACACACACACACACACATACTTGAACTACGCCGGCCCGCAGTTGCTGTCCTCTGAACAGCGACCCACCCATCGGGACGCCAGCCGGCGCAGAGCACAAGTAGCGGCATAGCTGCGGCAGCAGGTTGGCACCCCTGGCACAGGTGCCGTCCTGTCTGACAGCTCGGCAGGCCGCTGCTGACGTAACGCAGTCTCAGCGAAACGGCAACAAAAACAGGAATGGCCTGGGATTGTGGGTAGGGCGGGGGGGGGGGGGCGGGGGGCGCACCGCACCGCAGCGCACAGCACGGCCGGGCACCGCCGCGGGCGCCCCGCACACGCGGCCGCCGGTTGCGCCGCCCCAGCCCGCCAGGCCGCGGCCGCTCCTCCGCCTCCGCCTCCGCCTTCCGCGGTCCCCCACACCAGCGCCTCGCGGCGGTCACGAACTGCGGGACCCGTCCGTCCGCCTGCGGAACGCTCGCCTCACGCAGGTGCCCTGTGCGGGTGGTCCCGATTATGCGTCTTTTTCCGGACTCGGTTGACCACTGGTGGTGAGAACAGACGCGTGACTCGGGAGGACGAGGGTTCAATCCCGCGTCCGGCCATCCTGATTTAGGTTTTCCGTGATTTCCTTAAATCGCTCCAGGCAAATGTCGGGATGGTCCCTTTGAAAGGGCACGGCCGACTTCCTTCCCCGTCCTTCCCTAATCCGATGAGACCGATGACCTCGCTGTCTGGTCTCCTTCCCCAAACAACCCAACCCCCCAACATACGTGTGTGATGCCATACTTTGTATGAAAACATTTTGTTCGACTTTATGCACCTGAAACGTCTTAATATAATTTTTTTAGAACGAGTGATCGGTTCATTGCAAGCGTACCATCTAGCAGTGTAATTAGAAGTATTCTGAGTACTTCTACATCTACCGAGTGATCAAAAAGTCAGTATAAATTGGAAAACCTAATAAACCATGGAATAATGTAGATAGAGAGGTAAAAATTGACACACATGCTTGGAATCACATGGGGCTTTATTAGAACCAGGCGCTCCACTCCTTATTGCTAGACGCGTGAAAGATCTCTTGCGCTCGACGTTTTGTGATGACCGTGTGCTCAGCAACCACTTTCGTCATGCTTGGCCTCCCAGGTCCCCAGACCTCAATCCGTGCGATTATTGGATTTGGGGTTAGCTGAAGTCGCAAGTGTATCGTGATCGACCGACATCTCTAGGGCTGCTGAAAGACAACATCCGACACCAAGTCCTCACCATAACTCCAGACATGCTTTACAGTGCTGTTCACAACATTATTCCTCGACTACAGCTATTGTTGAGGAATGATGGTGGACATATAGAGCATTTCCTGTAAAGAACATCATCTTTGCTTTGTCTTACTTTGTTATGCAAATTATTACTATTCTGATCAGATGAAGCGCCATCTGTCGGACATTTTTTGAACTTCTGGTTCTTTTTTGTTCTAATAAAACTCCATGTCATTCCAAGCATGTGTGTCAATTTGTACCTCTCTATCTACATTATTCCGCGAATTATTCAGTTTTCAAATTTATACTGACTTTTTGATCACCCGGTACATACATACTCCGCAATCCTCCATACGGTGCGTGGTGGAGGGTACCTGGTACCACAACTAGCATCTTCTCTCCCTGTTCCACTCCCAAACAGAACGAGGGAAAAATGACAGCCTATATGCCTCTGTACGAGCGCTAATCTCTCTTATCTTATCTTTGTGGTCTTTCCGCGAAATATAAGTTGGCGGCAGTAAAATTGTACTTCAGTCAGCCTCAAATGCTGGTTCTCTAAATTTCCTCAGTAGCGATTCACGAAAAGGACGCCTCCTTTCCTCTAGAGACTCCCACCCGAGTTCCTGAAGCATTTCCGTAACACTCGCGTGATGATCAAACCTACCAGTAACAAATCTAGCAGCCCGCCTCTGAATTGCTTCTATGTCCTCCCTCAATCCGACCTGATTGGGATTCCAAACGCTCGAGCAGTGCTCAGGAATAGGTCATATTAGTGTTTTATAAGCGGTCACCTTTACAGATGAACCACATCTTCCCAAAATTCTACCAATGAACCGAAGAAGACTATCCGCCTTCCCCACAATTGCCATTGCATGCTTGTCCCAAAAAATGGTTCAAATGGCTCTGAACACTATGGGACTTAACATCTGTGGTCATCAGTCCCCTAGAACTTAGAACTACTTAAACCTAACTAACCTAAGGACAGCACACAACACCCAGTCATCAATGCTTGTCCCACTTCATATCGCTCTGCAATGTTACGCCCAAATATTTAATCGACGTGACTGTGTCAAGCGCTACACTACTAATGGGGTATTCAAACATTACAGGATTCTTTTTCCTATTCATCTGCATTAATTTACATTTATCTATTCTTAGAGTTAGCTGCCATTCCTTACACCAATCACAAGCCGGCCGAAGTGGCCGTGCGGTTAAAAGGCGCTGCAGTCTGGAACCGCAAGACCGCTACGGTCGCAGGTTCGAATCCTGCCTTGGGCATGGATGTTTGTGATGTCCTTAGGTTAGTTAGGTTTAACTAGTTCTAAGTTCTAGGGGACTAACGACCTCAGCAGTTGAGTCCCATAGTGCTCAGAACCAACCAATCAACCAATCATAAAACCCGTCCAAGTCATCTTGTATCCTCCTGCACTCTCTCAACGACGACGCCTTCCCGTAGAACAGTAGAACAAGAAAGCACACAATGAACGATCAGCCCAGAATACAACAGGCAAAGATAAACCAAACCAAAAGCTTACATCCTAAGTTACATTACACAAGCAGAAATCAAGCCGGTTGAGGCTCAAGAAGAACATTACCAAATAAACAATATATACTGAAGAGTAAAAGAGACCCGCCAGGTTAGCTGAGAGCGCTAATGCGCTGCTTCCTGGACTCGGGTAGGCGCCCCGGCCCCGGATAGAAGCCGCCCGGCGGCTTAACGACGGAGGCCGGTGTGCCGGCCAGCATGGATGTGGTTTTTAGGCGGTTTTCCACATCCCAGGCTGGTCCCCACGTCCCGCCTCAGTTACACCGCTCGCAGACATCTGAACACATTCACACTATTCCATGGATTACACTAGACACAGACAGTTGGGGTACACTAATTGCGTCCTGGGGGGGTATGGGGTGGCGGCAGGAAGGGTATCCGGCCATCCCTTCAATTAACCTTGCCAAATCCGATTAACCATGCCGACCCTGCGTCATTGCGGGAAAAAGGCACAAGCAAAAGAAAGGAAGAAAGACTGAAGAGCAAAAGAAACTAGTATAGGCGTGCGTATTCAGATACAGAGTTATGTAAACAGGCGGAATAAGGCGCTCCGGTCGGCAACGCTTATACAAGACAACAAGTGTCAGGCGCAGGCGCACGAACGATGGGACACAGCATCTCCGAGGTAGCGATGCAGTGGGAATTTTCCCGTACGACCATTTCACGACTGTACCGGGAATATCAGAAAACCGGTAAAACATCAGATCTCCGACATTGCTGCGGCCGGAAAAAGTTTCTGCAAGAACGGGACCAACGACGACTGAAGAGAATCGGTCATCGTGACAGAAGCGCTACCCTTCCGCAAATTGCTGCAGATCTCAAGCTGGGTCGTCAACAAGTGTCAGCGTGTGAACCATTCAACGAAACATCATTGATATGGGCTTTCGGATCCGAAGGCCCACTCGTGTACCCTTGATGACTAAGCGACACGAAGCTTTACGCCTTGCCTGGGCCCGTCAACACCGACATTGGACTGTTGATGACTGGAAACATGTTACCTGGTCAGAGGAGTCTCGTTTCAAATTATATCGAACGGATGAACGTCTACGGGTATGGAGACAACCTGACGAATACATAGACCCTGCATGTCAGGAGAGGACTGTTCAAGCTGGTGGAGGCTCTGTAATGGGGTGGGCCGTGTGCAGTTTGAGTAAATTGGGACTCCTAATGTGTCTAGATACGATTCTGACAGGTGACATGTACGTAAGCATCCTGTCTGGTCACCTGCATCCATTCACGTCCATTCTGCTTTGCCACGGACTTGGGCAATTCCAGCAGGACAATGCGACACCTCACACATCCAGAATTGCTACAGAGTGGCTACAGGAACACTTTTCTAAGTTTAAACACTTCAGCTGGCCACCAAAGCCCACAGACATGAACTTTACTGAGCATATCTCGTATGCCTTCCAACGCGCTGTTCAGAAGAGATCTCCACCCCCTCGTCCTCTTACGGATTTATGGACAGCCCTGGAGGGTTCTTGGTTTCAGTTCCTCCCAGCACAACTTCAGACATTAGTCGGGTCCTTGTCATGTCGTGTTGCGGCACTTGTACGTCTCCGGGGGGATCCTACTCGGTATTAGGTGGTGTACCATTTTCATTGGCTCTTCAGTGTAGAACAGTTTTTTGTTTAAAATAGTTACAGCTGGCTGCTTCTCCTAAGGAGAAAAGTTAATCACCACAGTAGTTTTGCGGAAGTTCGTGAGCAGCTTTGAATTTACGCCAGTCCGAACCTGATGAAACAGTCAATGATTGCTATTCACTCGGAAGTGGAACAAAATACAGCCTTAGGTTCACTTGGTAGCAGAACGATATACAAAGCTAAGTGTAAGAGGTCGATGATTAAGGAATTTGTTGCTAGTGCACTCGAGCAGATGTAATTTCGATGGATTGCTCACGCGCTGCCTGCGATATGTAAGCTATAAGAGAATCTCAGCCCAGAGAGCAGTGTTCTCAGCAGTAGGAACTGTGTAGCAGTAGGGGTAGTAGTAGCTAGCAGTCTGGTGTATCGAGTTGGCTGGGCCGGTCGTGTGGAGCGATGGCGGTGCCTGAGCTTTGTAGTATAAGGTAAGAGCAGCCTCGCGCTTATGTACTATTGTAACATCAAGTCCCATGTAAATGTTTTTCAAAAAATCTCTTAATAATAATCTTTCTTATAAAAATTAACTTTTGACAATCATTCATCTCAATTTAAAGAATTTACTAATTTCTCCAATCCATGGTCATCCCGATTATTGTAAAGGTGCTAGAAAAATTACTTGTAGGAGCGGATATATATGCGTTATCCGGCGACTTGATTGAGGTAAGAATTTTCAATTTTGAATCGGTATGATCTTTCAGGGCCATGACGCAGCACTGCTGACGCCCGGGATTTACCAGTTTAAATTCACAGTCAATTATTGAAAGAGTGTAAGTAAGCCACAATTTTTTATTGAGAGATTAGTCACATTTTATTGTCGGGAGATTACGGAATTTTTCTGTTGGAAGGTTACATAAGATAGACGGCTGATACCCAAGTCCTTCTGTTTTCCGATCCCGATGCAGGTGACGAATCCTTGTGATTGTATTGGTGGAACACATTGATGGAGCCCTACGTAGGAGGAACAATGTCGTACGTAGCCAAGATTCTGGAAGAGTCTCTGACTGTATAACTGTGGATGCAGGCGGCGCTTGGCTCAGAGCTCGACAGAAGACAGGCTTGAAGCAACTTTGCACCGTCCTAAATACCCAGGCCGCATAAGGATACTAGAAAAACTATTTGTGATCACATAGCCCGTGGAAGCAAGCAGGTCTGCTTTACCGGCGACCTTCAGAGGTGCTTGCGTTGCCGCGTGCGGGCGTAGTCTGCGTGTATGAAGTTCTGTTTTACTGATAGTGTAGCGCCTTCCGGCTTAGGCCGCACGCACACCACAGGTGTGGTGGCGTTGTGGATCTACGGGGCGAGTGGCCAATACACTACACGAAAATCAGCAGGTGGATACACCAGACCAAGTTAGCCTCTACTGGGCACAATATATGAGAACAAACATTGAACAAGACAGAGGGATTAAAACTCTTCTGAAGACAACAATAATAAAATAATTTTTTTCCAACTTTAATATATTGAGCCCCTCACTGGCTACGCTGTGGATAAATATTGTGATCTCTTGTTAACTTAATTTGGCGAATCCAGCCACACTCGTCTGCACTACAAGACAGCATTGATCACATCTCACACAGTTTCCTTTAACCGTTGTAGCCAAGAACACACCACAGCTATACACTGTAAGACTCTTGGCCGCACTGTGTTCTATAGATCCACGAATACAGTAATGTACGCTGCTTCAGACCAGCACGATACCCCATCTCTACAGAAAACCACCGCCCTGTCCAATTGCAATTCAGGCAGTCAACTTTGCTGCTCTACTCTAGTGCTATTCGAGAGGAGTAAGTATGTGAGTGACTCGAAGACTTCGTAAGTAATAGAAACCAGTACGTTGTCCCCGATGGTGAGTGTTCATCGGAGGTGAGGGTATCATCTGGAGTGCCCCAGGGAAGCGTGGTAGGTCCGATGTTGTTTTCTATCTACATAAATGATCTTTTGGATAGAGTGGATAGCAATGTGCGGCTGTTTGCTGATGGTGCTGTGGTGTACGGGATGGTGTCGTCGTTGAGTGATTGTAGGAGGATACAAGATGACTTGGACAGGATTTGTGATTGGTGTAAAGTATGGCAGCTAACTCTAAATATAGATAAATGTAAATTAATGCGGATGAATAGGAAAAAGAATCCCGTAATGTTTGAATACTCCATTAGTAGTGTAGCGCTTGACACAGTCACGTCGATTAAATATTTGGGCGTAATATTGCAGAGCGATATGAAGTGTGACAAGCATGTAATGGCAGTTGTGGGGAACGCGGATAGTCGTCTTCGGTTCATTGGTAAAATTTTGGGAAGATGTGGTTCATCTGTAAAGGAGACCGCTTGTAAAACACTAATACGACCTATTCTTGAGTACTGCTCGAGCTTTTGGGATCCCTATGAGGTCGGATTGAGGGAGGTCATAGAAGCAATTCAGAGGCGGGCTGCTAGATTTGTTACTGGTAGGTTTGATCATCACGCGAGTGTTACGGAAATGCTTTAGGAACTGGGGTGGGAGTTTCTAGAGGAAAGGAGGCGTTCTTTTCGTGAAACACTACTGAGGAAATTTAGAGAACCAGTATTTGAGGCTGGCTGCAGTACAATTTTACTGCCGCCAATTTACATTTCGCGGAAAGACCACAAAGATAAGATAAGTGAGAATAGGGCTCGTAAAGAGGCATATAGGCAGTCATGTTTCCCTCTTTCTGTCTGGGAGTGGAACAGGGAGAGAAGATGCTACTTGTGGTACGAGGTACGCTTCGCCACGCACCTTATGGTGGATTGCGGAGTATGTATGTAGATGTAGATGAATTGATGAGCCAAAACGATATGACTACCTACTTAAAAGTGTGGTGGTCCACCTCTGGAAAGCATTTCAGCAGGGATACTGCGTTTCGTTGATTCGACAAGTACTTGAGAGCTTTCTGGAGGTCTGTGGCATCAGATGACTGCGCACAGGCCACACATTTCCCGTACTATACGGGCGGCTGGTTTGTTGTGATGGTCAAGAAAAAATGGTTCAAATGGCTCTGAGCACTATGCGACTTAACTTCTGAGGTCATCAGTCGCCTAGAACTTAGAAGTAATTAAACCTAACTAACCTAAGGACATCCCACACATCCATGCCCGAGGCAGGATTCGGACCTGCGACCGTAGCGGTCGCTCGGTTCCAGACTGCAGCGCCTAGAACCGCACGGCCACTCCGGCCGGCGATGGTCAAGACACCAACGTGAGTTCACTGTCATGCTCCTCAAACCACTACAGCACAATTCTGGTCTTGTGACACAGACAATTATCCTGCTGGAAGATGCCATCGCTGTTTGGGAGACATCTAGTATAAGGAGTGACATGTCGTCCCTAATAATGTTCACGTAGCCCACAGCTGTCAAGGTGCCTTCCATTACTATCGCAAGTCCCATGAAGGCCCAGGTGAATGTCCCCCATGACATAAAAGAGCTTCCGCCGGCCTGCGTCCGTGGGGCGTGCTGTATGTTTCGAGCAGCCGTTCTCCTGGATGACAGCGTGTCTGGACACAATCATCGACCTGGTTTAACAATAAACGGGATTTATCCGACCAGTTGACACGCTTCCATTGATCCGCGGTCCAATCTCAATGATTCCGTGGCCATGTAATCATAACTGACGATGTTGTTGGGTCAAATTGGGAACACGTAGGGGTCCTCTGCTGCGGAACACCATATTCAACACTTTGCACTGAACGGCGTTCTCCGAAACACCTGTGCCTGCGCCAGCACTGGACTCTGTCGTCAGATCTGCCACACATCGCCGCCTATTCTGCTTTAGAGAGTGGGCAAGCTTCTGATCCCTGTGTTGTGTAATGAGGTATGGGCGTCCAACTTTTGTCGTCTACCCCTGGTTTCAGCATTCTACAACTACTTTGCGTAGATGCTCAAGACAGTAGCACAGCTGACTAGCTTCGCCGTTTCCGAGATGCCCGCTCCCAGCCACTGGACCATAACAGTCTCGCTTTTGTCAAAGACGCTTAAGTCGGCGGATTTCCGCATTTGCACCGCTGATCGTCGCTAGAAGGATTCCTCATTTCTCTCTGCTGCTTTCGTATGCTTCTCTTACCGCATCATGTGCCCTCAGTGCCACCAGACAGCATACAGCCTTGCGGTGGGCAGTGATCGTATTGTTTAAGCTCGTGAGCACTGAGATTCACTCTCTTCCATCTCTCATCTCATCATCCATCGCACACAGCACACCACACTACACACAAACCCATTACGTCTACACTCATGCTCATAAATTAAGGATAATTGCAGAATGTGGTGCCATACAACGTGGCACTACATCAAACTGGCGCTAATGGCATAGGCACATAAGGAACACACACTACATAAATCCGTAAGCCCACAGTATTGGTGATAACTTGAGAATACCAAGCCACAAAACGCCACTGTTTCCTGCGCATGTACCCAGACATAAATATGGGATATGATTACCGTGCACACGTACACAGGCCGCACGACGGGTTGGCATACTCTGGGTCAGGTGGTCGAGCAGCTGCTGGGGTATAGCCTCCCATTCTTGCACCAGTGCCTGTCGAAGCTCCTGAAGTGTCGTAGGGATTTTAAGACGTGCAGCGATACGTCGACCGAGAGCATCGCAGACGTGCTCGTTGGGGTTTAGGCCTGGAGAACAGGGAGGCCACCCAATCGCCTGATATCTTCTATTTCGAGGTACTCCTCCAAGATGGCAGCTCGGTGGGGCCGTGCATTATCATCCATCAGAAGGAAGGTGAGACCCACTGCACCCCTGAAAAGGCGGACATACTGGTGCAAAATGACGTCCCGATACAACTGACCTGTTACAGTTCCTCTGTAAAAGACATGCAGGTGTACGTACACCATTCATAATCCCACCCCGCGCCATCAAACCACGACCTCCATACCGTTCCCTTTTAAGGACTTTAAGGGGTTGGTATCTGGTTCCTAGTTTACGCCAGATGAAAATCCGGTGAAAATCACTGTTCAGACTATACCTGGACTCGTCCTTGAACATAACCTGGGACCGCTGTTCCAATGACCATGTACTGTGTTCTTGACACCAGTCTTTACGGGCTCTCCTGTGACCAGGGGTCAGTGGAATGCACCTTGCAGGTCTCCGGACGAATAAACCATGTCTGTTCAATCGTCTGTGGACTGTCTGGAGACAATTGTTCAAGTGGCTGCTGTAAGGTTTCCGAGCCGTCTGCGGCCACTGATGGTGAGATATCGGTCTTCTTGTGATGATGTACATTGTGGACGTCCCGTACTGCAGCACCTGGACACGTTTCCTGTCTGCTTGAATCGTTGCCATAACCTTAAGATCACACTTTGTGGCACACGGAGGACCCGTGCTACGACCTGCTGTGTTTGACCAGCCTCCAGTCGCCCTAGTAATTCTACCCTTCATAACGTCATCAATATTTGTTCTTTGAGCCATTTTCAACACACAGTCACCATTAGCACGTCTGAAAATTTCAGCACACTTACTCGCTGCACCGTACTCTGACATTCACCAACACACTACTGCGTATGTGGACTGCTGCCAGCGCCACCGTGCGACGACCGCAGGTCAAATGCACCGCATGGTCATACCCCGAGGTGATTTAAACCCGAAAACCGAGCACCAGAGCGGTGTTTCACTACGTATCAGTATTATCGTCAATTTATGAGCGTGAGTGTACATCTACATACCTACTCCGTATCGTAGGGTGAGTGGCAGAGGGTACGTTGCACCACTACTAGTCATTTCCTTTCCTGAGCAAACAAAGGAGGGACCAAACAACTGTCTATGAATCTCCGTACGTGCCCTAATATCTTGTATTTTATCGTCGTAGTCCTTACTTGATATTTACATTCGCGGCAATAGGATCGTCCTGTCGTCAGCTGCAAACGCCAGTTCTCTAATTTTCTGAGCACTATTCTTCGGAAAAAAAACACCGCCTTCCCTCCTGGGCTTCCCACTTGAGTTACCGAGGCACCTCCGTAGTACTTGCGTGTTGATCAAACCCGCTGGTAACAAATCGAGCAGCTCGCCTCTGAATTGCTTCGATGTCGTCCATCAATCCAATCTGGTGGGGATCCCAAACACTCGAGCAGTACTAAAGAACGAGTCGCACTAGTGTTCTACATGTGCTCTCCTAACATCCTCCCAATAAATCCAAGTCGAACATTGACCTTCCCTACTAAAGTCCATGCGTGCTTGTTCCATTTCATATTGCTCTGCAACGTTACGTTTAGACATTTAATCGATCTGCATGTGTCAATTAGCACGAAAGTAATGCTGTATTCGAACATTATGGAATTGTTTTTTCCTACCCGTCTGCATTTAAAAAAATGGTTCATATGGCTCTGAGCACTATGGGACTTAACATCTGTGGTCACCAGTCCCCTAGGCTTAGAACTACTTAAACCTAACAAACCTAAAGACAGCACACACATCCATGTCCAAGGCCTGCGACCGTAGTAGCAGCGCGGTTCCGGACTGAAGTGCCTAGAACCGTTCGGCCACAACGGCCGATCGTTTGCATTAACTTACAGTCACCTACACTTGTCAGTTACATTTAAGCAACACACAACGCTCGCGCCTCACGAACGAAAGGTATCTTGAGTGTGACCGATGCAAAACACCTTCCAATTCAGGTGGCTAATTCTGTGGTCTCCCATCCATTCATGCCATACGACTTTACTTTAGTCTACGACTTCCTGCTGTCACTGCTGCGACGGGGCGCTATAAATAAAGAAGAAGTGCGGTTGCAGAGTTCACACGAATGTTCATATACAAATGTAGGTTAAAAATGTTATTGCAAATTTTGGCTCTCACGTAAGTCTCTGGGGATGGTTTCCACACTTGGTGCGTTAGTACACATCCACACCAGTTAAGGTTACACATTTTGATACACACATCCCTCGGCAGAAATAAGTACACCATCAGAACCGCGCTAAAAAGTACATCCCATTTACTACTTTACATTAATTTCTAGGATTATTCTATCGCCCGTAAATCAAGATTTAGTTTTTGCAAAATTTCGTCACTTAGCGCAAATTTGTTTGTTTGCATCTGTGCTGCAAAGTTCTAACATGGAACTGCATATAGCACTGTTTTTAGACGTAATCTATAGCGATCTACACATTGCGCTGCTCAAAATTTTCATGTCTATAATAATTAATTAACTATGGGCGATAAGTGTTAATAATAATTTGCAAACAATGAAAACTATTGCAAGTTAAGTGTATATTATAACTTAAAATACGTGTGATGCCACCCAAAATATTGTATAGTGCCGTTCTTTACGTCATGAATTTTCTATTGAATTTTATAAACAATTTTCCCTCAAACTTTGTTTATTGCTCTTTACGGGCTTAATTATTTATGAATCTTAACATATGACTACGGCACTCGCTCCGCTATGATGAATTTTTTTAATGAGTGCTCGCTCATCCCTGTAAGTGGTTATTCACTATTTTTATTAATCTTTCAGTATTCGTGATATTAACCGATTTTGAGGTTACTGTAACTTTTGCGTCTCGTGACTTGAAATAAAGATCGATCTTTCAGAAGGTGCATATTACTGACCATAATCCACTGCCGCATCGCTCTTCACCGTAAGTTACACAGTTTTCGCGTATTGCGCGAAAAACCAAACAATGCCCCAAGCTGCGGGCCACGTGCCGACGGAGACCATCCCACCGACCGTTGCAAATCTCGCGTGGGCGCACCATGCGCTTCCGCGAATCACGCACCATGTAGCGCGCTCGCTCTCCACAAAGCAATCTAGACCTATTCATCTAGTAACGGGGTTTGTACCGTCACACTGCTCAACTGAGGCTGCTCATAGCTTTGTGGTGTTGGCGCTCTCGGTCACGTGCTGTGGTGCAGGTGAACTTCGTGCAATCCACCGACAAATCATGCTGGACATGCAGTGACCACATACCGCATACAAATGTTCCGTAATTCATGGCACCTCCTCGTGGACCACACGAACATCTGTACCACTTAAGAGGGCGCTAACCTAGAGATGCGGGAAAATAAGAATGTAAAGCTGTCGACCAGAGGAATGGTTTTGAACACCAATGTACAGTTACCACGAGGCATAGTCCTGTTGTAGGTAGACCGACGATGCCTTCTTCTGATCTTTGAACTGGCTAGCTGGTCATTTATTACAGGGTAGCCTACAGTTTAACGTGGATTGCAAACCACCCTGCAGCTCATCATTTTTCATGTTAACAAACATTTACAGAGCTGAAAAGTGACAGATGAAATCCTTGAACTGACTGGAGATCGAATCTGAGATCTCTGTAGTGTTACTTTGATGTAACAGCAACATGTGTGGAGTGGAAGTCAGTATACGGGTGTGGGGATGCATGCATATTTTAGTAGAGTACACCGTATTTAACAACTCTTAAACTGGATTCGGTTCCAAACTCAAACAAATAGTCTATTGAAATGAGCACAGTAACCATTAAAAACTTAATTAAGACACTTATTTATGAATTTACTATGAATACAGAAAAATTGTAAAAGAGAAAAGCCACTACCTATAATTCAGACATCAGAACTGAGTTACCTTTCAACCTACATTAAAAATCCGTGGGATAACTGAATTAAATCTGTAACAGAACCTTCGCAAATAAGATTAAAATTAGACAACAGAATTTGTATGTCATATGCAACTGCGTAACTCCTACAAGAACTGCCCGCAATTCCAGCAATTCCAGCAACTCAGTAACAGTTGAATCTAATGACGTGTGTCGTCGACCTACCCCTCCTCCCCCCCCGCCCCCTGAACTGCCCCACGACGCAGTCGTATGTGCAGTCACAGCCGAGCAATGCATGCGGATCGGTATGGGCAGGAGTGTACATCTATACAACGTGCTATTGAAATAATTATACATTATACATCGTTTGCGCCAGCGGCCTTGCCAACGGCCTGGTAACACCGGTTCGAGTCAGATAACCGAAGTTAAGCGCTGTCGGGCTGCGCTAGCACTTGGATGGGTGACCATTCGGTCTGGCGAGCGCTGTTGGCAAGCGGGATGCACTCAGCCCTCGTGAGGCAAACTGAGGAGCTACCTGATTGAGAAGTAGCGGCTTCGGTCTCGGAAACTGACATACGGCCTGGAGAGCGGTGTGCTGACCACATTCTCTTCCGTATCCGCATCCAGTGATGCCTGTGGACTGAGGATGACACGGCGGCCGGTCGGTACCGTTAGGCCTTCCCAGTCCTGTTCGGATGGAGCTTTTTATTCTTCGTTTAATATTCTGCAACATATTTAATAATTCTTTAACGTGGTTGATGTTCACTGATGTAAAAGATAAGTTCCGTTCTCTACTTCACCTGCAGGTTTTTTTTCCCTCCAGAAGTAGCCTATGTTCTTCCTCAGTGTTGAAATCACCACCATGCCAAATTTCATGAATTCGCTTCAGCTGTCTAGTCACGAAAACGTAAAGGACAGAGTTAGTTTGGCATTTCATAATATTAATGTGGAAGTATGGATTAAACCTGTTGCGGACTGTATGAACATTGTATTCATGACGTTGAGTCGTATTGTGTAGAACATAATCTCAACCAGTAAAAGCATTTTCACGAATTTTCAGAAGTTAAAGCGTAAATAGTTTTTTTCAGAGAGTAAATTTTTTCCGTTAACTCGCGTAATATTCTTCAGATCGATAAAAAATCTTATACTACACATTGTCTAAAGTAGCCTGTGTTCTTTCTCGGGGTCCCAGCTATCTCCATGCCATATTTGATCGAAATCGGTCCAGCAGTTTAGTAGGGGTTGGTACATTATCACCTTTTGCAATGGTATGTAGGAATCATTTGTTCTTTTTAATATATGAATACGTCATTCAGTGTAATGTATGGTACAATTGATGTTAAGAATGGTATCGTACTGTGTAAGAGTAATGAACGACTGTGCGGTGACGGCAAAATACCAGTACAAGGGACAAAATTACGCCACTTTTCATGTCGGTTGTAATACGCCTGCTTTAAGCTACGACGTATACAGTCCTGAATGGCTCCCACCCCATCGAGGCCGTGTTTGAAGGGTCTGCTTGTTTCACGGAACAAATGCCGTCGTCCAGCGGGGGCTCATTAATACTCTTTGGCCATTGTTCCGACTTTTCAACGCAGGCGCCACCTGTACTCATATTGCTTCGCCATTGTAGTTGAAAAACGGGCACCGCACTGTCTCAGACAATAAAGTAGTGGAACATTTGTAATATTGCGCCGAACCTTACACCTACGTAGGTTTGCTTTTTTTGTGAATGGAACCTTCGTACACATCTTAGGCAGTAGCTTGAGAAGCAGAGATATGTAAAATGGGTGAACAACGAAATTTGCACCGAACGTAATAAAAATTTTATCCGTAATGGACGTCTGCCCCTGGTAGCCGAGTGGTCAGCACGACGGAATATCATACATAACCGCCCGGTTCGATTCCAGGCTAGGTCGAAGATTTTCTCCGCTTAGAGACTGGGTGTTGTGATGTCCTTATCATTATCATTTCATCACCATCGACACGCAAGTCACCGAAGTGGGGTCAGCTCGAAAAACTAGCACCAGGCGAACGGTCTACCCGACGGGAGGCCCTAGCCACACGACACGGCATCCATAATGGATGCTATTGAACTCCGCGATTGTTCCTGTTAGATAAGATCCGCTACCAGTCACAATTGAAAGAGTTTTGTTTAAGACACGATTGGTATCGGGCTTGTGCCCATCTTTAGGTGATTCGTTTAACGTTTACTCATTCATCGTTGTGGCTCACTGTTAAAGTAAAAAGCAAATTACATGGTGTTCACTAAAGCGAATGAGCTGGAAACGGCGGTGTGACATGTGATGAAAACATTAGTGTACTTACATATAGCTGGAATATTCAAATCCTTTTTGCACATTTGTCACATTTTTGACAAACACATTGTAGATTTGTTTGCAAAAAATGTGGAAAATGTGCAATAACGATTTGAATATTCCATCTATATGTAAGTACACTAATATATTCATCACACGTCACACCACCGCTTGATCTATTGAGCCAACACCACGTAATTTGCCTTTTAATTAAAGAGGGCACTCCAACAATGAAAGTGGAAACACTAAATGAATGTGTAACTCGTAAAGTATCTTATTCTATACCCCATACTGAAAATTTTTCTATTGATTTCTACTCTGCACAAATTTTGTGCTCAACATACTGTTGATATTTCTGTCATCAACGCTAATAGGATGGTTCAAATGGCTCTAAGAACTATGGGACTTAACATCTGAGGTCATCAGTCCCCTAGACTTAGAAACTACTTAAACCTAACTAACCTAAGGACATCACACACATCCATGCCCGAGGCAGGATTCGAACCTGCGACCGTAGCAGCAGCATCTTATGGCCTACAACCGCTCGGCCATAGCGGCCGGTCGCTAATAGGACGTCCTTTAACTTTCGGGCGTGGAGCCGGATAAATCACAATTATTTTTCTAATATTTCGGCCGCCTTTCGGACAGCTTCTGAGTGCATGAAGTTGCGTCTTTTTAAACCCACGCACCGTGCCACTGCGTTGCGGCAACACACACACAAGTGCCAAAGATGATGATCGGCGGCAAAGAGGTGTGCATAAAATGAATCTGTAGCTCCGTGGTTGATCCCTGCTGGGATATGGTTGTATCATTGTGAGCTGCATCGTAGTGAAGTCTTTGCGAGCTTTTTTTAAAATAAAGCGTCAAAAATAGATCGGATCTTCACCAAGCACAAAGTAAAAATATCAAGTGAACACAGTGCTTATCCCTATATTCATACCCGCTTCACCTTGTCCTCAATACGGTTGTCCCCGAAATCTTTTTCTACATTGGTGTAAACAGACATAAATATGACGGCACCTAATCCTGATTGTGCGGTGAATGGGGATCACGAACCAGACCAGCCGGGCGATCATCTGATTCGTTCACGAACAGGTGTGCGCTATCTCATTGTCATGTTGACCTTTGATCACTTTCAGATTCGTTCAAATGGTTCAAATGGCTCTGAGCACTATGGGACTCAACTGCTGTGGTCATAAGTCCTCTAGAACTTAGAACTACTTAAACCTAACTAACCTAAGGACATCACACACATCCATGCCCGAGGCACGATTCGAACCTGTGACCGTAGCGGTCGTGCGGTTCCAGACTGTAGCGCCTTTAACCGCTCGGCCACTCCGGCCGGCTTCAGATTCGTGACTGTCTCTTCCTCCGAACGGTTTGTCATTGTAGTGCTTGACGTTGATGGTAGGACCAACGAGGTCACTGGACCCGCATTCGAAAGGATGGTGGTTCATATCCAAGTCCGGTTGATCCAGATTTAGGTGTTCTATGGTTATCCTACATCCTTCGGAGCGACATATTCGATTATTTCACTGAAAAGTGCACAGTAGACAGTCTTCGCCATCCTTCCAACCCGAGCTTCAGGTTATTCCCAATGACCTCGTCGCCCACGGAACATTCCTCCAAACTGCAGAAGGCACACTTCATATTATTGTACTTCTCTCCATTTCTAACCACAGGATCTGTAACTTTGCACTACAGTCAACATCACCGCATTACATTATAATAATGTATGCGCTGGAGGTTTGAAGCAGAACTGTTGTGTTTTTTCGTTCGTCTTGGGTTGCTGCCTCCTGTCACGCAGATAAATACGTCAGATAATGTGTTGCCAGGGTATGTTTTTTTCTTATTTCATCTAACGAGTCTCACACAACTTTCGCCTTGCGAACATCAGAAAGGAGCTCGGCGTACTGATCACCATCGCATTTGCCAAGCTCCATCACTCCATAAGATACTGTGAAAGGATTGACACTTAACTTACGACGTTGGCTCACCCGCCTCATCTTAGCACCTATCTTCCGACAAAGAAAAATCATTCCGTCATCTGCGTTCTTAGATTCTATCTACGTGCTGGAGCATTCGGAAACAGGTCATTAATTTTAAGAAGGCTTAAAATTACTGCAAAGCCTGCATCTCATGCATTCTTTTTTCTTTTTCAGGTAAGTTTGCTGCTGATGAAACGGCCTTCAGAACACGACGTAAATACGTTACTGGTAAGGGCAAAACGTCTGGCGGCTAACAGACAAGCAGCTACACTGAAGAGCCAAAGAAACTGGTGCACCTGCCTAATAATGTGTTAGGCCCCCGCAAGCACGCAGAAGTGCAGCAACACAACGTGACATGGACCGACCAAAGTCTGAAGTAGTGCTGGAGGGAACTGACACTATGAATCCTGCAGGAATGTCCATGAATCCGTAAGAATAGGGGGTGGAGATCTCTTCTGAACAGCATGTTGCAAGTCATCCCAGATATGCTTAGTAATGTTCCTCTCTTGGCGACTTTGGTGGCCAGCGGAAGTGTTTAAACTCAGAAGTGTTCCTGGAGCTACTGTGTAGCAATTCTGGAAGTGTGGGGTGTTGCATTGTTCTGATGGAATTGCCCAAGTCCGTCGGAATGCACAATGGACATGAATGGACGCAAGTGATCAGACAGGATGCTTACATACGTGTCACCTGTCAGTCGTCTCTAGACGTATCAGGGACCCCACATCACTCCAACTGCACACGCCCCACACAATTACAGAGCCCCCACCAGCTTGAACACACCCTTGCTGACATGCGGGTACCATGGATTCGTGAGGTTATCCTCTTACACGTACATGTCCATCCGCTCGATACAATTTGAAACGAGACTCTCCGACCACGCAACATGTTTCCAGTCATCAAAAGTCCAATGATGGTGTCGACGGGCGCAGGCGAGGCGTAAAGCTTTGTGTCGTTTAGTCATCAAGGGCACAAGAGTGCTCTTTCGGCTACGAAATCTCATACTGATGATGTTTCGGTGAATGGTTCGCACTCTTATACTTGTTGACGGCCCGGCACTGAAATCTGCAGCAATTTGCGGAAGGGTTGCACTTCGGTCACTTTGAACTATTCTCTTCAGTCGTCGTTGGTCCTGTTCTTGCAGTATCTTTTTCGGGCCGCAACGACGTCGGTGATTTGATGTTTTACCCGATTCCTGGTATTCACGGTACACTCCTTAAATGGTCGTACGGGAAAATCCCCACTTCATCTTTAGCTCGGAGACGCTGTATCCCATCGCTCGTGCACCGACTATAACACCACGTTCAAACTCACTTAAATCTTGATGACCTACCCGATCTAACAACTGCGCGATGCACTTTGTTTTCTTATACAGGCGTTGCCGACCGCAGCGCCATATTTACCTGTTTACATACGTGTGTATTTGAATACGTGATCCTGTACCACTTTCTATGGCACTTCAGTGTATATCTACGCTGTTTGTAACAAGTTTCACATTTTCTTGGTGATAAAATTGCCACTGGAACTGAAACTTGTCTAATTTTCTTCTTCCTTAGATGTATTTATTGGTCATCAAGCTGAAACGGAAATTCAGTTGGGATTTGCAGACAAGGTAGTCACTTCTTACCCTTTACCATGGCAACAACCACTACCATGGAAAACTATCCTGATTATATCCACGTTCTCAAAGAGAACACCTGTCGTCAGTAGTTCAAATTCTCAATCTTATTCTGTTCTAAGACTTACCTCGATACAAATCAGAGAAGAATTTTTCTTATTAAAATACTCACTAAACGAGAACTGGTAGCGTAGTGTTTTAGTAGCAGTGTTACGGATGAGTACGGAACGAATGGCCTGAGGGCATTGTACAAGGGCCACTCCAAAAGAAATGCACACTATTTTTGTAAAAATACAGTTTTCATTCTGCATGTGTGACAGTTTTACAGTGTGAAGATACATCCTACCCGCTTTTTTTCAAACACAGTTCAACCTATTCCCGTGAGTGGCGCCGTCACAGCATGTCTTCAAGATGACTGCTACATTTAACGTTCGTCAGATGCAACGTGCTGTCATAGACTTCCTGTACTGTGAAGACGAGACAGTGGGAAACATCCACAAGAGTTTGAAAAAGGTGTATGGAGATGCTGCTGTCGATCGCAGTACAGTTAGTCGGTGGGCAAGCAGGTTCGTGATGAAAGCGGGCACGGCAATATTGAGGATTGTCCCCGCAGCGGCAGGCCTCGTACTGCACACACTCCAGACAATGTGCAGACAGTTAACGAATTGGTGACTGCTGACAGACGCATCACAGTGAACGAATTGTCACGCTACGTTGGGATAGGGGAAGGAATTGTTTCCAGTATAGTGAAAGTGTTGGCGTTAAAAAAGGTTTGTGCCAGGTGGGTTCCCAGGATGTTGACAGTGGCTCACAAAGAAACAAGAAAAACTGTATGCAGCGAACTTTTGGAACAGTACGAGAATGGAAGAGATAAATTTCTTGGAAGAATTGTAACAGGTGATTAAACATGGCTCCATCATTTTTCACCAGAGACGAAGAGGCAATCAGTGGAGTGGTATCATGCAAATTCACCCAAGGAAAAAAATTCAAAATGACACTTATTGCTGGAAAAGTTATGGCTACGGTGTGTTTCGATTCCTAATGACTCTTGCTTGTGGACATCATGCCAAGTGGAACCACAATAAATTCTGATGCATATGTGACGCCACTGAAGAAACTTCAAGCTCGATTGAGTCATGTTCGACCACTTCGGCAAAAGCAGAATGTTTTGCTGTTCCACGACAAAGCACGGCCAAATGGCTGGTTCAAATGGATCTGAGCACTATGGGACTTAACATCTGTGGTCATCAGTCCCCTAAAACTTAGAACTACTTAAACCTAACTAACCTAAGGACATCACAAACATCCATGCCCGAGGCAGGAGTCGAACCTGCGACCGTAGCAGTCGCGCGGTTCCGGACTGCGCGCCTAGAACCGCTAGACCACCGCACGGCTAAATGTCAATAAAAAAAGAGATCACAAAATTCGGATGGACAACACTGAAACACCCTGCTTACAGTCCTGACCTGGCTCCATGTGACTATCATCTCTTTGGGAAACTTACAGACTTTCTTCGGGGAACAAGGTTTGAAGATGATGACTCCCTTGCGCACGCTGCCAAACAGTGCCTCCAACAGGTTGGTCCGGCATTTTACCGTGCGGGTGTGCAGGCGCTGGTTCCAAGATGGCGTAAGGCAGTTGTGTTGAAATGTTCAAATGTGTGAAATCTTATGGGGCTTAACTGCTTAGGTCATCAGTCCCTAAGCTTACATTCTACTTAACCTAAATTATCCTAAGGACAAATACACACACACCCATGCCCGAGGGAGGACTCGAACCTCCGCCGGGATCAGCCGCAGAGTCCATGACTGCAGTGCCCCGACCGATCGGCTAATCCCGCGTGGTGGCAGCTGAGAGGGATGGAAATTATGTGGAGAAATTAAAATATTGTTCCTAAAGGATGTTTCTACACACTGTAAAACTTTCAAACATATAGAATAAAAGGTGGATTTAAAAAAAAATTATGTGCATTTCTTTTGGAGTGACTCTCGTATACTTCCAGAAAGGGCGTTGTATACTTCCACAACACGATCTGTAGCCGGTAGAAAAGGCTAGTTACAAGGTAACAAAACTATCCAGCGTAACAGATTCAGTAATTTAAGGGAGGTAGGACTTGGAGTAGGAGAGGCACTACAGGAGATTTTAATTTCCACTGTCTATACTTGTACAAATAAATTCATGAAACTATAACAGCATGACCAGGAAGGATTCAGGATTCACACTCGTAGCAGTGGAAGCTCAAAAACGTAACAAAACACATTTTTTTACATGTCAAATTTCATCATTTTTTCACTTACTACTGGCTGCATTTGTTGCTATTTTGCTACGTTTTCGAACTTCCATTGCGACGAGTGTGAGTCCTCAATCCTTCCTAGTCATGGTGACAAAGTGTTGTGTACATAGTTCCGCGTATTCAGCGCGTACACAACTTTCCCACTAGAGCGCGCCCCGCTAAGCACAACAGCGCAGGCGCAGCGCTCGTCCGTCTCCGCACAACGAGATGGCGCTGTCTTAGAGACGGACCAAATTCTGCTTCCACCGATCCGCGTATTAATAAGTGACGCAGCCAATGAGATTGCTGCTAACGTAGAACCTTTTCTCCTCGCGGATCACACTCGCGCAGTGATACCTGAACGCGCGAGGTGTTACAACGAGTGTAGAGACCTCCGATTAGTCAGTCTGCATTAGTCTGTACCAGTCTGTATTAGTCTGTACCAGCCTGCATTAGTCTGCACCAGTCTGTACCAGTCTGCATTAGTCTTTACCAGTCTATAGTGAAGTTTCAGTCTGCACCTAATAAGATTACCATATTCCTGTACATAGCCATGAAGATAAATGTATAGACATTTTGTCAAGTGTCAGAGATGTGAGAATAAGATTAACGTACCAAGACTAAAGGAACTTCAGATTGTCCATTGTAAACAGCATCCAGAATCAAGTTACGTAATATCTAAGCCTTTTTATTGTTTTAATAAATGTGTGTGAAAATTAAGTTCTGTTTAAAGTTGGTCACCATCAATCTGCTACTCTTAAGCGTGCAAGTGGCATTTCTATCGTCTGACCTAACGGCAGAAGATAAACACGCCACGATAAGACCACGAGACATATCGCTGACACGCGCCTACTTCGCTAGAGCGACAAGTCAAATAATCTGATGGTGTGTGCACCGAAGGTCTTACAGTACGCACACCACACAAAGTTTTATGAATTTATTTGCAAAAGTATAGACAGTAGAAATTAAAATGCCCTGCGGTGACTCTCCTGCTCCAAGTCGGGCTGTTTGACGTCCTACCCCCCCCCCCCCCCCTTAAAATATGTGTCACTTTGTCGTCTGCTCCGACGAGCTTGCATGCATTTATATGCGCAGTCAGCAATTATTAAACTCGCTCCCCTCCGGAGACGACTGCTGGCACTCGGAAGTCCTGCAGGGTCAGGTGCTGTGACGTACTCGCCACGGCCCGTCTTTCTCGTGGGCCTCGACAACAGAGGGCGAAGCGCACGCCGCTGCGCTGTGCACACAATTGGACCGGCGAGGCGGCCGGCTGCCGGCGGCAGCGACCGGGGAACGAGCCGCGTGGCGTGGGCCGCCGGCTCCGGTTGCGGCCCTCGTATGTAAATTTGGGTAAAGGTCAGACGAACGGGCCGCTCGGCGCGCCCAGCGGGTCGCCCGTTCGAAACCGGTCACGCGTCGCGTCGCGGGCCAGGACATTGGCAGCGGCTGCGGCAGCGGCCTTGGTGCCGCGCACCGGGCTCGCTTCTGGATGCGCTTGCGCTGGTGCGTGCACTGCCCACAGGCACCTCTGCTCAATACTTACACCTTGGTCACACTGAAGCCAGCGGAAAAATGCTCCTATCGGAGCACAAAGGAGACCTTTGGAGCATATACTGTATTCAAACATTATGAATCGCCTCGAAGGGAACGATCTATTGATACGTAATCAGCATGGTTTCAGAAAACATCGTTTTTGTGCAACGCAGCTAGCTCTTTATTCGCACGGAGTAATGGCCGCTATCGACAGGGGGTCTCAAGTTGATTCCGTATTTCTAGATTTCCGGAAAGCTTTTGACACTGTTCCTCACAAGCGACTTCTAATCAAGCTGCGGGCCAATGGGGTATCGTCTCAGTTGTGCGACTGGATTCGTGATTTCCTGTCAGGAAGGTCGCAGTTCGTAGTAATAGGCGGCAAATCGTCGAGTAAAACTGAAGTGATATCAGGTGTTCCCCAGGGAAACGTCCTGGGACCTTTGCTGTTCCTGATCTATATAAATGACCTGGGTGACAATCTGAGCAGTTCTCTTAGGTTGTTCGCAGATGATGCTGTAATTTACCGTCTAGTAAGGTCATCCGAAGACCAGTATCAGTTGCAAAGCGATTTAGAGAAGATTGCTGTGTGGTGTGGCTGGTGGCAGTTGACGCTAAATAACGAAAAGTGTGAGGTGATCCACATGAGTTCCAAAAGAAATCCGTTGGAATTCGATTACTCGATAAATAGTACAATTCTCAAGGCTGTCAGTTCAACTAAGGACCTGGGTGTTAAAATTACGAACAACTTCAGCTGGAAAGACCACATAGATAATATTGTGGGGAAGGCGAGCCAAAGGTTGCGTTTCATTGGCAGGACACTTAGAAGATGCAACAAGTCCACTAAAGAGACAGCTTACACTACACTCGTTCGTCCTCTGTTACAATATTGCTGCGCGGTGTGGGATCCTTACCGGGTGGGATTGCCGAGGACATCGAAATGATCGCAAAAAAGGGCAGCTCGTTTTGTACTATCACGTAATAGGGGAGAGAGTGTGGCAGATATTATACGTGAGTTGGGATGGAAGTCATTAAAGCAAAGACGTTTTTCGTCGCGGCGAGATCTATTTACGAAATTTCAGTCACCAACTTTCTCTTCCGAATGCGAAAATATTTTGTTGAGCCCAACCTACATAGGTAGGAATGATCATCAAAATAAAATAAGAGAAATCAGAGCTCGAACAGAAAGGTTTAGGTGTTCGTTTTTCCCGCGCGGTGTTCGGGAGTGGAATGGTAGGGAGATAGTATGATTGTGGGCCGATGAACCCTCTGCCAAGCACTTAAATGTGACTTGCAGAGTAATCATGTGGATGTAGATGTAGATGTTTCACAGAGGAAGACCGCACTGCAGTTCCTTCTCTAAATCCTCGCACGAACGAAAAAATGGCTGACATCGAAATAAGCGTCCAAGAAATAGAAAAGCAACTGAAATCACTCAAAAGTCCACTGGACCTGACGGGATACCAATTCGATTCTAAACAGAGTACGCTAAACAACTTGCCCCCCTTCTGACAGCCGTGTACCGCAAGTCTCTAGAGGAACGGAAGGTTCCAAATGGTTGGAAAAGAGTACAGGTAGTCCCAGTCTTCAAGAAGGGTCATCGAGCAGATGCGCAAAACTATAGGCCTATATCTCTGACATCGATCTGGTGTAGAATTTTAGAACATGTTTTTTTCTCGCGTATCATATCATTTCTGGAAACCCAGGATCTACTCTGTAGGAATCAACATGGATTCCGGAGACAGCGATCGTGTGGGACCCAACTCGCTTTATTTGTTCATGAGACCCAGAAAATATTAGACACAGGCTCCCAGGTAGATGCCATTTTCCTTGACTTCCGGAAGGCGTTCGATACAATTCCGCACTGTAGCCTGATAAAGTAAGAGCCTACGGAATATCAGACCAGCTGTGTGGCTGGATTGAAGAGTTTTTAGCAAATAGAACACAGCATGTTGTTCTCAATGGAGAGACGTCTACAGACATTAAAGTAACCTCTGGCGTGCCACAGGGGAGTGTTATGGGACCATTGCTTTTCACCATATATATAAATGACCTAGCAGATAGTGTCGGAAGTTCCATGCGGCTTTTTGCGGGTGATGCTGTAGTATACAGAGAAGTTACAGCATTAGAAAATTGCAGCGAAATGCAGGAAGATCTCCAGCGGATAGGCACTAGGTGCAGGGAGTGGCAACTGATCCTTAACATAGACAAATGTAATGTATTGCGAATATATAGAAAGAAGGATCCTTTATTGTATGATTATATGATAGCGGAACAAACACTGGTAGCAGTTACATCTGTAAAATATCTGGGAGTATGCGTGCGGAACGATTTGAAGCGGAATGATCATATAAAATTAATTGTTGGTAAGGCGTGTGCCAAGTTGAGATTCATTGGAAGAGTCCTTAGAAAATTTAGTCCATCAACAAAGGAGGTGGCTTACAAAACACTCGTTCGACCTATACTTGAGTATTGCTCATCAGTGTGGGATTCGTACCAGGTCGGGTTGACAGAGGAGATAGAGGAGGTCCAAAGAAGAGCGGGGCGTTTCGTCACAGGGTTATTTGGTAAGCGTGATAGCGTTACGGATATGATTAGCAAACTCAAGTGGCAGACTCTGCAAGAGAGGCGCTCTGCATCGCGGTATAGCTTGCTGTCCAGGTTTCGAGAGGGTGCGTTTCTGGATGAGGTATCGAATATATTGCTTCCCCCTACTTACACCTCCCGAGGAGATCACGAATGTAAAATTAGATTCGAGCGCGCACGGAGGCTTTCCGGCAGTCGTTCTTCCCGCGAACCATACGCGACTGGAACAGGAAAGGGAGGTAATGACAGAGGCACGTAAAGTGCCCTCCGCCACACACCGTTGGGTGGCTTGCGGAGTATAAATGTAGATGTAGATGTAGAATATGTTCCAGTTCAAAAGACTCTGACTGAAAAGTGGGATACCAGCTGGTTCATTCATTTTCCCAAAAATTTTGGCATGCAAACGTATTCGTGCTCTTTTTGACAGGCAACTCACGTCTCACTCTCACAACCTCTCCTAACTGTAACTCGCTCACACCCACTAGTCTGTCGCTTGAAGACGCTCATTCCCATCCACTCCCACTTGTTCATTCTCACTCACTCAGTCAGCTCATCTAATTCTCATTATCTTTTTGTGTCTGTCTAGCTGTCACTGCCACAGTCCACTTCGTTCTGTCCTATCACCACTGCCACTGTATCTCACGTGCTTTCTCGTACTGCTGCTATCAGTCGTTTCTTCCCACTGCTGCCATCTCTTTCCATTGTCACTGTCTCTTCCTCATTGTCTGTCGTTATGACTGGCTCTCAAACAGTTCCACTTTCTCTTTCTTCCTCTCCTTCTGACACTGTGTCCTTCCTAGTACTGTAGTGTCAACTATGTAAAACTGCCACTGTGTCCCTCCGTTTGTCTGACACTTCGCTTGTCTCTGTCACTCTCTCTGCTACCACAACCATTGTCTACCAGCTTCCTGTGTCTATTACTTTTCCGTCTCTTTCTCACTGCCACTGCCTGCTTCTCCCTCAGTATTTTTTGTGCTCCGATAGGAGCATTCATCCGCTAGTTCCCTTCTTTTCCCTGCCACAACAGGGCATGTCACTCATATGAAAAAAAACGTGATATCTACAGCTACATCTAAATCCATACTCCGCAAGCCACCTGACGGTGTGTGGCGGAGGGTACCCTGAGTACTTCTATCGGTTCTCCCTTCTATTCCAGTCTCGTATTATTCGTGGAAAGAAAGAGCGTCGGTATGCCTCTGTGTGAGCTCTAATCTCTCTGATTTTATCCTCATGGTCTCTTCGCGAGGTATACGTAGGAGGGAGCAGTATGCTGCTTGACTCCTCGGTGAAGGTATGTTCTCCAAACTTCAACAAAAGCCCGTACCGAGCTACTGAGCGTCTCTCTTGCAGAGTCTTCCACTGGAGTTTATCTACCATCTCTGTAACGCTTTCGCGATTACTAAATGATCCTGTAACGAAGCGCGCTGTTCTCCGTTGGATCTTCTCTATCTCTTCTATCAACCCTATCTGGTACGGATCCCACACCGGTGAGAAGTATTCAAGCAGTGGGCAAATAAGTGTGCTGTAACCTACTTCCTTTGTTTGCGGACTGCATTTCCTTAGGATTCTTCCAATGAATCTCAGTCTGGCATGTGCTTTACCGACGATTAATTTTATATGGTCATTCCATTTTAAATTACTCCTAACACCTACTCCCAGATAATCTATGGAATTAACTGCTTCCAGTTGCTGTCCTGCTATATTGTTGCTAAATGATAAAGAATCTTTCCTTCCATGTATACGCAGCACATTACATTTGTCTACATTGAGATTCAATTGCCATTCCCTGCACCATGCGTCAATTCGTTGCAAATCCTCCTGCATTTCAGTACAGTTTTCCATTGTTACAACATTCTTACATTGTTGTTGATATGTCAGTAAAATTTTGGTAGTTTACTTATGTACCATGGAAACAACGAGAAACTCATTTTACTTCTCAGACCGGATCTTCGCTGCACAAAAATTTTGCATGTGCTTCGGTGCTACAACATGGGGTTTTCAGAGCCCTTCTGATGGTAACGGAGACACTGTACAGTATGTTTCTCCGAGCTACGTCACTTCACAAACCACGTTTCCCCCCCATTTTTACTTGCGTATTTTAGGCGTACAAGTAGGGTATGTTTGAATCTCTTTATCTCAGAAACGGATAAAGGTATGAATAAAACTTTTAAAGGTTGTTCAAGACCAGGATCTTAAGAATACATCGTAAACATTTCAGCCATTTGCTGTGCATAACCGTCTTCGAAACAGCGTTTGGGTATTTGATACGAAAAGATGGTAAAAAATTATTTTTGGGTGCCGTCCGCGGTGGTCGAGCGGTTCTAGGCGCTTCAGTCCGGAACCGCTCTGCTGCTGCGGTCGCAGTTCGAATCTTGCTTCGTGCATGGATATGTGATGTCTTAGGTTAGTTAGGTTTAAGTAGTTCAAAGTTCTAGGGCACTGAAGACCTCAGATGTTAAGTCCCATAGTGCTCAGAGCCATTTGAACCAAAGAACCGCCCATGATTCAATGGTGCCTTCATATGCTCCTTAAGCCACACGTTAGACTACATCAAATTCAGAATGAACCAACCGATATGCTTCATTTGCTTAAGCAGGACGAAGTGTGTAATATTCGAACTTTGTAGTGTATGATAGTGACACTAAGACGAACCATCTGTTGGGTATTCAAATGGTCCGTAGCCCACGGGCTGTACAAAATACTTCACCTTACCTTTCTATCACCAACAGAGCCCGAGGTATGAGTACCGGAAAATCCATTTTTTATGCGCAGCGTTTTGGAACATACTGGTTAGCACGTTGTCACCAGCATGGCGATTCGCTTGGTTCAACCAAATTGCTCCAAGTGCCTCTCTCGAATACAGCACCTTCTTTCCCACAGCTAACACTGGCTGCCGCAGTATGGCAATAGGGAATGGTGGTGTGGATCATGATGGGTGTACCCCATGTTGGAGGTGGTTGCACTAAGGACATTTTTTTAAAATATTTCCTGAATCCCTCTTCTGCATAAGCAGAAAATACATGCTATTCCCTTAGCAACGATTGACGCCGACGAGACCAACGTAACAACTCACCACTAATGCACGAACGCTATACTTGGTACACACTATTGTAGGGTCAATAGTTACGACTCATAAGCCTCACCCACCATTAGCAGAAATCTGTGGCGTAAGAGGCGCTTCTTGACCACTGTAACTCATTCCTTTTTAATTCCTTACGCACAACAGGTGGTGTAAAAAGCGACACCGGTGGACAGTGAGCACTGGAAACGTGTGATTTGGAGTGAAGAATCACGCTATACCCTGTGTCAATCCTATGGAAAGGTCTCGGTTTCGCGAATTCCTGGAGAGCGTTGCATGCCGCTGTTTTTAGTGGGTACAGTGTGGTCCTCTTATTGCGCTTGAGAAAATGCGAAACGCGGAAGGATATGAACATATCACAGCACGGCGTACCGTGTACTGTACAGGTACAGTAGGGAGACGATGATTATTTGCATCAACATCACAATTGACCTGTCACAATAGGCAATGGTTTGTTGACAATAACGTTCCTGGCCAGAGTCCCGACCTGACCAGTTGAAAACTTCTGGGACGAGTTAAAACGTCTACTTCACACTCCAGACCATAGTGTCCAGTCCTTCCTGGTTTCGGCTTTTGATGAAGGCTCCACAGACATTCAGACACCTCATTGAAAATGTCTCTAGAAAAGTTTAAGTCTCCATAAAGATGAAGAGTGACACACCCCACATTAGTGTCCTCTAACAGGTGTGTAGTTTTCAGTAGATAGTTTATACCCAAGGCATCTGGACACAAGAATAATTGGAGAGAAATAAAGCAGTGTCCTATGAGTGTGACATATACGTCATATATTTCCGTAGCTGGTTCCGGTTCAGCTTAATGTGTACAGTGTTGCCATGACGAAATTCGTTTCAAAGATCCTTTATCAACATGGCTACGGACTGACTGCTTACTGGTTTATGTGATTTCCCCTTCTGCTATAATTCCATCTTTCGCAAGGCTGTGGGGCAGTTCCAAAACTTCACACCGGGAAGGTAGCGGTTATAGAAGGCCAGGCGGACGTCTGATGCAACTCCCAGCGCCCCACCGAACGCCGTCGAGTATGTATCTGGGTTACGGCTTATTGCGTCCTTGCGTTTCAGACGCTTTGTTAGATACAGACGTGTGGCGTTACGGCCAAAGTAAGCCATGTGCTTTAAAACCAATTCATTTCTGCAAAAAGGAGTATCACACGACAAGGATTGGTAACAAGGCTTGTCGAGAAATACGTACAGTTGAAATATTGATGCACTTTGCCTCATTCCTGTCTAACAAACAATGTACAATAATTAGAGTGTATTCACAACTATACATTATTCATAACCGTCCGTCTTGAACATGTATTGTTATATAATTCCCGGTATGACCAGATTCGGCTTACTGTCATCATCTGATCAGTTACAACAAAATGGGAAAAACACTAATAGTACAATAATAGGCTCAACTGGTTGAAGGTCACTTTAAACAACAAACAGAGAACTTAATAAACCATAACAAGTCTGACAACTACAACAATATGAGCATTCTGATCCAAGTATCAGCGTCAAAGCCTTTGCACATGTAGGTACATGAATAAGTGCTAACGATGTCCGGAGGGCATCGTTTACCTAAGCAACATGAGCTGTAACCAGTATAGGGCACTAGTGACACATAAGTGTCCACTATCGCCGATTCAGTAGTTCAAAATGGAATATTTACAGTTTTTAATTAAAACGGTTTCACATGACTGAGAGCAGACGACAGTGTTAAATCCTTTAGACGGTACTTTTTCAATTACGTACTGATTTCCCGTGGGCCCTGCGCGGAGCAGAGCGTTCGCGAAATGTGGCGAACAAGGCGACTAGTGTGACGTGACAAGTTTCTTGTGGACCCGTATTTGTCGTGGTCCCCGGTGTGTTGTGGCGCGATGTATGGCACCGCGCTTCAGGCGGCCTCGATACTCTATGGACGTACTGCAGTCGCCGTTTTTAATGCTGTACGTCACGAAATAGAGATTCCAATTACTATTTTTACTTAGCCTACTTTCTCTTTTTATTCATTTCCTCCTCCTCCTCTTATTTTGCCGTTCTTCTTTCTTCTCTTACGTTCAGACACATTCTTACTCAATTTCAGTGACTCACAGTCACTTTCATAGTCACTCTCACTTACTTCCTCTCCCTCTCAATTCTTTCCCCTCACAATTTCTTTTGCAGGCGGAGTTTCTCTGTCGCACATGATCCCCAGAAGACCTCCCCTCTGCTCTGACCTATGTACCAGCCAAATCTATTTATTTTTAATTCTCCATAAATTATTCCTCAGCCTCGGCATCAATATTACCATCAGCGCCTCAATTTTACTAATCCTAATTACTTGCATAATCCGATCAAATTTCTGGTGGAAGCCATAGCTTCATATGAACAAACTGTTGAATGAGGGACTGATACCTCCTTCTCTGTCCTTCCTCCCTGTGTCTGTCTTCCCTCCCACCCTCTTCCCCAGCCTCTCTTCCCTTCCATGAATGACCCCTCCCTCTCCTCTTCCTTCCCTCCTCCCTCACTTCCATCACTCTTTCGCCATGTTACCTTTCTCCCTCTACCTCATTCCTCTCTCTTCCTCTCTCCTTTCTACCACTGTCTCTGTCTACTACTTCATCCCCTTCTTCTCTCTCACACTCCATTCGCTTCCTCTCTCATTCCATCCCCATCTTCTTCTTCTTCTTCTTCTTTCCCTTCTCCCTCTCTCTCTCTCTCTTTCTCTCATACACACAACACACTCCCAATGCTTCTTCCTACTCCCCTCCATATTTCACTTACAGTGTTCTGTTCTCCCTCCCTCCTTTTCAGTTATGCACACCCATCTCAGTCCTCTCCATACACCCCTCCTCTGTCTCTCTCTACTTCCTTTGTATTTCCTTCTCTCTCGATCTTTATTTCCATCGTTCTCCCTCTAACCTTCACTTTCCCTGTCTTTCCGTTGGTCATTCCACACGTATTACTCCACCTCTCTATTTCTCCTCTTTCCCTTCCACCCAATCTTCTTACTACATTTATCTCATCCTCCGCTCTCCAGCATCTCCCTCTTCCATCCCTTCCTACTACAATAAATGCGGCGGAGTAGGGTTAACTGCATATGAGGTGGCCTAAGAGAAAAGGCATGCCGCACTAAGATTCCTTATAACCTCTGCATGTCCATTCTCAGTCATCTCAATTACAGTACTCTGTAAGTGTAATTGAGACAGTCGTCTCAATTACTCTACTCTGTAAGTGTAGTTGAGGCGACTGACAATGGACATGCAGAAGTTATAAGGAACCCTCCCCCCCCCCCCCCCCACCTAGTGTGACATGTCTTGTCTCTTAGGCTACCTCATTCCATTTGACCGTGTTCCACTGCATTTATTATAGATCTTCTTCTTGTACATATAATACCATACAGTATATTATTTACAAAATAGAGTTAACACAGGTCTCACATACATAGAAAAGCGTAGAAATTTTGTGAAAATGTGTAAAAAAAGTTCACTGGTGTATAACTTTGCTTTAATCTTTGCGTGGAATGAGACGAAACAACCTGAAATATCTCTGTAAGTCGGGAGTCGGTGAACATCTGTAACAGCTGTGTTAAAGTTAGGAAACAGTGAGTGTGTAATGCTCAGATGTAGAGCTCTTGACCAAAGTATTAAAAACTGAACACTGTTGCAGGTACGTCACACTAGTCGAAAAATATTTCTTGTTATTAACCTACTGATAACTTTCTGGAAATCAAACTAGTAAGACATTCTACAATTTTTGACATCGCTGTTTTTTCTGGAAGCAATGAAACTGAACTGAACACCGCAACTGCCACCTGATGATGCAGCACAGCCTTCGAAACGTGTCGTAAATTTTTAAAAAAATCTTAATGTTTACTCACTGGTTACGTAGTGTTTTTCGTATCTAAGACAGACAGTTTAGCCCAACATTCGCTTGTAATTTTCAATGTGTGGAACAAATTTCCTTTCTAAACTGCAAGCAGACAAATACTGGCCCCAAAATGGTACTTGATATAACGTCCCTGGCGTTACCTGCCACTTGTAGTTCAGTATCGCTCGCAAAAGTCAGCGTTCAATTGTCAATGCCGACTACAATGTAATGCCGTGCGGTCCTTAAGGCGTGGCGCGAATGGCGTGTGACGAGAGTGATCGCGCATGCGCAGCTGCTCAGAGTGCCGCGTGAGCGGGCAGCTTTACCTCCTTGCTTACGGTGCAAATTAATGTAGTAATTACTGCTGGCAATTACGGCACCCACCATCGCCTCTCTTCGGCGTTCGACCGCGTCATCAGCTTGTTAGCCGCTTCCGCGCTCGAGCCGATGGCTGCTTGATGACAGCGCTTGTAACGTGTTTGACCCGAGTAATTGACACACGCGCAAGGTCCTATGCTAAAATAGCACCTCTATCCTCTTTCCACTACGCACAGAGCTCTAACGCATAGAACTTGGCGATACGTACTACCATTAGAAACACTTCAGTATTGGAGACAGGGTTTCTGTCCCTGTTCTGTGTGTCTCTCTCAATCTACGAGGGCCACTCTAAAAGAAATGCACACTTTTTTTAAAAAAATCCATCTTTTATTCTACATGTTTGAAAGTTTTACAGTGTGGATATACATCCTTTAGGAACAATATTTTCATTTTTCCACAAAATTTCCATCCCTCTCAACTGCATTACGTCAACTTGGAACCAGCGCCTGTATACCCTCACGGTAAAATTCTGGACCAACCTGTTGGAGGCACTGTTTGGCAGAGTGCATAAGGGAGTCATCGTCTTCAAATCTTGTTCCACGAAGAGAGTCTTTCAGTTTCCCTAAGAGATTATAGTCACATGGAGCCAGGTCAGGACTGTAAGGCGGGTGTTTCAGTGTTGTCCATCCGAGTTTTGTGATCGCTTCCATGGTTTTTTGACTGACAGGTGGCCGTGCATTGTCGTGCAACAGCAAAACATCCTGCTTATGCCGATGTGGTCTAACACTACTCAGTCGAGCTTGAAGATTCTTCAGTGTCGTCACGTATGCATCAGAATTTATGGTGGTTCCACTTGGCATGATGGCCACAAGCAATAGTCCTTCGGACTATAACTTTTCCAGCAGAAAGTGTTGTTTTCAATTTTTTCTTCTTTGGTGAATTTGCATGATACCACTCCATTGATTGCCTCTTCGTCTCTGGTGAAAAATGATGGAGCCGTGTTTCGTCACCTGTCACAATTTTTCCAAGAAATTCATCTCCACCATTCTCGTACTGTTCCAAAAGTTCGCTGCACACCGTTTTTCTTGTTTCTTTGTGAGCCATTGTTAACATCCTGGGAACCCACCTGGCACAAACCTTTTTAACGCCAACACTTTCACTATTCTGCAAACACTTCCTTCCCCTATCCCAACATAGTGTGACAATTCGTTCACTGTGATGCGTCTGTGACCAGTCACCAATTCATTAACTCTCTGCACATTGTCTGGAGTGTGTGCAGTACGAGGCCTGCCGCTGAAAGGAAAATCCTCAGTATTGCCGTGCCCGCTTTCATCACGTAACCTGCTTGCCCACCGACTAACTGTACTGCGATCGACAGCAGCATCTCCATACACATTTTCAACCTCTTGTGGATGTTTCCCACTGTCTCGTTTACCAGCACAGAAACTGACAGCACGTTGCTTCTGACGAACGTCAAGTGTAGCAGCCATTCTGAAGACATGCTGTGACTGCGCCACTCACGGGAACAGGTTGAACTAAGTTTGAAAACAAGCGGGAAGGATGTATCTACACACTGTAAAACTTTCACTTAAAAAAAAAAGTGTGCATTTCTTTTGGAGTGACCCTCGTATGTATCTAACTCAGAGACACGACAGCTACCTCCAGCTCTGTTGCCCATAAATGTACGAGTATTTGGAGTATTATGAAACCATACTCAAAATTTTGAAGGACGTATTGGAAATTTGTGAGTTCAAATGGCTCTAAGCACTATGGGACTTAACATCAGTCCCCGAGACTTAGAACTACTTAAACCTCACTAACATAAGGACATCATACGCATCCATGCCCGAGATAGGATTCGAACATGCGACCGTGGCAGCCACGTGGTTCCGGACTAAAGTGCCTAGAACAACTCGGCCACAGCGTCCGGCCAAATTTGTGAGCTAAATAGAGCTGTGCGTCTAGTGGAAAATGAAGAACATTTTCGATATACTGATATTTTTTTAGCGTAACAGGGGAACAAAGGGAACATAGACGTCCGTTAACATTTACTGAGAGGGTTTAATATATTGCAGAGATGTTCAAATCCCAGTCCAAACATTCAGATAATGACTTTCGATAGTATGCCCTACTTCTTTGCGGTAGTTGTCTCAACAATAAATCCTAACCTTTTTTTCCTTTTGTGCTACCAGCTATGGCTTCTCATAAGGCAATAACCCTGTCGGCTGCTCGCTCTTCGCTTGCTGCTTACAAGGTACTACAGATCAAGATCAGGAGTCCTTATTTGGCGTTAGACAACGTACACAGGGGATTTACGGTATAGCCTCAAGTTATTGGCGCCGTTGTCAGTTCCGTCTGAAGCAAATTACACGTTCTTCGAAATCTTGGCGTTTGTAAGATGATTACAGTGAATCCGATAGCAAGATATAGACAGAGCACACAACGCATTATTTCTGTTACTGATGTGTATGGCAATAAGCACAGGTTTCGTGTTATTTTCCGATTGCACAAACCATTTTCGTAGCTACATGCCTTCAGAAAATTGTCAACGACAATCGTTACGAATTTTCGTTGTTGAATAGGGAGCCATCTAGAGAACACGATCTACTGCGTTACTAGGTTTATGTAAACATAGAATAATAAGTACTACGTGCTTTTAGATCACAGATGGATGAGGTGAAACGACGCTCTGGTACTTGGCTTGCCTACAAATGGTGCTGTCATGCAGAACGACGCAGTTAACGAACAACAGCAGTGCTGAGATTGCGCTTTCTCACCTCCACGTGCCTTTCAAGGTGATCGTAAACAAACACCCTAGTGATTCCGAGTTATCTGATGTCGTTGTGAGTATTGTAGAGTTAGCTACAATTACATCCACAAGAATATTAAAAATCAGACCCTGAACGCTGAAGTTCGTGCTCTAACGTGTACATGAACTTCCGGAAATATAGATCCGTGTTGTCCATATAAACGTACAGGGAATTTCAGAAAAGATTCATTAGATGCTTAGAAGTCCATACTTCCAAACGAATGAAGATAGAAGCCTGGGTTGAATTTTAATTTAAGGAGTTAAGGAGCTTCCACCAGTTACAGACAGGAGCCATCGCTAGACGGGTTCGATTTACCTATATGCGTGATAGAAGGCAGAAGTTGGTTGTTCTGCTGTGATCGGGGAACATGTTTGTGTGTTGTTTCTCAAGGCACTGGAATCTTTTTCTTGTCAGGTGTTAGAAGTGCTATGCAGATAATCTTCATAGAAATTTTGGATACTGTTCTGGTAAGTTTAAAGGAACTGTCATGATGTTGATTAAACTGTGCATGAGTTAAGAATAAAATAGCGCTCCTTTGTTAATTGAACTTACATGTATTTACATAGCAGTAGCCTAACCCTTTTTATATCTACGCTATTACATGTCTGGTCACTTATTGCATAATAATTCGTACCAAAATTACTGACTGTTGGCAGATCTTTAACGTTTTCTTGGTTGATGGGTCACATATTTTTACTGGATTGGTGCCCCTGGTAGCTGAGTGGTCAGCGCGACGGAATGTCATACCTAACGACCCGGGTTCGATTCCCGGCTGAGTCGGAGATTTTCTCCGCTCAGGGACTGGGTGTTGTGTTGTCACGACACGCAAGTCGCCGAAGTGGCGTCAGATCGAAAGACTTACACCCGGCGAACGGTCTACCAGACGGGAGGCCCTAGCCATACGGCATTTACATTTACTGGTTTAATTTTGTAAATATATCTTTGGGAAGGTTGTAAATAATAGATCAATTGTAAATTATTCTTTCCTCCAAGTGAGCCTAAAAACTTCCAAAACTGCACTATTGCAGGGCACACAGCACAAAGTAATATGAACGGTGGAGGAATTTATCTGATTTTAAAACTTAACGATCTTATTATATAAGTTTGCTTTTAAATACGATATAGTGCAGCAAGAAGATACTTCACTGCAGATAAGCGTGCTGAAGTGGAAGAATATGCAGTAAATAATATGCAGTAACGGCCACAGAATCTTTCTGACCTGGAAATGTTCGTCTCTCTCTTTATGGAAAAACTCTTTATTACTGAAGTTTCTTAAATGGCGGCTTTACGATGAATGGCGCCTAAGTTTCGAGTTTATGTCTGCGCTGTTAAACATAGTTTCAGAGGCAAGATGTTGAAATTATGACGACAGAAGTGACAGAGGCCACTTCATTTTAATCTGTCGTCTCTGTGAAGTTTGGCAAAAAACCTACCGCGCATAGTCAGTGGTAGGGACAGGAAAAAAAAGTTTTGTTTTATGGTTAATTTAGGTGTTATTTTGCCAAGTACGGCGTTGTTTTGCTAATTCAGTCGTTGTTCTCTCAACTCTCATTTTTCAAGTATTATCAAAAATTAGTTTTACGGTAGTAATGAAGCGACATTTAAACTCTTTTAGCGTGGAAATAAAGCCATATTTAAACCCTTTTAACGTGGAGTAGAGGCAGCAGCTATATCTGCCATCATCATATTTCACGATACTTTTGCACTATAAATCGTGCCAAAAGCAACTATTTTTGAGAAAACTTTAAGGCAGTGCATCAAATAAACTGTATATTTTCTTAGTAATCATGTGTAAATAAGAAAACCATCAAATATGGGCCTTTAGTTTCACATGCACGAGCGCTGGTTCGGTATCCTACGCTAAATTTGGTAGGTATATGCAGACCGACCATACCCGGACCGACCATACCCTGTGTTTATGTACGCGTTTGTGAAGCTAATGTGCGTGATTTGATATGTTATTGTGTTCATACTAAGGTACTTATAAAATATTTAGTTTAATTCATTCATCGGAGTAACCCTTTCATAGCTAAATTTATTTAGCATATATTTGAAAAATAAAAGCTCAAAACCTGTCTTCCTTTGTGGTAAACAATACACATTCACTACCGAAAAATTTTAAGCTGATCGCTCTTGAAAATCGGTGAAGTGGGTCAGATGTCACCCCTGAATCTAACTAGATCCACGTTTCCATGTTCACCTTGGAACTTCAGAGTTAAATATTTATTTTTAGAATTATTTTATCAGAGTGGCGATTGAGGAAAAAAATATACACTCCTGGAAATGGAAAAAAGAACACATTGACACCGGTGTGTCAGACCCACCATACTTGCTCCGGACACTGCGAGAGGGCTGTACAAGCAATGATCACACGCACGGCACAGCAGACACACCAGGAACCGCGGTGTTGGCCGTCGAATGGCGCTAGCTGCGCAGCATTTGTGCACCGCCGCCGTCAGTGTCAGCCAGTTTGCCGTGGCATACGGAGCTCCATCGCAGTCTTTAACACTGGTAGCATGCCGCGACAGCGTGGACGTGAACCGTATGTGCAGTTGACGGACTTTGAGCGAGGGCGTATAGTGGGCATGCGGGAGGCCGGGTGGACGTACCGCCGAATTGCTCAACACGTGGGGCGTGAGGTCTCCACAGAACATCGATGTTGTCGCCAGTGGTCGGCGGAAGGTGCACGTGACCGTCTACCTGGGACCGGACCGCAGCGACGCACGGATGCACGCCAAGACCGTAGGATCCTACGCAGTGCCGTAGGGGACCGCACCGCCACTTCCCAGCAAATTAGGGACACTGTTGCTCCTGGGGTATCGGCGAGGACCATTCGCAACCGTCTCCATGAAGCTGGGCTACGGTCCCGCACACCGTTAGGCCGTCTTCCGCTCACGCCCCAACATCGTGCAGCCCGACTCCAGTGGTGTCGCGACAGGCGTGAATGGAGGGACGAATGGAGACGTGTCGTCTTCAGCGATGAGAGTCGCTTCTGCCTTGGTGCCAATGATGGTCGTATGCGTGTTTGGCGCCGTGCAGGTGAGCGCCACAATCAGGACTGCATACGACCGAGGCACACAGGGCCAACACCCGGCATCATGGTGTGGGGAGCGATCTCCTACACTGGCCGTACACCACTGGTGATCGTCGAGGGGACACTGAATAGTGCACGGTACATCCAAACCGTCATCGAACCCATCGTTCTACCATTCCTAGACCGGCAAGGGAACTTGCTCTTCCAACAGGACAATGCACGTCCGCATGTATCCCGTGCCACCCAACGTGCTCTAGAAGGTGTAAGTCAACTACCCTGGCCAGCAAGATCTCCGGATCTGTCCCCCATTGAGCATGTTTGGGACTGGATGAAGCGTCGTCTCACGCGGTCTGCACGTCCAGCACGAACGCTGGTCCAACTGAGGCGCCAGGTGGAAATGGCATGGCAAGCCGTTCCACAGGACTACATCCAGCATCTCTACGATCGTCTCCATGGGAGAATAGCAGCCGGCATTGCTGCGAAAGGTGGATATACACTGTACTAGTGCCGACATTGTGCATGCTCTGTTGCCCGTGTCTATGTGCCTGTGGTTCTGTCAGTGTAATCATGTGATGTATCTGACCCCAGGAATGTGTCAATAAAGTTTCCCCTTCCTGGGACAATGAATTCACGGTGCTCTTATTTCAATTTCCAGGAGTGTATTTATTAGTTTCAAAAATATAGACGTGCCAAATCGGATGATTCATTTTGATACACCCTGTATATCCAGGGTGATGGACAGTGGTAAAGGTAACCATTTGAAGTAAGGGACCTGGGTCCGGAAACTACCCAGTCGAAAGATTTACGCGAAAATCGTTGTGACACCCCTGAGAGTGCACCTCTTCTGCTGCAGGTGCTTTGCTTACCACGTTTTGGGAGGAGATATTATGGACCAAAACAAAAAAAGCCCAGTAAACATAGGCTCTGAAGTGCATACGTTAAGAGGTATGGGCACTTGTTCACCTCTGCTACTGTGAAACACATTTCTTCTTCTCAGGAGGTGCTCGTAGTTATCGTTTCCGGACCAGGGCCCCTTGCCTCAGACTGACACATTTACGCTCCTCCATTATCTCTGAATGTTTGTAACATCGTGAAGTGTATGTGACGTATGGCTAAGCAGGCAAAGGCGCGCTCAGAAAGCTAGTTATTAACTATAATGATAAGCATTATGTATTTGCCTCTGCAATTTCCTAACAAATTAAAAAAAATATATGTAGTGGGTGTCGGCACTGCAACCCATACCTTTATATCTCGTCACCCTTTACTCTCAAAAGTTAGAGCTGCTGGTTCGGGCACCACATGGCACGTAGTAAATGCAGTACCTGTTACGGTATTTGTGAAATAGGTGAGCCTTCAGAAAGAGTAAGATTTTCAGTCTTTTTTTTATCGTTGCAGTATAAAAGAAAAGATATAAATTTTTTAAGGCTTTAGTGGTCACTTGTTGACAAACTGCCTGTTGGCATATGTCTGGGGTTCTCCAGCCGATGTTTACGTGGCGATATTTCTAACATTTCACCAGCACGAGTGACCGGCATTGTCAGAGCTTCACCCGTCACTGCTAGTGGGCGAAGAACCCGAGACAGAAGCCAACAGGCATTTTGTCAAAGACAGGTTAGCTTAGTTTTGACAGGGCCAACTCCAGTTTCTCTCACTTTGTTAGTGAAAATGTTAACGACGTCAATGATCATTGCGTTCTTTGCGAGAAAAGTTGAAGCAGGTCAAAATATATAATTGCTGAACCAACTATATATCTGAATTTTGTTAATTTGTAAGTTACACGGCTAGACACGTGATGGACTTACACAGTGTTAACATGGGAACATCGACATTCCAGATTGACTGCCTGGCGTGGAATCAGTTACTTAGGTATAAATAATAACACGCAAAGTCAGTTACAGGCAATGCTCATCTCACTACTGTAGTATCTACCGTTATTTAAGAAGAAAAGTTATTTCCTCGAAATATTTTCGTACAAGATGTAACGATTAAGCAAAGAAGAAGAAGTAAACAAAATTAAGTAGGGGCAGAAGAAAGTAACTGGAATAAAAAGTAGGGTAAGTGATGAACTGTGTGTCCAAGCTGCATGCACTTAGCTGGTAATGCGCGATTATGTAAACCGAATGCAGCATATTTATTTTCACACTGGAATGCATTTAGGATCATCCTAGCATGGCCTTCAAACACTGCGAGCTTCGCCCACACGCAAAGATATACTAAACACATACTGCGCATTTAATTCTCAAGAGACGTAGAAAATCAAGGTTGGCGTAAAGATCAAGCCTGTAAAACCGAATGCAGTCATTGTGAAACAACCGTACAAATTTTAAAAGCAGAAAGAACTAATGTAAGGCGTGCAGCTCATATTGTTCAATGGATGGTTGCAATAAGGGGGACATATCAGAATGCGACAGAAAATCTAATGATATCTTCCGTCCCCCACACGAAATACAACATCGAACAAAGCTATTGAGTCCTGCAGGAATAGTTTGCATCCAGACGAGATGAATCGCTGGTCAAAAAATATTCAGAACCATCCAGGAATTTCATTGTGATTATGCTACTGATCCCACGTATGAGACTAATGACGTTGTGACAATTGACTTCAGTGTGAGAGAAATTTGACCAATTAAGTGTCATTAAAACAATACTTCGTGAAGCTATCATTAGTTCAAATATTTCTAAAGACTTGCTTGTCAGGCTGTTTCAGATCATGTTCACGTTCCGTTATTACCTGCCGCTGAGAAATAATTATTGACCAGTTAAAGCACAATCATGAGATAGGCATGCCCAGCACACAAGTCTGCAGACAGGCAGATCCATGAAAAACACATTTTCATGTGCTACGAATATTCCATCAGAATTTCTAAAATCATTGGGGGAAGTGGCAACAAAACGACTATTCACGTTGGTGTGTAGAATATATGAGTCTGGCGATGTACCATCTTCGTGAAGCTATCATTAGTTCAAATATTTCTAAAGACTTGCTTGTCAGGTTGTTTCAGATCATGTTCACGTTCCGTTATTACCTGCCGCTGAGAAATAATTATTGACCAGTTAAAGCACAATCATGAGATAGGCATGCCAAGCACACAAGTCTGCAGACAGGCAGATCCATGAAAAACACATTTTCATGTGCTACGAATATTCCATCAGAATTTCTAAAATCATTGGGGGAAGTGGCAACAAAACGACTATTCACGTTGGTGTGTAGAATATATGAGTCTGGCGATGTACCATCTGACTTTCGGAAAAGCGTCATCCACACAATTCCGAAGACGGCAAGAGCTGACAAGTGCGAGAATTATCGCACAATCAGCTTAACAGCTCATGCATCGAAGCTGCTTACAAGAATAATATACAGAAGAATGGAAAAGAAAATTGAGAATGCGCTAGGTGACGATCAGTTTGGCTTTAGGAAAAGTAAAGGGACGAGAGAGGCAATTCTGACGTTACGGCTAATAATGGAAGCAAGGCTAAAGAAAAATCAAGACACTTTCATAGGATTTGTCGACCTGGAAAAAGCGTTCGACAATGTAAAATGGTGCAAGCTGTTCGAGATTCTGAAAAAAGCAGGGGTAAGCTATAGGGAGAGACGGGTCATATACAATATGTACAATAACCAAGAGGGAATAATAAGAGTGGACGATCATGAACGAAGTGCTCGTATTAAGATGGGTGTAAGACAAGGCTGTAGCCTTTCGCCCCTACTCTTCAATCTGTACATCGAGGAAGCAATGATGGAAATAAAAGAAAGGTTCAGGAGTGGAATTAAAATACAAGGTGAAAGGATGATGATATTGCTATCCTGAGTGAAAGTGAAGAAGAATTAAATGATCTGCTGAACGGAATGAACAGTCTAATGAGTACACAGTATGGTTTGAGAGTAAATCGGAGAAAGACGAAGGTAATGAGAAGTAGTAGAAATGAGAACAGCGAGGAACTTAACATCAGGATTGATGGTCACGAAGTCAATGAAGTTAAGGAATTCTGCTACCTAGGCAGTAAAATAACCAATGACGGACTCGCTATGGCAAAAAAGGCATTTCTGGCCAAGAGAAGTCTACTAATATCAAATACCGGCCTTAATTTGTGGAAGAAATTTCTGAGGATGTACGTCTGGAGTACAGCGTTGTATGGTAGTGAAACTTGGACTGTGGGAAAACCGGAACAGAAGAGAATCGAATCATTTGAGATGTGGTGCTATAGACGAATGTTGAAAATTAGGTGGACTGATAAGGTAAGGAATGAGGAGGTTCTACCCAGAATCGGAGAGGAAAGGAATATGTGGAAAACACTGATAAGGAGAAGGGACAGGATGATAGGACATCTGCTAAGACATGAGGGAATGACTTCCATTGTACTAGAGGGAGCTGTAGAGGGGCAAAAACTGTAGAGGAAGACAGAGATTGAAATACGTCAAGCAAATAATTGAGGACGTAGGTTGCGAGTGCTACTCTGAGATGAAGAGGTGAGCACAGGAAAGGAATTCGTGGCGGGCCGCATCAAACCAGTCAGTAGACTGATGACCAAAAAAATAAATAAATAAAAAAACGAATATGTTATGAACGTTTCTATGCAACAGGGCACTAAGCCCTTAGGATTTTATACTGGCGTAAAGTTTCCTATTCAGTTTCGCGCTGTCATCTAATGAACTAAATAAAAGATAGGCGACTCGGCTCAAGATTCCGTACCTAACCGATTCAAGTGCGCCGTTCATAAGGTGATAGACAGCATTAGGAGGAAAATAGTGACTATTGACGATCAGGGAATTGAGACAGGGCAGTTTATGTTCACGAAATACACAGGGTTTAGAAATTGGAAAAAAAACTGTCCTATATTTTTAGAGGTGTACTCGTTAAAAGGTGACGGTTACAATTCCTTCGTAAAGTGATCCTATACTAGACGAAATGAAGCGCCACGGCTCACATGGTAGAAGATTTTGAAGACATCAAAGAATAGCTTCTCCATGGTACGGAAGGGAGCTATAGAAGTTAAAACCGTAGAGGAAAACAGAGATTGGAATAGAGCCAGAAAATCATTGCTATTTTGCTATTGCTACTCCGAGTTGAAGCGGTTGGCATAGGAGAGGAATTCTTGGGGACCGCATCAAACCACTCATCAAACCCGTCAGAGTATTAAAAAAAAGTACAGTATTCGATAATCCAGAAGCAATAATAGCAATAATCGACGACGACAGTCTTTAAATGTAGCCAACCGCCATACATCGATATTCATTTAGATTTCTACATCAACGTCTGAACATCAGTGGCTGATAATAATCGACCCCGAAGCATCAATGTCTTTAACATCGAACTTAAATGATGAATTTTTAAATCACTTTTGGTCGGCAGGACTGAATAATATTTTACCTAAGACCAGGTTGGCCATCGTCAAAGAAAGGATACCGCATACAAGGTACGAACTGGATGACAACGCACGCACTTTATGTAACTGCCATCTCTTTTGATCTGCAGTTCTCTCGACTGGGAATGGTTCGATATGTCAATGGCAGCTCGTCAAAGAATTCACCATAGCATTGCAGAAAGATGAAATTCATGTGGTACTTCCGGCTAACATGGAAGATGTTTCTAATACCTGTGAATACGACAGCAAAGTGACATCGTTATTCGAAGATAGTACTTATAAATGCCTAAAACGGGACCCCCTATGTCACACAGCAGAAAAACAGTGAAGCTCCTGAAAAATTCCGGTCTGCCAGAGGACGTCATCAAAAATCTACGTCCTCAGTTATTTGCTGGATGTATCCCAATCTCTGTTTTCCTCTACGGTTTTTACCCTATGCGGCTCCCTCTAGTACCATGACAGTTATTCACTGGCATCCTACCATCCTATCCTTTCTTCTTGTCTCGGCGATTCTCCGGAGAACTTAGTCATTACTTACCCCACCAGTCCACCTAATTTTCAACATTCTTCTGTAGAACCACATCTCAAATGTTCCGATTCTCTTATGTTCCGGTTTTCCCACACTCCATGTTCCACAGCCATAAAACGATGTGTTCCAAACGTACGGTCTCAGAAATTTCTTCCTCAAATTAAGGTCTATGTTTGGTATTAGTAGACTTCTCTTGGCCAGGAATGCCCCTTTTGCCAGTGCTATTCTGATTTTGATGTCTTCCTTGCTCTGTCCGCCATTGGTTATTTTGCTGCCTAGGTAGCAGAATTCTTTAACTTCATCTACTTCGTGAACATCAATCCTGATGTTAAGTTTCTCGCTCTTCTCATTTCTGCTAATTCTCATTATTTTCGTCTTTCTTCGATTTACTCTCCGTCCATATTCTGGACTCAATAGACTGTTCGTTCCACTCAGCAGGTCCTGCAATTCTTCTTCACTTCCACTGAAGATAGCGATATCACTAGCGAATCTTATCATTGATATCCTTTCATCTTGAATTTTAATTCCACTCTTGAACCTTTCTTTTATTTCCGTAATTGCTTCTTCGATGTATGGATTTAACAGTAGTGGCAAATCACTACATCCATATCTTACATCTTTTTAAATCCGAGCACTTAGTCTCTCACTCTTAGTATTCCCTCGTGTTTCTTGTACGTATTGTATATTATTCGCCTTTCCCTAGTGCGTACCCCTATTTTCCCGAGATTTCGAACATCATGCGCCATTTTACATTGTCGAACGCTTTTTCCAGGCCGACAGATCCTATGAAAGTGTCTTTTCTTCAGTCTTGCAACCATTATCAAACGCAACGTCAGAATTGCCTCTCTGGTGCACTTATCTTTCCTAAAGCCGAACTGATCGTCATCTAACATATCCTCAATTTCCTTTTCCATTCTTTTGTATATTAGTCTTTTCAGCAACTGGGATGCATGAATTGTTAAGCTAATTGTGCGATAATACTCACACTTGTCGTCACTTGCAATCTTCGCAATTGTGTGGATGATTTTTTCGAAAGTAAGATGGGATATCGCCAGAATCGTACATTCTACATATCAACGTGAATAATCGTTTTGTTGCCACTTCCCCCAGTGATTTTAGAAATTCTGATGGAATGTTGTCTACCCTTTCTGCCTCAATTCATTTAAATCCTGATTCTAATACTGAATCTCCTATTCTTCCATACCGACTCCTGTTTCTTCTCCTACCACGTCATCGGACAAGTCTATCCCTCATAGATGCCTTCAGTGTTCTCCTTGCGCATTTAACACTGGAGTGCCCGTTGCAATCTTATTGTTATCAACCTTCCTTTCAACTTCACAGAAGGTTCTTTTGACTTTTCTATGAGTCAGGCCTTCCGACAGTCACTTCCCTTTCGATTTCTTCACATTTTGTCCCCAGGAATTTTGCCTCAGCTTCTCTGCACTTCTGTTTATTTCATTTGTAAGTGACTTGTATTTTTGTGTTCCTGAATTTCCCTGAACATTTTTGTACTTCCTTCTTTCGTCGATGAACTGAAGTATTTCTTGTGTTATCCATGGTTTCTTCTCAGTTATCTTCTTTGTGCTTGTTTTGTTATCCATGGTTTCTTCTCAGTTATCTTCTTTGTGCCTTCTCCAACTTCTGTGATTGCTCTTTTTAGAGATGTCTGTTCCTCTTCAACTGAACTGCCTACTGAGCTATTCCTTATCACAGTATCTATAGTCTCAGAGAACTTCAAGCGTGTCTTCTCATTCCTAAGTACTTGCGCATTCCACTTCTTTGCACATTCATTTTTCCTGACTAATCTCAATTCAGCCTACGCTTTATCACTATTTAATCGTGAGCTGAATCTATAGCTGCTCCTCGGTAAGCCTTACAATCCAGTATCCGATTTCGGAATTTCTGCCTAACCATGATGTATCTAACCGAAATTTTCCTTTATCTTCTTGCTTTTTCCAAATATACCTCCTCCTGCTATGGTGCTTGAACAGAGTATTCGCTGCTACTAGCTGAAATTTATTACAGAACTCCATTACTCTTCCTCCTCTTTCATTGCTAGTACCGAGCCCACATTCTCCTGTAACCCTTTCTTCCACTCCTTTCCCTTCTGCCGCATCCAAGTCCACTTTGACTATTAGATTTTTCATCTCCATTTACGTACTGAATTACCCGTTCAATATCCTCAAGTACTTTGTCTTTTTCTTCATGATCGGCTTGCGACGTCGGCATATATAAGTGAACTGTCGATGCCGGTGTTGGTTTGCTGTCGATTCTGATGAGAACAACACTGTCACTGAACTGTACACTGTAACTCACTCTTTGCCCTTCAACAAATCCTAATCCCTTTGTACCATTTTCTGCTGCTGCTGCTGATATTACCCTACATTCATCTGACCAAAAGAGCCTTGTCTTCCTTCCATTTCACTTCACTGACCTCAACTATATGTAGACTGAACCTTTGCATTCCACTTTTCAGATTTTCTAGCTTTCCTACCACGTTCAAACTTATGACATTCCACGCCCCGATTCGTAGAGCATTACCCTTTGGTTGGTTATTCAATTTTTTTCTGTTGGTCATCTCCCCTTTGGCAGTCTCATCCCGGGGATCTAAATGGGGACTATTCCGGAATCTTTTGCCAATAGAGAGATAATCATGATACTTTTTCGCTTACAGGCCAAATGTCCTGCGGATACACATTATGTGTCTTTAATGCAGTGGTTTCCATTGCCTTCATTGCTGACTGTTCTCCCTTTATAGAGGGAGTTTCCCACCCTAAGTGCAAGAGAATGTCCCGAACGTCCTGTGAATACAAATTATGTGTCTTTAATGCAGTGGTTTCCATTGCCTTCATTGCTGACTGTTCCCCCTTAAGAGGCAGTTTCCCATCCCAAGGACAAGAGAATGTCCCGAACGTCTGTCTGCTCTTCCGTAGTTGGCAGAATGAGGGCGACTTCTGACGTTTTGATTAGTATTGAAAGATGCCGTACCTAGATCACGGGCGAATGAGCGCCGGGTAAACAACATTCCTCTACACGTACAAGTAATATATTGCCTGCTGGTCACGATATGTTGCCCAGGAATTGGATACGTATGGTACAGACATAACACGGGGGTATTTCTGAACGGCGCCACGTCCATAAAATATACAGTCGTATTTTCCCCGCTGGCTGCCGTTCCAAGGTCTGTTTTGCCGTCCGTGTTTGCAGCCGCGGTATGTACGAGCGAGCGACCAGGCGTTGGCACAGCCACTGTGCGACAGATGCCGACCGCTCCCGACCGCCAGTTCTTGCGGCCGCCCGCTGCCAAGAACCGCTCTCCCATATATGTCGCACCAGCCGCTCGCCGAAGGTTAATTCTGATACAGCCGTATGTACTCTCTATTAATAGCGCGCCCGCACTTTACTTGTGCCGCTCCCGTTTTCCAGAGACACACTCACATGTCTCTCTCTGTGTCATGTTATCGGCTGGCAGTCTTCACTGCAGAAGCAAGCTTCGTTCGACTGATCTCGTTCCGCAGTGTCCGCCGTTGCACAGCCGTGGAGCGATCGCCCAGATACACGAGAACTACCTCTCTCCGTGCTGAGTCACGGCCTCGGATTAAGGAGGGAAATGTGTCATATATATTTCGTCCCACTGGCGGTCTTTCGATAAAATGCTACAGCTTGCTCGACACAACGTTTTGTCTCGAAAATTGTGGAACACGTTTTCTGCTCGTCCAAGGTGCACTAGGCCGAAAGTCTCTTCTACAAATATTAACACTGATTCTGTAAATAGAGATCGCGCACTGTTCTGTGAGATCTAGAAATTTCATTCACAACAGGATCTGTTAGCCAGCCGCTGTGGCCGAACGGTTCTAGGCGCTTCAGTCTGGAACCGCGCTGGTGCTACGGTCGCAGGTTCGAATCCTGCCTCGGGCATGGATGTGTGTGATGTCCCTAGGTTAGTTAGGTTTACGTAGTTCTAAGTCTAGGGGACTGATGACCTCAGATGTTAAGTGCCAAAGTGCTTAAGCCATTTGAACCAGGATCTGTTGTTGCAGGTACGCCATGTCACGAAACCACAACAGGTCAGCGAAGTATTGATATGAAATGTTTTGTATTGTGTATAGTCCTAAAAGTAATAAAAACAGCATTTAAAATTAACTTTGTCCACTCTGTACCAAACCCCACTTTCTGCATATTAAACTTAAAAGTACAAATAAAGCCGATCAAAACGAGTTATCGTTAATATTAGGGGTTCGGTAGAATAAAAGCAAAATCTGAGCCTACGACTGATCTTAGCCTTTGGAAAGCAGGAGATGAGGTACTGGCGGAAGTAAAGCTGTGAGGACGGGGCGTGAGTCGTGCTTGGGTAGCTCAGATGGTAGCGCACTTACCCACGAAAGGCAAATGTCCCGAGTTCGAGTCTCGGTCTAGCACACAGTTTTAATCTGCCAGGAAGTTTCATATCAACGCACACTCCGCTGCAGATTAAAATCTCATTCAGCAAGGATAATATTCGAATATAAAATCTGACAACTAGAGAATAGAAGCTTCTAAAATGTCATAATACAGAGGAATGCTGGAGACTAGATGGGCATTTAGGATATCTGATGAAGAGATACTAAATCGAACTGGGGTAAAAAGAAATGTATGGCCCAACTCGACTAAAAGAAGGGATTGATTGATAGATCAGGTCCGGGGACACGAAGGAATTGTCTGTTTGGCGATGAAGAGAATGTGTCTGTGTGTGTGTTTGAGGAAAGGGGAGGGCTAAAAATTGTAGAAGGAGACAAAGACTTCGCAAGCAGGTTTAAATGGATGTACAGTAGGCTGCAGTAGTTAAGAAAAGATAGATAGGCTTTCACAGTGCAGGTTGGTGCGGAGAGCTTCATAGAACTTGTCTTCGGACTGAAGACCACAACAATAACAAAGTTCAAATGGTTCAAATGGCTTTAAGCACTATGGGACTTAACATCTGATATCACCAGTCCCCTAGACGTAGAACTACTTAAACCTAACTAACCTAAGGACATCACACACATCCATGCCGGAGGCAGGATTTGAACCTGCGACCGTGGCAGCAGAGCGGTGCCGGACTGAAGCGCCTAGAACCGTTCGGCCCCACGGGCCGGCCCGTAACAAGGAAAGGGTTGGTATGCAGGAACACTCACAAGTTCCACATAATACTTCACGACGGGGAATACTACTCAAATTCCACCTGTAAAATTCCGTTCCAAATCAACATTATTACTGAGATATGTCTCCTATGATGAGCAGCACATTCGTAAATGATGCAAATTCACCTATTTATGTTTTAGTGTTTTTCTCATAGAAAATATTGCTCACAAATCATGTAGTCATAATATTACTATTATTGCACTTTGTAAGTTAATTTTGGCAGGCACTATTAAAAGTAGCGTCTTCACTTAGCTTGTGTGTTGAACCCACATGATAAACTTCTTTTCCTTGCAGAAGCCCTTGTGTTATGAAAGCAGACCGGAGCGCTGTTTTTGTAATCATTCTTATTTATATTGGTTCTTGATTCTCTTGACAAGTTACAACATTGTTTACCCGTTTAATTTCAACAGAAAAATGTACTTAAGCATTGAAGGATTTCCAGTGAAGTGCTTTTCACTTCTTGATGTAGGTTAGGGTGTGGCGCAAACAGTTATAGGAAATAGTTTTCAAATTAAAATGTTTTACTAATTGAAACATTGTTTTTCACAAGATCGTATATTTTTGGAATTCACAATTTTAGTGCCGTATATCGATGGTTCTTTTCTTTAAATCAGTTTCAAATTTACTATCGGAAATTGTGGAAGAAAGAATTTACTTTGTTACATTATGATTTTTGTTATTTTTCTTTAAATCTTTTTTTTATAAAAATACGTTTTCATAGCCAGTAAAGAAATGTTTACTTGCTGAATAACAAATTTCATTCTTAATCGATTTAAATAAATATTTTATAATTTCGTATGCCATTCATTACAACTTTAAAATTTTAAATAATCCAAAATTGCATTGCTTAAACGAGCAGTTGCCTTCTAGGTTATAATATTATTTATTGTAACTTCCTGACGGATTAAAACTGTGTGCCGGACCGAGACTCTAACTCGGGACCTTGGCCTTTCGTGAGCAAGTGCTCTACCAACTGAGCTACCCGTCCTCAAGCTTCAGTTCTGCCAGTACCTCGTCTCCTACCTTGTTCAAATGGCTCTCAGCACTATGGGACTTAACATCTGAGGTCTTCAGTCCCCTAGAACTTAGAACTACTTAAGCCTAACTAACCTAAGGACATCACACACATCCATGCCCGAGGCAGGATTCGAACCTGCGACCGTAGCGGTCACGCGGTTCCAGACTGAAGCGCCTAGAACCGCACGGCCACAACGGCCGGCCAGAATTAGCACTCCTGAAAGAAAGGATATTGCGGAGACACGGCTTAGCCACAGCCTGGGGGATGTTCCCAGAATGAGATTTTCGCTCTGCCGCGGAGTGTGCGCTGATATGAAACTTCCTGGCAGATTAAAACTGTATGCCGGACCGAGACTGGAACTCGGGACTTTTGCCTTTCGCGGGCAAGTGATCTTTATTGTTGTCTGTATGAAAATGACGTAATAATCAGATGATGAACATTTTGTGGAGTATAGTATACTTACGTAATATACCAAACAAAAAGTAGAAGAAATCCTCACGTTAAATGCTGCCAATTTTAAATGAAGTTTTCATGTTATCGGCCCGAATGTATCACGTAATTCCAACATAAATACGTATTGTAAAATATACATGAAAACCGGTATCGAACATTTCATAAACGTAATGTAACTTATCCGATGATGATCTACATACCACACCACTGACACGTGGGAAATTAATTTCGTGCTAATTTCTTGTCAAAGAGACAGAAGCTGGTGCCCGACGAGTGGATGGGCGCCGTCGTCACGTGGGAGGCCGCGCTTGTTGAGCCCGGCGGAGGTAGGCTACACGTGGGTCGCACGTGGCCGGCAGAGCGGGACGTCACTCCGCTGAATGAGCCGCGTGGGCAGCCAGCGGGCCGTGCACCGTCCGACCGCAAGACTCCGCTCCGCTTCACCCGCCTGGCCCCCAGTGCCGAGGTCGTCCTTACAACCGCCACTCCACTCGCCATTCAGTTTCACTTTCAGCCATCACTTCTGCCAGGCTCGCCACATTTCCGTGTCTCTGGCGGGCGGCACAAACAGCATACTAGCGTTTACGGCCATAATCCCTTTTATTACTATTTATGAAACAAACTCCCTTAATTCAGTTGTTTACTGTCACACTGTACACAGAAAGCCACCGTTGAGTGTGTCTTCCACCCTTGCTAATTCCATTCACGGATGACAGCAGGAGTAGGTTCTCTACATCCGAGGTTGGAGTTGAAGGGGTAGTACCGGGTGGTAATAATTAAACTTTCCCTATGTCTTGAAAGGAGGGTGTAAGATGAACATCTACAAAAGCAAAACGAAGGTAATGGAATGTAGTCGAATTAAGTCGGGTGATGCTGCGGGAATTAGATTAGGAAATGAGACACTTAAAGTAGTAAAGGAGTTTTGCTATTTGGTGAGCAAAGTAACTGATGACGGTCGAAGTAGAGAGGATATAAAATGTAGACTGGCAATGGCAAGGAAATCGTTTCTAAAGAAGAGAAATTTGTTAACATCGAGTATAGATTTCAGTGTCAGGAAGTCGTTTCTGAAAGTATTTGTATGGAGTGTGGCCATGTATGCAAGTGAAACATGGAAGATAAATAGTTTGGACGAGAAGAGAATAGAAGCTTTCGAAATGTGGTGCTACAGAAGAATGCTGAATATTAGATGGGTAGATCACATAACTAATGCGGAGGTATTGAATAGAATTGGGGAGAAGAGGAGTTTGTGGCACAACTTGACTAGAAGAAGGGATCGGTTGGTAGGACATATTCTGAGGGATCAAGGGATCACCAATTTAGTACTGGAGGGCAGCATGGAGGGTAAAAATCGTAGAGGGAGACCAAAAGATGAATACACTAAGCAGATTAAGAAGTATGTATCAAATACTTCAGAAGTATGTATCAAATTTTAACCTATCCATTTCCCTTTTTAAATTTTCTAACCTACCTGCCCGATTAAGGGATCTGACATTCCATGCTCCGATCCGTAGAACTCCAGTTTTCTTTCTCCTGATAACGACGTTCTCTTGAGTAGTCCCCGCCCGGAGATCCGAATGGAGGACTATTTTACCTCCGGAATGTTTTACCCAACAGGAAGCCATCATCATTTAACCATACAGTAAAGCTGCATGCCCTCGGGAAAAATTACGGCTGTAGTTTCCCCTTGCTTCCAGCCGTTCGCAGTACCAGCACAGCAAGGCCTTTTCGGTTAGTGTTACAAGGCCGGATCAGTCAATCATCCAGACTGTTGCCCCTGCAACTGCTGAAAAGGCTGCTGCCACTCTTCAGGAACCACACGTTTGTCTGGCCTCTCAACAGATACCCCTCCGTTGTGGTTGCACCTACGGTACGGCCATCATTTCGCTGAGGCACCCAAGCCTCCCCACCAACGGCAAGGTCCATGGTTAAGGAGGTTAGGTTATGAGCGAACGCTCTCAGAATTTTAACAGTAAACCACCATGATGTAGAACGCCTCTGTTGTAGCATTTGGCACTGAAGGTGGATGAACATCTTGATTCTTTCGCTCTTACGAAGTTGAACCAGTAGGAGAACGTGCAGCTCTTCGTTAGATCTTCTTCATTTCCTCTGTCAATCGTATTTACACTACTGACCATTAAAATTGCTACACCAAGAAGAAATGCAGACGATAAACGGGTATTCATTGGACAAATATATTATACTAGAACTGACATGTCATTACATTTTCACGCAATTTGGGTGCATAGATCCTGAGATATCAGTACCCACAACAACCACCTCTGGCCGTAATAACAGCCTTGATACGCCTGGGCATTGAGTCAAACAGGGCGTGGATGGCGTGTACAGGTACAGCTGCCCATGCAGCTGCAACACGATACCACAGTTCATCAACAGTAGTGACTGGCGTATTGTGACGAGCCTGTTGCTCGGCCACTGTTGACCAGACGTTTTCAAGTGGTAAGAGATCTGGAGAATGTGCTGGCCAGGGCAGCAGTCGAACATTTTCTGTGTCCAGAAAGGCCCGTACAGGACCTGCAACATGCGGTCGTGCATTATCCTGCTGAAATGTAGGGTTTCGCAGGGATCGAATGAAGGGTAGAGCCACGGGTCATAACACATCTGAAATGGACCGTCCACTGTTCAAAGTGTCGTCAATGCGAGCAAGAGGTGACCGAGACGTGTAACCAATGGCACTCCGTACCATCACGCCGGGTGATACGCCAGTATGGCGATGACAAATACACGCTTCCAATGTGCGTTCACCGCGATGTCGCTAAACACGGATGCGACCATAATGATGCTGTAAACAGAAGCTGGATTCATCCGAAAAAATGACATTTTGTAATTCGTGCACCCAGGTTCGTCGTTAAGTACAAAATCGTAGGCGCTCCTGTCTGTGATTCAGCGTCGAGCTGATAGTCCATGCTGCTGTTAGTCCTATGCTGCTGCAAACGTCGTCGAACTGTTCGCGCAGATGGGTGTTGTCTTGCAAACGTCCCTATATGTTGACTAGGTGATCGAGACGTGGTTGCACTTTCCGTTACAGCCATGCGGATAAAATGCCTGTCATCTCGACTGCTAGTGATACGAGGCCGTAGGGATCCAGCACGGCCTTCCGTATTACCCTTCTGAACCCATCGATTCCATATTCTACTAACAATCACTGGATCTCGACCAACGCGAGCAGCAATGTCGCGATACGATAAACCGCAATCGCGATAGGCTACAATCCGACCTTGATCGAAGTCTCCTTCTTGCACGAGGCATCACAACAACGTTTCATCAGGCAACGCCGGTCAACTGCTGTTTGTGTACGAGAAATCGGTTGGAAACTTTCCTCATGTCAGCACGTTGTAGGTGTCGCCACCGGCGCCAACCCTGTGTGAATGCTCTGAAAAGCTAATCATTTGCATATGACAGCATCTTCTTCCTGTCCGTTAAGTTTCGCGTCTGTAGCACGTCATCTTCGTGGTGTAGCAATTTTAATGGCCAGTAGTGTAGTACGGGTCCAGTATTCAAGCAGTGATCGAATCAGGCTTTTGTAAGCTGTCCTGTTTGTGGCTGAACTACACTTTCCCGGCCGCTGTGGCCGAGCGGTTGTAGGCGCTTCAGTACGGAACCGCGCTGCTGCTACGGTCGCAGGTTCGAATCCTGCCTCGGGCATGGATGTGTGTGATGTCCGTAGGTTAGTTAGCTTTAAGTAGTTCTAGGTCTAGGGGACTGATGACCTCAGATGTTAAGTCCCATAGTGCTCAGAGCCATTTGAACCATTTGAAATACACTTCCTGAGGATACTTTGAGGGAATCAGTCCGGCATCTGCCTTACCTGCATTAGTTTTATGTGCTCGTTTCATTTTAAATCGTTCCGTACACTTGCTTACAAATACTTAATGGAAGTGGTTGCTTCACGTGATTGTACTGCAATCGTAAAACTTGTCTATGAATAATTTGGTGAATGGTCTCAGAAAATAAAGGAAACACAAGTTATAAACAAAATACCTTTGCTGCCCTTCAGAGAAATCACGATTAGCTACAACACACTTCTTACATCGGTTGACAAGCTGTTGGAAACAGTGGGCATACGCTTCTTGTGGAATCGCTCGAAGCCTCGTGGTCAAGCGTTTTTGAATAACCACAATGTAGGGTGATTGTTCGTCAACGCCTTCTTTATTCCCCAGATTTGCCTCCCGCAGACTTCTTTCATTACACTTAGCACACGTTGCGCACGACCAGGGTGCTTCGAGGAAGTCCGCAAGTAGCGTTTGCTGGAAGTTTCCAACAGCTTTGCAACCGACGTCAAAAGTTTGTTGTAGCTAGTGATGATTACTTTTGTTGTCCAGTAAACGTATTATCTTTGTGTGACCATTCACACAAATTTACATACGCATCTTGCTTGTATAATAATAGAACAGTGGATTTTTTCTGCTTATTTATACGCAGTATGATACATTTTTTCACCTTGAGGGTCTGTCAGCCCCTGCACCAAGCACCGATTCTGTGCAAATCCTTCTACATTTCGGTGCAGCCATTGAATTGGCGTCTGCAAAGTTATCGCTGCCGCTTACCTGCAGACTGTCGAAATTTGTAAATGTTGGTTGTAATAAAAGTGTTTTTCATTTCGTTAAGCCGTTAATTTTTATTGCTTTTTGTATGTTGCTTTCCAGAACGTTATGAAAAAAGGGACATAATCCCAAGGTTTCGCCGTACACAGTTTAAGAGAAGCAGGTTCACTTGTCGTTTTCTAACTTCTGCTAATGCTTTGTGAAAGTGAAAAAGAAATACTGAGTTTTACTGTGATTTGAAGTCCAGCTTTGACTGTAGGTCCTCTACGACTGGCGTATAAAACACTTCGGTGGAAGGTAAGGTGTATACCACAACCCAATAAGATCGTACCTAGTAAATCACTGCAGAGTTCAAATCATTTTTCGGATTGAGAACAACTGCACTTACTATTATGCGTTCAGCTATGACGCTTATTGTCCCATCGCTGTAATACCGAGGGGAAAAAAACATTTCATTAGTCACGCAATGCAACAGCTTTCTGAAGGAACTGAAGTCTCCCGCTATTTATACACCTTTCACGCAATGCTGTCGTCACTTCGCTTATTTGAGCGCTGCTATCGCCCCTTTTTTTTTAATCTCGTCGGCGTAATGTTTCGTGACACACAACTGTATTCACGCCAGCATCTAAAATCGACAAGAAACATTTTATCAACGTCACGAGAAATGATTTGCGTCATTCTCCATGGAGAGTCTCGTCAACGCTTAGTGGTTTATTGACGTGAGCTTTTCGTGTATACTTTTCTCCCATTTGTACCTCCGGTTCGAACTGAAGCGCCATGTTTCATGGCCATACATTCAGAAGCACCATCGTTTTACAACTGCTTCCGTGCTGGGTTCCTTTCGCCAGGTTGGACTTCACGGCCCCATTTGCTGGCTTGATCATAAACCCGAAGTAATGTAAGTTGGCCGTCAGATCCAATCCTCTTTTTCGGAGCTATAAACGAGAGAAAAGTTTTAACAGCTCTCGTAATATCTGCTAGTAAGGCATGCTACTGACATTAATCTGTGTCAGCTATTAACCTCAAAGAGAAATGTTCCTAGACATTCTCGCAACGTCGTCACTGTTTCGTACATCCATCATAAAAGTATGGAGTGAGGAACAGCGGCCGGTTCAACTCTTGTAGACATATTCACTATCAGCCGTTATTTTTGAAAATTGTATGTAGGGTACTAGTTTCAATGCCTCTGTAGCGTCTTTCTCAATCCCCAATACATCGAACGACCGGTGTATTCCAGTCGCATACGTATATAATACAGGGGCCACTGTGTGGCAGAAGTCGTTTGAAATGCGTGTGCTCTCCGCACGTGTAACATTTACATTTGTGGAGAGCACCACTGTTCCTAAGACTTCTGCGGAATCCAGTTACTATAGTGGTTCTTGTATAATGTACGTATACGACTGGAATACTTCGGACGTTCGGTGTATTGGGGCCTGAAAAAGACGCTCCTGAGGCGTTGAAGTTAGTAGCCTAAAAGTTTTCGAAAATAGCGGCTGAACGGCTGAGGGTATGTGCTTCTACGATAACCAGTATGTGGTTCACACAAAGCGCCATTGTGCAGCTTGTTCCGATTGTTTTATTAAACAAATTTTTACTGTCCATCTTGATTGAGTTAACTGTTTTACAATGATCGGTTTCGGTTCAAGATGAACGATTCTCAGGCCTGTACATAACAATAAAGTAATTAATCAACAAATGCTCTACGAAATACAGCGTCGTTGTTATACCACACCATCAAATATCAAATGCACCAGAATGTACCTGATTATATCGGTTACAAGAGTAGCCCGTCGAACTTCAAATGTTATATTACATTTGTTACAACCCACATTTTTCTTGTAGACCACAAGGCTACTGCAAACGAGTGGTGACAGGTACACTTGTTACATTTGAATGAAACATGTGCAGCCACATAGAATTAATGATATTTTGTACTTCTTTGTTGAGAATACTATTCTTGGAATCTCTTAAGTCAAGGTTGTGGTTTTACAGAGGTAAAAAAATTATATAATGTCACAAAAATCGATAAATTAAAGGCGGACGGCGTCTGTAACCCTGGTATTACTACGCCATGTGCTCCCAATTGTGGTCGTCACTGCTCTGATGTTGTTCCGCGAGCCCACCAGTAGTCTGCTAACCGCCGCCACGGATAGATAGCCGCGCAGGAAAGCCCTTTCATCGATTTCAAGCCCTGTATACATGTCCCAAAATAAAATCGGCGAAGTTAAAAAAAAGACTAAATATCTTTTTCTTTCTTTTTACCTCCCGCAGTACACTTTCTCTCCCTTACCGCCTTGGACATCAATATGCAACAATCATCATCTTACCATGAAGAGCCAAAGAAACTGGTACACCTGGCTAATATCGTGTAGAGCCCCCACGACCATGCAGTAGTGACACAACACAAGGTGGCATGTACTCGACTAATGTCTGAAGTAGTGCTGGTGGGAACCGACGCCATGAATCCTGCAGGACTGTTCATAAATCCGTAAGAGTACGAGGGGGTGTAGATCTCTTCTCAATAGCACGTTGCAAGGCATCCCAGATATGCTCAATGATGTTTATGTCTGGGGAGTTTTGTGGCCAGCGAAAGTGTTTAAACTCTGAAGAGTGCTCTTGGAGCAATTCTGAACGTGTGGGGTGTCGCATTGTCCTGCTGGAATTACCGAAGTCCGTCGGAATGCGCAGTGGACATGAATTGTTGCAGGCGATCAGATAGGATGCTTACGTACATGTTACATGTCAGAGTCGTATCTAGACGTATCAGGGGTCTCATATCACTCCAACAGCACAAGCCCCACACCATTATAGAGCCTCCAACAGCTTGAAGAGTCCCCTGTTGACATTCAGGGTCCATGGATTCATGAGGTTGTCTCCATACCCGTACACGTCCATCCGCTCGATGCAATTTGTAACGAGATTCGTCCGACCAGGCAACATGTTTCCAGTCATCAACAGTCCAGTGTCGGTGTTGACGAGCCCAGGCGAGGCGTAAAGCTTTGTATCGTGCAGTCATCAAGAGCACAGGAGTGGGCCTTCGCCTCCGAAAGCCCATATCGATGATGTTTCGTTGAATGGTTCGCACGCTGAGACATTTTGATGGCCCAGCATTTAAATCTGCAGTAATTTGCGGAAGGACTGCACTTCTGTCACGTTGAACAATTCTCTTCAGTCGTCGTTGGTCCTTTTCTTGCAGATCTTTTCCCGGCCGCAGCGATGTCGGACACTTGATGTTTTACCCGATTCCTGATATTCATGGTACACTAGTGAAATGGTCGCACGGGAAAATCCCCACTTCACCGCTGCCTCGGAGATATTGTGCCGACTATAACACGAAGTTCAAGCTCACTTAAATCTTGATTGCCTGCCATTGTAGCAGCAGTAACCGATCAAACAACTGCGCCAGACGCTTGTCTTATATAGGCCTTGCCGACGACAGCGCCGTATTCTACCTGTTTACATATCTCTGTATTGGAATGCTCATGCCTATATCAGTTTCTTTGGCGCTTCACTGTAATAAGTCATCATAAATGTTAAAATCGGCATTGTGATTTAATTCTCTCTGCTTATTTAAAAATTTTTGTGTATAAATTTCGAGTTCTACCCGGATGTTAAGGAATCGTTCCTTTTGAATTCTATGTTGAATGTCGAGATTTTGATTAATGCCCTTGACTGAGTGCTTTAAATTTGCCATGTATGCCCCAGATGCTGTTTTGTTTTGAGCGTACTTGTGCTCCCTGAATTTGGTTTCCAAGTTCCTCCCAGTTTGTCCTGTGTACTGTTTGCTGCAGTCATTGCACCTGATTCTACACGCACTACAGTCCCGAGACTTACTGCTACCATTACAGATTTTATTGCGGTGTCTGAATTTTAGTGTATTATTTGTATGATAGCTTTACGAAAGCATCTTTCTATTTTGTAGGAACTCATTAAGTTGTAGATCATAGTCATGTATTTTTGTTGTTGTTGTTGTTGTTGTTGTTCTTAACTGTAGTGTGGCCTCCACTTACCTGCTTTAGTTGTTTCTTTTTTATATAATCATAAATTTAAAATTTCGCAAATATCTTTTGTGTTCATACAAAACTCCTGTTTCTGTACCTCTGTACCGTAATCAGTTTAAATTGTAATTTAGACGAGTCGTTAATTAAGGCATGTTGAGATTACCTGACTATATTTGCAGTATCTTCACCTTCAACTACATTGTGTAACGGTTGAGGCAGCTCTGAGACACTTTTGATGTTTGGGAAAATGTTTACGGTTGCACGAAGGTAGTTTACGGCAGACGTTACTCTTCTGAAATGTAATTGCTGTTATAAATAATGGGCTGTTCTGTTGAACGAGATACGATACTAGAACATCTGTTGCACATCATACTAAGTAAAGCGTCTGGACATATCACTATATGTTGTGGATTGGCAAGACAGCCAATCCACTATGTAAAAGGAAGCCGAAAGGCACGCGTTTAAGTACACGCAGGCTGGCGTGAGGTCTGGAACAGGACAAGGAATTTATAATAGCAAAGAACGTACGTAACTACTGGAATACTTAACTTTAATTCATAATTGGTGAACATCGCTCTTGACGGTACATGTTTTACAGCATCAATAGTAACTGGTAATGGCGCCTTGCTAGGTCGTAGCAAATGACGTAGCTGAAGGCTATGCTAACTATCGTCTCGGCAAATGAGAGCGTAATTTGTCAGTGAACCATCGCTAGCAAAGTCGGCTGTCTAACTGGGGCGAGTGCTAGGAAGTCTCTCTAGACCTGTCGTGTGGCGGCGCTCGGTCTGCAATCACTGATAGTGGCGACACGCGGGTCCGACGTATACTAACGGACCGCGGCCGATTTAAAGGCTACCACCTAGCAAGTGTGGTGTCTGGCGGTGACACCACACTATAAGTATACAGTTTTGTGGTAAGTTCTATGGGACCAAACTGCTGAGGTCATCGGTTCCTAGGCTTACACACTACTTAATCTAACTTAAACTAACTTACGCTAAGGGCAAAACACACACACACACACACACACACACACACACACACACACACACACACACACACTCGAACCTCGGACGAGGGGCGCCGTTCGAACCATGGCAAGGCGCCTCAGAACGCACGGTTACCCCGCGGGGCTAACGATAGTTCATGAGTGTAATGCCAGTGCTTGTTGCAAGTTTTTCAAATTAAATAGTTACAGACGCAAGACAAGGAACACAACTATGTTAGAGTGCTAATAATAAGGAAGAAAAGCGGTTTCTGGTGCTACGTGGATTGTCGTGACACCTGGTGAAAGTTTAAAACAGCACAGAAAAAAAATATTTTGCAGACAGAATTATCCTGTAGTATACATTGTTTAATGTAGTTTAAAGATCTAAAATACCAAGATATTTCAGAATCGCGTATGCACAGTTAATCGAGTTACAAAGAGGTCTTGAACTGCGTGAGAAGTGTAATTTCGTTACTGTTAAAAAATCATTTGCAAGTATACAACAACAGTAGCGTTTTAGTGTGTGTTTCTTGAATTTTTAGCGCGCCAGCAAGGTAAAGAGATGAAAATACAAAGCATTTTGCAAAACGTTTGAATACTTTTAAATAGATAGCTGTACATTTATTCTATTACGAATGGGAATACCGTACAGGTCTTTGTAATGGCTTTTATAAGATCAAATATTTTAATTTACGATCTGTGTGTTGAGTGTGGGGCAAGTCCTATAAAAGTAATTGGGATCATGGAATGGAGTCAGATTTTGGGAACACAACCTTAAATGAAATTAGTACTAATACTTATTTTTGCCCAGATATGTTTCGCTGCACTAATAGCATCCATAGTGGTCCTTTTTTTGTTTGATTCTTATCAGACAAAAGGAAAGATTGCTTTTCACTATCTGTACAAACAGACTTAAAGTTTTTGAGTAAAGAATTCATAAATAGAAAACAGTATTTTGTTAATTCCTTGTTAACACATGCTGCGGTTTCTGTAGTTTCGTGTACTTCACAAAGTAGCTGTCTGTCTTTTACATTTTGACGTCTGTAGCTGTAGAGATCTTAATACCGGTAAATTACTTACATGGAAACGCACAAACAAGCACAACAGTCTAAATTCCAGGCGTAATTTTTGGTGTAAATAAGTTTTCCATAGTAAATTCTCTGTAGTCGGGGATGAGGGACAATAAAAGAATGACGGCTGTATTGCAAAGCATAGAAAGCAGCAAAGAAACCACAGCATGTATTAACAAGATATAAAAAATGTTCTGTCTTTAATTTTGAATACTTTATTTAAAAAGTTAAGTTTTGTCTGTAGAGACAGTAAAAATCAGTGTTTCCTACTATTTGATAGAAAGCAAATAAAATCCGCAGAGGACGCTGTAAGTTCATCGAAACATGTCTGGGTAAAAAAAGAATAAAAAATTTTGTTTACCCAAGGCAGAAACTACTCGAAAACAAATTTATAATATAAAAGTTTTATATACCTTTTCAATTTTTATTCTTCTCCAAGACTCGGAACATCAGCGTTTGAATATGTAACATCTAGTTGTTTAAAAACATCTTTCCTATTTTACAGATCTTCTCGTAATTAATTTAATCAGTCTTATTGAATGTCGTATAGATCAGATAAATTGCGCAGGTCGACACAATGACGACCAGAGACCATTTGCAAATACCTGTCTAACAGCAATACAGCAGTATGGAACATTCTAAGAAATGGAAGGGAAAACGAAAGAACGTAGACAGAGATACACATTTGACTATTATCTGTCACTTTACTTAATCTCAGTCACTTTACTTAATCTCAGATCGAGGTTGCGCATTGAATTACAACATAATATTTCGTTAAGAACATGTTATATAATTTTCATCCACGATAGAATACGCGAAATATTACAGTTTCCACCGAGTGCTGTCTGCTCTTTCCAAAATGGGCGTGTGTGTTACAGCACGTTGTCTGTTTCCCCGTCTCTGGCGTTGCGTTCAAAATGGCTCAAAGCGCTATGGGACTTAACTTCTGAGGTCAGCAGTCCCCTAGAACTTAGAACTACTTGAACCTAACTAAACTAAGGACATCACAAACATCCATGCCCGAGGCAGGATTCGAACCTGCGACCGTACCGGTCACGCGGTTCCAGACTGTAGCGCCTAGAACCGCTCGGCCACCCCGACCGGCCTGGAGTTAACGTGCAGTTTCATTTTTTCGGTCGTCCGCCAAGCAAGTGGTGCATCAGTGGGCTGTAGGCAATTGCGTGGTTGAAAACACTGGCATGAAATAAATTTGTGGCACTAACAATTAAATCAGCACGAACGACATTAGGAGCGGCGCGAATCTCGACACTCTAAACTGTGTGTGTGTGTGTGTGTGTGTGTGTGTGTGTGAGGGGGGGAAGGTGTTTGTCGGGTCGATGCTGCGACGTGATATGGTGCGATCAGCGGAACATGTGCGGGCCACTTGTGCGGTAATTAGTGTGTTCCCAGAATAGACGCAGCCACGCCGCTTCTCCGTGCACACTGTGTCGTTATTGCGTAGCGCGTGGCGTTCGTCTGGCGCAAGGTCAATACGAGGAAGCGGCATACATTGCTTCAAAGTAGCCGATGCGCAACGAGGTGTCGGCGGTGTTCGCCGCTATCGCACGCTGTTGTGGAAAGCAGCAACACACAAACACGTGAGCGCGTGTGGAGAAAAGGTGAGGAGGAACGCGGAGAGAGATGTGGAGGGAGGCAGCTTTAATTGGTTGCTAGGAGGGATTGGGAAATTGCACCGCAGTATTCTAACTATGTAGTTTTCTACGAGTATTTTCAATACAGACTTACATTAATTCAGCAGTGAACAGCAGTAAGAATCAGAATGTGGCGTTCGCTGTTTTATTCGGTGGTTTGGTATTTTATTAATTTGTAAATGAAAATGATAATCTTATTTTATTACATTGAGTAATTACTAAATAATTTTTCTCCCGGCTAAAGATTTGGTCAAGTTGCTAAAGAACTCCAAGTTAACGTCGTGTTAAAGTGTTGTCTGTAAGTTGTGTAAGTGTCACTACATCACAGTTCATACAACAGATTCTATACCACTATTGATTATGATGGAAACAGTTATCTTCAGCAAAATGATCATTAAAACCACCGAATATCAGCCGCGCACAACACTGACGTATGTTACCTGAAACAATATTCTTCGCAACTCGAGCTTAAATAATTTCGGCTCCATACATCAGCTAGAAAAGTTTGTTATAACGATCGTGCTATGAGCACTGTTTTTAAAGAACCAATATGATTCGAATTATTTTTATTAAAATGATTTTCGGGACCACCGGTGCACATTTATTTTTACACATTTGTATTACCATCGGCATTTATGTCTGCAGAGTTGCGTAATTTGAATTTGCCGCTGAGATAACTGTTAAGATGGCGGCAGACAATTGATAGAGACTTTCTATTGTTAGAGCAAATAAGATAAGAATTTGAAGTGCTTATTAAACTTTACTTTCGTATTGTGCACTATTTAGACTTCATCAAGCAAACATTTGATTTTTTTCTAGGGAAAACACAGACAAAAAAACGCTGTACAAATCGCTATCATCAATGGCTGTTCTCCTTGCAGCGGAAAGAAATAATTAACACAGATAATGCTTACTGAGAGAAGAATTAAAGTTACGAATAATAAGTCACTCATATTTATAATAATAATGAACTCTATTCTCAAGTAATAATTAACAAATAATTACAATTTCTTACCAGACCTCAGTTTGATATGCGTCCGCAACCTACAAAAGCCAGCCCACAAAAGGTAAAAACAATGGAAGACAAACGCAGATCATAAAAGGAATTTACAATTATCATTGTCTTTGTATGATACACATCGATATGTCCAATTACATAATAAAATATTATATAAATAATTAATATTTATCATCGTTTTCACTGTTTTTTTATATGTCGAATAGATAATGTTTATAACTGTTAGAGCCATAATTTCCACTCGTCGCACTGTAGCTAAAATTTATTTCATGGATGTTACAGGAATCAAATCAGCAAAGGAATGCAATGCGAATGACAAATTAAATGCTGGTGAAACAGTCTACATTATTTCGTCACTTATCAATTGTGAGAAAAAATTCTCGTAAAGTTATGAAGTAGTTTGTATTACGTCTCTACGCTTTAGTTTCTCTTTGACATTACATAATCTTAGCCACTGCGAATGAATATTAGCTATCATTACTTACATGTTACTAAGAAACCATAGAAACTCAAACTTAAGAAAAGAGGCGCCACACTGTGGAAATGAGAAACTGGCAGCCAACAATTTCTCTTTGTTTGTTTGTTTGTTTTCACATAATTAGACTCGCACATCGTTCTAGCTTGAATTTTATAAATAAATTAATCTTTTCCAAATTCTGAAGGTGGCAGGGGTAAAATACAGGGAGCGAAAAGCTATTTACAGTTTGTACAGAAATCAGATGGCAGTTATAAGAGTCGAGGGGCATGAAAGGGAAGCAGTGGTTGGGAAGGGAGTGAGACAGGATTGTAGCCTCACGCCAATGTTATTCAATCTGTATATTGAGCAAGCAGTAAAGGAAACAAAAAAAAATGTTTGGAGTAGGTATTAAAATCCATGGAGAAGAAATAAAAACTTTGAGGTTCGCCGATGACATTGTAATTCTGTCAGAGACAGCAAAGGACTTGGAAGAGCATTTGAACCGAATAGACAGTGTCTTGAAAGGAGGGTATAAGATGAACATCAACAAAAGCAAAACGAGGATAATGGAATGTAGTCGAATTAAGTCGGGTGATGCTGAGGGAATTAGATTAGGAAATGAGACACTTAAAGAAGTAAAGGAGTTTTGCTATTTGGGGAGAAAAATAACTGATGATGGTCGAAGTAGAGAGGATATAAAATATAGACTGGCAATGGCAAGGAAAGCGTTTCTGAAGAAGAGAAATTTGTTAACATCGAGTATTGATTTAAGTGTCAGGAAGTCGTTTCTGAAAGTATTTGTATGGAGTGTAGCCATGTATGCAAGTGAAACATGGACGATAAATAGTTCAGACAAAAAGAGAATAGAAGCTTTCGAAATGTGGCGCTACAGAAGAATGCTGACGATTAGATGGGTAGATCACATAACTAATGAGGAGGTATTGAATTGAATTGGGGAGAAGAGGAGTTTGTGGCACAACTTGACTAGAAGAAGGGATCGGTTGGTAGGACATGTTCTGAGGCATCAAGGGATCACCAGTCTAGTACTGGAGTGTAGCCTGGAGGGTAAAAATCGTAGAGGGAGACCAAGAGATGAATACACTAAGCAGATTCAGAAGGATGTAGGCTGCAGTAGGTATTGGGAGATGAAGAAGCTTGCACAGGATAGAGTAGCATGGAGAGCTGCATCAAACCAGTCTCACGACTGAATGCCACAACAACAACAAAAATAAACTGATGGCTTTGTAACTAAAGTAATCGCTTCTGATATAAGGGCAATTTACATGCAGAAACACGAAAAATCTATATAATTATTGTTGTTATTTTGCATTCTGCAGGAAGTTCTTTTTCATGACCAAAGGCAAGAGTTTCCTGTTGTAAATGATAAATGCGGATGTTGTTTACGAACATCAGGAACACAGAAGCATCGTTTACCTGATCTTGACGAGGGACTAAAGCGATGTTTGATATATTCTGGTTTTGCGTTTTTTTAGATTTAACTTCTTTGAGGAAGTTGCGTTTTCTAGCGCTGTATGATAAATCCGTATTGTTTTCTTATTTTTACTGCAACATTTCTCTGTTTCACATTACGAACAAAGAACTTTCGATGAAAACCTGAGTTAAAAATGCACGTTTCAATTTTGCTGTAGTTTTTATTTTTAATTAACAGACAAGAGGGCAATTATGTAGCATAAAAATGTTACAAATTTTCACATGTTGAGTTTGCTGCTATTGAAGAAGATTAAAAATACAGTAACATGGATATACATATCATGATATGAAGTGACGGAAATGTGACTAAACATTGTGAAAATCCTGCCCCGGGCATGGATTTGTGTGATGTCCTTAGGTTAGTTAGGTTTAAGTAGTTCTAAGTTCTAGGGGACTGATGACCTCAGATGTTAAGTCCCATAGTGCTTAGAGCCATTTGAACCATTTTCGGTGAAGCACTGAAGAAACCGAAAGAATATTTCGGAAAAGAAATCAAAGCGTAAGAAGACATACCAAAGCTATTGTTCACACACATCGTTCATCTGGTCAAACGTAAGCAAATGTGACAAGAACTCTTAATTAGAATACACGGATTACTTAGCACAGAACGTCCGTTGATTGTAAGCAATGCCGGGAAAACAGTTACGCTGTTGTTAAGAGAATAACAGTTTTTGTAATCATGGAAACTGAGAAGTATGCTGTAGAACGAGCAAAAGATTTCACTTGAGTACTAATTCTGATTACGCAATACCGCAGACGTCAATGGGAGACGGTAAGAACTTTCTTCAGTAAAAGAATCCTACTCACGTCAGTAACCAGTCGACGAAGTCTACATCTACATCTACATGATTACTCTGCAATTCACATTTAAGTGCTTGGCAGAGGGTTCATCGACCCACAATCATACTATCTCCCTACCATTCCAATCCGGAACAGCGCGCGGGAAAAACGAACACCTAAACCTTTCTGTTCGAGCTCTGATTGCTCTTATTTTATTTTGATGATCATTCCTACCTATGTAGGTTGTGATCAACAAAATATTTTCGCATTCGGAAGAGAAAGTTGGTGACTGAAATTTCGTAAATAGATCTCGCCGCGACGAAAAACGTCTTTGCTTTAATGACTCCCATCCCAACTCGCGTATCATATCTGCCACACTCTCTCCCCTATTACGTGATAATACAAAACGAGCTGCCCTTTTTTGCACCCTTTCGATGTCCTCCGTCAATCCCACCTGGTAAGGATCCCACACCGCGCAGCAATATTGTTACAGAGGACGAACGAGTGTAGTGTAAGGTGTCTCTTTAGTGGACTTGTTGCATCTTCTAAGTGTCCTGCCAATGAAACGTAACCTTTGGCTCGCCTTCCCCACAATATTATCTATGTGGTCTTTCCAACTGAAGTTGTTCGTAATTTTAACACCCAGGTACTTAGTTGAATTGACAGCGTTGAGAATTGTACTGTTTATCGAGTAATCGAATTCCAACGGATTTCTTTTGGAACTCATGTGGATCACCTCACAGTTTTCGTTATTTAGCGTCAACTGCCGCCTGCCACACCATACAGCAATCTTTGCAATTGATACTGGTCTTCGGATGACCTTACTAGACGGTAAATTACAGCATCATCTGTGAACAACCTAAGAGAACTGCTCAGATTGTCACCCAGGTCATTTATGTAGATCAGGAACAGCAGAGGTCCCAGGACGCTTCCCTGGGGAACACCTGATATCACTTCAGTTTTACTCGATGATTTGCCGTCTATTACTACGAACTGCGACCTTCCTGACAGGAAATCACGAATCCAGTTGCACAACTGAGACGATACCCCATAGGCCCGCAGCTTGATTAGAAGTCGCTTATGAGGAACGTTGTGAAAAGCTTTCCGGAAATCTAGAAATACGGAATCAACTTGAGATCCCCTGTCGATAGCGGCCATTACCTCGTGTGAATAAAGAGCTAGCTGCGTTGCACAAGAACGATGTTTTCTGAAACCATGCTGACTACGTATCAATAGATCGTTCCCTTCGAGGTGATTCATAATGTTTGAATACAGTATATGCTCCAAAACCCTACTGCAAACCGATGCCAATGATATAGGTCTGTAGTTCGATGGATTACTCCTACTACCCTTCTTAAACACTGGTGCGACCTGCGCAATTTTCCAATCTGTAGGTACAGATCTATCGGTGAGCGAGCGGTTGTATATGATTGATAAGTAGGGAGCTATTGTATCAGGGTAATCTGAAAGGAACCTAATCGGTATCTGAAGACTTGCCCGTATCAAGCGATCTGAGTTGCTTCGCAACCCCTAAGGTTTCTTAGAAACTCATGCTAGCAGCTGTTCGTGTTTCAACACGTACTAGAAGGAACTGCAAGGGTGAATACTCCAAGTTAAGACAGAAATGAGACGAATCCAACGAATACTTCAGGATGTAGGATAGAAGTGGTACTCTAAGTACTCCAAGACGAAGAAGTCGGCCCAAGACAGGAATTCATGGCGGAATTCATTGTTTGAGAAGCAGCGGCTCTGGTCACGAAAAATGACAACGGTCGGGAGAGAGGTGTGCTGACCACATGTGCCTCCATATCCGCATCCAGTCTATGCTGAGGATGACACGGCGCTCGGTCAGTACCGTTGAGCCTTCCGAGACCTGTTCGGATGGAATTAATAAGATTCTGAGCGCTTTTTAAAAAGTCATTTGTGTGCTCTGGTTTCCTTGCATCGTCGTGAAGGTCGCGGCGTGTTACCAGTAAACTACGCATACGCATAGAATTGGTATGCCTTCACAGGCATGAATCAGTGAATTAAGGGTTGGTACAGTTAATTCTAAGGCCGTAAAATTTTACGCGGTGAAGCGAACGCCTGTCTAGAGCGAGGGCAGCACGCTAGGATGATTCGTGGAGCCTTGAAGTGCTGCCAACTAACCGCAAACAATTTAATTTCTGATTATCCTACTCGATTAGCCTTGTTCCGGGGATTGACAGCGACCTTGATACACAGTTTACAGGAAGCCAGCGTACACAGATCGCTTTTAAAAAAGCTCTTACAACGACCTCGACCATAAAAGTCTGATTAAAACATACTTTGTATAGGCTACAATTTCTGTGTTACTATGATTCACTCTATCATATCTTTCTTTCTATCTTTTCACCTTTATATTCTCCCAGTGTCACACATTTTTTTGTTCAACTCTTTCTCTGTTGCATAATTTTCCCTCTACTGCTGGTTCCTGCCTCAGGTGCTATTTTTAGAATATGTTGCTCGTGTTGTGCTCACAGACTTCTACCACAACGTTCTTTTCCGTAATTTATTTCTTACTTTTTGCCATATTTTCAAACACTCCTTTCTAGCACAGCAATTTTAACTGTTCCGGTTACTCACGATGTAAGTCGCTGATAAAAAGAAGGGATAGGATGACAGGACATGTGTTAAGACACAAGGGAATCTATAACCCGAGATATAAAGAATAACTTCTATAGTACTAGAACCAATATTCCACATGTTCCTTTCTTCGCCGATTCTTCGTGGAACCTTCTCATTCTTTAACTTGCCATTCCACCTAATTTTCAGCATTCTTCTGTAGCACCACATCTCAAACGCTTCGATTTCTTTACAGGTTTTAGCTGTCCATGATTCTCTACCATAAAATATTGTGCCTCAAACATACATTTTCAGAAATCTCTTCTTCTTGATACCAGTAAAATTATTTTAAACAGAAATGCTCTCTTTGCCTGTGGTAGTCTGCTTTTTATGTACTTACTTCGTCCGTCACAAGTTAGTTTGCTCCCAGCCTAGCAGAACTCCTTAACTTTGTCTGCTTCATGATCACCAGTTTTAACGTTAAGTCTGTCGCGGATCTCATTTGTCCTACTCCTCATTACTTCCGTCTTTCTTCGATTTACTCGCATAATGTTTGCATGGGATGTAATGGTGCCCTAAATATGTGTGTCATTGTCTCTCACTGGCGAACGATGCAGGAATGTACTATTCCATCATTTGCATTATCTGTTCGCCTACAGCAGCCTGCGAGTGACATACATTCAGCACTACACTGCATCACCCCATCTTCCCCCAATCATGTCATTCTTTCGCATTCGTAAGAGACTGGACAGTGCCGTACAACCATGAGCTTGTAGCTTTTGTGTGATTTCCTTATGTCTCTTATGGCAAATGCCAGGCTTTCATCTCACTGCAAGCTTCACCGCTGTCTGCAATGACCTCGTCGTTCAAAAATGGTTCAAATGGCTCTGAGCACTATGGGACTTAACTTCTGGGGTCATCAGTCCCCTAGAACTTAGAACTACCTACACCTAACTGACCTAAGGACATCACACACATCCATGCCCGAGGTAGGATTCGAACCTGCGACCGTAGCGGTCGCGCGGTTCCAGACTGTAGCGCCTAGAACCGCTCGGCCACTCCGGCCGGCGACCTCGTCGTTGACAGACAATAAAGCCCAACGTTCTTCCTCTCACATCGTGTATTGTCTGAGAGTAATTTGGGAAACACTCCACGCGCATGGGGGTGCTACCTTCCTCCTTCTCTCACGCCATATTGTATTAATTCCATCCATGCTGAGTACATACGGGACTCGGGACACCAACCTTGAGTCCGTCGAATCTCCACTGGGAGGTAGTTGGATGTTCACGTGGCTGCATTCCCGAAAGCTATTCGAACATTTGATACGCTGAGAGAGGCCCGAATCTTACTCCATTCGTTTTTGGGCTGTAGTGGAGTGATCACAAATCAGGATGGCACTTCACAGCTTTTGGTTACCTCGTCCGTGCGCTACTAGGTCGGGGTCTGTAAGTCAGTTGCTCAGAAACATAGTGCATATGGGGAAACAATTTCTTTTTATCTAGTGTAATCATAAATTAGTTTTCAGGATGGACCGTCGAATGTCTCTACGGTCACGGTGGAAAGAGATTTCTTCTTTACAGGGAAGTGTAGAGCGGGTCCTTTGTTTAGAACGCTAAATGAAGCGGTTGACTAACGAACGTTAATCCGGCATATAGATCACACACCAGTGGTTCACCTTCTTCTGCATGGTCGGTCCGGATAATTTTCACCAATCAACCAGAATAGGTAATCATATTACGCAGAAATTAACGGAGCGGACAAAGAATCGCTGTATAAAGATTAACCCCCATTCTGCTAACGACTTATCAAAGAGGGCGAAGGAGCGCAAGGAATGCCAGGGCAAACGTTTCGTGGAAGGATTTTGCTCATGACATTGCTATCCGTAGCGAAATCGGAAAAGACTCACAGAACGTGCTGAATGGGTATAGAATATGACGTGAGAGTAAACCAAAGAGAGACGAAAGTAATTGAGAGTAGCAGGAATGAGATTAGCCGTAGACTGACAGACTTGGTTACCACTAAGTAGACCAAATTACGGGATTCTGCTACCTTGGAAGCAAAATAAGGAGGATGTTGAAAGGAGATCAGCGCCGGCAAAGCGGGCGTTACTGGCCAAGAGAAGTTGGTTAGTATCAAACGTCGGCCTTCATCTGAGGAACAAATTTCCGAGAATGTAAGTTTGGAGCACAGCATTGTACGATACTGAATCATGGACTGTGTGAAATCCCGAAAAGATGAGAACCGAAGACTTTCTGATGTGATGTTATAGAATGATGTTGAAATTAGTTGTGAAAGTTAGGTGTACTGATAACATTAGGAATGAGGAGGTTCTCCGCAGAATCTACCAAAAAGAGAACATATGGTAAACAAGGATGACAGGAAATGTGTTAGGACATCAGGGAAGGGGATAACTTCCGTGGTACTAGAGGATAAAAAGTGAAGGGGAAGTCACGCACTGCAATAATTCAACAGTGCTACTCAGAGCCGGCCGCTGTGGCCGAGAGGTCTAGTCGCTTCAGTCCGGAACCGGGCTGTTGCTACGGTCGCAGGTTCGAATTCAGCCTCGGGCATGGATGTGTGTGATATCCTTAGGTTAGTTAGGGATAAGTAGTTCTAAGTTCTAAGTGACTGATGACCTCAGCGGTTAAGCCCCATAGTGCTCAGAGCCATTTTAACCATTTTTTTCCTACAATGCTCACAACGTCATCAGATAACTCGGAATCACTAGGGTGTTTGTTTACGATCACCTTGAAAGGCACGTGGAGGTGAGAAAACTCAACCTCAGCACTGCTGCTGTCCGTAACTGCGTCTTTCTGCATGACTGCACCATTTGTAGGCAAGCCAAGTACCAAAGCGTCGTTTCACCTCATCCATCTGTGATCTAAAAGCACGTAGTTCAAAAATGTTCAAATGTGTGTGAAATCTTATAGGACTTAACTGCTAAGGTCATCAATCCCCGAGATTACACACCATTTAACCTAAATTATCCTAAGGACAAACACACACACCCATGCCCGAGGGAGGACTCGAACCTCCGCCGGGGCCAGCCGCACAGTCCATCATGACTGCAGCGCCTGAGACCGCTCGGCTAATCCCGCGCGGCAAAAGCACGTATTACTTGCTATTCTATGTTTACATAAACCTAGGAACGCAGTAGATCGTGTTTTCTAGATGGTTCCCTATTCAACAACGAAAATTCCTAACGATTGTCGTTGACAATTTTCTGATGACCTCCGATGTTAAGTCCCATAGTAGAGCCATATGATATTTTTTTTTTTTTTGTTTTTTGGGGGCAGAAGAGAGGAGGAATTCGTGGCGGACCGCATCAAACCAACAGATGACTGAAACAATGGAAAAGCAGACTGAGTTTTCTTGTTGTGGTCTTTCTAGATACGAACTTTTTTTGCCATTTCAGTTCACCGACAATTTGCGACCTCGGTACGGTGATGAAATGATGCGGTGCGCATCAAGCTTTGTTTCACTGTTGAAATTCTGAGAGCGTACCTTCCTGGAAGAGTCAGTCATTATGTTGCTTCCTTCTTTATATATCTCGCCACAACGCCGTGAAGGTGAAATTAGATTCACCCTCACACGGAGGCGTACCAACAGTCTTTTCACTGGATCTCTGAAGGCAACGGCAACAGTAACAGGAAAAGGTGTAGTGTGTCAATGGTGCACAACATGTATTCCGCCACACACCACGAGGTTGCTTGCAGAGTATAGACGTAGAGGTAGATACTATCTTATAAAATTACGATTCAAACTAAAGCTCTGTAGTCTTAGTAAGTATCGAAAGGCACTGGACAGGCAGCATAATACTATCTTTTGGCTTATTCTCAAGTGAAGTGCAGATGCATGTTGTGCATGTCGCTGAGATTTATAAGGGTTATTATTTCTAGCACTGTGTTTACTACAGTGTGAAAGCTATTCTATAGCTACCTATTACCATTTTAAAATCTCAGGCGAGGCGTGGTACCGTGGCTGCCGTGGTTAATCTAACAGGTTTCTCATTGCGCCTTTGCAGTGCCGCACGCAGCAATCTTTCCTGGATTAGTGCGATAGATATATTGTAATTCCACGAGTGGCGGAGCGCTGGAATGCGGTGTTCTATTCTGAGAATGTGTTGCGCAACCAGCAGGCGGCGCTCTAAGTGGCTGCCAGAGAACAGTGTTCAGCGACCTTGCGCGTGCAGAATAAACAAGAGGCGGCGGGGCGCACAGCTGCCGCTAGTGCGCGCTCGCGCCGCCTCCCACCAGCTGTGGGGCTGCGCCGCGGGTGACGTGCTATGAGCAAGCGCCGGGGCCCGCCGTCCTGCAAAGAGACATCTGCACCCACACCTGATATCAGCGATTCCGCTCACGTTGAAGTAAAGGCGCAAAAACGCCCACCTGTTGCTGCAAGACGTCAATCGACATCCGCATCTTCCTAAGAGGTATTGCGCACGTTATACAGAAAAGGTGCGAAACTGGTCGGTCGAAGGGCTCTTATCCAGCCACTCGTCGGCCAGTATGTGGCAGCGGCAGAAGACAGAGAAAGGAAAGCTGAAATTTTAAGAAATTAACCTCTCAAGAGGATCGTACAAACATACCGTCCTTTGATTACCGCGCAGACTTCGGCATGGATGACGTAGCAACGGAAATACACTACTGGCCATTAAAATTGCTACACCACGAAGATGACGTGCTACAGACGCGAAATTTAACCGACAGGAAGAAGATACTGTGATATGCAAATGATTAGCTTTTCAGAGCATTCACACAAGGTTGGCGCCCGTGGCGACACCTACAACGTGCTGACATGAGGAAAGTTTCCAACCGATTTCTCATACACAAACAGCAGGTGACCGGCGTTGCCTGGTGAAACGTTGTTGTGATACTTCGTGTAAGGAGGAGAAATGCGTAGCATCACGTTTCCGATTTTGATAAAGGTCGGATTGTAGCTTATGGCGATTGCGGTTTATCGTATCGCGACATTGCTGCCCGCGTTGGTCGAGATCCAATGACTGTTAGCAGAATATGGAATCGGTGGATTCAGGAGTATAATACGGAACGCCGTGCTCGATCCCAACGGCCTCGTATCACTAGCAGTCAAGATGACAGGCATCTTATCCGCATGGCTGTAACGGATCGTGCAGCCACGTCTCGATCCCTGAGTCAACAGATGGGGACGTTTGCAAGACAACAACCATCTGCACGAACAGTTCAACGACGTTTGCAGCAGCATGGACTGTCAGCTCGGAGACCTACTCTTGACGCTGCATCACAGACAGGAGCGCCTGCGATGATGTACTCAACGACGAACCGGGGTGCACGAATGGCAAAACCTCATTTTTTCGGATGAATCCAGGTTCTGTTTACAGCATCATGATGGTAGCATCAGAGTTTGGCGACATCGCGGTGAACGCACATTGGAAGCGTGTATTCGTCATCGCCATACTGCCGTATCACCCGGCGTGATGGTATGGGGTGCCATTGGTTACACGTCTCGGGCACCTCTTGTTCGTATTGACGAAACTTTGAATAGTGGACGTTACATTTCAGATGTGTTACGACCCGTGGCTCTACCCTTCATTCGATCCCCGCAAAACCCTACATTTCAGCAGGATAATGCACGACCGCATTTTGCAGGTCCTGTACGGGCCTTTCTGGATACAGAAAATGTTTGACTGCTGCCCATTCTCCAGATCTCTCACCAACTGAAAACGTCTGGTCAATGGTGGCCGAGCAACTGGCTCGTCTCAATACGCCAGTCACTACTCTCGATGAACTTTCGTATCGTGTTGAAGCTGCAAGGGCAGCTGTATCTGTACACGCCATCCAAGTTCTGTTTGACTCAATGCACAGGCGTATCAAGGCCGTTACAACTGCCAGAGGTGGTTTTCTGGGTACTGATTTCTCAGGATCTATGCACCCAAATTGCGTGAAAATGAAATCACGTATCAGTTCTAGTATATTTGCCCAATGAATACCCGTTTATGCATTTCTTCTTGGTGTGGCAATATTAATGGTCAGTAGTGTGTTCTCACAGATCTTGATAAGATTTCAAATTGGTGCAGAGACTGGGAACTTGCTATAAATGTTCAGAAATGTAAAACTGTGCACTTCATAAAAAGAAAAACACACTGAGGAGATAAAGATACCAAAGATACACCTGCCTAATATCGTATAGGGCCCCACAAGCACGCGGACGTGCCGTAACACGACGTGGCATACCCTCGACTAATGTCTGACGTAGAGCTGGCGAGAACTGATACCATGAAAACTGCAGGGCTGTCCATAAATCTGTAAGAGTACAATGGGGTGGAGACCTCTTCTGAACAGCACGTTACAATGCATCCGAGGTATGCTCAATAACGTTAATATCTGGGGAGTTTGATGGCCAGCGAAAGTGTTTAAATTCAGAAGAGTGTTCCTGTAGCCACTCTGCAACAATTCTTGATGCGTGGGGTGTTGCATTGCCCACCTGAAGTTGCCCAAGTCCGTCGGAATGCACAATGGACATGAACGGATGTAGGTGATCAGACAGGATGCTTACGTACGTGTCACCTGTCAGAGGCGTATCAGGGCTCTCATATCACTCCAACAGCACACTCCACCGCCATCTTGAACTGTCCCCTACTGACATTCAGGGTCCATGAATTCATGAGGTTGTCTCCATACAAGTGGCCGTGCGGTTAAAGGCGCTGCAGTCTGGAACCGCAAGACCGCTACGGTCGCAGGTTCGAATCCTGCCTCGGGCATGGATGTTTGTGATGTCCTTAGGTTAGTTAGGTTTAACTAGTTATAAGTTCTAGGGGACTAATGACCTCAGCAGTTGAGTCCCATAGTGCTCAGAGCCATTTGAACCATTTTTTTGTCTCCATACCCGTTCACGTCCACCCGCTCGATACAATTCGAAACGAGACTTGTTCGATCAGGCAACATGTTTCCAGTCATCAACAGTCCACTGTCTGGTGCTGAAAGGGCCCAGGCGAGGCGTAAAGCTTTGGGTCGTGCAGTCATCAAGGGTACACGAGTGGATCTTGGGCTCCCGTATCGATGATGTTTCGTTGAATGTTTCGCACGCTGACACTTGCTGATGACCCAGCATTGAAATCTGCGGCGGTTTGCAGAACGGTTACACTTCTGTCACGTTGAACGATTATCTTCAGTGGTCGTTGGTCCCGTTCATGCAGGATCTTTTTCCGGCCACAGTGATGTGGGAGATTTGATGTTCTACCGGATTCCTGATATTCATGGTACGCTCGTGAAGTGGTCGCACGGGAAAATCTCCACTTCATCGCTGTCTAGGAGATGCTATGTCCCATGGCTCGTGCGTCGATTATAACAACACGTTCAAACTCACTTAAATCTTGATAACTTGCCATTGTAGCTGCAGTAACCGATCTAACAACTGCGCCAGACACTTGTTGTCTTATAACACTCTGTAGGTATATGAGATATCCATTTCAATGTGGCTGCGGCTGAGAGTAATCTGCTACGTTGTAATCTACAATCAACGACCGTCACCAGCAGTGTCCGTTGCTGTCGCAGCTACTGTCTTTGGGAAGTAGACGGTGAATGTGTCCGCTGCCTTGTCGTACCTTCTGACTGCTGCGGCTTCCCTGTGGAGTAGAGTCGCCGTCTAGACGACATCTCCCGGCCCTGCCTCCATTATCTCCGCCACGGGCAGTTATTAACCAGCTCCGGAGTTGGCTAAGCGACCGGCCGCCCCTGGCAGTTAACGCTCGCCCTGAGCTCTCCACATTCACTGTCAAGCCAATTACTGTTAACATCTCCCAGATGCCATGTCTGCAGCATGACCTGTGTACGGCACGTCACATCACGTGCTCTACCAAAGTAAGCACAGAAAGATACTGAGAGGATATCAACAAGCACTATACTCTCTGCTGTTTTTTATTTTTGATCATCAGTCTTCTTACTGGTTCGATGGGACCCGTAGCGAATACCTGTTTTATCTTGTGCCATTTGCAACCCAGACATCAGCACTTGCACCCCATGTCCTTACTTATTTGTTGGATGTATTCCAATCTCAATGTTCCGGTACAGTTTTTACCCCCTACAGGCCCCTAAAGTACCACGGAAGTTGAAACATCCCCTTAGAAAAAATTATGATTTACTGTGCTGGTAAACCTCTTACGTTGTTTGATTTTCAAACAGCTGAGCAAAACTGAACGTACTCAGACATTTCTCTCTTTACTTATTCTGATCATTACTAAACTGACACACAATATCTGACTTTCAATAATCCCTACAAAAGAATGGCCGTGACTAACAATAACCCATACCTTTCATGAATCACTTACCTCACAAAAATCTTCGTTACTCGAACTACTGCAATACAGCGAGGGCCAATACTGCCAGCTAAATAAAAGATTCTAACTACTGAAGGCACTATCTACTGATAGGCATAGTTAGCAAATGAAAGATTTTCATAGAGAACAATGTATTTACCTCAATAGTGTTCAAAAGTCATAATATATATATCAGTTCATGACATAGTGCCTTACAAATTTCGTTTTCCTGACGGACGCACGCTCAGATCGTCCGCTCTCAAAACACTGCCATCTCTCTCCCCACATCCACCACTGCTGGCGGCTCACCTCCAACTGCGCAACGCTACGCGCTGTTCACATCCAGCTGCCCAACACTACAATAGCGAATATTACAACAGTGCAAACCAGACACAGAGTGCACACAGCACAGTCAGTGATTTTCATACAGAGCTCTACGTGGCGTTACCAACGTAAAAACCTTAACAGCCTACTTACAAAGTTATTTCCTGATATCTTAACACATGTCCAGTCATCCAGTCCCTTCTTCTTGCCAGAATTTCCCGTGCGTTCCTTTCTTCGTCGGTTATGCAGAGGGCCTCCTCATTCCCTTTCTTATCGGTCCGCCTAATTTTCATCATTCTTCTGTTGCATCCCATTTCAGACGCTTCGATTCTCATCTTCTCCAGTTTTCTCACAGCCCAACTTCCACTACCATACAATGCTGTACTCGAAACGTACATTCTCAGGAGTTACTTACTCAATTTGAGAACTGTGTTTGATACCAGTAGACTTGTCTTGTCCAAGAACGCCCTCCCTCCCTTGCTCCATCCATGTCGATGGTTATTTTGCTTCCAAGGTAGGAGAATCCCTTAACTTCGTCTACTTAGTGACCACCAATTTTGATGATACGTTTCTCGCTATTCTCATTTCTTATTTTATATAACATTATTGGAGAACGGCGATCTTTATTGTCATAAGAATATTTAAAAAACAGTCTTGACTGTTTTTTAAATAATTTTATTCTCATTTCTGCTACTCCTCATTACCTTCGCTTTTCTTCAGTTTACTCTCAATCCATATTCTGTACTCTTTAGACTTTTTGTTCCATTCCATACGACCCGCGATTTTTCTTCATTTTCAATGTTATCAACGTATAATATCACTGATATGCTTTCACCCTGAATTTTAATCCCTTTGGAAACTTTCTGTTTCCTCTGCCATTGCTGGCCGTGGTGGCCGAGCGGTTCTAGCGGTGGTGGCTGAGCAACTGGCTCGTCACAATACGCCAATCACTACTCTCGGTGAACTGTGGTATCGTGTTGAAGCTGTATGGGCAGCTGTACCTGTACACGCCATCCAATCTCTGTTTGACTCAATGCCCAGGCGTATCAAGGCCGTTATTACGGCCAGAGGTGATTGTTCTGGGTACTGATTTCTCAGGATCTATGCACCCAAATTGCGTGAAAATGTAATCACACGTCAGTTCTAGTATAATATATTTGTCCAATGAATACCCATTTATCATCTGCATTTCTTCATGGTGTAGCATTTTTAATGGGCAATACTGTATTTATGAGCAACTTTCAATAATTAATGTAAGCCTGCATCTCGTGGTCGTGCGGTAGCGTTGTCGCTTCCCACACCCGGGTTCCCGGGTTCGATTCCCGTCGGGGTCAGGGATTTTCTCTGCCTCGTGATGGCTGGGTGTTGTGTGATGTCCTTAGGTTAGTTAGGTTTAAGTAGTTCTAAGTTCTAGGGGACTGATGACCATAGCTGTTAAGTCCCATAGTGCTCAGAGCCATTTGAACCAATTAATGTAACAGATTTTCTTTTCTCAGCCAGTTTCCGTTGCAAAGATGCTGCATTTTTTGTGGGACGTCGTAAAACACTCCCGTGTCAGCCCCTGTAGTTTCATGAAGTTCCGATTGATACGGCGCTGTACATAGCCTTCAAAAAGGTGTCTGTAAACGGAGGTGCGTTCCAAGCAGAGATCTGTGATTGAGTTTCTTTTTTCGGAACACCAGAGCATCGCATATCCGTAGGCGCTTGTAGAATGTCTACGGAGACCTGACAGTGAACAAAAGCACGGTGAGTCGTTGGGAGAGGCCCCGTGTCATCATTAAGCTCGCGCAAACATGTCCCATCTCCCGCGTGCCGGCAGGCCGAACATGTTCTCAGGGAAATTAAGAAGCGACTTCAGTGTGTTCGCCGCCACAAAACTGCAAACTAACTTCTCCTCCATGACAAGGTCTCACCCAAGTCTGCGCACCCGGCAGGAGCTCACGAAAGTTTATTGGTCTGTTCTTCCACATCCACCCTACAGCCCAGATCACGCTCCTTCCGACTTCCAACTTCTTGTCCCAATGAAGGATGCACTCAGCGGGAATCAGTACGTGTGTAATGGGCAGGTTATTGATGCAGTAAGATCTTTGGTCCGATGTCGACCAGTAGAATGGCACTATGCGGTCAAATAGGCCCTCCCAGTCAGGGACGTAAGGCCGGCACACTGAGCAGAGACTTTTTAGAAAAATAGTGTTTTGTAGCAATAGAGTGGGGAACAATATGTATACTGGAGTCCTGAAACCAACCTGCTTTCAGAAAAATGAACGTGTTGCATTAGTTATTGAACGCCAAGGTATATACCGCCGATCTTACGTAAGAACTGCATGCCACTGGACAATTGTGAGTATTGTGCACCGGAACAGTAACAGCAGCTGTTCGCATTACTTACATTGCCCCCTGCGGCTCCTTACAAGGGAACCCCCACATCGCATCCCCCTCAGATTTAGTTATAAACTGACACAGTGGATAGGCCTTGAAAACTGAACACAGATCAATCGAGAAAACAGGAAGAAGTTGTGTGGAACTATGAAAAAATAAACAAAATATATAAACTGAGTAGTCCATGTGCAAGATAGGCAACATAAAGGACAATAGTAGCTGATGAGCGCCGTGGTCTCGTGGTTAGAGTGAGCAACTGCGGAACGAAAGGTCCTTGGTTCGACTCCTCCCTCGAGCGAAAATTTTACTTTCTTTATTTTTGCAGAGTTACGATCTGTCCGTTCATTCATTGACGTCTCTGTTCACTGTAATAAGTTTAGTGTCTGTGTTTTGCGACCGCACCGCAAAACCGTGCGATTAGTAGACGAAAGGACGTGCCTCTCCAATAGGAACCGAAAACATTTGATCGCAAGGTCATAGGTCAACCGATTCCTCCACAGGAAAACACATCTGATATATTCTTTACGACACTGGTGACGACGGCATGTGCGTCACAAGACAGGAACATGTTGTCGACCCACCTAACTTGCACACTTGGCGAATGGGTAAAAAGATTCTTCTACCTTGCCCGATTTAGGTTTTCTTGTGGATGTGATAATCACTCCAAAAAAAGTGATGAAAACATAAGAGTTTGTCACATAAACTGCATCAAATGAATGCAACAGTTTCAGAGTCGCACAGTTTTCCCTGTGCTCTGTCAAAACATATGTTTTTTTACGTTTTCAAACGTTTCCGTGCGTAGACCGTCAAATTCTGTATATGTCCAAGCAAATCTGAACATGTCCTGGAATTTTGGAGAGCGAAGTTGATTATGTGTGAGTGCCTGAACTTTGATAATTATCTGAAAATAAAAAATTAAAATTTTCACCCGAGAGAAGATTTGTACCAAGGACCTGTCGTTCCATAGCCGCTCACGCTAACCGCGGGACCACGGCGCTCGTAAGCTACCACTCTCCTTCATGTTGCCTACCTGCGCATGGACTACTCAGTTTGTATATTTTGCTTATTTTTTTCATAGTTCCACACAACTTCTTCATGTTTTCTCGATTGACCCGTGTTCAGTTTTTCAAGGCCTATCCCTGTGCCAACTTATAACTAAATCTGAGGGGGGTGCGATGGGGAGGTTCCCTTGTTAGTTCTGGACAGTAGTTAATACTGAAAGAAAGGCTCGCCTCCGTGTACGATGGCGGCGGGCTATTTCTGTAGCAGAGATAAGCCGGCATACATTGCGTGGCGTGGCGCAGTGAGGAAGTTACGACAGCTCTATAGGAGTCACCTTCTACGCGAAGCTGTCACTACCACGTGATGTACTCTAACCCGTGGCTGTCAGTAGCCACAACAGCTCTGGACCGAGCGAGGTGGCGCAGTGGTTAGACACTGGACTCGCATTCGGGAGGACGACGGTTCAATCCCGCGTCCGGAGGAGGAGGAGGAGGAGATTAGTGTTTAACGTCCCGTCGACAAAGAGGTCATTAGAGACGGAGCGCAAGCTCGGATGAGGGAAGGATGGGGAAGGAAGTCGGCCGTGCCCTTTCGAAGGAACCATCCCGGCATTTGCCTGGAGTGATTTAGGGAAATCACGGAAAACCTAAATCAGGATGGCCGGAGACGGGATTGAACCGTCGTCCTCCCGAATGCGAGGACGACGGTTCAATCCCGTCTCCGGCCATCCTGATTTAGGTTTTCCGTGATTTCCCTAAATCACTCCAGGCAAATGCCGGGATGGTTCCTCTGAAAGGGCACGGCCGAATTCCTTCCCCATCCATCCCTAATCCGATGAGACCGATGACCTCGCAGTCTGGTCTCCTTCCCCGAAACCAACCAACCAACAGCTCTGGAATGTGCATGTGCGTTACAGTCATCCTTTATGGCAGACAAAACTAGAGTAATAGGACAGCACTGGAACTCAGATGTCCAAGTTTTGCACACAGTAACTAATCACCTGATCTGTATTTCACCCATTTCTCAAATGCTTGTTCCAGCATCTATAGCTCTCGTAATTCCCAAGTTTCACTGGCACGTTCAAGTTGTTCAGCTGGTAAAACATAGCTGTCATAAGTTGGAATTCTAGTTTGGTTCTCAATTTGCACTCAGCGGAGGGATTAGTGAGAATATTATTCTGTCAACAATCAACTATATTTACTACGATCTCGATGAGTTCTTATGCACTTTCGAATTTCCTTTAATTTCATTGATTGGCGACTCCAAGGAGTGCTGTATGCACAACGACCATATATGTTAAATTAAAAGGAAGGTCAGCACTGGCCGTAATATTGATGTTTTATTGACAGCAGAATCGATTTTCGATCACATAGTGATCATCTTCAGTGCTGTGGTGTACAAATTAATCTCAGACACTGGTATCAAGTTATCAATAACCAAAACTGAGAAGCGGTCACAATAAGTTGAGTTATTGTGACAGCTTCTCAGTTTTGGTTATTGATAACTTGATACCAGTGTCTGAGTTTAATTTGTACACCACAGCACTGAAGATGATCACTATGTGATCGAAAATCGATTCTGATATCAATAAAACATCAATATTACGGCTAATGCTGACCTTCCTTTTAATTCATTTAATTTCATTGATTTCTTTATGAAACCTTTGCGTACGAATACAATTGTATTCTTGGTTTCACACATGCCTGTCACTGTCTTTAGTTTGTTTTGGTGAGTGTTTACAGTCCGTAGAAATCATAGGTACGTAATTCAAGAGTCTGATAACGATAAAGAACAAAAAAATTTCACGACCAGTTGTGCTGAAAATGCTATTTTTTACAAAGAGAGTAACATTTCTGGTTCCCCATAACAACAATAATCGCTGTTGTAGATTCGACATGTGGCAAACATAGTCTCATGGAATTAGATACTGAGCCGGTGCCGGCCGGAGTGGCCGAGCGGTTCTAGGCGCTAGAGTCTGGAACCGCGCGACCGCTACGGTCGCAGGTTCGAATCCTGCCTCGAGAATAGATGTGTGTGATGTCCTTAGGCTAGTTACGTTTAAGTAGTTCTAAGTTTTAGGGGACTGATGACCTCAGAAGTTAAGTCCCATAGTGCTCAGAGCCATTTGAACCATTTGAACTGAGCCGGTGTATAAAAAAGGAACATGGATTCATGTACATCCAGACAGATGGAAACAATCGAGAGACAAACACATTCAAGAGGCTGATAACGATAAAGATCAAAAAAAGTTCACGACCAGTTGTGCTCGAAATGTTCATTTTTCCGAAGAGCATAATATTTCAGGTTCCCTATAACAACAATAATCGCTGTTGTAGGTTAGACTTGTGGCGAACATAGTCTGATGTAATTATATGCTGAGCCGGTGTTTACAAAAGGAACAAGTTAACATAGATTCCTGTACGTCCAGGCACGTGGAAATAATCGAGAGACAAACACTTGTCGATGTTTGTTACGCTGTTCGCTGACAGGATGAAAAACTCACTAGACTAAAGCAGTCTCTGATAGGTAATGTCGGCGCTAGCTTTGCTTCAGTTGCATCAAATGAAGGCTGTTTCGAACAGTTTGTACATTTCGCGAGAATCTTTTCCTCCCAGAGCAATTACAGTGATTCCTTAGTCCCTTTTCAGTAAAGATCGTGCATATAAAATTAGGCAAATACCAAAAAGACGCTTACAATTGGCCGTCTTTGAATGGCAAGGAAAGAAACCTTAATATGCGGAAGAATAAAAAGTACCTTATACCACGTACTTCACATTGTTCCGCGGAGTATAGTTATAATTATATATGGGGTGCCGCATAAATACTGCTACAACATCGAGGGACTGTAGAGGGAGTCTTGAGGAACAAATCGAAGACAAAAACCGGTCTCCGGAAATGTCATCAAATGACGCTACAGGGTCTCGAAGTCTTAGCCGCCGGCGTCTGCTACTAGGGCACTCCTTTGTCTGCTAACGTGACGTTGTACGCCGACGGACTGTGGAGGAACGCCTCACATTGTTGTTTGTTATTCAGTGATCGCGACTGAATGCCACGGCTGCAAGTGGAGTAAATGGAATCACAGCCCTTGTCTCCTCTAGGAATGTGACGCTCTTTTGTCTCAGAGTATGACGGTCCCAGACATAAGTTTCAATCCACAGTTCATTTTTCTCCTAGAAACCTCTAAAATCTCCAATGTTTTTCCGTATACAGGAGAAAAGTAAACTGCAGATGGACACTCGTGTCCGAAACCGTCATCCACCGAGGCAACAGAGCATTGCAGTCTTAGGAAATAAGGCCTGTCTACGCAGCAGCTTTCTCCACTGGCGATCCTGGCAACCAGCCGCGATAACTGAATAACAAATAACATTGCGAGACGTTCCGCCTGCGTTCCGTGAACGTACGTAGTCACATTTGCTGTCTAAATGGTACGGTCGCAGGTTCGAATCCTGCCTCGGGCATGGATGTGTGTGTTGCCCTTAGGTTGGTTAGGTTTAAGTAGTTCCAAGTTCTAGGGGACTGATGACCTCAGAAGTTGAATCTCATAGTGCTCAGAGCCATTTGGTTACAGGCGCCAGGGCCTACAACTTCGACGCTCTGTAGCGTCATTGGCTGACGTTTCCAGACACGTGTTCCTATCCTCAATTTGTTCCTCAAGACACCTTCTACAATCCTTCGAAGTTCGTCGCAGAATTTCTGTAGATAACAGTGAAATTTTATGCGTTACTAACGGCGTTCAATATTGCTGGTCGTTACGTCTGAACACTGCAAGGTTCTTAACCAAATGGTTATGAAACGGTATACACACCCAAACCTACACACATCAAAAATGTTTTGCATCACCCTGGTTCCCAGAAATCCTGAAGATAGACGTTGACTGTAGACATTGTATCACAGACGCAGTCCCTTTGACTGTTCAGAGATGTCATTAAACCTGCCCATAGATGTGAACAACCATGCATGAGCAGCGCCTATTAGACGGACGAGGTCCGACAGACGATCAGTTCCAGTCATTCCACCAGGAAGGAGGTACACGGCACGTGTTGTCTGTAGTTCAACCATGCCTAGACGGCCAATACCGCGGTTCGATCGCGTCCGCATTGTTACTTTGTGCCAGGAAGGGCTCTCAGCAAGGGAAGTGTCCAGGCACCTCATGGTGAACCAAAGCGATGTTGTTTGGACATGGAGGAGATAAGACAGAAACTGTCGATGACATGCCTCGTTCAGTCCGCCCAAGGGCTACTACTACAGTGGATGACCGCTAACTAAGGATTATGGTTCGGAGGAACACTGACAGCAACGCCCCCGTGTTGAATAATGCCTTTCGTGCAGCCACAGGGTGTCATGTTACGTCTCAAACCGTGTGCAATAGGCTGCATGATGCGCAGTTTCACTCCCGACGTCATCTTTGTAACCATGACATCACGCAGCACGGTACAGATGGGCCCAACAACATGCCGAATGGACGGCTCAGTATTTGAAACACATTCTCTTCACCGATATGTCGCATATTTATGGGGTGGCATTATGTGGAGCCAACGTACGCCGCTGGTGGTCATGGAAGCCGCCGTAACGGCTGTACGATACGTGAATGCTATCCTCCGACCGATAGTGCAACGATATCGGCTGCATATTGGCGATCCATTCGTCTTCATGGACGACAATTCACGCCCACATTGTGCATGTTGTGTGAATGTCTTCCTTCAGGATAACGACATTGCTCGACTAGAGTGGCCAGCATGTTGTCCAGGCATGAACCTTATCGAACATGCCTGGGATAGACTGAAAAGGGCTGTTTATAGACGCCGTGACCCACCAACCACTCTGAATCATCTACGCGGAATCGCTGTTGAGGAATGGGACAATGTGGACCAACAGTGCCTTGATGAGCTTGTTTATAGTATGCCACGGCGAGTAGTCATGCATCAGTGCAAGAGGACGTGCTACTGGGTATTAGAGGCACCAGTGTGTACAGCAATCTGGACCACCACCTCTGAAGGTCTGGCTGTGTGTCGTACAACATGCAGTGTATGGTTTTCATGAGCAATGAAAAGGGCGGAAATGATGTTTATGTTGATATCTATTCCGATTTTCTGTATAGGTTCCGCAGCTCTCGGAAACGAGGTGATGCAAAACTCTTTTATGTGTGTATAATTCTACAGGAAATCAACACAACTCTCTGTATTCAATAAATAGATTTATAATCAGACAAGTCAAGCAGTGCAACGCCTTCACGGAGTAATGAGAGAACTGTCGTTGAGTTTGTCCGCTCTACCCAACGATAACATCGTCGCAGTGAGAACAAAAAGTCTGATGACTGGCATACTGTAAACTACAACAAAATTATCGGAGATCACGCTAACACTGTGGAGAGGTACCATAAAGTGTGGAAGACTGCATGGAGAAAGTGCAACAATGTATGCTTATCTGGGCAGCTTTCGAAATCAAAGTTAACAGTTCAACAAGAAGTTACAATTTAGAACCAAATTGGGCAACACAAGTCTTGTGGTAAAGTAAGCAAGTAATGAGACGCTCTGAATGTGGATCGTGCTACTGCAATTTGCGACACTTACGTTTCCCCAAAAACAGGTAGTGTGCGCTGATTAACACTAGATGGCGGCCCACAGAGGAAATGCCCAGCATGGCGGCACAGAGCAGAACAGTGCAGAATACTACGCGGAGGGAGCGACCCGTTGCTATTTCCAATATGACAGTCGAGAAATCGCTTATTTCGTGAAAAAACAAGGGAACACAAATGAAACTTCTACCCTTGGCGTACAGTATGGGCATTACTAGACAAAAAGTTGGCCTGGGATGTAGCAGTCTTATCAGTGGTAGGCTTCTTAATGTCAAGCATGGTGGCAGAAAAACTCAGTTCAGTTGACAGATCAAAATTTTGAAGCAAAAGCAACCGTTTTTCGGACACCGGCCTGGCAGCATGAGCATCTCGAGCTTGATGTTAATCCTGAAAAGATAAAAACGTCTAACTCAATTATTCACCGGGGACAGCAGTGGTGGCACGGTGCCCTCTTCCCTCAGCTACGTCAGGTGTCGACTCTGCTCACAAAAGCCCAAAGTAAAGTCCATTTCCCTGGGAAGGTGAAACCACATCGACTGCCTTCTGCCGACAACAGACCCCTAAGACCGCACTGGGAGTGCATCTTCCTAGCACGATAAATGCAAAACCACTAACCTTCTAAGCCCACATACTCAGTATTCTCGATAAAATAAACTCCAGATAGTGGCAGAAAATGAAACGATAGCTTTTACGATATGTGATTAGCGATATATGACAATAATGTCGCCGGCCGCGGTGGTCTCGCGGTTCTAGGCGCGCAGTCCGGATCGTGCGACTGCTACGGTCGCAGGTTCGAATCCTGCCTCGGGCATGGATGTGTGTGATGTCCTTAGGTTAGTTAGGTTTAAGTAGTTCTAAGTTCTAGGGGACTGATGACCACAGCAGTTGAGTCCCATAGTGCTCAGAGCCATTTTGAACCAATAATGTCACAACAGGTGTCACACTACCAAGACGCAGAATGGAAAACTTGTCATCATATTGCCTTACAAGGATTACGAGTGAATGGCTTGTCAAATAAATGTTACAACGAAAGGCTATATAGAATTTTCCACAGAATACAATTCTTTGAACAATAACAACACACTATCCAGAACAATTTGAACATTGAAGAAATGTTCAAGAAGAAAATGAAGATCAGATGGCTCTACACAATGCATTTAAAGAGATAATCAGGAAAGTTAGTGCAGTACTATAAAAAAGACACAACGTTGCATATTTAATCGATTAAACAATTGCCTGACCATTCCAACCGGGGTACTCAATGGATTTCCCCAAGCTGTCGGATGAATTCTAGAGCTGAAACTTCAGTAACGAGAAAATAAACATAATACATATAAAGGTAGGTTAAGAAAAGGAACTAAGGTGCTTGCTCGTACACACATACGAAATATAAAGTAAGTGACACTTATCCCAAACTGAAAAAGATGCTGTGCAACAAAGAAGTTGATGCAGTTGCTTCAAGGATGGTAAAATAATTTACAAAAACGTACAGCAATTTCATCAGGAACTGTATTTCATGTCACTCTTTCCTTTATTGCAAGAACTCTGGTGTTGACAATGACATCAAAGTTCGGTGAAATTGATTATCTGTGAACAGTGAATTAGCAAACCTAGTAGGTGTCTGTACTCTCTTCTCTCAGAACTGTTTCTTCCACTTATTATTATTAATATTTGGACCTTACTGGTGGGCTCTAAATACAACAATGGGCATTTCAAAATTTTCGTTTAGCTGTTATTCGTGTTCACATCACTTTCATTCTCTCAGAATGTCTATTTCACAAACAAATGATTAAAGTTTTCTTACACTTTTCTCGCTGTCCATCTGTCAAACCTCTTATTTTCTGCATAAAAATACAGTATTTCTATTTAGCATCTCTGTTGAGCTATCCCTGCATCGTTCATTTCTTCTTTTATGTTTGAGATCCATGTTGCAGTCTCAATTTTAGCTTTGCTGCTGGCTTTACGTTCTATTTAATCCGTTCCATTCTTACAACATTAGCATTTAATTTTATCCTGACTTTTTACACGCAAATAAATTCCCTCATTCGCTCTTAGTCTGTATATTTTACTTCACTGTGCACTTTGGACATAAATTTACTTGGTTACATTTCGCTTTCTCTTTTGAATTTCTTCAATGGCTCTGTCTATTTCAAATAAACGTTTCAGCTTCGTAAAGACGCTGTGGTCTGATGACCATGTAGTAGTTTCTCACACATATCTGTGTACACATTTCATCTGTATCTCCAGTGAATTTCGCCACGAAGTTTCATTTGAATTCTGGGGTAATTTGTAATTCAGCAAATCACTGAGCGTCGTTTCGAGAAAAAAGACAGGCACTGGCAACTGTCAGAATCTCCGCTGTTTGACACCATGCGATTCCAGAGAGGTCCTTAAGACGCTTCAGTGGTATTGAGCTGTGTGGAATGATCTTTGGCTCCGGAATGCTGGCAAAATTAGTGGTTCGCTGCAGTGCTCATTCTCGCACTGCTGTTGATGTACTGAACAACGCAAATAAGAGACAGATCTTGCTTTATGCTTTTGAAGTATTAGAGTCATCTGTAAAAAAGAAATGCCCACAGATCGTTTTTGGGCGTTTCTATATGTCATCCCCTCTCGACCCCAGTCACACATGAAGCGATGGTACGCGCAAAGGCACGTAATTGCCAGTTTGACGTAGAAAACAGCAAATGTTGCAAAATTCAGTTTTTTATTTATTTAATTGATGAGTAGTTTCGGGTTACCCAGACCTATTTTTAAATGATTCAGACTAAATGGTGTATTTCGTAATAGCATGCAAATCGTAACCAAAAACTAGTCGTATAACTCCAACAGTATAATAATCCGTCATGTATACACCATATTCGGTCAAAAATTGCTACTCTCGATTCTAAGTTATGCTTTTATGTCACCGCTTTTCACTCCAAACCCACAGCCATAGGCGTGTCGTAATGTGACAGTAATTTTTTTCTAGACAGCATGTGACAGTGTGCCAGTTTTGGCAGAAACTCCTTCAGGCGTTACAGAGTACACAACTGTCTTTATGTCTGTCCGCCTTCCCCCCCCCCCCCCCCCCCGTTCCCCACCCCTCCCAGTAACTCTAGGGGAGAGAAGTTGTGACTACCACCAGTGAGACTGGCGACTTCTAAAAGTATGGGTTTGATATTAATACTGGTCATTATTGAATACTTTTATACGCCATATCTTCTCGCCCCTACCACCACCTCTAGGAGTGGTTGGGGTATAGAATCCCAACAATACTTTCACAGAAATAATTAGAAAGTAATGACTCATGTGTATACAAAATTTGACTGAAAATGCTCCGGACGTTCATGATGTAAGTTTCTAGGTCATTCCCTTTCCTCACTTCTGTGAATGACAGGTGGTTCTTAACCCCACAGAAACCTTCACAGGCAGGTGCCAACAATTTGACCACAGTTCTATTATAATCAGATGAATGGTGTAGGAAAGTGTAGAACACAAATAAATAAACAAATATTCATTTTTATGTATAGGGTGATTCAGCTGCATGTGCATGTTTTATGGAACCTGTAATGTCTTCAAAAAGCACCCTGTTAGATTTTCATATTCTCTCCCTCGCTACAGGCAAGCTATTAGTCTGAAAAAAAAAGAACAGGTCATTTTTGTAGGAAATTTAATGTAGTTAAATTTTGTAGTGGAATACGTTTTCACTGAATGACATAGTTTTCGCATTACTCAAGAACAACACGTTTGAAAGTCACTTTTGTACGTTTTTTCTTGAATAATCCGAAACTTACAGCATCTAGCAAAAACATATCCCGGAACAAAATTTAACTACTTACTTAAATTAAATTTCCAACAAAAAGATCTTGTTCATTTTTTCTGTAGGACTAATAATTTGTGCATAGCGAGAGATACAATATGAAAATTCGTGAGTGGTATTTGAAGGCGTTGCGGGTTGCATAAAACTGGTATTTGAAAAGCCGTTGCTGGTTGCATAAAACCCATAGGTAAGGGTTGCTAAAACATCCTGTATTATTTTAGCACTTGGACATCGCCATACAGCCTTCCAAAGTACCTCCAGTTAGATTGAAAACACCTCCGTACTGTACCCTGCTGTCCAACGAGTTACTGTGGGAATTACAGCAGCTACACGCAATTAATGGGCCAAGTAAAGTTTGTTGCAAAGCGAGTGTTCGTGCTTTCTGTTACTTGCGTAAACTACAGTAGTACAGGGGTGTTAAGTTCCGAGCTGTGGCTATTGGCCACTAATTTCGTGCCGTCCCGCCGTCCGGATTAACAGTAGCGTGCACAATGCAGCGATTGTCCGCGGGCTGCAGCCGTCTCGTCAAGTAGAACTCGCCACGCGCCAGCAGAGCTGGAGATAATGAGAAGCAAGTCTGCACCGCTGCACCGCCAGAGAACAAAAGCCCGACTGTCCCGTCGCCGTTTTTCACAAAACGCTGCCATGCGCTAATTGCCAAACTCCGCACGTTCGGTGCAAATTAATAAACATGGCAGTTTTTCTGCAAGTTGTCGGTGTCAGTTAGCCCGTGTCGTAGAACAAGTGTTTCATTAACACGCTTTCGTAAAAGCAGGTTTTATAAAATAAGAACAAAACGATATTTTAATTTTCTGTTAGCTGTGTAGTACCAGAATTCATTTTAAGACGGTAGCATAAATTTCGTGCAAATCACTTAATGTGTTCCGCGTACTTTAGTAGTCACGTAAGACGTAGCACACCTTTTATTTTGTGAACAATTTAACATTTCGAAACGTTGTTTTCACCAAAAGGTAGTACGTGCCAAGGCACTTAATTACCAGTCTAATTTAGAAAACTGCAAAAGTTGCAAAATTAAGTTCTTTTATTTCTTTATTGATAACAAGTATCGGGTCAGCAGAACCCATTTTCAAATTACTCAGACTAAATGGTGTATTCCTTAATAGCATGTAAACTGTAACCGTAAACAAATATATGAATTTTGCAACTTTGATTGTTTTCTATCTCAAACAGGTTAACAGAAATTTGCTATACCGTTATTAACTCAGCATGTTGGTAATCCATAAAGTAAGTAATTACGTTGTATTATAGTGCTCTTAACTCATGAAGCAGTCGAGATATTAAAGCAAGTATGGTTTTTTATGTACCGTTACAGTTTTGTTAACAGCGTTGTTAAGCTCTTGAAGAGAAATTTCAGTGATACAACGCTTGATAATGTTGGTGTGGAAACTTCTTTAAACTTGAAGGAATACACTAAAGCAAGGCGTCCACCTAACAGTACTCATTCCAGGCTCCATCGTTAAATCCAAGACAACAGGCCTACGCTACTACGAAAAGCAGACACAGAAAACTAATCTGCAATATGGCTAATGCTTAAACGCTCCTCGTCTTGGCCCTACTTCATACGACACAGATACACGGTCAGCTACCACTGTTATAAATGAGAACTATTTGCCGACTTCTAGAATATCAGAATGGAACTCAAGAAAACGACACTGCTTGACAAAAAAAGTGAAGCATGCGTAACACATGATCTGATGTCAACTAAACTTCGAACACGTACACACCACCGGCGGATATGCAAATAATTAGTGTTGCAGTTCTCTGTAGCGGGTATAATGGTGCCTCGAGAGCGTTTACCGGTATTATCAGGCCTGATATGATACATAAGGGGCGTGAACAGACTCATATGTTGAGTGATCACTGTGAAGGAAACAAGGTTGCCGTACACTCGTGTGAGACAGCGTTATCAGTGCGTGACAGGTTTTAAAAAGCAACCGCGTTGTAGTTCTCCATTTGGGCGGCTTGTCGAACGGTGCAATATCCAGATTTGTTGGACATAAAAATGTGACAGTGGCCCGAGGTTGGACTGCATGGGAACATGAGGGCGCGCATACTCGAGAAGGTTCCAGTCGACCATATCTGACCATCGCAACGGAGGATCGACGTATTGTGGTTCAAATGGTTCAAATGGCCCTGAGCACTATGAGACTTAACATCGGAGGTCATCAGTCCCCTAGAACTTAGAACTACTTAAACCTAACTAACCTAAGGACATCACACACATCCATGCCCGAGGCAGGATTCGAATCTGCGACCGTAGCAGTCGCGTAGTTCCGGACTGAAGCGCCTAGGACCACTCGACCACCGCGGCCGGCGACGTATTGTGCACCATGCCCATCGTAACCCATTCATACTTGCACCTGCCACCGGAGAATAGCAGGCGGACTAGAAAATTACCGTCCCATACGTAGACCACTGTTAACACCCCAACACAAAGGCCTGCGTTTGGAAAGGTGCTGTGACTGTGAAGCACGGACTATTGATGAATGACATCGCGTTGTATTCGGTGATGAATCAATATTCTGCATTATGCCGGATGATCATCGTCAGCGTCGTGGTATTGAAGGAGAGGGCATCTGGTTTGAGTTTAGGTCGGGGCTGGTAATGGCTGAGGGAACTCGGAAGGCACAGCATTACCTCAAGGAAATGCTAGGTCCTGATGTGTAACCTCTGATGTGACAGTTTCGTGGAGTGAATTTCCAAAAGGCAATACATTCCACAAAATGCACTGTGAACTTTCCGCTTGATGTATACTTCCGTGGCCAGGAAGATCCTCAAATGTGTCCCCTGACGTGTAGAATCAGTTTGGACGCCAGCTTTATCCTAGACGCTCTTCCCAACCGAATCTGTGCTACATACAGGCCAGAGAGGATGCAACTTGCATTGAGTTACACGCGTGGTGGCGCCGTGGCTGCTGTAGGCCTACCCCAGGGGCAGGAGGTGGTTATTGCTGGAACAGCTGCTCAGCCTCTGTTGTTATACAGCGGTGTACTGACGTGTGATTTGCTCCACAGTGACCTGTCTGTCCGAGCGATAACCGGCGAGGAGTTACGTCATCAACGCGTTGTCGCCTCTGGCAGGGCTTTCGCGGCTGACAGTTATACCCGGATCGAGATACTCACAGTGAACATTTGACGCAGTGGCGCGTGAAAAGCCTGCTACCTGCGGCTGTGAAGTTTCATATGCCCCGGGCACCTACGATTTGGCCGGGGTCAAAGGCCTCGAATCGCGGTATAATGCATCGATACTTATAAATTTTTTTCAATTTGGTTACTAATACTCTCCTGCTACTTGTCTTTATTTGTGTGGAAAAATTGCATTCACAACACACATACAAACATTCAAATATACAACGTCAACTCCTGTGAAATTTTTACAAAACATAATAGCACTCCAAATTGAAATTCTAATATTCATTGTTCTTGTTTAATAAATGTGATCTTGCTCACTAGACACAATCTTAATCTCATATCCTGGACCAAGTAGCTAGCAGGAAGTGTTATTTGAATTAGTGATGGAGAAGTTTAATTGGAGCCAATAAATTACGTTTGTTTCCGGGACGCTTCTGTGTTGTTATCTTACTATTGACTTTGACTTGTACCCATGTACATCTACCTCTACATCTACGCAACTAGTCTGCAATTCACGCTTATGTGCCTGTCAGAAGGTTCACGGAACCAATTTCACGACATCTCTGTATCTTTCCATTCCGGAACCGCGTGGGGACAACAAACACTTAAATCTCTCCGTGCGAGCTTTCATTTTTCTCATTTTGTTATGATGATCATTTCTCCCTACGTAGGTGGGTGTCCACAAAATATTTTCGCATTCTGAGGTGAAAGTCGGTGATAGAAATTTCGTAAAAAGATCTCGCCGAAAGGAGAAACGCTTTTGTTTTAATGACTGCCAGATCAACTCGTGTATCGGATCCGTGACACTCTCTCCCTACTTCGCGGTAGTAGAAAAAATTTTGCAGTTGGTTTTGATCTTCTTCTGACTTTACTGGAGGGTAAATGACAGCATCATCTGTAAACAGTGTAAGAGGTCTGCTCGAATTGTCTCCTAAATCATTTATACAGAGCTGGAACAACAGACGGACTATAACAATTCCTTGGGGAAAGCCAGAAAGCACTTCCATTTTACTGGATGAGTTTTCGTCAATTACTATGAACTGTGATCCTTCTGACACGAAACCACAAGTCTAGTCGCATAAGTGAGACGATGCTCCATGTTGTTGTTGTTGTGGTCTTCAGTCCTGAGACTGGTTTGATGCAGCTCTCCATGCTACTCTATCCTGTGCAAGCTTTTTCATCTCCCAGTACCTACTGCAACCTACATCCTTCTGAATCTGCTTAGTGTATTCATCTCTTGGTCTCCCTCTACGATTTTTACCCTCCACGCTGCCCTCCAATACTAAATTGGTGATCCCTTGATGCCTCAGAACATGTCCTACCAACCGATCCCTTCTTCTGGTCAAGTTGTGCCACAAACTTCTCTTCTCCCCAATCCTATTCAATACTTCCTCATTAGTTACGTGATCTACCAATCTAATCTTCAGCATTCTTCTGTAGCACCACATTTCGAAAGCTTCTATTCTCTTCTTGTCCAAACTATTTATCGTCCATGTTTCACTTTCATACATGGCTACACTCCATACGAATACTTTCAGAAATGACTTCCTGACACTTAAATCAATACTGGATGTTAACAAATTTCTCTTCTTCAGAAACGCTTTCCTTGCCATTGCCAGCCTACATTTTATATCCTCTCTACTTCGACCATCATCAGTTAGGTATGCAATTTGAAGCCGCTTGTCAGGAATGGTATCAAAGGCTCTCCGGAAATCTAGAAATATGATATCAGTTTGAGATTCCGTATCGACAGCACTCATTTCTTCGTCAGAATGTTCAAATGTTTGTGAAATCCTAACGGACCAAAATGCTGAGGTCATTGGTCCCTAGACTTACACACTACTTAAACTAACTTATGCTAAGAACAACACACATACTCATGCCCTAGGGAGGACTCGAACCTCCGGCGGGAGGGGCAGCGCAATCCGTGATATGTCGCACCAAACCACGCGGCTCGTCAGAATAAAGAGCTGATATACCGCACACTAATGACATTATGTGAATCGGTGCTGATTATTTATGGACGGATCCAACAGAGATGGAGATTATGGGCATCAGATGGAGCCAGTCGTATTGAACTGTTAACGGTGTACATATTCCGTCCAGTGGTCGCAGCTGGGTATCTTTGTGACAGGAGCTGAATTGTTTCAGGTATGTGATTATTGATATTGGGGTAAAAAGAAGGTCAACGCACTCTTGCGGGTCGGAATGAGGCTGGCCACACTTACCGAGACACTTTCCATGCGTAGCAGTCCAGTGTATTAAGCCGATCTGCCAATAAACGTTTATAATTAAATCCATGAACAGCACGTCGCGTGATTTGGATGGCGCGCCGCACACTGCCAATGGTGCGTGGAGATGGAAGAAAGAAAATTTACACCGACAGCAGATTTTCAGTTCACAGACATACATCTACATCCATATATTATACATAGGTACTTCACAAGCCACCGTCTTCCCTCCAGGAATTCCCTCTTGAATGTACGAAGCATCTCTGTGTTGGTCGATGTCTTCCATTAATAGCGGATCCTAAACCCTCCAACAGTACTCAAGAATGGTCGCACCAATCTTCCATATGAGGTCTCTCTTGCGGATGAACCACACTTTCCTACAATTCTTCCACTGACCCAAAGTCGACCATTCCACCTTCCCTACATGCTTACATGCTCGTTCCATTTCATATCGCTTTGCCTCGATATTTAACCGATGTGACTGTGTTAAGCAGGACGCTATTCACACTGTAATGGAGTACTACGGGTTTGTTTTACCTAATTATCTGCATTAACTTACATTTTTCGAATTATTTATTTCTAGTTTCTGCTACCAGTCACTTTTTTATTTTATGTTTAATCTAACCTAATGCAACGCGTTTCGAATGTGTTCTGTTCATCTTCAGGCGTTTATACATACATACATACACAGAAATGGTACTTAAAAATTAACAGTCTTAAACTAGATTAATCTAGAACTCTTTGTCCACTGTTTCTTACTGTAGCGGTTGGTGTGGCATTTGGGGGGGGGGGGGGGAGAGGGGGGCAGTGTATGGCTAGAAATCAAAATCAGTTATGTCACTAGCGACAAAATACAATGTGCAATGGTGTGATGTCAATCAACAGCTCCACCATGACACCAGTGATGCAAGTGAAGCAGCAAGATGATGAAATCGTAAGTGATCAACTGTCATAAAAGCCTTACACACTATTTTCGTAACACATAACTGATTCAAATCTATCTGCGTCCTGTACGGGCTGTGATATCATTCATAGTGAACCACAAGGAAGAAAACCAGCAGAAGACATCACTGATTTCGACTTCTAGCCATACACTATCCCCCCCTCCCCTACTCCCCTGCACGACACAAAGCTTTACGTCTCCCCTAGGCCCTTAAACACCGACATTGAACTGTTGATGACTGGAAACATGTTGCCTGGTCGCACGAGTCTCATTTCAAATTGTGTCGAGCGAATGGACGTGTAGGGGAATGGAGACAACCTCATGAATCAATGGGCCCTGCATGTCAGCAGAGGACTGTTAAATCTGGTGGCGGCTCTGTAAAGGTGTGAGGCGTGTGCAGTTGGAGTGGTATGGGGGCCCTGGTACGTCTAGATACGACTCTGACAGGTGACACGTACGTAAGCATCCTGTCTGATCACCTGCATCCATTTATGTCCACTGTGTATTCCGACGGACTTGGGCAATTCCAGCAGGACAATGCGACACCCCACACGTTCATAATTGCTACAGAGTGGCTCCAGGAACACTCTTTTCAGTTTAGACACTTACACTGCCCACCAATCTCCCCAGACATGAGAATTGTTGAGCATTTCTGGGATGCCTTGCAACGTGCTGTTCAGAAGATATCTCCATCCCGTCATGATCTTAGGGCTATATGTCAGCCACGCAGTATTCATGGTGTCAGTTCCCTTCGGATCAACTTCAGACATGAGTCGAGTCCATGCCACGTCGTGTTGAGGAAATTATGCGTGCTCGCGGAGCTCCTATTAGGCAAGTAAACGAGTTTCTTTGAATCTTTGGAGTATAACGTGGTGCAAACATAAGCTTATTGTTCTCACTGTGTCGGCATTATCTTGTACACAGTGGATAAACTCAGCGATCAGTTACATTAAGAATTCAGAAAAGACAACTATTGCACTTACTCGTCTTGGACGGTCAAAGACACACTACTGGCCATTAAAATAGCTACACCAAGAAGAAATGCAGATGATAAACGGGTATTCATTGGACAAATATATTACACTAGAACTGATATGTGATTACATTTGCACGCAATTTGGATGCATAGATCCTGAGAAATCAGTACCCAGAAGAACCACCTCTGGCCGTAATTACAGATTTGATACGCATGGGAATTGAGTCAAACAGAGCTTGGATGGCGTGTACAGGTACAGCTGCCCATGCAGCTTCAACACGATACCACAGTTCATCAAGAGTAGAGACTGGCGTATTGTGACGAGCCAGTTGATCGGCCACTATTGACCAGACGTTTTCAATTGGTGACAGATCTGGAGAAAGTGCTGGCCAGGACAGCAGTGGAACATTTTCTGTATCCAGAAAGGCCCGTACAGGACCTGCAACATGGGATCGTGCATTATCCTGCTGAAATGTAGGGTTTCGCAGGGATCGAATGAAGGATAGAGCCACGGGTCGTAACACATCTGAAATGTAACGTCCAAGAGGTGACCGAGACGCGTAACCAATGATTCCCCATACCATCACGCCGGGTGATACGCCACTGTGGCGATGACGAATACACGCTTCCAATGTGCGTTCAGAGCGATGTCGCCAAATACGGATGCGACCATCATGATGCTTTAAACAGAATGACGTTTTGCCATTCGTGCACCCAGGTTCGTCGTTGAGTACACCATCGCAGGCGCTCCTGTCTGTGATGCAGCGTCAAGAATAACCACAGCCATGGTCTCCGAGCTGATAGTCCATGCTGCTGCAAAGGTCGTCGAACTGTTCGTGCAGATTGTTGTTGTCTTGCAAACGTCCCCATCTGTTGACTCAGGGATCGAGACGTGGCTGCACGATTCGTTACAGCCATGCGGATAAGATGCCTGTCATCTCGACTGCTAGTGATACAAGGCCGTTTGGATCCAGCACGGCGTTCCGTATCGCCGATTCCATATTCTGCTAACAGTCATTGGATCTCGACCAACGCGAGTAGCAATGTCGCGATACGATAAACCGCAATGGCGATACGCTACAATGCGACCTTTATCAAAGTCGGAAACGTGATGGTACGCATTTCTCCTCCTTACACGAGGCATCACAACAACGTTTCACCAGGCAACGCCGGTCAACTGCTGTTTGTGTATGAGAAATCGGTTGGAAACTTTCCTCTTGTCAATACGTTGTAGGTGTCGCCACCGGCGCCAACCTTGTGTGAATGCTCTGGAAAGCTAATCATTTGCATATCACAGAATCTTCTTCCTGTCGGTTAAATTTCGCGTCTGTAGGAAGTCATCGTCGTGGTGTAGCAATTTAAATGGCCAGTAGTGTAAATTACTGTTACCAGTCATCACAGTAATGCTGTTAGTAGGCAGTGACAGTCGGTTATCAGTCGACGATGTGGGTCGTAAATCGAAGCACACAGAAACTACTAGTGTACGTTTCATAGCGAGCATTTCGCATATGCTCCAGATTGGGATTCACCTTGCACTCTTACCATCTTAACCTAGCCCTCGCACGATTTCAGATATGCACGTGGTGCAAAGCTTTCCTTTGGACAGTTTCCACTTTTCCGGCTACCAGTCAAGCTCTTCGAGAGTGAGGTGGGAAGCCGGACGTGGCCGCTCGGCGCCGGCTCGGCCTCGGCCTCTGGTCTGTCACAGGTGGGCTGCCGGCCGGAAGCACGCGCCACTTGCTGCGGGGCGCCGCTCTTGTTCGCCGCGGCGCGCCGGCCACCTGCGCCCGCGCCGCGCTGGGCCGCGCCGCGCGCCTCTTCTTACGCCGCTTTCGGGTCCGCTGGGTGCCATTCTCTGTTAGTTAACCAGAATGACTCACAAAAACAACGCCGCGCTGCCACCGGCCACTCTTCCAGCGGCTCATCTCCCAGTTTACTTGTCATCTTTACACCCGGCCGACAGGCGGTCGGACGAGAATCTGTGTGCCGTCCGCTCGCCGGCTGTTATTGGAAACAGCCCCATCAACTGCCTACAGTCACACTACCCCAAACTACACTACTGGGCATTAAAATTGCTACACCACGAAGATGACGTGGTACAGACGCGAAATTTAACCGACAGGAAGAAGATGCTGTGATATGCTAATGATTAGCTTTTCAAAGCATTCACACAAGGTTGGCGCCGGTGACGACACCTACAAAGTGCTGACACGAGGAAAGTTTCCAACCGATTTCTTATACACAAACAGCAGTTGACCGGCGTTGCCTGGTGAAACGTCGTTGACATGTCTCGTGTAAGGAGGAGAAATGCGTACCATCACGTTTCCGACTTTGATAAAGGTCGAATTGTAGTCTATCGCGATTGCGGTTTATCATATCGCGACATTGCTGCTCGCGTTGGTCGAGATCCAATGATTGTTAGCAGAATACGGAATCGGTGGGTTCAAGAGGGTAATACGGAACTCCGTGCTCATTCCCAACGGCCTCGTATCACTAGCAGTCGAGATGACAGGCATCTTATCCGCATGGCTGTAACGTTTCCTGCAGCCACGACTCGATCCCTGAGTCAACAGATGGGGACGTTAGCAAGACAACAACCATCTCCACGAACAGTTCGACGACGCTTGCAGCAGCATGGACTATCACCTCGGAGACCGTGGCTGTGGTTACCCTTGACGCTGCATCACAGACAGGAGCGCCTGCGATGGGGTACTCAACGACGAACCTGGATGCACGAATAGCAAAACGTCATTTTTTTCGAATGAATCCAGGTTCTGTTTAAAGCATCATGATGGTCGCATCCGTGTTTGGCGACATCGCGGTGAACGCACATTGGAAGCGTGTATTCGTCATCGCCATACTGGCGTATCAATCGGCGTGATGGTATGGGGTGCCATTGGTTACACGTCTCGGTCACCTCTTGTTCGCATTGACGGCACTTTGAACAGTGGACGTCACATTTCAGATGTGTTACGACCCGTGGCTCTACCCTTCATTTGGTCCCTGCGAAACCCTACATTTCAGCAGGATAATGCACGACCACATGTTGCAGGTCCTCTACGGGCCTTTCTGGATACAGAAAATGTTCGACTGCTGCCCTGACCAGCACGTTCTTCAGATCTCTCACCAATTGAAAACATCTGGTGAATGGTGGCCGAGCAACTGGCTCATCACAGTACGCCAGTCACTACTCTTGATGAACTGTGGTATAATACTGAAGCTGTATGGGCAGCTGTACCTGTACACGCCATCCAAGCTCTGTTTGACTCAATGCCCAGGCGTATCAAGGCCTTTATTACGGCCAGAGGTGGTTGTTCTGGGTACTGATTTCTCAGGATCTATGCATCCACATTGCGTGAAAATGTAATCACATGTGAGTTCTAGTATAATATACTTATCCAATGAATACCCGTTTATCATCTGCATATCTTCTTGGTGTAGCAATTTTAATGGCCAGTAGTGTATTTCTTTTTTCGCAGGAAATTCGTTATACAGTGACGCGACAGCCGCGTGGGATTAGCCGAGCGGTCTACGGCGCTGCAGTCATGGACTGTGCGGCTGGTCCCGTCGGAGGTTCGAGTCCTCCTTCGGGCATGGGTGTTTGTGTTGTCCTTAGGATAATTTAGGGTTAGTAGTGTGTAAGCTTAGGGACTGATGACCTTATCAGTTAAGTACCATAAGATTTCATACACATTTGAACATTATTGTGACGCGACAAAGCTCATGGGATACCTCCTAATATCGTGCCGAACCTCCTTTTGCCAGGCGTAGTGTGGCAGCTCGACGTGGCATCGACTCAGCCAGTCGTTGGTAGTCCTCTGGAGCGCATTTACAGTCTATCCGATGACATATCCGGTTGGATAGAAAGTTTTCTATCAGATCGTCATTGGTGAGACCTCAACAGAAACAAGCGTAACATCAAGTGTGCCCCAGGGCAGCGTAATAGGTCCGCCGCTTTTTACGATTTACATAAACGATCTGGTTGATGGTATTGACAGCGACATTAGATTGTTTGCCGATGATGCTGTAGTCTACAGGAAAGTAGTATCACACGGAAGTTGTGAACAAATGAATGAGGATTTGAGGAATATAAATGCGTGGTGTAACCTACTGCGTATAACAAAGGGAATATCCCCATTAATGCACGAGTACAAAATAAATGCCCCGTGTTTGGAAGCGGTAACATCCATCAAGTATCTGTGTGTGACTATTCGAAATGATCTCAAATGGAACGATCCGATTGCACAACTAACGGGTCAGGTGAACTCTAGATTGCGGTTTATTGGTAGAATCCTGAAACGATGCAACAAATAAATGGCTTACAATACTATAGTTCGTCCGGTCTTGGAGTATTGTTCGTCTGTATGGGACCCTTACCAGGTGGGTCTGATTCAAGAGATCGAGAAGGTCCAAAGAAGAGCGGCAAGATTCGTGACTGGGATATTTAGCCATCACTAGAGCATTACAAATCTCATGGAAAGTTTGGAGTGGGACATACTTGCAGATAGACGACACCCTAAACGGAAGGGGCTGCTCACTAAATTGCAAAATCCGATCTTCGCCAAGGATGTTGAGCATATATTACTACCACCAACTATCATATCGCGCAATGATCACCACTCAAAGATAAGGGAAATAAGAGCTCGTACTGAGGCGTTCAGACAGTCGTGTTTCCCTCGCACGATCCACGAATGGAACAGAGGGGTGGGGGGGGATTTGACTTTGGCGCGCGTAGTGCCCTGCGCGACCCACCGCTTGGTGGTTAGCGGAGTATATATGTAGTTGTAGATGTAGACATATTGAGGCATGCTGCCTTTATAGCCGTTCATAATTCCGGAATTGTTGTCGGTACAGGCTTTTGGGCACGAACTGACTTCTCGATTATGTCCATAAATGTTCGATGGGACTCATGGCAGGCGATCTGGGTCGCCAAATAATTCGTTCGTATTGTCCAGAAAGTTCTTTTTAGTCCAGTGACATGGCGCATTATCATCCATAAAAAATCCATCGGCGTCCATGAAGGGCTGCAAATGGTCTCCAAGTAACCGAACATCCAGAGCACCCAGTCCACTCCACGTAAACACGGCCCACACCGTTAGGGAGCCAACCATAGCTTGCACAGTGTCTTGTTGACAACTTGCGTCCATGGCTTCGTGGGATCTGTGTCAGTTTCTAACCCTACCATCAGCTCTTACCAACTGAAATTGGGTTGCAATCGTCTAAGGTCCAACTGATATAGACACGAGTCCCGAGAGAAGCGCTGCAGCCCTTTCGTGCTATTAGCGAAGGCACTCGCGTCGGTCGTCTTATGCTATAATCCATTAACGCCAAATTCCGCCTCACTGCCCTGACAGATACGTTCGTCTTACAATATGAAACGAGACTCTTCCGAGCAGGCAACATGTTTCCAGTCATCAACAGTCCAATGTCAGTGTTGACAGGCCCAGGCGAGGCGTAGAGCTTCGTGTCGCGCATTCATCAAGGCTACAAGAGTGGGCCTTCGGCTCCGAAAGCCCATATCGATGATGTTTCGTTCAATGGTTCGCACGCTGACACTTGTCGATGGCTCATCAGTGAAATCTGCAGCAATTTGTAGAAGGGTTGCACTTTTTGTCACGTTGAGCGATTCTCATCAGTCGTCGTTGGTCCTGTTCTTGGAGGATCTTTTTCCGGCCGCAGCGATGTCGGAAATTTTATGTTTTACCGGATTCCCCGTATTCATTCCCGCATTAATTTCTATAGTTACATCACGCATTGTTGCTTGTCTGTTAGCACTGACAACTCTACGCAAACATCACTACTTTCGGTCGTTAAGAGAAGGCCGTCGGCCACCGCGTTGTCCGTAGTGAGAAGTAAAGCCTGAAATTTGGTATTCTCTGCATAATACCGGAATATTGAATATCCTAACAATTTCCCGACTAGAATGCCCCATGCGGGTTGCTCCAACTACCATTCCGCATTCAAAGTCTGTTAATTCCCGTCTTGCGGTCATAATCACGGCGGAAACCTTTTCACATGAATCACCTGAGTACAAAATACAGCTCCGCCGCCCTTTTGTACCTTGTGTATGCGATAGTACCGCCCTCTCTATATGTGCATATTGCTATCCCATGACTTGTCACCTTAGCGTAGTTTCTCTGCTTTCCCCTAATGAACCACTGGAGCTGTTATCGAGTTACGCTTCCCCCATTGCGTTTACAAACGTGTTGACCACGTGACTGCCTGGCGTAATGATGCATGTATCAGTGCCGACGGAGGGCATATTGAACATCTCCTTTGAGAGAGATGGGTGTGGTATGCTGGTTCTTGTCTGTTTCCCATGATTAATGAGCTAGAGACAATGAATTGTAACTTGGAAACAAAGTTTTTTCAAACCCATGTGCATATAACAATTTCGTCTACGTCTAAGAATGTGTCCTGCAATTTGTGCCGTACGTTTTTGTTACACCCTATATAAATTCTAAAGATATTACTGCCTACATCGGAACAACGGGAATGACTTTTAAAACAGGATACTAGAAATACATGGTATTAACAAAGAAAACCACAGCAAGTAAACCCATCTTCGTAGCTCATCTAGTACAAGGTAGTCACACGATGCACAGTATCGAAAACAACCTGGTGATTCTTCGTACAATGTATACTTAACGGACATATTTGAAGAAATCCTGGGGACAGACGTCAACGAGCAGTGCGCACTAAGAAACATCAGTTTACATGCCATCTTCTTTGTTTTATGACCTCTGAAATCAGTTTCCCGTGTAGATCGCTCCTCGTTATTGATAACTTTCTTTAAAGGCACTCCCCAGTTTGGTAGCAGTATGCAGGTGTTAACAAACACGATCTTACGATCTTACATTGTAAAAGTCCACCTTACGTCTATGACATGCCAACGGCTTTACAGTTCCTTGTGTTCTAACTTTTTCCCGCTCCCACTACGGGGTGTTTGTTATCTGCACGCAACGTCCCTATTAGCTATTTTTAATTGCTTTAAATCTGTTAATTTGTACAGGGTTTGGGAAAGGGGGGACAGGATGCAGAAGGTCGAGCGGTCAGGATTAGTGTGTGGGCATCCAGGGCTGCCGTTAAATTACAAAGCAGGAAATTAGGTACAATAAAGAGGATGTACGGTGTACAAGGGGCGTGCCTAGGGTCGGAAGTTAACAGGTTTAGGCCAGTCTAGGAGGTCGAATAAGTAACTGAAATGGGCAACGAAAGGTAAGCAGTTCATGTTAACTTACGTTGGTGGCCGGAGGCTCCGCTTTCCAAAAAGACATCTGTTCTGCTCGAGGTCTGGATTGCAAGAGATCACTCCAGCGTCCACACATGTGACCTGTAGCCCACGCATGTTATTGGCTAAAACCAGTGGCGTGAATTCGCTAGCGGTTTCAGCAGACGGCTTAAGGCGTCTATTGTCAGCAGCCTTAACTGGACAGAACTGCCTCGGTTTTGAACGACTGGCAACTTGTGTCACGTAGGCACAGCATAAGTTGCTCTGGGAGTAGACTTGTAAAGATTTGACTGGGCCTTTGAAATAATTTTTTTAAACCAATTCCCTAAAATATTCCTTGACTGGCTGCCACCATGTACAAATCTAAAGAACTATGTCTAGGTTTTCGTTGGCAAAGCATGAAATTTAAAATTTTTGACTTGTCAAAATATAATGCCTTTAATTATAAAGCACTCCAATATTTTTTAATTTATCAAAATGCACAGCTTTTATAATCATGATACGCCCATTTTTCCTACGATCTTATTTTATTTATCATTGCTGTACTCCTCAGCACAATGAAAGCCTTCCTATTTTATTTTATTTTATTTATTTATTTATTTATTTTTGTACATACCAATAGACCATTACTGCCGATTCCTCAAAGAACCAAACTCCAATGTATAAAGTTTGTTGGAAGTCGCTAAACGTTCTCGTTAGCAAACACTGGCTGCGTACAGTAAGTTCATCAGTTGTTAAGAAAACAGGCGCTTTTGCAACAAAATTGCGGATGTTTTCTTCTCAGCTTTTCTGTATGTCTTTTGGGTTGCTGAATCCCAGTTTCAAATCTACAAGAAGTCGGCTTCACAACGAAAAATGCAAAAAGCTTCAAACATTCCTATTTTGTCAGCTGTGAGTTTTTTCGAGATGACCACTCTACGTAAAATTAAAGTAGACAAAATTTCCGAAAAAACGCTCCAGTCAGCTTCGATGTTCTGAAAAGTGGTATCGGCACTAGAGCGTGCTGAGAAGCAGAGATTTTTTGGCCCTTCTGCGAAGACGTCAAAAACCCACTCCTACTCTATACAACTTTTAGAATGAAACTTCCTGGCAGATTAAAACTGTGTGCCGGACCGAGACTCGAACTCGGGACCTTTGCCTTTCGCGAGCAAGTGCTCTACCAAATGAGCTACCCGAGCACGACTCACGCCCCGTCCTCACAGCTTTACTTCCGCCAGTCCCTCGTCTCCTACCTTCCAAACTTTACAGAAGCTCTCCTGCGAATCTGGAAACTTTTAGAATATTCAAGTTGTCACTAAAATCTCTTACAGCACCTGAAATTACATTAAATTACCTGAAAGAAACGTCTGTAACATTTCATTTTCTCGTAAGGGAAGGGGTGCGAGTGAGGGAGCAAAGCGAAAATTACGAAAAATGCCTTCTGCGCCCTGCAGCCAAAGGACCTGTCACATGTGTTTATTTCTCATAGACGCTATATTGTCTATGCATTACGCTTAAAAGACGTTGTTTTAAATGAAATGATGAGAAACTATGTTTAATGAAAAGATACACGAATTATTTTTACAACATATTAGGTACATGACACTGAATTTAAAGATGAATATGAAATCTGTACGTAATAGTTTACATGTGTTATCAAACGACAGATTTTAGAGCAGAGGATTGGGTCATCACTTCGAGTAGATCCTCGATCCCGAAAAGAACAAGGTATTGTGTGAAAGAATATGGATACAAAAGAGAGGTAACTTGTATAGTGAACCGTCGATGTATGAAGAAATACGAGTACCTCTGCTAATGTCATGCATGCAAAGCTAACCCTTATAAGCGTAATACTTCGAAAGTATAGCGTCTATGAGAGATAGACAGGTGAGAGAAGTCATGCGGCTGCAAGGCGTAGATGATATTTTATGTAATTTTTTCTGTGTTCACTACCCCCACTCGACACCCCCTCTCCTCCAAAAAAAAAAAAGAGAAAATTAAATGTTACAGGCATTTCTTGTAGGAATCTAATGTACTTTCACGTGGTGTAGGGGATTTGCTGATAACATGAGCACTTTTTGAGTTGTAGAGGGTGGAAGTACGTGTTCTTTATGTTTTCACAAAAGGTCCAAAAATTGCTGCTTTTCAGCGTGCTCTAGCGCCGATACGGCTTGTCAGAAAACCAGACCTGACTAGTACCTTTTGTAGGAAATTTTGTCTACTTTAATTATGTATCGAGTGATCATCTTCGAAAAACGCAGTTTTCGAGGCATAAGGGAAAAACTGAGAAGAACGCGAGAAGTTTGATGTTTTTGTATTTTTCGTTTGTGAAGACAACCGCCTACAAGGCAGCAAACATAAGGAAAAATCTTCCGCTTTTTTTATGGGAAAATCACCGTTTTACGGGGCTCTAAGTAAGGGGTAGTTTGTCCTTCGTTTCAATGAAAAGCTTTTGTATCATGCATCCCAGTGTTAACATCATGTCTCTTGAGTGTCGTGCAGGTACATTCAGTAGTATATGAATATTACCGCCGGCCGCTGTGGTCTCGCGGTTCTAGGCGCGCAGTCCGGAACCGTGCGACTGCTACGGTCGCAGGTTCGAATCCTGCCTCGGGCATGGATGTGTGTGATGTCCTTAGGTTTAAGTAGTTCTAGGTTCTAGGGGACTGATAACCACAGCAGTTGAGTCCCATAGTGCTCAGAGCCATTTGAACCATTTTTTTTTAAATACTACCCGCAAAATATATTGCGTACAGATTTAGTAATGCATTAAAACGTTTTGCCTCATACTAAAGTTTTCCTGAATGAACAGCGAAAATACAGTAAACGATGAAGTTTTTTCCTTTCATTATTTTTTAGGGTTATAAGCGAAAAAAGGTTCGAAAAAATTTGAATTTATTTGTAAATTTTAGTTACACATTCCATATTAAAAATGAATATAGGTCGGGTTATTCCAAAGCCTCAGTACGTATACGCGTTTTATAACTTTAACATTTGACTTATTGTGATAAAGATTTAACTTAAGATTACACAGCGTATGAGCAGACTATGAGAGAAATTTAAATTTCTAAGTTCACTAATAATTGTATGAAACGCAGAAAATCAAATTCCTGTAGCCCTGGAAGCTGTTACATAGGCAGCTTGCAACAGGGAGCTGGTGTTTGCAGCATTTTTGTGGCATAGATACCGTAACATACTTGCTTCAACATAAAAAGTCGAAACCCTTATGTTTCTGTTATATAAATTACTTAAATATTCAGTGTATCATTATTTACACCTTCGGTTGCATCCACAATGTCAATTTCCTATTCCACTAGAAAATGTGTTCAATGTAAAAGCAGATCGTACTGTAAAAGAAGAAACCTTCCAGCAACTGCAACAATTAATCATCAATTCAGTACACAGTTGCTGAGCGGCATTACTCCCCAAACCAACGCACGCACTGCCTTTTCGATTGATTATAAGAAGCGACATAAGAAATGGGAAAATTCTGTAAGAGATTAGTGGTTAGTTATTTCCTTGCGGCAAAGATACAGGAATAGTTCGTTAAAAAATTACATTTGTTTAAGCGGCCACAGAAGTATCAGCGTGCAAAACCTAGTGAGTCGATGTTACTGTGAAATACAAAAAGGCGAGAATATCTGTGTAAACAGAGCAGTCCGGGGACATCTGCTATCGTCGGCACACGTGTCTGAACTTCCTTTTGGGAAGCTTATTTTCTGTCGTCTCAGGTATTTTCTGTCCCACGTGTCTCTCAGCGAGAGTCGAGAACTGTCCTCTACGTTCGTTCTGGCTACAATCCAGCACTCACACACGCACACACACACACACGCACACGCACACACACACACACACACACACACACACACACACACACACACACACACACACACACCATTTCACTGGCCACTCGGCTAGAGAAAAGGTAGTAGAAAATACATAGGAAGACGGACAAAGAGGACGACGACCAGCACAGATGGAAATTTTTTCGTTTTTTTTCTGCTTATTTAATTTCAACTTCAGCGGGCACATCAGTAAAGGTCCTTTTGAGTTGACGATAAGTTTTTTCGTGTGGTTCTAAGGTAGAATTTTCTGCACAAAACATGCAGCTTCATTATTTTTATGCAGCCGTAAACATCTCTTGTCGTAGGAATGCGATAGTCATGGTTGAGCTAATTTCGGGCAGACCCTTTTTTCGCATGGCAGCCTACTATTGAGAACGTAGTTTGTGACTGAGCGCATCGAATATACGGGGTGTTCAAAAAGTCTCTCCGCGGTGCCGTATGATTGTTAGCCGCACGTGCCGTATGTCGCAGTGGATATACCGACATGAAACTCAGTGAAATACGAGTTATTACTTTATTGAATGTTCATTTTTACTTACAAATTTTCAATTAAATGTTGAAAGTGTCTCCCCTGTCGTTGAATACACAACTCAATTCATCTAATCGTTTTTCCAAACATAAGCTGTAACATTTCTTCTGTAACAGAAGCAGTGAAAGTGGATACTACAGTTTTCAAGTCATCAATGGATTTCGGACGGTTTTTATGGACAGTTACTTTCGCTGCACCCCAGAAGAAAAACTCAGGTGGTGGTAGGTCAGGCGATCGTGGAGGCCAAAATCTCTGTAAAATTATGTGATCACCAAAAACATCAGCAAGCAGTGACATTGAAACGCGAGCTGTATGAGCTTTCACCATCTTGGTGAAAATAACCGTTCAGTATTTCACTTAACACAAGTTCTCCTATGAATAGGTACATAATATCACTGCAGTATCGTTGTGCGTTTACTGTTCCGTTGAAAAATATGGGACCCACAATCCGACGTCTAGGAATTTCAGTCCAGACTCCTATTTTCACAGAATGAAGTGGTTCCTCAAGAAAACACAATGGATTTGACGTACTCCACATACGAGAGTTTTGCGAGTTCGTATACCCAGATCAATGAAACCACGCCCCAACAGTTTCATTAAGAATATCCTTTCCCTTTTGTTGAACGAAATTTTTGAACCATTGACAATAATGCAGTCTCTTGCCATGATCAGTGTTTTTCGGTTCTTACACGATTGTCGCTTTGTATGGGAAAGCCAGTCACTGTGGACAAGTGGTTCTAGGCGCTTCAGTCCGGAACCGCGCGGCCGCTACGGTCGCAGGTTCGAATCCTGCCTCTGGCATGGATATGTGTGATGTTCGTAGGTTAGTTAGGTTAAAGCAGTTATAAGTTCTAGAGGACTGATGACCTCAGATGTTAAGTCCCATAGTGCTCAGAGCCATTTGAACCATTTTTGTATGGGAAAAGTTCAAATTTTTGCCTTACAGCAGTGTGGGCCGTTCCGACACTTAACATCGATGTCCTTGGCGCGGCCGACGGGGATGACCGAGCGGTTCTAGGCGCTACAGTCTGGAACCGCGCGACCGCTACGGTCGCAGGTTTGAATCCTGCCTCGGGCATGGGTGTGTGTGATGTCCTTAGGTTAGTTAGGTTTAAGTAGTTCTAAGTTCTAGGGGAATGATGACCTCAGCAGTTAAGTCCCATAGTGCTCAGAGCCATTTGAATCATTTCCTGGATGAGTTTTCTTACTGACTTGTTCGGACTCATGGACATTTTTTCGGAAATATAGAGTCGTTTATCCTCAGACAAAACGCTATGACGACCACTACTCGGTGCATTTGTCACTGAATCCGTACTCGAAATTTGTTAATGAAATCTCGAACAGTATCGCGATGTGGGAGTGTTGTCTCCGGGAAAACTGAATTAAACGTTTGACGAAATGAAACTATGTATTTACCGCCAGCTTTGAACAGTTTTTCGACTAAAAATACACGTTCGTCAATGGTTAGCGTTTTTACAGTGACAAAAACGAACAAAGGAACTAAACTTAAACGTACACGTCAACACGTAACGATACACGCCAACGATACTACTGACGCTGGCTGAGATAAACGAAACAGTGGAATGTTGGGAGAGTCCACTGGAAGGGAAGTAACCCAGGCAGACGAACAGTCATACGGCACGCGCGGCTAACCATCATACGGCACTTCGGAGAGACTTTTTGAACACTCCTTATATACTCAAGGTATCAGTAGTAAACTGAATAAGATAATAATCATTTATTTAATCTTACCCTTTGTCCTTATATCGATACACTAACATATGACAACTTCGTTTCACGTTTATAAATGTCTTTCATTCAGTTTTTGTAATCTGCATTTATAAATATCTTAATTACAAGAAATCGATGAATAATTGTTAACATGTATCGTTTCTCTTAATAGTAATTCTTCACGCTACACGCCTAACGATTTGTAGTGTACCCTTTTTTTTAAGAAATTCCATATGTTTTTGAACGAGTTGTATAAGTCTACCGCATTTGGAAGGATGATTGTTCACCTACATCCGCACTTCGCAAGCCGCCTTATGCCGTGTAGCGGAGGGTACTTAGAGTACCAGCGTCGCTTTCCCCTTTTTCTGTCGCAGTCGGGTACGATTCGCAGGAAGAAAGACTGCTGGTAAGCCTCTGTGTGGGCTCAAACTCTGTAATTTTATCTCGATGGTCTTCTCGCGAGGATAGGAGGAAGCAATACATTGTTTGACTTTTCTAGGAACATACGCTCTCGGATCAGTAGACCATACCGTCAGGCAGAACGCCTCCCTCGCAGCGTTTCTCACTGCAGCTGGCCGAGCATCTCCGTTTAGCTTGCGCGCTTACTGGATGAACCTGAAACGAAACGTGCTGCTCTTCTTTGGATCTTATCTATTCCCTCTATCAATTGTACCTGGTACAGTTCCCATACTAATGAGCAGTATTCGAGTACTGGTCGACTGAGAGTTTTGTTAGCTACTTCCTTTGTTGATGGACTACATTTCCTGGTTGTTCTTCCAAAAAATCTCAGTCTGGCATCTGCCTTACTCGCTATTGACTTTATGTCCCGTTCCACTTTAAATCGCATCGTCCGCTTACTCCTAGATATTTTATGGAAGTAACTGCTTCCAGTGACTGTTCTGCAACTTTTGCAATCCGTATATATTCAGGCAGGTGTACCTGTTTATTTGGCTCTTAGGTGTATATGAAGGAGGTGGTTCCTACCCCTACAGCGTTTGCTCTCTGGCAGTAAAGGCCAGGTGCACCAAGTTTGGTTGAAATCGGTCCAGTGGTTTAGGAGGAGATGTGGAAGCACACACACAAGCACGCACGCGCGCACACTCACATCTCCTCCTAGACCACTGGACCGATTTCAACCAAACTTGGTGCACCTGGCCTTTACTGCCAGAGAGCAAACGCTGTAGGGGTAGGAACCACCTCCTTCATATACACTGAAGAGCCTAATAAACATGTACACCTGCCTAATACCGCGTAGAGCACCCGCGAGCATGCAGAAGTGCCGCAAAACGTCGTAGCACGGATTCGACTGACGTCTAAAGTAGTGCTGGAGAGAATTTACCCCATGAATCCTGTTGTCCATAAATCAGTAAGAGTACGAGAGGGTGGGAGATCTCTTCTGAACAGCACGTTACAAGGCATCGCAGATATGCTCAATAATGTTCATGGCTGGGGAGTTTGGTGGCCAGCGGAAGTGTTTAAACTCACAAGTCTTCCCGGAGCCACTCTGTAGCAATTATGGACGTGTGGGGTGTCACATTGTTCTGCTGGAATTAACCAACTCCGTAGGAATTCACAATGGACATGAATGGATGCAGGTGATCGGACAGGATGCTGACGTACGTGTCACCTGTCAGTCGTATCTAGACGTATCTAGACTTATCTAGACATATCAGGGTCCCATATCACTCCAACTCCACACGACCCACACCATTACAGAGCCTCCACCAGCTTGAACAGTCCCTTGCTGACACGCAGGGTCCATGGATTCATGAAGTTGTCTACATGCCCGTATACGTCCATCCGTCCGATACAATATGAAACGAGACTCGTCCCACCAGGCAACATGTCGCCAATCATCAACAGTCCAGTGTCGGCGTTGATGGGCCCAGGCGAGGAGTAACGCTTCGTGCCATGCAGTCGTCAAGGGTACACGAGTTATCCTTCGGCTGTAACTTGTTGATGCCTCAGCATTGAAATCTGCAACAATTGCGAAAGGGTTACGCTTCTGTCACGTTGACCGATTCCCTTCAGTCGTCGTTGGTCCCTTTCTTGCAGGATCTTTTTCCGGCAGCAGCAGTGTCGGAGATCTGATATTGTACGAGATCCCTCATATTCATGGTACACTTGTGAAATTGTCGTACGGGAAAATCCCCACTTCATCATTACCTCAGAAATGCCGTGTCCCAACGCTCGTGCGCTGACTAGAACACAACGTTCAGACACTTCACTGTTGATAACCTGCCATTGTAGCAGTAAAAACCGATCTAACAACAGCGCCAGACACTTGTTGTGTTATACAAGCGTTGCCTACCGCTGCGGCCGGAAAAAGATCCTGCAAGAACGGGACCAACGACTACTGGGAGACAATCGTTCAAGAATCGTCCAACATGACAGAAGTACTATCCCTCCGCAAATTGCTGCAGATTTTAATGCTGGGCCATCAACAAATGTCAGCGTGCGAACCATTTAACGAAACGTCATCGAAATGGGCTTTCGGAGCCCAAGACACACTCTTGTACCCTTGACGACTGCACGACACAAAGCTTTACGCCTCATCTTGGCCCGTCAACACCGACACTGGCCGTTGATGACTGGAAACATGTTGCCTCGTCGGACGAGTCTCGTTTCAAATTGTGTCGAGCGGATGAACATGAGAGCGCCTCATGAATCCATGGACGTTGCATGTCAGCAGTGGACTGTTCAAGCTGGTGGAGGTTCTGTAATATTGTGGGGCGTGTGGAACAGTGGTGCTATGGGACCCCTGATACGTCTATATACGACGCTGACAGGTGCCACGTACGTAAACATCATGTCTGATCAACTGCTTCCATTCATGTGCATTGTGCATTCCGGCGGACTTGTGCAATTCTAGCAGGAAAATGCGACGCCCTACACGTCCAGGATTGCTACAGAGTGGCTTCAGGAACACTCTTCTGAGTTTAAACACTTCCGCTGGCCACCAAGCTCCCGAGACATGTATATAATTGAGCTCATCTGGGATGCCGTGTAACGTGCCTTGTAACGTACTCTTGCAAATATATGAACATCCCTGCAGCATTCATGGTGTCGATTCCCTCCAGCACTACTTCAGACAATAATCCAGTCCAAGCCATATCGTGTTGCGCACTTCTGCCTTCTCGCAGGTGCCCTACACGATATTCGACAGGTGTACCAGTTTCTTTGGCTCTTCAGTGTGAATTGTAAAAGTAACGGTCCTGTAACACTCGCCTGGGGCACGTCAGAAGTTTCTTTTACGTCTGAAGATTTCTCTCCGTTCAAAGCAGACTTACATTGGTTGATAAGCTCGTATTTTGTTCGTTTGGAGGCTTTGCGGAACTGCATCGAACGCCTTCCGAAAGTCAGGCAACATGGCATCGACGTGAGCGCCTGAAGCTAATGATTTCTGGGTTTCGTAGAAGAACAGAGAGAGCTCCTTTTCGCAAGGTCGTTGTTTTCGGAACCCATGACGGTTCCTAGAAAGGAGAGTCTTCGCTTTCGAAGGAATATTAAAACACGATAGCATAAATCACGTACCAAAATTCAGCAACAGACCGACGTCGGAGACGTACGGTAGGCTTATGGTTTTATGCGTCTGTTCGACGACCTTTCTCGAAAACGGGAATCACCGGGGACATCAGTAAAATTTCGCTCCTCCACCGACCTACAGTTCACTTCGCTGCAAGAGAGTCTTCAACTCTTTCGGTGATAGCGATAATGGTGGTGAATCCATATGTTTCCACTGTTTGCTTTGTTGGTTTGTCCCTGGGTTATAGTGATACATAGAGCACTCGTTCATTATGATTAGGTAGTTAAAGATATAATGTATATTGGTCTGAGGCAGATGCAGTCGCGAAGCCCAGCGGAGGGATACCTTTCTCATGTTCAAAATGTCGTGCAAGATGTTGAATACTGAGCCATGATTGATTTTCGCTCCTCCCACTATCGCGTTGATACTCCGGTCTTCGATCACCAGGGCCTCCACTTCTTCTGAAATACGTGGTTCTTTACTTGGAGCTGGTCTTCTACATCGCTGTTCGTCATTCAGACTTGTTTGACGACACTGGAAATGTCTATGCAGTTAACGGATGTGAAATTTTTTTCGAGTCGTCAGTCATCTGGCCGGTTTGATGCGGCCCGCTACGAGAAGTTGCAGCATTAGAACATTGTAGCGAAATGCAGGAAGATCTGCAGCGGATAGGCACTTGGTGCAGGGAGTGGCAACTGTCCCTTAACATAGACAAATGTAATGTATTGCGAATACATAGAAAGAAGGATCCTTTTTTGTATGATTATACGATAGCGGAACAAACACTTGTAGCAGTTACTTCTGTAAAATATCTGGGAGTATGTGTGCGGAACGATTTGAAGTGGAATGATCATATAAAATTAATTGTTGGTAAGGCGGGTACCAGGTTGAGATTCATTGGGAGAGTGCTTAGAAAATGTAGTCCATCAACAAAGGAGGTGGCTTACAAAACACTCGTTCGACCTATACTTGAGTATTGCTCATCAGTGTGGGATCCGTGCCAGATCGGTTTGACGGAGGAGATAGAGAAGATCCAAAGAAGAGCGGCGCGTTTCGTCACAGGGTTATTTGGTAACCGTGATAGCGTTACGGAGATGTTTAATAAACTCAAGTGGTAGACTCTGCAAGAGAGGCGCTCTGCATCGCGGTGTAGCTGTCTCGCCAGGTTTCGAGAGGGTGCGTTTCTGGATGAGGTATCGAATATATTGCTTCCCCCTACTTATACCTCCCGAGGAGATCACGAATGTAAAATTAGAGAGATTAGAGCGCGCACGGAGGCTTTCAGACAGTCGTTCTTCCCGCGAACCATACGCGACTGGAACAGGAACGGGAGGTAACGACAGTGGCACGTAAAGTGCCCTCCGCCGCACACCGTTGGGTGGCTTGCGGAGTATAAATGTAGATGTAGATGTAGATGAGTTTCACACCTGTGATAACATCTTGATCTCAGGATAGCGCATGTAACCACTGTCCTCAGTTATTTGCTGTATGCATCTAGTCTCTGACATCCCGTCCAGACTTTACCGCCGGCCGAAGCGGCCGTGCGGTTAAAGGCGCTGCAGTCTGGAACCGCAAGACCGCTACGGTCGCAGGTTCGAATCGTGCCTCGGGCATGGATGTTTGTGATGTGCTTAGGTTAGTTAGGTTTAACTAATTCTAAGTTCTAGGGGACTAAAGACCTCAGCAGTTGAGGCCCATAGTGCTCAGAGCCATTTGAACCAGACTTTACCCTCCACTGTGAAAGCGGTTCCCTGGTGTGTATAAAAGTATCCTATCATCCTGTCCCTTCCGCTTGTCAGTGTTTTCCACATGTTCCATTCTTCGCTGACTCTACGGAGAACCTCCGCATTCGTTTTCGTTCCATCTCATTTTCAACATGCGTCTGTAACGCCACATCTCAAATGCTTCGATTCTGTTCTTTTCCGGTTTTTTGCTACTACTATGTGGTACTGTGCTCCGAAATATGCTCAGAATTTTTTTCCTTAAATTAGGTTTTATGTTTGATACCAGTAGACTTCTCTTGGGCAAGAATACTGTCTTTTTCTGGGCTAGTCAGCATTTCAGGATCACCTTGCTTCGTACGACATTGGTTATTTTGCTTCAAAGGTAGCAGAATTCCTTGATTTCATCTACTTCGTGATCACCAATTTTGATTGGGGACTGATGAGCTTAGCTGTTTAGTCCCCCTTAAACATCCCAACAACCACCACCACCACCACCACCAATTTTGATGTAAGGTTTAGCGCTATTCTCGTTTCTGTTACTTTCTGTTATATATGGTGGTGTTTTGCTGACATACATTTGCTCCAACTCAGAGGGGATTCTGCCTCTTCATGTTCAGATAAGCAATTAACCACACGATACTTCCATTTTATAAATGGGCTTGTCTACAGTCGTACTACGCCAATGTGACGCTGGGATTTTAATGTGTACCAATACTGCAAGCAAGTAACTATGAACAAACAAAGAATTACGTACGTACAAACAACTTTCTGGGGAGGGCAACCACAGCCAGAGACATTATAAATAACAGTAACAACACTCAATACTCAACACTCAATTTGAGTGTCCTGCTAGCCACTACGGGCTAGTTAAACAACATCGGCCTGTCAGCACGGCGGAAGTACGCACATTACACGGGATTTTAAGTTTTATTTCATTGCTTTTGTACAGCTGGTGTCTGCCGAATATTATGATATATACTCCGAGGTGTTATCTTGCCTGGCTCATTTAGCTGCCTTGATTTGTACATTTTGACAAGCATCTTTTGGGTGTACCCAGTTTTGTTGTGACAACCCGCCATTGTGGTTTGACTCTTACCGTGAATAACTTCCCGAAAGTTGGGACTCCATAACTGTCCATCTACATTCGGCAAATAGAACCATTATAAACCTGAAGGTGTGTCTATACTGACGTGAAACCGGTAGTTGATTATAAAAGCACCTTCCTAAAGGTATTCGGCTTTTGGGAACACCTAATCATTCTTGAGTTTTTAATTGTAATGTTTATGATGATTTGTATGATTATTGATGTTGGCTGTTTTTACTGTTGTTCCTAATTAATTATGTAACTTGATATTGTCGCAGGGATAATTAAAACCTTATGACTACCCCTCGTATTCCCAATCTCTGTCTTCCCCTACAACTATGCCCTCTGTGGCTACCTCTTGAACCGTGTATTCTGTTTCTTTCAGCAGTTACTAGAGAGTTTTTTTCTTTATTGTTATTTCGTTCCCCCCGCGTCCATATGGGCGAAGGGGTGGGGCGCTGTCAGCGGTATAGTCATCCCGCTCTTCAGCTAATCGACAATCAAATAGTAAAGTATATGAAAAAACAAGAAACAGATAACGGAGATATATATAGACTGAATTTAAGACTTCTTAAAAGTAAAAAATAAAATAGAAGTTTTGAGATATACGATGGATGACTTTTTGCACTGTAGTTAAAATCAGTAATAATGAAATGCAGTAAGTTCCCATTTAAAATATATTGCAGAAACACTGCTTTGGAAAAGAAACACTTGCGTGTCACTAGAAACTGGAAGGACCTGTCGCAGGATAGGGTGTCAGTTGTTGAAAGGGGAAAGGTTGGCCGGTGAAGAGATAATAAATGTGGTAAAATGAAGATGAAGAACTGGTGCAATGCATTAATGGGGTGGGAGTGGCTGTTGGGACAGAAGAGGGGGTGGAGTGGATGGGAGAATCGGTTACACTGATAGTTGTTGAGAAAAAGGGGATGGGCAAAGAAAAGCAGAAGGGGAAGGGGAGTAAGGTTGACTGGTTGATTTGGAGGAGGGGTGGGGGGGAGGGGGGAGGGGACAACCAGTGAAGTCATCGATCCCATCGGATTAGATAAAGATGGGGAAGGAAGTCGGCCGTGCCCTTTCAGAGGAACCATCCCAGCATTTGCCTGCAGCGATTTCGGGAAATGACGGAAAACATTAGTCAGGATGGCCGGACGCGGGTTTCAACCGTCGTCCTCTCGCATTCGAGTACAGCGTGCTAACCACTGCGCCACCTCGATCGATCGAGGGGCTAAGGAAATGTGGGAAGGGGAGGTAGAGGAAGCGCTGATAAGGTTGACTGGGTAGGGTGGACCTATAGCTGGAAGGCGCGTAGTTCATGATCTGGGAGAGGGAGATGGCTGAGGTTTCTTTGGGAGAGCGTGTGTGGGGTATCTAAGTAGAGGGTTGGTGGAATGTATTGGTAAAGGTGCGGCAGTGTATGAGGATTAGACTATAGAGAGAAGGATAGCATTATTGGAGTTTGGGGATGGTGTAGGTTGTTCGGAAGTGTTCAGAGTGTATGAGGAGGGACAGTGTAATGGTTCTTTATTTACGTGACCATTAGGGCACTCCAACCCCAGTTCTCGATACCAGTAATATCGTACTACTTTTCTGCGAAGTAACAGACATATTTTTGCGACAATATTTTCATTTGGTTTTATTAATGTATAGGTACTCCGATGTATCGATGTATTCCAGTGATATACTTCTTGTGTGTATTCATTTCTGTGAGACCGTCATAATCTTTGACTTACTTGTAACCGTTTTGGTGCGAATGCGCACGGAGCAATCTTTGTTTCACTTTGCAGAAGTTAAGTTGTTCTTTCGCTTCGCAAAAGAACAGTCAAGTCTTGTGTTTGGTTAAAGTGGAAATTAAACATATGAAGATAGATACAAATCTGTTTTCTTGATTATGTGACAATTAAGAAGAAGTGTATGTGAATTTACAAGAAGTTTAATAAAAATGTGGATGGTGAACACCAAGTCAAAAATTATTTCTACCATACCATCGTTCTGATCTGGGATTGTTTGATCATTAAGAATTTCCTGAAAAACGCATATTTTAGGTCTTCAAATATTGCTCAAATACAGATCTGGACCTTCTAGCAGTCAAAGTGGAATCACCCTAGAATCAACAAGATGAGCCATAACAACTTCGACGAAATCTAGTGGGAATCCATTCAAGATAAGTGCCAAAATTAATGACTTTTTTTTTACAGTGACTTCATTATTTCCATTCTGACGATACCATCACCATCCACAGTCAATAACTTTGTTGTTGCCCGATAAAGCGAACATATGCTGCGTGAGCAACATTATTAATCCGATTTCTAACCTACTTTGGAAGTGGTGGTATTGTTAGAACAGGAATGTGATGACTTGGTAGAGGATCCGTGTGGAGGAAGTTAAACGGATTCGGAAAGCGAGGTGGAGTGCATGGCGTTTGAGGATCTGGAGGGACTTACAGAACTTTGGAGGTGCGGATATCTATGCAGCATTTGCACTCCAAAGGATGAGGTGGATTAGGGATTTGTGCGTGTGAAGGACAGTGGAGGGTTCGGCCAGTTAGCAGTTTTAGTCTATTGTGGGTTTTCTGCAGGATGGTTAGTTGGCGGGGTTTCGACTTTAGATGCCGGTCCGACGTATTTCAGTGTGTTAGTTGACTCGATGGTTCGGTCATAAATTACGAGCGGACGTAGTAAGAGAGAAAAGTTGTCGCGAGAGCGGAGTGGAATATCCTTACCCGGGCGGAGCTAAAAGGCAGGAGTACGGACTTAGGTGGAAACGGGGAACCCGAGTGCGTTGGCGCACCTCTTGCTCGGTGCTCGCTCTCTCGTAAACGCATGCGGCGCGTTCTCAAAGAGGACACGGCGCACGTGCCGCCGCAGCGCTCGGCTCATGTCGGTGAGCAGCAGGGTCTCCGCCAGACGTCGCCGCCGGCACTTAGCGTAATTAGAACGGCCACGTTGGCCGGGCCGAGAGTCTGCTCAGCCATTCCGCCTCTGTGTGTCCGTGTCCACAGTGCTACTGAAACCATCGTCAATCGCCGCTGGCCTTTGTAGCAAAAGCGCTCTGGTAGACGGCTTGTAAGTAAATATACCCAATGGATAAACTTCGCTTACGATTAGCCTTGAACATGTAGTGTAGAGCAAAATAAGAGATACATATTTTTTATACAGGGCGTTACAAAAAGGTACGGCCAAATTTTCAGGAAACTATCCTCACACACAAATAAAGAAAAGATATTATGTGGACATGTGTCCGGAAACGCTTAATTTTCTTTCTTTGTGTGTGAGGAATGTTTCCTGAAACTTTGGCCGTACCTTTTTGTAACACCCTGTATGTTCCCGTACTACCGTTAAGGGGGTGAAACACCCCCTTGAAAAAAAGACTGAGTTTAATATTTTTGAATGAATAATGTTGAAAGGAGTAGAAGAAAAAGTTAGAGGAGAATATGGGCTTGGGACAAGGAATGAGAGTGGAGAAAGATTAATTGAGTTCTGTAATAAGCTTCAGCTAGTAATAGCGAATACTCGTTTCAGGAATCACAAGAGGAGGAAGTATACGTGGAAAAGGACGGGTGATACGGGAAGATTTGTTAGATTACATCATGGACAGACAGAGATTCAGAAATCAGATACTGGATTGTAAGACGTACCCAGGAGCAGATATAGACTCAGATCACAACATAGCAGTGACGAAGAGTAGGGTGAAGTTTAAGACATTAGTCAGGAACAATCAACATGCAAAGAAGTGGGATACGGAAATACTAAGGACTGACGAGGTACGCTTGAAGTTCTCTAAGGCTATAGATGCAGCACTAAGGAATATCTCAGGAGGCAGAACAGTTGAAGAGGAATGGACAACCCTAGAAAGGGGGATAACAAAAGTTGGGAAGGAAAACATGGGTACAAAGAAGGTAACTGTGAATAAACCATGGGTAACAGATGAAATAGCCGGCCGTTGTGGCCGAGCGGTTCTAGGCGCTTCAGTCCGGAACCGCGAAGCTGCTACGTTCGCAGGTTCGAATCCTGCCTCTGGCTTGGATATTTGTGATGTCCTTAGGTTAGTTAGGTTTAAGTAGTACTAAGTTCTAGGGGACTGATGACCACAGCAGTTAAGTCCCATAGTGCTCAGAGCCATTTTTGAACAGAAGAAATACTTCAATTGATCAATGAAAACCGGAAGTACAAAAATTTTCTAGGAGACAGGAATACAGAAATATAAGTCGCTGAGGAATGAAACAAATAGGAAGTGCAGAGAAGCTAAGACGAAATGGCCCCGTGAAAAATGCGATGAAATCGAAAAAGAAATGATTGTCGGTAGGACAAATTCAGCGTAGAGGAAATTCAAAACAACCTTCGGTGAAATTAAAATCAAGGCTGATAACATTAAGAGTGCAAAGGGAATTCCACTGTTAAATGCAGAGGAGAGAGCAGATAGGTGGAAAGAATACATTGAAAGCCTCTATGAGTGTGAAGATTTGTCTGATGTGATAGAAGAAGAAACAGGAGTCGATTTAGAAGAGATAGGGAACCCGGTATTAGAGTGAGAATTTAAAAATGGTTCAAATGGCTCTGAGCACTATGGGACTTAACATCTGTGGTCATCAGTCCCCTAGAACTTAGAACTACTTAAACCTGACTAACCTAAGAACATCACACACATCCATGCCCGAGGCAGGATTCGAACCTGCGACCGTAGCGGTCACGCGGTTCCAAACTGAAGTGCCTAGAACCGCACGGCCACACTGGCCGGCCGAACTGTGTCCTTTGTAACGATTCACCCTTACGAACCAGCTGGTTACTTCTATTAAAAAAGGTTTCGTGGTCTCGAGATACTACAGTCTAATGTGTGTGTGTGTGTGTGTGTGTGTGTGTGTGTGTGTGTGTGTGTGTGTGTTTTCTAAGAGAGAGAGAGAGAGAGAGAGAGAGAGAGAGAGTGAGTGAGAGGGGGGGGGGGGGGGGGAAGGGAAATGGGGGAAGCGAGTTCTATAACAGTGCCTGTGTGTGTGTGTGTGCGTGTGTGTGTGTGTGTGTGTATGCGTGTACTGAGAGAAGTGTTATGAAACAATGTGTGTGTAGTGTGTGCAGTGACTGATACTGAGATATGAGTGAACGGTGTGGCATTACATTATTTTAGTAAGTTATTTGTAAAAAAAGTATTGTATACCAGGAGGAAATCTAATGATTATGTTTAACTAGAAGTCTGTAAATATATATGTATACGAATTAGCTTATTTTAAATTGATCTAAACTTGTAAATGCTTTGACATGTCCTATATCCTTGTATAAAGAGATCTACGGATGAATAAAGCTGCTACTACTACTACTACCTTCTCTGCATCCGAAGCCTTCCGTCCTCTTCCTTCCTCGACAGCAGGTTTCTTCACTAGATATTTGACCCCTCGTAGTTCGTTATATGCGAATATATATCGTACATGCCTGCATTTTTTTCTTTTTTTTTTTTTTTTTTTTACCGGCCGGAGTGGCCGAGCAGTTCTAGGCCCTACAGTCTGGAGCCGCGCGACCGCAACGGTCGCAGGTTCGAATCCTGCCTCGGGCATGGATGTGTATGATGTCCTTAGGTTAGTTAGGTTTAAGTAGTTCTAAGTTCTAGAGGACTCATGACCTCAGCAGATAAGTCCCATAGTGCTCAGAGCCATTTGAACCATTTTCTTTTTTGTTTGCTACAAACTGCACTTTACCTTTCTGCACTTTACCTCCCCGGTTTCAATGGAAAGGGTAATTTCGATCGCTAACCTAGAAAATACTCGCACTAATAATTTTACTAGGAAAAGAAGACAACATTAACTACTTCATAATAGTTCTCCAAGTGAGGGTTTCATCTCATCGGTGATTTCGTTTGTGCAAAAGATGAGCTTTTCAAACTGTTCGTTGTTTCCCCGTTGTTCAAATTTATACAGCATTATGCGGGAAATATGTGCGCTGGAAATATGTGATTTACAGAAACAACACTACACTAGTTCAAAGCAGATTCAAATGTAAAGTTCCCAGTGCGTGAATCAGGCTTCGCTTGCGCTGACGAGGCACACCTAGCCCATAGCAATATCGAAATACAGGTGCAGCAGATTTCATATATCGCACTGCTTTGTGTTGTTTGTGGATGCTGCTATAAACAATGAAGAATTAATCCACAACACCGAAAAGATTAGTTTCCACGTTACAAAAGCGCGCCTCAATAATTAATAATGGCTTCCTGTGAACTCCGCTCTCTCGATACATATGGCAGCCACTCATATAAATACTCCCGGCTGCTTTGAAAAGACACAGTGCCAAGTTCACAATCAATGAATTCATACATTCCTGGTTTTCTCTGCTCCTGCACAATTCACACTCATCGATTCTCGAGCTGGCAGTCATTCTTCACTGTTTGTAGTTGTTATACAGCGTAAAATAAAGCTGGCCCGGAAAATACACTACTGGCCATTAAAATTGCTACACCAAGAAGAAATGCAGATGATAAACGGATATTCATTGGACAAATATACTAGAACTGACATGCGATTACATTTTCATGCGATTTGGGTGCATACATCTTGAGAAATCAGTACCCAGAAAAACCACCTCTGGCCGTAATAACGGCCTTGATACGTCTGGGCATTGAGTCAAACAGAGCTTGGATGACCTGTACAGGTACAGCTGTCCATGCAGCTTCAACACGATACCACAGTTCATCAAGAGTAGTGACTGGCTTATTGTGACGAGCCAGTTGCTCGGCCACCATTGACCAGACGTTTTCAATTGATGAGAGATCTGGAGAATGTGCTGGCCAGGGCAGCAGTAGAACATTTTCTGTATCCAGAAAGGCCCGTACAGGACCTGCAACATGCGGTCGTGCATTATCTTGCTGAAATATAGGGTTTCGCAGGGATCGAATGAAAGGTAGAGCCACGGGTCGTAACACATCTGAAATGTAACGTCCACTGTTCAAAGTGCCGCAATGCGAACAAGAGGTGATCGAGACGTGTAACCAATGGCACCCAATACCATCACGCCCGGTGAAACGCCAGTACGGCGATGACGAATACACGCTTCCAATGTGCGTTCACCGCGATGTCGCCAAACACGGATGCGACCAACATGATGCTTTAAACAGAACCTGGATTCATTCGAAAAAATGACGTTTTGCTATTCGTGCATCCAGGTTCGTCGTTGAGTACATCATCGCAGGCGCTCCTATCTGTGATGCAGCGTCAAGGGTAAACGCAGCCACGATCTCCGAAGTGATAGTCCATGCTGCTGGAAGCGTCGTCGAACTGTTCGTGGAGATGGTTGTTGTCTTGCTAACGTCCCCATCTGTTGACTCAAGGATCGAGACGTGACTGCACGATCCGTTACAGCCATGCGGATAAGATGCGTGTCATCTCGACTGCTAGTGATACGAGTCCTTTGGGATCCAGCACAGCGTTGCTTATTACCCTCCTGAACCTACCGATTTTTCTCCTCCTTACACGAGGCATCTCAACAACGTTTCACCAGGCAACGCCGGTCAACTGCTGTTAGTGTATGAGAAATTGATTGGAAACTTTCCTCATGTCAGCACGTTGTATGTGTCGCCACCGGCGCCAGCCTTGTGTGAATGCTTTGAAAAGCTAATCATTTGCATATCACAATCTTCTTCCTGTCGGTTAAATTTCTTGTCTGTAGCACGTCATCTTCGTGGTGTAGCAATTTTAACGGCCATTAGTGTATTTTCAGTAAGTCCGACGCGGGATTGTTCTTGTCGATTAACATCACGGAAGATACTGGAAATGGGAACCGTTGACGCCTGGAAAATATTTACAGTAAGACCGACGCGGGATTGATCTTTGTCGACGAACATCACGGAAAATACTGGAAATGGGAACCGTTGACGCAGATGCAGCACATTACCTATTTATGAACCTATGCCAAAAGACTTTCAGCTTTACACTCTTGCAGAAACAGTTCCGAACACGTTTCCACGAACCGTGCTTCACATAATACTTGACAATAAATACATGCTGCTTTATCTTTAACACCCCCCTTTTTGTTGAATTCAGCTGTTCACTAAACACGTCTGCTCCTCTCACTCAAACGTAACGACACAGCAAAATACACGGGAAATCACTGTTTCCAGTATTATCTGTGATGATTCTTTTTTTTTTTTCGTCGTCAGTCTTACCAATATTTTCTTATCAGTATTTTTCGAGCCATTTTTTTGCTCACCCTGTGCATCTTACCAGGTCATAATTTATCCCGAGATAGACTCCGGGAATAGCAAAATATTTGTTACATATGGTTTCGTGTTTTTGGTGTTTTTGTGTTTGTAAGGTCGAGAAGCGGATTAGACAAGCATACGCTTAGACGGGTCCAAAATCCATGCTATGACTGACCGTTTTACCACGCAATATATAAGTAACCTCAGTTCGGCTTTGATTCGCAACTGTATCCCGCAAGGTAACGTGTTAGCCATCACTATACATTTACTACCACATCCACTATTATACAAGCAACTATCAGCCTCGATTGCGGTAATGGTTCAAATGGTTCTGAGCACTATGCGACTTCTGAGGTCATCAGTCGCCTAGAACTTAGAAATAGTTAAACCTAACTAACCTAAGGACATCACACACATCCATGCCCGAGGCAGGATTCGAACCTGCGACCGTAGCGGTCACGCGGTTTCAGACTGAAGCGTCTAAACCGCACGGCCACACCGGCCGGCTTGCGGTAATGAAACCAACCTTTACGTAGGTTTCAGCACAAGTAGTTGAGCCTTCTTCACAAGATGTACCTGATTCTATAATGTCTACGAGGGCATGGTCTAGAAATAGAACTAAAACAGCCTGAATAGGCGTAGTAACATTTTAAAAATGTGGTACGTAGGCCCACCGCAGGGCGTCCATGGAGACGAGGCGCTCGCCGGGCCTTAGGTCTTGGTGGTGACTTAGTAGCTTAGTACCATTTTTAAAATGTGACTACGCCTATTCAGGCTGTTTTAGTTTTATTCCTAGACCATGCCCTCGTAGACATATTATATAATCAGGTATATCTTCTGAAGAAGGCTCAATTACTTAGGTTGAAACCTAGGTAAAAGTTGGGTTCATTACCGCAGTCGAGGCTGATAGTTTCTTATGTATTAGATTGTCACGACTGCTGACTGGGCTGCAATGTTGAAATTACTAATATCCACTATTGTAGTTTCGATCTTTTGATCATTTTCCAAGTGGTTACACATGCTGAAAACACAGCAGTAGACAGCATTAATAAAAATAATGAAAACGAAATGAGCGTCTATTGCTGTGTCAGCCTGTGTCACATACAGTATCGATATGTCTCGGATAGAACAAACACACATGAAACTGAATTCGTGCGTACAGCAACGAACGCTGCACGAATGCGGTTTGATGTGGAGCCATAGGCGGTCATGTCGTTTTTATTCTCATTATTAATGCTGACTACTGTTATTGCCTATCCTGTTCCGCTCGAGTTGGTAGCACGATGTGTCGTTCCCTGTAATTACGGTTTGCAGGAAACTGGAACATCGATCAATGGAGGCAATGCAAACTAATATTTTCCATCAGAGTTGCCATCAGCTCGTCACTCGATAGAAACGGCACAGATACTACGATTATCCTATTTTCAAGTGAAGCATGGCTTCCAACAATGTACTTAAAATTTACTGCAAGTTTGAAACTGTTTGCCAGACCGGGATTCGAACGCAGCAATCTTACCTTCATCGGGAAGTCGCCTTACCGAATGATTTACCCAGGCGCAACTCGCACCTCGCCTACTTGAGTAATTCTAGTACATCTCTCCCACTTCCTAAACTTCACATTTCGACGTCTGTTGTCAGCTTTACTTGATAAAGATGCCAAACAGTGTAAGAGAATAGATTAGGTCGCTCTGGCGGCTTTTATATGGCCTTAACAGGTGTACTGCACTTCTCCAGAACCGTACGCACAAATCCACGTATTCCATGAAGTCTTTACTCAAAAGTAAATCAGCAGAGGCCTAACCATAACTATCCCACTGTTTCACGTTCCCAGAACTCCTGTGGCTGCGACAGGAGCCAGTCCACTGTTGTTCTTCAGTTCGTCGTTTTAGAGACTATTTTAGCGGACCAAACACATGGGAGTCTCAGCACAACATATGCGGGCAGCAGGGCGGATATTCAAACTGCTGCCTCTTGAACTTGTCCATTATACTTTCTGTGACCTTGAAGACGTACGGACGAGCGTTATCATGGAGCAAAATCACTCTCTCCGTGAGCAAAGGCTATGAAGTGTCTCACGGCACACGTCATAGGTAATGATTTTTCTGTGCTCGAGGAAGTCGAAGAGTATCGGACCTCGGACGTCCGAAGAGTATCGGACCGCGGACGTCGGCTGGCCGAGGTGGCCGCGAGGTTCTAGGCGCAACAGTCTGCAACCGCGCGACCGCTACGGTCGCAGGTTCGAATCCTGCCTCGGGCATTGATATGTGTGATGTCCTTAGGTTAGTTAGGTTTAAGTAGTTCTAAGTTCTAGGGGACTGATGACCTCAGAAGTTAAGTCCCATAGTGCTCAGAGCCATTTGAACCATTTTTTGCAACCGTTACGGGAGGGATTAAATGACGAGTATGGAAAATATAAATTTCTAAATCTACATCTACATTTATGGTGGCAGGAAGGGCATCCGGCCACCCCTTAAAATTAACCTTGCCAAATCCGTTCCTACCCATGCCGACCCTGCGCAACTGCGGGATAATGCACTAGCAAAAGAAGAAGAAGAACTTGGTCCTACAAATCAACAGTTCTTTACGTCTACCACATATACACTTCTGCAAATTGAAATAAGAACACCGTGAATTCATTGTCCCAGGAAGGGGAAACTTTATTGACACATTCCTGGGGTCAGATACATCACATGATCACACTGACAGAACCACAGGCACATAGACACTGGCAACAGAGCGTGCACAATGTCGGCACTAGTACAGTGTATATCCACCTTTCGCAGCAATGCAGGCTGCTATTCTCCCATGGAGACGATCGTAGAGGTGCTGGATGTAGTCCTGTGGAACGGCTTGCCATGCCATTTCCACCTGGCGCCTCAGTTGGACCAGCGTTCGTGCTGGACGTGCAGACCGCGTGAGACGACGCTTCATCCAGTCCCAAACATGCTCAATGGGGGACAGATCCGGAGATCTTGCTGGCCAGGGTAGTTGACTTACACCTTCTAGAGCACGTTGGATGGCACGGAATACATGCGGACGTGCATTGTCCTGTTGGAACAGCAAGTTCCCTTGGCGGTCCAGGAATGGTAGAACGATGGGTTCGATGACGGTTTGGATGTACCGTGCACTATTCAGTGTCCCCTCGACGATCACCAGTAGTGTACGGCCGGTGTAGGAGATCGCTCCGCACACCATGAAGCCGGGTGTTGGCCCTGTGTGCCTCGGTCGTATGCAGTCCTGATTGTGGTGCTCACCTGCACGACGCCAAACACGCATACGACCATCATTGGCACCAAGGCAGAAGCGACTCTCATCGCTGAAGACGACACGTCTCCATTCGTCCCTCCATTCACGCCTGTCGCGACACCACTGGAGGCGGGCTGCACGATGTTGGGGCGTGAGCGGAAGACGGCCTAACGGTGTGCGGGACCGTAGCCCAGCTTCATGGAGACGGTTGCGAATGGTCCTCGCCGATACCCCAGGAGCAACAGTGTCCCTAATTTGCTGGGAAGTGGCGGTGCGGTCCCCTACGGCACTGCATAGGATCCTACGGTCTTGGCGTGCATCCGTGCGTCGCTGCGGTCCGGTCCCAGGTCGACGGGCACGTGCACCTTCCGCCGACCACTGGCGACAACATCGATGTACTGTGGAGACCTCACGCCTCACGTGTTGAGCAATTCGGCGGTACGTCCACCCGGCCTCCCGCATGCCCACTATACGCCCTCGCTCAAAGTCCGTCAACTGCACATACGTTTCACGTCCACGCTGTCGTGGCATGCTACCAGTGTTAAAGACTGCGATGGAGCTCCGCATGCCACGGCAAACTGGCTGACACTGGCGGCGGCGGTACACAAATGCTGCGCAGATAGCGCCATTCGACGGCCAACACCGCGGTTCCTGGTGTGTCCGCTTTGCCGTGCGTGTGATCATTGCTTGTACAGCCCTCTCGCAGTGTCCGGAACAAGTATGGTGGGTCTGACACACCGGTGTCAATGTGTTCTTTTTTCCATTTCCAGGAGTGTAAAAGAAATACTCCTTACGACTGGATCTGCGTAAGCAGAATTGCGCTGCGATGTAGAACGCCTTCCGAAAATGTGAGAACACAGAAACGACCTGTTCAATGCATCTACTGTTTGTAGAATATAATGTGTGAATAAAGCACGGGTGTTGTTTCCTGAACGTATGCAGATATTTTGAACGAACCTGCTTTCCATTGAGAAATCTCATTGTCCTAGCTAACAATATGCTCTGTGATTCTGCCTAACGTTAGGAATACTGATCCCTAATTCTACTCAACTGTGTTCTACCCTACTCATGTAGTAGCGAAACATTAAATATGGGAGGGATTAGCTATAAATAAGAGAACGAGGTATTTTCACAGTGACTTCGATGCGTAATATAATAGGATACCAATCAGGGCCTTGCGTCTAGTTCCGTTTGACAGTTTCATTTCTATGTTCTTACCAGTAGTTTTTATGTTAACATGATCACTCATTAATGATTTATTTTGAAACGAGCGACTTTATTACAGTGGCATTGCCGAATGAGTAACAATGTGTGGTTTTAGAATCAAGCTGGCACTACGATCGCTGAACTGTCTCGGAATCGGAAACTACTGTGGAGAATGACCACACTTCCAGTCTAGATTTTGCTGCAGCGGAGCACGTTTCCTCCGCCTCGGATACCTCTCCAGAGCAAACAGGCGTCTGCAGAACCCAGCAAACTGATGAGAGTGGGAGGGCGCTCGAAACTACGACGTACCTGCAGAGCTGCCCCACTGCAGGAGTTCTTTATTTGACAGGGGGCGGTACCTGCTGCTGTGTGTGTGCTACTTCGCTACAGATCCAATAAGTGTCTTCTCGTTCCGCTCCACATTCCTCTCTAACGGCAGGTTTAGAAAAGGCTGACTTTAGCAGGGCGACGGCTGTTACCGTATACTGCGTAAAGGCAGCATCGGAATTGAACCACCACGAGGAAAATAAGCTTCTGGTAAAAGAAACAGAACGGCTTAAGGAACGCCACTCGTGTGGAACATTCCTCACATTTGTCACACACGACTTCTTGCGAATACCTGGCACAGTGGACAAGTAGTTTCTGTGTGCTTCGATTTACGATCCACATCGTCAATGTGTATATTCAGCAAGCAGTAAAGGAAACAAAAGAAAAATTCGGAGTAGGTATTAAAATCCATGGAGAAGAAATAAAAACTTTAAGGTTCGCCGATGACATTGTAATTCTGTCGGAGACAACATAGGACTTGGAAGAGCAGTTGAACGGAATGGACAGTGTCTTGAAAGGAGGATATAAGATGAACATCAACAAAAGCAAAAGGTGATGCTGAGAGAATTAGATTAGAAAATGTAGTAAAGGAAAAAGTAGTAAAGAAGTTTTGCTATTTGGGGAGCAAAATAACTGGTGATGGTCGAAGTAGAGAGGATATAAAATGTAGATTGGCAATGGTAAGGAAAGCGTTTTTGAAGAAGAGAAATTTGTTATCATCGAGTATAGATTTAAGTGTCAGGAAGTCGTTTCTGAAAGTATTTGTATGGAGTGTAGCCATGTATGGAAGTGAAACATGGACCATAAATAGTTTGGACAAGAAGAGAATAGAAGCTTTCGAAATATGATGCTACGGAAGAATGCTGAAGATTAGATGGGTAGATCACGTAACTAATGAGGAGGTATTGAATATTATTGGGGAGAAGAGGAGTTTGTGGCACAACTTCACTAGAAGAAGGGATCGGGTGATAGGACATATTCTGAGGCATCAAGGGATCACCAATTTAGTATTGGAGGGCAGCGCGGAGGGTAAAAGTCGTAGAGGGAGACCAAGAGATGAATACACTAAGCAGATTGAGAAGGATGTAGGCTGAAGTACGTACTGGGAGATGAAGCAGCTTGCACAGGATAGAGTAGCACGGAGAGCTGCATCAAGCCAGTCTCAGGACTGAAGACCACAACAACATCGTCGACTGATAACCGACTGTCACTGCCTACTGCCGGCACCAGTGTGATGATTGGGAACAGTAATTTATTAGTACCATCACCTATGTAATACCATACTGTAAATAAATATTTGTCTCCTTTTCAACTATTCTTTCACATTCGATTAAAAGAGAGTACTTTATTATTTCTAAGATTGTAGCTGGTTAGCCAGTTCAGTACATCCACCATCATCCGGACAACACGGTAACGACTCGCCATTAATGTTTCTCAGTGGACCGTGAAAAGTTCACATTTTTTCGTTATTCCTTCATCGAGACTAATGACGCAAGTTAGTATTCACTTCTTTGTCCGTGTATCTCGCCTGATTACTATCCATATTTTCGTTGCTGTGAACTTAATGGCTCAAATGGCTCTGAGCACTATGGGACTTAACTTCTGAGGTCATCAGTCCCCTAGAACTTAGAACTACTTAAACCTAACTAACCTAAGGGCATCACACACACCCATGCTCGAGGCAGGGTTCGAACCTGCGACCGTAGCAGTTCCGGACTGAAGCGCCTAGAATCGCTCGGCCACCGCGGCCGGCAGTGAACGTAATAGTAGTACTTTCTTGAGAAATGACATCAGTCATTTTTGTATGCTGCAAATGTATTTACGGCTCAGTTTGTGTCGCCCAAATTTTGTGGTATTCGCAACTATTACACGTCATTAGCGTGCACATTTACTACATTTATAGGTCATCTTTCATTGATTCTGTGTATTTGATGTTGCCCATTAAGAGGAAAGAAATATTCCACCACCTTAGTTTACCTAAAATGTGCTAAAGTGGTGTGTTTAATATGAAGGATATATTAAAAACAATTTCAGTTTGGTAAATTCAGTCATAGTGACTGTTTCTGTACGTCCATCATTTTGGCTGGAGGTCTGGGGGACCACGTCCGTCGACTATTGTAAGAAATTGTAACGCCTTTAGCCGTCCTTGCGAGATCATTTAATGTGTAGCTACCAGTTTCGGCGCTTCAATGCACCATCTTCAGGCCTCAGGTAATGCTGGAGGAGTTATCATGATCGATGTATACGATGCTTCAATGGCCAATATAACTGGTTTACGCAGACTATCTGTAACTGTGACGTCGTCCCTCTAACCATCAACTATTAATGAGAATCAGCCATCTCAAAAACTACAAGCGTGCAAAACAACTGTCACCAAAAAACTGGCACAAGCCGATGGCGCTTGGCTTGCTGCCTCAAAAATGTTAGGTCCATACGCTCTTAGCGGCAGAACACGGAATTACAAGAACTCTGCTCCCACATGAGTTGGGTTTATTTGGGTATCCATTCCTATAACTCATTTGATCTTTTTTTGTAAAAAAAATAGTGCGTATTTACACACGGAAAATGGAAATGAGCGGTGGGCGTCATTGGCCGGGAGGCCCCTTATGGGGCAGGTCCGACCGCCTTGGTGCAGGTCTTAACTACATTCGACGCCACATTGGACGACCTGCGCCCCGGATGGGGATGAAATGATGATGAAGACAACACAACACCCAGGCCCTGAGCGGAGAAAATCCCCACCCAGCCGGGAATCGAACCCGGGTCCGTAGGACGGGAATGCGTCACGATGACCACTTTTTTTTGTCTCTCTCATTTTGTTCTATATTGTTCGTTGAATTTTTTCGGGACGGACGTCCGAAGACACACGTTTAGGTTCTTAGTTGATCCATTCACTCAGGGTTTTTTTTTTTTATTACAGAGGGCAGCTAACCCTCTGACCGAACACGCTGAGCCACCGCGCCGGCACCATTGACCTATCAGAGAGGACATATTTAGACATAAAGTCTTTGAAGTAATATTGATCACTGTGTTTGTGACTCTGTTTCTTACAAGAGAATGCAGACTTAAGATGGACAGTAGTAATCAAGAGTGCCGCGTCATAAAATAACCTAATGACAATATTGCGACCGCTGGATTTATTTTCTTGTACACGTTCTTCGGTTTACATGTGACCTTCTTCTCGACAATGTCATATAAGTTCAAAATGGGTCGTGTCGACCTATGTGAAAGTTGGGGTTCTGTGGCCAGTCTCAAGTGAGCAGAGCTAGTTGACTTTGTGCAGAGACCTTGCTGTGCGGTGTACCGGATGGCCGGCGGTGTTGAACCTGCACTTAACGCTGTGTGCAAAGCGGGCTGGACGCTTCTGATCACGGGGACCTCGGCTGTATCGAGAACAAGCTGGTGAGGGTCGGAGGTCGGACTGAAGTCCACGCTGATAGCGCCAGCCAATATCACCGTCACTCAGCGTCGCGTCCGCTGCCTCCTCGCAGAGGCTTAAAACTATTCTCACACACTACGCAGTCACATTTGACAGTGTCAAACAGACAGTCCACCGGATGGAAAAAAAATTAACATCTGACGAATAAAAGGACAGTTAAATCATATCTCCTAAATGATAAATCATAAACATCAACCAATCTACGTTCACTGCCAGACAGCTATCAGCATTCATGTTGTTCTGTTTCTTGGTGTGATCTAACATTCTTCCATCACCTCGTCGTCGCAGTCATTCTTTTGTTACTTGGAATCCAAGAAGGTCTAAGGCGCACTTTTTCCGAAGATCTTCATTGCTTGCTATCTTGGCAATATGTATACTTTGGTAATAGCCAGTAGGGAGACTGTATGTGGTAGCTATTAAGAATCACTGAAGCTGCGCATCATACGAATTGGTTACATTTGTTTTCGGTATGGAGAGCATTAAGAAAACTAAATGTGTTTGCAGACTGACTTTCAGCGTAGTGCGAGGCCAAGGCTAGGTTGCAATGTGACAATCTGCATGTGAGTTGGTCTAAGGCGCTACAGTCATGGACTGTGCGGCTGATCCCGGCGGAGGTTCGAGTCCTCCCTCGGGCATGGGTGTGTGTGTGTGTGTGTTTGTCCTTAGGATAATTTAGATTAAGTAGAGTGTAAGCTTAGGGACTGATGACCTTAGCAGTCAAGTCCCATAAGATTTCACACACATTTGAACATTTTGCATGTGAGTTGGCGAAGCCAACGAATCTCAACATGTAAATGCTAATGTCGTAATAGACTTATGTGTACATACGAGGTGTGGCTAGAAAAAAACCGGACTAGTACTGGTGAAACAATAAAACGAATGCAATAAGGCTGAAAGTCGCGTGGTCTGTCACGTGACTCTCGCTCCGCCTACTGCTCGAGTTTCATCTGCCTCCTGCACTCAGTCTGCCCGTGGCGTCTGTTTTAAGTAGTTGACGTTTTGTCTGTGCGTCGGAAAATGTTGAGTGTACAGAAAGAACAGCGTGTTAACATCAAATTTTGTTTCAAACTAGGAAAATCTGCAAGTGAAACGTTTGTAATGCTACAACAAGTGTACGGCGATGATTGTTTATCGCGAACACAAGTGTTTGAGTGGTTTAAACGATTTAAAGATGGCCGCGAAGACACCAGTGATGACACTCGCACTGGCAGACCATTGTCAGCAAAAACTGATGCAAACATTGAAAAAATCGGTAAACTTGTTCGACAAGATCGCCGTTTAACAATCAGAGCAGTGTCTAAGTTAACAGGAGTTGACAAGGAAAGTGTCGAACAAGTTTACCGATTTTTTCAATGTTTGCATCAGTTTTTGCTGACAATGGTCTGCCAGTGCGAGTGTCATCACTGGTGTCTTCGCGGCCATCTTTAAATCGTTTAAACCACTCAAACACTTGTGTTCGCGATAAACAATCATCGCCGTACACTTGTTGTAACATTACAAACGTTTCACTTGCAGATTTTCCTAGTTTGAAACAAAATTTGATGTTAACACGCTGTTCTTTCTGTACACTCAACATTTTCCGACGCACAGACAAAACGTCAACCACTTAAAACAGACGCCACGGGCAGACTGAGTGCAGGAGGCAGATGAAACTCGAGCAGTAGGCGGAGCGAGAGTCACGTGACAGGCCACGCGACTTTCAGCCTTACTGCATTCGTTTTATTGTTTCACCAGTACTAGTCCGGTTTTTTTCTAGCCACACCTCGTAGCCCGAGATATACGTTCGTCATTGGAATAAGGTACTTCTATATCATATTGCCGACTTTACCGAAAATTCCAACGATATGGTTAAAGTGCAGCCTAATAGAAGAAAGCACCAGCTAACTTTATTTACGAACCACTGGGAATTAGGAACGAACTTTCTGACTGGCTACCGACAACCGTTTCACGATTCGTTTTATGCAGTTCTCATCGTTGACTAGGCGAGTACCCGCCAACGCCGGCACGCAGTGCACCAGCAGTGGACACCGTAAGTGCACCTTTAGTCAGCAAAGCCCTTCCTTGTCCATACCATCCATATGCCTGGATACATGTACCATCTATCTCCAATTCGTTTTCATTACGGCCCAGTCACGTCTTGCTCTGCCGTCTGTTCACAGATCAATTTGCTTTCCTGTGTGACCTGGTAATACCCTGTATGCAAGCTAGCGTTGCTATCTCTGGATCACGGGGTCCCGGGTTCGATTCCCGACCGGGTTGGGGATTTTTCTCTGCACAGAGACTGGGTGTTTGTGTTGTCCTCATCATTTCATTATCATCGCCATTACTCGTGAATGTGGCTAGACTGGACTGTGAAAAAATTGGAACTTTGTAAGGGCGCTGATGACCGCGCAGTTGAGCGCCCCAGAAAACAAACAACATCATCATCATCATCATCATCATCACCTGCATACAACTGTGCATACATCACATTGCAGCGCCCAGTTTTCTAATGTTATTCGTTGTTTCTTTTTTAAAAAAAAAAAGTGCGTTTCCGAGGCTGAGTGGTCATCGCGGCTGATTGCCATGCTGAGGACTTGGCTTCGATTCCCGGTACTGCTAGAGATATTACCATGATGGGAGGACTGGAACGGAGTGGACTCAGCCTCGGGCTGTCGATTGAGGAGCTACCTGACCGAGTAGGTAGCAGCTCCACGAAACTGACACCGGCCGGGACAGCGGTGTGCTGGCACCACGCCCCACCATACCCCATCCAATAACCTCACTGGCACAGGACGACACTGATTTTCGTGTCAGAAACGTCGGACGATATTTGTTCGGCGCTTTTTGTGATGTTCCAGCTGCACGAATGGCTGTCACTGTCAAAGTTTCATCCTCTATTGCTCGTGGCGGTCTGGAATCGAGTCAGCGGCCGGAGATTATACCCTACCTGACAAAAAAACTGTAGCACCCAGAAGACATTTCACTACACCTAACCTATACTGTAGCACAATGTACCTGTTGAGGAATCGTGGGAGCTGTACATGGTAAGAGCAGAGGTGGGTTGGGGTGGGAGTGGAGGAAGGGAGGGAGGGAGGGAGGGTGGGTGGTGAGGCACTGTGTGTGTGTGTGTGTGTGTGTGTGTGTGTGTGTGTGTGTGACAGAGAGAGAGAGAGATTTTTTATATGATAAACAGTGAAATGGTTTGAATGTTGTTGTTATTGCTGCTTTGGTCATCCCTTCAGTGTGTGCTTCGTTATACGTTACGTGACCCATGTTTTGGAAGGAACATGCACTTTGTGCATCTAGTACATACAGAAGAACACATGGCTGCTAGAAAACGACGTAAAAATGAATATAAGTAAAGAAAGCGGAAACGTGTACGTGTAAATAGATAATTTAAATGAGCTGCCAAGAATTACTACAATTGTCCTATCAAAATATGTGTAATCAAATAATTTTCTTTATACTATAGACTGGGCATGGACGACCTTGGGTAAACCGCGGACCTGATCCGCCTACTTACCTAAGCTGACCGGCTGCCTCGTCAGGTGACGCGACAGCAACGCTCCTGGCGCATGAAGTCGAAACTATAGTATCCGTGACGTCGATGTTTATAGGTTAACGCACCGATGTGAATGGCACCACTTTCTCGACAAGCCATGTCAACCAACTGTGCTGCGTTGCTGAGAGTACATTCATTTTATGTGCACCACATCTTCAGTTGTTTACATTTATTTACGCGTTGTCGCCATTGTTTCATGACTTACGGCGTTTTAGAATAGCCGTCTTCAAAAGTTCCGATGCAGCATTCAGTAACGCTGTTAGTAAAGAAAGAATCTTCGCGACACCTACACAAATGTAAACATTTGAAGCTGGGATGTTAGGCATATTTAAATATCAAAAAATGGTTCAAATGGCTCTGAGCACTATGGGACTCAACTGCTGAGGTCATTAGTCCCCTAGAACTTAGAACTAGTTAAACCTAACTAACCTAAGGACATCACAAACATCCATGCCCGAGGCAGGATTCGAACCTGCGACCGTAGCGGTCTTGCGGTTTCAAACTGTAGCGCCTTTAACCGCACGGCCACTTCGGCCGCCTTTAAATATCATCAAGGAGATATAACGTCTAATAATAAAAGCAACTAGTTGGAGATAAACCATTACATCGTCTTCAGTTTCTACAGTTGCAATGTTCTAACAAGTCCAGAATGCATAAGGCTTATTTACTGATGTTAATAGGACAGAAAAACAAAACGTGTCACTGATATAAACAGTTCCAGTCGACAGGTAATTGTGAGTAACTTGGTGATTTTTGGCTACAGGCAGGTCATTTGAGAGTTTGAAGCAAGCAATTTTTAAATATTTTCCCAAAAATACTTTTGATGAGTGATCGCGTAGGCATAGGTTGTTCCTGTAACACTAAATAAATTAAGCAATAATTTCTTTGTTCGTTTGAATGTTTGGAAATCTAAATCGCTTGAACATACCATAAAGCGGGTGCATTGTGCGTAAGCCAGTCTGAAAGATTTGCAGCCAACAGAATGTCGAATAGTTAAACCTACAATACTCAGCCTCACTCGCTGAGTACCTCCTGGTAATGCTGAGGATATTTTGCTCGGCATCAGTAGTGTTCAGTATTTCTGGTACTAACAGTGGATCATACTCGCCCTCAAACGGTTATTGTGTTGATATATTGACCTTAACCCGCTCTCGCTCCACACGATTTTCTTCCGCGGTCCGGATTGAAACCAATCGCAGGCCCCATCAGGCTCGTGGGTCGCCTGTTGCCCGGCAGTGTTACAGAGCACTGAAGATGCCTTGCACGAATAGACGAAACGTATTTGGTACACACACATAAAACATTCAGTTGTAAAAGACGGATTTTTTTCCTATCTATGTGATAAAGCTCTGACTAAATAAGGCAACAAAACTTAACGAAACAAGACAAATGTTAACGGTACTCGTGAATGCTCATTTTGTTGGCGAAACTATCTGATGAAATCTTCTTACACTACTGGCCATCAAAACTACTAAACCACGAATATGACGTGCTACATATGCGAAATTTAGCCGACAGGAAGAAGATGCTGTGATATGCAAATGATTAGCTTTTCAGAGGATTCACATAAGGTTGGCGCCGGTAGCGACACCTACAACGTGCTCACATGAGGAAAGCTTCCAACCGATTTCTCATACACAAACAGCAGTTGACCGACGTTGCCTGGTGAAACGTTGTTGTGATGCCTCGAGTAAGGAGGAGAAATGCGTACCATCACGTTTCCGACTTTGATAAAGGTCGGATTGTAGCCTATCGCGATTGCGGTTTATCGTATCGCTACATTGCTGCACGCGTTGCTCGATGCCCAATGACTGTTAGCCTAATAAGTAATTGGTGGGTTCAGGAGGTAATACGGAACGCCGTGCTGGATCCCAACGGCCTCGTATCACTAACAGTCGAGATGACACGCATCTTATCCGCATGGCTGTAACGGATCGTGCAGCCACGTCTCGATCCCTGAGTCAACAGATGGGGACGTTTGAAAGACAACAACCATCTGAACGAACAGTTTGACGACGTTTGCAGCAGCATGGACTAGCAGCTCGGAGACCATAGCTGTGGTTGCCCTTGACGCTGCATCAGAGACAGGAGCGCCTGCGATGGTGTACTCAACGACGAACCTGGGTGCACGAATGACAAAACGTCATTTTTTCGGATGAATCCAGGTTCTGTTTACAGCATCATGATGGTCGCATCCGTGTTTGGCGACATCGCGGTGTACGTACATTGGAAGCGTGTATTCGTCATCGCCATACTGGCGTATCACCCGGCATGATGGTATAGGGTGCCATTGGCTACACGTCTCGGTCACCTCTTGTTCGCATTGACGGCACTTTTAACAGTGACCGTTACATTTCAGATGTGTTACGACCCGTGGCTCTACCCTTCATTCGATCCCTGCGAAACCCTACATTTCAGCAGGATAATGGCTCCGAGCACTACGCGACTCAACTTCTGAGGTCATAAGTCGCCTAGAACATAGAATTAAACCTAACTAACCTAAAGACATCACACACATCCATGCCCGAGGCAGGATTCGAACTTGCGACCGTAGCGGTCGCTCGGTTCCAGACTGTAGCGCCTAGAACAGCACGGCCACTCCGGCCGGCAGCAGGATAATGCACGACCGCGTGTTGCAGGTCCTATACGGGCCTTTCTGGATACAGAAAATGTTCGACTGCTGCCCTGGCCAGCACATTCTCCAGATCTCTCACCAATTGAAAACGTCTGGTCAATGGTGGCAGAGCAACTGGCTTGTCACAATACGCCAGTCACTACTCTTGATGAACTGTGGTATCGTGTTGAAGCTGCACGGGTAGCTGTACCTTTACACGCCATCCAAGCTCTGTTTGACTCAATGCCCAGGCGTATCAAGGCCGTTATAACGGCCAGAGGTGGTTGTTGTGGGTACTGATTTCTCAGGATCTATGCACCCAAATTGCGTGACAATGTAATCACATGTCAGTTCTAGTATAATATATCTGGCCAATGAATACCCGTTTATCATCTGCATTTCTTCTTGGTGTAGCAATTTTAATGGCCAGTGGTGTAGATTATCAGCCGAGGAAGAATATCGTCTCGATGGCACATTTTGACGTGCGCTGTTCGTGATCTGTCTAGGTGCTGCGGGTCGACTGCAGTTAAGCAACGGAACTTCAGCTGGAGATGACCCGAATGAAACTTGTCGAAACTTTTCATCAAGATGACGCTCTCACCCGACCGATAACCCCAGAAGAATTCATCGGCTGATGGTAGACAGCGTGACGAGCGCCTGTGCCATTTGATCTCTCGTCGAACCCGGGCGTGGAGGTCTACTGGACAGGTGTCTGAGGTTGGGTCGCACAGACAATGGCCCTCCTCCGCCACGTCGCAGGATCATCTGATACGCCCACTGGCCTGGCCGGGTGGCGGCCGGCGCGCGCATCTGATACGCCGCCATTAGCTGCGTCGTAATTATCACCATTACGACGTCCTGCTTATGTTACGGACATACCATTAGCGGTCGCGGTCCGCTATTCAAGAGCGCGCCGCAGAAAGCAATTTCATTGTTCTTGAAGCTGGCGGGGGTCGGAGCGGCGGTCAGCGGCTCGCGCGCGCTCGCGATTACAGCAACTCATTTCACACGCACGCGCTTGTTCTTCTCTTTAATTAATAGAGCTCCTGAGGGCTTTTCATCCCCTTCTTGCTTTCTTTATTTCAGTACAATCTCCATCCAAATGAGTATAAGACTCCGCTAATGAGGAACGTATCAAGAATCTTTCTGTGCAAAATTGCTGGCTTACGCTCCGTGATTTCAACTCTATACTTGGGGTCACATTCTTTTTTTTTTTTACTCTCAGAAATGAAAGTGAATTTCGACTTGCTGGTGGAGTGTACTGATTAAGGTTTCTTCACACGGGGCTGTGGGGCGGCGGGTGGAATAATTGTTAATGTTCCTATTATTTATTTAATGCTGTTGTTTTCCGTTCTCAACACTCTGTCTAACTACAATATTGGCAACCAGAAAGTGATTAGCAAAACGTGAAGCCTGTAATTAGAATTCCTAGTGCCCACTTCATCTGAGACATATATATTTATAGCTACAGCTTATAGCTCTGAGGAATTAGGAGATTGTCTGGGATTCATAATCAAAAACCATTCTCTCTAAAAAGTTCACTATATTCTGAAAGTCACAGACCAACCCAACAATCCAACTACCAGAGCAGTTCAGAGTCTAATGCGCTGATGCCACTATAACTGTTCAAATTAAATGTTTAAGTGAATGCTCGCCATAATTTGATGATAATGTTCATCAAACGCCTCGCTAAATAATGGTAGAATGTCTGTCCTGCGGCGGCACGTGAAAATACGACATACGCAAACTAAAAATAGATCATTAACGTCATCCCAAAATTAACACTTCACTCGAAAACGATTTCATGGTTACACGTATCCCGAGTAACTTATTACTGCATCCGAGGCTGTTTATATCAACGATAGCGACGCGACGGGACTTCCGGCACAGGTGGTGCGCTAATCAGCGTCTGGAGAAAACTGGGCCTTCCTTTCTCGCGCAGCGTTCTTACTTACTAAGCCGCGGTGCGGACGGATAAGGGAACGCCTGATCAAATCTGTCCTCCCGTCTAGCCGCTGGGCTAGTAATGCACCACTTTAAGTTATCGAATAAATCATTGCTTCCTTTGCTGATGGCCGATGAAGCTTTCAATTTAATTGTGCAATCAGCACACAAGTAAGTAATCATAATAAAAGTCTGACGTGGCTAAGTCAAATATTTTGGGCGAGAGAATTAATTTAATTACACTACACGCAGTAGACGAGCTCTGAACTTGCTCTATGGAGGCCGGCCGCGATGGTCTAGCGGTTCTAGGCGCGCAGTCCGGAACCGCGTGACTGCTACGGTCGCAGGTTCGAATCCTGCCTCGGGCATGGATGTGTGTGATGTCCTTAGGTTAGTTAGGTTTAAGTAGTTCTAAGTTCTAGGGGACTGATGACCACAGATGTTAAGTCCCATAGTGCTCAGAGCCATTTGAACCATTTTGAAGATTAGATGGTTTCATCCCGTAATGAATGTGGAGGTACTGAATGGAACTGGGGAGAAATAATGGTATAATGACGGTTTTAATCATCGACAGCCATTTCCAACATTTTATTATAATAAATGAGATGAGAACGACTTGTCAAATCTTCAATGCGCCCGAGCCTTGAAAGATCACGTTTTCATAGTCCACAAGCTAAAATACACAGCCCTAAGGTACCGCACATGCACTTCAAAGCGACGTAATCCCGTAAGATGTCCGTCTTCCTCAGTAGATGTCCGTCTCCCTCAGTAGAAAATTACTTTGCATGGCATTGTTCCAGACTGTACTGAACGTTCAGAAAATCTGAGTTGCCTGAACTTACTGTCAGATTCCAAATTACTACGTCACAAATGCGTCATGTTATACATTCACGTCCGCGTTCGTGGCACTTGTGAACACGGGTTTAGATCTCTAGCGTACGAGTCAGAGAGGTGAACCACATGCTAATCGTGTCAGCATTAAAGGCAGTTCGTCTTTTACATCGTTCAGCACATGTGTGGATTGTAAACTATTCCCTAGATCCGTCTGGGCAACTTCTGGGCTGATTTCCCATTTCCAACTCGGAAATGGGAAACGGTATTTATATTACTCAGGGACAGACAGCATATACGTAAAGCCTTCCATTTTAACGCAAATGGTGCTGTGGCAACTAGAATCTGATCAAGGGAGAGCCCATGAAAAAACTGAGGGAAGTGAATTACGTAGTTTTAGAGCGTAAACTACGTAAATTACATCTGAATATTGAGGAACAATCCACTATCTCATACACTAGGGAAAGGGATGTTTTACTATACAGAGATGTTTTTTTGCATTTTGCTTTCACACCCTTTGTGAAGCCATTTGCTCACATCTGTCACTTTCCTGTTTTGATCTGAAGTTTTCCTTGCTTTACATGAATCAATTCCATGAATCCGGCGCAAGGGAATTCGTAGTATATGGAAAGAAGTCAAGGATGTATGGCTTATTTATATGATACAATGAAATCGCGTTTAAGAAAGACTGTGGTATTAAACTGCTAATATTAATTGTTATTCAGACTTAAACCTGTGAGGTTACTGTTCGATACAGTCGAAGTAGTTTCTTTTTTTTTTTTTTCAAAAATCAGAAAAGGTCTTTAACGCCACCGCATTAGTACAAGACATTTAATAAGCCCCGGCAGGCAGATGGCAGATTTTTTATTATTTAAATTATTGTGAGATAAACAAAAAAATATTTGATGAGGTCTCTATTGGATTTAATTTTTATAACACGCTTGCGTATTCTGAAAATATGGCCTCCTTCAGTTGAGTTTCCCGAATAATGATTCCATATCTCATTATTAAAATACGTAAGCCAAACTTCATTCTTTATTTGGATTGGCCCTAAAATATAATCATGCATACTGCAAATGCAGCTGAACTCTTTTATTTCGTCCTGTTATATCGGTAACGCTGCTTTATCATGTGCATACTCAATTACCATTTTCCTTTCTCCTCCTGCTGTTATGCTTCTTAATTTTTTTATGAAGTTTTTTTGTTATTTTCTCATCATAAATATTGAATAGTGGTGGTTAAAAATTAAAGCTTCAGTATTCACACACGACATTATACACTGCGTGCTTCTTCTTCCACTGAACGTCCTCATTCTGTTGACTACTGCAACAGCGGTTAGCACAGGGTGTTGCTACAATCGCTGAATAAGAAATTGAGTGGAAGTCGTAAAACCGTAGAATCGATGAATTGTTTCTCGACTGTTTATCTTAGGCGACGAAAGGTTTTGTGTCCGTGGAAGGGTGGAGACAGTACAGAATGGCAGTTCGCCAAGGATTAGTGATGGATACACCGAAAAAGCAAGTCTCTGCAATTTACAACACATCTTAAATCATAACATCACTGCTGAAATTATTGGTTACTACTGTTTTGGAAATACGGATTCTGAGACACTGAACAAGTGGTTTCCTTCAACTTGTCTTCTGAATCATAGGAGTAATTTTTGTGACAATGCGTTCACACACCACTTGTGAGTCGTTGGCGGTGGATGCGGTACATCGGACGTGCAATAGGGCGAATTCCAGTCTTCGAAGAATGACAGATGAAGGGGAACTGGTCAGACGATTTATGACGGGAGCCGATTATGAATGAATGCTGTCCAATTAGAGTGACCTTTAAGACAGCGCTAGCAGAGCGCTGTTTCTTCCTCGCAAGTTATTCCACTTCTACACGACTCCTGCTGCAGCGAGAATACACGATTTTGCCTTAGACGCGCTTGTTTTCGAAAGAACTGTATTTTCCGTGTACTCCCTGATAAACGCAAATCCGTGGTATCCTATGACTAATATCAATGAGTTAAACGGGAACTAGTCACCTCATGCATTTTGTAGCGTTGTGAATGAAATGAGCACGTAGGTTCATTCGCAGGCGAGGTAAGTGCTAGATGAGTTTATTGGTAGTATGCTGGACAATTGCAATAAGTGTATTAAGGACCTTGTGGTCCATCATAGAAAACTGATTAAGTGTGAGAAATCCATATCAAATAGGACTGACGGGGTGTACTGAGCCTACACAAAGAAAGGGGGTACAAATGGTCTCAGATTTATTTGACATAGCTACGGGGGGGAGCGTGATGAAGGCGTTGGAAATTTAAGCTGGCAGATGCTTAATGATGGACACCAACTATTCGCAAAGGTTACTCATAAATTTTTGAGAACCAGTACTGAGGAATCGAAGAATGTGTTACAACCATCTACGTATCGTTACCGGAGGGCCATGAAGACAAGTTAGACCAGAGGTTCCCAAACTTTTGTTTGTTACGCCCCCCTTCTGCCGAAAAGAAAACTTCCGTGCCCCCCCCCCCCCCCTAAAAAAAAGTAGAGATTTTTATTAATTATCAAGAAACTATTGAAAAATTTGTGATGGTGACGTCATGTAACATGGTGGGCTGTTAATGTATCGAGTCGCAGTTATTACGTCATCAGTCTAGTCTTGTGATTATAAGCCACTCCGAAAGTAAAGGAAATCCTTGGTAAGCAAGGAAAAATATTTGCGACCTTTGCAGATTAGTGGATGCGGGCCATTATTTTGAGTGTAGCTTATTATTTTCACTCATTATCAAAAATAGTCACTCAGTCACGGTGTTAACGAACATTACTGATTTGTACGTCTATAGCGCTCCCCATTGTCATTGCGCATAGGTTGGCATTTATGTCAACGACGACAGTTACCGAACGGCGACAAACGCCTAGTTCCCAGAACCAGACAAAAAATAAAAAATAAGTTTTACCCAATAATTGTGCAGACTACACAGAACTTTAAAAAATATGAATAAAATAACTTCATTACCTTGATTACATTCCCTTGCTGCACACCATTTCTTCACCCGTATACGATATTAGGACTACTCTTCGCTTGCCATATCTAGGATAAACTTTCGCTGTGTCTTCATCCAGAAGAAATACTATTATTAGTTGAAATAACATACCACACGTAACATCAGAATCCATAAGGATCACACGCAGTATTTATATTTAAATTAAATTCACTATGTTTATTTTATATTGTTTCTTCGAAATAGTTTTTTATAATTTTACAGTATTACCTACATGTAAGGACAGTTAGCAGGAAAATAACAAGTTCTCTTATAATGTGACGTATTTATTACAAAAATATTATTTCCACACACATGTGGCAAGAAACAAACAAATAAATCAATGTAAAGGATGAGCTTGCATATTTTTTACAAGATTTTGAATTCTTGGCTGAATAGTAAAAACTGCGCAACGTAAATCATTGGCAATACTGAGTTTGCTTCTAAGCTTATTTTTTATCGCCACTACCGCTGAAAATGCTCTTTCGCACAAATAAGTGCTTGAAAATGGTAAATACAGTTTCCGTGCTTGTTCTGCTGTGCTGGGATACACCGTGAGATATTTCACCCAAAATAAAGGCTTATCCATGTTCTCAAAGTCATACTTAGCTGCAGAATCATTTTCAATTTCTAAGACTTCTTCTTGTAGTCTGCCTGGCAACACATCCACGTCAACGTGAAATGTATCCGTCGCTAACCTATAATAAATTTTATCATCACAACTGTTAGGGAAGTATCGTTCGAATTCATCAATGAGGTGCTGCAAATGGTTTGATATTTTACTCTTAGTATCAGTATCCTTAAAATCGTTTTGAAATCGGGCTTCTTCCAGGATTTCAAACAATCTGGTAAAGCAGGAATAATGGCAGGCTAAAATTTTACGTTTCCATAGTTGCAACTTATCAGTAAACGCTTTGATGGCATCCCGATGAAAAATTATGTTTGACTCTCCACCTTGTAATTTCAAATTCAATGTGTTTAAAGATTCGAAAATATCTGACAGATAAGCCAATGCAACATGAAGACCTGGCTTTCTAAATTCCACATACAGTTCAGTTTGTTTGTTATTTTCCAAAAACTGCATCACTTCGTCTCGAAGTTCAAATAATCTTCCTAGCATATTTCCTTTTGAGAGCCAGCGTACTTCTGTATGAAGTACTCTGCTCAGAATGAACACTTGTACTAGTTTCGCATTCACGTTTTGCACATTTTTCTGGTGACAAAGGGCATAACTCTGGCGTCCAAATTACGAACCCGCCAGTTCAATTGAAGCGTATACAGTCTATTAAAGTCACTGTAATCGCATCACATGGGGATCCGCGGGTTGACAGGGTAATAAAACGGCATTTTCGCAGTATAAGTGATTATTACACTGATGAACGTAGCCTACTATGGCTAAAAGTTATAACATGCTTACGTTCAGTTCATGTGTACAAATGTACGGAATAGTTAATACCTGACTTTTTTGTTTTCCAATTGTCAGAAGTAAGTTGTTTACAAATATGATATATTAGAATTAACGCATATCGCCTTCGTAATTTTGAGAGTTTCTGTGTGTGACATTCTAAACGTGATCTTCAAAAGCTGTATGTTCTAGGATAGCTTATTGAGATAGGATTGCGGGAAGTGGGACGCCAAACGATTGCATTTAGCAGCATAATCATCCCATTAATACCTGCACATTCATTTTTATTAAAATATCGGTATTAAAAAGAAATATTAGGTTTATACCGCTAACTCCACCCGCGCCCCCCTGTTTGGGAACCTCTGAGTTAGACTAATCCGAGAGCGAACAGACACGTTTAAACAGACATTCTTCCAGTTCTACATATATGAGTGGAAAGGAAAGAAACCCGTATATTTGGTCCGATGGGAAGTGCTTTCTGCCGCGCTTTACTTGAGTGTAGTTTGCGACATTAAACCGCCTGTATTGACAAGTAGTTTCTACTGGGGATATCTGCCTAGTATCGCATTAGACCTTTCTTCGAGATACTGGTGGGAACTTCAGAAGACGTCATAGATGTCAAGCGATGAGGAAAATAAAACTAATTCAGACTGCAATAGACAGCAAACTGTGTATGTTCATCTTGGGGTTGAAGTTCTGATGTCCGTGTTTGCTTACAGATGAATTTGTTTTTTGATGGAATATGCCTTGAGCAGAACATAATCTTTTCTCTTCTTCAATCACCCAGACATACTTCGCTGGAATTTTGGCATCATCAGTGGGCTTTTACTTTATTTCTATTAAACAATAAGAAAAATGTTATTTACTACTTGTGCACATATATATTCCAATTTTTGAAGAAAGTATTTACAACTTTGAAAAATAGACGAGGCTTCCTCTGTGCGTACCCTGTTACCATATGCTGTGGTTTTCCTAGTTTTATATGTTTAGCCTTAGAGTTAGTTTCCTTTGACGGTCTGTCGTTTACAGCCATATAGAATTTAACGTAGAGACGCTATTTACGTCGAAATTTTACGACTGGGAATGGTATGGTTAGGCCTAACATTAATTGATTTTATGTATAATATTGTGTGTGTGTGTGTGTGTGTGTGTGTCTGCGTGTGCGTGTGTTTATGGTAAGGCAGAGAACAGAGTACCGTTCCAGAGAGCTTTGTATTCGTTTGTTCTTTGTTTGCTTTTGAACTATTGTTTCGTATTTGATAGGTTTCCCGATTTATTAGTTTTTGTGGGGGGGGGGGGGGGGGGGGGAGCGGGGACATTTGTTGCATATGAGAGTTGTTAAGTCGGTTCTGACTGTAGAGCTGTGCTTCATTAGTTTCCTTTGTATTATCTCTTAAATAGGCTATTTTTAGTACTTGTTTTTTGAATATGGTTATATGTGTACAGATAGTAAATAGAATTATTCCTGTTATTTATGGGGAAAAAATAGAAGTCCACTGATGATGCAGAAACTTCAGGGAAATATATCTGGGTATTAGAAGATTTAAAAAAAATGTGTTTTGCTCAAGGTGGGCCCCTGCGAAAACAAATGTGGACGTGTTCAGATGAAAAGAGTGTAAGCGACGGGATGAAATGGGGAGGAGAGTCTACCGCAGTAACATTTCTCTCTATAGTGGTTACCTATGTTTGAAAGCGTAACGATTGTAAGTTACACCGCTATTTTCTCCTACACTACAGGCTGCTATTGCTTTCGTTGTGGTAGCCAGCGCTACATGTAGCCCTCGATACCTATAGTGATCACTAACTGCGCATTATAGCCGACGACTGGCACAGTAAAATGCAGAGTGAAGCGCAACACTACCTTATAATGGTAGAGCAGGGTAGCGGACGTACGTACGCCAGCCAATCAGGGGGTGAGCTCGTGAAAGCCGACAGTGAAGGACAGCTCACAGGACTTTTTGAGGCCATGTCAATAATTCGTAATATGCCAGGAATTTTTGAGAGAGTGCTCCAATCATTTATTCGATCATGCCAAATTTGTAGCGACCCTGGAGGTAGAAATTTCGAACATTTGCTTTAAAACATTGTGATTTAAAGAAAAAATTTGTTTTCTGTTTTCTTTCTCACCATTACGTCGGCACACACTTACTGATCTACTATACTTGTTAGAATAATAATTCTTTCATGCTGTCTGAACGTTAGCAAAAATTAAAACTTAAGGCCTTTAGATTTCACTATTAACAACGTATCAAGCAGGGTAATTGCCCGGTAATTACCATTAACTTGAAAAAAGGTAAAATTTACAGTGTATTGTGAGTATCCTATGTGGTGTTAGCTAGAATAGAATTAAACGAATAGAATATATGTCGTAGTATATGCTGTTCGTCAGAAGTGGTGTCACTAATTGTCATAAATCTCAGTTTTAGTGCAAATGAAGTGAATGTTAATCTTTGAAATGGATTGGGGTCAGAAGTGCAGGTTCAACTGTCGCTAAATGACACAATAATTATAGATCATGGCACCAGATAGGATACACACAACACACTATAAAATTTAACTTTTTTCGAGCTAATGGTAATTACCGGGGAATTACCCCTTGCTTGATACGACCTTAGAACTGTTAACATCAATAATCAGAGACAGAGTACAGAATCGTACAGAAATAGCAAAAAACAGCAGGGATTCAAGAAAAGCAGGAGCACAGTAGATGATATTTTCTCTTTAAGACAGACTGTGGAGAAATCCATAGAGTTTAATGATCGAGATTACCTGTACTTCATTGGCTTGTCAAAGCCTTTGATAAGATTAGAAAAAAGGATATAATTCAAACATTAATCGACGAGAGAGCAAGAGGGTGAAAGTCACACACACACACACATATATATATATATATATATATATATATATATATATATATATATATATATATAATTAATCCCATATATTAATAATGGACACATCATTGATGACGTATGAAACAAATCAGTCTATAAAATGGGAAATAAAGAGGTAAATATTGTATGTTATGCTGATGATGGTGTTCTGAGAGCAGATAATGAGGATAATTTACAAAGAGTTCTTCACCAGTTTAATAAAACAGCTAAGTAATATAACATGGAAATCTCACAGAAATAACTGAGAGTATGGTATTATCAAAAACACATGTACGATGTAAATTAGAATTAGGTGGTGTGTTAATTTAACAGGTGATAAGCCTTAATTATCTAGGGACGGTTATCACCAGCTATAAAGACTTAACCACTGAAGTAAAAAATCGACGGCAATAAGTCTAGCCGAATGCCGGCAAAATACTGCGTGGAAAACAAATTTATGACAGCTGAGGGAAAAATAAAAATATATAACACAATGGTGCGTCTTGTTTTGACATATGTAGCAGAAACTAGAGCAGAAACGAAATAGATGAATCAGAAGTTAAGGCAGTGAAAGTGAAGGTAGTAGCAGATCCAAGGAGTAACCGAATGGGACAAAAGAACGAAAGACAAAATGAATGAAGACAATGAAGGAAAGGATCGAGCCTTCAAGACTAGCTAAAAGTTGTAAACATGGACGATCTCAAAGGAAGCGACTACCTGGACCACCACCCAAGAGATGGGGCAACAGTCGACCCAGTACATCCACGGAATGAGGCAGACAAACGAGGCAACCCTAGGCATCAAAAGAAGACGGTACTGAATCTTTCTATGAAGTCTCTGATTATTTCATAGATCAGGAGTGACGAACTAGGTAATATAACATCATGAGTACTCTTTACGAACACTTCGTTACATGAGGTATCTACATCATCGTACGTCTCTCTTAATCCTATTAGCCTACATCGGTAAGTGGTAAACATTAGCGATAATATGCTTTATTACTTCGCGATGACCAGCGAGCAGGGTTGATAATAGCGCGGTACCCTAAATCCAAAGTGCACACTCGTAAATGTATCACTGTAATATTACACCTTCCAATAGCTCTTGTCAACACTCTTACTGTACTGTTGTTTCTGCAGTACAGCGTATTATCTCAACAAATCAATGGCATTACGTGACTTTTAGCGTAATTGTTTTAATTGTGAATCTTTATCCAGTAGTCATCAGAGGAAATTCGCGTCTAACGCGAACCTATAGAAACTGTTTGCCTAGCTTTGATTGCTCGGTTGAAACCATTATCTTCCGCTAATTTAATTAGGAACTGCGCTCTGTAGCATAACAGGTATTATCTGGGCAAGTTAGTTTAAGTGAACTTACTTCCTGCGCCCATGGCTGATTTGCTGTCGTTTTGTGGCCGTAAATCCACAACGGTGCGTTTCAGATCTACTGTTACCTGGAAAATTTTGGTCAATTCGTTCCTTACCCTATTCTGACCTTATTATCAGGTTCTTTTTCTCCATTCTGTATATAGGATGTTAAAAAAATCCCATGTTTTGAGAGGCGGTAGTATAGACTAGAGCAAGACAAAAATGTCCGGTAAACATAGCTCTAAAATGCATGCTTTAAAAGCTACGAGCAGTTATTCATCGTCGCTGCTTTGAAACACTGCAATCTCTTTGCTATTACTAACGACTTATATAATATAGTAAACAAATGAGAACACACTCCTCTATTATTGTCCATGGATATAGCATGCAGTGTATATACCGTACCGGTATTTTTTAGCATTGCTATTGTAAATCATAGTCACAGTTTTTGTTAGGTGCAGCACATACATTAGCTCTTATGGAACCATGTTGCATTGTAATAAGGTTGTGAAACAGTTTCACGTCATAATTTCATTTTTTCACTTATTAGCGTAATAAGAACTTATTATTTTGCACTGAAAATGGCAGACGTTATCTTCTGTTATGGGCTGGCAAATGGAAACAACAGTGGACCCCTATATGCTGAAAAATATCCAGACTAATAGGAACCCACACACCACCAAACAGGTTGACTGGTACAAAGTGTCTTCAGCTCCTATCAAAGTACTTGCCCGTGCCCTTCCAACGGCGACTAGAAACGTAGCTCATACACGACGGAGTACGGGCACGTTTTCTCCTAAGTGTCGAGAACGTACCACATAGGCATGTATTAGGTAATGAATTGTTTTGGAAGGTTCATTTCTTTGGCTATCCACGACAGCAAAGAACTTGCAGTAGAAGAGATGTGTTTCAAGGTACTGAAGATGAACAAGTGCTCATAGCTCTTAAGGTAGGTATTTTAGAATCCATGTTTACTGTACATTTGTTTCTTATTTTGCTCCATTCTACCACCTCTCAAAAAATATAATACCTTTCTTTCTGAACCCTCTATGATTCACAGAGGATGGGGAATCACTCTCTCCATAACAGTGTCCGTTGAATTTAGCAGAATAATTAGCATATTGTTGTGCAGATCCCATAAGTTGACTGCGTTGTTGACATTATAATTATACATGTTTTTCATACGGAATATATCGGAGAGTCGATCCCTGACAATGTTTCTCACATTTCGATGCCAACAAAAACAGTCGTTCTTTCCACAACATAATTTATTCATACGGAAACTCTGCTGTTCACCACTAATTTGAAACACACTACATTTCTATGCCAGTATATCTCGCTTTTTTCTGGACCCTTTTGTAAGTATTTGCGACAAGGCTAGCTACCGTTTCTGTCACATTTAGTGTCATACATGACTATTAATATCTCAATATATTCCCATAAATTCACGTACGCGGATGAAATTTCCATTCTCTTTACCCTGCGCGCACTGGAGGTCCACATTTGTACCAACTAATCCACAGCAGGCTCACAAGAGGTCGTTGACTTCCGTGCCTAGATTAATATTCTCATGATCGTGAAGTGATAATAAAACGCTTATGGTAGAAATGGTGCACGTATACTTTGATCTCGAGTCGCAGTTTAATAATGTCTAAACCACGTACACTGTTATTATGTCCCTAAGTACAAAATCCCAACGGAATTCTTTCTGCTTCGGCAATACCTGACAACACAGTTGATTTTAACGCCCTACTACCATTCTTCTGCAACTTCTGTAATTTACAAGGTATGCTCACATTTTAAATAGAATAATTAAAACACGCCAAGAGTGCAGCCCTCCTTTTTATGTGATACGCTTACGTAACTTGCCATTAGCCCTCATCGACAGCGACAAGGCTGAAACAAAAAAATACCGCCCGATACTATTTTAATTGAATACTGTTTGCTTATCTTGATGTATTTACGGGTAACTCAAGTGAAGCACTTTGTAACGTACATTCGGTCGCCTTCACATAAAAGTAATAACATGAGATTGCATCTGCAGTGTAGACGCTGTCGCTAGAGCGGTACCAACAAATGCCGTGACCCCACAGTCACATGTGCTTCCTATTATTTTAATTGAATACTGTTTACTTGTCGTGATGTATTTACAGATAACTTAAATGAAACATGTTTTTATATACACTCGGTCTCCTTCACACAAAAATAACATGAGATTGCGTCTGCGATGTGTACGTCATCGCTACAGCGTTACCAAGACAACTATACGGCGTGACGTCACAGTCATATGTGTTTCCTATAACGTTTGTCGCTCCCATGCACCAAATTTTCATTCGCATCTGCGGCCGGAATACGAATTCTGTTTATAAAATTCTGGAAGTTTGTCCACAAATTTTTCTACGCTTACTTTTTGCTTACTGTGCATGGTCTCCTTCGAAATACTCCCCTACACAATTGATGCGCCGTACACCGTTCCCACTCCCGGAAGCAGTCTTCGTTCACCTGTTCCTGGATCGCGCGATACGCCGTCTGCGAATTTTCTCGTATCTCGTCTATCGTTGCAAATCTTTTTCCTTTCAACGAGGTTTTCGACTTTGAAAATAAGAAAATTCCGCAGAGGCCAGGTCTGGAAAGCATGGGGGATGAGGCAGTACAGTGATTTCGATTTTGTGCAATAGTCATGCACCAACAGGAATGACTGTGCGGGTGCAAGAGCCATGAATTGCCTCGCCACATTTCAGGCCGTTGCCTTCTCACATTTTCTCGCAAGCGCGATTGTACCATCGATTAACAATTTTTCCCTGTGGCACAAGTTCACGATGAACTAATTCTTCAAAGTCAAAGAAAACTATCATTTGACTTGATATGACGAGCTTTTTTTTGGTCTTGGAGAAACTTTTCCGATCCATTTGAAGACTGAACCTCGCTCTCAACATTACAACCGTAGACCAACGTCTCATAACCAATTGTGATTCTCTTAAGGAGTTACAATGAAATGAATACCCCTAGCTGCATACAGGCGTTGATATAAGTCAACGGGGACAGTTGAAAATGTGTGCCCCGACCGGAACTCGAACCCGGGATCTCCTGCTTACAGGGCAGACGCTCTATCCATCTCCTTTTTTCATATTTTGTTCGATATAGTTCGTTGCTTTTGGTCTGGGCTGACGTCACAAGACATCCGTTCAAGTTGATCGTTGATTCTTTGACCCAGTTTTTAGTACAGAGAGCACGCAGCCCTCTGATCGAACACGCTGAGCTACCGTGCAGGCCGGCGAAGGTCTTCCTAGTCTTGGCTCATGAACAGCGGGATTGACTTGTCGGCAACACGATGCATTTCAGGATGCTGCGTCAGGATTTCATGACATGATCCAACTGAAATGTTACATTTTTCTGCAATTTCTCTGACAGTCAGTCTTCGAGTGGCACGTACGATATGGTTGACGTGTGCAGGGCTGCCAACCGCATTTCGCTCCAACGCACCATTGGCGCGAGGCTATGAATGCTCCGGAATTTTTTGAACAGGGAGCTCGTCCAAATGCTCCTAGGGATCAGCAGTGAACGAGTCAAATTATGCGAGGTGTTGCACAACTCATCAGCAACGGGACGTACATCGTTGGGCCTAGATCGGCACTGCTACACTTCCAAAACAGTCAATGAACATCGACAGCCTCGCCCTAATCCCTGATACAGTGTTAAAATATTCGCTACTACAGCCGGCAGAAATCTAACTGTGCTCAAAAGATTTCGAAGCCCGAAGACTAGACAGGAAAACTTGCACCGCTCGCAGTCAATAGGCTGCTTTCAGCTAGTTTCTCGCAACGTCTGGAGAAATCCTCACAAAGAAAACAAAAGTAAGGCAACAGCACAAAGTTGCGTAGTATGAGAGTCACGGTAAAATCAAGCCGCTTCAAATTTGCAGCAGAACAAACGCAGTTTTGATTAAATTTTTTGTTGATGAGAAATGAACATTTATCTTCCTCTGATTTGCCTTATAGCCGGCCGGAGTGGCAGAGCGGTTCTAGGCGCCACAGTCTGCACACAGTTCGTCGCTGTTTCTGTTTTCACAGCGCACTGTGCTGTTAGTGGCATAATGTTTTCTTATCCATCGCAAATGTTGACAGCAGCAGGTAATTCGCTGTTATTTTGTCTTTCCATCTTGTGCTACGGATTATCGCCTCAGTTGTGCGACTGGATTCGTGATTTCCTATCAGAAAGGTCACTGTTCGTAGTAACAGGCGGAAAGTCATCGAGTAAAACAGAAGTAATATCCGCCCCCCCCCCCCCCCCCCATGGAATTGTCATAGGCCCTCTATTATTCCTGATCTATATTAACGACATAGGAGACAATCTGAGTAGCCGGCTTAGATTGTTTGTAGATGATGCTGTCATTTATCGTCTTGTAAAGTCATCAGATGATCTAAACGACTTGCAAAATGATTTAGATAGGATATCTGTATGGTGCGAAAAGTGGCAATTGACCCTGAATAAGGAAAAGTGTGAAGTTATTCACATGAGTACTGAAAGAAATCAGCTAAATTTCGATTACGCGATAAGTCACACAAAATCTGAAGGCTGTAAATTCAAGCAAATACTTAGGGATTACAATTACAAATAACCTAAATTGGAACGATCACAAGGATAATATAGTGGGTAGAGCAAGCCAAAGACTGCGATTCATTGGCAGAACACTCAGAAGGTGCAACAGGTCTACTAAAGAGACTTCTTACACCAATCTTGTCCGCCCTATTCTGGAGTATTGCTGTGCGGTGTCGAATTCGCATCAGGTGGGACTGACGGATGACATCGAAAAAGTACAAAGAAGGGCAGCTCGTTTTGTATTATCGCGAAATAGGGGATATAGTGTCACAGACATGATGCATGAATTGGAGTGGCAATCATTAAAACAAAGGCGTTTTTCGTTGCGACGGGATCTTCTCATGAAATTTCAATCATCAGTTTTCTCCTCCGATTGCGAAAACATTCTGTCGGCAGCCACCTACATAGGGAGAAATGATCATCACGATAAAATAAGAGAAATCAGGGCTCACACAGAAAAATTTTAGTGCTCGTTTTTCCAGCGTGCCGTTCGAGAGTGGAACGGTAGAGGGACAGCTTGAAGGTGGTTCATTGAACCCTCTGCCAGGCACTTTATTGTGAATAGCAGAGTAATCACGTAGATGTAGATGCTATTATCGGTCTTTTTTGCTGTATTGCCTTGAACCTTGTGCTTGTCTGTGCTGCCCTTGCCTTATCTCATATGAACAAGGCTGGCATTGCCTTGATTATAATCGGAAGCCGGAGGACACAAGAAACTTAGTTAAGGGCTAATAATACGTTTATTACAACAACTACAAGTTGTCGCTACACAAAGAACCACAAAGTCAAGAAAATTACTTCTAAGAAAGAGTCCTCTACGATCTTTAAAACGCAGAAAATACGTATTATAAAGCTTACAAAAAGAACAGGAGCTGATTCAAACTCTTGGCGCAGATCATTCCCAAGCTAACATGCACGTATCGCCTTGTCAAAAGTTATTACAAAAATTTGAAAATGCGACTGGCTGAAGATTTGATTGTAATGTGACCAGCTGGAAACAACAAAATGGTCTAAGTGAACCGTCTTCATGTACGATAATTGCTGAGTCATAGTACCACTCTGCTGCTGTACCACATCGCCGAACTCCGGAAATGGGGTGATAATTCTCGTGCGTTGTCTTAGAGCATAAGGCGAAGCATCAGCGAAAGATAACCTTGCCGCCGCGAAGCACTCTCGCGCCAAAGAAATAAGTGCGCCAACAGTGTAGTTGCCACGAGCTTAGGAACACGAACGTTATGTACGTTCAGTTGGCGCGATAATGGAAGGCCGTGATCTGCGTTGAACGGTGGGAAGACGAAATAGACGACTTGTAAAGTCGAAGAAAAAGTTTGAACAACCCAGTACAAATTCTGCTTTCCGGTGCTTGTTATCAGACTTGTCTATAACGAAATGACGTTGTCTTTATTTCACTCTTGGGCCATAATATGTCATAACGCCTGCAGGTTCTCTGACTCCAGCACTCCATGATGATCTACGAGTGGTTCTGACCTCACGCTTCCAGCGAAAAACTTCTTACTTGGTGCAACAGCGAAAGTGTTCACAAATCCATCAAACGTACCTAGCACAGCATACAGACCTCATGGGGACAATTTGGCTGCTAACACAATAGTGAAAGGAAAGTATCTTACTGAGTGGGCTGGAGAGGACTCTCACCTTGAAAGTTTAATGTTAAAACTTCTAAACTGGTTGGTATCTGAAAAATGTAAAAAAATTATTTTGAAATCGGAATACGTCTCTGTGCAGGGCAACAGAAGTGTGTCAAAATTTTTGAACGGAAGTTATGTGAAACACACGCTACACATTGCGAAATCCAGGCTGCCCAGTACATCAAACGATTCGCTTGCGAGAGAGCAACCCGTTTTGAATGAAATTCACATATGCTATGTGACTGCAAAACAAAATGATACGGATTAAAATGTTGACACTGAATACAGCTAAGTTTCGTCTCTCAAACAATGACTCTACCAGAACTGTCACTGCACTTACAGAGCAAATGAACATATAAATTACCGCATCTGTCTTTCTGATAAACTGCTTGAAAACCTACAAGATAGCGCTTTTCTAAAATCTTTTACTGATTTGAAACCTCTGAAAGGCCATGATACTTTCACAAATACATTCCGATAATCGCTACCTTATATTGCGTACTTGTGCGCACGAATCGCTCGTCTGTTCTGCAACCTGTTACCATCAGGAAAACTGGCCTGACTGTCCAAAACCAAATTTCATTTGCCGTACTTGCTGTGTGCAACGCAAGATAGTTTCTTACCACTTTTCATAAAAAATGCTTATGCACCACACAACTCGTGATGTGCAGTACGAGTATACAAACATATCCATAAAGATAATGAATGAGAAATAAGGAACTAAACTTAACGACTGATAAATGAAACAGAAGCTCCAAGCTAAACTATGCTTTATTAAGACATAACAAAAATACACCCTTAAAGTTTTCAGAACTAGACAAATTAGCAAAATATTTCTTAATAATTTTCTTGTGTATAATTTCATTCCTTAACGATTATTTCAATTATCAGACAAGTCCATGTGTTTCACTATAAAACTTCTACAGCAAACTTTAACCATAAGCAGTGTTAAAATAGTAAGAAATAATACGGTTCCAAATGTATGTACAAAAAAAAACAACTACTACTATGAGCCGGACCGAGACTTGAACCGGGGCGTTTGCCTTTCGCGGGCAAGTGCTCTACCGTCTGAGCACACTCCGCTGCAGAGTGAAAATCTCATTCTGGAAACATCCCCCAGGCTGTGGCTAAGCCATGCCTCCGCAATATCCTTTCTTTCGGGAGTGCTAGTTCTGCAAGGTTCGCAGGAGAGCTTCTGTAAAGTTTGGAAGGTAGGAGACGAGGTACTGGCAGAAGCAAAGCTGTGAGAACGGGGCGTGAGTCGTGCTTGGGTAACTCAGATGGTGCCGGCACGGTAGCTCAGCGTGTTCAGTCAAAAAGGCGGTGGCTCTCTGTGATAAATAAAACTGAGTAAAGGAATCAACGATCAACTAGAACGGATGTCATGTGACGTCCGCCCAGACTAAATGAAATGAACAACACCGAAAAAAAAAGGATGGTAGAGCACTTCCCCGCGAAAGGCAAGGGCCCGAGTTCGAATCTCGGTCCGGCACACAGTTTTAATGTGCCAGGAAGTTTCATATCAGCGTACACTCCGCTGCAGAGTGAAAATCTTATTTTAAAAAGAAACTAAATTACCTTGAAATTTCGCCTTTTAGCATTCTTCTACTGATTTAATCTCGTTTTCTTTACTTAAAATATATTAGTACAAAATCCTTCTAAAATAATGCTGCCTCCACTACGTTGCAGACCAGCTTCCATCCTTTTCAAACCGATTATATAGTCAGATTGTCAAACACACGCTCCTTGCTACTCTCATCAAAATACGTAACCTCTCTGACCAACATGTGTGGTCTCAGATACAGACTTCCAAAGAAAATGTGGTTATATTGATAGTACAGAGATTGAGTACATTTATCAAATTCACAATTTCATCCACATTTATGGCTAAAAACTACCTAAAATTTGTCATGGAAAATAGTCGCCTTTCAACCTCACCTCGGTTGAAGAGACCGCTGCACGAAAGCTACGCTCATAGAGAGCAAAGTGTCAAAAAAAGCAGTATAACAGGAACTGCGTATGCATAACATTCGTGCTGGCCTTACTTGTAAACCAAGTCATATTAAACAAAGGGATGGATTTAGTTGGTGACAAGAACATATCGTAAGAGCTTCGAAGAGGATAGAAGATTAGGGTTTAACGTTCCGTCGTGAAATGTTGTTGCAAAATACACGGCTGGTCACAGTTCATGCCGCAATAAAATCAGTTACAAAAATACGTTGCCCTGAAATACTTTGATCTGAAAGTGTTGTACAAAAAAAGAAGAGAAAAGAACGACTTGAGTCAGGAAGTGGATGCAAAGGAAAGGAGCAACGCATGCAATATTTAAAGAGCTATATAGTGAAGATCCCCGAGAATATAAAGCAGTAATGAGAGTGACACCTATACAAGTGGAAATACTCTTGCGTTTAATTGCTCCACAAATTCAACGTGGAGATACACACATGGGGGATGCAATACCTGCGAGAGCGAAGTTGAAAATAGCCCTGGTATACGTTTCTTCTGGAATATCATATAGACTGTCGGCGGTATTTTTCAGAATTTCGAAGCGATCCGCAATTAAAATAATACCAGAAGTGTGAGATGCTGTAACTGAAATTCTGTAATATCTATTATTCATAATTTGATTTGCTAACCTTTTTCCATGTTTAAAAATGAACGTGACCTATTAATACAGTACTACATAGCTTAGCTCATTATATTAGAGAAGTCGTTATTGCATGAAGTACAGCATATGCGGGTATGGATTGCGAGGATAGTTCCACTTGCTTGGGGTGTGCAGACACTGAAGGTTCATCAGGCTGGTAGAAAGCAGGCGTTGTAGGTGTAGAGATTATAGTGGTGATCTTTGTTGGAACCCTACAGTTGGCTGTGGTGATGGAGCATAGTCGGAACTTCAATTAGAAGGTATATATACAGTTCTAACACTGAGGGATTTCTTACAGGATCTAGAGGGTACTGCAAGTGTTTCATCTGTCGCATCAATTCTTTCAGTTGGTGGCAACTGTCTGAGCTGCAGTGCCATGTGTCATCCAATTGCATCACACTCACCTTCTGATTCTCGTGGACTTGGGGCAGACATTGATTAACTGTTATTTAGTTCCTTCATTCACGGCTGCATCAATCTGAGAGTGTTCTGGTGAAAGTTTCTTCTCTAATCCTGGTCTTCTTGGTGGTTTCATTGGTTGTATTTCCACGGTGTTGTTGCTATTGACATTAGTATCAAGACCCTTTTTATTAGTTTTTGAAAGTTCTTCAGTCAAACCGTTCCATGGTTTTGTTTCAGTATGTGGTTCCTGAAATTAACAGTACTATTTTATTTTAAAATTTGGCAATACTATTTTAAGTCAAATCACAATTAACAACGGTATTTTATTTGCGATAGCGAATATGGAAGAATGCAAGATGTACAAATAGGGTTTCATTCGATTTGGAATTTCCCAAACTACTGTGGCGCTTTTGACGGGAAACATAACAATTTGAGCACCACCAATTTGTGGTAGTGAGAACCATAATTACAAAATAACAAATAGTATTGCGCTTCTGGCCGTCATGAATCACGATTATTGTTTTAGATGTGTAGATATAGGCTCATATGGTCCTAAAGTGGGTGGTGGGGTACTCCAAAACTGCACGGTGTATCTCTAGAAAATAACTAATGATGTTCTAGTTGGGGATGATGCCTTCCCTTTAAAGCAGTACTTACTCATGAATTACAAACACAGACCAACTACAAAAGATCTTAATTATAGATTGAGCAGAGCAAAAAGAATTGTTGAGAATAGGTTTGGCGTTCTAGCATCTAGGTTTCGTGTTTTGGCAAAACCAACTCGAGTTAAAGAGGACACTGCGATGAAGGTCGTCTTACGTGCATGTGCGTTACGCAACAGGTTACGTACCACTGCATCAAGAACCTATCACAACCAGAAACGGCAGATTATGAAGACGTAATCAACTTTCAGATCAATTTGGGGCAGGGAAGATAGAAAATTGATGAACTACAAAGCATGCACCGCTCGCGGATCAATAATAGATAGAAAGCAATAGCAGAGAATACGCGAGATAAATACAAAAAAAAATTACGTAAGTGGTGACGGAGCAGTTGCTTGGCAATCTAACATGATTATATGATTACAGATATTATAAATATGATTTTGTGATTTTTAATAATATTACACGTGATATTATAAATAAAGTACTTTATAATTATAAAATTACAGATTACGTCTTGAATGTTTTCCTTCTACACTCCTGGAAATGGAAAAAAGAACACATTGACACCGGTGTGTCAGACCCACCATACTTGCTCCGGACACTGCGAGAGGACTGTACAAGCAATGATCACACGCACGGCACAGCGGATACACCAGGAACCGCGGTGTTGGCCGTCGAATGGCGCTAGCTGCGCAGCATTTGTGCACCGCCGCCGTCAGTGTCAGCCAGTTTGCCGTGGAATACGGTGCTCCATCGCAGTCTTTAACACTGGTAGCATGCCGCGACAGCGTGGACGTGAACCGTATGTGCAGTTGACGGACTTTGAGCGAGGGCGTTTAGTGGGCATGCGGGAGGCCGGGTGGACGTACCGCCGAATTGCTCAACACGTGGGGCGTGAGGTCTCCACAGTACATCGATGTTGTCGCCAGTGGCCGGCGGAAGGTGCACGTGCCCGTCGACCTGGGACCGGACCGCAGCGACGTACGGATGCACGCCAAGACCGTAGGATCCTACGCAGTGCCGTAGGGGACCGCACCGCCACTTCCCAGCAAATTAGGGACACTGTTGCTCCTGGGGTATCGGCGAGGACCATTCGCAACTGTCTCCATGAAGCTGGGCTACGGTCCCGCACACCGTTAGGCCGTCTTCCGCTCACGCCCCAACATCGTGCAGCCCGCCTCCAGTGATGTCGCGACAGGCGTGAATGGAGGGACGAATGGAGACGTGTCGTCTTCAGCGATGAGAGTCGCTTCTGCCTTGGTGCCAATGATGGTCGTATGCGTGTTTGGCGCCGTGCAGGTGAGCGCCACAATCAGGACTGCATACGACCGAGGCACACAGGGCCAACACCCGGCATCATGGTGTGGGGAGCGATCTCCTACACTGGCCGTACACCACTGGTGATCGTCGAGGGGACACTGAATAGTGCACGGTACATCCAAACCGTCATCGAACCCATCGTTCTACCATTCCTAGACCGGCAATGGAACTCGCTGTTCCAACAGGACAATGCACGTCCGCATGTATCCCGTGCCACCCAACGTGCTCTAGAAGGTGTAAGTCAACTACCCTGGCCAGCAAGATCTCCGGATCTGTCCCCCATTGAGCATGTTTGGGACTGGATGAAGCGTCGTCTCACGCGGTCTGCACGTCCAGCACGAACGCTGGTCCAACTGAGGCGCCAGGTGGAAATGGCATGGCAAGCCGTTCCACAGGACTACATCCAGCATCTCTACGATCGTCTCCATGGGAGAATAGCAGCCTGCATTGCTGCGAAAGGTGGATATACACTGTACTAGTCCCGACATTGTGCATGCTCTGTTGCCTGTGTCTATGTGCCTGTGGTTCTGTCAGTGTGATCATGTGATGTATCTGACCCCAGGAATGTGTCAATAAAGTTTCCCCTTCCTGGGACAATGAATTCACGGTGTTCTTATTTCAATTTCCAGGAGTGTAGATTAATTATTTTCATAACATAATCCACAACATTGAACCTTTGATGGATGGTTTATAAATTTCATCAGTGCCATATCAATTTTGTTTGCTCTTCTCAGTTTTCAATAATTCCTGGTTGGACGTGAAACGCACATTTTTGATCTTTTTTGTTACTCAATTCGTGTCTTGTAAACCCAGTTCCACGCCAATGTGTTCAAACGAGGCTTTATGCAAATCTCTGCTGTTATAATTAGGATCCAAACAATTCCATAAGTTAGTTTGATCCTTGTACGAGGGCTTTCCAGAAAGTAAGTTACGATTGATCGCGAAATGGAAACGACTATGAAAATCCGATAAAGCTTTGCAAAGATGTGTTGGGCAGTGTCTCTAGTATGACTCTAGGTAGAATTATGTCGCTCTTTTCATTTCTGAGCTCTTAGTGAGCGCGTAAAGATGTTATAGAAATTAGTGTCTCCCGCCCAGTACCAGGGCCTGGTGAGAAGTTTCCCCTGAAGCTATGCAACCAACACTACATAACTGTCGTGCGCTTTCTTCTTCAAGATAATTCTCAGCCTCATTCTGCAGGGGTAATGAAGATGTTCCTGCATCGTTTCAATTGGAAATGTTTGGTTACCCACAAAACAGCCCGTAATTGTCTCCCACTGAGTTTCATCTCTGCTCAAACGAACTGCTGGCTATGAAGACAACATTTTGGCACAGACAACGAGCTTTAGGCCAGCGTAGAGAATTGGCGGAAAGCACTGGCGGCTGCCTTCTATGATGAGGGTATTGGAAAGTTGGTACAACGCTACGACGAATGTCTGAGTCAGAACGGCGACTACGTAGAGAAGTAGCTGAAAGGTGTAGCTAACTGTTACAAATGAAACATTTCTGATTTTCACTGTGATTTTCATTTCGCGATCAATCGTAAGTTACTTTCTGGACAGCCCTCGTATAACGTCACAAACCTTATATTTTGTTCAGATCTCCGTCTTTTTTTTATTTTAACTGCTCTTCGAAACACAAAAACACATGCAGCAATGAAGAATGCAGGGCGTGGTCCCGAGCTTGCGAACTACTGTTCATTTAGCAATACCGTGCAAGTCGACGTCCGAGGCCCAAGCGAGATGTTGCCTGTGGCGTGGTGGGGAAGGCGAGAGGCGAATAAAAACAAAATAGTTTGTAGTAAACACGGAAGCCAGCTATTGACCGTCTAGCACACAACAGAAACACGTATGATGCGGTCACACGGGGCAAATAGCTGCAGTGCAGTAACTGACTAGGCCAATTCGGTCGCTAGCTCGCATTGTGTAACAAGGGCCTATAGACACATGTGGAGAGAAGGAACAATTCGTTATTTTTCAAACGAACATCTCGACATTTACATTAAGAAATTAGAGAAATCATGGAAAACCTAAATCTGGATGGCCAGGCGGGAACTTGAATCAGCATCGTCTCGAATACGACTCCTGTGTCTTACCTCCGCGCTAACTCGCTCCTTGGCTGCAGACGAGTGGAAACAGGTTATGTGAGCCAACGAGTGTATTTTTACACTTTTCCGTACCACAAGACGATCTTACATGGCGAGAGCACGAGGGATGTGCAATCTTTTCGAGCTTTGAAGCGAGAAGAAGGTTCTGAAGTGGTTTGGGAGACCACTTGCAACGGCTACTTTATGAATTCGTACGCTGGACAAGTGAGCAGAATGTGATGTAGCGTTTCTGTATGCCCTCACTGCCGAGCCTGAGTACGGAGTAGTTGTAGCGGATACGGACTATGGCCTGGAAGGAGATGAATCATGCTACTGCTATGGTTAACATCTCTCATACTTGGTCGTTTTCTTATGTTAGGGAAGGTGCAGACACGTCACCAGTCACCACTGGTGCAGTCTCGTCGCCGCTGAATCTCAGGAAAAAAGACTTACAATTAGAATAATAGTTAAAAAATACGAGAATAAGTTACGCAGGAACAAATAACACTTCAGCAGAAGTATAAATCTGTATTTTTCCTCACTGGAAACAACATGTACACATCTGTGAATGTTCAGTCTTTTCGTCAAGCACAAGTGCTCCCACCTGTTGGGCATGGCTGTAGAAATATCAACAAGTGAATGTAGCAGTGCGCAGCAACTTGTGACCGACAGTGTACACGAAAGTTGTTGGTTAGTTACACTCCACTGTTTAACTGAATGTTATTATTGTTATTTTGCATGGTAATTATTGAATTATCAGTTTATTTATCACAACAGTGAAAATTTCAAAATTATTTTAGTCCATAAAAAGAACCCAAATGTTCAGATTAGAGCATAAAGAAAAATTTTCCTTTCTCCAGAAAAAATGGAGGTCTGGAAGAATTAATCCGAGAGCTTCGTTCTTAGTCATGCACTCTTGTTCTTCCCTCTTGATTCTTGTAAATATTGTATATCATTCATTTTTCTGTTTAGCGTGCTCCTTTTTTTTTTTAGATTTAAGAAAATCTTGCTCCATTTCCCACGGTCGAATGCTTTCTCTAGATCTACAGATCCTACAAGCGTATCTTGACTTTTCTTGTCTTGCTTCCATTATCATTGGCTCTCTGGTGCCTTCACCTTTCCTAAAGCCGAGGTAATCGTCATCTAACTGTTTTTCGATTTTCTTTTCCATTCTTCTGTGTATTATTACTGACGATTTTGCTACAGTTTTCGCACTTATCTGTCCTTGTTACCTTATGGATTGTGTGGATGACATACTTACGAAACTCTGATGGTACGTAGCCAATCTTTTAGATTCTGCACACCGTCTTGAACAGTCGTTTGCTTGACACTTCCACGAATCATATTATAAATTCCGATTGAATGTTATCTATCCCTTCTGCCTTATTTGCTCTCAAGTCTTCCACAGCTCTTAAAAATTCTGACTGTAACATTGGATTCCCTATGTCATCCCTGTCGACTCTAATTTCTTCTTCTAAGACGTCATTAACAAGTCCTCCCCCGATATAAACCTTCAATCTGCTCTTTCCATCCCGTCGGAGTGGCCTAGCGGTTCTAGGCGCTACAGTCTGGAACCGCTACAGTCGCAGGTTCGAATCCTGCCTCGGGCATGGATGTGTGTGATGTCCTTAGGTTAGTTAGGTTTAAGTAGTTCTAAGGTCTAGAAGTTAAGTCCCATAGTGCTCAGAGCTATTTCAACCGTTTTTTTCCTCCCACCTATCTGCTCTCTCTTGTGCATTTAACAGTGTAACTCCCGTTCCACTCTTAATGTTACCACCCTTGCTTTTTGTGTCACCGAGGATGATTTTGACTGCTATATGCTGCATCGGTCGTCCCGAAGATCATTCATTTTTCGATTTCGCACATCTTCCCTGCTGCCGTTCCACTTTGGTCGCCCTGCATGTGCTATTTATTTCATCCCTAAGGGACTTAAATGGCTGAATTCCTGTCTTTCCGTTAACATTTTTGTACTTTCTTCGACTGCTGGAACTGCTCCTAACATCGAGTCGCTGGCGGCTTTGTAGCTTCCCCGTTCAAGTCGGCGTTGAGCATGTCTCCCACCATCTGACTCCGTATACCAGTCCAAGCAGTGGTGACGCGAAAGGGATCGCTGACTCTTACCTTGTACAAGCCAAGGGCAGGCACCTCCGACACAGTAGGCAAGGTGTGGCCATGTAGTGTTGAAAGCGCCAGACATACGTTGTGTTCTGTACTGCTCGCGCCAACCGACAAGACTTCTGGCACTACTTCGACTAAAGAACGAAATTGGAGCCCTTTTTACCGCATCAAACTTTTGAGATAGCTTTCCCGCTCTTATTTGCAACATTACTGTTAATTTAAATAAATGTGCTACCAATGTCGCAGTTCATCCGACGGAAGTAGAATTAGTAGGCAGTACTTAACCGTTGTGGTAGTTTACAATAATTACGTTAACCTGGCCAATAAAACATTGGTACAACACCCCAATGGGAAAAAAAAGAACGACGCACTACTGAGGAATTATCGAAGTGGGTCGAAAATCAGTAGATGTGGAAAAAAAAAAACAGTTTCAGAAAACACTGTATGGTTTATTCAAGAGAAAGAGCTTCTCAAATCGTGCAAGTCAGTAACGCACCACTGACGCTTATGCAAGCAGTTATTCGGCTTGGCACTGATTGACGGAGTTGTTGCATGTCAAAATTCCCCAATAATGCTCCAAACGTTCTCCATTGGGGAGGGACCCGGCGTTTGTGCTGGCCGAGGTAGGGTTTGGCAGGCACGAGGACATCTTGCTGAAATGAAAGCTCAGGGTGGCTTGCCATGAAGGCGCCAAAATGGGACGTGGAATATCGTAGTCGTGTCGCCGTCCTGTGAGGCTGCCACGAATGACAACCAAAGGGATCGTGCTATGAAAAGAAATGTCATTCCAGACCACCTCTCCCGGCTGTTGGGCCGTATGGCGGGTGACAGTCAGACTGATAACTCGCCGCTGTGTCGGGGGGAGGGGGGGGGGAAGTGGGGGGGGCGCCTTCGGTCTGTAATCTAACTGACTGGAGTAGAATTGTCTTTAATGTTGAGTCCCGATAACCAGCGAAGACGTATCTGGAGGTGCCCCAGACGTGGGTGAGGTACTGACCTATCATTTGTTTCTCTGTACAAATGTTTAAAATGGCTCTGAACACTATGGGACTTAACATATGAGGTCATAAGTTCCCTAGAACTTAGAGCTACTTAAACCTAACTAACCTAAGGACATCACACGCATCCACGCCCGAGGCAGGATTCGAACCAGCGACCGTAGCGGTGGCGCGGTTCCAGACTGTAGCGCCTAAAACCGCTCGGCCACTCCGGCCGACCTTTCTCTGTACATCTTCTCCACGTCTACTGATGTCCGTCCCATTCAGATAAATCCTTCATGGGGGTCTTTTCTTGTTTTAGAGTGTACAACGACAGTTCCACGTTCTGGAACTGACAGCCCAATTGGGGCCTACCCATTGCCTTGTGAACCTCTGCCACTGGCGTAATTTGATGCTCTCCCGCCCTTAGCTTTCGCGATAACGATAAACGGTTTTTAATTAATCATGTCCATTGATTGGATTTGTTATATATCACCTGCTCAGTTGGCAATACCCTCTTACCTTTTGCAGTTATGCTACGTGTGCTTAAATAGCTGGTTCAACGTACCTGTCGTGCAACCATCTACGCCGCGCCTTTCATTAATGACTCGAGATCGCATCCATGTTGTGGCAGTTCTTCAGTCTGAGCTCAACGTCAGCATCAGGCTAAATTCCGATCTCCATTGAATCGTTCCTTAAAAGAGTCGCTGGGCCCAAGGCGATATTGCTGCAAACCTGCGTCTAACGTGTGTCCCATTGAGACGTCACGAGTTGTGATAGGGCATAGGTGAGCCGCTACCTACCTGGCTGTCTGGCGAACAGGCGGCGGGGACTGGGCTCAAATATAGCGTGTGGGATTTGCATGTAAAGCAATGTAAGGAAGGCGCGCGCTGGCCGCCTGCCCAGAGCGACCGTATTTATACGCGATGCCGTCACCGCTCGGCGATTTATCAGCGACCGCCTCCGCGGGGGCGGTACCTGTCGGAGGCGGAGGCGGTGGTCGACGCAGAGGCGCGGCCGCGAATCGTGAGCCTCACCTCGCCGCGCCGAGCTGGGATCTCCCGACACGTGTGTTGGGCTTGCAGTCAGCTTCAACACGCGCGCTACCTCATTGTGACGTGGGGCGTTCAAGAAGTAATGCAACACGTTTTTTTCTGAAAGCAGGTCGGTTTTATTCGGTATTCTAATAAACTATATTATTCCCGCTTTTTTTGGATAGAAAGCACTTTATTTCAGCATGTGAGGGCTCTTCGCCAGCTTACTGGGAGAGTCTGTATGCTAGCATGGTACCACTCTACTGGTCGACGCCGGATCCGAAGACTTGCTGCGTTAATAACCTCCCCATCTTTCAGGTCCCGATTCCCGCAGAGTGTATCCCTATTGGCCTAAGGAGATGGAAGTCGGAAGGTGCAAATCAGGGCTGTAGGGTGGATGGAGAAAAACAATCCAATGAAGTTTTGCGAGCTCCCCTCGGGTGCGTAGGCTGCTGTGAGGCCTTGAATTATCATGGAGAAGGAGAAGTTTATTTTCATTTTTGAGGCGATAACACGCTGAAGTCGAGCCTTCAGTTTCCTTAGAGTAGTACAAAACGCTTCAGAGAGGGGACATAAATCAGACCCCAGAATACCGTCATCATGACTTCTGCAGCTGAGGGTGCGGCTTTGAGCTTCTTCTTCGCAGGAGAGGTGGTTTAGCGCCACTCCTTGCATTGCCATTTTGTTTCCGGATCGAAGTGGTGAACCCATGTTTCATCGCCTGTGACGACGTTCGACAAAAAAATGTCACGAACAACATCGTAACGCGCAAGCAACTCGGTACAGATCGTCTTCTGTTAGTCGGCAAGGAATCCAGCGGACGCACTCCTTTTGTAACCCCAACTGGTGGACGAGTGTGTCAGCACTACCAACCGAACGTCCCGTTGTGCAGCGAGGTGTTTGACTGTGATCCGTCGATAAATAAATAAATGTCGTGTGACTAGAGCCTCCCGTCGGGTAGACCGTTCGCCGGGTGCAAGTCTTTCGATATGACGCCACTTCGGCGACTTGCGCTTCTATGGGGATCAAATGATGATGATTAGGACAACACAAGACCCAGTCCCTGAGCGGAGAAAGTCTCCAACCCAGCCAGGAAACGAACCCGGGCCCTTAGGATTGACATTCAGGCGCGCTAACCACGCAGCTACCAGGGGCGAACGATCCGTCGATCAACTCAAATGAGGGTGTCCGCACGTTCCATCACTGCCGGCCGGCACGCGGAAGATCGGACAGATTGGCGCCACCTCGTTTCGGCGATGACAGAAGCCTCATCCAACGACTCACCATGCTCACTGCCAGGTCTCCGTAGACATTCTGCAAGTACCTTCGAATATCTGCAATGCTCTGGTTTTCCGCCAAAAGAAACCCAATGACAGCCCTGTGCCTGAAAACTCCGTTACAGACCCCAGTTTGACTGCCACGTATACCGTAGCCACCTATCGGAATGCCATGGGACTATAGCTGCTGAAGCGTGAATATTCCACGTTGAACATCTATCCTCACTAGGGTAGCGCAGTGGTTGCACACTGGACTCCCACTCGGGAGGACGATGGTTCAAACCCGTGTCCGGCCATCCTGAATGCGTTTTCCTTGATTTCCCTAAATCACTTAAGGCAATTGCGGGGATGCTTCCTTTCAAAGGGCATGGCCACTTTCCTTCTCTTTCCCCTCCCCCCAATACGAGATTGTGCCCCGTCTCTATGACCTCGTTGTCGACGGGACGTTAAACACTAAACTCCTCCTCCTCCTCCTCCTGCTCCTCTTCCTCCTCCTCCTCTTTCTCCTCCTCTTCCTCCTCCCCTCAGTACATCTCAAACATTAGATATACAGTGTGTACCAGAGAGAACTCCACCTGTGGTAGTAGTACGGGCAAAGACAAGAAAAAATGTCCAGTAAAGATGAGCTCTAAAATTCATACCTTAAGGGCTTTGAGCACTTGTTCGGTAGAAGAGATGTGTTTCAAAGTAGCGAATATGGATAAGTGCTCACAGTTCTTAAAGTATTTTGCAAAAACAGACATAATGTCTGTAGGGATACTGCAATTACTTGTTATACAATGTCACTTATAATCCGTCTTGGTTGCAAAAATGTTTATTCACATGGCCGGTTTCGGTTCCTCTAGAGCCATCTTCAGATCTGAAATGAAAAAGATAATTTACTATTTCACAAATACAAACCTATTTCCTCATATCCAAATGGTTCAAATGGCTCTGAGCACTATGGGAGTTAACTTCTGAAGTCATCAGTCCCCTAGAACTTAGAACTACTTAAACCTAACTAACCTAAGGACATCACACACATCCATGCCCGAGGCAGGATTCGAACCTGCGACCGTAGCGGTCGCGCGGTTCCACACTGTAGCGCCTAGAACCGCTCGGCCGCACATGGCCGGCTTTCCTCCTATCCGACCAACATCAAATGTCCCAGAACGTACCTGCAATTTCGGTTACAGGAGTAGCTCGTCCACACACAGCTACCGGCACATGCTGCTTCCCATTAAACTGGTTGGCAGAATGCACGTCATTTATATTAATTATTAAACTCTTGCCGACAGATGGCGTCTGGTACATTTGTTACATTACATATGCACATACTGTATTCAGTAGACTTTTCTAATTTGCTTTTATCTCTAAAAAGACTTAGTTAAGATCTGTAGTTGTCAAGGTTAAAAGCTGTACTTGTCAAAATTAAAATACACAGTAAAATTATCGTGTTCGTACCATTGAAAACAAACGGTGACTTCTATATGCATGGCGCTGGTGTAAACTTGTTTTCCTCCATGGTGTGCTTCCGTGGCTTCCGCTTTTTCGGTGTTGTGCCGCGAGCCGCTCAATCGCCTGATGTCCGTCGCCGTGGGTAAGAGGGCCGTGCAGGAGGGCCCCGTTAACGACGGTAGGCACTGCACGCGTCTTCCAGCTGTTTCACCGTGCGCCATGTCTCATCCATCGGCTTGGACTTCTATACGCAACAGTGGTAATTTCAGTAAGTCGTCATAAATACTAAAATAGGTTTTATGATTGAACTCGCTTTGCTCGTTAAGGATTAAATCCGGGTCTTTCTTTTTGTTGGGTGTATATTTCAATTTTTTCTAAAATGCTAAGAAACCGTCCCTTATGAGCTGTATGTAGGATGTCTAAGTTTTGTTCAATGTTCGTGACTGAGTGCTTTAAGGCGCCCCAAACGCTGTTTTGTTTTGAGAGTAGGTGTGCTCCCTGAATCTAGTTTCAAAGTTCCTGCCAGTCTACTAATACAAGGCAGGCCCATATATGGTATTTGTCGCGTCGTGTCATTGGGATGGAAAACCAGAATTTCACTTGAAAATGGTAAACGACGTACAGTTGGTACATTCAAGTTTACGCGGTAGCCACATTCCATTTCATGATGAACTTGCTGGAGAATGCTTCTCACCTGTTCGTATAATGTGTGAAGTTCAGTGTTATATCGTCGCAAGCTTAACTACACGCCGAGACCACTAATCTGTCTTTTCTTACTACCATACACTGTGTTCAATTTCATATCTACCGCGGAAACGCCGCTGATAACTTGCTGAAACCGCAGCAGCAGCAGCGGTTGTCGCTGCTGCACAAGGCTACCACTATGCGCCAAGCAAACTGCCCTAGCAAGTTACCAGTGTGAGTTCTCCAGGAGATACTGTAGTTAGTACGACTGTGAAGTGGACAGGGAAAACTTGGCACGTGCCGGGCGTCGTCATCCGGCTCCTCTAACAAAGGAACCTCCCCATCGCACCCCCCTCAGATTTAGTTATAAGTTGGCACAGTGGATAGGCCTTGAAAAACTGAACACATATCAATCGAGAAAACAGGAAGAAGTTGTGTGGAACTATGAAAAAAATAAGCAAAATATACAAACTGAGTAGTCCATGCGCAAGATAGGCAATATCAAGGAGAATGTGAACTCAGGAGCGCCGTGGTCCCGTGGTTAGCGTGAGTAGCTGCGGAACGAGAGGTCCTTGGTTGAAGTCTTCTCTCCACTGAAAATTTTACTTTCTTTTTTGTTTTCGCAAAGTTATGATCTGTCCGTTCGTTCATTGACGTCTCTGTTCACTGTAATAAGTTTAGTGTCTGTGTTTTGCGACCGCACCGCAAAACCGTGCGATTACTAGACGAAAGGACGTGCCTCTCCAATGGGAACCGAAAACATTTCATCGCAAGGTCATAGGTCAACCGATTCCTCTACAGGAAAACACGTCTGATATATTTTATACGACACTGGTGACGGCATGTGCGTCACAAGACAGGAATGTGTTGTCGATCCACCTAACATGTACACTTAGCGAATGGGTAAAAAGATTCTTCTACCTTGCCCGATTTAGGTTTTCTTGTGGATGTAATAATCACTCCCAAAAAAAGTAATGAAAACGTAAGAGTTTGTCACATAAACTGCAACAAATGTTTCACAGTCGCACAGTTTTCCCTGTCAAAACATATGTTTTTAACGTTTTCAAATTTTTCCGTGGTTAGACCGCCAAATCCTGCATATGTCCAAGCAAATCTGAACATGTACTGAAATTTTGGAGAGCGAAGTTGATTATGTGTGAGTGCGTGAACGTTGATAATTGTCTGAAAATACAAAATTAAAGTTTTCACTCGAGGGAAGACTTGAACCAAGGACCTCTCGTTCCGCAGCTGCTCACGCTAACGACGGACCCACGGCACTCCTGAGCTCAGACTATCCTTGATGTTGCCTATCTTGCGCATGGACTACTCAGTTTGTATATTTTGCTTATTTTTTTCATAGTTCCACACAACTTCTTCCTGTTTTCTCGATTGATCTGTGTTCAGTTTTTCAAGGCCTATCCACTGTGCCAACTTATAACAAAATCTGAGGGGGGATGCGATGGGGAGGTTTCCTTGTAAGTAACATACGTGGAGCAAGTGCTCATTTCCTAGCTAACAGAGAGGTTGAGGCAGGAACTGAAAACATGTTAAACTTCGGTATAAACGTATGTATGAGAACCAACATTTTCAACCGCCTGCAGAGTGTTTCTAAAAAGACAAGAAGCCAACATAAGCGGCAAACGTAGTTGCCGGCGTTGTTCTAGTGGCAGCTGGAGAAATCGGCCAGTAAAGCGGCAGGTGAAATTGTTCTTTTCGTGTTGGAAAGATGTGTGGAGAGTTGAGTACCAATGTGTACAACATACAACATGAAAAGGTGAATAAAGTGATCGCGCAATAGAAGATGTAGTAATGGCGACGCTTCCTGAAGATCCTCAACAAAAAAATAGTTCAAATGTGTCTGAGCACTATGGGACTTAACTTCTGTGGTCATCAGCCCCTAGAACTTAGAACTACTTAAACCTAAATAACCTAAGGACATCACAAACACCCATGCCCGAGGCAGGATTCGAACCTGCGACCCCAGCGGTCGCGCGGTTCCAGACTGTAGCGCCTAGAACCGCTCGGCCACTCCGGCCGGCGATCCTCAACATCAGCAGACCTTCAGCTGTTGAGGATCGGTGCCGCTGCTGGAATTGGTGCCAACACCAGTGCCGATGAACGGGACGAGAATGAAAAAGGTTCAAATGGCACTGAGCACTATGGGACTTAACTTCTAAGGGCATCAGTCCCCTAGACTTAGAGCTACTTAAACCTAACTAACCTAAGGACATCATACACATCCATGCTCGAGGCAGGATTTGAACCTGCGACCGTAGCGGTAGCGCGGTTCCAGACTGTAGCGCCTAGAACCACTCGGCCACCCCGGCCGGCGATGAAAAAGGCAATGGAAAATTAAATTAAACTAAAGACACATAATATGTGTCCAGATGACATGTTGCCTGTAGTTGGAAAAAGTGTCATGATTATCTCTCTCTCTCTCTCTTTCTCTCTCTCTCTCTCTCTCTCTCTCTGTCTATCTGTCTCTCTCTATCCAATGGCAAAAGAGTCCAATTAATCCCGCATTCCAATAAACGGGCCTGCCAATGGAGGGGGGAGGAGGGGGGGCACGAAAAAATAACTGAACAACCAACGAAAGTGGAAACTTCTACGTATAGGAGTGTGGAATCCCGGAAGCTTGAATATGGTTGGAAAACTAGAAAATCTGAAGGGGAAACTGCAAAGGCTTGGTCTGGATATAATGGGGGACAGTGAAGAGAAATTTAAAGAACAAAAAGATTTGTGGACAGATGAATACAGGGTAATATCAACACCAACAGAAATGATATAATGGGAGTAGGATTAGTTACGAAAACGAAAGTATGGCAGAGAATGAGTTACTGTGAACAGCTCAGTGATATGGTTGTCCTCATCAGGATCGCCAAAAAACCAACGCCAGCGGCTGTTCAGATATGTGCTGATATCACAAGTGGTAGATGAAAAGATGCAGAAAGTATCTGAGTATTCTGAACATGTAATTTAGTACATAAAGCGAGATGAAAATCTAACAATAATCGGAGATTGGAACGTGCAGAGGAAGGAACAGAAGACAGAGTTACCGGAGAGAATGAGAGACGTATAAGGAAGGTATCTGCGGAGAAACTGGGTTACAGAAAATATCCTTCATTTGGTGACGTATGAAGGAAGTACAAAAATGTTCAGGGAAAAACAGAAATACATAAATATCACTTACGAGTGAAATACATAAGACGTATAAGGAAGCCAAGGCGAAATCGCTGCAGATAAAATGTGAAGAAATTGAAAAAGAGACGCCTATCTGAAGAACTGATTCAGCATATAGAAAAGTTAAAACAACCTTCGGTGAACTTAAAAGCAAGGGCGTAGATATTAAAAGTGCAGTGAGAATTCCACTGTTAAGCAAGAGGAAATATCGGATGGGTCAAAAGAGTACTTTGAAGGTCTCTGTGAGGAAAGGACTTGTCTGATAGAAGAAGAAACCGTAATCGATAGGGGATCCAATATTAAACTCAGAATTTAGAACACCTTTGGGAGATTTGCGATCAAATAAGGCGGGTGTGATAAATAACAATCCCCCCCAAATTTCTAAAATCATCGGGGGAAGTGGCAATCAGATGACTATTCAAGTTGATATGTAGAATCGTCCAGGTATTCCCGAGAATAGTCATGCATTGTCTTCGAAGAAGTGTGCTTCTGGTAAGTGAGAATACTGTTGACATTTCGGTGCCCCGTTCATGGAGGAAGTTGCATCGAGTCTAGTAGCATATTTTAGTTTTTGATAATGGCGTAACACTTAACAGCACCCCGACTAGAGCTCCTAGATTAGTCTACTCTCACAAAGTTTCCTTCCATATCAGCGGAAAATTTTCTGAGTGTTAACACATGGGAAGTTGTAAGTTCCTGCGAGTAGTCATCTACAAGCTGAGGAGTGCCGTTAGCAGAAGAGGGAAGGTCATCACTGGCAGTTACAATACTGAAACAAGAGACAGCCAATCGGCAACGGCAGTATTGGTTGGTTAAAAGACTAAACATTAAACAATTTTTGATGAAAGTGTTGATGAGCCACGTCGAGACGACAACTAACAAGCATGGCGATAGGCAACTTCGGCGATGTGGAAGAGACGTAGACCCAAATTTGGCGACTATCTCTGAGATGAACGTGAGATAAATAGGGTTTAGCTACTCCGTTATTCATAAAGATTTGGGTGGTGTGATGGTATGTTCCCAATCTGTGCCACACGAATGAGAAGAGGATAGGGTTGCAAATTTCATAGACTTGTGTCACCTTTTATGCTAATTCTCACCGCACTACATGAAATCTTTGGCTCTTAGTATGGCAAACAACCATCACGATCATTTACATGTACATTTATCTTTATTGATAATACGTCATTTAATTAATTAAGCGTACCATATTTTGCATTACATTTTTTTACTCGTTGTGCAGAAGACATGTTTGTTGTATCCTAATTTTACAATTAAATGAAATCATTAAAAAACTAAAAATGTAACGTTAGAATTTAACTTAAGGTTGTTTGATTAGGAAGGAAAAAACTAAGATAAGTTAGTGCCATTCCAAATGTGAGGACTCATAATATTGATTCATAATACTAATGACTGACTGTGACTACAGGGACATATCTCCGAATGAATAAGGAGTCACTACCTTAAGCCTGTCTTCTATGCTGTTTTATTCTAATCACTATTCTATTCTAATTTAATCTAAGTACCTTCATTATTCTATATGTGTGATTGGTGTTTTTCATGTATATGACCCAGTGATACTACAGGTTTAACGTGCCTATTTAGGGCACACCCTGGCGCGGTTATAGCTACTTATAGCCCACAGCTGTTACTTCTTGGTGTCAACCTATCCGTGTTCTGTGCCTCATTTTGCTTCGCCTGCATCGCTCATTAATTATAATTTTTCATCGTCCGGCTCATTGTTCTCATTCTCTGTCGGATAATTCCCATGGAGCAGGTTCATCTCGGGTTTGCCTGTCTCGCTGGTTGTACAGTCTTGTGTCTATGTATTTGGCATGCAGTATATGTGATGTAATGTCAGCGCCTCTGTTCGGGTCTTGCCATTTGTTGGGTCTCTTGTGGATTCTTAGATGTAGTCGTGTTTGAAATTTTTTTTCATATATGGTGTGCAGTATACAAGTACATGCTCAGAGATTCCTGCTTCCCCATTGGACACACTATTTGCTGATCGAGGTGTTTTCGATGAAGGTGCACTGGGTAGGGACCTAATTTTTTTACTAGCTTGTTCCTTAGAGAGTCAATTTTTGATTCATTCATATAAAGTGTGCCATGAATTTTAAAATATGTTAAAATCGTAATTTACCGCATGTGGTTCTGGCGCGTCCGAGCGCTCAGTGCAACCGATGTGATACCATAATACTACCGATGAAAAAGGGGTCCTGTTAGTTTCGGACAGTAACACAGAGTATCAACAAGATTTCCCTTCGTAACTTGTTTCGTTTATGATAAACAGTCTGAAAGCAGGTGCTTGTCTCGCGTCTGCTTAACTTTTCATTTCGCTTGTTTTATTTGCGAAGTAAAACGTGAGTGCTTGAAAATGACAAACAAATGTATTTATACGGATAGAAAAAGTCAAAAAGTAATCCCAGTTGTGGAAAAAATGCTTCGATTGGTAAGAGGAAGCCAGAATCGATATAATTTCGTAAAAATGCGTGTTTTGACATTGGCGAGAAAAAGGCAAACTGTGCACTGCTGGCTGGCATTGACGATTAAAGATTTTTTTTCAATTTCAGTTTTGAAAAACACCAGCTGGGATATTAGACGCTTGTTTCGTTCTTCAAAATAACATTTTTCAAGTTTACGGGAGCTATAATTCACACAACATACATGCAATTACATTACACTTTTTTGTAACTTGTGAATTGAGATTTTCTCTACTGTAGTACGTAGGATTTCTGCGATATATTTTAACTTCGATTCTGCATGTTTTTAACGACGTTTGAAAATTGTGGCATTCAGAGCTCCCAACAACCGCCCTCGCACTCCGCGATAGCCTTTCGTAGATGTCCTGTCGTGTCCTCTCGGTGCAAATTTTATACTTAATAAAATACATTATATAATCTTAAGGGCCTACAGTAAAGGTCTAAAGTCAGTCTTGTAATTTGTTTATTATTTTATTGAAATAAGTCATTAATATCGGTTAACTGGTTGCCCACTCACGCTGCCACTCATTCATTCGCCGCTGCTTTAGTTGGCGCTTGTCCCTTAAATCTTCCACCGTAATTTACATTACTTTGTCTGGTCAGCCCTTCTTCAGCCAATGTGTCGTGGATTGTTAGACCAATCGGGTACGTTCCGAGCACTACACACTGTGCTCATGCTAGCGTGTTGCTGAAAGCCCCTGATAATCTCAGCAGAACACTTTTTTTTGACCTCGCCTACCAGCGGTTTCTGGTCGTTGTGAGGCAGAGCCTGTGCGCCCACGTGCTTGCGGCGAAACATACCATTGATTCAAACAAGACACAATCACGTGTTCGTATAGCTCGTAGTGGAAATCGGTAAATGATTGTATTAATGCGTGCGAGTTTCGGTACAAATTTTTCTGCTTTACCGGTTGTCTGTTTTACATGTACGTTCAGCGTGAATCGATCATCGAACTGGAACCATAAGTAACTAGTCACCTGTTTTTTGTGAATATTTCGATAGTGCAGTTTTATGCTCAGGCCTCTGTAGTTTTCCTTTCAGTGATATGTAGACTGTCTTGCCCAGATCCACAGGGACCTTGTTTTCCAGGCACCACCTGTCTGTCCTGTACAGAATGGCAATGCTTTCGGTTTCCAGTTCTCTTCAATCACAATTGCATTACACTCCTTTAGGCATCATATTTCGACGGACCTCTTGTCGAGCTGCATCACTTCTTTGATGGATTACACTTTCACCAGTATTACCGACAGAAGAATGCACCTGTGAGGGATAACATTCAAAGTTTGTTTATTACGACCCGCTAGATATGAGTGGCAGGTGACACATCTAATACCTAACTCAGCTCGTCAAGCCAGAACTAGTGTGTTTTCTTTTTCACATCTTCTTCTAGGGTCACTTCAACAAGTCATGTAAAAATATTTGGGAAGTAGATATTGTCAGGCTGAAAGAAATTTATAGGGTTCAAGTCTTTGTGCTGTATACAGTTTTAATATATTAGAAGGTTTAATAGTAATTATCTTCATTATCCATCGTCGTGGTTGGTGGAAACGCAGCCTCATAGAGTAACAACAAATAAAATAGCCTCCGGTCGCAGTTACGGCATTAGATATGTTATTGCATGATCGACTTCGAGGACTCGCGCTACGATTCAGATGCACATTAACAGACATTTCATTGGCAGTCACGGGCTAATTTCCCAGATCTGGGAAATTAACGCGTAACTGTCGATCAGGTGTGTACTATGGTGCAGTTGAGGACGTGAAACCTCGAAATCTATAATCTAATACAACATGAAGCACATTAACCGCACCCTGAGGACATATTATTTTTTGAAATGTTTCATTTTGAGAGAACTGAAGGAGCGATCTGTTTTACTTGCTAAAAACATTCAACACCTAGATAGCATAAAATATTTCTTAAGATAACCGGTTTCGACAGACTTTGCTGTCATTTCCAAGTCTTAAAATGTCCTTTTGTTGTTAAACGTGTTCGTTTTACGTTGAACCTCACGCGAAGTTGCGTGGATAAAAATAAACACATTATGTCAGATCTTTTATAATGTGCTGATTTTTATGCACAAGTCAACTTGGCATGAAGTTCAACGTAAAATGAACACGTTTCACAACAAAAAAGATTTTTAAGACCTGAAGATGACAGCAAAGCCTGCCGAAACCGATTTCTTTTTTAAATAAAGGAATATTTTTTTCGACCTAAACTGTTGAACGTATTTCAGCGTTTTATTTTTTGTTAGTCAACAGTAATTCTTTTCGGTTTGCCTTTGGTCTTCTTCCAGAAACTCCAGAAACGCTCTTAACTACAGCGAGACGAAACGCTCTGGACTATGTACTCTCTCCATTTCTTTACGTCTATTTCTGTTAATGTATTTATACGAGAGCGAAATGGTGATTAGTCGGTGAATGTAGCAATAATGTGAACAGTTCTGTTGCAGGTCATACAGAGTAATGTGCATACATCAGTACAGCACAGGACTACTGCTCACGAACTGGTGGAACAATTAATACACAATTCGTTCCGCGGCAGCATATTCTCCATATAATGGCGAATCCATTACGTTACAGTAAAGAATGTAAATTTAATACGAGAAAACGGTCACGCCGATTCCAGCCGAGAATGGCAAGGACGACAGTGAAACAGGCAAGGTAATTCGCACTCTTGTCTCAACTGCCTGTGTCGAATGCGTACTTTATGTGCGTGCGGCTATTTAAAGTGGTGTGGCGCGCTTCCGTCAGCACGTTGGGAGAGGTCGGCATGGTACCATTGTTGTCACGTTAGTTCCAGCCATGCCCAGGGCGCCGCGATGGAACAAGCCCACGCCCGTTTTGTTAAATACCATTCTCCAAGGCATCAAATGTCACTAAACGCACCTACAACAGAGTCTGTTACGATCGACTGAGTACATCACGCTACAAGTGATTCGAACAGGATTGGTTGTGGAACACAGCCTGCCCTTTCCCGGAAAGCGCTATACCAACCAAGCCATTGGAACACCACAATTAAACTCAGAGCTTAAATACACCTGTGCTTTCTGTCCGCGTTTAAGTCCCTGTACGGCAAATTTTGTGATGCCGTATTATTCCCTCTTTTTGAAAGAGAATCTCACAACAGGACTCTTTAAGAACTACCGGATGTAAAGGATAACTGTTTACAACGTACCACAGTGCTGTAGAGGAACTAGAGACGAACAATTTGATACAGAACACTCGTGATCCATCATGTTGGGAAAATACCACTAACTGGTCTACAAAAACCGCGTAAGCTACAGCACATGAGCGGCGCGCGAGATTTTCAATAATCTAGCTCTCTGCGAGCAAACTATTGGTCCTATAGAAAAAATGAACTGTACTTTTTTGTATAAAATTTATTGTAGTTAAATTTTACCCTGGGACACGTTTTTGCTAGTGGCCGCGGTTTACGAGTGGTTCCAGAAAGACGTACAGTAGTGACATCCAGATGCACTCCCAATCCCTACACTCACCACCCACCGGTCAGGATTTGTAGTACGTTGTTCATGGAGCTCCTACCAATGTACAAAAGGATGCGAGTACAGGAATTACTTTCCATATTTGACCATTTTCGGTCTTCATTGGCTGTGTAACTATTCGCCAACGATAGTCATGCTCTTACAAATTGTAAAAGTGACGTTTGCGCAAATTTTATCTCACGTTTTGCGAATTTTCACAACATGTAATTAACAATTAAATCGTTTTGTTTGTCTGAAATTCTTGGTACGAGACTACTGTGGTTGTAGAGTAGTCGACGCATAACATTTAGAAGAACTCTTTTCTTCTTTCAATACTTTCACGGGAATGCATAAATGAATAATGTTAACGAAATAGCCAACTAAGACGGTGGCATAACATCCCAATCAAAGAAGACCGGAAAAGGTCGAACATGGGAAAAAATTCGCGTATTCGGAACGTTTTGTACTGTTGTACGAAGCATTGTCACGATCTACATACAAAAATCGTGACCGTTTGGGGATGAGTGTGGGAATGGGATGTGTGTTTAAAGGTCACTTTTGTACGTTTTCTTGGATAAATCGAAAACTTCGGCCTCTAGCGAAAATAGAACTACGTTAAATTTTATATGAAGAAGCCCTCTTCATATATTCTGTAGGACCAATAGTTCGCGCACAGAAGGCGAGGGATTACTGAAAATGGTAGCGTTCTCGCTTCCCGCGCCCGGGTTCCCGGGTTCGATTCCCGGCGGGGTCAGGGATTTTCTCTGCCTCGTGATGACTGGTTGTTGTGTGATGTCCTTAGGTTAGTTAGGTTTAAGTAGTTCTAAGTTCTAGGGGACTGATGACCGTAGATATTAAGTCCCATAGTGCTCAGAGCCATTTGATTACTGAAAATCTCGCGCACCGCGCGTGCTCTATAGCTAATGTGGTTTCTGTTGGACAGTTTCTGGTGGGAGCACAAGCGTCCTATATATCAAGTTGTTAGTCTCAATTTCTTCTACGCCACTTCGGTACTTTGTAAAAAATTCTCATTTACGCTCTGTATAAATTAAAAAAGCGTAGACTGACACTTCATTCACGTTATTACGTAACATATGCCAACAAAGCGGAAGCGAAATTTTAAAACCATCTCCGAGCCAAGCTGAGAAATTGAGGTCTTGCGCCGTTGTAACTCAGGAACGAACTTGGGAAATCGTAAAAGCATATTTCTACCGCAAAGTAGGGAGCGTATTATGAGCTTCGTATGTGGGTCCGTAACTTGGGAGAGAAAAAAGGCACGGCTTGTCTTATATCTCGGTCTACGTACGCGAGTGTGCTTGTAGAGCGCGCTCTGGGACCTACAGCATAGCATATCTGCAGAATCGAGTCCTTTAGAGCGCTGAAATCTCTCAACTCGGTGCGGCCGCTTGGGGGCGTAGCCGGCCTTTGAAGTTCCTGAGTGGAGGGCAAGCCACGCCCACTCAGCCACCTTCCATGAGACGCGTGCGCCAGCGTGACGACTGACCCAGTTCAGTCTCGTTATATGTCCATTCCACGATAACACGTTTCTGTGTCAAACACTGTCGCGTTCTTAGTGAACAGGCGACCAATAAGAAAGTACCCATAAAATTAGAATGGAAGCGTGGGGGCGGGGGGGATACCTAGCACAGAATTTGCATAGATGAGATTGAAAATAATGATAGTGCGACGGCGCTTGTCTCAGAGGTCGAGGCCAGGGAAGGGATCTCCACGATTTTGCTGGCAATGGAACATGGTTGATCACCTCACCGCGAACGAGAGTCAAGGTTTTAGTTTCGCAATTCTCCAAAGTGACTTGGGGAGATGGTGGAGATGTTAAGACTTATCTATCACTCTACTCTGTACACTAGACAAAATACGCTGGCACCTAACGAAAGTCATTTGGTGCATTGACGTAAATGTAATGGTGCTGAGTAGGGTTTGGGTGGAGTGGGGTTTGCCGGCCGGAGTGGCCGAGCGGTTCTAGGCGATACAGTCTGGAACCGCGCCACCGCTACGGTCGCAGGTTCGAATCCTGCCTCAGGCATGGATGTAAAGTCCCATAGTGCTCAGAGCCATTTGAACCATTTTTTTGGAGTGGGTTTGGCTTGGGGGTTGTGCAGGCTTGGGCTTATTTTACCAGAAACATATATTAAAGAAAATAAATACCTTCCGAAACAGAATATTAAGTAATAATGACAACCCGAATGTACACTGTCCAGCTGTATTACTTGAGCAAATTGGGTACCAGAATATCCTTATGCCAGATCATAACAACAACGTAGTATTAAATACGTTACCAATGCCACATGAGGGGGCCCCAACAAAAACAAAATTACAGACCAAAATATTCATACTCTTGACATTACAACTCAATACAGAACAAATGCATTAACTCAGATTCACCTCTAAATAAGAACAATAAATACAAACAGCACAGCCGGCCGGTGTGGCCGTGCGGTTAAAGGCGCTTCAGCCTGGAACCGCGTGACCGCTACGGTTGCTTCACATGGCTCTGAGCACTATGGGACTTAACATCTGTGGTCATCAGTCCCCTAGAACTTAGAACTACTTAAACCTAACTAACCTAAGGACATCACACACATCCATGCCCGAGGCAGGATTCGAACCTGCGACCGTAGCGGTCTCGCGGTTCCAGACTGAAGCGCCTTTAACCGCACGGCCACACCGGCCGGCCACCGCTACGGTCGCAGGTTCGAATCCTATCTCGGGCATGGATGTGTGTGATGTCCTTAGGTTAGTTAGGTTTAAGTAGTTCTAAGTTCTAGGGGACTGATGACCACAGAATTTAAGTCCCATAGTGCTCAGAGCCATTTGAACCATTTGAACAAACAGCACAATCAGATTTTCGGCCCATAGATTTTACAGTCTGACATCAGTTTCATATAGTATCAACTTCATATAGTATCAACTTCATATAGTAACTACCTTACTAGCCAGTACGTCCACCAACTAGCCTACTGACGACAACTACTACTACTGCTACTACTGTGGTCAAAAGTGCTACACATCTACCTTCACTACGAACAAGAGTACTCACAAAATTTTCTGCATTTAAGTAAACAAAGTGATAGCGAAATGATGTTGTATTCATGGATGATGTAGAAGGGTAAATGTATCAATTTGAGGTAAGGGGACCTGATCCAGAAACGACCGAATCGGAAGTTGTAAGGGAGAATCGAAGATACCTCCGACAGTGGAAAACGTGTACTGGTACTTTTGTTGCTACATTTGTAGGGTAGGCAACTTTCGGAGGTGGTATTATGATTGAAAACAATACAAAAACGTATAGTAAACATTGTCTATAAAATCCACACTTAAGAGCTCTGAGCACTGTGTTTTATAGTAGCTAAGATGAACAAGTGGTATATCTCTTAATGTACGCACGTTAGAGCTCTTGCTTACTGGACATTCTTTCTTGTTTTGGTTCATACTACCTTCTCAAGAAATACGGAAACCGCGTGTGTAAGACATCTTGGTCTTGTTTTGGTCCTTACTTCCACCTCTGAAAGTTGCCTAACATACGGTCTTAGCAACAACAGTACCGCGACGTGTATTCGACTGTCAAAGGTATCAGAACGATTTTCGCTTACAACTTTCGACTCAGTCGTTTGTGGACAAGGGTGTTTTACCACATATTAAAACATTTACCCTTGTCCATCGTCCTTGAAAGTTTGTAACATCATCACTGATTTGTCCTGTATATTCAATACTGAATCATTCTCTCAGCGCAGTAACAAAATTATTTGCAGAATTCTCAGTAATAAGTGCCAGCTAAGAAAACAACACTCAAACACTATATCCCGTGCTCACGGCCCCGCCGTGCAGTGTGAGTCTAATGAACTGTCGCACACAAAGCATGCATACCCTCTCCCTTCACTGTACCCTGAACCTGGCACACATGTCTCTCAATCTAACCACTTGTCAACTGACAGAGACTCACTGCAGGCCACTAAAGAATATTTCTAGTGCTCTGCCTCTACTGTATTAGATCTTGCTGAGGTTGCCATCCTCTCTCGCCACCAGGGACTGTCACCAATCGCTCTCTTGGTCTGTGGTCCTAACCCCTTGGCCACACCCCCTGTCGACCATTGGCTTCTCAAGTAGCCCAGCTCCACGGCGTGCCAGCTCCCAGCTGCCTTCCTTCGCTGCTCTGAAAAGTTTCCTTCCCCCTGTACTCCAGTAAGAACATATGGTGACGTGAAATGCGGCGAGTCTGTTGAATTGTAACGAAAATGCACTGATGATGGCTATTTGTAGCCGAAATCTAGATTTGCAAACGACTGACTGCTGTTTGCCTCTCCTTCTTCACGACGATGTGCTCTGCATTTTGTGCTCCGAGGCTACATTAACAATGAAAAAGTAAGGATGAGACAGGACGAAGAAGGTGTCAAACCACTCAGAAAGATAAGATTACCGTGCCTACCTTCTCCATGCTTCGTGAATTGAAAGTCTGATTCGTCAATTACAACACGAGCAGCTATTAGTGCGTTACTTCGGCGGATATCTGCAATTTCCTGTTTTCTATGTGAACCCGAAGTCAGCCCAAATAAATACAACTAATCACGTCTTTCATAAGATTCCTACCGTTGACGAAAAGCGTAGGTTTGTTTCCCGTTGCAAACAAGAAGACTTTTAAAACGGAATTTTACTTCTCCATTCGACAGAGCGGCCCAAATTAGTCTAGTGCTATATTTCTTTTATCGATTCGTATTAACGGAAGACTTCAAGAAGAATATAATAATTCCAATCCCAAAGAAAGCAGGTGTTGACAGATGTGAAAATTGCCGAACTATCAGTTTAATAAGCCACTGCTGCAAAATACTAACACGAATTCTCTACAGACGAATGGAAAAACTGGTAGAAGCCGACATCGGGGAAGATCAGTTTGGATTCCGTAGAAACGTTGGAACACGTGAGGCATTACTGACCCTAGGGCTTATCTTAGAGAATAGATTAATGAAAGGCAAACCTACGTTTCTAGCATTTGTAGACTTAGAGAAAGCTTTTCACGATGTTGACTGGAATACTCTCTTTCAAATTCTGAAGGTGTTAGGGGTAATATACAGGGAGCGAAAGGCTATTAACAATTTGTACAGAAACCAGATGGCAATTATAAGAGTCGAGGGGCATGAAAGGGAAGCAGTGGTTGGGAAGGGAGTGAGACAGGGTTGTAGCCTATCCCCGATGTTATTCAATCTGTATAATGAGCAAGCAGCAAAGGAAAGAATTTGGGCACAACTTGACTAGAAGAAGGGATCGGTTGGTAGGACATGTTCTGAGGTATCAAGGGATCACCAGTTTAGTATTGGAGGGCAGCGTGGAGGTTAAAAATGGCAGAGGGAGACCAAGTGATGAATACACTAAACTGATTCAGAAGGATGTAGGTTGCAGTAGGTACTGGGAGACGAAGAAGCCTGCACAGGATAGAGTAGAATGGAGAGCTGCATCAAACCAGTCTGGACTGAAGACAACAACAACATTAACGGGGACAGTGAATCACGAATAATTACCAGTACTCGAGCAGCGTTACTTCAAGACGGTAGCAGTCACTATGGGAGAGCCGTGCCGTTGCTGCTGGAATACTGATATTTATTCGTCTTCTACTGCCCCTTTTAACACTTATCGATAAAAAGATATCGCACCAGATTAATATGGGGGCCGTTCTAATGAATGGGCACGTGTAATTCTGCTTTAAAAATAATTTTGAATCTATCGGGAAAGAAACCAACGGTGTACGTTGACAATGGCCGTCGCATAAAAGACGTGATGTGCAACATTTGTTTGAGCTGCCTACTGCAAATGCGAAATTGCAGCTCTTAGGACAGAAATCCGGTATATATCCTGTAAACTGACTCGTTCCAAATGACTTCGATTAAAGAATCATTCAAATGATGTTCGGAACACGTAACTAAGAACCTAAATGTACCTTCATCTCTCGTTACGACGGCAGGTCAAATACCGGAGCAGCAAGGCAAATAAATAAGCTGCTTGGTTAACTAGAATCTGTTTAGACAGTGATCTGAAACATGTGTACTTAGCTGTTTGAAAATCTGCAACGAGATTCGCCGCCGCCTTGACGCTTGTGTATATGCGCAGTGGTCCATGATGATGTCATGTTTACATCCATCGCACAGCCGGTATCTGGATGTTTACACGACTATCTTATGGATTTACGTCGTGATAAGCATCACAGGGGCCCCCTTGTAAGACATTGCTCGTAAGATCCTCATCCCACAATTCTAGTACTTACAAGCGAAGCAAGATAGACGAGCCGCAGACATTAATCTGCTGATTATCCTTGTGTAATAATGTTATCTCACAGACTCAAGGGTATCAACTAATTTCTCTGTGGAGCACGGTCATAACTAGCTGAAGCAGTTTATTAATTTTTATTTCCCCAGCGCTGTCTCCGATACTGCTTACATATTACAGGTTTATCCTTTTACGACACTATCTCAGTATGCTTGATACGAAATTTCGGCCTTATCTTTCACTACATGTTCGTAAAAAATTGGTGACTTAAAAAAATACCTTACGCTAGAAACAGACATCGACCAAAAATTATTTTGGAAGTCTGTGTGGGCGGGTCGTAAATCGTGCCTGGATAGCTCTGTCTGAAGAGCATTTACCAGTGAAAGGCAAAAAGTTTCGAGTTCGAGTCTCGGTTTGGCACACAGTTTTAATCCGTCAGGTAGTTCCATTAACTCCAATAACTCTAACACTTAAAGACGAAAAATCGCCTATTCAACCGAAGGATCTTACTCAAGACTGTAATGACATAATCTACAATTGCCGCAATACGGCGTGGCACGGGGCATCGAGTCGACTAATGTCTGAAGTAGTGCTGGACGAAATTGACACCATGAATCCCGCAGGTCTGTCAATAGCGCGTTCTCTTCTGAACAGCACGTTGCAAGGCATCCCACATGTGCTCAATAATGTATGGGGTTTTGGTGGCCAGCAGAAGTGTCTAAGCTCAGAAGGGTGTTCTTGGAGCCACTCTGTAGCAATTCTGGGGGGGGTGTGTGGGGGGGAGGGGGGATGTTGCATTGTCCTGCTGGAATATCCCACGTCCGTCGGAATGCACAATGGACAGGATTGGACGCAGGTGATCAGACAGGTAGCTTCCGTGCGTGTCACCTGTCAGAGTCGTATCTAGACGTATCAGGCGTATCATATCACTCCAGCTGCACACGTCACACACCATTACAAAGCCTCCACCAGCTTGAACAATCCCCTGCTGACATGCTGGATTCATGGATTCATGAGGCTGTCTCCATATTCGTGCACGTCCCTCCGCTCGATACAATTTGAAACGAGACTCGTCCGACTACGCAACACGTTTCCAGTCGTCAACAGTCCAGTGTTGGTGTTGACGGGCCCAGGCGAGGCGTAAAGCTACGTGTCGTGCCGTCATCAACGGTACACGAGTGGGCCTTCGGCTCCGAAAGACCACATCGTTGAGTGGTTCGCACGCTGATACTTGTTGATGACCCAGCATTGAAATCTGCAGCAATTTGCGGAAGGGTTGCACTGCTGTCACGTTGAACGATTCTCTTCAGTCGTTGTTGGTCCCGTTCATGCAGGATGTTTTTCCGGCCGCAGCTATATCGGAGATTTGATATTTCACTGATTCCTGATAATCACGGTACACTCGTGAAATGGTCGTACGGCAAAATTCCCACTTCATAGCTATCTCAGAGATGCTGTGTCCCATCGCTTGTGTACCGACTATGACATCACGTTCAAAGTCACTTAAATCTTGATAACCCGCCATTGTGTCAGTGGTATCCGATCTCTCAACTGCGCCAGACACTTGCCTTGCATAGGCGTTGCCGACCGCAGCATCGTATTCTGCCTGTTTATATGTTTCTGTATTTGCATGCCTGAATCTCAAACCAGCCTAAATACTACTAAAACTGTACTCCGCTATCTGTACGTGCGGCAGGTGCAGGAGTTGGATGAAAATATGAAAACACCGCGAGAAATGTGTGAACATAAATCCAAATGCTAGCCAAGCCTGCAGGTTGCGCCGTTCTATTTGACCACGAATGGTACCTGTGCAATGTCCTCAATACGTTGGAAGTGTCAATTGCCGTCAGAACAGTATTCAGTGTTCTTGTGAGGGTATTGCGTCCGAGCGAAGTCAGTTCAGACGTGGGCATATTGTTGCCGCTCGTGCGGTGGGTGCTTCGTAGTCGAAGTATTTGCTGTTTCAAGAGGCAACGTAACGAAGATTTTAGCGCATACGGAGACAGAGGAGAAACATCATGCGCTAAGTCACAACGCGGACGTAAGCATGTGTTTAGTGGTTGTGACAGACGGTCATTAAGAGGACGATGACTATCAAACTCACCGCAAAACTGAATGTCGTATTCGCGAACCCAATCAGCGCCAGTAAAACACGAAGGCAGCTTCATAAACAGGGAATAGCAGGGTGAGGTGTCATTCCAGAACCACTAAGCAGTGATGCAAACGCCCGTGATAGGAGAATGTCGTGCCGAGGACTTAAAATCTGGATTATGGAAAGTCATTTGGTCGGACGAGACTTGTTTTACACTGTTTACAACTTCTGGCTGATTTTACGCGCCAAGAGATAAATATGACCGGGGGGGGGGGGGGGGGGGGTTGGTGATGATTTGGGCCGGCCGCTGTGGTCGAGCGGTTCTAGGCGCTTCAGTCCGGAACGACGCGGCTGCTACGGTCGCAGGTTCGAATCCTGCCTCGGGCATGGACGTGTGTTATGTCCTTAGGTTAGTTAGGTTTAAGTAGTTCTAAGTCTAGGGGACTGATGACCTCAGATTTTAAGTCCCATAGTGCTTAGAGCCATTTGAACCATTTGATGATCTCGGCAGCCATATCGTTGTATTTCATTGGCCCCATGGTTGCTCTGCAAGGCAGCATTACTGCTGAGTATCGTTTCAGCTGATAAGGTCCATGCCATGGAACAAGGTCCGTTTCCAAATGGTGAAGCTGTGTTCCAAGATGACAGGACCCCTGTTCTTACTGGTCTCACCATCCAGAACTGGTTTTGTGAGCTCGAGGATGAATTGTCGCATATCTCCTGGCCACCAAAGTCACCAGATCTCAATGTTATTGAGCCTTTGTGGCCTACCGTGGAGAGAAGGGTGCGTCATCCAAATCCATGTCCATCATCGTTACCTAAACTTACCACTCTTTTGAAGCAAGGATGGTATATGATTCTCCTGAAAACCATTCACGACCTGTAACGAAACTGTTTTAAATGCCAACGGTTTTCCTATACCGTGTCAGGCGTCATATCGTGTTGTTTTGTTTTCCTTGTGTTTGAATATTTTTATTTTTATGCAAAAAATGGTTCAAATGGCTCTGAGCACTATGGGACTTAACATCTGAGTTCAACAGTCCCCTAGAACTTACAACTACTTAAACCTAACTAACCTAAGGACATCACACACATCCATTTTTTTGCAGCCTCTGAATATGATCTGCCACGACAGTGTTCCTACTCTATATATGGATGGCGCGCGAGAATATGATTGTCGATGCTGCTTCGAAACGCCAGAATTTCTTTAATTTTGTCCTTAGTGTATGTGGCAGGAAGTATTATGTTTCTTAAATTAATTTCGAACGTGATCTCTCGAAATTTTATTCATGATATAAATGTACCCTGTACAGTGATTTCATTTATAAGATAGAGACCACTTGCAGACGATTCGTCCACACGTGCATGGAACGTCTTCAGACGTTTGTAGCGCATGCCGAATTACTGGAATCGCAACCGTCACATGGGAATTCGGTAACTTATTTCCTGTGTGTCTCATTCAGTTCCAAATACTTTCCGCAACAAACGTTTGTAATTCAAATCGTCGCAGTTTAGTTACAGATCAGCTTCGTAAAATCTGTGAAAGTGGTGTCGTTAGCCATCTCGTGATACATGCTCGCTACGGCGAATAATTCACAAATTTCACTGCTTCAGGGGTACTCTCTCTCTTCTGTCCCTGCAAGTACATTCGAGGACCATACTGAAATTAAAGTTTTTAATTTTTTATAGGTAATCTAAGTACATCGTCTTAATCTACATACTGTGTCACTTTTTAACATTTAGGTATTTTGCCACATTTTTCCCATCGTTCGGGTATTTTGAAAGTACTCTTATGACAAAACTCCACTCCAGTATCCCGAAGACATCGACGCACTGCTTACCGAACATCCTACACCATCTCGTAGAGTTGGCTTCGCATCTGTTCCTTAACAAAACAGTAGTCGGAGGGTGCCGCGCCGGTAATGTAGGGAGGGTGCGCAAGAGCTTCCCACACGTAACATCGTACCGTGACATTAGCGGTGTGAGGACACGCATTGTGCTATTGCAGTCATCTTCGCAGAGCGTTTATCACTCAGTGCACAACGAAGACTGAAAAGTGTCTGAATATAGTGGGCCGCGTTTATGGTTCGTACAGGTTCAAGAAAATCAACCAGGATGCACCTCTTTTCCTGTTGTGTTCCGTCGAGACAGTTAACGAGCTACCGCTTCGGAGGAACATGTTTCGCCCATATCCCAATATTACTGACGACCAAGGAGACATCTGAATAAACACTAAATCTGAGCTGAATCTCATCAGCACATTTTCTCTTAACAAGGAAGTCAATGACAGCACGCTGTCGAAACGAAACATTGATGTCTGTCACTTTGGAAATACCGCATGTGGTCACGTGCTAGACGCTAGTGACACCACAATATGGCAGATGTGTTGTAAAGTCTTTAGATTACGATCCTGAATTCGTTTTGTTATGTTGTTGGAGTTGGAATTTCAACAATGGGTTGCTGATGACTTTCAATATGGCCCTCGTATATTAACGGCAAACCACTGTGTTCGAAATGGTTCTTCGCATCGATATTAGCGATTTTCTGAACTATTCCATTCACGTACTGAGAGAGGTTAAAATGCCTCTGAACGTGCCCTCATCTCTCTTATCTTTTTATCGTGATACGCGATGGTGGCAACATAACAGTAATGCAGCCTTATTCGATTAAAGGTCCTCTGAATTTAGACAGCAAAGTTTCGCGAGAATTTTGCGTCTTTCTTTGAAGGATTACCATTTTTAAGTTTACCGAACATTCCTGTCAAACTTTCGTTTGGCTATTCGTATCATTTACAATCCGAGCAGTGCGTCTCTAAAGACGTTCCACCTTTGCTGTCAAGCATACTTGATAAGAAATCAAAACGGTCAAACAATTGGTCGCTGTAGCGTCTTGTATGTTGTTTCCTTTATCGGTGTACTGCACTTTCTTAGAAGCTTTCCGACAAACCTTACTTACTTCCCCTTTCCTAATATTGATTTTATGTGATCTCTAATTTATATCTCTTCTCGGTTCCAAAATCCGATAATAATCGCTTTTTAAGCTCGAAAAACCTTTCCAAAGTAAGGTAGCGGTGAAATAAATGTAGACAAGTTCTTTTGTAGTGTAAAGATGATTCATTGATTATACAATGAAGCTATCTTAGCTGCTGGTGAATCGCCCATGTTGTATGGTTATGATCCATAAAACTTCTCTGTTCTTGACGTTTTGTCCAGAACTGCCCTGGGAGTTCAGGATTTTCGGTTTTCGTAAGAAAGTAAATCCACCTTTCTTCCGCGGAGTGTTCAGACTTTCATTCTTCCGAGTCACGCTTAGTTTCTAAAAAGCTCTTCAGACACATATATTCCTGAAAACAATTGACACCTGAAATTTGCACACCATTTTTATTGAGGTATGTAATATTTCAATCATCACCCAATCTAGGGTTTCAGATAGCGTCATCCAATTAAATATTTGATATTTATTAAAAGAAATAGTGAATTTCTCCAAGTAATCAAATGCCATGGTTTAGAAAGCCATTGTCTCTTTCCCAGATTTCAAAATCAAATTAATTATTTCTTGTATTGAAAAATCGGGACAAAACAGGGAGGACGACGGTTCAATCTCGCATCTGACCATCCTGATTTAGATTTTCCTTGATTTCCTTAAATTGCTTCAGTCGAATGCCGGTATGGTTCCTTTGAAGGGGCACGGCCGACTTCCTTCCCCATCCTTCCCTAATCCGATGAGACCGATTACCTCGCAGTTTGGTCTCTTCCCCCAACTTACCCCAACAAAACAGGGTCTTGTCCCGATATATCGGGACGAGTTGCAACCCTACATGCGAGTCCATCCTTTCACGTTTTGTTCGTAAGTAGTATTTATCCTTCGTGGGATATCTGCGCAAACAAAGTCAAATTTATTTAAGAGGCGTCTCCATTATTCAGAACACGGGATTTTACGAATCAAACATAGTTAGAAGTTTAACTAATATAGTACCTGGTTTATTGATTTCTGCTGTACGTCATAACATTCAAGTGTACGACACGTGGAACGTACGAGTGAAGCATAAATATTTCGATCAGACATTCGATGTCGGAGTTACACGAGATTTTTTAAACGCTACAACACCGTTTGTTTGCAACAGTCTTGAAGTGGTCCGTGTTGCTCTTCCCCAGAAATCTAGAAAATGCACTTGTACAGGCAGAACCGGAAAATATTTTCTTACGTGCGCGATAGCCACCATCTTGTAGCTGGGAAAGATGCGCAATTTTACGGTATTTAACCGGCAGTCGTAGACACCCAGTTTAGAAAGAGATCACTTGCGTGACAACCAAGGAGCCTGTAGCTTTGCTGGGGCGACAAAAACTCCCCCCCCCCCACTACCCCCCCCCCCTCTCTCCCCACTCCCACGCCCTACCTCACCGCGCTTTCCCCCCACCATAGATGTGCTCACGAGAACCTCACTCCTGGTGCGCCCGTTTACTTGCGGCTATTTTTAGCTTCCAAACGGAGAAACAAAACGAGACAAGCGCGTTCTGTCAGGGCTCGGTCCGTACACACACCGCGCTCACACGTGGTCGCGGCGCAACTACCCTTCGCTTGACCGTAGCGTGGCTGAGTTCAGAACAAAGGCCACCCGGCGTCTCAGTAATATTTCATTCTTTTTTTCTTTTTTTTTTTTTGGGTGGTAGGGTGGAGGGGGACTCAGCAGTCATGAGTGGCGGTTTCATGCTGCCCGCCACGACTTCCAGTCCTGTGCTAACCTCTTCACTCAAGAAGCCTAGCGAACACGATTTTTTCTTAGCTAAAGTGCAGTTTCTTTCTCCACAGTTTTTACCCTTTTCGGCTCTCGCTAGTAACACGGTGCGTGGCCACTTCCAGACAAGGTGTTTCCAAAGAGTCATGGGGATTTCGTAATTTAACGTTTGAATTGCCCGATTTCTTCGTAGCTTTGTTGGTAATCATATCTGAGAAGTATGTGTTCAGTGTTAGCTATATCGAATATGTCGTCCGTTGTTAGCTGTCGAAAGGGTTACATGTGTGCCGGTAGCATCGGCGATTACTTATTTAGTATCAAAATGGATAAGAGAATTTTTATTAAATACCGCTATAGGAACGGAATAAAGTGCAGCCAGTTTAAGAAATGCTAAATATCGCTTCTGCGAAGCCTACTATATGTAAACAAGGGCCGGCCTTGTGGCCGAGCGGTTCTAAGCGCTTCAGTGTGGAACCGCGCGACCGCTACAGTCGCAGGTTCGAATCCTGCCTCTGGCATGGATATGTGTGATGTCCTTGGGTTAGTGAGGTTTAAGTAGCTCTAAGTTCTAGGGCGCTGATGACATATGTTAAGTCCCATAGTGGTCAGATCCATTTGAACCATTTTATGTAAACAAGCGTGAAAGGTGGTATAAAAGTTTTAAAGTTGGCCGTGAAGATGATGTTACTGGCTAGCGCCCTGGACACGCCAGGACATCAGCCTATGAAATCTCGGAAAAACTCGAAGAAATTATTATGAATGATCGCCCAATCACTATCAGAGAAGTCGCTCATAATGGCGGCATATCAACTGGCTCGTGCCATACAATTTTTTCGGACATTTCGGAAATTTAAAGTGTGAGAGCAAAATTTGTTCAAAAATGGTTGAACTTTGAACAAAAACAGCTGCGAAGGCAAGTTGCTTAGGAGTCGCTATTTCGGTTCACCAACGATGCACAACCAGTGAAACGTGCCGTAGCAGATAATGAGACAAGGATTTATGGATATGGCGTCTAAGCTAAGGTTCAGTAGTCTCAGAAGAAGCATTTTGTACCACCAAGACCGAATAAAACATCGACAAATGAGGTCAAATGTTAAAGTTATGTCTCAGTGTTCGACTTTAACGACATGAGTTCGTACCACAAGATCCAACAATCTTTTATGAGTACTGCTAAGTTCAGTAACTGCGCGAATCGGTCAAAAAAAGTGCCCAGTTTTGTGGCGAAATAATTCTTTGCTTTTGCATCACGATAATACACCAGTTGACAAATCGTTGACTGTTAGTGAATTTTTGGCGAAAAACAGTACTGCTAAGGCCTCCATATTAGCACATATTAATAAGCCATGGCCCCATGCAGCTTCTTCTGTCCCCAAAAATAAAGTAAACCTCAAAGAATCTTCGGATTACAAGCATAGATAAGATTGCTAAAGCTACCCCAAAGATAAAGTTCCAGACGTTCTCCAGAATTTGAAAAACCACTGACATATATGCAGTGGAGACTATATTAGCGAGAATAACTTTATGTATACGCATAAATAAATTTCTTTCCAAACAACAGAATTTTCGTGTAATTTTTTGAACACATCTGCAGGTACATTCTCAGAAATATCCACGTTAAAACTAATGCCGTTGTTTGACACTGGCAGACTTCTTTTCGTCAGGAATTCCCTCTTTGCTGTGTTAATCTGCGTCTTACACTCTCCTTGCACCGCCCGTCATGCTTAACTTTGCTTCCAATGTAGCAGCATTCCTTTGCGTTGTTTACTTCGTGGTCCCCAATTTTGCCAAGTTAACAGCTAATTTTTAACCCTGCAACTCCTCATCACTTTCACTTTTTTCGATTGATTAGACTGTTCATTCCATTCATAATGTCATGTAACTCTTCTTCGCTTTCACATCAGCTATAGCTTTCGCCCTGAATTTTAATCTCGCTCCTAAACGTTTCTTCTGTTACCGCCATCGCTTCTTTGTTGCATAGATCGAGCAGAAGGGGAGGAAGTCTGCATCCTTGCCTTACACCCTTAAAATCCGAGCACTTCTGTCTCCGTCTTCCGTTCTTATTGTTCCCTCTTGGTTACCCATCTTTCCCTACAGTCTACAACTCTTTTTCAGGAAATTTCAAAAATCTTGCACCATTTCACTTTGTCGAATGCTTTTTCTGGGTCGTCAACCCCATTAAGATGTTTCAAGCATACCAAACGTTAAAACAAAAAAATTAAGGTTCGAGTTTGCTATACTCTCGAAGACGAAATCATTGTACACGGAGCACGAACTGGATGCAAAATTGGACGTGATTTGCCTCAGCGGATCCCTCGTTGACCGCCCTAAAATTTGTTTGGGGAAGCACGGAAGACATAAAGGAGCGTAGCGGAATAGTCATTTGGACCTCGCTTCCGAGTAAGAGGCCAGACACAACAGGACACTTGTGGCCACTATAGTGCGTTGCAGTATAATTTTGCGTAAGCCATAATATTTCTTTCCTAGTTTTTATTATGTATTTGGCTTTTCAAATTCATAAATTAACCAAAAAGTAGATCACGAACAGAATTGTTCCTGTTGTTGGAATAAAAACATGTGGGTTCGCCGGCCGGAGTGGCCGTGCGGTTCTAGGCGCTTCAGTCCGGAACCGCGCTGCTGCTACGGTCGCAGTTTCGAATCCTGCATCGGGCATGGATGTGTGTGATGTCCATAGGTTAGTTAGGTTTAATTACTTCTAAGTTCTAGGCGACTGATGACCTCAGAAGTTAAGTCGCATAGTGCTCAGAGCCATGTGGGTTCTCGGACTATATAGTTACAACTTCAAAATCAAATGTGCATGAGTTTTGATTATTTACTTACTTAATATAGGATCTGGTTGACGCGATATGTTAGTATTCAATCTCTTCTTCCTTTGAGACAAGCGTTATATTGGATTTGTTGGAACTGTTAGTCTCTTGGTATTCTCAATTGAGTCGGCAACAAATGTGATGAGCGGTAGTCGGTGTATTGTCGAACTGGCAGTTGGCTTCAGCTGAAAGTATCGGTGAGATGTAAAATCACGGAATAGACGTAAAATTGAGATACCAGGTATTTTAATATTTTGCGACAGAATTACTTATTTAGTTTTTAACCCAGAAGCACGAATTCCTTGTGAGCGACGCCAGTGTTTTCGATCGGTATCTCCTACGCCCTTCATTGTTAAAAGCGTAGATTGGTTTTTTTTTCGGCCTTGGGAATGTATCACCTACCCATTCAGAATTGTAACATTTCATTTCTGGAGCTTTGCAGCTACATTTAATGCCTGCTCGCTTATCCGCCGTCCTATTGCTACCCCGACTCTGACATACACGTACACCATGTCACATCAGCCGTCCACACATTTCAACAACAACAACAACATCTGCGTTTCTCATCCATCTCATGAAAACAAACTGGTGATTTCTGTTTTATGACCTTAGGTGCCGGCCGCTGTAGCCTAGCGGTTCTAGGCGCTTCAGGCCGAAACCGCGCTGCTGCTACGGTCGCAGTTTCGAATCCTGCATCGGGCATGGATGTGTGTGATGACCTTAGGTTAGTTAGGTTTAAGTAGTTCAAAGTCTAGGGGACTGCTGACCTCAGATGTTAAGTCCCATTGTGCTTAGAGCCATTGGAACAATTTTTTTAACTTAGGTCGTGGACTAAGTCATATTTCAGCGTCTAGTGGTTCGTTTCCTAACGACAGAGAGTTCCTTAACAGCAATCCGTAATGTTTATACGTAACGAATCAACGTTCGGGTCATGATGTCATCAGACCACTGTCAAAAATCGCAGAGTCGCGCCGACGTGTGATATGTAGCCTGTACTGCAGAATAGCTGGCACTGGCTGCTTCATTTAATAATAAAGACCTCAACTTGTCCGATTTCAGTTCTTCTTCTCTTTGGTTGAAGTTGTTTTTGTACTGCATATAATGCATAAAGCTATAGCTTTAAACTGCTACTTTTCTTATTTCCGGGCATGATTAAGAGCCTAAATAAATGTGTAAAGCAGCTTAAGGTATTATTATCAAAGTTTCTGTTTTTGAATCCAAATGTTTCACGCATCATGCGTCACCATTACATAAAAATTCTTGTTCTTATAGCTCACTCAATAGCTTCCGACGGACTGTGCGCATGACTGAGCCGCGCCTTTCTTTGTTCCAGGTGAGTGTTGACGGCGGCCGGAGAGTTCGCCCTTTAGAATGTGGCCAGGCGTCATACGTGACAGGTATGTCCTCGCCGTATCACGCCGACATTTCCCAAGGCCGACCGCCGCATGCCCGCATCACCGCCGACGCTGCCGACGCCGCCGTCAAGTAATTAGTCACGACTTTAATTATAGCTTGTTTGTCTCAAGTGTACCACGCTCGTCGGGCACACATTGCTATGCAGCAAACAGCCCAAGAGTTTCGTTTCGCTCTATTCATGGAACGCCGCCACATCCACGTCACGTATCTTTAGCTTGTTGTAGACGTTAGCGCTCTTCCTTCTCGCACAACAGGTAACGTTGAGGCAAGCAGCTTGCTCGTCTTCCTTGGAGTCAACGACACAACTGCATGCTATACAGGGTGAACCAGGACGGTGTACAGAAATATGCGGACACGGACATATGTGGAGATTTGCGGACACCTAACGTTACGTAAGAATGTGCAGCGCGTCACAGTTGCAAGTACTATTATTTAAAGAAGAAGTAGCAGTGACTTGTGAAGTCGGCCCAGCGTGATTAATACGGATAGCTACTAGAGATCAGACATGAGCTCCGTATACTGCTTTAAACTCGCCAGCGAGTCCTGTGACGTCATCTCCAATGTCGCCGTCTCTGTGTGCCCTTAGGCCGACCTGTGAGTCTCCGCCACAGCCCATTCGCCACTTGAGACCGTAATTAGAATTCTATTAATACCTTCAGCTGCTAACGGGCTTTTATATACAGGGTGTTACAAAAAGGTACGGCCAAACTTTCAGGAAACATTCCTCACACACAAACAAAGAAAAGATGTTATGTGGACATTGTCCGGAAACGCTTAATTTCCATGTTAGAGCTCATTTTAGTTTCGTCAGTATGTACTGTACTTCCTCGATTCACCGCCAGTTGGCCCAATTGAAGGAATTTGCAGTCAGTGCAATGTTTACAAATGCGGAGTTGGCTGATGCCCATTTGATGTATGGATTAGCACGGGGCAATAGCCGTGGCGCGGTACGTTTGCATCGAGACAGATATCCAGAACGAAGGTGTCCCGACAGGAAGACGTTCGAAGCAATTGATCGGCGTCTTATGGAGCACGGAACATTCCAGCCTATGACTCGCGACTGGGGAAGACCTAGAACGACGAGGACACCTGCAATGAACGAGGCAATTCTTGGTGCAGTTGACGATAACCCTAATGTCAGCGTCAGAGACGTTGCTGCTGTACAAGGTAACGTTGACCACGTCACTGTATGGAGAGTGCTACGGGAGAACCAGTTGTTTCCGTACCATGTACAGCGTGTGCAGGCACTATCAGCAGCTGATTGGCCTCAACGGGTACACTTCTGCGAATGGTTCATCCAACAATGTGTCAATCCTCATTTCAGTGCAAATGTTCTCTTTACGGATGAGTCTTCATTCCAACGGGATCAAATTGTAAATTTTCACAATCAACATGTGGGGGCTGACGAGAAATCGCACGCAATTGTGCAATCACGTCATCAACACAGATTTTCTGTGAACGTTTGGGCAGGCATTGTTGGTGATGTCTTGATTGGGCCCCAAGTTCTTCCACCTACGCTCAATGGAGCACGTTATCATGATTTCGTACGGGATACTCTACCTGTGGTGCTAGAACATGTGCCTTTACAAGTACGACACAACATGTGGTTCATGCACGATGGAGCGTCTGCACATTTCAGTCGAAGTGTTCGTACCCCTCTCAACAACAGATTCGGTGACCGATGGATTGGTAGAGGCGGACCAATTCCATGGCCTCCACGCTCTCCTGACCTCAACCCTCTTGACTTTCCTTTATGGGGGCATTTGATAGCTCTTGTCTACGCAACCCCGGTACCAAATGTAGAGACTCTTCGTGCTCGTATTGTGGACGGCTGTGATACAATACGCCATTCGCCAGGGCTGCATCAGCGCATCAGGGATTCCATGTTACGGAGGGTGGATGCATGTATCCTCGCTAACGGAGGACATATTGAACGCTTCCTGTAACAAAGTGTTTGAAGTCACGCTGGTACGTTCTGTTGCTGTGTGTTTCCATTCCATGATTAATGTGATATGGAGAGAAGTGATAAAATGAGCGCTAACATGGAATGTAAGCGTTTCCGGACACGTCCACATAACATATTTTCTTTCTTTGTGTGTGAGGAATGTTTCCTGAAAGTTTGGCCGTACCTTTTTGTAACACCCTGTATATCAACGGGGACAGGTGAAAATATGTGCCCCGACCGGGACTCGAGCCCGGGATCTCCTGCTTACATTGCAGATCCTCTGTCCATCTGAGCCACCGAGGGTACAGAGGATAGTGTGACTGCAGGGACTATCTCGCGCACGCCTCCCGCGAGACCCACATTCTCACCTTGTATGTCCACACACTACATTCGTAGTGTCCCACACCACCGCACTCATTACTCGTGGAAGACATTCTTACCAAGTCCTGTAAGAGTTCGGGGAGTTTGTGTGCCTCCGCACAGAAGAAAAAGGTCATGGCCGGTGTTGCCAGAACTATATACTTGTATGGATATGGTGTCTGTTCTTTTGGACATGTCCAAAAGAACAGACATCATATCCATATAAGTATAAAAACTTGAGACCGTTGTCGGTTACAAGTGGAGAAAGGATAACAAGTACACGAGTTCGCAAGTATAACAACGGACTCATGGCATTCTCGCTACATATGCAAAGTTTTGAAAGAAATTTGCGGCATTAAACTGTAAATTACTACTAATTTATTTCACGCAATCATCACGCAATCAATATTTCGGATTTATATCCATTCTCAAGTGCAGGTTGAAATGTCACAAAATTTTCGACGTGCCTAAATGACAGAAGAAAATTATATACCAGTATGACTGTAATGATCGTATGGCTTTGATCCCGGAAGTCCCCACCTGGGGAAGTTCGACCGCTGAGTTGCAAGTCTTTTCAGTTAACGCCACATTGGGCGACTTGCCTGTCTATGACGATGAAATGATGATGAGAACGACACAAGAGCCAGTACTCGAGCGGTGAAAATCTCCGATCAGGCCGGGAAACAAGCGTAACTTCAGGTGTACCCCAGGGCAGCGTAATAGGTCCGCTGCTTTTTACGATTTACATAAACGATCTGGTTGATGGTATTTACAGCGACATTAGACTGTTTGCCGATGATGCTGTAGTCTACAGGAAAGTAGTATCACACGAAAGTTGTGAACAAATCAATGAGGATTTGCAGAAAATAAATGCGTGGTGTAAGGGCTGGCAGTTATCTCTCAATATTAGTAAGGCGAACGGTCTACCCGACGGGAGGCCTTAGCCACACGACATTTCATTTCATTTCAGTAAGTGTAACGTACTGCGTATAACAAGGCGAAAATCCCCATTAATGTAAGAGTACAAAATAAATACCCAGTCTTTGGAAGCGGTAACATCCGTCAAGTATCTGGGTGTGACTATTCGAAATGATCTCAAATGGAATGATCAGATTACACAAGTAACCGGCAAGGCAAGCCGGCCGCGGTGGTCTCGCGGTTCTAGGCGCTCAGTCCGGAACCGCGCGACTGCTACGGTCGTAGGTTCGAATCCTGCCTCGGGCATGGATGTATGTGATGTCCTTAGGTTAGTTAGGTTTAAGTAGTTCTAAGTTCTAGGGGACTGATGACCACAGATGTTAAGTCCCATAGTGCTCAGAGCCATTTGAACCATATTTGAACCGGCAAGGCAAACTCTAGATTGCGGTTTATTGGTAGAATCCTGAAGCAATGCAGGCCTTCAACAAATTGAAATAGCTTACAATACGTTAGTTCGTCCAGTCTTAGAGTATTGTTCGTCTGTATGGGACCCTTACTAGTTGGGTCTGATTCAAGAGATTGAGGATGTCCAAAGAAGAGCAGCAAGATTCGTGACTGACTGGTATGTTTAACCATCGCAAGAGCGTTACAAATCTCATAGAAAGTTTGAAGTGAGACACACTTGCAGATAGAGGGCGCGCGAAACGGATGGGGCTGCTCACTAAATTCCGAAATCCGATCTTTACCGGTGATGTAGAGCATATATTATTACTACCAACTTTCAAATCGCGCAATGATCACCATTCAAAGATAAGGATATAACAGCACGTACTGAGGCGTTCTGACAGTCGTTTGTCCTTCGCGCGATCCGCGAGTGGAACAGAGGGGGGAAATATGACTTTGGCGCGAATTGTGCCCTCCGCCACACACCGCTTGGTGGCTAGCGGAGTATATATGTAGATGTAGAATAGAATTCTAGCCCGCTGCATGAGTCACACGCACTGACCGCTCAGCTAAGGGGGCGCACAATATAATGAGTGATCGGTTGAATATTGTTGTGTTCACATACACATTTATATATTCAAAAATTTTTCGAAGATTGCTGTAAATTTATTATAATATTCCACATTTATTCAAAGAATGTCTAACAATTACATTGACATGTACCTACTATCGGGGCAGTACCGAGTGTATAACGACAGTATCAGAAAACATGACATTAGGATAAAGTGCAATCTCTAAATGGTGATTAATTATTAAAATAAATTGCACAAGTGAATGATAACCTACACAACTCGCTGTTAGCCCATTAACGCAATTTGCCAAGACAAAATAAATAAAGAAGTAGCGCACTTTTCTTGTCGTGAGGATATAACAGTGACGTTGCTCTGCGTCCAGTTTTCCGTGTGACAGTGCATGTTTTGTCATGTTCGAGGTGGAATAAACAAGAATACAACCATTATGCTTGCACTGGATGAAATATATAGTTTTTCATCTGAAGGGTGCAGTATAGCGTGAAACGTACTGCAGACGTTGTTGCTCTCCTAATGAAACACGTTTGCAATTGTGTACTTTGTATCAATTAATTTTCGTCTTATACTCTCCACAGCGTCACTAAACACAGTTTCGTTAAAGGCCATCTGACCCGACAATGAGTCATTTCGTCTTGTTAGTGCTGCTTTACAATAGCAACTCGTCTACTCATCTTCCGTACTAGCAACAAGTCACGAGAGAACGAGTCGACAGAGTGAGGTGGCGCAGTGGTTAGCACACTGGACTCGCATTCTGGAGGACGACGGTTCAAATCCGCATCCGGGCACCCTGATTTAGGTTTTCCGTGATTTCCCTAAATCGCTTCAGGCAAATGCCGGGATGGTTCCTTTGGAAGGGCACAGCCGACTTCCTTCCTCATCCTTTCCTAATGCGATGGACCAACGATCTCGTTGTTTAGTCCCAGAAGAAACCAACCAACCCAGAACGAGTCGAAGACTACGAAGCGACGGTAGCGCCACAGTTCTCAGACTAGTCATACTGCGGAACTACAGCGGTGACGTAGGAAGCCCGATAGTATTCATGTAACAGCGGCGCGTTGATATGTGAAGTATGCAACCCGCGCGCTACACCCATACTATATTCGCTTCTGAGCTTCAGTACCTAAATGTGCGGTATTCAAGTGTTGTACGGATGTACATTTAAGTATCAGTATGTTACACACTGACGTTGAATAATATTGCTACCAAAAATGACATGGTGGAGTTCAACATGGAAAGGGCAAATTATTCATCTTAGAGTCCCTGTTTTCAAATCTATAACAAGCAGAAAGCGTTGTCTGGCCTCAGTATATGCCGGAAACAGCAGTATATGCAGCCATGCATGTCTTCGGTGTGCATATTTAAAGCAAAACGAAACCAAGTTCCTCAGACTGAATTTTTTGAATGGTATTTTCATACAAAGTTCTTTTGTACCACACGTCTACGCAATAATAATTACATTTAACACTGCTAAATGTGGTTAATAAACGATTTTCTGGTGTATTAAGTCATTTTAAATATTAAAAGACAGTTTTAATATGTCGAAATAAATCAGAGCATTCTTCCACGCTGCAGCTGCAGAAAACTGCTTTCTCTTCGTGGAGTACTTCGTATTTATACACTAGCTGGTAGTGTGTAAAAAGCACATGTCAGTCTCATGAGATTATCACAAATAATTAAGGAATCTGGACATCGAGTTGTACCAATACGTGATTTTCACCGAAGCAAACAACAACCTAAAGTGCATCTACGTCTATATTACTTTGAAATTCACAATTAAGTGCTTGCCAGATGCGTAATGGAACCATCTTCACGATATTTCTTCTACCGTTCTGCTCTCGAACGGTGTGCGGGAAAGAGTACTTAAATCTTTTTGTGCGAGCTCTGATTTCTCTTACTTTATCAGTGTGACCATTTCTCCCTTTGTAGGTGGGCGCCAACAGAATATTTTCGCAACGGAAGAAGAAAGTTGGTGATTGAAATTTTACGAGAAGATCGCGCCGCAACAAAAAAATCCTTTGTTTAATAATAGCCACCCCAGTTCACGTAGCCGGCCCGTGTCGCCGAGTGATTCTAGACGCTTTAGTCCGGAACCGCGCTGCTGCTATGGTCGCAGGTTCGAATCCTGCCTCGGGCATGGATGTGTGTGGTGTCCTTAGGTTAATTAGGATTAAGTAGTTCTAAGTCTAGGGGACTGATGACCTTCAATGTTAAGTCCCATAGTGCTTAGAGCCATTTGAACCATTCGAAAGAAGTTCACGTAACATGTACGTTGTATTCTCTCCCCTGCTTCGCGATAGTAAAAAACGAGCTGCCCTTCTTTACACCCTTTCCATGTCCTCCGTCAATCCCATCTGATGCGGATCCCACACCACAAAGCAATACTCCAGAAAAGGGCTGACAAGCATGGTGTAAGCAGCCTCCTTCGTAGACCTGAAGCATTTTCTAAGAGTTCTGCTAATAAATCGCAATAAAGTGCGCGAGGAAATGACAAAATTGAGTGTACACTAAGTCGGACTGAATGACTATAATACTATACAGTAAGCAGATTCCAGCTTTACGAAAAACATGCCGACCCTATACCTATAGTATTTCACCCCTAAATGTGGTGCAACTCCATAAACACAATATAGCACAACAAATGATAACAAAATAAGCAATGCGATACGAATATCAACACAACTTAAATGATTCAGAACCCTAATTGATTATTAGCAGTCGCTGCAAATAAATTAAATGATCTCTCCAGATCTCGCATCTGCTTTTGCCACATCTGAACTACCATACTTCCTCGCTAGCCTGAATCAAATGTGATTTTAAGCGGCTCAAGAGCATGGGTCAGATTAACCGCCAGGCTCTCTCACTGGAAACGTGCAAAACTAACCAAAGGTTAACCACACTATCCGGCAGTGCCTCAGAGAGACACAACTCAGTCTTATCGATACTGTTTACTGAACATCTTTGCAAAAGTTTGCAAAGACCAGCTCGTGAATCAAAGGAACAAAACGTGCCGTTTAAAACGCAACTTTCAACTCAATCAAAACTCGCAGTTACAAACTAAGACTACAGCCTATAAATAAACCCGTGGCGACCCAAATCCTGAGAAATTAAAATCGATCTCTGCCGCCATATGCATCTCTGTAATCAATAAAAACGGCAGGTCGGTAAAGTGTTGATCCGCCTCTGTCCGTATGCATGCAGTTATTCGGTTTGGCGTCGATTGGTAGGGTTGACAGATGTCCTGAGTAATATCGTATCAAAGTTAATTCTTTCCAATTGGCGCATCAGATCGTCAAAATCCTGAAATGGTTGGAGAGCCCTCCCCATAATGCTTCAAACGTTCTCAGTTGGGAAGGGATACAGCGACCATGCTGGCCATGGTAGGGTATGGAGAGCGTGAAGACAAGCACACAGCCAGTACAAATTCTCGCCGAGTGCGGGCGGGCATTATGTTTCTGAAATGTAAGCCCAGGATGGTTTTCCATGGGTGGTGGTGATGATCTTTTGGTTTGTGGGGCGCTCAATTGAGTGGTCATCGGCACCCGTACAAAGTCCTAGTTTTGACAGTCCAATATAGTTAATGATGATGATGAAATGATGAGGACAACACAAACACCTAGTCCTCGGTTTTCCATGAATAGCAACCAAACGGCTCGTAGAATATCATAGACATACGGTTGTGCTGTGAGGGTGCCTCAAATGACAACCAAAGGAGTGCTGCCACGGAAAGAAATGACATTACTCGCGAAGTATGGAGGGCAAGAGTCAGGGTGCTATTCCACGCTGTCTGATGCGTCTACAGGTACTTCTTTGCTGGTCATCTCGGCTCATTTAGGAGCGTGATTCAACAGTGAAGGCAGTTCTACTTCGATCAGGCCGAATGTGTCCGACCTCACTGTAAAAGGGCTCGATGGTTTACAGAGTTAAAAAAAAAATGCAAATGTGTGTGAAATCTTATGGGACTTAACTGCTAAGGTCATCAGTCCCTAAGCTTACACTGAGGCTCCTAGTAATGGTGCCTGTGGTTACGAAGCACCAGTTGCACGTCGGGTGGATGACGATGATGAATCCGGGGCTCTGAGACCCTCTCCGACGATTGCTCGGTCCTCACTTTTTGTCGTCTCTCTATGTCGACCGCACCATTCTTGACGCCGTGTTCGATCGTGGTTCACCCATTTCTGCCAAAAACATCGCTATTCAAATGTCGAGCGTCCGCCGATTACTCCAACCGGCTTTTTTGAGCCCAACTACAAGTCCTCACTGAAATGCTGACATCTACGTATATTACTACGAAGTTTTCGCGACAGAGTCCTTGCATAAAGTGTTCTCGGGTCACTTGCCGGAATCCGAATTTGACGCGGGAAGTGAACGGAGAACGTTTTATGCCTCTAAGTATATTGTTGACGGGCCTGTGGTGCTTAGTTACTGTCCGGATAAGCAGAGCCTACATCGAATGAAACCCTTAAAGAATTTATGCCCCGATACTTACATGTCCCTTGTTTACTATGCTTGCCAACTGCGCGGTGAAATTGCGCTAAGTGTCACACGTTGATCCATCGGCCACCAAAGTTTATTCTCATAGTTTTCAATTTTCCGTCTATACTAGTATGAATATCAGTTTTTAACGTATTTCCATAGCTCCTTCGTGGTATGTGTTCATTTTGTGTTGGAGCGTATTTACTATTTTTCCTGAATGACCCTGTAAACTGAGGTGACCAGTCACGGCATGGGATAGCGATATGCGCACAAGTAGATGGCGGTATTAAAGCGTACACAAGGCATAAGAGGGCAGTGCATTGGCGAAGCTGTCATCTGTAGTCATGATTCATGTGGAAAGATTTCTGATGTCTGGCTGAGCGACAGAAATTAGCATTGAACGCAGAATGGTAGCTAGAGCTAGACGCATGCTACATTCCATTTCGGAAATCGTTAGGCAAGTCAGTATTCCGAGATCCTCAGTGTCGAGAGTGTGCAGACAATACCATATTTCAGGCACTAGAACTCACAATGGACATCGCATAGGTCGACGGCTTTCACTTAACGACCGAGAGCAGCGGCGTTTGCGTAGAGTTGTCAGTGCTAACAGACAAGCAGCAATGCGTGAAATAACCGATAACCGCAAAAATCAATGTCGGCCTACAACGGAAGTTTCCGTTACGACAGTACGGCGAAATATAGCGTTAATGGACAATGGAAGACGACGACCGATGCGAGTGCCTTTGCTAGCAGCACTACAACCCCTGCAGCGCCTCTCCGCGGCTGGTGACCGTAGCAGTTGGATACTAGACGACTGGAAAACCGTGACCTGATCGGAAGAGTCTAGATTTCAGTTGGTAAGAGCTGGTGGTAGGGTTCGAGTGTGGCGCAGACCCCCACGAAGCCAAGCTGTCAGCAAGCCACTGTGCAAGCTCGTGGTGGTGTGGGTTCTGTTAACATGGAATAGACTGGGTCCTCTGGTGTAACTGAATTGCCTTAAAATGGTTCGGTTACTTGGAGTCCATTTGCAGCCAGTATGGATGTCATGTTCCGAAACAACGACTGAATTTTATGGATGACAATGCATCGTGTTGAAACCTTCCCGTCTCCTCTATATCTCTTTTGTTACGCAACCTTCCGTTCTACAATAACCCGTAAAACCTTCCCTTAGGATTTCTATCTCTTACTTAATAATAACAAAAGCAATCTTCCCTTTGAAATTAATTCTCTTTCTCAATAATAATAAGTGCAATCTTCGGATACAAGTTTAAATGCTGCTTATTAAAAGTGATTTTCTGATTATTTCGACGAAACATAGAATGTGTCGTCGTCGTGGCCCTCAGTCGTTACCTGCAATAACCCAAAACTGTTCCTTACCTTCTTTACTGTTACTGGATCGCCATCTGACTGCTACATCGAACTGCGACATGAATATACTTACTCTGCTTTACTATACTCTATTAGCTGCTGGTGGACTGTCATAAGTGGCTGTATTTATTACCAAAGCTGACGATATTCTTTAATAGCAAAGGTGACGTTATTTAATTAATTTGACTGAAGTTACGTAATTTATAGCTAAACTTTTTCTTGACAACAATAAAATTTTGCAAAGTTTTACGTTGATGGTTTTTGGGATGGATTACAATCAGTAATGCAGTATTGCTGGCAAAAATTAATTATGTTCTGAATGAAATAATTTTACAAACGTTCAAATGGGACTTACTTTTTTACAATAATCTTAGATTCTCAAAAAAAATAGTTCAATAAAATTAGTTCCTCTTATGATAATAGTTACCTGATGTCTCTGTGCATCCGTTTATAACTTCTTGTAAATCACAGCTGGTGGCTGGCAGGCACACCGCTCCTCTCAACCTCTCGATTCAGACCTGCTACCGACTCGCTTCACTTCTCGCTTACTACTGACTTCCTACGAATGCTAAAGTGCGGTCTCTCCCGCCAACAATGCTTTCTGGTGCAGACAATCCCTGCTACCATTACAAAGTGTATCAATGCTCGGTCTTTCCTGCTCTTTTCTCAAAATGTATCCATACGCGGTCTCTCCCGCCCTTTTTAAAATTATATCAATATGCGGTCTCTCCTGCCAACAATACTTTGGTGAAGACATTCCCTGCTACCACAATTATTTCCAACATGACAAGTATTAATTATTCCTACTTAATCCTATTAATAAAATATAAACATCTTTCATAAATTGTGGTTTGACAGTAGACAATAGAAATTACACGTCTTACAGTGTCACCGGGCCAAAATTGTTCGCTATTGATTTGAAGAACATTCTGGATAGTTTTAGCGAATGATTTGGCACCAATATCGGCCGATATGAATCCCATCGAACATTTGTAAATCGTAGACGAGATATCAGTTAGCGCACAAAATCCTACACCGTCAACACTTTGGCAATTGCGGACGACTTGTTCACTTGCTGCATTACGCTGAGCGAAAGCAACTCCAACACTATATTAGGAGGTGTCCCATGACTATGTCACCTCTGTGTACACGCAGTTTAGACAGAGAATAAAATTTATTTAACGGAAGTTCCTTTCTTTAATAGCGAGAGCTTTCAGAGGAAGACCGTAGGTCCACTCGCACACCACATGTACCCACGACGGGGACTCGGGGACCTGTAACTAATTGGCCGGGATTTTTTTGTGGCAGGGAATCAGCGCAGGTAGCGGGGTGGGCGGCGCGTTCTCCCTGGGAGGCGCCTGAGTAATTGCGTGGCCAGCCGAGCCTCCGTAATTAGTGCGGCCCGGCACGCACCTGGTCGGAGGATACGCACCTGGGCACTGCGGCGCATCGCTAAAAATAGACGCCCGGTCCGGCCCCTCTGAATGACTCGTCGGATGAGTTCTTTACGAGCCGAGCGCAGCAGGTCCCACGCGGGGAAATTGATAACGCCCGCCTTCTTACAGCGGCCTCGGAGCACTAGCTGGAGAGGTGGGAGGGACGGCCTGTTGGATCCAGTAGCAGATAAGAAGTAGTGCGGTAGTGAGCAGTGGTAGCGAGAGAGGAATTAAAGGAGAGAATGAGGCAGTGGAAGAGGACGCGGAGGAGGGGAAATGCGAGGAGGAGAAACAAAAATAAAAACACGGGAGACGGCCAGCTCCCACTCTAACAAATTACACATCACGATGTTGCATTGGGTCTATTTATAGGAGAGTCCGGTTTTGGAGGACGGCGACTCCACACGTGAGCGCAGGGCTGGCTGGCTCGGCCAGCCGGGCAGCCTCCGCCTTATGCAAATAGCGAATCCCTGGGGACCGGCCGGCTGGCCGCGGAGAGCTGCGCCGACCGCCCGCGACGCACTCGCTGGGAACTGTCCAGGTCTCTGCTGGCCAGGTGTCGGCCAGTTCTGCACAGGTGCTCCTGTTCGCCTCTCCACTGGCTGTAAAGCCCGTTTTACGCGAGCCACCTTCTGGTCTAAATTCACATCTCATGCTCGTTCTAAAAGGAAAGTTGAAGTTTTAAATTTCACGTTTAAGAAATGGTTCACGCAGGATACTCGTACAGACATACCGTCGTCTGACCATCGAAAAGACTCCCTTATCTCTGTAAGTCCTACTTTATACACATGGTTGCGGGACATCGGCTGTTCAGTATTAGCTGTCGAATCAAAACACCTTCATCCGTCGAAATTTCCTGTTGTTATTTTCCTGAGCAACCAATTCCAGAGCTACATTGGACCATCTTCAGGCCCCTTGTAAGTAGGCTGTTTAGGTTCTTATATTGGTAACGCCACCGCCACGTAGCGCCCTGTATGAAAATCACTGGCTGTGCTGTGTGCAGTCTGTGGCTGGGTGGCATTGTTGGAATTTGCTGTTGTAGTGTTGGGCAGTTGGCTGTTAACAGCGCGTAGCGTTGCGCAGTTGGAGGTGAGCCGCCAAGGCGCCAACAGTGGTGGATGTGGGAAGAGAAATGGCGGAGTTTTGAGAGCGGATGATCTGGACGTGTATCCATCAGAGACAGTAAATTTGTAAGACTGGATGCCATGAACTGCTATATATTTATTATGACTTTTGAACACTATTAAGGTAAATACATTGTTTGTTCTCTATCAAAATCTTTCATTTGCTAACTATGCCTATCAGTAGTTAGTGCCTTCAGTAGTTTGAATCTTTTATTTAGCTGGCGGTATTGGCGCTCGCTGTATTGCAGTAGTTCGAGTAACGAAGATTTTTGTGAGGTAAGTGATTCGTGAAAGGTATAGGTTAATGTTAGTCAGGGCCATTCTTTTGTAGGGATTATTGAAAGTCAGATTGCGTTGCGCTAAAAATATTGTGTGTCAGTTTAGTGTTGATCAGAACAGGTAAAGAGCGAAATGTCTGAGTACGTTCAGTTCTGCTCAGCTGTTTGAAAATCAAATAATGTAAGAGGTTTATCAACACAGTCATTCTTAAATTTTTCTAAGGGGACGTTTCACCCTGATCGGCGTTTCTGAATAGTCTCACCTCCGCTCCAGTCAAAATAGGGACCATCATTCAGTGACTGGTATCCGTAGATTTTTTGACTCAGCGATCCCTTCAATCATCACTTACCGACATCGGCCAGAATTAGGACAGGTTTGCGCGATCTTGTTGCTATGATGACATACACCTCGCCCAACGACTCATCGTGCTTTTGTTCACTGCCAGATCTCCGTAGACATTCTGCAAGCGCCTATGAATATTTGCGTCGCTCTGGTTTACCGCCAGAAGAAACTCAGCGACAGCTCTCACCTTGCAACGCACCTGTTTTAGACAGGCCATTTGGAAGGATACATACAGCGCCGCCACCTATCGCTACGTGAAGTATAAGGACTGAAGCAGGAATATTCCCAGTGTCCTACAACAAACTCCGCATTTCTTCAACTGAAATTGGCCGAGAAAATAATGTGTTGCATTGCCTATTGGCTAATGGCTCTGAGCACTGTGGGACTTTATATCTGAGGTCATCAGTCCCCTAGAACTCAGAACTACTTAAACCTAACTAACCTAAGGACATCACACACATCCATACCCGAGGCAGAATTCGAACATGCGACCGTAGCGGTCGCGCGGTTCCAGACTGACCGCTCGGCCACAACGGCCGGCCATTGCCTATTGAACAGAACCTCGTATCATCAGCAGCACTTGTAACTCACGTTGGTGATCCGACGAAAGCCCACATGCTTTTGTAGAGACACATTTTCAAAAACGCTTTGCTATATATCTGTGGTGAGGTCTGATGGACACTCAGTTGTTTGGACCTGTTGTTTTACCGCATCTTCTTACGGTGCCCTTCCTCTAGACTTTCTTGAAAACGAGCTTTCGGCATTGTTGGAACTGATCCCTTTCTCTACAAGTATGGATACGTTCTTCCAGCATGACGGGCCCCTGCACATTCTAGTTGTCCCTTTTTCTAAACCTAACATTTCCCAGAAGATGGACCAAGAGAAATGGTCAGGTTTCTCGGCCATCAATGTTCAAATGGCTCTAAGCACTATGGGACTTAACATCTGAGGTCGTCAGTCCCCTAGACTTAGAACTACGTAAACCTAGCTAACCTCAGGACATCACACACATCCATGCACGAGGCAGGATTCGACCGTGCGACCGTAGCAGCCGCGTGGTTCCGGACTGAAGCGCCTAAAACCGCTCTGCCACAATGGCTGGCTCCATCAATGTCCCAGGACCTTAACCCTTTAGATTCTTACCTTTGTGCATTATTGAATGGCGAAGTCCACAAAGAAAAAAGAAAAACAAGAGACGAATTAGTCACTGTCGAGGTAAATAGTGCTGACCTCACAAAAGAAAGAAACTCCAGCACCACCTCCCCCGATGTCCTGTTTTATTTAGACGACTTCCCCCTCTTGCGTGGTTTGATCTTTGACTACGATCGTTGGGGGCGTCTCGGCGCGCTTATGTGGTACGGTTTTCACCTGCATGCTGTTCTAATGCAGTGAAACTGGTCGTGACAACAACAGAAAATGACCAATTACAACTGTATTGCCGTTCATTTTACTTCCATTCATTATGAAATATAATGGCTGTGGCTGCCCATATTAAAACTAAGTTTTGTGGTTTCGTCTAATGTTCCCAGCAGAGATTAAGCTGTCTTAAAGGCGAAACATGGACACATCCCATATTAATATCCATTGATAGGTGTCCGGAAAATTTTGATCAGATGAGTTTATGTTGACATTATGAGTTTATGGTAAATGGAAATGCCGTGTGGTTAGGGCCTCCCGTCGGGTAGACCGTTCGCCTGGTGCAAGTCTTTCGAGTTGACGCCACTTCGGCGACCAGCGTGTCGATGGGGATCAAATGAGGATGATAAGAACAACACACGACCCAGTCCCAGAGCGGAGAAAATCTCCGACCTCGCCGGTAATCGAACCCGGGCCGTTAGATAGAGAAGATCCAAAGAAGAGCGGCGCGTTTCGTCACAGGGTTATTTGGTAACCGTGATAGCGTTACGGAGATGTTTAATAAACTCAAGTGGCAGACTCTGCAAGAGAGGCGCTCTGCATCGCGGTGTAGCTTTCGAGAGGGTGCGTTTCTGGATGAGGTATCGAATATATTGCTTCCCCCTACTTATACCTCCCGAGGAGATCACGAATGTAAAATTAGAGAGATTAGAGCGCGCACGGAGGCTTTCAGACAGTCGTTCTTCCCGCGAACCATACGCGACTGGAACAGGAAAGGGAGGTAATGACAGTGGCACGTAAAGTGCCCTCCGCCACACACCGTTGGGTGGCTTGCGGAGTATCAATGTAGATGTAGATGTAGATGTAGGTGTGGCATTCCGTCGCGCTGACCATTCAGCTACCATGGGCGGATTATGAGTTTATGATGACATAATGACAAATCTACATCTACATCTACATTGATACTCCGCAAGCCACCCAACGGTGTGTGGCGGAGGGCACTTTACGTGCCACTGTCATTACCTCCCTTTCCTGTTCCAGTCGCGTATGGTTCGCGGGAAGAACGACTGTCTGAAAGCCTCCGTGCGCGCTCTAATCTCTCTAATTTTACATTCGTGATCTCCTCGGGAAGTATAAGTAGGGGGAAGCAATATATTCGATACCTCATCCAGAAACGCACCCTCTCGAAACCTGGCGAGCAAGCTACACCGCGATGCAGAGCGCCTCTCTTGCAGAGTCTGCCACTTGAGTTTATTAAACATCTCCGTAACGCTATCACGGTTACCAAATAACCCAGTGACGAAACGCGCCGCTCTTCTTTGGATCTTCTCTATCTCCTCCGTCAACCCGACCTGGTACGGATCCCACACTGATGAGCAATACTCAAGTATAGGTCGAACGAGTGTTTTGTAAGCCACCTCCTTTGTTGATGGACTACATTTTCTAAGCACTCTCCCAATGAATCTCAACCTGGTACCCGCCTTACCAACAATTAGTTTTATATGATCATTCCACTTCAAATCGTTCCGTACGCATACTCCCAGATATTTTACAGAAGTAACTGCTACCAGTGTTTGTTCCGCTATCATATAATCATACAATAAAGGATCCTTCTTTCTGTGTATTCGCAATACATTACATTTGTCTATGTTAAGGGTCAGTTGCCACTCCCTGCACCAAGTGCCTATCCGCTGCAGATCTTCCTGTATTTCGCTACAATTTTCTAATGCAGCAACTTCTCTGTATACTACAGCATCATCCGCGAAAAGCCGCATGGAACTTCCGACACTATCTACTAAGTCATTTATATATATTGTGAAAAGCAATGGTCCCATAACACTCCCCTGTGGCACGCCAGAGGTTACTTTAACGTCTGTAGACGTCTCTCCATTGATAACAACATGCTGTGTTCTGTTTGCTAAAAACTCTTCAATCCAGCCACACAGCTGGTCTGATATTCCGTAGGCTCTTACTTTGTTTATCAGGCGACAGTGCGGAACTGTATCGAACGCCTTCTGGAAGTCAAGAAAAATAGCATCTACCTGGGAGCCTGTATCTAATATTTTCTGGGTCTCATGAACAAATAAGGCGAGTTGGGTCTCACACGATCGCTGTTTCCGGAATCCATGTTGATTCCTACATAGTAGATTCTGGGTTTCCAGAAATGACATGATACGCGAGCAAAAAACATGTTCTAAAATTCTACAAGAGATCGACGTAAGAGATATAGGTCTATAGTTTTGCGCATCTGCTCGACGACCCTTCTTGAAGACTGGGACTATCTGTGCTCTTTTCCAATCATTTGGAACCCTCCGTTCCTCCAGAGACTTGCGGTACACGGCTGTTAGAAGGGGGGCAAGTTCTTTCGCGTACTCTGTGTAGAATCGAATTGGTATCCCATCAGGTCCAGTGGACTTTCCTCTATTGAGTGATTCCAGTTGCTTTTCTATTCCTTGGACACTTATTTCGATGTCAGCCATTTTTTCGTTTGTGCGAGGATTTAGAGAAGGAACTGCAGTGCGGTCTTCCTCTGTGAAACAGCTTTGGAAAAAAGTGTTTAGTATTTCAGCTTTACGCGTGTCATCCTCTGTTTCAATGCCATCATCATCCCGTAGTGTCTGGATATGCTGTTTCGAGCCACTTACTGATTTAACGTAAGACCAGAACTTCCTAGGATTTTCTGTCAAGTCGGTACATAGAATTTTACTTTCGAATTCAATGAACGCTTCACGCATAGCCCTCCTTACGCTAACTTTGACATCGTTTAGCTTCTGTTTGTCTGAGAGGTTTTGGCTGCGCTTAAACTTGGAGTGGAGCTCTCTTTGCTTTCGCAGTAGTTTCCTAACATTGTTGTTGTACCACGGTGGGTTTTTCCCGTCCCTCACAGTTTTACTCGGCACGTACCTGTCTAAAACGCATTTTACGATTGCCTTGAACTTTTTCCATAAACACTCAACATTGTCAGTGTCGGAACAGAAATTTTCGTTTTGATCTGTTAGGTAGTCTGAAATCTGCCTTCTATTACTCTTGCTAAACAGATAAACCTTCCTCCCTTTTTTTATATTCCTATTAACTTCCATATTCAGGGATGCTGCAACGGCCTTATGATCACTGATTCCCTGTTCTGTACATACAGATTCGAAAAGTTCGGGTCTGTTTGTTATCAGTAGGTCCAATATGTTATCTCCACGAGTCGGTTCTCTGTTTAATTGCTCGAGGTAATTTTCGGATAGTGCACTCAGTATAATGTCACTCGATGCTCTGTCCCTACCACCTGTCCTAAACATCTGAGTGTCCCAGTCTATATCTGGTAAATTGAAATCTCCACCTAAGACTATAACATGCTGAGAAAATTTATGTGAAATGTATTCCAAATTTTCTCTCAGTTGTTCTGCCACTAATGCTGCTGAGTCGGGAGGTCGGTAAAAGGAGCCAATTATTAACCTAGTTCGGTTGTTTAGTGTAACCTCCACCCATAATAATTCACAGGAACTATCCACTTCTACTTCACTACAGGATAAACTACTACTAACAGCGATGAACACTCCACCACCGGTTGCATGCAATCTATCCTTTCTAAACACCGTCTGTACCTTTGTAAAAATTTCGGCAGAATTTATCTCTGGCTTAAGCCAGCTTTCTGTACCTATAACGATTTCAGCTTCGGTGCTTTCTATCAGCGCTTGAAGTTCCGGTACTTTACCAACGCAGCTTCGACAGTTGACAATTACAATACCGATTGCTGCTTGGTCCCCGCATGTCCTGACTTTGCCCCGCACCCGTTGAGGCTGTTGCCCTTTCTGTACTTGCCCAAGACCATCTAACCTAAAAAACCGCCCAGCCCACGCCACACAACCCCTGCTACCCGTGTAGCCGCTTGTTGCGTGTAGTGGACTCCTGACCTATCCAGCGGAACCCGAAACCCCACCACCCTATGGCGCAAGTCGAGGAATCTGCAGCCCACACGGTCGCAGAACCGTCTCAGCCTCTGATTCAGACCCTCCACTCGGCTCTGTACCAAAGGTCCGCAGTCAGTCCTGTCGACGATGCTGCAGATGGTGAGCTCTGCTTTCATCCCGCTAGCGAGACTGGCAGTCTTCACCAAATCAGATAGCCGCCGGAAGCCAGAGAGGATTTCCTCCGATCCATAGCGACACACATCATTGGTGCCGACATGAGCGACCACCTGCAGATGGGTGCACCCTGTACCCTTCATGGCATCCGGAAGGACCCTTTCCACATCTGGAATGACTCCCCCCGGTATGCACTCGGAGTGCACATTGGTTTTCTTCCCCTCTCTTGCTGCCATTTCCCTAAGGGGCCCCATTACGCGCCTGACGTTAGAGCTCCCAACTACCAGTAAGCCCACCCTCTGCGACTGCCCGGATCTTGCAGACTGAGGGGCAACCTCTGGAACAGGACAAGCAGCCATGTCAGGCCGAAGATCAGTATCAGCCTGAGACAGAGCCTGAAACCGGTTCGTCAGACAAACTGGAGAGGCTTTCCGTTCAGCCCTCCGGAATGTCTTTCGCCCCCTGCCACACCTTGAAACGACCTCCCACTCTACCACAGGTGAGGGATCAGCCTCAATGCGGGCAGTATCCCGGGCAACCACAGTCGTAGTCCGATCAGGGGATGCGTGGGACGAGCTGGCCGTCCCCGACAAACCCCCATCCCGACCCCCACAGTGATGCCCATTGGCAACAGCCTCAAGCTGTGTGACCGAAGCCAACACCGCCTGAAGCTGGGAGCGAAGGGATGCCAACTCAGCCTGCATCCGAACACAGCAGTTGCAGTCCCTATCCATGCTAAAAACTGTTTTGCTAAGAACGTCTGAACTAATCTACAGAGAGCGCAAACAAATCGACAAAATTTAAACGGTTATTAAAATACAAGATTGCCTAGTAAATGCAGTAATGCTGCTACTTGCGCACTGCTGACACTGCTCGGCGGCGGAAGGAGACTAAGCGAAATTACACTATTCAGGTACTAAAACACGATGCTACACTCTCAAATACTATAATATGCTCGAAATTTATGAATTAAACAATGCAAGTACCAAAAACACGCAAAGAAATTAAGAATTAAACTATGTAACAAATGAGTGAGCTAGGAGTATACGACTTGCTGCTCAGCTGCTTATCCAACGGCGGCAGGGAGCACACTGACTGCGACCAACCGACACTGGCCGTTCAAAACAAAACAGTAGACAAACGACTACGCGAATTTACACTATTCAGGTACTAAAACGCGATGCTACAACTCTCAAATACTATAATACGCTCGAAATTTATGAATTAAACAATGCAAGTACCAAAAACACGCAAAGAAATTTATGAATTAAACAATGCAAGTACCAAAAACACGCAAAGAAATCATTCTTTAGCGTCTTTATTCTGGTGGGAAATTACTGTCCACGAACCACTAAACACTTTAGTAAATCGGCTGTCGCATGGTATCGCATTGCGCAGCTGAAAATGGTGAGGTCATGTGAGAGCAACGCGAGGCCCACGAGAAAGACAGGCCGCGACGCGTACATCACGAAGGTAGCCCTGAGCTCGCTCGCTGTCTCCCTCAGCTCAGCAGGCAAAATGCGTTTTTAAACCTGTTCATTCGCAGTTGGGCGTGTGCGCTCTAACGAGAATTGCATCTTCTATTGGAATCTTGTGTTATGAAGTCTTACTGATTAACAGTACTACAACAAAATTTAATTTAAGAGGAATAATCGACATAAATGGTATAACGACTTGTTTATAGCATTTAGTCTCTTCTGCTTAACAGTCTTCATTTCATACAAGAAGTGGCGCCTTATGCAACTGATAATCATTTTGGCATGATTTTAATTTTATTGTGCCCCAGTACAACCGTAGCAAATTATAAGTAGTTACAATGGAATGAACACCCTTAGCTGCTTACAGGCGTTGACATACGTCAACGTGGACAGATGAAAATGTGTGCCCCGACCGGGACTCGAACCCGGGATCTCCTGCTTACATGGCAGACGCTCTATCCATCTTTTTTTTTAAAATCTCATTTTGTTCGTTTTCATTCGTTGTATCTGCTCGGGGTGGACGTCGCAAGACACCGGTTTCAGTTAGTCGTTTATCCATTGACTCAGTTTTTTTTATTACAGAGGGCAGCTAACCCTCTGACCGAACACGCTGAGTTACCGTGCCGGCATCTGAGCCACCGAGGGCACAGAGGATAGCGCGACTGCAGGGATTTATCTCTGGCACGCCTCCCGCGAAACCCACATTCTCAACGTATTGTCCCGCACTACATTCGTAGTGCCCCCGCCCATTATACTCATTACTCGCGGCGCGTTGCCGATTCCCGTAAGAGTTCGGGCACTGTTTGTGCATTCGCACAGAAGAAGAGGCCGAGCGGTTAAAGGCGCTACAGTCTGGAACCGCACGACCACTACGGTCGCAGGTTCGAATCCTGCCTCGGGCATGGATGTGTGTGATGTCCTTAGGTTAGTTAGGTTTAAGTAGTTCTAAGTTCTAGGGGACTTATGACCACAGCAGTTGAGTCCCATAGTGCTCAGAGCCATTTGAACCATTTGAACCAACAGAAGAAGAAGATGGTCAAGTGGCCGGGGAGCCTTAACTATATATTTACTAAGGTGGTGTCTGTTCTTTCGGACGTGTCCTCGGTGGCTCAGATGGACAGAGCGTGTGCCATGTAAGTAGGAGATCCGGGTTCGAGTCCTGGTCGGGGCACACATTTTCATCTGTCCCTGTTGACGTATGTCAACGCCTGTAAGCAGCTAAGGGTGTTCATTTCATTGTAATTTCATTCTAACGAGCTGCATGGTCACCGATGGTATCTGTTCTTTCGGACATGTCCGAATGAACAGATACAATCTTAGAAAATAAATAAATAAATAAATAAATAAAAATTATAGGTGGTTCTTTGGACCTCCGATCAATGTAGGACTCTGTAATAGCAGATTCCAGTAGCAGATGCAATTCTCGTTTGTATGTACGCACCTAATTATGAGTTAACAGGTGCAGAAGCATTGTTTGTCTGCTGAGTTGAGCGAGCGAGCGCAGGGTTACCTTCGTGACGTACGCGCGGCGGCCTGTCTTTCTCGTAGGCCTCGCAGCAACATCGTTGCTGGCAACAGGTCCCGTCCCTTATCATAAGAGACGGTTACGACATCTGCAGGCATTGTACCCAGCAACGAGATCTTGTCGCTCGCAGCCTGCTCGTGTATAGTGCTACAGGGGGCTAATGACGCTGCTGTTAACTGGACATTGTAGTTCTAGCCTTCTCCCTTCGGAAATTATACAGATATGAGCGCAGGCGCAGAGAGCCGACAGTTTAACTCTGACGCTCCAGCGGTGGGCGGCGCGTTGCCACGGCAACGGGCCGACGCGCGCCGGCGAGCGCCAGACGCCTCACCAGTCACGTCAGCGTTTGACGTCCCGTCACGGGCAGCGGCTGTAATTACCGTCTCCGCGCACATCGGGCCACACGTGACAATGGCGTTACGCAAAGAAAGCGCGGCCCGCCCCAGCCGCAGCCCGCATTAACCGAGTAATAACCTGTTCTCCTGGAAACGCAATTAATAAGCCGCTTTAAGGTCATAGTCGTATTTCATTCGTGATTACGTTTTAATAGGTATCTGGGTTAAGGAGAAGTAAGGGTATTAGTCATTCCTCGGTTATGTTACAAACAGTCGGACAGTTGAACTGCCTTATGTTAAGGTTTTCTTTTTCGGTCTGCATGAATATCAAATCTTTTTTTCTCTAGTTTATTTAGCCACAGATTTCTCCTAACTCATTAATTGTAGAAAGATTATATACATTTTTAGTGTCTGAAAGTGTGCAGCGTCAATCTGAACAACCTTTGAAGCCATAAAAAAAAGCTTTTCTTGACCTTAACTAAAGCATCCTGGTGTGACTGACGATATATTATACCCTGACAGACAGCAAACATTAATCAGGAAAACAAAGCAATACACACAGTTGTTCCTTCTTCTTGAATTTTCTTTTCTTCTTTTCTTTGCAGTTTGAATTGCAGTTCGCACAGTACCCCGTTGATACAAGTGAAATCTCGTAAAAAAATTGCAGCTTAAGTTAGAGAATTGGTTATTATTTGAAAATTTTAAATGAATTTTTCAGTTTCGGATATGTGGATGTTATTTATTACTAGCGAACCTGGCATTGCTTCGTAGTTGCTAAATATGTTTGGAAATTGGATGCGCATCCTAAAGTCCTTCTTCCCTTTTTGTCCATGTCGTCTTCTTCTCTCTCTCTCTCTTTTTATTGTTATTGGGAACGAAAACTTGATCGGGAATAAAAGTCGCCAGTTTTAATCTATGATTGTGTGGGATTACAAAGTTTGGACAATTCCGATTTCGTAGTAGTATACCAATCATAAGCCGATAATTCATAAATACAATTTTCCTGTTTTCTGTAAAACTGACGGCAAGGAAGGAAACGAAGAGGCACATTTTCACACCGCAGCATTTTCGCTGTCGCAATCGGCTTTAACAGGAAACGTGTTCACTGCCATTAAAAAAGATACATAGCCTATGTTCAAGTCAATGTTTGTAAGTGTATCGTAAAAATTTTGAGTAAATGGGTCAACCACTTTCCTCGAATTTTCTTTATATTTACGTATCATATAAAGTTAAAAATATGTAGCCTATGTCCGACCAAATGTTTATTTCAACATCGTGTAAAAATTTGAAGTAAATCGGTCAAGTACTTTTCGAGATTTTTTACAACAATGTTCAGAAACGACCTGCCTTTTGTTGTAACGTAGATATGGCTGTTAGTCATACCAGCTGACGAAAGCTGTCGTTAAATATTTGCTTGCGAAAGAATCAAATTTAATCTGACGTCTAACATTCAATGAAAGCGCAGATCGTGTAGTTGCCACATTTCTCACGATCCTTTACCCCTCCATTTCCCCAAGTAGCGTGAAGGCAAAAGGGTACTGTCACACACCAGAGACTGGTGTCACGTACTGTTTGTTACTACTGATTTCAAACCAGGCAGGAATTACTGCTATTAGCGAACGCAGAGCCATCTCATTCAGCTTCAGAGCGCACTGTGCAAAGTGAAACGCATGCAATGGATATTTTGGAGTCAGGTTACTGCTGCACATCTTCTGTGGGCCAAACAACGCAGATAGTGAACAGTAGCTATGCGATGGTCCGACGATTACGATTTTATTGATGTTGCAGTTGGGCCGGTGGTTGTATTGTGATGCTATTGGTGTGTTTTTCGTAACATAACTTTGGCCCATTCATACACATTACTATGAACATGAGACAAAGTGTTTTTTGAACAGTCTCGGTGGCCACGTATAGCCCTTTATCTACATCTTCATAAGTTCGCTGTCTACAGTTCTGTCTTCCATCACGACCACACAGGGCTTCACGCATACGTCCTGGCTTTGACGAACACTCACGCACTCAGTCGCACCTCAACTAGCTTGCTGAATCACCTTAACCCCACAGAAAATGCCTGCGACTATTTAGAACAGCATGTGAAACATGGTAATCGCATCCCGCATCTAGGCTGAAAGAGCTACGCAGGGTGGGCCAAATACGAAGGGCATTCAATAACTATGTAACACATTTCTTTTTTCTGAAAGCATGTTGGTTTTATTCGGAATTGCAACACACCATGTTATTCCTCAATCTTCTGGCTGCGAGATGGTATTTTTAATACAATCTCCGTCCAATGCGACGGCCTTACGCCATCTTACCGGGTGGGCCTCTATGCCGTCATGGTCTCTACTGGTCGACGTCGAAGCCAACGTCCTGCTGCATCAAGAACACCCCAATCATCCACATACTGCACCTCGCGGCGTGCATGTTTCATTGGGGCAAACAGACGGAAATCGGAAGGTACGAGATCCGGGCTGGAAGGTGGCTGAGGAAGGACTGTCCAATGGTGTTTTGTGGTGTTTTGTGAGTTCCTCTTGGATGCGCAGTCCGTAGCTCTTGGTCTCCCGGTCGCGTTCTCGCTTCCCGAGCTCGGGGTCCCGGGTTCGACTTCCGGCGGGGTCAGGGATTTTCACCTGCCTCGACATGACTGCGTGTTTGTGTTGTCTTCATCATTTCATCATCATTCATGAAAGAGGCGAGACTGGACTGAGCAAAGTTTGAGAATTTGTACGGGCGCTGATAACCGCGCAGTTGAGTGCCCCACAAACCAAACATCATCATCATCATCATCATCGGGTGCGCAGACTTGTGTGATGCCTTGCGTTGTCAAGCAGAAGTTCGTTTGGATTTTTGTAGTGACGAACACACGGTATCGTTTCTTCAGCTTCCTGAGAATAACACAATATACTTCAGAGTCGCTCGTTGCACCATGACGCAGGACATCAGCCTCTTTAGAGTTCCAGAAGACCGTCCCCATGACTTCACCGGCTGAGCGTTCGGATTTGAACTTTTTCTTCGTAGGAGAAGTGGTATGGCGCCACTCCATGGACTGCTGTTTTGTTTCCGGTTCGAAGTTTATCTTATGTGACGATGTTCGACAAAAATTGTCACTGTCAGTGTCGTGAGGTGCCAATAATTCCGCACAGATGCTCCGCCGTTGCTCTTCACGGTATTCTCTTATACGGTGAGGACCCCAGAGGTCACACACCTTTCAGTACAGCGACTGGTTCAAATGCCTCAAATGGCTCTGAGCACTATGGGACTCAACTTCTGAGGTCATTAATCCCCTAGAACTTAGAACTAGTTAGACCTAACTAACCTAAGGACAGCACACACATCCATGCCCGAGGCAGGATTCGAACCTGCGACCGTAGCGGTCTCGCGGTTCCAGACAACAGCGCCTAGAACCACACGGCCACTTCGGCCGGCCCGCAACTGGTGGGCGATTATATCAGCACTACCGACAGAGACGTCCAGTTGAGCAGCGAGGTTTTTGATTGTGATCCGTCGATCTTCTAGAATGGAGTGTCCGCAGGTTCCAACAGTGCAGGAGTCACAGCTCCGTGCGGCCGCCCGACATGCGGGGGACCGGACATACCCACATTTGCATAATACCTGTGGTAGCACACAGTTAAGAACAACACCAGTGTATACACTAGTTATGTGGATTCTGACCAGTAACGAGACATCCTGGCAGATTAAAAGTATGTGCCGGACCGAGACTCGAACTCGGGACTTTTGCCTTTCGCGGGCAAGCGCTCCACCAACTGAGCTACCCAAGCTTTACTCATGCCCCGTCCTCGCAGCTTTAATTCCGCCAGTACCTCGTCTCCTACGTTCCAAACTTCACAGAAGCTCTCCTACAAACCTTGCAGAACTAGCACTACTGGAAGAAACGATATTGCGGAGACATGGCCTAGCGACAGCCTGCGGGTTGTTTCTAGAATGAGATTTTCACTCTACAGCGGAGTGTGCGCTGATATGAAACTTCCTGGCAGATTAAAACTGTGTGACGCACCGAGACTCGAACTCGGAACCCCTTTCGTGGGTAGGAGACGAGGTACTGGCGGAATTAAAGCTATGAGGACGGGGCGTGAGTCGTGCTTGGATAGCTCAGTTGGTAGAGCACTTGCCCGCGAATGGCAAAGGTCCCGAGTTCGTGTCTCGGTCCGGCACACAGTTTTATTCTGCCAGGAAGTTTCATATCAGCGCACACTCCGCTGTAGAGTGAAAATTTCATTCGAGTAACGAGACAGTTGACCAGCACCGGCAGCGGCAATACACACTTCTAGTCTGGTATGGGACGACTGCTGCACACGGGCTAGCTTTTCAGCGGGAATGTCCGACCACAGACTACAGTAATACGTTGTTGCACATCATCTGGTGTAGTTGGTATGTCCTTGTGACAGCGCCTTTCAGCTTTCCCACAGGAAAAAAATTTACAGGCGTCAAATCCGAGGGACAGGCAGGCCAATCCCACGATTTGGACACAATTCGTGAAGACATGTTGCAGTAGTTCGTGCACTATGGGCCGGACAGCCATCATGTTGGTACCACAAGTTCATCATAGTCTGCAATGGAACGTCTGCTAACATCCATGGAAGATGGTCTGTTAGGACGCTGCGACACCTCTGCGCCATCAGTGTTCCGTTTATAAAATACTGGATTATGAGGTAATGGTTCACGATCCGACACCACAGGTGGGACGCTGACATTCCACCTGACGCCAACGGGGACCGTACAGACTAATTGTGCTTGTTTCAGCGGTTTACCTGGCCATGATTGGTAACTGCGGCTTCATCACTAAACAAGACACATGATACATTTGGAGTGTCCTATCTTAATGCCCATGTACAGAAGTTAACGTGATTCTCATAATCATTTTCTTGCAGATCTTGTTGAAGAGAGAAGTGATAGATGGAACCTGTCAATGGAGAATGCGTAGGGCGCTTGCCTGACTCATGCTACTTCCTCGTACGAATGCGCGGGAACTAAAGTGCGGATCAACTGCAACAACAGCAAGAACATTAGTTTCCCACTCTTCTGTCCTCACTCGTTTCCTTCTGTTACGTTGTCTAGGTGTTACACTACCACTTTCACTTAACTGGTCGAAGAGGCTGATTAATAATTGCTGAGATGGTTGATATCTATTAGGATGTGTTGCCGCATACACCGAACGAGAACGAACTGAATTCCTCCTACACTCTCCTTTGAGCACGTCGGGCTTTCCTGCACCAATAAATCCCACCGTCCACTGACGACCTACTGCTTAGACTGTCAGACACTAACTAGCAAGTCGCGATGGACTTCAGGAACGCGCAAACACTGTGAGCAAACGTAACGACATCGTAACGCAGGTTGAATGGCACAAACAAGTGTCGGTGTGGAAAATTTTCAAAATACTAGGTCTCGTAAACGACACGCACTGGAGTCCTGCAACAAACACCACTGACTCTCTATTTTAGCTTACTGATAGGTTGTTAATCTGAGTAGGCAGTGTTCCATTTAAAAAAAAGTGTATGTTTGCACAAAAATACGCTTTTTAGTTAATATTACAATCACTTTATTAGCTAACAATACGAGCCTCTGACTACCAATCTATTCTGTGGAAACTGCACATCAAAAGCACTTCCCTTCTCCGCAATATTTGCGATGCAAATTTTAGGTGATGCAACCTCTAGTCCATGGCTTCCCATAGTTCATTGATCGGTACAAAATCACACGCTTTCTTCTGTACACAAATATTGGGTGTACTTCTTGACCCCCGGAATACGCCTTCTCACTTATTTAAGAATAAAAATGTGATCCACACAAGATACAACTGTCAAACTTGCCTAGTCCTCTCTTATCTTTCCCTCGGTCTCATTCTCCAACCTGTTTCTCAGTACAGAGCTAAAAGAGCTGCTGTTAGATCACGTAAGACTAATCCCTCTACAGTCGCTTGGGTGCTTGTTGTTCCCTCTTTTTACAGATGGCAGATATGTACGATACACATCACGCTCTTGGTATTTCCTCTCCTCCCACAATCGGATGGAAAAACTTACAAATAATTCTCATCATTTGAGGGGGCCAAATATTTCACAATTCTAATACAGCTCCTACCGGTCCGCTTTCCTTTCCATTTCTTGCCTTTTTCAGCATCACTTTTTATTTCTTCCTCGAGTATAGGTTCTGCCTTACCTAATGTACTGCTTTCGTTGTAGGCTTCTATCACATGGTCTCTTCTTTTTTTCTTCCAGAAGTTCTTCAAAGTGCCTTTTCCGCGGCTCACTATATAAAGGTTGTAATGTGGATGTGGTGTTGCAAGCAAATTCTCGTCTTCCTTACCATCCTCCATATCTCTGCCGATCTTCCATATCCAAGCGAATGCTCTATTTCCCCATACACTCTTTCCCATTCCTCTTCCTTTGTTGCTCATTTCTTAGCCCTCTTTTTATATATCTTTGACCTCTTTCAGTCATCTTCACTCTCAGAGCTTAACCATATATGATATAATTTCTTCTTTCCCTCAACCACCTGCAACAACTCTGTGGTTATCCATTCAGTTCTTACTCTTCTCTCCCTTTCCTTTCCTAAAGCCTCCTCCACTGCATTCTTAATCGACTGATTCAGGAAACTGTGTAGTTCATTGACACTCGAATCCTCCTCCACAGCATCCACTCGTAGATTTAATCTTTGCTAATATAAACTTTCCGTACTTCTTGTAGCAGATCTGTATTTTCGATGCTCTGTAGTTGTAGTTCCAACATCCACCTATTTCTCCTCCTGTTTATTTTGGTCTTAACGGGAAAAGCAGTTTTTGGAGTAACTATATAAATATCGGAGCCACAATCTATTCCTCTTTTTACTCTTACATCTTGTAATCACCCGTTGTCTTAGCACTATTACATAGTCTATAACAAACATTAAGTTCCTTGACGGATTAGCCTAGGTGTACTTACGAATTTTTTTGTGTCCCAATCGAACATTCATGATAAAACACTGAACTTTGCCGAAGTAAATCAAATTCGTACCATTATCATTGTCTACAGACCCTCCCTTTGGCCCTACAACATCATCATTTTCTCTTTTTCCAGATAATCTTTTAAGTTCCTTATTTAAGTTCCCCTATTTATCGTCCAAGTTTCACTTCCGTACATGGCTACACTCCATACAAATACTTTCAGAAACGACTTCCTGACAGTTAAATTTATACTCGATGTTAACAAATTTCTCTTCATCAGAGCCGGCCGTTGTGGCCGAGTGGTTCTAGGCGCTTCAGTCCGGAACCACGCTGCTGCTACGGTCGCAGGTTCGAATCCTGCCTCGGGCATGGCTGTGTGTGATGTCCTTAGGTTAGTTAGGTTTAAGTAGTTCTGTCTAGGGGACTGATGACCTCAGATGTTAAGGCTCATAGCGCTTAGAGCCACTTAAACCTTTTTTGTTATTTTACCTACTCTCTGTATAGCACTCCTATAGAAACAGGAATACTCTCTCACCGAACTGAGAATATGATCAAGGTTAGAGTGGCTGCTAGACAGTATTAGCGTGATATCACCTTGTTGTTGTTGTTGTGGTCTTCAGTCCTGAGACTGGTTTGATGCAGCTGTCCATGCTACCCTATCTTGTGCAAGCTTCTTCATCTCCCAGTACTTACTGCATCCTACATCCTTCTGAATCTCCTTAGTGTATTCAACTCTTGGTTTCCCTCTACTTCTTTACCCTCCACGCTGCCCTCCAATGTTAAATTTGTGATCCTTGATGCCCCAGAACATGTCCTACCAACCGGTCCCTTCTTCTTGTCAAGTTGCGCCACAGACTCCTCTTCTCCCCAAATCTATTCAACAGCTTCTCATTAGTTATGTGATCTACCCATCTGATCTTCAGCATTCTTCTGTAGCACCACATTTCGAAAGCTTCTACTCTCTTCTTGTTGTCCAAGCTACTTATCGTCCACGTTTCACTTCCATACATGACTACACTCCATAGCCGGCCGCGGTGGTCTAGCGGTTCAGGCGCTCAGTCCGGAACTGCACGACTGCTACGGTCGCAGGTTCGAATCCTGCCTCGGGCATGGATGTGTGTGATGTCCTTAGGTTAGTTAGGTTTAAGTAGTTCTAAGTTCTAGGGGACTGATGACCACAGCAGTTAAGTCCCATAGTGCTCAGAGCCATTTGAACCATTTGAACTACACTCCATACAAATACTTTCAGAAATGACTTCCTGACACTTAAATCTATACTCGATGTTAACAAATTTCTCTTCTTCAGAAACGCTTTCCTTGCCATTGCCAATCTACATTTTATATCCTCTCTACTTCGACCATCATCAGTTATTTTGCTCCCCAAATAGCAAAACTCCTTTACTACTTTAAGTGTCTCATTTCCTAATCTAATTCCCTCAGCATCACCCGACTTAATTAGATTACATTCCATTATCCTCGTTTTACTTTTGTTGATGTTCATCTTATATCCTCCTTTCAAGACACTGTCCATTCCGTTCAACTGCTTTTCCAAGTCCTTTGCTGCCTCTGACAGAATTACAATGTCATCAGCGAACCTCCAGGTTTTTATTTCTTCTCCATGCATTTTAATACCTACTCCGAATTTTTCTTTTGTTTCCTTTACTGCTTGCTCAGTATACAGATTGAATAACATCGGGGAGAGGCTACAACCCTGTCTCACTCCCTTCCCAACTACTGCTTCCCTTTCATGTCCCTCGACTCTTATAACTGCCATCTGGTTTCTGTACAAATTGTAAATAGCCTTTCGCTCCCTGTATTTTACCCCTGCCACCTTCAGAATTTGAAAGAGAGTATTCCAGTCAACATTGTGAAAAGCTTTCTCTAAGTCTACAAATGCTAGAAACGTAGGTTTGCCTTTTCTTAATCTTTCTTCTGAGATAAGTCGTAGGGTCAGTATTGCCTCACGTGTTCCAATATTTCTACGGAATCCAAACTGATCTTCCTCGAGGTCGGCTTCTACCAGTTTTTCCACTCGTCTGTAAAGAATTCGTGTTAGTATTTTGCAGCAGTGACTTATTAAACTGATAGTTCGGTAATTTTCACACCTGCTTTCTTTGGGATTGGAATTATTGATAACACCTTATGGGTGAAGAAGAGAATAGAAGCTTTCGAAATGTGGTGCTACAGAAGAATGCTGAAGATTAGATGGGTAGATCACATAACTAATGAGGAAGTATTGAATAGGATTGGGGAGAAGAGAAGTTTGTGGCACAACTTGACCAGAAGAAGGGATCGGTTGGTAGTACATGTTCTGAGGCATCAAGGGATCACCAATTTAGTATTGGAGGGCAGCGTGGAGGGTAAAAATCGTAGAGGGAGACCAAGAGATGAATACACTAAGCAGATTCAGAAGGATGTAGGTTGCAGTAGGTACTGGGAGATGAAGAAGCTTGCACAGGATAGAATAGCATGGAGAGCTGCATCAAACCAGTCTCAGGGCTGAAGACCACAACAACAACAACTTATGGGTGACTAACGTTTTGTCACATGTACATATGCATTAAACATTGGCATATATGATCAAATCTGATCCGCGAAACTAATAAAAGAAACTGAAATGAAATAAACCAAGTTATGCCCTTAGAACTGCGGTACTGGAGGGCTGGGTGGCTCCACCGTGGAGCAGAGCCGAGAGCAGCGTTTGCGCCGGCAGCGCGCGGCGCGGCCTCGGAAGCAGCGGACCAGGAAGCCTCAGAAGGCCGCCTGATACGCCAGCTGCCGCCGACAGCCGCACAACACAGCACGGCGCAGCCCAGCCGAGACGAGGGCGCGCACGAGCCGGCTGCCATTCTCTGTATAGCGGGCTCTGCAGCTCTCGCCGCGGTCCTGCGAATAGCCAGGAGCCTCCTCGCCATCTGTGGCAAGTCGCAGGCAGCAGTGTCAAACGCGTAAACCTGCCTGCATGAACTACGGTTTTTGGAAGAGCCGGCGCTCTGTTTACGGATAAAAGCATTTGAAATATACTGTACTCCGTATCATACTCCTCCCAGATACAATCTAGTGCACGTATTTCAGTTCGTCCGCCCCTGGTAGCTGAGTGGTCAGCGCGACGGAATGTCATACCTAAAGGCCCTAGTTCTGTTCCAGACTGGGTCGGAGATGTTCTCCGCTCAGGGACTGGGTGCTGTGTTGTCCTTATCATCATCGTTTCATCCCCTTCGACATGCAAGTGGCGAAGTGGCGTCAACTCGAAATACTTGTACCAGGCGACCGGTCTACCCGACGGGAGGCCCTAGCCACACGGCATTTCCATTTCAATTGAAGAGCCAATTGTCGACCATCAATGTTGTTGCTACGAAACATGTTCTGGTACACACTCCCCATCCCACGTAGCGTCTCTTAAATTTGTAGTGCACGGCGAGATCTCGTACCAGCAAATCTTCCTCTGTCTCTATCGACTCGTAAAGCAAACTTTGCATATGACGCCACAAGAAGTACGCCGACTATAGCACCACGTTCAAACTCATTTAAATCTTGAGAACCTGCCATTGTACCAGTATTAACCGACCTAACAATTGCACCAGGAAACCAGCCGGTATGTAGACAGGAGTGACACCACCAACAGTCGACCAATGGTGTAAATGCTCAGAAGATGACCCCTACGTCGGGTTGAAACCGGTTGGCGGTATTATAACAATAATAAATGCGATTAAGACTGTTCTTGAATTATTGATAAATTAAAATCACTAGCATCGTACGTCAGAACTTTTAAAAAATATATTTTATGCATCATCGCACTCAACACACAAGTTGCTGCCACACAACGTTTATAGTTGGTATGGGATTCGATAACTGTGTATATAGTCTTTGCGGGTGGGGGGGGGGGGGGGTGGGGGGGGGGGGGAGAATGATCCTCACTTCGATCATCCCCTACCCCATGGATCCGCGCCTGCCATTTCTAACTGCATCTGACGTGAAATAAAGATAAAACATAATCGGTTCGTAGCCATATGTGTTGGACAGTATATGGTGAACATAGTGCCTACGCCGCGGTTTGCCGTACTATTCTACAGGACTGAAACCGGGAAATTGTATAGGATAACTAAGAAAAGAAGTGAGGCACCACTAGGTTTGACTGTATAGTTCCCTGGGTTTAGTATGACAATGCATGCCGTAGGTACTTTGATCGCCATATGCAATCCAACGCTAGTATGAATCGCATATATTTTATTTCTGTTTTATGTCAAATGTAATTAGAAATGGCCAGCTACAGTATTTTAATCGCGTTCACAGTCTCTCTCTCCCTCCCCCCCCCCCCCCTCCCAAGTCACTGGTATGAAAAACAACTACCTCGATAGACAATTATTTCAGGCAAAAATTATAACTTCCACACACTGAAAGTTAAACGCCTCAATGACCTCAGTGCGCTCAACGCACAGCGTAATCTGAAAAGATGTAAAATTATGAATCGTCAAATCGTCAGCACTCACATTTCACAGTCACTGACGGATGTCGTCCGGTGAAAGCGAAGTGGTATCTGGGTCCTCCCTCCCCCCCCCCCCCCCCCCCCCCCCAGGGAAGTGCTATAGGGTCTCTCCTCTTCTTAATCTATAGAAATACTTTATGATACAGCACTCTTCAATTATTTGCAGATGATGTTGTCGTTTACCGTCTAGTAAAGTCTTCGAAACATCAGAACGATTTGCAAAATGATTTCAACAGGATACCTCCATTGTGCGGAAAGTGGCAATTGACCTTAAACAATAAAAGGCGTTATCTTATATGGTAAATCACACAGATTTCAGTGTTGTCCATTGATCTAAATACCTGGGGATTATAATTACCAACAACTTAAATTGGAGCAGTCACTAAGGAAACCACAGGCTGAGTTTTATTGCACAACTCTTAGAAGATGCAACAAATGTACTAAAGAGACTGCCTGCACGACACTTGTCCGTTCTCATTTGGAGAAGGGCTTCGGGCATGCGAGCCTTACCCGACAGAAATGATGGAGGACAACGAAAAAGTGTAAAGAAAGGCAGCTCGTTTCTTAGTATCGCGAAATGAGAGAGAGAGAGTCACGGATATGATAAGCGATTTGAGGTAGCAACCATTAAAAAAGGCATTTTCCTTGCGGCGAGATACTTCCACGAAATATCAGTCACCATCTATCCTCAACGAATGTGAAAATATTTTCTTGACCCTCACCTACATGTGGAGAAATGACCGTAGCATTATAATAACAACAGTCAGAGCTCTCACAGAAAGACTGAGATGTTCGTTTTGCCAGGTGCTGCTCGATAGTGGAAAACGGTCAATAAATGCGGTTGTCAGAATGTAGCTGTGTGAACACACTGCCAAACACATGTGTGACTCGCATAGTAATTATTTAGATGATGTAGGTGGTAAGGAAAAACAGTGACTTTAGTGAGAGGAGTTCTGTAGTTTATACCAGATCTTTTTCCACAGACTAGGCGTGATGGGCACAGACGAGAGCCAGAAGCCCTTTAGTTTTCGGATTCTAGCATATCGGTACCTGTACTACGACTGCCCATTTTATTGTAATGGTCAGCGTATAGGAATATGTATTTCAAGTAGAGGAAATGGTTTTTGTTGCATCGCCACCCTTGAACTTCTCTAACAAAAACACTTGGAACTGTAACAGAGCTTTAATGGAGTTGCAACAACAATCGTTAGTGCAGTTTTCAGTCTGTTACATACGTAGACCAGTTCACAATAAAAAAAAACAACAGATGTTTTGTGCTGTTACTACGTCAACGTATCATCCCCAGACATTAATTTAGCACTGTGAATCCAGTACATAAAGGCTTCTCTCCTCCAGACGGAACTGGCTGTTTCGCATGCAACATTTTCCGCTTGCCACTTACAGCATGCAGATGAGCCAAAAACAGATGGCGAATACAAGGCCGTCTGCGTGTCACAGTAAATTTTACAATGATTTACTAAAGCGTCTAAATGCACATACTTTTGCGATTTGGACTGTGTTTGTAAAAAAAAAAATAAAAAAAAAAAAAATTGTTATTTATAGTCTGTAATTTCTAATTCATTTTAATTTCTTTCTAAACTGATGACATGTTTAATCACCATTCTAGCAACAACATGCTTGAAAATATGCTGCCGACCATGAAACAGCCTGCACCCTTATTACGTAACTTTTCGAAGCGTCAGTAGCTGTGGTTATTTCATCATACCGCTATAAATATTCTGTAGGTTTCTTTCATCCAGACCTTTGCATTTCACGGAACCTCGCTTACTAATGCCCTCGTGCAGTGCAACTCCACGTTCCGATACAAAGCATCGCTTTTACGTGCCGAGAGAGGTAGGCTCTCTTTTTTGTAGTAGTGTAGTTCAATAGCCCCTTCTGGTCTTAGAGATTTAGTTTTACCGTTAGTGTCCTAAATGTGTAAAACAAACGTCGGGGTGGTTGCTTTGAAAAGCATTGGGAGAGCCAGCCGGAGTGGCCGAGCGGTTCTAGGCGCTACAGTCTGGAACCGCGCGACCGCTGCGGTCGCAGGTTCGAATCCTGCCTCGGGCATGGATGTGTGTGCTGTCCTTAGGTTAGTTAGATTTAAGTAGTTCTAAGTTCTAGGGGACTGATGACCTCAGAAGTTAAGTCCCATAGTGCTCAGAGCCATTTGAACCATTTTTGAGCCATTCGACAGATTTTCTAAATTTAGAAGACAAAGCCCTGAATTCCAATCACAACCTCCTCAAACCATATACTTCTACGGATACGTAGGTGATACCATCGTTTTAATGAACGTCACAAAAGATGATATCAATGAATTGAACCAATTATTCAACAGTTCCCAAGCCAAATATAAAATTCACAGTTGATCACTAAGTTGGTGACACCATAAATTTTTTAGACTTTCCTATTAGAATAAAGAATAAAACACGCCAGTCTGTAATTTATCTGAAGCGTACAGCAAAACATACTACCACTCACAGCTCCTCCTGTCACCCCACAGACCACGAAAGGCAGCTTTGCAGCTACCACTCTCTGAAGATAAATGCAAACAATAAATTGAAATAAAAACACAAACAACTATTGCAAATGGCTACAACAGCTTCATAACAGACACCGTAAAGCACTCAATAGCGGCAAAGCTAACACAACACGAAAAACAAAAATAAAATAACATTTTTCTTAAAGTCCCATTTCTAGGTAATATTTCATATCAGACTGCCATTGTCTTCAAAGAAAGAGACATAAACATATCCTTTCCCACCGACAATAACACCTGGCAGAAGTTACAACAGCAACACACGGAATCCACTTCATCATATAGGTGTGTAGAAAATTGAATGTTTAGACTGTGACTGTTTTACACAGGCCAGACAGATTGATCATTTGACATTAGATTCAAAGAATTCGAAAACAATACACACATCAGTAATGAAACAAAACACCATGCCAACAACATAAGTATCGCAATCCTACACATCCAGCCTCTCTCTTTCTCTCTCTCTCTCTCTCTCTCTCTCTCTCTCTCTCTCTCTCTCTCTCTCTCTCACACACACACACACACACACACACACACAGACGCCCCTTCGTATTTAAAATAAATAATTAGTTATGTTATCATGACATCCCCAAATGAACAATGGAATGGCCTCATTTGTTATTATACCATCACACCAAGAGCTTGTACCCACTTGATGATGGGATTTAAACCATCGAAACACATTGTGGTTATAAATAAACTGTGACTGGTGATAGTAAACTTGTTGTTTCGTTCGATTCCAGTGACAGCCACAGTAAAGCCTAACCTAAAATGTTCGCGTTTGAAGTTATACTGTAATCTTCAGCCGGCCGGAATGGTCGAGCGGTTCTAGGCGCTACAGTCTGGAACCGCGCGACCGCTACGGTCGCAGGTTCGAATCCTGTGTTGGGCATGGATGTCTGTGATGTCCTTAGGTTAGTTAGGTTTAAGTAGTTCTAAATTCTAGAAGACTGATGACCTTAGAAGTTAAGTCCCATATTGCTGAGAGCCATTTGAACCATTTTTTTTGTAATCTTCATTCCACCGTTTTCAGATTATCTCCCTGTTTCGCATCGAAACCTCCCCTGCTCACTAACACGCCAGATCAGCACTCTTGGGATGCTACCCCTAAGTAGTGCTGCCCATGCCCTGCTAGTCCTATCTGGGATGGGTCTGGAAATCGGTATATGGGATGTATATGAAGGGACGATTCCCGTCAGATCACCGCATTTAAGCGCAGTCGGGCTGGGCTAGCACTTGGATGGGTGACCATCCGGTCTCCCAAGCGCTGTTGGCAAGCGAGGTGCACTCAGCCCTTGTGAGGCAAACTGAGGAGCTCCTTGATTGAGAAGTAGCGGCTCCGGTCTCGTAAACTGACATACGGCTGGGAGAACGGTGTGCTGACCACATGACCCTCCATATCCCCATCCAGTGACGCCTATTGGCTGAGGATGACACGGCGGCCTGTCGGTACCGTTGGGCCTTCATGGGCTGTTCTGGAGGAGTTTTTTTATGTAGAGACAAGCAAACGAGTACAATTTTAGAGAAATTGGAAGATTTATTCAAGAGAAAGTGCTTCACAAACTGAGCAAGTCAGTAACACGTTGGTCCAGCTCTGACCCTTAGGTAAGCATTTATTCGGCTTAGCAGCGATTGATGGAGTTGGTGCATGTCCCTCGAGGCATATGATGCAAATTCTGTCGAATTGGCGTGTTAGGTCGTGAAAAATTCCGAGCTGGTTGGCGGGTCCTGCCCATAATGCTCCGAACGTTTTCAGTTGTGGAGAGATCCGGGCACCTTAATGTCCCAGATAGGGAGTTGAAAGCACAGAGACAAGCAGTAGAAACTCTCCGGTGTACGGGCGGGCATTGTTTTGCTGAAACGTAAGTCCAGGATGGCTTGCTGTGAAGGCAAGAGGGCATGAAAATGGGGCGTTGAATACTGCTGTGCTGTAACGCTGCCGCGGATGACCACCAAAAGGGTCCTGCTATAAAAACAAATGGCACCCAATGGGGTCGTATGGCTGGCGACAGTTATGTTGATATCCCACCGCTCTCCAGTCACGTGTTTGGCCTGGAATCGTACTGACTGGATGAGAATTGCCTTCAGTGACGATTCTCGCTTCGATTTGAGACCCGATGACTAGAGAAGACGAAGATAAAGCCCTCCCGCACATGGCGTGGGTTGCTGTTGGTTGTCTTCATGCTTGCAACGCTACCGTGACCAGGACGGTCGCCGGATCCCTCCCCAGTTGAGGACGTTTGGAGCATTATGGCCAGTGCCCTACAACCACCCGGATATTTCGATGATCTAGCGCGCCCGTTTTACATACTTCGGCACAACATCCCTCAGACGGAGATTCAACAGCTCTCTCAATTAATTCCAAGCCGAAAAATTGCTTGCATAAGGGGCAGAGGCAAACCTACGTTTCTAGCATATATAGACTTAGAGAAAGCTTTTGACAATGTTGACTGGAATAATCTCTTTCAAATTATAAAGGTGGCAGGGGTAAAATACAGGGAGCGAAAGGCTATTTACAATTTGTACAGAAACCAGATGGCAGTTATAAGAATCGAGGGGCATGAAAGGGAAGCAGCGGTTGGGAAGGGAGTGAGACAGGGTTGTAGCCTCTCCCCGATGTTAATCAATCTGTATATTGAACAAGCAGTAAAGGAAACAAAAGAAAATATTCGGAGTAGGTATTAAAATCCATGGAGAAGAAATAAAACCTTTGAGGTTCGCCGATGACATTGTAATTCTGTCAGAGACAGCAAAGGACTTGGAAGAGCAGTTGAATGGAATGGACAGTGTCTTGAGAGGAGTATATAAGATCAACATCAACAAAAGCAAAACGAGGATAATGGAATGTAGCCGAATTAAGTCGGGTGATGCTGAGGGAATTAGATTAGGAAATGAGACACTTAAAGTAGTAAAGGAGTTTTGCTATTTGGGGAGCAAAATAACTGATGATGGTCGAAGTAGAGAGGATATAAAATGTAGACTGGCAATGGAAAGGAAAGCGTTTCTGAAGAAGAGAAATTTGTTAACATCGAGTATAGATTTAAGTGTCAGGAAGTAGTTTCTGAAAGTATTTGTATGGAGTGTAGCCATGTATGGAAGTGAAACATGGACGATAAATAGTGTAGACAAGAAGAGAATAGAAGCTTTCGAAATGTGATGCTACAGAAGAATGCTGAAGATTAGATGGGTAGATCACATAACTAATGAGGAAGTATTGAATAGGATTGGGGAGAAGAGAAGTTTGTGGCACAACTTGACCAGAAGAAGGGACCGGTTGGTAGGACATGTTCGGAGGCATCAAGGGATCACCAATTTAGTATTGGAGAGCAGCGTGGAGGGTAAAAATCGTAGAGGGAGACCAAGAGATGAATACACTAAGCAGATTCAGAAGGATGTAGGCTGCAGTAGGTACTGGGAGATGAAGAAGCTTGCGCAGGATAGAGTAGCATGGAGACCTGCATCAAACCAGTCTCAGGACTGAGGACCACAACAACAACAACAAAGGGGCAGAGGTGGACCAATCGGTTATTGACCTGCTCAATTTATGAAGTTCTCTCTTCTGAAAAAGTCATCCAATTTTTCTGAAATTGTAGTCATTTTTTTTAATGCAGTTTTGTCATATGATCACATGGTTGGAGACCTTGGCTGTTATTCGAAACGAATGTTGATGGTGTTGAGACAGCAACCAGCCACAAATTTATTTTAAGTTCCTTTATTCAAAAGGTACCATTACCAGTTTCGAATCATTACAGTTCATCGGCAGACGGCTTTCATTTTGTCATATTCTAATGAAAGCATGAAAGCCGTCTGCCGATGAACTGTAATGATTCGAAACTGGTAATGGTACCTTTTGAATAAAGGAACTTAAAATAAATTTGTGGCTGGTTGCTGTCTCAACACCATCAACCATTTTGTTTGTCTGTACATGTACAACTAGCGGTTTCCATCCCATTCGGATAATTTCTTCGTGGTGCATTCCTTTTGTCTCGGAGCGTATTTAAGACTGGTTAGCATGAGTGTTTCGTAAACTACCTCCTTACTAGACGGATTGCATTTTCAAGTATCCTATCAATGTACCGAAGTCTGCCACATGCTTCACCTACGAGTGGTTGTTAGAAGTCCTTCACCATCATACCATCTCTTGCACGATCGTTAGTGCCGTAGTATGTGCGTGAAACTCGGTGTGCAGATTCCAATTGTAAGGAAAAGCAACCGACGGAATGCAGCATTGAGAAGTCCTAGAGGTGTATTGTTGCGGTCTTCGGTCGAAAGACTTGTTTGATGTAGCTCTCCATGCTACTCTACCCTGTGCAAGTCTCGTCATCTCCGAGTAACTACTGCAACCTACATCCTTCCGAATCTGCTTAATGTATTCATCTCTTGGTCCTCCTCTACGATTTTTACCCCACACGCTTCCCTCCAGTACTAATTTGGTGATTTCTTGATGCCTCAGAATGTGTCCTACTAACCGATCCCTTCTTCCAGTCAAGTTGTGCCACAAATACCTCTTCTGCCCAATTCTGTTCAGTACCTCCTCGTTAGTTACGTAATCTTCAGCATTCTTCTGTAGCACAACATTTCAAAAGCTTCTATTCCCTTCGTGTTTAAAGTGTTTATCGACCATGTTTCACATCCATACACGGCTAGGCTCCTTAGAAACATTTTCAGAAAAGACTTCCGGAAACTTACATCTACACTCGCTGTTAAGAAATTTCTTTTCTTCAGAAACGCTTTCCTTGCCATCGCGAGTTATATTTTATATCCTGTCTACTTCGACTATTCTCAGTTTTTTGCTGCTCAAATAGCAAAATTTATCTACTACTTTCTATTTCCCTTACCATCATCTGATTTAATTCGACTACATTCCATTATCCTCGTTTTGATTTTATTGATATTCATCTTATATCCTCTTTTCAAGACACTGTCCATTGCGTTCAGCTGTTGTTCCAGGTCCTTTGCTGTCTCTGACAGAATTACAGTGTCATTGGCAAACCTCAAGGCTGTTATTTCTTTTCCCTGGATTTTCATTCCTACTCCAAATTTTTCTTTGGTTTGCTTTACTGCTTGTTGATTTTACAGATTGAATAACACTCGGGATAGCCTACAACGCTGTCTCACTCCCCTCTCAACCATTACTTCTCCTTCATGTCCCTCGACTAGGGGTGTTACAACGGTTTATTTATTATGAGCGCTAACCGAAAAAAAAATTAGGGCTACAGTGAAGCTAAGGTAAACGCTTTTGTGTGCAGTATCAATACTGGTGACAGAAATTACTTACACTCCTAGGATTCGAACCTGCTACGTCTGGGTGTGAGACCATTACATTAGCATGTACCTATGATCGCGGTTACGGAGGTGCATGTACTGGGTGGTCAAAAAGTCAGTACAAATTTGAGAACTTAATAAACGACGGAATAATTTAGATAGAGAGGTAAAAATTGACACACATGCTTGGAATGACATGAGGTTTTATTAGAACCAAAACAAGTTCACAAAATATCCGGCAGATGGCACTGGACAGCAAAACGTCAGTGACTGCGCATGACAATCTTGTATAAAAGGAGGTGGAATGAGAGAGAGAATCAGATGCGCCAGCAGTCGCAACACGTTGACGTTACCTGAAAAGGCGCTTTTAGTGAAGCTGTATTATCAGAATGGGGAATGTGCTAGTTCAGCGTTACGATCCTATCGCCATAAGAAGGGGACTCGAACGGCTAAAGGTCCGTTGACAAATGCAGCTGTGGCGAGAATGATTTCGAAGTCCGAAGTCACCCCGTAGTGGCCGACCGAGCACAAGGCGTAATGCTGCTGAGACAGTTCAGGAAGAAATGGAGACTGTAGCGGGTTTGCAAGGGGAAGTCAGCTCTCGTGCAGTCGCACTTCGCACCGGCATTCCGTACACTACTGTTTGTTTGGCACTTAGGCGTACCCTCCGATGTTATCCGTACAAAATCCATCGGCATCATGAACTGTTACCTGACGATTTAGTGAAGCGGAGGGCATTTGCGGTGTGGGCGTTTCAAAAGGTGGCGGAAGATGACGATTGGTTGAGTAACGTGTTGTGGACCGACGTAGCTCATTTCATGCTCCGACGGACTGTCAACGCCCACAACTGCAGAATTTGGGGTACCGAAAATCCTAGAACTGTCGTGGAAACTCCATTGCACTACGAGAAAGTCACGGTATGGGTTGGATTTACCACATCTACCGTTATCGGGCCTTTTTTCTTCGAGGAAATGCGTGATTCTGGATTTGTAACTGCTACCGTGACGGGTGAGAGGTACGCCTGTAACCTCCCCCTCACTTATCGACCTTTATGACAGTGAAATATTAAACCGCGTGTACCTAATTTGGAAAAGCAATCGTCACCGAAGTAAATCTATCGGTAAAGAGGGAGGAAAAGGTTACATCTAAATGAAAGGAAAAATGTAAATGAAATTGGTGGAAATTAATTTTGAGAAAAGGGTGAAATTAGTAAAGAAAGTAAATGTGCGGTAGTTCCGTTAACAATTAATTTGCGTTAATTAGATATTTGAGAGGTTGACACATGTTGTGTGAAAACTGAATGTTTCTCAGAAGTAATAAATTTCGCTACAAAAAATGGTTCAAATGGCTCTGAGCACTATGGGACTCAACTGCTGTGGTCATAAGTCCCCTAGAACTTAGAACTACTTAAACCTAACTAACCTAAGGACAGCACACAACACCCAGCCATCACGAGGCAGAGAAAATCCCTGACCCCGCCGGGAATCGAACCCGGGAACCCGGGCGTGGGAAGCGAGAACGCTACCGCACGACCACGAGACGCGGGCAAATTTCGCTACACTCTGACTTAATTTAGCAGAAGAATTAATAAAACCGGAAAATTGAAACTTAATTTAGTGACTGAAATTAATAGTGAGCTTTGTTTCTGAAGCACTACGAAATTCAGTAAAATAAGGTTAGTCTTGGGCTACCTCAACAATCATTTCAAAAGCTACTTGAATCTACGCAATTTAGAAATAAGAGATTTAACTTTGAATTTGAATTAAATGATTCTGGACAATTAACAATAGTAACATTTAGTACGTACCAAGCTGAACTGCAGTCACAGGTAAGCTAAAATATGCTATCAAAACTCGCACTCTTAATTTGTGCTTGTGTAATCTAAATATTGTAGCCAGCTATGAATACCTTAACTGAACTTTGAAATTAAAGTAGTGAAATGGAATGATATTACTTTAATGCTGGCGTTTGAATTTCAACGGCACTCGGGTTCATTCCGGAAAAGGAAGGGACCCTACTTGGTAATGCAATTGGGGCAATGAGCAACAAAGGTTCATGCTAAGTTGCTGTATTATTGTGATGCAATAGTTTTAAAAGCTGAGGTCTGCCTACAGTTCTAAAACTTTACGTGCTTCCAGGATTCCTTGTTGGTTGATTGAAGGTTTGAAGCCGTCGATCGAGGAGGTGGTGACAGTCACTCATTGTCGGCGGTCGCTGTTGCAGAAGCTGGATGTTGGCGTGCCTCCTTCTCGACACGGTCACCAGGCGAAACAGGCTTTGATGTGCGCCAGCTAATGCTTCCCGTCCGCGACACCGCGTCAGAAACTATCATAGCAAGTCGAGCGCAATTACATGCTGCCAAACCACGAAAGCGCGGCAACTCGCGAAAGCGTCACACAACACACCTGCTCCACCGCCCTACTCCCGCCAGACTCTCTCTGCCCGCGCTCCACGCGGCAGAGTTAACACTCCCAAAGATCCTAAACACTTTGGTTCTCCACACGACCTATCGATGTAATCGTTCGATAGCATAGTTTTCCCTTGGCAAGACCCAGCGTAAAAATACAAATAATATTTACAAAACAAACCAATTATACATCGACATAAATGCATAAATATATACATACAAATAGTAAAACAAATACAATATATAAAGACACAGAAATGTCATATCTTCAGGTAACAAAATAAGGAAAAAAAATTATAGTACAATAGATGGAAATAGGAGGATATGCATTTCCGGCGTTACACGCCGATATGTTACAGAATCCCATTATCCCCAGCCTGGCTGATAAACACCTGCTGGAACGTACGACGTTTATGCAGGATGGCGCTCCACCCCATATTGCTAGACGCGTGAAAGATCTCTTGCGCGCGTCGTTTGGTGATGATCGTGTGCTCAGCCGCCACTTTCGTCATGCTTGGCCTTCCAGGTCCCCAGACCTCAGTCCGTGCGATTATTGGCTTTGGGGTTACCTGAAGTCGCAAGTGTATCGACCGACATCTCTAAGGATGCTGAAAGACAACATCCGACGCCAATGCCTCACCATAACTCCGGACATGCTTTACATTGCTGGTCACAACATTATTCCTCGACAACAGCTATTGTTGAGGAATGATGGTGGAAATATTGAGCATTTCCTGTAAAGAACATCATCTTTGCTTTGTCTTACTTTGTTATGCTAATTATTGCTATTCTGATCAGATGAAGCGCCATCTGTCGAACATTTTTTGAACTGTTGTATTTATTTTGTTCTAATAAAACCCCATGTCATTCCAAGCATGTAAGTCAATTTGTACCTCTCTATCTACATTATTCGGTGATTTATTCAATTTTCAAATTTATACTGACTTTTTGATCACCCGGTATATTGCTTCGCATGGAATACGTTTTTCAAGTCCAAGGCAAGAGGGAGGGGATCGGCTGCGTCCTGGACGGTGTCAGGTGTCCGCGCCGTTGGCCACAGCTAGGGTGAGGTGTCTGGACCGGCCGGCAACTCGTTAGCTGACGCTGCGGGAGGCCGCTCGCGACCGGCTGCGAACCCGCAAGCCGCCTTCTGCGAGTGGCGGCGCGATTTTATCTCTGTGATGACGTGTTTCAGGTAACGCCTCCACCTGGCATTACAATGTAGACAATGAGAACCGAGTGGACGAAAATAGCTTTCTTGACTGCCTCATTGGTATGCTGCAAGGTAGTGATCCTCGACGCTGCCGTTGTTTACGAAGAGTCGTTATAGACCTTTTGTTGTATCACGTAGCAGATGGTTTCGCTAATTAACCTTTGAAAGAAGCTGATTGTAACCGGGACGATAGTTTGACCACTGCAGAGCCTTCCACGGTCTTGGTAGAAGCTCACCTGTCAAATTACACTGCCTGACAACCAAAGTGAAATACCCGGAAGACGTGGTCAGATGTCAGCATAACTTCGTACACATACATACCAGCGGCAGGTATGTATATGATAAGAGTTGCTGCCGGCCGCTGTGGCCGAGCGGTTCTAGGCGCTTCAGTCCGGAGCTGCGCTGCTGCTGCGGCCGCACGTTCGAATCCTGCCTCGGGCATGGATGTGTGTGATGTTCTTAGGTTAGTTAGGTTTACGTGGTTCTAAGTCTATGGGACTGATGACCTCAGATGTGAAGTCCATAGTGTTCAGAGGTATCTGAACTATCAGAGTTGCTATTCCCTATGACAAGTAGTACAGCCATCAGAGTTCACTAGTGTTGTTCGTGTTTAGCATTGTTACTACTCTTTGAAGGGTGCAAAAGGGGCGTTGGTTGGTTGATTGATTCAGGGGGAGTGATCAGACAGCGAGGTGATCTGTCCCACCGGATTAGGAAAGGATGTGGAAGGAAGTCGGCCGTGCCCTTTCAAAGGAACCGTAACGGCATTCGCCTGAAGCGATTTAAGGAAATCACGGAAAACCTAAACCAGGATGGCCGGACGCGGGTTTGAACTGTCGTCGTCGGCCGCTGTGGCCGAGCGGTTCTAGGCACTTCAGTCCGGAACTGCGCTGCTGCTACGGTCGCAGGTTCGAATCCTGTCTCGGGCATGGATGTGTTTGATGTCCTTAGATTAGTTAGGTTTAGGTAGTTCTAAGTCTAGGGGACTGATGACCTCAGATGTTAAGTCCCACAGTGCTTAGACCCATTTGAACTGTCGTCCTCCCGAATGCGAGTCCAGTATGTTAACCACTGCGCCAACTCGCTCGGTGTAGAAGGGGCGTGAACAGCGTCAGGTGCTGAGCGATATCTCTCCGTCACACGGAGACCCTTCGAACTCGTGCCTGGGTAGCATTATCAGATTGTGAAAGGGCCCTCATTGTGAGTCTCCAGTTGGAAATACACAATATCCAAATTTGTGGGGCTTCTGACGTGAGAATAACCCAGTGTTGGGCTGCATGGGGACATGAGAGCATGCATAGTCATCGTCAAGAGACAACCGCAAGGGAGACTCTCCGTTTTGTGGACCATGCACATCGTCACACATCCACAGCCACACTTGCCATCCGCGAACAAGTAACGGTCTTCGTGCAGCATCCTCTGTCACTCCGCACCATTGGTAGGAGGCTAGCAGCATCTGCGGTGGTGTAATCTCGTGCGTAGGCTGCGGCTGACATCACTACCGCTGACACCATTAGACGAACGGCTGCGTGTGCCGTGACTGAGTAGCATGGACTGCCGATGAATGGCGTCGCATTCTGTTTAGCGATGAATCGCTGTTCTGCAGTACCCAGTAAGACAGTCCTCTACGGGTGTAGCCGCGATCCGAGACGAGATCCCATTCTTCAGTGTTTTGGAGGGGCACAGCGATATTACTACTGTCGTCATGGTGTGGAGAGCCACTGGGTGTGACTTCAGGCCGGGGCTGGCAGTATCTGATGGCAGAACGGTACTTGACAGACATTCTGACCCTCCTTTGTTGCCCCTCACGCGACAGTATTGTTGTGCCATTTTCAGCAGGACAATGCTCTTCCACGCAAGGAACATGTATCTATGAACTATCTGCGTGATGCTTATGTACTCCCACGGCCAGCAAGATCTGTCCCTGTTGGAACACATGCGTGGTACCAGCTCGGAGGTTAAATACGTCCCAGAGCCGATAACCAACATGTCACGGATCAGTTACAACAATTGTGGGTCACATTGCCTCAGGAGAGGACACAAAGGCGTTATAACAATCTTCCCAATGGCAGCTCCAGCTGCTGTGGCCGAGCGGTTCTAGGCGCTTCAGTCCGGAACCGCGCTGCTGCTACGGTAGCAGGTTCGAATCCTGCCTCGGGCATGGATGTGTGTGATGTTCTTAGGTTAGTTAGGTTTAAGTAGTTCTAAGTCTAGGGGACTCATGACCTCCGATGTTAAGTCCCATAGTGCTTGGAGCCATTTGAACCATTTTGAACCCAATGGCAGCGGTGTATGCATCCAGGCCAAAGGGTTTTGCAACGCCGGACTGATAAGTTGGCTCATACTCCCAGTATTTCCAATCGTTGCAATAGCATTAAATAGCCTCTCAACACGTGAAGTTTCATTTCCTTCTTCTCGTCTGGGTGCTTTACTTTTTTTGCATTCATTGCATTAGTTTACACCCTTAAAAGAGCGCGTGTGCCAGTAGGTTGCACAGAACAAGCACAGTTATGATGGCACGACATGGAGACCGGTGGAAAGAAGCTGCCGTGTTTGGACGTGGCGTTGGCCACCGTCTGCATGAAGTTCCGCAATTATTGTGTATGAGCGCTGGCTGTTCACAATGTCTGCAAGAAATGGTGTACCGCTTGCAGCAATGTGACGCGTTGTGAGGACAGTGGTCGTAATAAAATACTGATGAACAGGTGACATAGATGAGTAGTGTCACACCTTGTCGAAAACAGTCGGTTTCAAACACGACAGAAATACTACTATCAGCACACGTCTATTCCGGCCGGTTTCCAAGCGAAGGGTGAAAGGAACTGCATGCAATTTACTTGTGTAGTCGGGTATCTCGCGAAAGGTCATTGGTTACACCAGCACACAATGCTGTGGGTCTTCAATGGGACAAAGAACACAGAAGTTGGACAGCAGCTATGGCCTGTAGTGTGGTCCAATGAATGGTTCAAAAATGGCTCTAAGCACTATGGGACTTAACATCTGAGGTCATCAGTCCCCTACACTTAGAACTACTTAAACCTAACTAACCTAAGGACATCACCCAGATCCATGCCCGAGGCAGGATTCGAACCTGCGACCGTAGCAGCAGCGCGGTTCCGAACTCAAGCGCCTAGAACCGCTTCGGCACAACGACCGGCCCTATGAATCGTAATGCTGCATCTTTTTACATGATGGAGGGCCTAATTTTTAGGTTGAAGATGGTTCTCTGTTGTTTTAGCGGTGTTTTTCGAACCGTGAGTTGCACCCACCCACTCACGTTACTGCAGACATGGACAAGGATGTTTATTTCAACACCCCCGGTCCTTCTGGCCCCGCAGCCATATTGGGGTTATGTTGAGCTAAGAAATATTTTAGAGATGTGATGCTTTCTAATGTACGAGGGCTGTTCAAAAAAGTATCCTACCTTTTTTTTAGTATTGAAATCAACAGTGGTATCAGGGCACTTGAGGTCTCTCTGTTTAGAAGCATACGTAGTGCGCATGCTTGATTTTTTCCTCGACTGCGAAAACAACCAGTTGCTGGCTAGCCGTTGACAAGTAAACACTTGTAAGTCGCAGGCGACAGATTTTGCGTAGTGGGCAAAATGACAGAAGAATGGAATAACGTTATTGCATCAAATTTTGTTTCAAGCTTGGCGATTCTCAGCTTGAAATAATCCGCAAGATTCGGCAAGTGTTTAGGGACGAACGAATGAGTATCACACAGTTAAAGAAGTAGTAAACCGCATGAAAGATGGCTGCTCATCAGCGAATAGTCAAGCACGTTCGGGAAGGCCCTCAGCATCCGCAAATTAAGTCGTTAGTAATTGCGTAAGGACGCAGGATAAACGAATCACGATCAGAGAACTTGCAGACGAGGTTAAAATTAGTATTGGATCCATTCATTTAATTTTAAATGAACATTCGGACCTCAGGAGGATCTCAGCAAAATTTACACCAAATTAGCTAACAACCGAACAAAAGCGACTTCTGTCGGAGAACTTGCAGGATATTGTGAAAAGCAACTCCAACTTTCTTAACACAGTGCCACCGCGGTGGCCGAGCGGTTCTAGGCGCTTCAGTCCGGAACCGCGCGACTGCTACGGTCGCAGGTTCGAATCCTGCCTCGGGCATGGATGTGTGTGATGTCCTTAGGTTAGTTAGGTTTAAGTAGTTCTAAGTTCTACGTGACTGATGACCTCCGATGCTAAGTCCCATAGTGCTCAGAGCCATTTGAACCATTTTTCTTTTTGAATAGCCCATCTCTGTTGTCTAAACGGAAACACGAAAGAGGCAAGGAATTTCCGTGTAGAGAGCGTGTAAAGAATTATTTTTTAGATAAATCTGCGTCTTTCGACATCGGGGAACCGCGAAGACTCCACCTCAGCGCCTAGTGGTTCCCACAGATCAACAATCTTAACGTGTAACTGTTGCTCTTCACGCCACGGTGACTTCATCAAGAGGCGGACAGAATCGTTGTGTCGACTAACTCTGTTACGCTCGCGCCATATTTAAACAGGTTTTTCGCTAAAAGGATTTACGCAACAGGAAGTTGCTGGCGCGTGCTGCATCACCCGAAATTTCTCTCCCAGCCGGACGGGACGGCCTTGGGAAGCGGCGACAGGAGACACAGCGACGAGATAGCATCCGCCTTCTACGTCTTGTCCACCACTTGGATTCAAGCGGCGACTCGTGTGCGCCAGCACAGCTCTTATTCTTTAATCCTTGGAACAGTGTTACTAATTAATAATTTAGAAGAAGAGCTGTTCCTAATCTCACATTAAGGGGACGAGACAACACAGCTTGTGATCTTCAAAAAGCGATTTTTCAAAATCTTTTTTTTCTCATGCTCCAAATATTTAGGGACATTTTGGTGAGAAAATTATTGCAGTATAAGTGGTAGTTTTCGAGTTATCGATTGAATAGTAAAACAATGCCCTCCGGTCGCTCCGTCGAGAACCAAGCTCCCGAACAGTAACTTTTAATTTTACTTTTGTCTATTTTAGTGTTTCACAAAATTTTCATTTGGTGATAGATGCTGCCATAAACACAATAATTTCCTATTATGGGAATGCGGTTAGAGAAATTTCTATTTCTGTTATTAACATAGAGCAGCTATATGGGCTAACAGGTATCACAAATGCTCTTGGGATTCCAGTCCGATTCATTGCTTATGTTCTAAGGGAAATGAGTCGTGGTGTCCATACCAGCGTGCAGTGTCTGAAGGAACTGGTAATAGTTATAGGTACAAAAATACTTTACCACCAGCAGTGATGAAAGCTGTCAAGCCGATGTTTAAAAATTTAGTTTGCACAGAGTTCTTAAAAATACGTCGTGGAGCTAACTCACAAAATATTGATGAGCCACTGAACAGCGAAATTTGGTAAGTTTGACCCAAAACCGGATTTGTGGAAAAATTAGTATTAAATTTCCAACTAATGATTCAGTAGTCACATTCAGTGAAGGCGTGAAACGTAGACTGGAGGTAATTAAGCAGTTAGGAATTGAACCTCAAAAGTTTCGTAAACTTGCGTTGGTCCAAGTGGACACAGTGCGAATAAAGTCACCTGAGAAAAGTAAGTTAGAGACAATAACGGACCCAAGAAAACGAAGGAGAAAGCTCAGATTAGAGAAGACAGACTACCAATCATCATTAGAAGGGACAACCTACTACTCTGCTGGTGGCTTTTGATTTGCATTAATACAACAACAAAGATACGAGAGTTGGATTAGCAATGTTTATTGCTCGTTTTCCGCACTTAATGATTTCTTGATCCTTTTCCCTCATAATTCAAAAACTAAATAAAATAAAGCTTTGAAACTGTTTTGGATATATCAAGCGATATAATAACAAATTCAAGCAAGATCAAGTTATTCTATGGAATTATTTCTCAGTTAAAAATATATTACAATGTTCAGAATGTTTAAGAACTAAATTTATAATCTGAAACATAATTAAAAATACTATTTATTATGGTATAGGCCGGCCGAAGTGGCCGTGCGGTTAAAGGCGCTGCAGTCTGGAACCGCAAGACCGCTACGGTCGCAGGTTCGAATCCTGCCTCGGGCATGGATGTTTGTGATGTCCTTAGGTTAGTTAGGTTTAACTAGTTCTAAGTTCTAGGGGACTAATGACCTCAGCAGTTGAGTCCCATAGTGCTCAGAGCCATTTGAACCATTATGGTATAAAACAAAAGAGCTTTGTTTGGAAATATGTATTTTTCTAATAAAGTAAACCAAACACGACATTAGAAAGTTAAAAGCTATTCCAGACGTGAGGGAAACGCTATAGTGCTACTTTTGAACAGCTGCTATTTTGAAATAATTTATAAGGCAAGAAGTTTCTCATGATAGATTATATGTCTATACTACATACGAAGACGAGTTGTTTGAAAATGTCAACCTTTATTATTTAAAGTTTACTATGGTAGGAGAAAAAACTGTTGAACGTCAAATTTTTGCGGCTCTAATCTGTGTTTGCCCTCTTACATCAGAAAGTTATAAATTCCGTGTTTTATGTTGTTATTGTAAGTTCTTGCAGAAAACTATTCGAAGTAGTTCGAAAATAAAGCGAAATCGATCGTATCGATTTTCTTTATTGTAACATATCGTTACTGGCTATATGGTAGCTGTTGGCGTCGCCAGAGACTGTTTCTGGCGTCTGGTGGAAAACCTCTTAGCGAGTTGGTCAACTGTTTCACAATCGAGAATGCCTTGATGCCCTTTTATGCAAAGTAAGAGGACGTCAGAGCCCAGTGTCCGCGCGTATATTATGGCCTTCAAAACATTCAGGACATATTTGCTAATCTGCTTATAAAACGCCGGATGTTAATAGGTTCTGCAAAACATTTTGGCATTACGTGAGGATCAATACGAGCCAGAAAGTCTACGTGCCATAATAAATAGCCTCCCTGAAGACCAGTAACTCCGCCGTGTGAATAAGATGTATCGTATATCCACTTCAGTTCTAGAGCCACCCTTACGGATGCAAGCATACTGTGGCCGAGATCTGATAAGGAAGAGCTCCAGGACTTCAGTAACGTTCGTCCCCGTTCTGAAACCGGATGGCAAGTATGACACCGGGGCTGGGATGAAGAAAATGTCAAACCGAGAGCAAAAGCAAGGGAGTTTCGAGTCTTGTAGGCCGAGCGGTAAAAGATACCGCCATTTCTCATTGCTGCGAATTAGTAAGGGAGTTCGGTTCGTCCTTCGCCCGTGTGCGGCCTACGTGAGCCCCCAAGGCGAGTGTTGTGGTTTGGTGAGCGTTCACGTGCACAGTGCGAAATCTCGTATCTGATTGCATAGCCATTTAATGAAAGTGATGAACCTGGAGAGGTCTAAAATTACAAGTGTTTCTGTGAGAAGTTGAAGTGTCCTGTTTCTGTGTGAGTTATTAACTATTGGCTTTCAACTGTTATCTTTTTTTTAATTTTTTTTTTTTACTTTGTTGGGATTGTGGGTGTAAGTTGCTAGAAACCAGAAGCAGACGATCCACTGACCGTTATCTGCCTGTCCTGTTGTCGGATCTCAATTTCTTTGTGACATTAGTTCCTGATTTCAGAATGGTGGAAAGTTTAATCCAATCTCGCACGTCAAAAGCAAGATGGGCAGCCTTTAATTAGATTATGTGTAATAGTGTAGTTTCCAAGTTAATGTTAACGGAACCATACACCATCAAACAATTTGTCAAACTTTACACCTGTGCCAAATATTTTACCGTGTACTGTGGTTTTTTTATGTGATTGTCAAACACGGTGCATGTTTGACGTGTTTGAGAGAAATTGTGACTGAAGGAAAATTTGACAAGATGTCGGACGTAATTCCTGTTGATTCCTCGCCGCAGATGTTTAGTAAAAAAGAGTTTTATTACCGTTTATATCAGTTTATCATGAGTTTCCACAACTATGGAAACTACGATCAGAGATGAAAATAAAATGACATTGGCATTTAACAAAATGGTAGAGGTGACTCATTATTCCCAGTCATATATTACGCAGGAAGAGCCTAAGAAAAATCGGAATTCTACCCACAACATACGAGCAGCAGAGCAATAAAACAAAAAATTGAAGTTCTCCGGTTCTTCCACGGACGTTGTCGGTTGTATATTTCCACGCTGTGGCATTTTAATGAATTGTCTTTAGAGTACCAAGTCGCTTACTTGTGTATTCTCTTTCAGTGTGAGAGCAAAGTAACTCTAAACAACTTATTAAAAGGTTGACTCTCCATTCGGGGAAAACTGACGTAATCATCCGTGTGTAAAATTCCATTTAATAGGTTTCGTGTGTGTATATCTTTCTCATTTTAAACCATTCACTGGACCATCGTCTACATTTCTTCTCTTTTAGAGTCAGTGTTAGAAATGCTTTATCTGCATTTGTAGCCATTCCCGCTTGTGAGAAAATGCAGCATGCGTGAACAGCTTCAAATGTGAGCCTGAACTGACAAACTTGTTGGATCGTGTACGGGCTTGTTAGACACATCCCTAGATAGAGGCTTTAAAAAAACGCGTTCGACCAATACTTCAATATTGCTCGTCAGTATAGGAGACAGGAAACAGAGAAGCTCCAGAGAAAAGCGGCGCGTTTCGTTAGTGATTCATTTCAAAAGCGTTCCAGAAATGATCAACCAACTAAGATGGCGACTCTGCAGGAGAGGCGTTCAGCATCACGTTCTGGCTTATTATTAAAGTTCCGAGAGCATGCGTTCATAGAACAGTCGACAGACAGCTTAGTTTTTCTACGTATATCTCGCGAAAAGATCATGAAGATAATATGAGAGAGATTTGAGCCCACACGGAGGCTTGCGCGCAATCGTTCTTCCCGCGAAATATTCGTGTCTGGAACAGGAAAAGGGGGAAATGACAGTGGTACACAAACTACCCTCCGCCACACAACGCAAGGTGGCTTGTGGAATAGAGATGTAGATACGAGGGCAGTTCAATAAGTAATGCAACACATTTTTTTCTGAAACAGGGGTTGTTTTATTCAGCATTGAAATACACCAGGTTATTCCCCAATCTTTTAGCTACACAACGCTATTTTTCAACGTAATCTCCATTCAATGCTACGGCCTTACGCCACCTTGAAATGAGGGCCTGTATGCCTGCACGGTACCATTCCACTGGTCGATGTCGGAGCCAACGTCGTACTGCATCAATAACTTCTTCGTCATCCGCGTAGTGCCTCCCACGGATTGCGTCCTTCATTGGGCCAGACATATGGAAATCCGACGGTGCGAGATCGGGGCTGTAGGGTGCATGAGGAAGAACAGTCCACTGAAGTTTTGTGAGCTCCTCTCGGGTGCGAAGACTTGTGTGAGGTCTTGCGTTGTCATGAAGAAGGAGAAGTTCGTTCAGATTTTTGTGCCTACGAACACGCTGAAGTCGTTTCTTCAATTTCTGAAGAGTAGCACAATACACTTCAGAGTTGATCGTTTGACCATGGGGAAGGACATCGAACAGAATAACCCCTTCAGCGTCCCAGAAGACTGTAATCATGACTTCACCGGCTGAGGGTATGGCTTTAAACTTTTTCTTGGTAGGGGAGTGGGTGTGGCGCCACTCCATTGATTGCCGTTTTGTTTCAGGTTCGAAGTGATGAACCCATGTTTCATCGCCTGTAACAATCTTTGACAAGGAATTGTCACCCTCAGCCACATGACGAGGAAGCAATTCCGCACAGATGGTTCTCCTTTGCCCTTTATGGTGTTCGGTTAGACAACGAGGGACCCAGCGGGAACAAACCTTTGAATATCCCAACTGGTGAACAATTGTGACAGCACTACCAACAGAGATGTCAAGTTGAGCACTGAGTTGTTTGATGGTGATCCGTCGATCATCTCGAACGAGTGTGTTCGCACGCTCCGCCATTGCAGCAGTCACTGTCGGAAGTCAATGAAACTATACGAGACGAGGCGGGAGTGTTTGAAAATATTCCACAAGAAATTTCCGGTTTTTTCAACCAAAATTGGCCGAGAAAAAAAAGTGTTGCATTACTTATTGAACTGCCCTCGTAACAGTGAATTTGACAAATTAGTTTGAACGTATACGGGGGCCTGAAGTCACGTAACTTGTCTCGCGCATTGCACGTCGTTAAATGTGCATTGAAGCCAACAGCGATCGCGAGCAGACTTAAGGAGCCCCCCTGCATGATAAAACACTGTTTTAGAAAACCTGTCCCTTTCAAATTTATTGTATTTATTTATTTAACATGGCTTCGTTAGGGCCATCAGGCTCTCTCTTACACGTGAACAAGAATTCACACATACAGCATATATGACATAGTTACCTAAGAAAATAACGGTTTTAGTATGAAAACCAGTGTTAAAATGATATGAGTGTCTCCAGTGGCGGTGTGAGTAAATTATACTACGACTTAACAAAGTTAATACTGGCATTAGCTGTATTACTGCAGCTGCAGCCACTAATACTAATAATAGCAGTAATAATAATAATAATAATAATAATAGTGGCAGATAAAAGAATTTATAAATCTACAAAATAGATCTTTTCTGATACAACATGTTTCGGGGAAAGGAAATTTAAGGAGACTACTTCGGCTAAGAATACTAAGAAATGAGGAGAATCAGGTCGGAAAGAGAGGTGTGCAAGAGTAACGAGTGCATACAGACACAACAATAATCATAGTGTTGCTTTAGTAAATATGTCATCGCATGTCTTCTGGAACTGGAGGTGTTACTTAGTTCTCTAAAATAATGCGGGAGGATGTTCCGGAGTCGGGTTCCTACTACTGAGAAGGACTTGAAGACGGTGGCTGAGCGGCGGAGTGAGGCAGAAAGGCTTTTGCTCTGATGGGATAGGGTGCTCCTGTCGTATTGTTCAGAAAAGAGCTTTAAGATCGCGGATAGGTATGAGGGACAGTGTTCGTTGATAATACTGTGGAGAACACAGAGGGTATAGAAATTTCTGCGCTTGTCTGCCGGGATAGCTGTGCACATGATGGTGAAATGTAATCAAAGAGTCTAAAATCGCAGATATAACGAACACAGGCATTCATAAGCATTTCCAGGAGCCATGAGGTTTCCTGAGAAAGGCCTTGAAGGGTAACATCGTTGTAATATTTAATTGGAGGTATAAGTGTTCATACAGGTTTCTTTTTCAGGTCAAAAGGAAAGAGCTTTTCATACTTTTGTAGGGCTGATTCCTTCTTGCACGTTACAGTTACTACCGATATGTGGTCTCAAAATGAATGGTATCACGTTAAGTGCTTGGAATTGCACTGTGTGGTGTTTTTATAAGACTGAAATGACTGTAAATGGTTGGTTGTCATTAGGTACGGGTCAAGGGGAGGTGACGCAAAGTGTGTGTTTGTCCCGGGCGCCAGTTTCCCTTGTTGCGCTGCCTCTTGAAAAGTTTTGGGTGTTGAGCGCAGATTGGTAGCGGACAGACGGAGTGCGCTTCAGAATGCGACGGCTGGTCGGTTTCATGCATATCGAACTGCACGCATCCCAGCCACGCGGGACCGGCCGCGCACAATGGGCCGTTTATCGGCGTTACTCGTCTACTGCCGCTGCCGCCGCCACGGCAGCTCGCGATCCGGACCAGGGGTAAACGCGCTTGCGCAGTCCGTGGCTCGCAGATACACAGCGATACGGCATTTACGCCGCGCAGCGCGCTCCTCTCTCAGCTGGGCGCGGGAGCTTCTGGTTTTTTGCTACCCTGTTCATGATACGAGCGCTCTTTCACAGCTGCTTCTATGTTCTTCATACGCACAGAAAACTAGACCGCATTTACACACTGAGTTGGCAAAGATTGAGCCGCGTTGTCTGAGGCGCCTTGCCACGGTTCGCGCGGCGCCACCCGTCGGTGGTTCGAGTCCTCCCTCGGGCATGGATGTGGGTATTGTCCTTAGCGTAAGTTAGTTTAAGTTAGATTACGTAGCGTGTAAGCCTAGGGACCGATGACCTCAGCAGTTTGGTCCAATAAGAACTTACCACAAATTTCCAATTTTTTTTCCGTCGTAGCATGGACTCAACAGTCGTTTGAATTCCCCTGCAGAAGTACTGAGCCATGTTGCCTCTATAGCCGTCCACGACTGCAAAAGTGTTGTGCATGAACTGACCTCTCTGTCATGTGCCATAAATTTTCGATGGGATTCATGGTGGGTTATCTGGTTGGCCAAAACATTCGCTCGCTTGGTCTAGAATGCTCGAACAGTGACATGACATCGTTGTTTCGGAACATGAAATCAGCGAATGGCTGCAAATGGTCTTCAAGTACCCGAGCTTAACCATTTCTAGTCAATGATCTGTTCAGCTGGACCAGAGGACCCAGTTCATTCCATGTAAACACAGCCCAAACCAACAGGTTTGCACAGTGCCTTGTTTTCCATAGTTTCTTGTGATCTGCGTTACACTCAAACCCTACCATCAGCTCTTACTAACTGAAATCGGGACTTATCCGACCACAGTTTCCCAATCGTCTACAGTCCAATCGATAGGGTCACGAGCTGTTAGCAAAGACACTCGCGTCTGTCGTCTGCCCATTTACGCCAAATTTCACCACACTGTCCTAACGTATGCATTCTCGTAGGTCCCTCGATGACTCCTGCGGTGATTTCAAGCAGTGTCGCTTGTCTGTTAGTACTGACATTCTACATAAACGCCGCTGCTCTCGATCGTTAAGTGAAGGCCGCCGGCAACTGCGTTGTCCGTGGTGTGAGGTAAAGCCTGAATTTTGACTTTTCCGGCACCCTCTTGGCACTGTGGGAAATGGCTTAAATGGTTCAAATGGCTCTGAGCACTATGGGAACTTCTAAGGTCATCAGTCCCCTAGAACTTAGAACTACTTAAACCTAACTAACCTAAGGACATCACACACATCCATGCCCGAGGCAGGATTCGAACCTGCGACCGTAGCGGTCGCGCGGTTCCAGACTGTAGCGTCTACAACTGCTCGGCCACTCCGGCCGGCTGGCACTATGAATCTCGGAATACTGAACTACCTAATAATTTCCGAAGTGGAATGTCCAGTGCGTATAGCTATAATTACAATCCGCGTTCAAAGTCTGTTAATTCTCGTCGTGCGGCCATAGTCGCGTCGGAAACGTTTTCGCGTGAATCACGTGAGTACCAAATCGCCTATGTACAAATGACAGCTTGGCCAATGAATTGCCTTTTTATACGTTGTGTACGCCATACTACCGCCGTCTGTATATGAGGGTTAGTTAAAAAGTATCCACACTTTTCATAAAACACTTTATTTACTTCGGAAATACAGTTTGATTAACACATTATTTTTCAATATAGTCTCTCTTCTTTGAGATGCACTTGGTCCAGCAGTTCATAAACTTGTGTATTCCTGCTGAAAAGAAGGTCCAGCATCCTATAAACTTGTGTATTCCTGCCGAAAAGAAGGTTTTCGGTTGGTTGCAAAACATTGATCCACCGACTCTTGCATCTCTGTGTCTGAGGAAAATCGATGGCCCCGCAAAGCTTCTGTCAGCGGCCCAAACAAATGAGAGTGTGACAGAGCAAAGAGCTGGGCTGTAAGGTGAATGTTCCAGCAATTCTAAACCCAAACTTCTGAATGGTTTCAAAAGCTGAAGTGGCCATTGAAACTCAAACTCGTGGAAGGGCAGCAAATAACGAAACTTTGCGGTACAGTGGTACCAATGCAGGATTAAGTTTAGGTGATTTGGGGGCATACAGGGTGCGGAATTTAGTACATGGAGCTGGCAAGTATTCCAGCAACAACTGCTCTAGCTGTACTGTACATCGTGTCAAACTGAGCTTGGATGACAGACACAGTTCCGTCACTCCTTGCAGCTTCCCCTCTGCACCACAATGAATCACTCCTCACTCGAGCTTCTTTGAACATATGGAGTGCTGCCAAGGTATGAATGTCATGTGTGTTCACCGAGAGAACTGCTACATGGTCTTTCCCTTCTCTACTTCCTATACGGTGTCCCAGAAGTCCGTTAACATTTGAAAATACACTAATTCACGGAATAATGTACGTATGGGGGTAAAAATTGACACGCATGCCTGAAATGACATGAGGATCTATTGAAACCAGAAACGAATGCAAAAACTGGCCAACAGGGTGAGTTGCACAGTGACGCCTCAGGAGAATCGTGTAAAATGTGAGCCTAGCCTGGCTGATAAACACCTGCTAGAAGGTGCGACTTTTGTGCACGATGGCGCTCGACCCTATGATAGCTACACGTGTGGGAGATCTCTAGCGCACACCGTTTTGTAAGGATCGCATTCTGAGAAGCCACGTCCGTCATGCTTGGTGTCCCAGGTCCCACTCTGTATGGTTGTTGGTTGTGTTTTCCGCGATCGCCCGACGTCATTAGGGAAAAATCGACGGCAATTTCTCGTCATACGTCCAGATACGCTGTTCACAAAGTTGTCCCTCGATTACAGCTATTGTTGATGAATGACGGCCGACATGTTGAGCTTATGATGTAAAGGACTCCGTCTTTGACAAAAAATCTATTGTTATGCTAATTGCTGCTTTTGTATAATATCAAGCACGATCTGTTGTTCATTTTGCGCTCTCCGCGCCATTTCAAGCAACTGTGTCAATTTTTACCGTCTACCTGCATCATTCCGTGAAGTATTGAATTTTCAGATGTTAACGAACTTTTGGATCACCCTGAAGAACAAATAGTTCCTTAGCAACCTGCCTTGTACAGCATCTGTTGAAACAGCCCCTTTGAAAAATTATGAATTACTGTGCTGGTAAACCTCTTACGTTATTTGATTTACAAACAGCTGAGCAAAATTCAACGAACTCAAACAGTTTTCTCTTTACTTATTCTGATCATCGCTAAACTGACACACAATATTTTTAGCGCAACGCAGTCTGACTCTGAATAATCCATACAAAAGAATGGCCCTGGCTGACAATAACCTATACCTTTCATGAATCACTTACCTCAGAAAAATCTTCGTTAGTCGGACTACTGCAATACAGCGAGCGCCAATACTGCCAGCTAAATAAAAGATTCTAACTACTGAAGGCACTAGCTACTGATAGGCATAGTTAGCAAATGAAAGATTTTGATAGAGAACAAATAATGTATTTACCTTAATAATGTTCAAAAGTCATCACACACACACACACACACACACACACACACACACATCAATTCATGACATCCATCTTTACAAATTTTCTTTTTCTGGTGGACACAGGTCCAGATCGTCCGCTCATAGTGACCTCTCAAAACTCTGGCATTTCTCTCTCCACATCCACCACTGCTGGCGGCTCACCTCCAACTGCAAACGCTAAGCGCTGTTCACATCCAACTTGCAAGATCCCCTCGCTTCTTAACTGATACCGTTATTACTCAGCTTAGCCGCGAGTCCGTAGAGGGTGGTATATGTGACGTACAGTATAACTGGTCAGCATTTCCATCCGGAATTTGCGAGTGTAAGTCGGACCTTCCTTGATCCTCCTTGGTGGGTCGTGTCGTCGGATTTCCTCCTACCTGTGCGCGGTGCAGGTCTCGTAAATGTCGTCCCGTGCAGATTCTTCATTGGCGCGTTGGATGTCTCTGTCGGTGGAAGCTAATTATCTGAAATTACTGTCGATCAACTTTGGGGTATCTGTTTACTCGAAATTAACATTCAGAATGCCGTAATATCACTTTTATTCCTATTAGATCAATAATGAAACACTCATGTCACAAACTACTTGAAACCGAGAGCATCGCTACCATCGAACAAGACAGGAAGAGCTCTTAACGCCGACTGCCGACTTTGGCGCGCAGTCCGTATCTCTTACTATTTTCGTCACAGTTCGTGGATTTCCGATCAAGTTCCTACTTACTACGATATGCATTTGTTACTGAACGGGTGTGAATTTTAACGAGGAAAAATTATGATAAATAGTTTTAAACAACCAGAGCCACCTCCTAGTACTCATGTTGGCATAAATGACTTTAATTATTAAATATAAATAAACAAAATCGGTGACTTTGGCGCCAAGATGGCGGTACTTCCCATCATGTATATTTCCCAGGCTGACGCTTGTTGCTACGGTCCAGCGCCGAGCCCCAAACCACTACGCGCGACGTATGGTCGCTTCGTCACCTAGCCAGCCAGCGTGGGAAATGCTCTTCGACTCATGGCCGGCTACGCACTTCAGCACTTCCTAACTATCGTGAATACGTCAATAAGAGACAATAATTTATTAAAACTGATAAAAATGTCTTCCTCACGTAAGAGGCACCTTACAAATGGTTCAAATGGCTCTGAGCACTATGGGACTCAACTGCTGAGGTCATTAGTCCCCTAGAACTTAGAACTAGTTAAACCTAACTAACCTAAGGACATCACAAACATCCATGCCCGAGGCAGGATTCGAACCTGCGTCCGTAGCGGTCTTGCGGTTCCAGGCTGCAGCGCCTTTAACCGCACGGCCACTTCGGCCGGCGGCACCTTACAAACTGCCCAACACTACACAAGCGAATATTCCAACAATGAGTCCAACCAGCCACAAACTGCACACAGCACAGTCAGTGGTTTTCCTACTTAGCGCTACGTGGCGTTGCCAACATAAAAACCTAAACAGCCTACTTACACTGTGTCGCACAAGAAACCGTATCCCCCATGCTTCCTGCGACGTCGTGACATGTGCAGTTTGATGTCGTCACGGGAGCACCTTTCGACAGATGGCACAGCTGCCAAACTATGAAGATGTGGACACCGGGGGGCACTGCGCAAGAGTTCCAGCAACCGTCGCAACAGCCGTACCTCCGCGTCCTTGCTCCATAAATCCAGGTAGCGCGGCGAGCCGAACCTTAAAATTGCAGCCGGCCGGTACCGGGCCAGTCCCTTCCGGCAGTGGCGTGCTGCTTACGTCACGTGGAAGATACCAGAGGCGCAGTAAAAAAGCTGGGAGAAAGTTGCCCTGAGGGAGGGGGGTGGCGGAGAGGAAAGAGTGAAGGCAGCGACACAAAAAGGACCGCACCCGCTTGGCGCAGGCGCTCGGTCATTGTGTGGGGCGCCAGACCGCCTCCCGACATGCCCCGCGCGGTTGCATAAGCGCCGGCGCCGCCGCCGCCTACCTGTCCGCTGGCTACTCCTTACCTACCATTGACCCAGATGCGGTGCGGTTTGGGCGCCGGTGACGTCACCGCCGCCTGAGTCACGCGCCGTGTTTCTACCGCCGCAAGAGCGGCCGTGTTGAGGCGCCACCACCGGCAGCCGGCGTGTGCGCCGCTACCAGGCGCCCAGCGCAACCGACGCCCAACGGCACGGCGCGAGTGGACCGCCTGCTTTTTAACACACTACCATGACATCGTCACATTTATTTTATTTAGCTGCTGTTTACATTTCCCCCCACTAGGGGTGGCCTGGGGGAAGGGGGGGGGGGCAAATTGCCATTCTTCAACACGAAGCTCCAGTCCTATATTTAGCAAACTTTGTGGAAATGTCCATCACATAGCGGTAATGACCTCCCTTACTTATTGTCCACATATACTGACGGAAAAAAATCGCAACACTAAAAATTAATGCAATTTTCTCGTAAGATGATATGATGCAGACCGTGGCTGTTGTTTGAAGACAAATGTTGATTGTGTTAGGACCTGAAAATTTACTATAGTAACAATAAACTTCAATTTAGTATTTACAGAAAACCTACCACCACAGATGTCAGTATTGACAACTCATCTTGCCACCCCCGCAAACAATAAAAGGAAATTTTCAGAATGATGCTACACCGAATTAAAAAAGTACCAGTGAGCGACACAGACCAACAAAATGAAATCAATATAATTAAAACAGTTGCTCATAATAATGGATATAAACCCACAATAATACAAATATTCCACAACAAAATGCAGACAAAAACCACAGATCCACTTCACAGCAGTCACTTCAAGCCAAATCAGTATGCCACAGAAGCCAAACCTAAATATGCTACTCTCCCATACATAGGCCCACTTTCATACCAAATAGCAAACTTATTTAAAAAGAAAAATATCACAATCAGCTTTTCCTTAACTAATAAATCACAACAAAAAGCAATCCATGATGTAAATACCTCCAAGAGTCCCTATCGTAACTCGGGAATATACAAACTCAAATGTGATACATGCCCAAAATTCTACATTGGCCAGACAGGCAGAAGTTTTCAAATTAGATACAAAGAACACATTGATGCTTTGAGACTTGGCAACTTGAACAAATCCGCATTTGCAGCCCATATTGCTGAAGAAAACCATTTAGTGGGAAATATTGAGGACTACTTCAAAACTTTACATCTAGCAGGAAAAGGAGCCACTATGAATATATTAGAAGAAACAGAAATACACACACACACAAAAACAACACCCCAGACTATATCCTTAATGAACAAACAGAAGCCGGCCGGTGTGGCCGTGCGGTTCTAGGCGCTCCAGTCTGGAACCGCGTGACCGCTATGGTCGCAGATTCGAATCCTGCCTCGGGCATGGATGTGTGTGATGTCCTTAGGTTAGTTAGGTTTAATTAGTTCTAAGTTCTAGGTGACTGATGACCTCAGAAGTTAAGTTGCATAGTGCTCAGAGCCATTTGAACCATTTGAACAGAGTTAGCTAACACCCCTTTCCTGAAAAATTCCCAAAAATTATTTTCTAACCTCCAAAGCAAATAATATTAGTACTCCTATCTGCATTTCAAGTAGCAAATTTATTTGTTACTATAAGTCTCATGATGCTAAATGTAATTAAATAATATACTATTTTACCTATGCAGTAATAATTATATATATATATATATATATATATATATATTTCAACAAATAAAAAAACCTTTATAATTAATGTAACAATATCAACTCAAAAATTCATTGTCTCTGTACTAGTGTAAAAGGCATTACAGTTGCGTAAATGAATGTACGATCATTTCCAAACATAGGACATCATCTTCAAATGTTACGATATATCATAGCATATGTGATATATGTTTGTAAGCTGTTTGTATGTATCAAAACATGTGGTGCGTGGTAGAAATCTTCTCGGTGACAAATCTAAAGTGTTCACTGAGAAAAATTTACGTGTGCAACAATAAGAATGCAGTGGGAATGTATTCACATCTGTTGGACGAATGTTATGAAAACAAACACTCCAAACCGACGTTTCACGTAAGTCACATGCAACGAAAATCTGTAACGCAACCATCTGTGTGTGGCGTGTTTATAATTGTGTATTATTTATATTTTAGGACAACTAATCCGTAAAAACCACACCACATGTCATAGAGAAAGCGTGTAAACCGTCTGAGGATGAATCACAACGACTCGAAAGCGGTAACGGTACCCTTTGAATAAAGGAACTGAAAGTAAATTTGTGGCTGGTTGCTGTCCTAACACCATCAAGTAAAAATTAAATAATGTAGAGTAATCAAGGTGAGTGAACACAGTGATCAAATTGCAAGATCACAGGTTGACATAAGCGCGAGATAATCCATTGGAAATACATCAGTAACCAGTCTAAGTGCCACATTGTTGAATGTAAGCATGCAACGGTGTATGAATTCTGTTGTACAGGCACTAGCCGTCAGTTTGTAGGATGGAGTTCCATGTTTCATGTGGTTGGTCAACACACGGACAGTTAATTGTGGTTGTGAATGACGCTGGAATTCCCGTCCGATGAAGTCCCATAAGTGCTCGACTGGAGACAGATTTTATTATCGAGCATGCCAAGACACCATTTAGACACTGTAGAGCATACTGGATTACAACAGCGGTAAGTGGGCGAGCGTTATCCTGTTGGAAAACATTCGTTGGAATGCTATTTATGATTGACTGGCAGCACAACAGGTCGAATCTCCAGACTGAAGTACAAATTTGCAGTCGAGGTGTCATACGAAATCGCACTCCAGACCATAACTGCAGGTGTAAATCCAGCGTGTCTACAACTCAAGAAAGTTGGTTGCAGACGCTCAACTGACCTCTTTCTGACCAGCACACGCTCGTCACAGCCATCGAGGCAGAACCAGCCACCTCCACAGTGCCCTCCAACGAGCTCTAGCTTGACACCACTGAAGTGGCATATGGCGGTGGTTTGGGGTCAGTGGAATGCACAGTACAGTGCGTCTTGCTCGGAGCTGTCCTTGAAGTAAGCGATTTGTAACGGTTCGTTGTGTCATTGTAATGCCAACTGCTGCCCAAATTGCTGGTGCAGAGTCATTACTACGTACCACGAGTATAAGCCGATCACGATGGTCTTCCCTTTCGGTAGTGCCATTTGGCCATCTTCTTGCGACCGTACCAGGACCACTGCTGACAGCATTCATGTACAGTGGCTACATTCTTGCCAAATATTTCTGCAATGTCGCAGAAGAAATATCCAGCTTTTCATAGCCTTATTCCACATCCTCGTTCAAACTCAGCGATGTGTTGATAATGACGTCTTTGCAGCCTTAAATGCGTTCTTGACTAACATCAACTCACTATTTCCAATCGCAAAGGCAACTAACCCTCACGACCGTTACAGCGTCTTTTTAAAGTAAAAAAGATTTGCGTCTTCATAGTGGCGCTAACAGCGCCATTCTTATGCGGCAAATGTGAAAATTAAATAGACATCTCCTTTCAGGTGTAGAAACACGCCTACCAACTTTCGTGTATCTCGCGCAACTATTTCTTGGTGTTACTGATTTTTTCCCGCCACTGTGTTACCAAGCACAATTATTACTCTGTAATTAGTGTCTCATAGAGTACACAAAGTTAAAATACGAAGTAGGATCAAATGCATTACATATCCTTACAAATAGTATTTGTCTTGCAAAGTTGGTCTCATCGTCAGGTCTGATTCCTTTGTTCGCGATCGACTGATAATATTTTGTTCAGGGCTATTCAAATGACAGGTCGTTGGAACGAAATGTTGCTTATAACTATTTTCTTCTTTTATTTGCATGTTCTTGAAACACAATTTACCATTTCTTGTTTGACAGTGTTCAAATATATACTGTGCAACTTGCTTGAGGCATCGAAAGAACACAATCGATGAGAGAGCAACCATGTACCAGACTCAGTAGATGCTAAATCTAGTCTTTCGCTATCTGACGCAGTCTGCACCAAAAAAATGTTATATGTTACTAGTCCAGCTTCTAGTGTCTTCTAGAACTGGGTATAGTCCAAATTATGATTAACATAACTGTCTTAACTGAAATTGTTTTTCAAATTTAATTTATGTATTGTTTACCTACGTGAAGATTTGCAGGTCTAATGGTTAATAATGAAGGTTGGAAATTTCGTCAATAAGAAAAATTGAAGCGCCCTTTTCTTATATAAAATCGATTTCATTATTGATAGTAAAATTTAAAAAAATTGGAACTGAGGACAAATTTTGGTTACATGAAAACCGAAGGATAACAGTATTATATTTACTACAAATATCTTTTTAGTGCGTTTTCTTGCTGCAAGACCGATATTACGAAATGGATCAATACGAATAACAAAAGTATATTAACACATATGTTCATAAATATTTACAGATAGGAAATATATAATTAAAGTAAGAAAATTAACGCAGGTCAGGCCAAAATTTATATGGAACCTATCGGTCAACATGTTAAAGTTCCGAGGTGACTAGGATCCATTCAGAACTGATATCCTTCATCAGTATCAGTGCAACAGCATGATTTTTGGCCCCCAAAAGCAGGAATATACTATTGTATTCGTTGTGGCATTAAAGCAAACAGCGTCCGAGTGCCATCTTGAGAAATTTCTCGTCGTGCCAGAAACATATGTTGTGACACTTCCTGAATACTGCTAGTTCGAAATTGGTATGGAATTATTTGTTTCCCCATCACATGCCAGACCAGTTCTGTGGGCGGGAAATGGGGTGTCTTCGTTACACGTCCAGGCTACAGATTCTGTTTATACAATCAGTAGCCTGTATGTGATCCTGGATGATCCTACGTGCTGTTGCTTAAAATGCGCCATTTACGAGATTAAATTTAAGTTTTCTGACACATTGCGTAAAGCGCAATCGCCTTGGGGACGATATTTTTTCATTGCTGCTCCGAAAATAATATATCCTGAAATGGCGACATAGGAAAGGACTATTTCTTGCGGGCTCTGGAGCGTGCGGCAGCGGCTGGTCGATGAAATGTAATAATATTGTATCAAAAGCCGTTATTTTGATATTTTTTTATTAGCCAGACAGTTTTGACGTTGCAGTCACGTTATCTTCAGGCCTGTCGCGTGAATGATAACATGTACCGCTCATACATGTGTAAGGTAAGTACCAATATTCGTTTCTGATTCTGTAGATATCCGAACTGCACGAGCATGTGTACTCTTCACACATCTGACAGCAACTGGAACAGTGTTATTATACTTTTTGAGATGTCGTGTGAAGAGCCTAGTTTACGAGACCCCGGTGGTACTCAACTTGACAATCCAGAGCTATCGTAGCAGTGAAAGTAGTACGCATACTCCTAGGATTCTTGAGCGTCTAAAACAGCCGAAAACGCAGTGATGGACACTCTATCGTGATCATGTTGGTCGACATATTGAACGATAATCAGACAGCGACCAGTTTTGCAATTTTTTTTGTGTACTGTACTTCACACTGACAGAACAGATTGAACACATTGTGATTAAATTGCATGTAAATTGTGGCAACCAGCCACAAATTGGTTTAAGACCATTTTATTCATTTCATTGTAAACCACTTTCGTTCGGTCAGTGGAGTGCAACATTTTTGACTGTGAAAGTACAAACATTCTTGAGAACGTGAAACTTCCTGGCAGATTAAAACTGTGGGCCGGATCGAGACTCGAACTCGGGACCTTTGCCTTTCGCGGCAAGTGCTCTACCAACTGAGCTACCCAAGCACGACTCACGTCCCGTCCTCACAGCTTAACTTCTGCCAGCATCTCATCTCCTACCTTCCAAACTTTACAGAAGCTCTCCTGCGAACCTTGCAGAACTAGCACTCCTGAAAGAAAGGATATTGCGGAGACATGGCTTAGCCACAGCCTGGGGGATGTTTCCAGAATGAGATTTTCACTCTACAGCGGAGTGTGCGCTGATATGAAACTTCCTGGCAGATTAAAACTGTGTGCCGGACCGAGACTCGAACTCGGGACATTTGCCTTTCGCGGGCAAGTGCTCTACCAGCTGAGCTACCCAAGCAAGGCTGTGGCTAAGCCATGTCTCCGCAATATCCTTTCTTTCAGGAGTGCTAGTTCTGCAAGGTTCGCAGGAGAGCTTCTGTAAAGTTTGGAAGGTAGGAGACGAGATACTGGCAGAAGTTAAGCTGTGAGGACGGGGCGTGAGTCGTGCTTGGGTATCTCATTTGGTAGAGCACTTGCCCGCGAAAGGCAAAGATCCCGAGTTCGAGTCTCGGTTCGGCACACAGTTTTCATCTGCCAGGAAGTTTCATATCAGCGCACACTCCGTTGCAGAATGAAAATCTCATTCTGTATTCTTGAGAACGTGTTTCGTTGCAAGAAAACTGCTAAAACAAATGCGCCAGATGGACATTCCAATGCAACTCTCAGGAAACCAACGTATAATATGTATTGATGAATGGAAGAAAAATCCGTCTGATGATGAATAGTAAAAAAAAAAAAAAAAAAAAAAAAAAATTCGTAACCGGTAACGGCACTTTTTGGATAAAGTACAGCTACGTTCTCCGACCATGTCTATATATGACAAAATTGCATGTGTTTGGTCTGAGGGTTGTTTCGAATTGTGCGTTTTGATGATGGTACACTTTTGTGAAGATGTATGCTCAAAAACAGAGGGAACTGTAGTAATATATCGAATATACCATAATTACATTATTAGTGTGTAACGAGCCAGTGGTGACCAGGGGTTCCTTGTACTTAAATACGCAGAAAAATCCATGAACAACCTCCAAAATTTTGTCGGCCGCGTTCTGAATCATTCTGTATATTTACTGTAAGATGGACATGGGTATAACATTCACTTTATACAGTAATGGCTTCCAAGACCTGTTGTGTGGTGAATCTTCCCAGTAGAATGGTCGGGGTACATGAAACAGTTTTATTTTTAAGTTTCGTTCAGAGTTGTGTTGGTTACCTTCATAAGCGCTCCTCATTCCGGTGAGTGTTGCTGAGTGACGGGCCAGACATCGAGGGCGATACATACTGAAGTGCTAAAGAAACTGGTATAGGCATGCGTATTCAAATACAGAGATATGTAAAGAGGCAGAATATGGCGCTGCGGTCGGCAACGCCTGAAACGCCCGCTAAACCCGCTGGGCAGAACGGGTAACAGGATTGTGGTAAGGGCCAAAGGTTGAGGTCAGTTTCTCCTTCTAATTGCCATTTATTGTAATTTAATAATCTTTACAACCAAAGCGGCACATAGCCGGACCTTTACCGAATGCAGCTCTTTCACGGCTGAAGGCCTCCAAACAAGAAACCTTAACAAATCAACAAGATAAAAATCCAGTTAAGACAGCATTAAATAATTAAAAAAACAGCAAACATATGCAAAGTGCAATACAAATGGCTGAAGGCCACAATTAAATTTCAAAATTTTAGAATGTATTACCATAGATTTTTAAAGGCAGAGAGCCAGAATGTTTAACAACAAGAAATCTTAAAAATCAACAAGATTGAAAGCAATTAAAGAGGCAAATCAAATAAATAAATAAAAAACGTATCGCGGCTACGTGGAAAGCCTTAAGGCTAAGCAGATAGAACATACATATGCAAGGCGCAATACCGATGGTTGAAGGCCTCAACTAAGTTTCAGAATTTTAAAAATATATTACAATAATCTTTTAAAGGCAGAAGGCCGCAATGTTTAAGCTTGAAAGATAAATTTAAAAATTAATTTTGCAAATTTTTAAGAAAATAAAAAATAACCATAAGCCTAGAATTTAAAGTAGCTGAGAACAGATAATGAAACACCGGTGGCACTCAGAAGCCTCCAAGGAGGTCGGTTTGCCCTCTTTCACTTAGGCGAGACAGGCGGCGAGCCCAACTACACTTTATCCGTAGGAACCCAACCAGGGGACAGCCACGGACCGACCGACAAACGACTTGCTTGCCACCAATCGGTACGTGAGAATTCAAACACAAAATCTCCCCAACAGCTAATCACACAACATGAATGGTCGTGGCTTGGGTACATGAAACCACTACTCAACTCACGTCCTGGGTCGGTGAACCGCGAAGCTCTTTGCGATGGAACATCTCCACACACGCTCCGACACTGCGCAGGGACCGGCAGCGGACCCAGTCGACTGCACCGCGCGGAGATAACTCCCCTGGTCGGCAACAAACTACCGACTTTCCGCTGGTCCGTCCGCGACTGCTGCTCTGTCGCGACTGCACTGCTGGTGCGTCTCCCACTCGCTTCTAGACACACAACGGCGGAAATACTGGCTTGGACCCCACCATGCAGAGGAAACACGCCCACTGGCTAAACGACATCCCTGCACCAGGAAAGGACCGACCCAAGTTCCACAAGATGGTAATCGAAAGGGCCTAGAAACGCTCAGAGAACCAGTTACACGTCGCCCGATGAGACGACCGACCTCTCAGAGCCAGTACTGCGACGACATTAAAATAACTTGTCGATGCAAATCAGAACTACACACACAACCTGACAAACACTTGCACGAAGACCTGAACGATACCCAAGAGCAACTAAGCACGCACGAAGACAAATCGGGAGTCGATGCACACACAACAGCCGACTCATGAACGAACGGCGAGCCCAAACGCGTTGTCCGATAGGACGACCGCCCGGCGATCCACCAACACCGTGGACCGGCTCAAGTGATGCGTGGCGGCAATGGTCGGGCGAGCCACGTCGACGCAGACCTCACAGCTCCAACCCGACTGCGCTAGTGCCGCATTGCAACTCCCCGACTGGCAGGTCCAGACTGCGCTCCAGACGCGTTTCAACTGACTGGCAGACCCGAACTCGCGACGCAAATTCGCAACCCGAACTCCCTTACGACAGACAGCCACCGGGAAGTAATAGCAGTCGAGCAAAGATACTACGAGAGGGGGGATATATATATACGAGCTGCTAACGCCGTTCACGGTCAGGCAAAGCAGCGACTCGGTGACAGCAGTAGCAACTCAGTGACAGCAGTAATTTAAATTAACGTAGGGAGTTGGTAGTACGTTAAAAACAGGGTGTAAAAATACATGCTGGCGGGAACACGAGCCACGCATTGCTCAACGTCTATATAAGACAAGTGTGTGGCGCAGTTGTTAGATCGGTTACTGCTGCTACAGTGGTAGGTTATCAAGACTTAGGTGAGTTTGAACGTGGTGTTATAGTCTATGCACGAGCGATGGGAAGCAGCATCTCTGACCTAGCGATGAAGTGAGGATTTTCCCGTACGACCATTTCACGAGCCGACCATGAATATCAAGAATCGGGTAAAACATCAAATCTCTGACATCGATGCGGCCGGAAAAAGATCCTGCAAGAATGTGACCAAAGACGACTGAAGAGAACCGTTCAAGGTGACAGAAGTGCGACTCTTCCGCCAATTGGTGCAGATTTCATGGCTTGGCCATTAACAAGTGTCAGCGTGCGAATCATTCAGCCAAATGTCATCGATATGGGAATTCGGTGCCGAAAGCCCACTCGTGTACCCTTGATGATTGTACGATACAAAGCTTTACGCCTCGCCTGAGCGCGTCAGTACCGACAATGGACTGTTGATGACTGGAAGCATGTTGCTTGGTTGGACACGTCTCGTTTCAAATTGTGTCGAACGTATGAACGTGTACGGTTTCGGAAACAACCTCATGAATCCATGGACCCCACATGTCAGCAGGGGACTGTTTAAGCTGGTGGAGGCTCTAGGGTGGTGTGGGGCGTGTGCAGTTGGAATGATATGGGACCCCTGATACGCCTAGATACGACTCTGACGGGTGACATGCACGTAAGCATCCTGTCTGATCACCTGCATCCATTCATGTCCATTGTGCATTCCGACGGATTTGGGCAATTTCAGCAGGACAATGCTACACCCTACACCTCCAGAATTGCTACAGAGTGGCTCCAGGAACAGTCTTTTGAGTTTAAATACTTCCGTGGGCCACCAGACTCCCCAGACATGAACATTATTGATCATATTTGGGATGCCTTGCAACGTGGTGTTGAGAACACTGAGTGTTGTGTGATGTCCTTAGGTTAGTTAGGTTTAAGTAGTTCTAAGTTCTAGGGGACTGATGACAATAGATGTTAAGTCCCATAGTGCTCAGAGCCATTTGAACCATTTGAGAAGAGTTCTCCACCCCCTCATAGTCTTAAGTATTGATGGACAGCCCTGCAGGATTCATGGTGTCAGTTCCCTCCAGCACAACTTCAGACAGTAGTCGAGTCCACGCCCCGTGCCACGCCGTATTGCGGCACTTCTGCGTGCTCGAGGGGGCGCTACACGATATTAGGCAGGTGTACCAGTTTCTTTGGCTCTTCACTGTAAATGCCGTGTAACACAGTAGTGAACGGCGGAGATAATTCTGGTCAAAGGTAAAACCATTTAGACAACCCTGAGTTGAGTGCCGCTATGGCGCTGAACTAGCACCTGCTGGCACATGCGAAATTTAAGGGATGTCTGTCATGCCGGCGCCTAGGAATAAATGTTTGGCTGTCTCTGTCTAGGAACATTTTTCAAGCTCTCAACAAAGCTAGGCAGGTGGCACCGAGGTTTTCGCCGAAATGTAGGGTATTAAAGGGATCATTTGCCGTTTTATTCACGCGTGTATCAGCGTTGCAACCCTGTGTGATGACGACGCAGGAGGGCGCGAAACGGGAGGGTTGAAGAAGTATAAACTCCCTTTGCTTCTTCGCATCAAGTGCAGATTTCGTCGAATGGTTTTGAAGCGTCCCTAGTCGTTCCCCCCGTACACCAGAGTAAAAATTGCAGTAGTGCTACTATCCACAGGGTATCAGCGTGTAGTCCTGTTCCTAACCACACTGAGAACTACAGTTTTCGACTGCGAAGTGCGTGGAAATCAACGCCCCAAGGGAAGAGGTAGTTTGATTGATTCCGTATATGTCAGCCCACAACTCCTGATGCCTTGTCCCATCGGTAGAACGTCCGCGTATCTAAAATGTTTTCCTCATTCACCACTAACATACCCGGGTAATTACGACTCGGGGCGTCGCGGTTCTTACCTCCAACGCAGAGACGTCGAAAGAAGGGGTTAAATTTCGATAAGAGGGTAGTACAACGATCTTGTCGTCCTGTGGCACGTCCACGATGGCCTTGGGCAGAATTGCGATGAACTTAAGTGCAAATGTGACATCATTAACCCACCTTACACTACACCTGCTGAAATTCTGAGGTCTGGCTTTATTTTTCACATGTGACGACACGTTGCTGTTTGAAGTGTCGTCGAGCCCGTGGGTGACGTCAGAGGGCACCACTCTTTTGCACCTTTACAGAGGAAGATTGTAGGCGCCATTGACCCAAGTTTCAAACTTCTATGTCACAATGGAGAACAATCACGGAGTTTCGAAAAAGTGACCCGTTTAATTTTGTTGCGCGGTGCGTATATAAAAAAGCACTCCGTCGTGAGGTCACGAGTGGCCTACCGGGACCATCCGACCGCCGTGTCATCCTCAGAAGAGGATGCAGATAGGAGGGGCGTGGGGTCAGCACATCTCTCTTCCGGTCTTTGTGATGGTATTCTTGATCGAAGCCGCTACTATTCGGTCGAGTAACTCCTCAATTGGCATCACGAGGCTGAGTGCACCCCGAAAAATGGCAACAGCGTATGGCGGCCTAGATGGTCACCTATCCAAGCGCCGACCACGCCCGACAGCGCTTAAGTTCGGTGATCTCACGGGAACCGTTGTATCCACTGCGGCAAGGCCGTTGCGCACGGTGTGTATAAACATCGTGAAAGTTTTTACAGAGAAGACGAAGCTATGAAATCTGATGGTAGACCGGTAGTAGCTGCGTTCAGTTGATAGATAAGTTTTATCTTTGGCAGATGACAATTCGATCGTTAATTTTTGTCTGTAACAAGGATTATCTCTGCCGATCACGACCCTTACGCGCGGTATTTGTGTCGCTCTCCGACGTGTGATCTGATAACCAGGGTCAACGGAACTAGGAAGCAGATCTGAAGGTATCCAGCTCACCTGTGGACGAAACGTTAGGAACAAAAAAGTTTCATTGATCACAGTCGTACAACCGGGAAGATTCACGAGCGGCTAAGGGAAACTACAGTTTTATGGAAATGTGGGGGGGAGACTATGAAGTTAGTGCCGTTTGCCCATTTGATACCTTTTTCGCTGAAGCACTGTATACGGATATACTTCTTTCTTTCTGTAGAAATGACTTTTCAGACGTCATACTTCAGAAAGTGATTACTTCATTCCCAGCTGCGGATATCGTGATGGACGTGGAAGACTCTTGTTAAGCTAAATCCCTGACAGATTCGTGGGAGAGCAGCGGGTGCCTTAGCTCATTCCGCTTGACAGACCACAATCAGGGATGCCGTCCGCAGTCTTAAGGTAAGTCATTTCAAAACTTGGTACGCGCTGCAATGAAGTTCCGTCGGTCCCGTTCCTGCTTAGGTAGACCTGTCAGAGTGTTGAGAGTCCTGCAGACGGTGGCCTCTAAAAGATGAGGGCCGCTGATGGCTGCTTCTGCTGCTGCAGGCGACAGGAAATTGCCTACAGGCGAGCGTTCACCCGCAGTTCACAACTTGCTTTATACGCCGAGGTTTGGTTGGTGGCGCCCAGGCTCCACGCCGTCCCCCTCACTCATCTGCTCCCAGATCTCAGAACCGCAGGGAGGACCACTAACGTAGCAGACCAGCACTCTGAGGTTCGACGCGAATTTTGAGTAGATAATAGGATGTGAATCAGGTAAGAAAAAGAAACTGATTTTACAAGAACTGATGGACATAGAGGGTGATTCAGCTGCCCCTACCGCTGGGTCTTATGCAACCAGCAACGCCTTTGTATATATGGTTCAAATGGCTCTGAGCACTATGGGACTTAACTTCTGAGGTCATCAGTCTCCTAGAACTTAGAACTACTTAAACCTAACTAACCTAAGGACATCACACACATCCATGCCTGAGGCAAGATTCGAACCTGCGACCGTAATGGACGCGCAGTACCAGACTGAAGTGCCTAGAACCGCTCGGCCATAAGGGCCGGCTCTTTGTATATACCATGAGTAAGATTTTCATGCTCTCACTCGTTATTCGAAAACGATTAGTCCCACAGAAAGTGAACAATACCTTTTTGCAGGAAATTTAATTTAGTTTATTTCTCACTGGAATGCCTTATTGCTAGAGGCCGTAGTTTTCGAATCGTTCAAGAAAAATGCACAAAAGTGACCTTCAAACGCGTTTTTCTTGATGAACTCGCAAATCATGGCCTCCAGCGGAAACATATACAAAAAAAACTATATTGAATTTTCTACAAAAATGTCCCATTCATTTTTTGTGTACAACTAACAGTTGTCCGCCCCCGGTAGCTGAGTGGTCAGCGCGACAGAATGTCAATCCTAAGGGCCCGGGTTCGATTCCCGGCTGGGTCGGAGATTTTCTCCTCTCAGGGACTGGGTGTTGTGTTGTCCTAATCATCCTCATTTCATCCCCATCGACGCGCAAGTCGCCAAAGTGGCGTCAAATCGGAAGACTTACACCAGGGGACCGGTCTACCCGACGCGAGGGCAGAGCCACACGACATTATTATTGTTATTATTACTAACAGTTTATGTGTAGAGAGTAAGAGATCCGAAAATTTTGTGTGTGGTATTTGAAGGCGTTGCTGCCTGCTTAAAACTCAGTGGTAGGGGCAGCTGAATGACCTAGTGTAGCAAGATAAACACCATGTAGGTAGTTTTTTTTTCTTTTGAAAGTGGTCCTCAGAGCCACTAATTACTGAATAGGAAATAAGTGGTGTACAATAGCATTGAAATAGTCGTAAAGCTGAATAAAGTGCATACAGTAGTAATGTACGACATAAAAAATGAAACAAAATTGGTTCCATTTCATGCTCGGGGCCTGGTACAGCAACCAGTTTGAATTTATTGAAATAAGAAAATCTTGCTTGTAATTAGTTTAATTTATTAACTGGCAACGTCGCGTTTCGCCCTTGTAGGGCATCCTCAGATTAACTTCAGAAGTAGTGTGCCGAACCGACATCCGTCCTTAAATGCCAGCATATGACATCACGATAAAAATTATAACGAACATCGTTCTGTCTTCAGTAGGCAAAACAATCATAAGGGATATAATACGCAGCCAACCACGTTCCGGCGTACACGGCATGGAGTTGCTTAAAGCGGACGAAAAAGAAAAAAAGGAAAAAAAAGACACCAAACGCTCCATGCTGTGTACTCCGAAACGCAGCAGGCTCCGTATTACTTCCCTTACGACTTTTTCGCCTAATGACAGTAGGACGATGTTTCCTTAAAATTTATATCTTAATGCCGCATCCTGGCTTTTAGTCTAATGGCAATAGGACGATGTTTCCTTATAGTTTATATCTTAATGCCATATCCTGGCGTTAAAGGACTGATGATGGCTCACCACATTACTTCTTATGTTAACCTTAAGATGCCCCACAATGGCGGATCATTGCTAATAACCAAGAGTGCCTTATTTCAAGCAACATGAAGTAAAGCAGATTGAATTAACGCGACATGAAGGTTGTCAGTTGATAAAGACTTAGTTAAAACAACTGAAGTTACTCAAATTGAACTACAAAAGAAGTTAAGGACATATTGTCAAGTGGCTGATAGTAAAATAAAAGCTACCCACATAATAAGTTGACATTTTAAAGTAAAAGCCTAACGAAAAGAAAAGTACCATACACTAAAGAGAATAAAATTATTAAATACTAATTATTATTCAAAAATAAAATGGTTAAGCGGGTCTAAGTCTTTCATTCAGTCCCTCGTTGACCAGTCTGTTGTGGTCGCTGATGACAGCAAAACGAATGCTGAAGTTTTAAATTCCGAAGTCAAGAAATCGCTTACGCAGGAGAATCCTACAAACATACCGTCATTTGGCCATCGGACATTCTACCGTATGGACGCCATAGTAATAAGCATACCTGGCGTAGTGAATCAACACAAACATTTGGAAGCAAAAAAGTCGCCAGATCTGTATGTAATCCCAATTCGGTTTTACAGAGAGTACTCTATGGCACTGGCGCCTTACCTAGGTTGCATTTATCGTGAATCTCACGCCCAGCACAAAATCCCAAGCGACTGAAAAAATAGCGCAGGTGACGCCTGTGTATAAGAAAGGTGAAAGACCGGACCCGCCAAACTAAAGACCGATATTCCCAATTTCGGTTTGCTGCAGAATCCTTGAACATACTCTCAGTTCGAATATAATAAATTTTCTTGAGACTGAGGAGCTTATGTCCACGAATCAGCATGGTTTCAGACAGCACCGCTCGTGCGAAACTCTGCTTGCCCTTTGCTTGCCCTTTTCTCACATAATATACTGCGAACTATGGATGACGGGCAACGGGAAATTTCCATATTTCTGTATTTCCGGAAACCATTTGACACGGTGCGCCATTGCAGGCTGTTAACGAAGGTACGAGCCCATAAGTTCACAGATATGTGAGTCGCTCGAGGGCTTCTTAAATAGTAGAACTGAGTGTGTTGTCCTCGATAGCGAGTGTTCATCATATACAAGGGTTTCGTCAGCAGTGCCCCGGGGAAGTGTGATAGGACCGCTGTTTTTCTCTATAGACATAAATGATTTGGCGGACGGGCTGGACAGCCATCTGCGGTTGTTTGATGATGATGATGATGTGGTGTACGGCTAAGGCGGCGACTTTGAGTTACTGTAGGAAGATACAAGATGATTCAGACAAAAATTGCAATGGATGTGATGGACGGCAGCTAGCTCTAAATGTGGAAAAAGTAAGTTAATGCGGATGACTAGGAAAAACAAGCCTGTGATGTTCGGATACAGCATTGGTAGTGTACTGTTGACGCAGTCACATCGTTCAAGTATCTGGGCGTAACGTTGCAAAGCGATATGAAATGCAACGAGGACGTGAGGAATATGGTATACGGAAGGCGAGTGGTACTGGGAGAATTTTAGGGAAGTGTGGTTCATCTGCAAAGGAGTCCGTATATAGGACGCTGGTGCGACCTGTTCTTCAATACTGCTCGGGTATTTGGGATCTGTATCAGGTTGGTCTGAAGGAGGATATCGAAGCAATTCGGAGGCGGGCTGCTAGATTTGTTACTTGTAGGTTCGAATAACGCGCAAGTGTTAAGGAGATCCTGTGGGAACTCAAATGGGAATCCATGGAGGGAAAGCGACGTTCTTTTCGAGAAACAGTGCTGAGAAATTTTAGAGAACCGGCATTTGAAGTTGACTGCCGAATGATTCTATTGCCGCCAGCATACACTACTGGCCATTAATATTACTACACCAAGAAGAAATGCAGATGATAAACGGGTATTCATTGGACAAATATATTATACTAGAACTGATATGTGATCACATTTTCACGCAATTTGGGTGCATAGATCCTGAGAAATCAGTACCCAGAACAACCACCTCTGGCCGTAATAACGGCCTTGATACGCCTGGGCATTGAGTCAAACAGAGCTTGGATGGCGCGTACAGGTACAGCTACCCATGCAGCTTCAACACGATACCAGAGTTCAACAAGAGTAATGACTGGCGTATTGTGACGAGCCAGTTGCTCGGCCACCATTGACCAGACGTTTTCAGTTGGTGAGAGATCTGGGGAATGTGCTGGCCAGGGCAGCAGTCGAACATTTTCTGTATCCAGAAAGGCCCGTACAGGACCTGCAACATGCAGTCGTGTATTATCCTGCTGAAATGTAGGGCTTCGCAGGGATCGAATGAAGGGTAGAGCCACGGGTCGTAACACATCTGAAATGTAACGTCCACTGTTCAAACTGCCGTCAATGCGAACAAGAGGTGACCGAGGCGTGTAACCAATGGTACCCCATACCATCACGCCGGGTGATACGCCAGTATGGCGATGACGAATACACGCTTCCAATGTGCGTTCACCGCGATGTCGCTAAACACGGATTCGACCATCATGATGCTATAAACAGAACCTGGATTCATCCGAAAAAATGACGTTTCGCAATTTGTACACCCAGGTTCGTCGTTGAGTACACTATCGCAGGCGCTCCTGTGCGTGATGCAGCGTCAAGGGTAACCGCAGCCAAGGTCTCCGAGCTGATAGTCCATGCTGCTGCAAACGTCGTCGAACTGTTCGTGCAGGTGATTGTTATCTTGGAAACGTCTCCATCTGTTGATTCAGTGATCGAGACGTGGCTGCACGATCCATTACAGCGATGCGGATAAGATGCCTGTTATCTCGTCTGCTAGTGATACGAGGCCGTTGGGATCCAGCACGGCCTTCCGTATTACCCTCCTGTACCCACCGATTCCATGTTCTGCTAACAGTCATTGGATCTCGACCAACGCGAGCAGCAATGTCGCGATACGATAAACCGCAATCGCGATGGGCTCCAATCCGACCTTTATCAAAGTCGGAAACGTGATGGTACGCATTTCTCCTCCTTACACGAGGCATCACAACAACGTTTCACCAGGCAACGCCGGTCAACTGCTGTTTGTGTATGAGAAATCGGCTGGAAACTTTCCTCATGTTAGCACGTTATAGGTGTCGCCACCGGCGCCAACCTTGTGTGAATGCTCTGAAAAGCTAATCATTTGCATATCACAGCGTCTTCTTCTTGTCGGTTAAATTTCGCGTCTGTAGCACGTCATCTTCGTGGTGTAGCAATATTAATGGGCAGTAGTGTACATTGCACGTAAGGACCACGAAGATACGAGAAATTAGGCTCATACGGGGGCATATAGATAGTCGTTTTCCCTCGCTCTGTTTGTGAGTGGTACAGAAAAGGAAATACCTAATAATAGTACAGGGTACCCTCCACCACGCGCCGAACGGTGGCTTGCTAAGTATCTATGTAGACGTAGACGTAGATGTAGATGACTACTTGTTGGTAGTGTTATGAGGGCAACTCCTGCAGTGGGTTGAGCGTCGAGCGTGCTTAGAGGAACACGACTGCTACGCTCCAACTCGTGTGTTTTAGCGTATTTCACTGTTAACTGACTATAAGCAATTTTTTTGTTGGAGTGGCAGCAGTTGGTTTTTGAGTTGGAGTATCGTATAAATCAATTGAATTCTTTCATCGTGTGCCCGTTGCCCGCATATTCTGGACCTGCCGCTCGGTCGGTCGTGTGTAGGAGGTCCGTGCCGCGGCATATACTGAGTACGGTCGATACACTGAGCCGTGTATCGGGGCGGCGCTCACAGGTTACAGAGGAGTCAAGCAGGTATCACCAGTGGCGTGCTGGAGCAGAGGAGTTGTGGCTTGCGAAGAAGAGACAGCGGTTTTGGAAGCCGCTAGCCAATACTGTTGCACGCTGGGGCTTGAAACTCTCTGAGACTGTGACGAATTTTGTAGTGGAGAGCACATGATTGGACAATATGGACAGTGGCGGTTGTTTGAGATATTTGCGGAAAGTTGTGTCTTCAGCATCTGTGAATTACACTGAGGTGACAAAAGTCACAGGATAGCGATATGCTCACCAACAGGTGGCAGTAGTATCGCGTAGACGATGTATAAAAGGGCATTGAATTGGCGGAGCTGTCATTTGTATTCAGATCATGTGAAAATGTCTCCACCGGAATTAACAGAGTTGGAACGCGGAGTAGTAGTTGGAGCTAAACGCACGGGACATTCCATTTTGGAAATCATTAGGGTATTCTGTGTTCCGAGATCCACAGTGTCAGGAGTGTGCAGAGAATACCAAATTTCAGGCATTACCTCTCACAATGCACAACGAAGTGGCCGACGGACTTCACTTAACGATCGAGAGCAGCGGCGTTTGCGTAGGGGTGTCGTTGCTAACAATAAGCGACACTGCTTTAAATAACCGCAGAAGCCAATGTACGACGAACGTACCCGTTAGGACAGTGGTGCGAAATGTGGCGTTAATGGGCTACGGGAGCAGACGACCGATGCGAGTGCCTTTCCTAACAACAGGACGTCGCCTGTAGTGCCGCTCCTATTCTCGTGAGCATATCGGTTGGACCCTAGACGACTGGAAAACCGCGACCTGGTCTGTTGTTGTTATTATGGTCTTCAGTCCTGAGACTGGTTTGATGCAGCTCTCCATGCTACTCTATCCTGTGCAAGCTCCTTCATCTCCCAGTACCTACTGCAACCTACATCCTTCTGAATCTGCTTGGTGTATTCATCTCTTGGTCTCCCTCTACGATTTTTACTCTCCACGCTGGCCCTCCAATACTAAATTGGTGATCCCTTGATGCCTCAGAATATGTCCTACCAACCGATCCCTTCTTCTAGTCAAGTTGTGTCACAAACTTCTCTTCTCCCCAATTCTATTCAATACCTCCTCATTAGTTACGTTCTTCTGTAGCACCACATTTCGAAAGCTTCTATTCTCTTCTTGTCTAAACTATTTATCGTCCATGTTTCACTTCCATACATGGCTACACTCCATACAAATACTTTCAGAAACGACTTCCTGACACTTAAATCTATACCCAATGCTAACAAATTTCTCTTCTTCAGAAACGCTTTCCTTGCCATTGCCAGTCTACATTTTATATCCTCTCTACTTCGAACATCATCAGCTATTTTTCTCCCCAAATAGCAAAACTCATTTACTACTTTAAGTGTCTCATTTCCTAATCTAATTGCCGGCCGGTGTGGCCAAGCGGTTAAAGGCGCTACGGTCTGGAACCGCGTGACCGCTACGGTCGCAGGTTCGAATCCTGCCTCGGGCATGGATGTGTGTCATGTCCTTAGGTTAGTTAGGTTTAAGTAGTTCTAAGTTCTAGGGGACTGATGACCTTAGAAGTTAAGTCCCATAGTGCTCAGAGCCATTTGAATCATTTTTGAACCTAATCTAATCCCCTCAGCATCACCCGATTTAATTCGATTACATTCCACTATCCTCGTTTTGCTTTTGTTGATGTTCATCTTATATCGTCCCTTCAAGACACTATCCATTCCGTTCAACTGCTCTTCCAAGTCCTTTGCTGTCCCTGACAGAATTACAATGTCATCGGCGAACCTCAAACTTTTTATTTCTTCTCCATGGATTTTAATTCCTACTCCGAATTTTTCTTTTGTTTCCTTCACTGCTTGTTCAATATACAGATTGAATAACATCGGGGAGTGGCTACAACCCTGTCTCACTCCCTTCCCAACCACTGCTTCCCTTTCATGTCCCTCGACTCTTATAACTGCCATCTGGTTTCTGTACAAATTGTAAATAGCCTTTCGCTTCCTGTATTTTACCCCTGCCACCTTCAGAATTTGAAAGAGAGTACTCCAGTCAACATTGTCAAAAGCTTTCTCTAAGTCTACAAATGCTAGAAACGTAGGTTTGCCTTTCCTTAATCTAGCTTCTTAGATAAGTCGTAGGGTCAGTATTGCCTCACGTGTTCCAATATTTTTACGGAATCCAAACTGATCTTCCCCGAGGTCGGATTCTACTAGTTTTTCCATTCGTCTGTAAAGAATTCGCGATAGTATTTTGCAGCAGTGACTTATTAAACTGATAGTTCGGTAATTTTCACATGTGTCAACACTTGCTTTCTTTGGGATTGGAATTATTAAATTCTTCTTGAAGCCTGAGGGTATTTCACCTGTCTCATACATCTTGCTCACCAGATGGTAGAGTTTTGTCAGGACAGGCTCTCCCAAGGCTGTCAGTAGTTCACATGGTCAGATGAGTGCCGATTTCAGTTGGTAAGAGTTAATCGTTGGTTAGAGTATTTTGAACCTTAAGATTTAATAAATTTACCTTTTAATTAAAGTCAAAAGTTTTCTTAAAAAGATGAAAATAATAATTTTCAATAGAACTGCTTTGTTTTCATTTATCTACGGTACTGTATTTTTAGGAGTACTGTGGCCAAAGTAAATTTTGGGTTTAGGAATGAAGTGTTAATGCATTGTGAGTGTCAAAATACCAGTTATGTTACTGCGATGTTCTTGGAAAATAAATGTGCAATGTCAGTTCAACCTGTTTGTGAACTGGCGCAGCCCACCACGTACTTCCTCCTGGTTGTGATCATACATTGTTTTGAGATTTTGTTTGTTTTGTGTTGGGGTACCAATCACCACAGACTGAATGCCAAATATCCCGTTGCAACCTCTCGCAGGAGGAGAGTCCGAGCTATCATATGACTGATGAAAGAGTACTAATTTTATCTGTGATTCCAAGCTGGCACTATTTCTTCCTGTCTGGACTGTTGTCTGACAGCTAGGTGGTAAGTGTGAAGCGCCAGCGCTGTGGATTTAACTCAGCGCCGCGCCGTTCACCTGACGTAAGTGTGTTTGCAATCATTGCAATCGCCGGCCTTCATCACGGTAGCCAGTAGGTATGTTACAACACATGTGGCACACACAACCCGGAGCGATTGTAACGCAAGGCATGAAATCCGGTACCCACGCCCTGCAGTATCCTTTCTCTCAGCGCAGCGCGGCGTCTATGATGGATGTTCCGGGCGGCCGTCAAAACGTCGCAGATAGGCAATATGAAATGACACGTTTATTGACGGTCGCCCGAAATTATCAGTCAGAATTATTATGCTTTAAGAAGATGTTATTCACCTCGTGGGAGCGAATGCGATGATCGTGATATGTTTGCCACTTTTGAAGTACAACATGGAATACTTTATTTGTTAGGGTGCTTAGTATCCCCTTCGATTCCGCTTGAATCTCCGCCATGTATCAAATCCTCGTCAGTACGGCGGGTGGAAAACAACTGACATCTTGTTTTCAGTCAAAAATTCTTAAATAATGCGGCTTTGCGTTGCTATGATCGTTTATGCTTCACTTGTCCTCATGCCGTCCCTCCACATGTTGTCCCCCAAAACGACGTGGAATATCACGATAGAACTTTTCATTAATAATATGATTAGGAGGTGGAATATCACGATAGAACTTTTCATTAATAATATGATTAGGAGGGTCGAATTTGTTATGAACAATTTCGTGTAAATGATAACGCTGATCTACATGGACTAAATGCTATTGACACGTCGAGCATTTTTTGGATTCAGGGCCACAGCCATGAAACCCAACTTTCGTCACCAGTCAAAACCTTCGAAAGAAAATCTCTCTCGTGTGGAAAGCTTGGATCATCGTAAAGCAGTTGTTTAGTTTTCCTGCAAACTTCCACGCGATGCTCCTTTTGATTGTCTTGAAGCTGTCTTGGTACATACTTCGCCGCTATCCTTCTCAGGTCGAATTACTCTGACAGAATACGTACACATTGACCCACAATTAATTCTCAATGCATTGTGGAGGCCTTGGATGGTCTGTCTAGAAACTTGCAGAATCCGATCCCTCAATTTTATGAACATTTTTCTGCCGGTCATATGTCAGCGCCTGGCCTAAAGCGTTGTCTCAGAAACCTTGTTTCAACATTACATCTGTTTCTGCAGTGGTTCCCGTACGTTTACATAAAGCTCAGCATACAACCACGAATGTTTCAAGCTAAAGCGTTGTCTCAGAAAGCTTGTTTCAACATTATACCTGTTTCTGCAGTGGTTCCCGAACGTTCACATAAAGCTGAGCATACAACCACGAACCTTTCAATCCTACTGCAGCTGAATTATCAATTTACAACACAACAATGAGATTATAATCGTGCGACGAATTAATATTGGGGGAACGGCATATACCGACTGCGAGAATCTGATGTTCCGTGCTACGAACGCATCTCTAAGTCTTACCGGACCAAAGATTTTGTTTTAGGGACTCTTTGTGAAGGAAATGGAGAGATCGGAGTTGTGAGAGGACGAGAGAGATTGTATTGTTGTGAGACGCCATTACGGTATATAGTAAATGTTCAAATAGTAGGTTTGCACAAAATAAAATCCAATAACTAACGTCAAGTATTCAAGTTGTGTATATCTCCATACCGAAATTAGTTAATTATCACGGTACAGATATTACGAGACGTAGATCGCTCGGAGGTAAAGTTTGGAACGATAGTGGGAACCTGCATTTTCCACGATCAGAATTCGTCGAGAGATGATCTCCGAATTAATAAATTTTAAGTTGCTAAATTGTTCTATCTGTCATCTGGACTCATCAAACAACGTAGCACACAGTTGTGCCGAACGATCTGCGTAGCGGATAAAGGTTTTAGAGATTTCAGGTGGAGCAGATAACGACGAGGAATTTCCGCGAAATCGCCGCTGCGGAATACATCTGTTGCTCTCCTGCGGCATTTAAAACGAAATATATTTTCCAGGTTTCAGAAGAGTAAAGATAAAAGGAAATAAGGAACTAAGCTAAAACAGCTAAAACCTGTAATTAAAATAAAAGCACATACAAAGAATATATATTTATAAAAAAAAGAAATTATGAATATTCTTAATTAACTAACCAATAATAACATATTCAAGTACGTAAAATACACGACTGCACTCGTGTTGCGGTTATAAATTCGTGAAAATCACAAATTGAAAGATAACTAGCCATAACACGCTAACAAAGCTGCTGATAGTCAAGTCTTCGGTCAGTCCTGCGCGAGGAAAAGAAATAGATGATACTGGAATTTATCCTGTGTATTCGATCAGTATATGCGACAAACCGGGTGTCTAGGTTCTGCTGCCGTGTGAGAGGCAAGCAACAAAAGCATGATTCCCACGTTTTTCAAGAAATACAGAAAAGAATTCGTGAATTTCATACTAATACCTCTTGAACCCTACGTTTCTGTAGTTGGTGGGTAGTGCCGCACAGATTGTATGCATAAAATATATATGACCGGCAGACACGCTGTCAATTCTATCGCCAGATGAAATTAATCTCCTCTTCAGTCTGATTTACTGCTTATGAAACCGTCCTTCCACTGTCCAATCCTGTTGTAAAACACTTTGAGCTAACAGTGTATACACCACGTATTTTCTTTACTTCAGTAGCATTGGACTTGCTGCATATACTTATTCAAATGCGTACCAATGACTTAATGCAAATTTCATAGCTGGAATACGCAGTGTGTTAAATTATGGACAAGCCGTAAGGTCTGTCAGTAATTTCGTTTACCAGGTTTGTACCGGAGAGATTTGCGAAGTTGGAGGGGGGGATATATTCAGTAGTTACAATTGAACGTTTTTCCTCAGGTTGTTTATCGACCAGCACTTTACATTTAACTTCGTGGAGTACACTGATACGCCGTGTTTTCTTTTCACCTCTCATTCGCTGCTCCTGAGAGCTGGGCGGGGTGTTTCAGTCCAACATCCCAGTAGACTGGGAATGGGACAGAGGGAATCCGAAATGGGAATAGTTGGGAGGAGAATCCCATCTCCGGCATTCGCTTAGCAACGGAGGAAAACTTCAAAATTAACTAATATCGATACTCTGTATTATTTTTTCACTGTTTATTTTATCCTAAGAGAGAGTCTATGCCGCTAACTTGTCTCGTTAAATTAAAGGAAGCAGCCTTTCAGATTTAATATCGACTCAAAAGTTTAAATCAACTGGTGGATTTACTACTACAGGCTATCATTTATTTGCGCCTCCCTCTGTTAGTCCATCCCTCTCCCGCTGTGTATGCTTCCGCGCCGCTGTATCCAATACGGCCACTCTTCGTTTCAAAATTTTGAAAATCGGGAGTTAAAACTGTATTTGCTACTTCCGTGCGCCGAAATTTCACAGTTTTTCAGTAGGCAATTATTTTCAAGAAGCTCAGCATGAAATGTACTCATGGGTCTGATACAAAATTTGCTCTTCAGTTACGAATGATATCGTAGTGTATTATATCTGCGGCACGATCGTTTATTGAATGACCACCAACGAAGTGGGGGAGCCCTTATAAATATCGCTGCTTGTTGTTATACTGCGTGCATCTATGTTTAGACGAAGAAAGTTCACATAAATTTCTCTGAATCTGCTCGATGTTGTTGTTGTTGTCGTCTTCAGTCCTGAGACTGGTTTGATGCAGCTCTCCATGCTACTCTATCCTGTGCAAACGTCTTCATCTCCCAGTACTTACTGCAGCCTACATCCTTCTGAATCTCCCCCTACGATTTTTACTCTCCACGCTGCCCTCCAATACTAAATTGGTGATCCCTCGATGTCTCAGAGCAAGTCCTACCAACCGATCCCTTCTTCTAGTCAAGTTGTGCCACAAGCTCCTCTTCTCCCCAATTCTATTCAATACCTCCTCATTTGTTATGTGATCTACCCATCTAATCTTCAGCATTCTTCTGTAGCACCACGTTTCTAAAGCTTCTAGTCTCTTCTTGTCTAAACTGTTTATCGTCCACGTTTCACTTCCATACATGGCTACACTCCATACAAATACTTTCAGAAACGACTTCCTGACATTTAAATCTATACTCTATGTTAACAAATTTTTCTTCTTCAGAAACGCTTTCCTTTCCTTTGCCAGTCTACATTTTATATCCTCTCTACTTCGGCCATCATTAGTTATTTTACTCCCCAAATAGCAAAACTCCTTTACTACTTTAACTTTCTCATTTCCTAATCTAATTCCCTCAGCGTCACCCGACTTAATTAGATTACATTCCATTATCCTCGTATTGCTTTTGTTGATGTTCATCTTATATCCTCCTTTCAAGACACTGTCAATTCCGTTCAACTGTTCGTCCAAGCCCTTTGTGTCTCTGACAGAATTACGTCATCGGCGAACCTCAAAGTTTTTATTTCTTCTCCATGGATTTTAATACCTACTCCGAATTTTTCTTTTTTTTCCTTTACTGCTTGGTCAATATACAGATTGTATAACATCAGGGATAGGCTACAACCCTGTCTCACTCCCTTCCCAACCACTGCTTCCCTTTCATACCCTCGACTCTTATAACTGCCATCTGGTTTCTGTACAAATTGTAAATAGCCTTTCGCTCCTTGTATTTTACCTCTGCCACCTTCAGAATTTGAAAGAGAGTATTCCAATCAACATTGTCAAAAGCTTTCTCTAAGTCTATAAATTCTAGAAACGTAGGTTTGCCTTTCCTTAATCTAGCTTCTCAGATAAGTCGTAGGGTCAGTATTGCCTCACGTGTTCCAATATTTTTACGGAATCCAAACTCTTCCCCGAGGTCGGCTTCTATCAGTTTTTCCATTCGTCTGTATAGAATTCGCGTTAGTATTTTGCAGGTGTGACTTATTAAACTGATAGTTCGGTAATTTTCACATGTGTCAACACCTGCTTTCTTTGGGATTGGAATTATTATATTCTTCTTGAAGTCTGAGGGAATTTCGCCTGTCTCGTACATCTTGCTCACCAGATGGCAGAGTTTTGTCAGGACTGGCTCTCCCAAGGCTGTCAGTATTTTTAAATGGAATGTTGTCTACTCCGGGGGCCTTGTTTCGACTCCGGTCTTTCAGTGCTCTGTCAAACACTTCACGCAGTATCATATCTCCCATTGCATCTTCATCTACCTCCTCTTCCAATTCCATAATATAGTCCTCAAGTACATCTGCTCGCTATAGGCCTACAATTCACACGTCCAGCACGATGAATGAACTCTGTCTCTTTCCTTTAAAATGTTATTCGAAATCCTTGGTAATACGAGCTCTCTTTGCACACCATCCACACAGATAATTAGGTTTTGATGTCCTCGGCAGCCAACAAGATCGACAAACACAATTACGAAGTCCACTGAACTCGCTCATTTCGTCGGCGTGACCGCGGAACTTTCACCTGAATAGTGTCACTTGATTGTATACCATATAACCTCACTCTAACGCACAAAATACACTGACTTAGCAAAAGTCATGGAATAGGCATTTACTATCGCGTGGAGCCTTCTCTAGCCCTGCGGAATGCAGTGAGAGGCCGTGGAAGTGAGTCTAAAAGTACGTCGTCTCCTTTAGCAGCAGCGGACACCAAATCGTTTGCAGAGCGGCAGCCAATTCTGGTCTGATCGAGGGTGCGGGATCCATGACACGGATCCTGCGTTCCATGAATTCTCAGATATGCTCTATGGGGCTCGAATGTGGGTTCAAGGGTGGCCATCTCAGTCTTTGGACCTCCTCCTGCATGTTCCTGGAACCATTCCCGGACGACGTGGAGCTGATGAGGCGGCGCTTTGCCATCTCGAAACACCGCACAACCGTCAGGATGCTGGAAGGCAAAAAATGGGTCCGCTCAACATACCGCGGACTATTCAAAGTCCCTTCCAGAATATGCATGACGCCATTACATACCAAAAAAAAAATGCAACCCAGTGCACAACAGAGGCACAACCGCCTTGGACCACACCTTTTCGGCAAGCGGGATCCATCGATTCATGTGGCCTGCACCACACAAGGTGTCTCTCACAGAAATGGTGCAGTTAATCCGACCGTATCACGTTGCGCCCTTGCTCCAGTTCCACCCCTGGTGACTAGCGGCAAATGCAAGCCGTTGTGCCCTATGACGTTGGGTGTGCGGCGCCGGCTCCCTATTCCAGTGCATCTTTGTACGCATTATCGACTGGAAGACGTGTCTGTGTGGAACTGAGCCGTGATTTGTTGCTCTGTTGCCCTTCTGTCAATATTGACGATCCGTTTCAGATGTCACCGGGCATAGTTATCGAGGACGGCTGGATTGCCGGTAGTTCATCTGTTGTGGGCTGTAACATCCTCATTCATCCATTCACGATAAACCGTGGACAAACTTGAACGTGTGAAGCCGAATTCGTGCACCACTGCCGAAATTAAAGCTGCCATCCGTCGGGTACCGACCACCATACCCCGTCCGAACGGCGTCAGCTCACGACGACGTTCCATGTTACACAAATCACTTGAACAGCCACTTCTCCGAAGGTCTGCTATACAACTGAGGGATTATGATGCGCATACAGCACACCTGAGCAGTCTGTTCCCCAATATCCCACGACATTCGCTAAGTCAGTGTGATTGACCTCATACACATTCAAATCGCCCCTCTCAAAAACTCCTCACACACTATATGTCAGCATTACTCCGTAACAATTTCAGTTGTTTCCTCTTTTCTGTTCTCTCAATTTACATATATAATTTTTCTCTTTAGATATAGCAATCAAATTAAGGGAACGTTTACTATCTTTGGCCCGAAAAAGATATGTTCTTTGAGAATTTTTTTCTCGGGATGTGCTGCATAATTCAATGTCAAATTTGGTCAAAATGTTTATTGATATTTCCTCTAGAAACTGGAATTTTTTCGACCGCAAATGTCGAAGAGCAGGGGCGGAAGTACCGTCGGAACGAAACAAAATTTCGTTGTAGACCTCCACGCGCGGTATGTCACCGGTCAGCCGGCTCGTCTGAAATATCAAAATTGAGTTGACGTTAGCGAAATAGATAAGATTCTTCAGGAGTTGTACCTTGCTTAAGTTATTTGGACCATAGGAAACAAAATGGCGGCTATTTGAAAAAAAGGGTTTTTTCATCGATTTTTCGACTTCGTCGGCCAAATAAAAATATTTATAGTTGATGGATCGGAATAAAAGTGGTACAACTCCAGACAATGTAGTTAGTTCCGTCGGAAACAAAGAATCATGCCAATCGGTTCAATAGATTTGAAGTTACCAAACCGCGCGATAAAAAAACCTCATTTCGAGAAAAACGCGTTTGAAGTTTTGACTACATATAAATGCAATATTATGCAATTACGTCCAATCTGTTATTACGGGTCCATAAACTAGTCCTTCCTCTTCCTCATAGAGGGCGTTCTGCTCGATCTGGGCCATCCTGCGCTGCTCCAGAGCAGCTCGTAGGGCCAGTGACAAGCGGTTTTCGGCCGCTTGAATTCGGTGGTCGTCCGAATGCTTGGCGAACTGCGTTGAATAGTCCCAGGGTGACGTCCATCGTGGCCATGGTCTTCAGAATTGCTGAATACCTTTCGTTGAAGCTGCTCACTGCCAGGAAAGTCGCAGTCTCTACAGTCTTCGCACCAGAATCCAAATGCTTGGATGCTAACTTCCAAATATACGCGTTCAAACCGGTACAATAACTCGTCCTTCTAAAGAAATAACCGGTGAGTGAAAAAGGGCGATCTCAGTCACGTGGATTTTTTTGTTCAACCGCGAATAACAAACATTTCCGTTCAGTATTCGGAAAAACCGTTTCAGGGGGTGGATTCTAAAGACCTTTATGGATCCAAAAATACAATTAAAAAAAATCGATTTTTGAACCAAAAGGTAGTAAACCTCCCCTGAAATAAAATACAGTCGCATAAAATTACACACACACACAAAATTTACTTGCATCGGGGAACATCAATAACGTTAATGCCTGTGGAGCCGTAGGGTGACTGCACGGTAGCTCAGGGTGTTCGGTCAGGCTACTGGCAACGCCCACTAATTTAAAGTATATAAATAAATATGTCTCAGTAAAGGTCTCATCGTTGGGATTTGAGAGATGTCGTGTTACATCCATGCAGAACTGCGAAGAAAGACGACGGAGAAATGGAAAGAGAAGGACCTGTGTTCGATTCCCGGTACCTCCTCAGATATTTCCAGAAGTAGGGAGGTATGGAACTGGATCAGCTCAGAATGAGGAGCTGCTTGAATAAATGAGCAATGTCATCATCAGGATTCATCTACTGGCAATAACGGCTGGAGCGATTGCCGATCACATATTCCATGATCATAGATCGCTATTCTTACCTCATTGTAGGCAGCAGTCGGAACGCGCCTGAGTACTAATCCGCGAGGGGTGTTTATGTTCACGTTACGCGAGATAAGTATAAAAAAAAATAGCCACCCGTACAAAAATTTTGTCTCAGTACGTTTGATGGAACTTTACGGAAACAGTTCAGAAAGTAATGGCACCGTAGGTAACATCATCATCCACTTGACATAGAGCACTGACCTTGGACTAACACTGTGTTTTATAGACGTCGTAGCTTCTAGAGTTTACATCTCTTCTGTGTTGTGACTGAAGGCGCCGATTTAATACTGCCCTCGCGCCTAAGCGCAGTTGACACAACACCTGAAACGCTACTTACTTCTTCGCCGATTCTGCAGAGAATCTCGTCATTCCTTACCGTATCAGTCCATCAAAATTTAGAAATTCTTCTGTAGCACCACATATCAAACGTATCGATTCTCTTCTGTTTCGGTTTTTTCACAGTCCACCGAGCGAGCTGGCGCATTGATCAGCACAATGGACTCGCATTCGGGAGGACGACGGTTCAAACCCGCATCGGGCCATCCAGATTTAGGTTTCCTGTGATTTGCCTAAGTCGCTTCACGCAAATTCCAGGATGATTCCTTTGAGAAGGCAAGGCCGACTTTCTGCCCATTCTTCCCTAATCCGATGGGATCGATGACCTCGATGTTTGGTCCTCTCCCCCAAATCAAACAAACAACCAATCACAGTCCATAATTCACTGTCGAGCAACGCTGTGCACGAAACGTAAATTTTCTGAAATTTCTTCCTCGATTTGATATCAGTCGACTTCTCTCGGCCAGGAATACTCTCTTTGTTTTCTGTTCTTGCTTACGGCGTCATGAGTTATTTTGCTTCCGCGGTAGCATAATTCCTTAACTTCGCCTACTTCATGATCGCGAATGTTGACGTAGGTTTCTCGCCACTCTCATCCCTGCTATTTCCCATTACAGCTCTTTTTCCGGTTTATTCTCGATCCATATTCTGAACTTATAACCTGTACTGTTAACAGTTCAGTCCACGCCTCTTCATGATGACTTTGCGTTCTTGTGACAATTAACTATTGCCATTGTGCAATGACAGGTAGCTATAGGTCATATTCCAGTAATCAGAGATTACCCGTTATACTTGACGTGTTTTATAGTGGCGACTGTGTGACTCATGATTTCATTGGAAGCGTTTCAAAGTATGTCTGAAACTGTTATACTAACGTCAGTGAAACTCGTTCCTTACGGGTCGTTAAAGGAGGCGTGGCCTGGGGAATCTTCAACCATTTACCGAAAACTTACGACTCTTGCTGCGTATCAGTGCGCCGCAGTATGGGCTGTTGCAACATCTCAGCAAGAACATTAGTCGTCATAAGAAGGACAGCACTAAACAACTGCCAATACAGGCACAATACTAAATACAGGCTGTATATTTCTCTGATTAGAGTTGTACATGCTGATGAAAGTTGTGGAGAAGCAGAGGGTGGCTCTCTTAAACTGAAGAACTTGATTGGGGTACAGCATTACGTTTAATGAAACGTAAACGCAAGGGGATCGGAGTAATGTGTAACTGGGAGCATACGGATGATATGTTAAAAATTAAGCATATATAATAGATGTATGAGAGGGCCCGAAGTCCATAATCTTACCAACCGAAATAAAAACATAAATTAATAAATAATGTTGATATACACTGTTGCAGTTAACTGTGAAACGTCCCCTTAGAAAAATTAATAAATTACTGTGCTGATAAACCTCTTAAGTTATTTGATTTTCAAACAGCTGAGCAGAACTGAACGTACTCAGACACTTCTCTCTTTACTTATTCTGATCAAAACTAAACTGGCACACAATATTTTTAGCGCAACGCAATCTGACTTTCAACAATCCCTACTAAAGAATGGCCCTGACTAACAATAACCTATAACTTTCATGAATCACTTACCTCACAAAAATCTTCGTTACTGGAACTACTGCAATACAGCGAGCGCCAATACTGCCAGCTAAATAAAAGATTCTAACTACTGAAGGCACTAACTACTGATAGGCGTAGTTAGCAAATGAAATATTTTGATAGAGAATAAACAATGTATTTGCCTTAATAATGTTCAAAAGTCATCATATACATATGATATCCAATATTACAAATTTACTCTCTCTGATGGACACACGTCCAGATCGTCCGCTCTCAAAATTCTGCTATCTCTCTCCCCACATGCACCACTGCTGGCGGCTCACCTCCAACTGCGTAACGCTGCGCACTGTTCACATCCAACGGCCCAACACAACAATAGCGAATATTCCAACAATGCCAACCAGCCACAGACTGCACACAGCACAGGCAGTGATTTTCATACAGAGCGCTACGTGACGTTACCAACATAAAAACCTAAACAGCCTACTTACAACTGTTCTATCAGTGTTTTATTAGATATATTTATAGTTTTTTTCAGATCTGGTCCACGACTTCAGGAATTCATTTGTGTGGCTCTTTTAGCTAAATGATATTTTCTTTGCTCCAGATTAATAACAAACCTCTATATGTTAAGTTGTGGAAAAAAGCATGGCATGCATTGTGTAATAGTTTGTCACTAACGGCAACTAATTTTGTAAACATATACTTGATCATGCACTATACTCCTAATTTTGAGTAAAGATGAATTCATAAAAAAAAAGGAAGCACAGTCACTGTCATCGTCTTTATCACATATATTGAAGAGGGTATTTGCAGATTTTTAAAATTAGAACACCGTTAGTGAATTTCAAACAAGGTACTTGCTGCTTCATGCTCACAAGTCTATTTTAGATGTAACAAATGTAGTGTCATCTACATATGCAGCGTAAGAGAAGTATTTAACATAGATCACACAGAGTAAAGGTCCAGATACAAATTCTTATTGCATGTAGTGAGTGACATCCTGAACATTTTATTTTTCTTTCATTCGCTAAGGTATTATCTCTGCCCATTTCTGGCCGAGCGGTTCTAAAAAATGGTTCAAATGTCTCTGAGCACTATGGGACTCAACTGCTGAGGTCATTAGTCCCCTAGAACTTAGAACTAGTTAAACCTAACTAACCTAAGGACATCACAAATATCCATGCCCGAGGCAGGATTCGAACCTGCGACCGTAGCGGTCTTGCGGTTCCAGACTGCAGCGCCTTTAACCGCACGGCCACTTCGGCCGGCGCCGAGCGGTTCTAGGCGCTACAGTCTGGAACCGTGCGACCGCTACGGTAGCAGGTTCCAATCCTACCTCGGGCATGGATATGTGTGATGACCTTAGGTTAGTTAGGTTTAAGTAGTTCTAAGTTCTAGGGGACTGATGACCTCAGAAGTTTAGTCCCATAGTGCTCAGAGCCATTTGAACCATTTTTGCCCATTTCTGCGTTTTGTGAAGCATAGGCAGAGGATTGCAGTACAAATTTATTCCATGACGGCCTTCACTATTAAGCCTTATATATTATTTGGGCCCTTGTCCTACCCTTCTCACCCCACCTCGTGCTCGGCATTAGTTGCCTTCTTCGCCACAAACTCACAGCTTTTTGGCTTGAACGAAGATCTTCTCCCGATGTTCGTATCCTTGCGACTAGTTTATCGGAGAAATTCGTGCTAAAGCCAAAATAAACGGAACTTACCTTCCGGTGTAAAAAGACGCTGCCTGAGGAATGGCTTCCTCGCCATTAAACCCTTAATTGCGTATTCTTAATGCGCGCTCCGCTGCCGCAGAAGGTAATTTCCTTTAGCACTTCCTGCTGCGGTAGCGCTACGTGCCTTGTTCACTTATTAAAACATTTCTTTGCTGTTTTTAATTTACAAACCGAAACTGAAGTAATTAGGGTCAAATAGAATGTGTTAATGAAATTTTGTTTTCACTCATTTACAACTTGTTTTGTATGTGGAATACAGGGTATAACGTGTATAAATCCAAACATTTGCGTCAGTGACTGGGGACGGTAGACTGAGCAACATCACCCCAGTATTTACGTCATTTGCAGACTGATTATTCTAGCTAATAAAAGTTGTATGTGTATAGGTAGGGTAGTACTTACAAGTTCGTGTGGCAGAAGCAAGCCATTAATGTTCATTTTCCCTGTGCAGCAGGTCAGGTATTGAAGTATGGACGCGAGGAAGGAAAAAGGGTAGTCTATACTGCCAGGTGGCGTTCATCCCAGATGCAGCCATGCAGAAAACATCAGGTCGTGAAATTTGTGACGTGTTTGTGGGAAGACTGCTCGACGCAGAGCGAAAACAACCAGCGCATTGATGTGTGTGCATACTAAGGCTTCACATATGAAAATATTTGCACTTATATTCGTTACGCTCTGAATTTAAAACGTGGTTCAAAATGGCTCTGAGCACTATGGGACTTAATGTCTGTGGTCGTCAGTCCCCTAGAACTTAGAACTACTTAAACCTAACTAACCTGAGGACATCACACACATCCATGCCCGAGGCAGGATTCGAACCTGCGACCGTAGCAGTCGCGCGGCTCCGGACTGAGCGCCTAGAACCGCCAGACCACCGCGGCCGGCTTAAAACGTGGTGCTGGACAGAGAAGAACTTCGTATTCTGTACATACCAATAAGACGTCTCTGTTGAAGGCCCTTTCTCGCGCAAACTCCACATCTCCGTGTTGGTCTTCTCTTCGTTTTGCTGGGCAAAAATTCTTGAAAATGCCTGGCTATAAGGTGAGATACTATTGGTGTTTGAGATGGGCGTCCAAGTGATACCCCTCGCTTTGGAGAGTATAGGACCAACTGTTATCTGGGAATAATCATGAATTGCAGCCTACTTCTTTCGCCGCCATGTTTTTTGAAACTGTAAATGTCTCCTCCTGGCCATTTTGTAGCTCTGTAACTAGGACACTCTCCTACTTGCACGTCCCACATTGTAATCCTTGACAACAGCTGCCTTTGCATGAAGATATTCTTTCAATTTACTTACTGAAATTTATCCTTATGGAATCTTTTGACCGTCATGACGTCTCTCTTATACTTCCATTTGATCGACTCTTGCTTGTTTCCGTACGCCGTAACGTAGTCTCCCTTATTCAGTTTTTCCCTTTTCATGACCACCTCGGAAAACTCCATTCTGGCTTGCCGCATTGTACTGACAGCGCAGCTTTCAAAGCTGAGTTTCTGCCAATATATAAAACGTTCAAACAACCTACAAGAATGCAGCGGAGTTACGTCTTCGATAACCGCCATATAGCGCCCCCGCTGTCTCAGAAACTGAAAGTTTGTCAACTGAGGTAGCCCGCATTAGTGTCACTTTTTCCCAGAATGGCTGTACTGAGAGACAGATCAGAAGTGTTTTGCGCTTGCGACCAACCGTGAGCAGGGTAAACGACGAAAACGATGAGCTGACACGTCCGAGGTGTGCGAGAAAAGTCATGAGATGGATTTTTTATCTACTTAAAGTTTCTTATGTTTTTCAAACAACAATATTGTTCCCATCAAAGTAGTTCCCTTCGGCAGATATACACAGGCGAAATCGTTGTTCCTTTGTAAGACGTCAGCTGGTAGGGACTTTAACATGTCACTCACATTCTCTTGAATTTTTCTCCAGGATCCCACAATGACGTCTTTTTAAGATATTTTTCAATTTCGTGAAAAGAAAAAAGTTACACGGACTCAGATGAGGTGAATAGGGGCGTTGCCATGATGCAGCATCCACTTGTCTGCATTATCTGGTCACCCTCGATTCGTCCTTTTCTTGACCCTTTCACGGATACTTGGTTGAACGTTTGTCCTGGAGGAGTAAATTCTTTATTTACGATACTCCTACTGTCAGAAAAGCAAATCAGCATTGTTTTTATCTTTGATTTGGTTATTCGACCAAACCTTTGGCACGTGCAAAACTTCGGCCAAAATTTGATGTATGGTGAACGTGTTTAACAGGTCACCCATCACCCTTATTGACGGTCATATCGCACCACAAGAGCGCACACACGTGCGACTTTTCGCCAGTTGTTAAAGTTGAACGTCTCCCTAAGCGAGATACATCTTCAACGTGTTCTCGACCTTCCAGAATGATTTCTGCCAGAGAAGAACTTGTGCTCTTGATAAGGAAAGCTCCCCGTAGGCCTGTTTCAACTCTTCAAAGGTGACACTCCTTGATTTCCCAACTTAACACAAAACTTGATAGCGTAACGTTGCTCTAAATTCCACTGTTCTATTTTCGTAACACGCAACGAAAGCACAAATTCACTGATGGCGTTACTCAAAAATCACACGATGGCCGGGTAAACGCATATGTAAGCCAACCCAGCAGGTTGCGCTGTTGTACTTGACCATGAACGGCATTTGCAAAGTCCTCAGTACTTTCCAAGTGTTAGTCGTGGTCATACCAGTTTCCTGTGTAGCTGTGTGTACCTTATGTCTGAGCTCAGGGAGTAGAATATGGATAAATTGTTGGTGCTCATATGGTAGGTGTTTCTGAAACCATGGGAGCTGAAGTGTATGATGTTTCAAGAGGCATCGTATAGAAGATTTATACTGCAGACAAGTAGAGTGGATAAACATCATCCCTGAGTCACAACGCGGACGAAACTGTGCTTTGAGTGATCACGGGTGGTCATTGATGAGGATTACGACAAAAATACACCACTGGCCATTAAAATAGCTACACCACGAAGATGACGTGCTACAGATGCGAATTTTAACCGACAGGAAGAAGATGCTGTGATGTGCAAATGATTAGCTTTTCACAGCATTCACACAACGTTGGCGCCAGTGGCGACACCTACAACCTGCTGGCACGAACTGTTCATGCAGATGCTTGTTGTCTTGCGAACGTCCCCATCTGTTGACTCAGTAATCGAGACGTGGCTGCACGATCCATTACAGCCATGCGGATAAGATGCCTGTCATCTCGACTGCTAGTGATACGAGGCCGTTGGAATCCAGCACGGCGTTCCGTATTACCGTCCTGAACCAACCGATTCCATATTCTGGTAACAGTCATTGGATCTCGACCAACGCGAGTAGCAAAGTCGCGAAACGATAAACCGCAATTGCGATAGGCTATGACTGCTGTTACCCTTGACACTGCATCACAGACAGGAGCGCCTGCGATGGTGTACTCAACGACGAACCTGGGTGCACGAATGGCAAAAAGTCATTTTTTCGGATGAATCCAGGTTCTGTTTACAGTATCATGATGGTCGCATCCGTATTTGGCGACATCGCGGTGAACGCACATTGGAAACATGTATTCGTCATCACCATACTGGCGTATCACCCGGCGTGATGGTATGGGGTGCCATTGGTTACACGTCTCAGTCACCTCTTGTTCGCATTGACGGCACTTTGAACAGTGGACGCTACTTTTCAGATGTGCTACGACCCGTGGCTCTACCCTTCATTCGATCCCTGCAAAACCCTACATTTCAGCAGCATAATGCACGACCTGATGTTGCACTACTCTTGATGAACTGTGGTATCGTATTGAAGCTGCATGGGCGGCTGTACCTGTACACGCCATCCAAGCTCTGTTTGACTCAATGCCGAGGCGTATCAAGTCCGTTATTACGGCCAGAGGTGGTTGTTCTGGGTACTGATTTCTCAGGATCTATGCACCCAAATTGCGTGAAAATGTAATCACATGTCAGTTCTAGTATAATATTTCTACATTGAATACCCGTTTATCATCTGCATTTCTTCTTGGTGTAGCAATTTTAATGGGCAGAAGTGTATAAGAGGATGACAACTGGAAGAGTGAATGCAGAACTGAATATCGCACTCGCGAACCCTGTCAGCTCCATAATCAGGCAATGAGCAGGACGAGCTTGAATACCAAAACCACACAGCAGGAGTGCAAATGCCCGCAAAAGAAAATTTGGTGCCGAAGGCATTAAACAAGCGCTATGGAGTAGCGGAAGAATGTCATTTGCACTGACAAGTCTTGTTTCCAACATCAGGTCGAGTTTATGTACCAAGAGAAACATGGCGGGGATTCGACGATGATTTGGGCAGCAGTATCGTTGTGTTCCATAGGCCGCATTGTTACCCTGTAAGGGTGCATTGTTGCCAAGGATTATGTGACCGTTTTCGCTGATCAGCTCCATCCAATTTACGATGTCTGTTCCTTAGTGATGACGCTTTGTTCCAGATGACAGGGCCACTGTTCACACATTTCGCATCGTTCAGGGCTGGTGAACACAAGGATTAAGTGTCACATCTTCCCTGGCTACCAAAGTCATCAGACTTCAAGAGGCTTTGTGGTCTATTTTGAAGAGAAGGGTACCGCTATCCACATCCAGCATCGTAACCTGAACTCGCTACTCAAATGGCTCAAATGGCTCTGAGCACTATGAGACTTAACTTCTGATATCATCAGTTCCCTAGACTTAGAACTACTTAAACCTAACTAACCTAAGGACATCACACACATCCATGCCCGAGGCAGGATTCGAACCTGCGAGCGTAGCCGTCGCGCGGCTCCAGACTGAAGCGCCGGCGAACTTGCTACTATTTTGCAGGAAGAATAGTATAACATTTCCTTAAGAACCATACAGGACCTGTATTTATCCGTTCCAACTGGAAGCTGTCATGACTGCCAACGATTTTCCTACACCGTATTGGTGGCCGGGCGGTTCTAGGCGCTTCTGTCCGGAACCACGCGGCTGCTACGGTCGCAGGTTCGAATCCTGCGTCGGGCATGGATTTGTGTGATTGATGTCCTTAGGTTAGTTAGGTTTAAGTAGTTCTCAGTCTAGGGGACTGATGACCTCAGATGTTAAGTCCCATAGTGCTTAGAGCAATTTGAACCGTTTTTGGACGTACACCATATTAAGTATAATAATGTGTTGTGGTGTTTCAGTAAATTCATGTCACTGCATCGTCATTAACTTCATCCCCGTTGAAATGAAAACTTAAAGTATTTGGATCGGCTTCTGTCGTAGAATTCCATGTTTATATTGTAAGAATTGTTGAAGAGTTGTTGTTTGAACAAAATAAACTTTGTGTCTGAAGTGTCACTGCAATAAATACTAAGTTCCATGTGTCACAACGTAATATCAAATAATTGTTGACTAATTGATGGAGTACTATTGTATAAGAATCTAAGTTGACGGTAAAAGGAAGCAACGATAGCCGACTGGATATATTATTAGCCACTCTGAAGCTTATAACATATTGTGATTTTTTATCCTAGGATGATAAGACTTATCGAGATTTTTCTTGGAACGGAACTGCATACACTGGAGTTGTGGCCTCAAGTTGCATGCCGGAACTCACAATCATAAATGTGTTGGCTATCTCCAGGAAATGACGAACACAGGCTCCATATTAGTCCCCCAACCAGAGTCAGTAGCCGCAAAAGATAGAACGAGTTCCCAGCCACCATGATGTACCGCAACATCGAGATTCTGTGAAACATTGCTGTGTGCGAAGCTAAGTGTAATTGCAGTACTTGACTGGAGCAACAGATATAGCTGCTGCAACTATTCTCTTTCCTCTCCCTACCGTCTCATCATCATGGTAGTAGTGCATAGCATCATGTAGACTGAAATCGAAATACGGACAGATTACTTTGAACTACACACAGCACCTCCCTATATTAACAAAATGCCAATTCCCGACACGTATCTTTAAGTATTTTGTTTTCAAGTTCTTTCTCTCTTCCTGGCTTTCCATTATTTGTTACACCCACTGAGTTACTATTCTGCTGTGCACCTTGGTCACTTCTTCGAGACCCGTAAATCAATTTAGCATCTACCGGTCGGTGTTTTTTTCACATTACTCTTAATGTCTGAACATCTTTACAGCTCAGGAAACACAAAGGATATTTCTAGAATATGTTTGTCACTTTGGTATGGGGGGAATGCTCATGCACGGCTCTCAGAGTTTATGTCACACACACACACACACACACACACACACACACACACACACACACACACACAGAGAGAGAGAGAGAGAGAGAGAGAGAGAGAGAGAGAGAGAAACTGCCTGACTTCGATACCACGGTATTAATAGCGTCTAAATGTTGTTTATGTCGTTCTCTCTGCCTCTCCCTCGCTTGTAGATGGCTACGCAATGTTGTTGTTGGTAATAATGGTGGATGAAAAGGTAGAACGTGTCTTGAAGGAGTTAATCTCTCAGGCAGAGTCTGCAAAATATGTATACAAATAGACCTTAAAAAACGAGAAAAATAGCTATTAAGTCGCCTTAATCAATTCCGTTCAGCCTCGTTTCCATAATTTATTTCAAAGCTTGAAAAGCAGCCATGATATTAATGTACTCACTTATTTTCATTCAGCCACATACAGAAGTTTCGTTCTGGGCAAACTTATCTTTAAGGTAAGAAAGTTTCCATTGTACAAAAGGGTGTAACAAGAAAAATGTACGGTACTCGCTCTCTATCTTCTTGGTGATAATTTTCCAAGTCAGGTATTTTAACCGCAGCATAGAAATACATATAATTATTCAAGGAATTTGTTATAAATAACCAGTTATTCAAAAGGAATAATGAAGTCTGTAAATATTGGAAGAAAAACAGGACTTCAGTATTCTTAATTAAAACGAACAGTAACGATTCCAAAATTGTTGATCAAAATTATGTAAAATGATGTAAAGCGGCTAACAAGGAGCAGAGCTAAATTTGAAATATATAAGAATCGGGATGGTTCTTCTGAAATCTGATTCTGATCAATCACAGAGCTTTTATTTGGAAACTTGGACCCAATTATTAAACAGCTTTACTATTGTTTTCAAGTTTCCAAATAAAAACCTCAGCCTGAAGGTTGGTCGCAACGCCACATTGCGTCACTACACGTAGTGCCGTTAAAAATGGAAAATAATTTCACTATGTACGAAATGCGTTAACCAGGGGTTTCCTTGGTTCCTGTTAGGATATTTTGTACGTATGGTATGCTCTCGCCATTCGGTGAGCTACTAGTTATATGAGAAAAATTCATCTTAACGTTTCCCGTGTTTAAATTTTTTTTCTCACAGTCTGTATGGTGCAAAAATAATGGCATACTTACCGTTATCAATGTGAACTAATCTGTAAATTTTCCGTTTGCAGTTGTTCTAAAATAGAAAGTGTTTCGATAACGTACCAATTGCTTAACTGACTGTTCGGACGGTCCTTGGTAGAGTATTTTATCCATATTGTAGAATAGTACACCAGCGCCACATGTTCTAATTTATTTTCAGTAACTTTTTATTCATAATACACAAACTGACTCGTTTCACATCGAAACGATATGTCGTGAAGTGACCCATGGTACACGAATCTTATTAACCGACGGGCCATCACATTGAGTTCAATGCATAGACACCTGTCGTTAAAGTTCTGCGGGCTTGTTTTGGGAAAGGGAGAAAAATAGATCATTGTTCAACGTTCTTTCAGCGACGAGGTCATTAGAGACGGAGCCTAAGTTTGAACTGCGGAACTATGGCGAAGGAAACTGTCGTATCCTTTTTCCGAGGAACAGTCCTGGCATTTGTCTTAAGTGATTCGGGAAAACCTCGAAAATCTAAATCTGATCGCCGGACGGGGATTTGAACCGGCACCTTCCACAATGCGAGTTCAGTATCTTAACACTGCACGACTGCACTCGATGAGAAAGGAGAGGGGAATGCTCCAGCGGAGCTCAACCGACAAAAAATGTCACCCCAGTGCGCACTCACATATGATTTATTAAGCGTTTGCAGATGGCGCAGATTGAGTCACGTGCTATACCACGCGCGCGTTGCCTCTTCGTGAGCGTAAGACAGTAGCAGTCAGTGAGACGTTATGTTTCAAGTGCACATTGTACGAAAATATGGATAAATGTCAGGACGCGGCAGAGTGGCAAAAAAGGGGTAGCGTGTTTCGTCGTGTCCACGGGCACACGGTGTGTGAAGTTGCTGGATTCGTTGGGAGTTTCGCGACGGACTGTTCAACTTGTTTACAAGCGGTGGTGTAACTAACGTGGCCACGAGACACGACGTCATAACTGTGGTCGGAAAAAGGTCCTGATTTAGAGGGGCCAGAGACACGTTTCACAGCTTGTGATTCAAAGTGGCTCCGAAACCACAGAGGAACTGTTCCAGGCAGTGAATGAAGGTCCATCCCAATCTGTTAGCGAGGGAACATTGCAAAGGGAACTGTTTACAATGAACATGTTGATTCGGTTACCTCGCAAGACACCGTTGTTTACACAAGCAACAGCAAATTTCAAAAATTGGCTCAAATGGCTCTGAGCACTATGGGGCTTAACATCTGAGGTCATCAGTCCCCTAGACTTAGAACTACTTAAACCTAACTAAGCTAAGGTCATCACACACATCCATGCCCGAGGCAGGATTCGAACCTGCGACCATAGCGATCGCGCGGTTCCAGACTGTAGCGCCTAGAACCGCTCGGCCACACCGGCCGGCCACCTCCATTTCCCACGAGCGTGCGGTCATTTGTTGATTAAAAACCAATACCATTGTTTGGTTTGCTCTCGTCTATGAAATATAGTATATAACGGAGGTCAGACAGCCGACTTCCAGTTCTTACGAATAAAGTGAAATGATACGTTCGCTAAGAAAAGATAACTTCGCAGAACTATATTTCTGTTCTCTGCATACAAACGACACCAAGAAAGCGAGCGCAAAGTGCACCGTTTCCTTGTGACGTATGAGTTGTTATCAAAAAGTAATGCAAATTTTTGTTTTTCTTAATGAATCTTTATTTATTCACCAACATCAACTTCGTCCCATTGAAAGTAACCCTCCTCAGTTGTAATACGATACACTTCTACAAGTGCTTTTTCCGGTCTTGGAAGCACCTAGGTAACTCGCTTTTCGTTATGGTTTTCAGCTGCCTCCGTGATTCTGTTTTTATCTAAACAATGGTGGCAAAAAGACGTCTTTTCATGGTTTTCTTCAGACTAGGGAATAGAAAGAAGTCGCAGGTTTCTATGTCCTGCTAATACGTTGGCTGAGGCAACGCAACTGTTTCGTTTTTTGCCAAAAGATCACGAACAAGCACTGAGATGTGATCGAGAGCATTATCGTGATGGAATTTCCACGAGGGTTTTGTCGCAGTTCTGCCAGTCTTCTTCGGATTGCTTCCAGCAAACGGCTCCTAGCTTCCCGGTAGCATTTATTTATTGATCGTACCACCATAAGGCGGGAACTCATGATGAACTACCCCATTGTAATCGAAGAAAACGTTGAGAAGAACGTCCACTTGTAGATTTTTTTCCTGTCTTGACTCTTCAAGCAGTTTCCGTTGGGACGATTGGGCTATGGTTTCGACGTCATACCTGTATATCCATGTTCCGTCATCTGTTATAACTTTCATTGCACGTTCTGCGTTGTTGTCGACTTCTTTCAGCTACTCCTGAGCGATGTCTACGTGACGTCATGTCTGGTCGAAATTACAATTTGGGAACAAAACTTTGCTGTTACACGTGTCAGCCCGCATCTCGTGGTCGTGCGGTAGCGTTCTCGCTTCCCACGCCCGGGTTCCCGTGTTCGATTCCCGGCGGGGTCAGGGATTTTCTCTGCCTCGTGATGGCTGGGTGTTGTGTGATGTCCTTAGGTTAGTTAGGTTTAAGTAGTTCTAAGTTCTAGGGGACTGATGACCATTGATGTTAAGTCCCATAGTGCTCAGAGCCATTTTGTTACACGTGTCATGGCCAATCAGCCGAAAAAATTGCTTGGCATGAGCCAAAGCATATGCTGACGACATCAACAACCTCTCTAATGGAGATTCCTCGATTTTCCAGAACCATTTTCTTTACTTCTTCCACATTGTATTCAGTAATTGATGTGCTACGGCGTCCAGGGCAGAAGTCGTCTTCATCCTCTCGACCCTCTTTGAAAGGTTTATACTACTAGTATTGGTTGCAATTTTAGTATTTATTTTTCAGCGACGTGTTTCGCCTTATTTAGGCATCTTCAGGTTATCTTGATTTGGTATTTCTTTTTACTGAGTTTAACGAAGGCGATGTTGGCCTGATATATTCGACGATGCCCTTTGGCTACACTGACTAAAGGATTCTTCTAAGAGATGCCAAATTAAGATAACCTGAAGAGGCCTAAATAAGGCGAAACGCGTCGTTGAAAAAAAAAAAAACTAAAATTGCAACCAATACTGTTTTTAACCAATACTGTTAAGCACTGGTTTGCTGTATGCCACATATGGATTGGAAGAGTTTATACTACTGGTAAACTCTCGTCTTACTCATTGCAGATTCGCCAAAAGCCATAGTCATCATTTCGAATGCGGAGCAGCACTTTTATTACATTTTTCAAGCAAAATTTAATGCAAATTCTTTGATCCATAATTGCATCAAGAAGATTTTCCTTTTTTAAAGAAATTACGTATAAAGCCCAAGGAATTAAAAATTTACGTCCTTTTTTGAGCACTCCTAAACTAAAGCTTTCTCGGAAGAACCTTTTCAGTGATGCTACTACTCTTATCTGTTACTGCACGTGAGAAAACTCGCTTGATCTGGGTGATTTTGATTTAAAATCCGTCCTCTCTCGCGACATGAAACCCCAGAACATATCGTCACCTGTACTCGCGTCTGCAGCAAGTAGAGTGAAACTCTTTCACCACTAAATTCGAAGCGGTTACGTCCGGATAACGAACAATTTACTCGATTTGGAGCGTACCGCTACCGATATCAAATCCAGGTGTTCGTTATTTCCAGCAATACTGTACAACTTGCTTTTTGCGTCGCTCGCGAATTGGCGTGTTAGGGCGCCGCGGCGATGTTTCCGGCCGGAGCCCAACACCGTCCGGCGAAGCGGAGGAAGTGTAACGAACTGTGGTCGCGATAACGCTCGGCCGCAGCAGATAGCACGCCGCGCCTCTTCTGTGCGCGCATGCGCACTGCGCGTTGCGTAAAGCCAGCAGGCGAGTATTTTGTCCTACGTCCGTGCTAAAATTCCATTCCTTCAGACATTAAACAAAATACACTCTAACAAGAAAAAAAGGAAAAGGAAGGCGACGTACCACGAAGGAATTATCCGAATCTGAAGGAAATCGACAGATATGACGTACATGTACAGACAGACAATTTCGGAAAAAAATGATGACTTATTCAAGAGAAAGAGCTTCACAAATTGAACAAGTCTATAACGTATTATGCAAGCAGTTATTCAGCTTTGCATTGACTGACAGAGTTGTCGGATATACTCCTAAGGGTATCGTGCCAAATTCAGTCCAATTGGCGCGTTGTACCGTAAATCCCAAGCTCGTTGGATGGGTCAGCCCACAATGCCCCTACAGCCGTAGCCACACGGGCCGTACTGTCGAACGTCGACGTTGAGCGTGCTGAGTTCAACGTGCCGCTGAATTCTCAGAAACTGTGCGACTTGTGCACACGGTACGTGGGCCCCAACGTGGTATACGCGATCACAACGCATTCCAGCGGCACTTGCGGTATGTTTCTAGTTCGTAAATCACACTGTTTACTAAACGGGCGCGCGTAAAATTCCCACGTTAGCTCTATTAAAACGCACATTTCCTCCATTGTCCATATGCTAGTCACGTTGTTCCACATGTAATATATACAAATAAAAAGTTCAATATCCATATCCATGTTTTAAGACGAAAAGGAAAGTACCATGAAACTTGCTGGCAGATTAAACTATGTGCCGGACCGAGACACTAACTCGAGACCTTTGCCTTTCGCTGGCAAATGCTCTACCAACTGAGCTACCGAAGCACGATTCACGCCCCGTCCTCACAACTGTACTTCTGCCAGTACCTCGTCGTTTCATTTCTGCCAGTACCTCGTCGTTTCATATCAGCGCACAATCCGCTACAGAGTGAAGACCTCATTCAGGAAAGTACGATGTCCATTCATTAAGGACACAGGCTTACAAACGTTCCATTACAAACAGTGCGATACAAATCTGCAATAGTTCTCCACACAAGATAAACATTGTTTCATCATTCCCACAGTTTAGTAAAACCCCAACGTCATTCATACCTGATCACTGTTCCTAACTAGTAGCAGAAGCATTGCAAATTGTGAATTACAAACGTATAAAGATATTTTGCTCCTTTTTCTTATACAAATAGCGCAAGCTGTCCTGTATTTTAAGCCAATCAAACAAACTCACTCCTCAATAAAAGCTGAACTTACATGTTCATAACATCAAATATTATACACTACTGACCATTAAAATTGCTATACCAAGAAGAAATGCAGATGATAAACGGGTATTCATTGGACCAATATATTATACTAGAACTGACATGTGATCACGTTTTCAAGCAATTTGGGTGCATAGATCCTGAGAAATCAGTACCCAGAACAACCACCTCTGGCCGTAATAACGGCCTTGATACGCCTGGGCATTGAGTCAAACACAGCTTGGACGCCGTGTACAGGTACCGCTGCTCATGCAGCTTCAACACAATACCACAGTTCATCAAGAATTGTAACTGGCGTATTGTGACGAGCCAGTTGCTCGGCCACCATTGTCCAGACGTTTTCAATTGGTGAGAAATCTGGTTCAAAAATGTTCAAATGGCTCTGAGCACTATGGGACTTAACATCTGTGGTCATCAGTCCCCTAGAGCTTAGAATTACTTAAACCTAACTAACCTAAGGACATCACACAACACCTAGCCATCACGAGGCAGAGAAAATCCCTGACCCCGCCGGGAACCGAACCCGGGAACCCGGGCGTGGGAAGCGAGAACGCTACCGCACGACCACGAGATGCGGGCGAGAAATCTGGAGAATGTGCTGGCCAGGGCAGCAGTCGAACATTTTCTATATCCAGAAAGGCCCGTACAGGACCAGCAACATGCGGTCGTGCATTATCCTGCTGAAATGTAGGGTTTCACAGGGATCGAATGAAGGGTAGATGGTTCAAATGGCTCGGAGCACTATGGGACTTAACTTCTAAGGCCATCAGTCCCCTGGAACTAAGTACTAGTTAAACCTAACTAACCTAAAGACACCACACAAGTCCATGCCCGAGGCAGGATTCGAACCTGCGACCGTAGCGGTCGCGCGGCTCCAGACTGTAGGGCCTAGAACCGCTCGGCCATGAAGGGTAGAGCTATTGGTCGTAACACATCTGAAATGTAACGTCCACTGTTCAAAATGCCGTCAATTCGAACAAGAGGTGACCGAGACAAGTAACCAATGGCACCCCATACCATCCACGCCGGATGATACGCCGGTATGGCGATGACGCATACACGCTTCCTATGTGCGTTCACCACGATGTCGCCAAACACGGATGCGACCCTCATGATGCTGTAAACAGAACCTGGATTCATCAGAAAAAATGACGTTTTGCTCCTTTTTCTTTTACAAATAGCGCAAGCTGTCCTGTATATTAAGCCAATCGAACAAACTGACTCCTCAATAAAAGGTGAACTTACATTTTCATAACATCAAATATTATAGTATATAAATATGTTAAACTAATAACAAAGCATCAGAACCTATTAAAACGCGAAAGTTAGGAAAAAATTTAGATACAGTTCAATATCAGTAATGCGACTGACTACGCTAAAACGACAGCCATGTCAGTCGGCCAATTCTACTATATTACCACTGGCTACAAGCTTTAAACGTGGTTATGTTACTAATTGAAATTTCATTATAACAAATTGTACCAAGAACAATGTGTTTCTAGTGGATCCTCAGTGTCTCGTCGTCTTCAAATGGCATACTCTCATAATACATAAGTTACAATAATTCTTTTGCCACGAATATGATGTTTCTCACCATATTATTGCAACGAATCACACAATTAACAACGGGTTTTCGAGTGATTCTCAATTTGATGGTGCTCAGAAACGGCATATACACGTATAGGCTTGTAATGAATGCCAATATGGCGCCTCACAACTCCGTACTGAACGGAGATGGCGTGCAAGTAACGTAGGCGGCGGTGTGCCATCTCATTGGTCAACACTGAGACGCACGCTCAGAATATCTGACGAGGTGCACGTTCGGAAAGACTCCCGAACGTGCTGTTCCACACTTCGACGTCAGAAACTCGGCACGCTCAAAGCTCAGCGTTCGGGTGCACGGTCCATGTGCCGACGGCTTAACGTCCGGAATTGGGGAGAGATCCGGCGACCTTGCTGGGGAATTTATGGTGTGGCAAGCACGAAGACAGGCAGTAGAAACTCTCGTTGTGTGCAGACGGGCATTATCTTGCTGAAATCCAAGCCTAGAGTGGCTTTCTATGAAGGGTAACATAACGGGGCGTGGAATATCGTCGACTTACCGCTGTGCTGTAAGGGTATCGCGGATGACAACCAAGGGGGTCGTACCTTTGTAGTTCATTACTTTACCTAAACAATCTGAGAGTAAGAGATCGATTCCTCGTCGGTCCACAGTGGCATTTCAAGCAATGAATTTTGAGTGTGATGGAACAAGGATTTCGATACACCTTAGCTCTATTCCATATTTAGACGTTGTCTCCTCTATGGCCACCTCGAATACAGACCATAGTTCAGGTTTATGTATACATATCGGAAGGAACATTGCAGCGTATTTCTCAACAACACAGGCACTGCAAAAATAATCGTGTGGCATTTTTGGCCGGGAGTCCCCGTCTGGTGGTGGTGCTGTGAGGGGTGGGGGGGGGAGGGGGAGGGGGAAGTTCGGCCGCCGGGTGCAAATGTTATTGCAGGTACCGAGCGAGGTGGCGCAGTGGTTAGACACTGGACTCGTATTCGGGAGGACAACGGTTCAATCCCGCGTCCGGCCATCCTGATTTAGGTTTTCCGTGCTTTCCCTAAATCGCTCCAGGCAAATGCCGGGATGGTTCCTTTCAAAGGGCACGGCCGACTTCCTTCCCCGTCCTTCCCTAATCCGATGAGACCGGGGAAGTTATGGTGTGGCAAGCACGAAGGCAGGCAGTAGAAACTCTCGTTGTGTGCAGACGGGCATTATCTTGCTGAAATCCAAGCCCAGAGTGGCTTTCTATGAAGGGTAACATAACGGGGCGTGGAATATCGTCGACTTACCGCTGTGCTGTAAGGGTATCGCGCATCAAAACCAAGGGGGTCGTACCTTTGTAGTTCATTACTTTACCTAAACAATCTGAGAGTAAGAGATCGATTCCTCGTCGGTCCTCAGTGGCATTTCAAGCAATGAATTTTGAGTGTGATGGAACAAGGATTTCGATACACCTTAGCTCTATTCCATATTTAGACGTTGTCTCCTCTATGGCCACCTCGAATACAGACCATAGTTCAGGTTTATGCATACATATCGGAAGGAACATTGCAGCGTATTTCTCAACAACACAGGCACTGCAAAAATAATCGTGTGGTGGTGGTGCTGGTGAGGGGGGGGGGGGGGGGGGGAGAGGGAGGGGGAAGTTCGGCCGCCGGGTGCAAATCTTATTGCAGGTACCGAGCGAGGTGGCGCAGTGGTTAGACACTGGACTCGCATTCGGGAGGACGACGGTTCAATCCCGCGTCCGGGCATCCTGATTTAGGTTTTCCGTGCTTTCCCTAAATCGCTCCAGGCAAATGCCGGGATGGTTCCTTTCAAAGGGCACGGCCGACTTCCTTCCCCGTCCTTCCCTAATCCGATGAGACCGATGACCTTGCTGTCTGCTCTCCTTCCCCGAAACAATCAACCAACCAACCTTATTGCAGGTTACGACACACTAGGCGACTTGCGCGGCGGTGATGATAAGATGGTGATGACAACACCCAGTCCACGAGGGGAGAAAATCTCCAATCCAGCGAGAATCGAACCCGGGCCCGCTGCTTGGTAGGCAAGCACGTCACCACTCAGCTAAGCAGGCGCATATAGGTATTACAGTGTCTTACTTATCCTCTGAATCAGGGTAAGCACCTTTCAATTAAAATGTGTCCCTTGTACGGGAATACACCTAATAGATGTGCGAGTACATGTTGCAGACACATGTTTTACGGAGTATGGGTCTGGCCGTGAAGCGTGCTCGGATAGCCTAATGGTAAGCCAACCGCTCGCGATAACCGGGAAATCCGGGTTCAAACCCTGGTCCGGCACAAATTTTCATTGTCGCATTCCATTATACAGGGTGATTCAAAAAGAATACCACAACTTTAGAAATTTAAAACTCTGCAACGACAAAAGGCAGAGCTAAGCACTATCTGTCGGCGAATTAAGGGAGCTATAAAGTTTCATTTAGTTGTACATTTGTTCGCTTGAGGCGCTGTTGACTAGGCGTCAGCGTCAGTTGATGCTACGATGGCGACCGCTCAACAGAAAGCTTTTTGTGTTATTGAGTATGGCAGAAGTGAATCGACGACAGTTGTTCAGCGTGCATTTCGAACGAAGTATGGTGTTAAACCTCCTGATAGGTGGTGTATTAAACGTTGGTATAAACAGTTTACAGAGAATGGATGTTTGTGCAAAGGGAAAAGTTCTGGACGGCCGAGAACGAGTGATGAAAATGTAGCACGCATCCAGCAAGCATTTGTTCGCAGCCCAGGAAAATCGACTCGCAGAGCTAGCAGAGAGCTGCAAATTCCACAATCAACTGTATGGAGAGTCCTACGAAAAAGGTTAGTTATGAAACCTTATCGTCTGAAATTGTTTCAAGCACTGTCTGCAGCTGATAAGATTAAAAGAATCGATTTCCGTGATTTTATCCTTGCTCAAATGGAAACAGATGAATCTTTCGTTTCAAAGATTGTGTTTAGTGATGAAGCAACTTTCCACACTAACGGGAAACTCAGCCGTCACAATGTCTGTATATGGGGCACTGAGAATCCGCGGGAAACAACTCAGTATGAACGTGACTCGCCTAAGGTGAACGTTTTCTGTGCCATTTCAGCCAATAAAGTTTTTGGTCCCTTTTTCTTCGAAGGTGCTACTGTAACTGGACTACAGAATCTGGAAATGTTAGAGAATTGGCTGTTCCCTCAGCTCGAACAAGAAGCACAACAATTCATATTTCAGCAGGATGGAGCGCCACCACATTGGCACTTATCTGTCCGTAACTACCTGAACGTCAACTATCCGAGGCGATGGATCGGCCGCCAGGCAGCCCGTGACAGAGCACTTCATCACTGGCCTCCAAGAAGCCCTGATCTTACCCCCTGCGATTTTTTCTTATGGGGGTATGTTAAGGATATGGTGTTTCGGCCACCTCTCCCAGCCACCATTGATGATTTGAAACGAGAAATAACAGCAGCTATCCAAACTGTTACGCCTGATATGCTACAGAGAGTGTGGAACGAGTTGTAGTATCGGGTTGATATTGCTCGTGTGTCTGGAGGGGGCCATATTGAACATCTCTGAACTTGTTTTTGAGTGAAAAAAAAAACCTTTTTAAATACTCTTTGTAATGATGTATAACAGAAGGTTATATTATGTTTCTTTCATTAAATACACATTTTTAAAGTTGTGGTATTCTTTTTGAATCACCCTGTACATCTGGTGATTTTCCATATTCGCAGCTGCGAACACATTTTATGTATACCACCGAGTAGCTGAGCAAAAAGGACGTTTGGGTAGGCGTGGTTCAGTCGACGGCCTATAAGACGAGAGTGTGTTGTACGAACAGTGCAAGTACGGCACGTCCGGTGCTGTTTGCTATAGTACAGTCTGTTCCTGGAAAGCACGAACTGGGTCAGCGGCTTCAGCTGTCACGAGTGTGTTATCATTCACTGTCTCTCTCATTTCTGGTTTTGTTGTTAACTCTCCCATAGACGAACGGGTATAGTGCTCATAGCAAAGAGCAGACAGTGTTACTGGAGTGCAAATACAGGGTGTTTTCGTATTCGCGTGCAAAAATGTACAGGACAGTAGAGAATGCTCCACTGAACAATTTGAGGTAGGGAAGCTGGGGTCAGAGAGGCTAGCCTAAGGAGAAATGGAAGTAAACGTGTCTGCCGCTTTGTCTAGCGTTGATGTTTTGCAGCTTATTTACAGCTAACATGCGTACAAGTTTATACGTACTGTGTTGTTTATTTACATGCGCGTACTTTATTTCCTGCTAGGAAACAAGGAGGACGAACCTAATTACTCAGAAGTCATGATGCAGGTTTTGTTCATTTTACTTGTCCATAACGGAGCGAGGTGGGGCAGTGATTAGTACACTGGACTCGCATTCGGGAGGACGACGGTTCAAACCCGCGTCAGGCCATCCTGATTTAGGTTTTCCGTGATTTCCCTAAATCGCTCCAGGCAAATGCCGGGATGGTTCCTTTGAAAGGACACGGCCGACTTCCTTCCCCGTCCTTCCCTAATCCGAAGAGACCGATGACCTCGCTGTTTAGTCACTTCCCCCAAACAACCCAACCCAACTTGTCCATAAGGTAGCCCTGTTGTATTATATTTACATTGTCCAGTGACAGAACGTGCATGACAGACCCATTCATTATTCAGTGCCATTCAGAGACGAACAGTACAATAGGACGGAGCAGTACCGGCACAGTTTCGCAGAACTCACTGACGTGCACCTCGTGCATGGGGAAGTACGTTGCAGTGCTCTCGCTGCTGAAAGGCTGTACAGGGAACGATTTCCTAGCAGGCATCATCCGTCACAACAAGTGTTTATTTCTCTCGATCGACGAACGCGAGAGATTGGTTCACTAGAAAGAAGAAACGAGGGACCTGGCAACTTGAGAACCACTCGCACACCCGATTTTGAAGCGAAGGTGCTGGTATGTGCTGCAGCGGACTGCACTCGTCGACTGCTCGTAAATCGGCGCTACACACACAAGCGCCGGCCGGTGTGGCCGTGCGGTTCTAGGCGCTTCAAAAAAATGGTTCAAATGGCTCTGAGCACTATGGGACTCAACATCTGTGGTCATAAGTCCCCTAGAACTTAGAACTACTTAAACCTAACTAACCTAAGGACATCACACACATCCATGCCCGAGGCAGGATTCGAACCTGCGACCGTAGCAGTCGCGCGGTTCCTGACTGAGCGCCTAGAACCGCTAGACCACCGCGGCCGGCTCTAGGCGCTTGTCTGGAACCGCGTGACTGCTACGATCGCAGGTTCGAATCCTGTCTCGGACATTGATGTGTGTGGTGTCCTTAGGTTAGTTAGGTTTAATCTGTTCTAAGTTCTAGGGGACTGATGACCACAGAAGTTGTCCCATAGTGCTCAGAGCCATTTGAACCATTTGAACCACACTAGCGTTTGGCCAGTTCCACGAACAACAATAGGCCCGTGTCACCCACACCGAGTCTGTGCAATACTTGTGACTGACTTTGCATCAAGGGTCGCATTGTATCCGTGGCTGCTCCAAGAATGAATTGATCGACCAGTTACATCCAAATCGTGCTGTTTACTGACAAGGCCTCATTTTATCGTGTTTAGGACAGCCGTAATAGGTGTGTGTGGGACGAGTAAAACCCTCACGATGTGGTAGAGTCACACCATGAAGTACGGTTTGCTGTACCTGGGCCGGCATTGTAGGCGACAATCTCATAGGGCCACGTATTCTACCTGGCCGTCTGAATGGCCACCTGTTATTGAGGTTCGTGCAAAGAGATCTGACATTTTAGACAGGGTACCCTTTCTTGTTCGTGAGGGAGGTGATATAACATGACGGTGCACCGCCTCGCTTCAGTGAGGAAGCCCGCAGCCATCTTAATGCTGTATTTCCTGGTTGCTGGACTGGAAAGGGAGGTCCTACTCCATGGCTTGCGAGGTCACCTGACGTGAATCCCCTTGAGTATGGGGATAAGCAAAGTCACTTCTGTATGAGACCACAGTGGATACGGAGATGGAATAGTTGACAGAATTGTAGCCGTCTGTGATGCGATTCGAAACACACCACGGGTATTTGTCAGGATGCGTCAGAATCTTGTTCGCAAATGCCATGCTTGCATTGAGGTTGATGGCCGACAGTTTCAGCACATTTTTTCTTGGGCTGTCACTGAAGAATGTGAACAGATACCACAGGGTGATCCTCCTAAACTTAAACGTATGTGTAAGGCAGTGAAAAGCGCTCGCAGAGGGTGTGCACGTTACTGAAGTTCTGAAAGTCGAGTGAAAAGCACCCAGGATGACGGGAATGAATGATTATTTTACTTTTTTTTCACACCTTTCGGACATTTCAGTTCCTTTTACGTAAACGATCGAGGAAGTAATGATGATTTGTTGTGCACTTATTTTCTGAAAGATAAAGCTATACCTTGGTAAAATACCCAAACATCGCCGGCCGTTGTGGCCGAGCGGCTCTAGGCGCTTCAGTCCGGAACCGCGCGACCGCTACGGCCGCAGGTTCGAATCCTGCCTCGGGCATGGATGTGTGTGATGTCCTTAGGTTAGTTAGGTTTAAGTAGTTCTAAGTTCTAAGAGCCAGCCAGCCGACCCAATCCTCAGTTATTGCTCAATGAAGTATGGCAAACCCCGAAATCACGTTCCAAAAATTCTTCTGAGCAGTGAGTGAATGATATACAACAGGCTCTAGATTTCAGTCAAAGAGTTTGTAACAAAATCCAGATTCCATTTGCTACTTTGACGAAACTCCAGTACTTTCTCACAGTTCAATACCAATGTTCACTTCCTACGTCGGTAAATTTCTACCAGTCTATTACTTTTGGGCAGAGTTCAGTCTTCCCTGTGTGATAATGAATTTAAGACAAGTTCGGATCTTTTCCTCTCTTGGCTTTACATAATGATATACTCAAGGTTGCTGATCTACCTATTTCAAATGGTACTCACAAGGAGTATTCTTTGAGTTCACTCGTTCTATTCCGTGATCTATAAGTACACTACTTTGCCATCTACTATTATTTTAATTTGAAACTAATGGATTCTATTTCTTTTCTTTCCCGTTTCAAAACGTTAAGCCACTTTATACTGGATTTCTTTTCTATATACTTGCTACTATTCAAGTGAGACTTGAAATCTGGGTCTTGGATTTTGGGGCTTTTATTGGATTTTGAGTACTATTTTATATTTTCAGCTTTGCATCCAAAGGAAGCGGCATTACATCTTGCAAGGTTTACCAGAAGCAATGTCATCCTGTCGTGGAAGCCTTCATTCTGTCATTTTGGCTAGTATCTTTCAGGCCTGTTACCTGCTTTTCAATTTTAACTGGTTATGATGGTTCTTGCATTTTCACTTGATTGAGCGAGCAGTTGTGTATTACGGTATAATTGTTGTTATTCAGCCACTTATTGTTGGATTTCAACGCATTGCTATTAAAAGATTTTTAAGGTACGCTGTAAAATGTAAAATCTCTATCGTGTTATTAAATAAAACTTTCAAAATTTACTGACTCACCGCTCCCCCAGCCCTAAAAGTTCCTGTTCCGCCACAAACTAGTCAGACTGATTCTTGAGAGCTGCTCTTCAGCCTGGGATCTTACCAGGTTGGCCTTGGAGAGAGATGTAGAGAATAGCCAACTAAAAGGAGCGCGTTTCGTCGAGGTATCGTTTAATTAACGAGACAACGTTATACAAACCTCATGTAACACCAATGGCAGACACAGCAAGAAAGGCATCGCGTTACGCGGGGGCGGGATTAGGGAGGTTTATGGATAGTCGTTCGTCCCTCGCACCATTCGCAAATACAACAGGGATGGGGAGAAAAGATAGTAGCAGCTAAAAAAGTGCTTTCTGCCACACATCATGTCTTGCGAAATACAAATGTAGATGTACGAGGGTAATCCCAAAAGTAAAGTCTCCTATTTTTTTATAAGTAAGTAGACCTGTTTATTTCTACAATGGTTTACATCAGTTTACAGCTTGAACATTTAGCTATTTTTCGGCATAATCACCATTTATGTCGATGCATTTTTTTGGCACTGTGTCAGTTTTTGTATTCCTATGTTGCATGGTCTTAGGTGTAAAGTGGTGTGCCCAAGTTTCGTCACTCGTGACAATTGAGTCCAGAAAGTTGTCCTGTTCGGCTGCAAGGCGGTGAAGAAATGTGCGGGATGCATCGACTCGTTGCCGCATGTGGTCCTCATTTAGCATGCGCACACCTTCCGGTAGTTCAAAGATTCCGCTAAAATTCTGTGAGCGGTGCTTCGGGAAACCTCAGGAACCAACGTGCAAAGATCATCCAGGGTGATCCGCCGATCTTCACGCATGCTTTGCTCAACCTTCAACACTGTCTCCTCAGAAACTGACGGTCTCCCGCTCCTTTGTTCGTCGTGAATTTGGGTCCGACCAGGTGCAAACTCTCTCCACCACTTACGAACATTTTTGACATCCATGCACGACTCACCATACACTTCCGTCAATTGGCGATGGATTTCAATGGGCGCTGTGCCCTTTGCGTTCAAAAACCGAGTAACCGCGCGCAGTTCGCACTTGGCGGTAACATCCAACGGGAACTCCATTCTCAACGGCTACTGAGCGCCTCAGCGCGGCGTGCGCATGTTTACACACAGCGTGTGAAGCACTGTTCACAACAGTGTAACCAACTGCCACACAAACGGAGTTCCGTACTTATAAAAAATAGGACACCATACTTTTGGGATTAACCTCGTAGTTGAAACACACCACACCCACTGTTCAAGACCTCGCACCGCCTGAAATATAGTTTTCCTCATCTCAAAAAACTCAATTCAGAATGGTGTACCGTTCGAATAATTTTGACTGCGTAGGAGAAAAGAACAACGGGCTCTACATCGCTGTTGGTTCGTTTTGCAGCATTACCTCTCTGTCTCGATACGAAAGCTCATTTCGAGGAAAAACAACCGACAATAATGTAGGAGTATTACAGCGATGATAGAATAATGGAAGGAAAATGAAATCTTCGGAGTGACTTCAATACGACACCGTTCAGAACGGCCACACTATCGCAGCCTTTTTCGCGGAACTCTAGCGCCGCCCGCATCTCAGCCGATTTCGCGGCACTGCGCACAGCAACGACCGTGACCGCTGTATATCGCTGCTGACCGAAATGCGGCGGTTCTGAGCCAGCGTTGCACGCACGCCGTCGTTCGCACGCGAGCGCCCACTAACATCCACATAATTTTCGTCGCTGCCGGCTACCGGGATTTCAAACTGTAATTTACCGCCACAAATACAGTTGCACTGCGCGTTAATAATTTATTCCATGTCTAATGGATAAGTTTTGCGCTGCAAGGCTGTGCGGATGTTAACGTGGCAACGGGTTCCTTCCGTTCTGCCAATATTGACACTTCTCACCCCAACACTGTAAGTGAACATCTTACGTACTGCGACATAATGAAGATATATTTCTACTGAAAGTCGTAGTTACGTATCACCAAGAGCTAGTAATAAATCTTTATCTGATATTAGTTTCGAAACAGACGATCATAATGATGCAACATTTTGTTGTTACAGGAGCGTATATGCTGCCATACGTTTTGCGGCGCCAGTAAAAAAGTAAAATAATAAAAAAATCATCTTTCATAGCCAGAGTATGAATTATATAAAACAGGCCGCTATAACAATATAGGAAATTTTATCAGCAGCTCTTAGACTTATATATGCACTGTAAAAGAGAAAAAAAAAATGGTGCAATAATATGTGTGTATATAGCTGTTTCTCTTTTTTGTTTCAATTGACATGCCGACTTCTAGCATAGCTCACCTATAGGACCACTTGCTGTACTGAAGTAGATTGCGTAATGATATCAACATAGATCTGAAGATGGCAACAGAGAATTGTCGAAGCCGGTAATCTATATGAACAAATGATTTTAGCGATCTTGGCAGTTGAAACTTTGTTGGTTGGTGGTTGTCAGTGTTTAACGTCCCGTCGACAACGAGGTCATTAGAGACGGAGCGCAAGCTCGGGTTAGGGAAGGAAATCGGCCGTGCCCTTTCAAAGGAACCATCCCGGCATTTGCCTGAAACGATTTAGGGAAATCACGGAAAACCTAAATCAGGATGGCCGGAGACGGGATTGAACCGTCGTCCTCCCGAATGCGAGTCCAGTGTGCTAACCACTGCGCCACCTCGCTCGGTGAAAATTTGTTCATTGTCATATACAGGGTGTAAATTTTAAGTTGACAAACTAGAATAACTCAAAAAATAAGCTTCACACGAAAAAATGTGTAGAATCCAAAGTTAATTATTTTCGAGGGGGGCATCTGCTGGTGCTAAAATTAGCCCGCCAACCCAGGCCCCTGGGATTGGGGCGGGAGGCAACTTTAAAATTTAAAATGGGAACCCTCATTTTTTATTGCAGAATCAGATTCTACATAAAAAACAGTTGAGACAGGTTGCAGCCTTGTCTTACCCCTGAAACTACTCTGAACCATGAACTCAATTTACCGTCAACTCAATTTACCGTTAGGTTAGGACATGGTTTTAAATTCAGTTCACTCACTGGGCACTTAAAAAATGAGCTGTCGACAGGCATCTCCCGTTTCCGTCATACTTCGCGGCGGCCGCTTCTACCATTGCCCCGCACATTAAGAGCACTTGTGAAGTGACCCGCCGTGTTTGTGTGTCGCCTTTAAGGGGCTCCGGAACGCCCTATACTTGCAATGTTAAAATAACGCTTATAAATTACATCTTTCCTCACAAAGTATTTGAGGTAGCAAGTTGAACTTTTTACAGATTGTTTATTGGAATATGGGCTACAACTTAACACAGGGATTTTACAAAATTTTAGTTCAGTTATTAAAGATGATTTTTTTTTCAATTGTAATGAAAATTCACAACATTTGTTTGCAATTTTTTATTTATGTATTCAAAAATATACAGTTTTTTGGAAAAAGGCTGTGTTAAATTATGCAGAAGGTACTGTGTAACATTTACTGAAAGTTTGAAACAAATATGTTTGGAAGATCCTTAGAAAACATGTAATTAGTATGAGAAAATAAAAGTTTTGGGAATCGAGCGACAAAGATTGGATTAACTTTTTAGTGCATTCCAGGTCCATAGGATGGATTATCTTCATCCTCTGCAAACTCCTCCTCCAGCTTCCTCTTGTTCCTCCTCCTGTTTACTCTTGCTTGTATTTCTAGACTCTTTACAGCCCTGTCTGCAGCCCGAAGGCGTTCCTTGTCTAAAGCAAGCATCGCTCGTTGTTGTGTTCGTAGATTTTGCTACCATTTTCTTCAGTTGCAGTTACTGCAACACTGTTCCAAAAGGTGGTCATGTATGAACACTTATCACATTTCAGTTATATTTCACTAGCAAGTCCTACGTGCTTTATTATGGAGAGTTCCAGACCAACTTCACTACAATGAATACATCTTACACAGTTTGAAAAAATTCCTTTGAGAACCGACATATCAAATATTTCATTCACATCCGATTCGCCCATAAAACATTCATAGTTTTCACTCATTGAACCAAGCTTCTTCTGTGAAGTATTTTCTTTCCCACTTTGACTGCTATGGGCAGGTGTACTTGAGAGGTTAGGTTCACTCACCTGGTTATCGTCTTTATTGTTTACAGTAATAACACATACCTTTGGCTTTCCAACATTTCTCCTTTTCTTAAAAGCCTTCAGAGGATTTCTAATAACTTTACTTTTACTCATTATTATACTTCAACAAAACAGAGACTCAAGAAACAGAATTAATTACGAATATTTTCGAGATAACGACAGAGTAAATAAACATGAAACAATCGACAATCACACCAGCGATATACATTGAACCATCACAGGTTAGCCACAACACGTACTTTATCTCACATCACTAAAATGTACCTGATGAACACGGACGTTAATAATAACACCATTTGACAGCAGTTTAACAGCGCCACAGTGGGTCACGCCCATGTAGAACACATTTCAAAAAAAATTTAAAAATAGTTGTAGTCTTCGGAATTGAATAAATTATATATCTGCAGATTCAGAAAACGCAAAAAAGTAAAAATTGAACTTTTCATGATTTTGAGCCTTTCCGGAGCCCCTTAATTGAGCGGTAGCAGGCAGAGTGTGTGGCAACACTGTAGCGGCAAGTGACAGACGTCAACTATCAAGTAATTTTAATCGGACCGTAGAACAACAACATCAGCAGCAGGGGTCGCACCTGTAGCACAAGGAGGGAGCGGTGGGGGCTGCTGCCGATACAAGCGGCGGGGGCGGCGGGGGCGGCGGCGGCAGCGGCTTGGCGGCGGCGACTAGGCGGCAATTACGGACGCGATAGCACAACAAAGCGAGCCGCCCGCTTAGCATAATTGCGAGTCGGCCTCGATTTCTCCGGCTTAGCTGGAAAACTGGACGCGCAGGCCCCATCGGGCACGCCTCGTTCCGTACCCTGCCATTTACATACCCCAGTCCAGTCCAGTAATTAGCCGCGTTTCTCTTTTGTCCGTCGCCTTCTTTTATTTACGCGCGGAAAATTACAGCCCCTCGCCGCAACAAACACTTTGTTTGCTCGGCTGTCGCGACGAGGTGCTCACTCCTCTCGCTACCTACGACCGGTGGAAGAGTTTCTGGGGTGCGGCTGCATCGCGTTGTTGTCCTACGGAACTAATAAAAGTTCGACCTGCAGTTCGTTTTATGTAAAATACTGGCAAGTAATAACAAGGCCTACTTCAGGAACTTTCATTCAGATAAGAAATCCTTCGCATACACCTAGTCATTTCCAGTGACACCGTGTGTCTCGTTTTCGTGGGACACGCTGCCATTCTGAGAACGAGATAGATTCGCTCTTATGTCTCGAGCGCAGTGAGTCACGTTGTAAGTAGGTTGTTTAGCTTTTTATATTGGTAACGCCACTTAAACCTCTGTATGAAAATCACTGGCTGTGCTGTGTGCAGTCGGTGGCTGGTTGGCATTGTTCAAAAATTCTCTATTGTAATGGGTAGTTGGATGTGAACAGCGCGTAGCGTTGCGCAGTTGGAGGTGAGCCGCCAGCAGTGGTGGATGTGGGGAGAGAGATGGCGCAGTTTTGAGAGCGGATGATATGGACGTGTGTCCATCAGGGACAGTAAATTTGTAAGACTGGATGTCATGAACTGATATATATATATATATATATATATATATATATATATATATATATATATATATATATATATATAATGACTTTTGAACACTATTAAGGTAAATACATTGTTTAATCTTTCATTTGCTAACTATGCCTATCAGTAGTTAGTGACTTCAGTAGTTTGAATCTTTTATTTAGCTGGCAGTATTGGCGCTCGCTGTATTGCAGTAGTTCGAGTAATGAGGATTTTTGTGAGGTAAGTGATTCGTGAAAGGTATAGGTTATTGTTAGTCAGGGCCATTCTTTTGTAGGGATTATTGAAAGTCAGATTGTGTTGCGCTAAAAATATTGTGTGTCAGTTTAGTGTTGATCAGAATAAGTAAAGAGAGAAATGTCTGAGTACATTCAGTTTTGCTCAGCTGTTTGAAAATCAAATAAGTAAGGGGTTTATCAGCACAGTAATACATAAATATTTCTAAGGGGAGGTTTCAAAGTGTACGCCTGTAGGTAACTGCATCTACATCTGTTTCAATACCTATACTCCATAAGGCACCTAACGGTGTGTGACGGAGTGTACTTCTGTAACCATTGCCTGATCCCACCTTCCCCGTTCCATTCACGAATTGCCTGTGCGAAGAATGATTTACTGAATAATTTTTTTTAAAAATATAGGGAGTGGTTACTGACTAGACCGCAATTTTATCATAAAATTAGAGCATGGTGACTAGTTTCGGTCGCTTTCTTTAAGAATCTTCAGACCTTAAAAACGAATTTAATGTATTGCAAAACATCATCATTAGCTATAGTCATGCAACGACATGCATTCATATTATAGTCCAACAAGACTAGGACAGTCTTTAGTTAAGAGCATGGTTGAGAACGAGCCAGTTTACAGCTATAATCTCCAGTTTACAACTATAATCTGCAGTTTACAACTGTAATCTGCAGTTTACAACTATAATCTCGCAAGATGCAGGTAATTAAGAAGGAAATGGCCAGCTGTATAAGTAAAAACTGCGTCAAATGCCTGCTGTACGCAACTGTACAGCAGATCATAGTGAGAAAAATGTAGACAACGGTAACAAAAATTGTCAGCTGTTCCTTAGCCTGGCTTACAAGGGAATTATTCATCACGGCGTACAAAATAGTGATTCTTATAAAATGTGCACAAGTTGAAGATTAAATGTAAAAGACACAAGGCCAACCAGCCTGGCGAGACACGTCAAAATTAAGAATCTAAATGTATTCATTATATTCGGCTAACAGTACTGAGTTTTTTGTCCAACAAAATACGTGAAGACCGCTCTCTCCTTTCGGAAAAAGTCAGGCGTCAGGAAGAATAACTGTTGGTAAACCACCGTCTTAACTCTAATTTCTGGAATTTCTCGTTGTGGCCATTTCGTGAGATGTGGGAAGATGTAGTACGTTGTCCAACCCTTCCCGGAATTTACTCTCTCAGAATTTCAATAGGCTAGTAAATATCGTCGTGAAGCACAACACCCCAGTTTTCAGCATCTGCCACTGGAGTTTCTTGATCATCCCCGTAATGCTTTCGCGCTCTTCGTTGGATCTTCTATATCTCTTCTATTGAACCTACTCGAAAATGGTCCCAGGCCGTTGATAAATACTCAAAAATCTGTCGAACGAATTTGTAAGCCACTTCTTCCGTGGATGATTTGATGATTTACTGTTTATTAATATTCTTTCTCTAAATCTCAGTCAGGTCTCTCTTGTCTCTTGCAACTCATTTTATGTGATCATTCCACTAGAAGTCGCTCCCAGTTATAACTCCTAGATATTTCACGGTAGTTACCGTTTCCAGTGATTTGTCGCCAATAGCATAATTGTGTAGCAGTGAATTTTTGGTCTATTTATGCACACCATGTCACATTTATTTATGACGTCACATTTATTTATGTTCATGGTCTCTTGCCAAGCTTAGTGGTTTATGCCTCGTAAAGAGCGAGCTTGACATAAAAGGAAAGAGAGAAGATTAGGATTCGGTGTGGCTTTCACGATAAGTCCATGAGATCTGCATGTACAATTTTATTTCGCAAGCCACCTTATCGTGTGTGGCTGACTGTACTTTGTGTTCCATATGGAACAGAAACTCGGACTGGAAACGATGGGGGAGCAACCAGGGGAACCATCTCGATAATTGCCTTAACCGATCACAGAATTTGAACCGGACAGGAATTAGAAGCGAGGTGTTATCGTAAGCGAGTCTAATAACTGGCAGAAGTAAAGCTGTGAGGACGGGTCGTGAGACGTGCTGGCGTACTCAGTAGGTAGAGCACTTGACCATGAAAGGCAAAGGGACAAAGTCCGAGTCTCGGTCCGGCACACAGTTTTAGTCTGCCAGGAAGTTTCATGTCAGCTCACACTCCGCTACAGGGTGAAAATTTCATTTTGAAGCGAATCTAATGTGGTTCAGTGAGATCAACAAAGACGGATGTCGGACTCTGTTGCGGGACGCCGGAAAAAGTAACCACTGGCAACGGCTCTGTTTTTTGAGATCACAACCGTACAGGAGTGTGACGTCAGCTAAGTCATGAAAGGTGTAGCCATCGGCACGTCCTGCCCAGTCATTTCGAGTTTCGCGATGGACCAACAGCTGCTGCTTAGTCACTGTCGCGAACGCGTCTCTCTACGGGCATTTACTGCCTTGCAGTTAACAGCAGTTTAGCTGTTCCATCACAGCAACGTTTCTCGCATGTGCACGCCGCTTCCTTCGCCCGACAAGCGTAAGTATCTCGCGCTAGGACCGCAGACCAACAGTGCCAGCATCTCCTCCTTTGTCTTCCCGATCTGCGTTCTTGGTTCACTGCTCGCTTTCCGACTTGACCGTACTTCTGTGTACCTAGCTACGGTTTCAATACATTTGCTCTGTGCTGTTTATCGTTGCGTAACGCAGTGAAGGATGCCCTCGACTAAATAATGTGTTTTGCTTCTTGCTAATTTCAGAATATATTAGTACGAGCTGCACCCCGGGTGTTACCCGCTGTTAAACAGAAATTTATATTAAAAAAATATTTATGCCGAAACTTACTATCCCCTCGTATGCGCCATCAGAAAAGTTATCTCTTGCAACTCTTGTGGAGCGAGCCACTTGTTGCAGCGCGAGACACATCCGTGCCAGCATACCGGTCGACATAAGAAAAAGAAAAAAAAGAAAATTAAATTTTGAGACTGTGGGAAAGCTGGCAGCTCTCATTCGTTTACTTTACGAAAAACATGTTTGCACGAAAGAGTAGCGAATTACAAAATGTGCTAGAAGTGGGAGTAATTAATTTCACTACTGTTTACGGCATTCGTAGAACGGGAAAGGTCATAATTCTCACGGAGTGTATGGAGAGCCAGAAGTCTACTGCAACACGTATTTTAATCTTCTATTATTCCATCTCCTCTTCCCTCTCTCTCTCTATCAACTTTCCTCTTCCCCCTGCTGTGCGTCTCATCCACCTCTTCTCTCTGCCCACACTCCACTCTTTACCAATCTCCTCCTACCCCTCTCTCTTACCATTTCCTCCTCCTCTCCCTTCTCCCTGCCCATCTCCTTTTCCCCCTCTCGCTATCTCCTACAAAACCCACTCTCTTTTTTCATCTCCTCCTTTTCCCTTTCCCTGTCTATTTCCTTCTCCCCCTCTCTCTGTCTTTCTCCTTCTTCCCCCTTTTTGTCTGTCCATCTCCTCCCCCCCCTTCTCTCACACCAAACCTTACAAATAACACCCAACGTTTACGAAAATTTTTCTCGCTGGCAGCCCCCAAGAAATGATGAAAGGAAAAAAGTTCATCGATTACGACATTTTCGCTGCTCAAACAGCAAAACTGCCGCATGAAGCATGACTTTTAATTCTTTATTTCTTTATTACTAATGAGAAGGTTCTGAATAGAACTGGTAAGAAAAGAAATTTATGGCACAACCATACTAGAAGAATAAATCGGTTGGTAGGACGCATTCTGAGACATCAATCGGTCGCCAGTGTAGTACTGAAGGAAAGCGGGGGGGGGGGGGGGGGGGGGGCAGTGGGGGAGTGAAACCTTAAAGGGAGACCAAGAGATGAAGACAGTGAGCAGATACAGGAGGATGTAGGTTGCGGTAGTTACTGGGAGATAAAGAGGCTTACACAGGGTAGAGCAGCATGGAGAGCTGCATCAAACGAGTCTCAGGACTGAAGAGCACAACATTCCAATACCTCTGAAAGTATCACCCCCACCCCAATAGGAAGCTGGTAGTTTTTACTCCAACAGTATGTGTTCCCGGGTGTCTTGTTAGAGAGCTGTACAGTAAATATTATTTATTCACTTTCATGCTACGGTCGCAGGTTCGGATCCTGCCTCGGGCATGGATGTGTGTGATGTCCTTAGGTTAGTTAGGTTTAAGTAGTTCTAAGTTCTAGGGGACTAATGACCACAGATGTTAAGTCCCATAGTGCTCAGAGCCATTTGAACCATTTGAATCCACTTTCGATGATAAGTTTCTTGTCATTCTCATTTCTGCTACTTCTCATTACATTGTTATTTCTTCAGTGCACTCTTAATCATACTTTGTACTCATTACACTGTTCATTCCGTTCAACAGATCCTGTAATTCTGCTTCACTTCCACTGGGGATAGCAATGCCATCAGCGGATCTTATGACCGATATCCTTTCACACTGGATTTTAATCCCACTGTTGAACCTTTCTTTTATTTCCGTAATTGTTTCTTAGATTTATAGATTCAACAGTAGGAGCAAAATACTGCATCCCTCTCTTACCCCCTATTTAGCTTGAGCACTTCATTCTTCGTCTTCCTATCTTATTGCTATGCGACATTAAAAAAAAATTCTCGACACCGGCATGTGAAAGAGGGAATTACTAAAACAAAACCCTATCTCCCGTCGCCCACAACACAACTGCAGAGAGAAATAACGCTAGTAACTAAATGTCCTTGTAATACACTGCCAGGAAAAAATAGTACATCTTTTTATATCTTTCCAATTCACTCAAGAGTTATTGTTGCAACAGTGTATGTGGAGTACATGAAATGATGACATTTACAGATCAATAGCACAAACGGTTCTACAAATCGACCCGTGCTAAAACAATTGATGCATTGATGCGTAGTGTAGCCTCCACGGGTAGCAAGGCGTTCGCTGACCCTGGCATCCAGTCGGCCGTACAGGTGGCGAATACTGTCCTGGGATACGTTATGCCACGGCTGCTCGACCAGTTCACGTAGTTCTGTAAGAGTTGTTGCCTGACGAATCGCACGAGTCACTTTTCGCCGCAGCATACCCCACATGTTCTTGGTTGGAGGCAATTGCAGCGATCATTCTGGACAGGGAAGTTTCTGCACGTTTTGCAGAGCACGTTTACTTTCACGGACAGTGTGCGGGCGAGCGTTACCCTATTGGAACGACGCATCACCTTGTTGCAAGAACGGCAAAAGAATGGATCTGACAACTTCTTGCATGTACCGAGTGCTGGTTACCGTCCCCATCAGAAACACCAAAGATGAGAGCTGTACCTTGTCGCACCCCAGAGCACAAGGCGTGGGATGCGGTCAGTGTGTCTTGGAAGAATGCAGTCTACGAGACAGCGCTCACTGGGTCGATATCGCACGCGCAACCGATCAACATTTGCGTGTAGGCAGAGACTGCTTCTGTCGCTGAAGACGACAGCGCGCCATTCCATCTTGTAAGTGGTTCCCTGACGTCACCAGTCGAACCGTGCACGGCGATGCAGTGGCGTGGGTGCTAAATGGGCAAGAGATGTGCGTGCCCGTTGTCCCGCCGCTAATAACCGGTTCGCGACATTACGTGTTGATACGTCTGGACTCACAAGCCCTTTTATCTGTGCTGTCGTAGTTGTACGATCTGCCACTGCTGCCCTTACAGTTCGACAATCCTGGTGGGCGTCTGTGCTACACGGACGTCCTGGACCTCGTGTGACGTTTGAGAATATTCACATGACCACTGATACCAGAATCGTTGCACAACTGACGCAGCACGTCCTACTTGTGTGGCAGTTGTACGAAAGGACCATGCCGCCATTCGACAGACCACTATACAACCCCTTTCAGACTCGCCCAGTTGGCCGTAGGAGGCACGAGTGCGTATCCATGGAAGGGTTGGCTGCTTGCTTCACAGGTTTGCACCACACTGAGCTTTCTGGCCGAGAGCATTGCTTGTTAAAGGGTAGACACAGATGGCGCTCTGGTCTACTACTGCATCTGTTGACAGACGACTACATCTACTATCCCCATGGTGGCATATTCCGGTGGATCAAAATCATCGTCGTTCAAATGGTTCAAATGGCTCTGAGCACTATGGGACTCAACTGCTGTGGTCATAAGTCCCCTAGAACTTAGAACTACTTAAACCTAACTAACCTAAGGACATCACACACATCCATGCCCGAGGCAGGATTCGAACCTGCGACCGTAGTGGTCGTCCGGTTCCAGACTGTAGCGCCTTTAACCGCTCGGCCACTCCGGCCGGCATCATCGTCGTCTTTCCACGTGTATTACCAGGTGTACTGGTGTGAAATGATGGTTTTTCTTTGTGAAAATGAAACACTAATTTTGAATTGAAAAGTAAAAAAAAATTTATTCAAAGTACTGACCATTGCGTTCTATACATTTGACCACCTTTCTGGCAATTTGTGGACACCACGCCAATAGAAATGTTCGTCTTTTGAAGCAGACCAATCAGACACCCAATTTTCGACTTCTTCGTAGGAATCGAAGTGTTCCTCAGCCAATGCACGTCCTATTGATGAAAACAAATGGTAGCCGGATGGGGCTAAGTCTGGTGAATACGGCGGGTGGGGTAGCAGCTCCCAGCCAAGTGTTTTGATTAGAGATGGGCAAAACTGTTCTTTTCAGAGATCGGATCAGAACTGTTCACTCCCTGAAATGAGCTAGCTCTTTTTCATGACTCACCACTCATTCACAACAGAAAATAAATGGAAGGCACATTGCCCTTTAAACTTTGTTTATTCCAGTACTATACCTGTATTTTGATCTTATTTGATCCTATTTTGAAGTAACACAGATGAGTAAGAATTTTGTATTGTTTATTGAAATTTCCACGATATGACAATTTTTTTGATTATTGATTTATTTTGCACTATCTTGGTTTTTTGGGTGATCGGAAAATGTTGTAACTTGAGATTTACATTAACAATATATTTGGCTATAATGTATTAAAATTACATTAACCTCGTACAAATACATCGCAAGCCATATATTTTTAAAGTGAACATTTCCTTCCGAAGACGCCTAAAATAGCAAAATCCGTACTAAAATAAGAAAAAAATATATAAATTTGACTGTAAGACCAAAGTGCTGCATATAGCCTTCCGCAGAATACAACAAGGAAAATATTGGTGTATCACTTTTGCTATACGTTTATCGGTTCGCTCGCAATTAAAGTGTAAATTCGAGTGTTCATAATAAAAAATCCTATAGTAAGAGGAGCCGTCAGGAACCTAATTCTGATCAGTTTAAACAAATAAAAATAAAATAAAAACAAATGATGTATACATAACATAATTATGTAATATACATAATGGTATTACTACGAAGAACAATATCCAGTAGAGACGAACTCCGTGATTTCCCTAAATCACTCCAGGCAAATGCCGGGATGGTTCCTCTGAAAGGGCACGGCCGACTTCCTTCCCCATCCTTCCCAAATCCGATGAGACCGATGACCACGCTGTCTGGTCTCCTTCCCCAAACCAACCAACCAACCAACCAACCAACCAGAGACGAACTCCGATGCAGAGGCGCTGAGTCAAGCAGGTCGAGACGCGAGCTGTATTACCGCGTGAGCTAAGACCGCAGAGACCAGAGTGACACCTGAGTTGCTTTGCTCAACGCTCTGGCTAGAGTCGAGAACTGTAGGGGTGAGCGTTGAGCGGGCGAGTTCCGAGGGTGGGGGGAGCGGTGAACTGCCACCACTCACCCGCTCGGAGACAAATCGTCCGTTCTCTTGCGAGCAGGTTGTTGCAAGTAGTTCTTATGTTCTCCGCTAGGAGGCTCTCTGTCCTGTTGCTCGCATCAACTGCCCAGAGGGCAGGACGTGCGACTGAAACGATCGCCGACGGAGTGCTATGCTAAGGTGCGCCAGACACTGCACGCGGCAAAGGAAGCACAGAGAGGGCACGGCATATGTGAAACACAAAATCCAATGGGGCACTGCACAATGCAGGCAGCCAAGGCAGAAGCAGGGTAGAGGACGGCGCTGGCTGTGTTCTGTGGCGTGCAGTGTGCTCTGACCAGCAGAGGCCCCACTGGTCTGCTCCGACACTCTCTCTCTCTCTCTCTCTCTCTCTCTGCCTGCTGTGGGAAACGTTTGGAGCTACCGTTCTATTTTTCTGAATCACTGATTGTTCACTCCTTTGAAAGATTCAACTCTATGAATTAGTTCAAGAGCGGATCCCCCATCTCTAGTTTTGATTGCATCCTGAACCAGTTTTCTTTGTGTGCAGGTGCATTGTCGTGTAAAAAAATTACTTTCTCATGTCTTCTGGCCCGTTCTGGTCTTTTTTCGATCAATGGATAATTCAGATTGGTCATTTGTTGTCTGTAGCGATTAGTTTCACCGGGTTTTAGAAGCTCATGATGCACCACACCTTTCTGATCCCACCAAACACAGAGCATTGTCTTCTTGCCGAATTGATCTGGTTTTGCAGTCGATGTTGATGGTTGTCCCGGATTAACCCATGATTTTTCCCGTTTAGGATTCTTAAAATAAATCCATTTTTCACCGCCAGTAACAATTCGATGCAAAATTGATTTTATTTCTTGGCTTTGAAGCAAAATTTGACAGATGGTTTTTCGGTTTTCCATCTGTCTTTCATTCAATTCATGTGGCACCCATTTTCCACACTTTTGGATCTTTCCCATAGCTTTCAAACGGTCAGAAATTGTCTGTTGTGCAACATTTGGCATTGCTGCCATTTGCTTCTGACTCAAAGTATCATCTTCATCCAATATTGCTTGCAATTCGGCGTCATCGAACTTTTTTGGTGGTCTTCCACGTCCTTCATTTCTTACAACAAAATCATTATTTCTGAACCGTTGAAACCATCTTTTGCATGTTGCTTCTGATAGAGCCTGATCACCATATGCCTCGACAAGCATTCGATGCGACTCTGCAACACTTTTTTTCAAATGAAAACAAAAAATTAATGCTTTCCGCAAATCATCACTTTCTGGTACAAAATTCGACATTGTTAACACGATGAAAACATATGATGTTGTTTGTTCCATGACTTGATGTATACTAAATATCTTTGACAGATGTCATACCAGCCAAACAAAAAAAAATTAAGGCTCGTTCACAACAAATGTTCCCTATCGAAACATTTGTATCTTAACGCTCATTTCATACTGAAGAAACTGCAAAATGGTGGGAATTTACGGAGATGGGACTTGGATAATCTGAAAGAACCAGAGATTGTACAGAGTTTCAGGGAGAGCGTAAGGGAACAATTGACAGGAATGGGGGAAAGAAATAAAGTAGAAGAAGAATGGGTAGCTTTGAGGGTTGAAGTAGTGAAGGCAGCAAAGGATCAAGTAGGTAAAAAGACGAGGGCTAGTAGAAACCCTTGGGTAACAGAAGAAATATTGAATTTAATTGATGAAAGGAGAAAATGTAAAAATGCAGTAAATGAAGCAGGCAAAAAGGAATATAAACGTCTCAAAAAAGATATCGACAGGAAGTGCAAAATGGCTAAGCAGTGATGGCTAGAGAACAAATGTAAGGATGTAGAGGCTTATCTCACTAGGGGTAAGATAGATACTGCCTACAGGAAAATTAAAGAGACCTTTGGAGAAAGGAGAACCACTTGCATGAATATCAAGAGCTCTGATGGAAACCCAGTTCTAAGCACAGAAGGGTAAGCAGAAAGGTGGAAGGAGTGTATAGAGGGCCTATACAAGGGCGATGTACTTGGGGACTATATTATGGAAATGGAAGAGAATGTAGATGAAGATGAAATGGGAAACATGATATTGCGTGAACAGTTTGACAGAGCACTGAAAGACCTGAGTCGAAAAAAGGCCCCCGGAGTAGACAACAGTCCATTAGAACTACTGACAACCTTGGGAGAGCCAGTCCTGACAAAACTCTACCATCTGTTGAGCAAGATTTATGAGACAGGCGAAATACCCTCAGACTTCAAGAAGAATATAATAGTCCCAATCCCAAAGAAAGCAGGTGTTGACAGATGTAAAAATTACCGAACTATCAGTTTAATAAGTCACAGCTGCAAAATACTAACGCGAATTCTTTAGCGACGAATCGAAAAACTGATAGAAGCCGACCTCGGCGAAGATCAGTTTGGATTCCGTAGAAATGTTGGAGCACGTGAGGTAATACTGACCCTACGACTTATCTTATAAGAAAAATTTATTTTCATCGAGTATAGATTTAAATGTCAGGAAGTCGTTTCTGAACGTATTTGTATAGAGCTTAGACAAGAAGAGAATAGAAGCTTTCGAAATGTGGTGCTAGAGAAGAATGCTGAAGATTAGATGGGTTGATTACATAACTAATGAGGAGGTATTGAATAGAATTGGGGAGAAGAGGAGCTTGTGGCACGACTAGAAGAAGGGATCGGTTGGTAGGACTTGTTCTGAGACATCGAGGGATCACCAATTTAGTGTTGGAGGGCAGCGTGGAGGGTAAAAATCGTAGAGGGAGACCAAGAGATGAATACACTAAGCAGATTCAGAAGGATGTAGGCTGCAGTAGGTACTGGGAGATGAAGAAGCTTGCACAGGATAGAGTAGCATGGAGAGCTGCATCAAACCAGTCTCAGGACCGAAGACCACAACAACAACAACACCTAGTTATTTCTTTCCGCCATTGTAACTGCGTCTGGTTCAATGTCCAAGTCTTGGAATCCACTTCGGTTAGTTGGTGTCTCACGCCTATCTCTGTTGTCCAACAAGGACAAGGGGGACCTACAGTTTCGCATGGAGTCTGACCCACGTGTCTTTCCTGGCAGTCCTCTCGTCGTTGAGAGGTGAGGGCTACATTAAAGGCAGAGAGAAAAGTTTCGTGGTCCGGCCGGATTTGACCCTCGTCCTGCCGGTCTCCACCACGCGCTTCGCCCCAGGACCACCAGGTCCGACGCACCAGTGCATTAGTGACGGCCAATTAGCTACCCAATCCGCCCGGAGCAGAAGCGCCTGCCAGCGATGCCTCACCTCGAGGGGATTCGTGGCCGGGGCTTAGAGCTGCACCACGTGCATTAGCTAAATGCCGGCTGACGTCACACGGCGCCATATCGGCGAGTTTGCGTCACCCGTGCTAATACGCGGCTGTTTGCTCGAGCCGCCGTAAACACAAATGCAGATATGAGGCTAGGCGCCGGCGTACTTAACGCCCCGCTAAACCTGGTCCAGGCGCAAGGAGCTGGAACTGCACCGCTAATTCTCCGGACTTGCCACTTACACTGCTCTACTGCCCTCACAATGAATTCGAAATTTTGCTCGCCGCCTGAGGCGGACTCGCGTGTGTTATTTCTAAGCCGCCCCGCCCCCACCCTCCGTCCCGCAACCACGGAGGTAGCTTCCAGGGTGACAATTATTGAACTGTATGAAATAAAATCATCATAACTTCTGAACGGTTTGCGGTAGGACGTCCAAACTGCACAGTTGGCCGCACGGCTTGAGAGGAATTACTATGTGCATGTGCTCTGAATTAGCGACGAAGCCCACTTTCATTTGGATGGGTTGGTCAATAAGCAACTGAGAATCCGCATTTCCCGACCGAGAAATCTCTTCATCGTAAACGTCTGACTGTGTGGTGTGCAATGTCCAGTGGGTTACTACCGAACGGTATGTGAAGGTTTTGGAAGATGATTTCATCCCCATTATCCAAAGTGGTCCTCATTTCGTCAAGATGTGGTTCGTGCAAGACGGAGATCGACCCCATCGAAGCAGAAGAGTGTTTGATGTCCTGGGGACCGCATTGTTGCTCTGTGGTACCCAGTGGCCACTGGTATGTGCCTCGATTGGCCGCCGTATTCTCGTGATCTGAAACCACGGGTCTCCCTTTTGAGGGACCAGATTAAAGACAAGGTGTACAGAAATAACGCCAAAACCATTGCTGAGCTGAAAATAGACATTCGCGATGTCTTCGACAGCATCGATGTTCCGACGCTTCAGCGGGTCATGCAGAATTTCGCTATTCGTCTGCGCCACGTCATCGCCAATGATGGCAGGCATATCGTACGTGCCATAACCTAAATCTGAATATCTTTAGTGACGTTTCCGTGTTGAATAAAATACGTGCACGCCGTAGTTTCCTGTCAGGAAGGTCGCAGTTCGTAGTAAAAGACGGAAAATCATCGAGTAAAACTGAAGTGATATCAGGTGTTCCCCAGGGAAGCGTCCTGGGACATCTGCTGTTCCTGATCTATATAAATGACCGGGTGACAATCTGAGCAGTTCTCTTAGGTTGTTCGCAGATGATGCTGTAATTTACCGTCTAGTAAGGTCATCCGAAGACCAGTATCAGTTGCAAAGCGATTTAGAACAGATTGCTGTGTGGTGTGGCAGGTGGCAGTTGACGCTAAATAACGAAAACTGTGAGGTGACCCACATGAGTTCCAAAAGAAATCCGTTGGAATTCGATTACTCGATAAATAGTACAATTCTCAAGGCTGTCAACTCAACTAAGCTCCTGGGTGTTAAAATTACGAACAACTTCAGTTGGAAAGACCACATAGATAATATTGTGGGGAAGGCGAGCCAAAGGTTGCGTTTCATTGGCAGGACACTTAGAAGATGCGACAAGTCCACTAAAGAGACAGCTTACACTACACTCGTTCGTCCTCTGTTAGAATATTGCTGCGCTGTGTGGGATTCTTACCAGGTGGGATTGACGGAGGACATCGAAAGGGTGCAAAAAAGGGCAGCTCGTTTTGTTTTATCACGTAATAGGGGAGAGTGTGTGGCAGATATGATACGCGAGTTGGGATGGAAGTCATTAAAGCAAAGACGTTTTTCGTCGGGGCGAGATCTATTTACGAAATTTCAGTCACCAACTTTCTCTTCCGAATGCGAAAATATTTTGTTGAGCCCAACCTACATAGGTATGAATGATTATCAAAATAAAATAAGAGAAATCAGAGCTCGAACAAAAAGGTATAGGTGTTCTTTTTTCCCGCGCGCTGTTCGGGAGTGGAATAGTAGAGAGATAGTATGTTTGTGGTTCGATGAACCCTCTGCCAAGCACTTAAATGTGAATTGCAGAGTAGTCATGTAGATGTAGATGTATTTTACGTTTTGCTTCATGTAGTTCAACGTCACCCTATATACACAGGGTGTTTGGCAATTCCCGTTACAGACTTCTAGGGCTTGTAAAGGGAAGTGAGTACATAATATTTTGAAAAGGAAACCCTAACCGAAAACGCACCTTACCCGTGCTACATCCGTTTGAAAACTTATTTGCTAGGTAGGTAAGAAACAAGGTAGTAATGGTGGGGACTAGTTATGTCGAATCTGCTGCTACATCTCTGACCTGATTGGAACCTCATTCAATTGATTGCGGGTGTTAGAACAACATGGTCGAGTACACGTTTGCAGAATACAGCGATATGATCCTTCTGAACGCCGAAGCTCACGGTAGTGGAAAAGCTGCTCCTTTCCGTTCTCAAGATCGTCCTCCACAACGTCAACTCCATCGCTTACCCTTTTCGCCACAATTACGCAACGCCTTCCAGAAAGGGTATCTTCATAGTCAGCAGGCGTGAGTAAAGTGCTACAAGGAGACACCACACACCTGAAACGAAGAATTCGTACTGCATCATGTTGAAGAGAAACCAGCCGGCCGTTGTGACCGAGCGGTTCTAGGCGCTTCAGTCCGGAACCGCGCTGCTGCTGCGGTCACAGGTTGGAATCCTCCCTCGGGCATGGACGTGTGTGATGTCCTGAGGTTAGTTAGGTTTAAGCAGTTCTAAGTCTAGGGGACTGATGACCTCAAATGTTAAGTCCCATAGTGCTCAGAGCCATTTGAACCTTTTTTTTTTTTTTTTTTTTTTTTTAAGAGAACCCGTCAATTCCTTTGACTATTAACGAGTAGAATTGTAAGACAAGTGATGTACTGGCTCACGCTTAATCAATTACTTGTTGTAAAAGTGTTCACGTTACCAACATGTTTTCAAATGGTTGTAGTACGGCAATGCTAAGTTTCTGCACATGGGTTCCCAATCAAAATATTATTTACTCACTCCCCACTACAAGCCCTAGAAGTTTATAAGGAAATTTCTTAACATCCTGTATGAGTAGCTGGCTTGGGAGCGGGATGTGTCTTTGGTATTGTGACTAGCTTCATGGGGTCCGCCACAATTTCCCACATGAGCCACTTTCTTCATCTCAGGACAGCTTTTACACCAAACGGCCTCAATATTATGTACTTTTCAATCTCTGTCTTCCGACGCAATTTTAACTACACAAAAGTCAGCCACCTACGCCCTAGAAGGAGAAATTAACAAAAGACTAATTTCGCAGTTCTCTCGTATAGCGCCAGTACTGCAAACAAAATAGGCCAAACTCAACTCGAGAATCAAATTTGTATTTCGCACCGAGAAGGGTATTAAGGGTACTATAAGACAGACTACCCATAAAACATAATCTTTTCGTCAATCAGAAATATTAAGATTACAGTGTTAGTAATGTGACATTATGTATATTGCGCAAGCCAGAAGGAATTTTCGGATTCAACTGAAAAAACACACGAAATCTAAAGCAAATAAAGTGCTTTCTCGATGTATCTAATAAGCAACAAACACGTGCTCCGAAACATCAACGATCAGTTGAGCAAAGAAAGAGAAGAAAAAATATATTGTAGAAGAAATCGAAATTTTCAGTCACTTTAAAAATCAGCCAAGTGTACTTATCAAGGAACAAAATGAACTACAAACCGGAAGGCATCTCGATAATTTTATTGGTGTTCCGCACATGTCTAATCAAAACCAAAGTAGCATTTCGTTTTGTAGCTTGCATGCTGACAGGTAGGATTATATTGTCAGAAGAAAATATTTTAATATTTGAATTCCCATTTGGTAAACCGTTTCTTTTTAATTATTTTATTTTATTATTTATTTTTTTCTTTGGGTATATACAGGGTGGTCAGAAACACACTAAAAAGTTTGTAAGGGTGTTGGAGGTTAGACTGTCACAAAAAAGAACTGTTAAGAAAAAAATTCTACACATTGCGCCGTTTTCTATTTAATTAGCATACAAGTTAGCCAATAAGTTCGTTGCACGCGCAAATTTAAGCAGACTTCCAGGGACAGTGTTGCCAAGCTTGTTCTTCCTTTGGTTTCCTAAGTTATATTTATCACTTCTGAAAAACGCACATTTTAATTGGTAGTGAGCATGGACAAGTGGTAACTCGCGGACTTACAGATGTCTGCGCATTACCGCACTTTCGCGCGTGCAAGTGCCTTAATGTGCGCGCTCGGCGACCTGACTAACTGACTTCAATGCTAGACAACTCGGAAACGGCACAACGAGTCGAATTTCTTTCTAAACAATCGTTTCTCAGCACAACGTCCCCTGGAACACCCTTACAGGCTCTTCAGTTGTTTGTGACCTCCCTGTATGTCTTAAACTGTTAGACCGCCCTCATTTCTATTCTTTGTTCAACATTATATCTTGGCACTTTTCGCGCCTTATATGCACCAGCTAACCGACAAAATATCAATAACAACTAAATTTGTGAGCCTGAACATACGGAAGCATGCAGTGTCAATACGCTGCCATTTTTATACGTATAGCTTTTTTATCCTAGGTAACTACTTTTCCGTTAGTTTACATTCACACTATTGTGTACTTGTTCCCTAAAGCCAGCCAGCCGAGGTTCGGATCCTGCCTCGGGCATGGATGTGTGTGATGTCCTTAGGTTAGTTAGGTTTAAGTAGTTCTAAGTTCTAGGGGATTTTAAGTTCTAGGGGAATGATGACCAGGAATTAAGTCCCATAGTGCTCAGAGCCATTTGAACCATTTTCACCAGCCTTCTGTAGCATCACATCACAAACTCTTCGTTTCTCTTCTCTTCCGGTTTTTCCACTAATCATGATTCACTTCCATACAATGCTGGACTCCAAACATACATCTCAGAAATTTCTGCTTCAAACAAAGGCCTTTGTTTGATGTTAGAAGACTTGTCTTGGCCAGCTATGCTCTCTTTAAATGCACTAGTTTTTTTAATGTCCTCCTTTCTTCGTCTATCATCGGTAATTTTGCTTCCAGTATAGGTTCTTAGCGTCATCTCCTCCGTGATCCCCACTTTCGATGCCGGCCGCGGTGGTCTCGTGGTTCTAGGCGCTCAGTCCGGAACCGCGCGACTGCTACGGTCGCAGGTTCGAATCCTGCCTCGGGCATGGTGTGTGTGATGTCCTTAGGTTAGTTAGGTTTAAGTAGTTCTAAGTTCTAGGGGACTAATGACCTCAGCAGTTATGTCCCATAGTTCTCAGAGCCATTTGAACCATTTGTTCCCTAACGGTGATACAGCTAAATACTGGGTAATGGATTCAAAATATCCTCTTTGCCTTTGCCGTTCAGCTGCTTATAACCACCTTGCTTCGTCAGCCATATGGACTTTTGATTTCAAGGTTGCAGAGGTATTTCACTTCATCTATAATGTAAACAGCAATGTTGTTGCAAAATTTGTAGCTAAATAACTGAATATTTTCTACATCTACGTCTACATCAGTACTCAGCAAGCCACCGGACGTTGTGTGGCAAGGGGTACTTCCTGTACCACTATTTGGATCGTCCCTCTCCCACCCTGCATATGCACGACTCCTCTCTTGTAGCGTCTGCCACTAGTCTGTTGAGCACCTTTGTGACGCTCTCGCGCCGACTAAACGACCCTGTGGCGAAACGCCAGTTTCCCCGCTGGTGTTCCTTTTACAAAACAGTTTAAATGCTAGGGTTTGTTTTACATCAGCTTTAGCCTCGTCGGGTTGTCACTTCTGCCAACAGCCGCTAGCGACGAATGTACTGCCTCACGATGCAGAAGACTGCATATCTCATGAGGCGCATTTGTCCCAACAGAAACTAAAGACGGCATGACTGTGCCGCGACACATTCTGGTCATTAATACGAAGGATATTCTCAAAGCAAAGAACGATCTGTCGCGAAATGGAAACTGCAGTTAAAATTAATTTGTTTTATTTGCAACTATTAGTTACACTTCAACGGCGTTGCCGCAGTGGCAACACTGATTCCCGTCAGATCATCGAAGTTCCATGCGGCTTTACGCGGATGATGCTGTAGTATACAAAGAAGTTGCATCATTAGAAAATTGCAGCGAAATGCAGGAAGATCTGCAGCGGATGGGCACTTGGTGCAGGGAGTGGCAACTGACCCTTAACATATACAAATGTAATGTATTGCGAATACATAGAAAAAAGGATCCTTTATTGTATGATTATGTGATAGCGGAACAAACACTGGTAGCAGTTACTTCTGTAAAACATCTGGGAGTATGCGTACGGAACGATTTGAAGTGGAATGATCATACAAAATTAATTGTTGTTAAGGCGGGTGCCAGGTTGAGATTCATTGGGAGAGTCCTTAGAAAATGTAGTCCATCAACAAAGGAGGTGGCTTACAAAACACTCGGTCGACCTATACTTGAGTATTGCTCATCAGTGTGGGATCCGTACCAGGTCGGGTTGACAGAGGAGGTAGAGAAGATCCAAAGAAGAGCGGCGCGTTTCGTCACAGGGTTATTTGGTAAGCGTGATAGCGTTACGGAGATATTTAGCAGACTCTAGTGGCAGACTCTGCAAGAGAGGCGCTCTGCATCGCGGTGTAGCTTGCTCGCCAGGTTTCGAGAGGGTGCGTTTCTGGATGAGGTATCGAATATATTGCTTCCCCTTACTTATACCTCCCCAGGAGATCACGAATGTAAAATTAGAGAGATTCGAGCGCGCGCGGGGGCTTTCCGGCAGTCGTTCTTCCCGCGAACCATACGCGACTGGAACAGCAAAGGGAGGTAATGACAGTGGCACGTAAAGTGCCCTCAGCGACACACCGTTGGGTGCCTTGCGGATTATAAAGTAGATGAATGTAGATGTTAAGCGCTGTCGGGCTGGGCTAGCAGTTGGATGGGAGACCATCCGGTCTGCCAAGCGCTGTTGGCAAGCAGGGTGCACTCAGCCCTTTTGAGGCAAACTGAGGAGCTACTTGATTGAGAAGTAGCGGCTCCGGTCTCGGAAACTGATAACGGCCGGGAGAGCGGTGTGCTGACAACATTCCCTTCCGTATCCGCATCCAGTGACGCCTATGAGCTGAGGGTGACACGGCGGTCGGTAAGTAGCGTTGGGCCTTCATGGCCTGTTCGGGAGGAGTTTAGTTTTAGTTACACTTTGCAACTACTTCTGTACAACGTCGCCGCTCCTACTCACACATCTGTGATAGCGTTGTACCAACTTGGCAATACTCTCCTCATCGAGTGCTTTCCAACAGTTTTCTTCGCTGGATTGCAGTTCATTGTCTGCACTAAAATGTAGTTTTCATAGCCATTGGTTCACATGAGCAGAGATGAAAATCAGAGGGAACAAAGTCCAGGCATATGGACTATGAGGCCATTTGTGTGACTGGATTGAAGAGATCCTAGATAACAGAACGCAGCATATCATTCTCAATGGAGAGAAGTCTTCCGAAGTAAGAGTGATTTCAAGTGTGCCATAGGGGAGTGTCGTAGGACCGTTGCTATTCACAATATACATAAATGACCTTGTGGATGACATCGAAACTTCACTGAGGCTTTTTGCTAATGATGCTGTAGTATATCGAGAGGTTGTAACAACGGAAAATTGTACTGAAATGCAGGAGGATCTGCAACGAATTGACGCATGGTGCAGGGAATGGCAATTGAATCTCAATGTAGACAAGTGTAACGTGCTGCGAATACACAGAAAGAAAGATCCTTTATTATTTAGCTACAATATGTCAGGTCAGCAATTGGAAGCAGTTAATTCCAAAAATTATCTGGGAGTAGGCATTAGGAGTGATTTAAAATGGAATAATCATATAAAGTTGATCGTCGGTAAAGCAGATGCCAGACTGAGATTCATTGGAAGAATCCTAAGGAAATGCAATCCGAAAACAAAGGAAGTAGGTTACAGTACGCTTGTTCGCCCACTGCTTGAATACTGCTCAGCAGTGTGGGATCCGTACCAGATAGGGTTGATAGAAGAGATAGAGAAGATCCAAAGGAGAGCAGCGCGCTTCGTTACAGGATCATTTAGTAGTCGCGAAAGCGTTACGGAGTTGATAGATGAACTCCAGTGGAAGACTGCAGAAGATACGCTCAGTAGCTCGTAACGGGCATTTGTTGAAGTTTCGAGAACATACCTTCAACGAGGAGTCAAGCAGTATATTGCTCCCTCCTACGTATAACTCGCGAAGAGACCATGAGGATAAAATCAGAGAGATTAGAGCCCACACAGAGGCAGACCGACAATCTTTATTTCCACGAACAATACGAGACTGGAATAGAAGGGAGAACCGATAGAGGTGCTCAAGGTACCCTCCGTCACACACCGTCAGGTGGCTTGTGAAGCATGGACGTAGATGTAGATGTAGATTTAGGCTGTAGGCTGTATGGTGGGTGATCAAACACCTCCTGTCTGAAACGCTGGCAGAGCGGCTTCATTGCCCCTACGTTGTGCGCTCGACAGGTGCCATGAAGAACACACGGCATGAAAGTTATGTTGTGGGGGGTTGCATGAAATTAGGCGTACTCTCACGACTTGGTGGGAGACACTATTTTCTAGGCATGTTTACGAACTCACTGTATGCTCAGAACTGAGAAGAGCGACCTGACACAATCTACGGGCCTACTAGAGACACTGCCCAACGTATCTGTGCAGAGCTTTATCGGATTTTCGCTGTTGTTTCCACTTCGCGAGCGATCGTTCCTTAATTTCCGAATTTGGCGACCCTGACAGGATATTTTACTGCAAATGCAGCAACGGAGATATGAGGTTGGGACTACCGAAGTGTCGAATTTCTACGAATGTAATCCTTCAAACAGAACCTTTTGGTGTTAAAAAAATCACTCTCACTGCGGAAAAGCTGCTTGCTAGATCTTCGAAGAGAGCAAACTTTGGCCGCGGATCGTGCCGCGGCGGGCTAGGCGGTCGACTTCTCGGGTCTCGCTTTTGTAGTCGCGCCCGCCAATGGCGGCAGCGGCGGCGGCGGGTCCGGTTTTAATTTAAGCTGGCCGCGGGCAGCGCCGCAATCACCAGCCCGCCTGCCAAATGAAGCCGCGGACGCGGTCGCGCCACACGTCCACCGCCGCCGACGCAGCCTCGACCTTCGCTCGCCTCTGCACGCGCCGCGCAGCGCATCCGCTTTGCGCTGCGCTGCCTCGCTGCTTGTGTGGCAGTCCGTTGAAAGACTCCGAGTTCACCCATCTCTCGTCAGCAAACGCCCACTGTAGTCTCGTTCCTCTTCGGGTGCAGAGTCAAATCTGATACCTACGTTGTCGAACCACGCTATTACTGTCCCACTACAGACGTGTCGTCTAGAAAGTGCAGTTTATGACTCAGTACTGAGAACTTTGTGAAACGTGTGATATCTTTACCACAACATCTTTCGAGACTAGTGGCAGACGCTACAAGAGAGGCGTTGTGCATCGCAGTGGTTGAAATTCCGTGAGAGTGCTATAAAACAACGACACAAATCATACATCGTAATATTACACATACTGACACCCGCATGAAAATATTTATATCGTCCTTCAGTATGACAAGTCTGAAAGTTTTTATGCCATTAGGCACCGTCCAAAGTAAAAACGCAGCAGCAAACATGCACAACATAAAAGTCTTCCTGGAACATCTCTTGTTGATGTGTTATACGCTCACAGTACAGCTGTAAACTAAAGGTAGCCGCTTTTCATCTATCAAGGGTAGTACTTTTCTGTAACGCGTATGTCACAACCTCCAGCGATGCCACTGTGGACTATAAATTCTATGCACATTGTATGTCAAGAGAGAGAGAGAGAGAGAGAGAGAGAGAGAGAGAGAGAGAGAGAGAGAAGATATGGATAAAGTAGCTAAAATAGGCCCATAAATGCCTCTTGGACACTTCTATCTTCTCGTTTAGCATTTAGCACTCTGACACATCCCTTTCTGAAACTGCTAAAATCGCCACTTCTCTAAATTGGGCACTGTTGAGATGCTTTGCCACCGCCAGTAAGCCATTCTCTTTTTTATCATCCACTTCTTCCCGTTGGTCTCACGTTCATCATTTCACAATCCTTCCATAAACTCGTACTTTTCCTAGTTCTCCCCTGTCGTAGTCTTTTGCCTTATGCTTAAGCATTTGCTCCAGTTTTTCTTTTTCTTCTGTCTTTCTTTTTTTTTATTTTTTTTTTATTTTTTTTTTATTTTTTTTTTATTTTGCTTGAAAGCAAATTTCACTCCTTTGGTCTCAAGAAACCTCGCCTGTTTGGTAACATCGCAGACAGCATGGGGGTGTCGCACTCTGAGGATAAAAGGTGGTTGTTGTCAAGTTTAGAGGAAGTGGAGATTTTTTGGTGCTTTAAGAAAGGAATGTGTTAGCGTGTTAAAAGAGAAGACAGAAGTCTCCAAATGCCATCTCTGGGTCCACTTAAGTCATGTTCTCCTAGGAAATCAGTCGCTAACTCATTAGAACTAACGGCATTAGGTTATCTGTTGGTCGTTCTAGATAATCGCGCACGCTACGGTCGCAGGTTCGGATCCTGCCTCTGGCATGGATGTGTGTGATGTCCTTAGGTTAGTTAGGTTTAATTAGTTCTAAGGTCTAGGCGACTGATGGCCTGAGAAGTTAAGTCGCATAGTGCTCAGAGCCAATTGAACCATTTGAACCAGTTTGAAGATATCAACAAATAAACAATATTAGTCGCTTGTTCAGGAAAATATCCCATAAGGACCCAGATAATCATCAGTGTGTGTGTGTGTGTGTGTGTGTGTGTGTGTGTGTGTGTATGTAAGTGTTCCACATCTCCTCCCAAATCATTGAACTTATTCCAACCAACCGTGATGCCTTAATGCCAGGTAACAATCCCTGTGAGGTTAAGACCCACATACCTATTCCAGTACAGGAGACGTAGCGTCATAAACTATGGGATGCATGAGAAAAAGCGTATGATGCATGAAGATATTTATTCTTTGGTACTAAGAAATCCTACAGTGGAGTCAGCTTTAGGAAATCTTTGACACCACGCAGCGCTTTTGGCAGCTTTCAATTGCCAAGCGCTTTCGGCTATAGACGAAAACAAAAGTCGTCCCTAGGACTACAAATAGGGGTTGCCGTAGAGACGTTTATAATATCGCGTTGCAGACACGCCAAGTAGCTGCACTTAGCGTTCCGAGACTGTCCATTGCGATCTCACACCGAGTCTACTGCAAGAGTACATATAAGGTTTCGTTTCTAATAGAAGATTGGAAAATGTGTACTCGGACAACGCTGGGTTTGTCACTTAGTAGAAAATCAATACCTATCATCACATATGTGGTACGATAAGCACATTGAAGAGTAAAATGAGAAGAGAACTCCAAATGAAATATTATAAACTCATGGAACCACCCACAGTAGGAGGGAGGAGAAAGTTGGACGTTAAGATCAAAATACCAAAGAGAACTTGTAAGGCAGAAATGAAGTTCCTTAAACGAGTGAAAGGCTGCACAAGAGAAGACTACCTAAGAAATAAAGAATTAAGGAAAGAACTGTGGATTCAGCCATTAACTGAAAAAGTAAGCCGGCCTTAGTGGCGGAGCGGTTCTAGGCGCAACAGTCTGGAACCGCGCGACCGCTACGGTCGCAGGTTCGAATCCTGCCTCGGGCATGGGTGTGTGTGATGTCCTTAGGTTAGTTAGGTTTAAGTAGTTCTAAGTTCTAGGGGACTTATGACCACAGCAGTTGAATCCCATAGTGCTCAGAGTCATTTGAGAAGGAGTGTGGGAAGGACGAGAAAGAGAATGTGAGGCCAGGACAGGCCACAACGCCTGTTTCTGGATTGGCAGAAGAAGATATTTCCATTCGAACTAAGTAGCGACCACATGAGCCAGATACCGCCATAAATAACATATTGATGACAGGGATATTCTCAATCATAATAGTCTACAGCAGTAGACTATAACAGAACACAGTGCAGCAAATCAGTTCATTCTCAGACAGTAACACCCTCTTAGTAGACGTACCATCCAGAAATGTCTCCTTGCAACGGAGGCACCATCTCACCATCTAGCTCTGCTCACCGCATATCACGAGTCTCATTGGACGTTCACAGTACTGGAGAACATCGACTAGATTTTTGAACTTTCTTAACGTTGACACAATTATTCCAGCTTAAGAGTACTGTGAAAACCTCACTGGGTGATGAATCGTGGTTTTCAACTTGGCGCCGTCAGCCAGTTTGTGTATTTAGTGTAGTGCGGCAGATGTCTATCTGCTTGGGATGATACAGGGCATCTGATACGTCCGCCATTGTCTTTCCACAGAAAAGGATACAGGAACCTATTTTTAATAATGTGCATGCGTTTGTTTCCCTACAGCAATCCTCAGGTCACTGGGACGTGTAGAAAAGCAATGGGCGACCCCATTGTCCCCCATTTTTTCAGAATATTTCAGATAAATTCCACAGACATGAGGCTGCTTCTGCGGCGTCGCCGGTCATTTGACCTCAGTCCTATTGAGTAGATCTGGGATTCCATCGAGGACACTTACTTTGAAATCAGTTCCAACCACTCTCCGTAACCTCTGGTTGGGCTGTCTTCGCTCATGATAGTCCCTCAGCGCAAGTGTTGTCTACTGGAGTGACTATTGACTTGTTCATGTCTTGTTTTTTACCGAAGTCTATTGCAGTACTGGATAGCTTGCAGTAGGTAAGAAGGGGCGAAGGGACGTAATTCTTGCGTGGAATGGAAGGTGATAAGTTAGTGTTGCAATCGGAAATGATTTCGCTGCACAGAGTATCCAAAGGATGTCCTTAGATGTGTAAAGATAACTTCAGTAGAAACAGAATGATGAAAAGGAAAATAAATCTTAAATTTTGCATCCCAAAAAAAAAAAGTTCCGTGTCTGCGACGTCGGCCGCCTGTGGGGTATCTCGTGGGCCTCCCATTTTCTGGGAAAAGCAGACTGAGCTTCCTTTGATGTGTCCCGGCTGCTCTTTATTCACACCCAGAGGCTCGTGGTTTGTTGATGCAAGCTTCCTCGGAAGGCAGATAAACGCGAGGATGACATGGGGCGGCGAGAACACCCGCCTTCGTCATATTCTCACAGCGTGGCTGTGCCTCCTGCCGGATGCAGCTCTTGGAGGGAGTTTCAACCCGCTCACTGATCGCACTCTACAGTGCCTCCTACCGGTAACTATCGCCCGCTGATCTGTTCGATCCTGCTATTCGCTTATGTGCTCAATATGTTGATTTGTTGAGTTCCCTATCCATAACTAAGTTTTACCTAGAGTATTTATTGGAATACAGTAGAGCGTCGATTATACGAACGTCGGTCAACCGAACGACCGCTTAACCGAACTGTGTACTCGCTCGCACCTGTTACTCTCCCACCCTACCGTCCATCATCCCCCTCACTCTCAAACCAAGCACGTTGTTTCAAGCACGTTAATATGTCAGGCTTGCCTGTTGTGTACACCTCACAAAAGAGTGCCTGGATGGATAGTGCGATTTTTATGAAGTGGTTCCTGAACGTTTTCGTACCCTCTGTAAAAGCTCATCAGCTGAAGAATGGGAAGAGGGCGAAAACACTACTTCTCCTTGACAATGCGCTCATTCGTCATGTGATATTTTAAACGAAAAAGACGAGTTCATAAAGGTAACCTCCTTATTACAGGCCATGGATCAAGGCGTTATTGAGACTTTCAAACTATATTACAGGAAAGAATTGTTGCGTAAGTTATTGTTAGAAAGAGAAGAGGATGGAGAAGAAAGTCTCTCAAGAAATCATAAGAATATTGACTTGAAAGACGCGTCTACATCTGCATCTACATCCATACTCCGCAAGCCACCTGACGGTGTGGGGCGGAGTGTACCCTGAGTAACTCTATCGGTTCTCTCTTCTATTCCAGTCTCGTATTGTACGTGTAAAGAAGGATTGTCGGTATGCTTCTGTGTGGGCTCTAATCTCTCTGATTTTATCCTCGTGGTCTCTTCGCGAAATATACGTAGGAGGGAGCAATATACTGCTTGATTCTTCGGTGAAGGTGTGTTCTCGAAACTTTAACAAAAGCCCGTACCGAGCTGCTGAGCGTCTCTCCTGCAGAGTCTTCCACTGGAGTTTATCTATCATCTCCGTAAGGCTTTCGCGATTACTAAATGATCCTGTAACGAAGCGCGCTGCTCTCCGTTGGATCTTCTCTATCTCTTCTATCAACCCTAGCAGTGGGCGAACAAGCGTACTGTAACCTACTTCCTTTGTTTTCGGATTGCATTTCCTTAGGATTCTTCCAATGAATCTGTCTCGCATCTGCTTTACCGACGATCAACTTTATATGATCATTCCATTTTAAATCATTCCTAATGCCTACTCCCAGATAATTTATGGAATTAACTGCTTCCAGTTGCTGACCTGCTATTTTGTAGCTAAATGATAAAGGATCTATCTTTCTGTGTATTCGCAGCACATTACACTTGTCTACATTGAGATTCAATTGTCATTCCCTGCACCATGCGTCAATTCGCTGCAGATCCTCCTGCATTTCAGTACAATTTTCCATTGTTACAACCTCTCGATACACCACAGCATCATCTGCAAAAAGCCTCAGTGAACTTCCGATGTCATCCACCAGGTCATTTATGTATATTGTGAATAGCAACGGTCCTATGACACTCCCCTGCGGCACACCTGAAATCACTCTTACTTCGGAAGACTTCTCTCCATTGAGATCAGCGCAGCATGGAATAGTGTAAAGGAAGAGAATTTGAAGAAAGCCTGGAATAAAATTTTGGACACAGAAGAAAATTCACAAGGTATGATTTAAAATGACGAACAGAATGATATGTCCGAAATTCTCGGTATGCTAAAAGAAATAGATTGCCACGAATGTGATGAAGAAGACGTTCACGAATGGATGAATATCGATGATGCAGATCCAGGACACCAAATCATGCAGGACAGCGAGATTGTAAACGTCGTCACTGATAAAGATGACGCCGCCAGCATCTCATCAATCAGTGCTCCAGAAAGTGAAGATGAAAGTATACCAACAGCTTCTCAGGTGTTCACTTGTTTAGATACTGCCTTGCGATGGTTTGAAGCCCAAGATGAAAGTGATCAGTTTCAGATATTTGTAATGAAAAAAGTACGTGACTTAGCTGCTCGTAAGCGTGTAGGCTTGCTTAGACAAACCAAAATAAAGGATTTTTTAAACGTTAATTTAGTATACTGTGTGTATTGTTCATGCAAAATGCGTATGTATATATTTTTGTTTAATAAACTGTGCCACATACTATATATTCCTACTGAAGTTGCCTTTGTATGTTACTTTGTAATTCTAAAAGAGATGCCTGTTTTTATGAATAAATTTGCTGTACAGTACTTCTTTTTGGCAAATAAACATGTACAGCTCGATTATCCGAACAAACCAGTTTTCCGAACATCCATGTCCCCCAATTACTTCGGATAATCGACGCTCTACTGTATTTGCGTTTCTATCTTTCAACAAAGGTTCTGGGTACATGACCTTTTCCTTATGTGCAGCCGACGGTTAGGGCACTTCCCTTTCTCTACAAGTGAATATTCGAGTTTCACATTCGCCTTGGCACTTAGGCTCTTACAAACCGTACGGTTTGATTAGTACTGGTTGAATTTTGTTATTAACTTAAATTGGGATACTCCATTTTCATGTTAAAGGTTATTATGTGATGTCAGCTTCACACTTGTGACTCGCGGTAAATTAGGAAGTAATACTTCGTAGTTAGTTGCTATTATACTGTGCGCATAGAATTGATAAGGTTAGGAGATTGAAGATTTTCTGGTATAGTTCACTGTTATTAACAGGACTCACTGCCAAAGTGTAATTGGAGGATGGTAGCTTTTTTTTGACATTTGGCTGCTCTTGTTAATGTTAAAGTGAGAAATTTTTTGCTGTTGTGACATTAATTTATGTCTGTGTCCTTTCAGGAAGTTTTTATAGATTTGTGAAGATGGAGACTGCCAACATTAATAACAAAGAATATTGTAGCAGAAATGGATCTCTATTTAAAACACAAAAACTGCTCAATACTTGTCCTGCCAGCGCGAAAAGTCGTTTGTGATTCCAACCACAAAAGAAAGAAATGTAATTTTAGTAATTGTCCACGTGCATATGATGACGCGAACCACTGACAAACATAGTGGCGTAATAAATAAGAGACTGACGCAAAAACGTGTTTCATTTTTCATTTCAGTCAAAAAACATGTAAATTTCACAAAAACTTGCGTTTTAATTAACACATAGCACTAAATTTTCTGCGGTAAGTAATTAGTTTATGCTTAATGACGAGCATCATAATAAACTCGGAAACACGGTCCTAAAGTTTACTCCTATTCTATTGAGATACAGCAATAACGCTGTCCCCGTGGTGTCAGTTTCGTTTTTTCATTCTCTTGTGCACATTACCGTGCGCTTAGATGTTCATTATACGGCTTGGCGGTCGGCGCCAGTGCATTTTACAGCCACTTTGCCCGCGGCTATGAATGAGCTGCTAACGAAAAGACAGAGAAGTGTTAACGCAACACACTCACAGTCTGCTCTCACTCGTCACGGCAAATGCAGCTCAATCAACGCCTGTTACTACGTTCGTCTGAGGGCGCGGACTCGAACTGTGCGATTCAGGTAAGGTGGAGGAAGGGATTACGAAGCCCCTACTCGAATTCCACTAGTTGCCGTTCAGGTAGAAGAGCACGTACATGCGAGAAGACAAGCCCTCTGCACATGTGAGAACGGCAAATGTTCCGAGAGTTTGCATTCTCGTTTTAGATCGTTATTTTAAACGGATTACTTCGTAAAGTTTGCATTGTAATGAAAATTTTGGAAATTTGTGGTAGGTTCCTATGGGACCAAAGTGCTGAGGTCATCGAACCCTAGGTTTACATACAACTTAATCGAACTTAAACTAATTTGCGTTGAGAACAATACACAAACCCTTGCCTGAGGGAGGACTCGAGCCTCCGACGGAGGGAGCCGCACGAACCGTGCCAAAGCACCTTAATGAGTAATTTGAGATGCACACAAACAGGCTCTTATATTCGGCTGAATAATTTCGCTTTTTGGTTCCGATCCAAGACGAGAAAACCATAGAAACAAGAAATATTCAAGGAAAGTAAAACTGAGAAATGGTGAAATGGACAGATTTCACTTCTTGAAGTGTGTTACGCACAAAGCTTAAGCGTTACCCTTACATTAAAAATATCTCTTGAACGGAAGCATTTTGCAATTGAAGCTCGTTATCGTGTCCTATCTTCTCTTTAAACACTTTTTCGTCATCCTTGTTGTTGTGGTCTTCAGTCCTGAGACTGGTTTCATGCAGCTCTCCATGCTACTCTATTCTGTGCAAGCTTCTTCATCTCCCAGTACCTACTGCAGCCTACATCCTTCTGACTCTGCTTAGTGTATTCATCTCTTGGTCTCCCTCTACGATTTTTACCCTCCACGCTGCCCTCCAGCACTAAATTGGTGATCCCTTGATACCTCAGAACATGTCCCACCAACCGATCCCTTCTTCTAGTCAAGTTGTGCCACAAACTCCTCTTCTCCCCAATTCTATTCAGTACCTCCTCATTAGATATGTGATCTACCCATCTAATCTCCAGCATTCTTCTGTAGCACCACATTTCGAAAGCTTCTATTCTCTTCTTGTCCAAACTATTTATCGTCGATGTTTCACTTCCATACATGGCTAAACTCCATACAAATACTTTCAGAAACGACTTCCTGACAATCATCCTTGTGTCCCTGAAAATGAATGATCATACGGCGTTGTTGGCCGGGGGGTCCCATTAGGGCTCGGCCGCCAAGTCCAAGTCTTATTTGAGTCGGCGCCACATTGGGCAACTTGCGGCGATGAGGAGGATCAAGACAACACAACACCCAGTCCACGAGCGGAGAAAATCTCCAAACCGGCCGGGAACCGAACCCGGGCCCAGTGTATGGGAGGCAAGCACGTAACCACCCAGCTAAGCAGGCGGCCATCGTTCTGTCACTTAGTATATTAAGATAATAATTTGCCTTTTCCATAAAATTGTGATAAAAAAGTGTTTACAGTAATAGTGATTTACTACTGCAGTAAGGCTTTCTGACGTGTTTCACAGAGTGTCCAAGAGAAAATCGCAGGTCTGCTTCTAGCTGAGCAGTTCCGGAGCGGGTGGTGAGAGCAGATTCGTTCGTGGAGTAGATTTCGAGTGTGGAGCATGTCAAGGCTGCGGAGTTCGTATGAGCCGGTTTAAGGAGCGTTGGGGATTCGGTAGGAAGACCAGACGGAAACAAAAACATATGGCTGCAGCATCAAAATATGGTTGAAAATATTTTACCTTAACCAGCCAAGAAATGTTTTTCTACGTAGGGTAACAATCAAAGTTCCAAAATTTGTTGATAAACTTAATAAAGCTTCTTGGAATTCTAAATATTTGGAAATCGTCGCACAGTGGACACGGAAGTGGTTTGGCGCCTTACAAGGAACGCCTAAGGGTCTAAGGTAGTTAACAATCATTACAAGTGATAATCATCGTCTGGGTATAGCGTAATCACAGCACATGTACACTGCTGGCCATTAAAATTGCTACACTAAGAAGAAATGCGGATGATAAACGGGTCAAATATATTGGACAAATATATTACACTGGAACTGACATTGATTACATTTTCACGCAATTTGGGTGCATAGATCCTGAGAAATGAGTACCCAGAACAACCACCCCTGGCCGAAATAACGGCCATGATACGCCTGGTCATTGAGTCAAACAGAGCTTGCATGGCGTCTACAGGTACAGCTGCCCATGCAGCTTCAACACGAAACCACAGTTCATCAAGAGTAGGGGCTGGCGTATTGTGACGAGCCAGTTGCTCGGCCACCATTGACCAAACGTTTTCAGTTGGTGTGAGATCTGGAGATTGTGCTGGCCAGGGTAGCAGTCGAACGTTTTCTGTATCCAGAAAGGCCCGTACAGGACCTGAAACATGCGGCCGTGCATTATACTGCTGAAATGTAGGGTTTCGCAGGGATCGAATGAAGGGTAGAGCCACGGGTCGTAACACATCTGAAATGTGTCGTCCACTGTTCAAAGTGCCGTCAATGCGAACAAGAGGTGACCTAGACTTGTAACCAATGGCACCCCATACCATCACGCCGGGTGATACGCCAGTATGGCGATGAGGAATACACGTTTCCAATGTACGTTCACCGCGATGTCGCCAAACACGGATGCGACCATCTGCAAACAGAATCTGGATTCATCCGAATAAAAGACGTTTTGCCATTTGTGCACCCAGGTTCGTCGTTGACTACACCATCGCAGGCGCTCCTGTCTGTGATGCAGCATCAAGGGTGACCGCAGCCATGGTCTCCGAGCTGATAGCCCATGCTGCTGCAAACGTCGTCAAACTATTCGTGCAGATGGTTGTTGTCTTGCAAACGTCCCCATCTGTTGAGTCAGGGATCGAGAGGGGGCTGCACGATCCGTTACAGCCACGCGGATAAGATGCCTGTCATCTCGACTGCTAGTGATACGAGGCCGTTGGGATCCAGCACGGCGTTACGTGTTACCCTCCTGAACCCACCGATTCCATATTCTGCTAACAGTCATTGGATCTCGACCAATGCGAGCTGGCCGTGCGGTTCTTGGCGCTGCAGTCCGTAACCGCGGGACTGCTACGGTCGCTGGTTCGAATCCTGCCTCGGGCATGGATGTGTGTGATGTCCTTAGGTTAGTTAGGTTTAAGTAGTTCTAAGTTCTAGGGCACTGCTGACCTAAGATGTTAAGTTCAAAAAAATGGTTCAAATGGCTCTGAGCACTATGTGACTTAACATCTATGGTCATCAGTCCCCTAGAACTTAGAACTACTTAAACCTAACTAACCTAAGGACATCACACAACACCCAGTAATCACGAGGCAGAGAAAATCCCTAGTGCTCAAAGCCATTTTTTTGAAGCCAACGCGAACAGCAATGTCGCGATACGATAAACCGCAATCGCGATAGGCTGCAATCCGACCTTTATCAAAGTCGTAAACGTGATGGTACGCATTTCTCCTCCCTACACGAGGCATCACAACAACGTTTCACCAGGCAACACCGGTCAACTGCTGTTTGTGTATGAGAAATCGGTTGGAAACTTTCCTCATGTCAGCACGTTGAACGTGTCGCCACCGGCCCCAGCCTTGTGTGAATGCTCTGAAAAGCTAATCATTTGCATATCACAGCATCTTCTTCCTGTCGATTAAATTTCGCGTCAGTAGCACGTCATCTTCGTGATGTAGCAACTTTAATGGCGAGTAATGTAAAATGAATCTACTGAGGTAGATGTTCAGCCAAGGAGCAACAGGGATGTGGTGCTGGTTTTGATCTCTTACAACTGTTTTAGCTCCATGTTTAACTTCTTCAGTACTTAGGCCGGAACCATGTGCGGGCACAGGCGTGTGTATGCGCATGTGTGTGTGTGTGTGTGTGTGTGTGTGTGTGTGAGTGCTCGCCAGCTCGTCAAAGGATAACTCCGAAAGCTACCAAGTTTTCCTTAATTTGTGTGTGCCTCTGTACAACTCAACGCTTCTGCTTTTCGGTTAGTGGTCTCCTTTAACCCTAAAGTATTGACTTTCTACATGCGGAGGATCTTTATGTGACTAATGTGGGTTTTCAGAACTCCAGCCTCTGTTGTTATGCGAGTTCACGTACCCCGATAAGTGGAGCCATGCTTCATTAGAAAAAATGAGCATTTCAGGCTCAGTCGCTCCATCATGCACCAGCATGTTGCTGGACTGACATCGAGCGACACTGTCTGATCTGGTCAGTCGGTGCACTTCAATAACTGTGTGAGGTTTCAGTCTGCTTTTGACCAAAGCTGTGCGAGTAGATGCTGCTGAGACGCTGATGTGTAAACGGGTCAACGATTTTCAAAAACCTGATATAAAATGTTACCTGGAACACAACTGCGTACCGCATACGCTAGGCTTTGACATATTGGTGCCTTGTTTTTCAGTCTGTTGCAGCTCTTCACGTCAGTTTATTCTGTGTAAGTCACATAATGACTTCATAACTACTCAAGCCTACTACTTGAACCTGCTTACTGTCGTCAAGGTATAGTCTTCCTTTACAATTTTTACGCTCCGTACTTACCAAATTGAAGATTCCCTACTGTTGCTGTTTGCTAGTTAAGTTGCGCCATAAATTTGTTTAATGCCCAGTTCATTTCAGTTCTTCCTCATTAGCTGTTCGATATACCCACCTTATCTTCAGAATTCTTCTGTAGGACAACATTCCACGAGCTTTTCTTTTTCTTTTTTTTCTTTTCCCTCCCCCCCCCCCCCCCTCCCCCCACTCCCTCTCTTTCACTCTTTCTCTCTCTGTTTCGTACAAGGCTACATTCCGGACAAGTACCTCCAGAAACAACTTCGTAACACTTGAAATTTATATTCGATCTTAACAGCAATGATTTTCTTGCTATCGCCAGTCTGCATTTTACGTCTTATATACTTCAACCCTCTTCAGTTATTTGGCTGCCCAACCAGCAAAACACATTTTCTACTTTTAGCATCTAATTTCTTAATCTAATTCCCTTAGCATCACATGATTTATATTAGTTTTTAACAAATTCCTCTTCTTATTTTAGAAATGTTTTTCTTGCTATAAGTAGTCTGCATTTTATGCCCTCTCTGCTGCAGCCATCATGAGTTTTTTACTACTCAGATACCTAGTTTTAGGGTCTCATTTGGTAATATAATTCCTTCGTCGTCGCCTGGTTTAATCTGACAACATTCCATTGTCACTGTTTTACTTTTGTTCGTGTTCCCTGATAACTCGCCGCGCGGTGTGAGACGCCTTGTCACAGTCCGCGCGGTTCCCCCCGTCGGAGGTTCGAGTTCTCCCTCGGGCGTGGGTGTGTATGTTGTGCTTTGGGTAAATTAGTTTAAGTTAGATTAAGTAGCGCGTAAGCTTAGGGACCGGTGACCTCAGCAGTTTGGTCCCATAAGACCTCACCACAAATTTCCAAATTTTCCTGATAACTCATTTTGAAGAAACTATACATCCAATTCAACCGCTCTTCCGAGTCCTTCGCTATCTTAGATAAACCTCAGAGCTTTTATTTCTTCTCTGCAAACTTCAGTTTCTTGTCCAAGCTTCTCTTTTTGTTCCCTTCAGTGCTTGTCAATGCGCCGATGTGTCTAACATCTGAGGCAGGCTGCGCAATTTTTCGTAAACCAAGAGGTATACCTCGTTTGACTAAAAGAATGGTGGAAAATCTATGTTAGCCTAGGGGAAGCCAGAAACAAATCACCTGCATATTCTATTCTTGCGAATTGTCGAAGTCTCGCGAACCACGTACTTGGTCACGGTGAGGTGGCTTCAACAAAGTGCTCCGTATAATTTCAAACTGAAACTTTGTACACACTGCTATTAATCAAATGCGTATTAGTAAATACGCGAAACGCAAAATACCGCATCCTCGGTGAGATTTTTATGCAGAGCATTTGCGCTGACTGGATGCAGCACGTGCTTTTAACTCGGCCGGAAGCAGAATTAAAAGTGTTCTCCACCCGGCGCGGCCCTCCGTGCAGCAGGTGGTCTGGCTGTGTGCGGGTGACGTAGGGCGGGCGGCTCTGCTCATTACGCACACTGCCACCTGCAGAGTTCCTCTCCCGCGGACAAAGAGGGACTTGTCTCCCCGGAGAGCCTCCACAAACAAGTGGAACGCTATTCGCTACCGCTCAACCACTCCTCGCTGCTTTTTCGCTTCCCTCTCGTCGCTTCACGAGACCGGAATTGCGATAATTTACGGACCCCTATTATTGGAACAAAAATGATCGGACAGTGACGCTATTTACATCCATACATATTATAAAATGTATGTATATATGTGGATGTGTGCGTGTGTGTGTGTGTTCCACATCTCCTCCCATACTGTTGGACCGATTTCATCGAAAATTGGTAGATTTGTACCTCACTCTCAGGTGACAATCACTGTTTCGGCACGAACCACCTATCTATCAAAAGAGCGTGGCTGGGGGGGGGGGGGGGGGGGGGGGGGGGGGAGGCGGGGGTTGAAAGAGAAGCGTAGCCCGCGACGCGTGAATTCTCAGACTTTATTCATCTAGTATTTGAGAATGGGAGCACTTAGTGACTTGCAGCAGGCTGTACATAACAGCAGACCTTTACGAAATTCTTTTTCGTTGACAGTCCCTACAAAATAATGAGAGGAAAAATACTTATCGCTTAATATTATTCCTCTGTTCATGCAGTGAAAGTACGGGGCACATTTTACTGTCAGTATGCACATATATTACCGAATGTAAGTGCAAAGTTACATCATTGTACGACACGTGGTTAAGGAGATATAACATCATCAAAATTGAGATGAATGACAAAATGCCGCATCTTTCATGACGTTTAAATTTATTATTTTGCTGCTAGTAACTTCATTCGCAACAAATTTTGCAGACAGTATGCACATATGCCGCTGAATGTACTGACAAAATTGTATCACAGTACGACACATGGTTCAGACCGTATGACGTCAGAAAAATTGAGCACAGCCTGGAAGCTGCGTGCTACGGGGGTGGACGCACAGCTATAAACAAACACCTGGGCAATGCTGGGATTCTCCGCTAGTTACTTAATAAAAGAAAACGTGGTCCATAGTAAGCTCTAATGTAAAGGATGTTTATTTGAATCTTGCGATTTTCTAATTTCTTCAATTTATCATTTTCAAGCGCATGTGTGAATTTACATGTTACGTATTGTAATCATCTAATTCTTTTTCTTTTCTCGTACATAGTAGACGTCATATTCCGTCATTACATTGGAAATGGCTCCACATCAGCATTACAACCTCACTTGAAAGTGGCAAATTGTCGAAATTAGAAAATCGCACAATTTAAATAAAGATCGTTTACGTAAGAGTCTACTACGGACCATGTTTTCTTTTATTAAGAACTTAGAGACTGTGGATCCACACAGAAACAAACTTTTATTTACATTATGATTGGAACGTTATACCGCCACCCCACGTATACCTCCTGTAGCTATATTCACAGAAAAAAGTGTTTTTTACAAGTTTAGTAAATAATTGAAAATCATGATGTACCACCGCCAGATGCTATGAAAAACCTTATTATTGCCATCAGTCTGAAGAAGCTACCGTGTGTGTTTGTGGATACATACACTGTTTCATGTAAGGTATGTCTCTGTGTAACTTGCAAAAGAAGAGAAAAATTTATTTAGGTAGGTGAAGGTAAGGAATGTTACTCGTTCGGCGTGGTTCTGAACGTAGATTTTTAGTTATTTTCCACTAACTTGCAGCAACGAATTATATATTTTTTAAATAAAACATTGTATATTTATGTCATGTAGCTGATGTATTAAAACCAACTGATTGATTTAAATCAAATTTCTAAACTCATTTCTTTATGGACAAGTATTGCTTCTGTCATAGTTCAGAAGTCTGCTGAACTTTATATGAGTAGATTGAGTAACTAGTGAAGAGGTACTAAATCAAATTTCGAAGAGAAGAGCGTTGAGGCGCAACTTCACTGACTGGATGAAGAAAACTCTCTGAGGCATCAAGTTACAGTTCATTTGGCAGTGGAAGGAATTTGGGGAAGATGCAAACTGTAGAGGGAGACCAGGGCTCGACTACAATCAGCATGTTACCGAGAGGTGTCTGTTCCAGTTGTCATTCAGAGATGAAGAGACTTGTCCACGATTAGCGTGAAAAGGCGCATCAGAGGGGAATACAGAACGCTTCTGATCACTCAATGCAGACTTTAATGTCCCGGATTCGCGTCCTTAGTGATTGATATGGGTATTAGGCCATGGCCCCTAGGCATATTTCTGTGTCTAACGTCCACTACGGAAAAAGAGAAAGGAGGACGAATTTCATTTTTGGATGTACAGATACTTAGAAAGCCCGACGGAGCTTTGGGACACAAAGTTTTTAGAAATCACACGGAAACATACATTCAGAAAATTTTGAATCACCATCCAAAAAAGAAGCTGATCAGCTGGCATAAGAGTATCTCTGAACCGTAATTGTTGAAGAAATAGCCCTATCACTTAAGAAGAAACTTCTCCTCTGACAAAGGGATAAATATTGCGAGGTGCCGGGGCAAGCAGTGTATTTAACACTAAATTCTTCTAGAATCTACATATGTAAATCATGCTCTAAGCCCCTCCTATTCTAACTCCGACTTTTGCTGTTGCACATGGATTAAAAAATATACGCGAACTGACTGTAATCAACCCTGCAAGTGGAGTAGAAAAGAATTTGGCACCTGCAATAATTTAATTTGATAAATAAGTTAAATAAAGGAAGGTTTCATTAACATAGTGGGAAATGATGGGTTGCTCTACCGATTAACAGAATGAAAGTTCTGTCCAAAATAACAATATGATTTATTAAGACTAAACACAAAATAATAAACAAAAACACATGAAACATTTATAATACATCAAATTGGCTCAAATTGGATACTCAAACAAACGCTGTGAAGGTGAAGTTGTCCCTAAACTAGATTGTGAGGTTTATGACGAAGTGGTATGTGGAGCCAATTCCTTGCCACTCAAATCTTAAGAGAGACACACAGCTAACCCAACATTAATTGCTGCTACTCAAGACAGAACAAAGTTAGAAAAAGACGAACAGGCGCGCTCTGGTGAGCTCTGATTATCACCTAGGAAAATCCCTATCTGCCGGTGCTGCGGACATACATTACCAAACTGTCTTCTTAACTGCCAGAACACGATTCGGCGTACCGGAGGCGATGGCTGGTTGCCTCGACGTCCTCGACCGACAGGCGAGAGCCGACTACCTAGAGCACCCGTACATGCCGAACATACAACATTCCCGCCCCCACGACAGTGGCCGTGGTTAAACGTTCCAATCAGCAACTCGAAAACTGGCGGAAAATTCCACTCCATTGCCGGAGCACTACCATTCCACCAATGGAGATTCTTGGCGCCAATTTCTGCGCTGATTTTGCTACGTCACGGAGCTACGCCCTGAGCAAGCCAATCACAGTTACTATTTTGCAGAAAGCGCGGGAATTTTCCCGCCACAACTGCCTGGGTACACAAGTCATTCCCACGCCTCGCTGGTAGCCCGCCAGAAAGTGTTTTCGCTAAGTTTCTGCGAAGTAACGGAACCTCTAGCCCAGCCGCTACTTCAGACCCCTCCGGGCGTGTCTTTTGACAATGTCGGCGTCTGGAAAGCATTCACTCGACTGCCTCACACACGTCGGCTTAACCCTCTCGAGATCAGTAGTGCCCGCCTGTCACTGGGCCACCTGGGTGACGAGAGACGCTGCGTGGGAAGTCTGCGTGTGAAGGAATAGTGACTTTTCACTGCATGCAATTAGAGAGGAAAATCGTAAGATAGAAATATGAGAGGGGGCTCATGCCACCTCTCAATATGACATTACATCGTAAAACATTTGGATTTTTTAGTTAAAAGAATCAAATAAAGGGAAAGTTTTCCACGCGTCCAGTGTATAAACGACCAGGAAAGGTGTGTGAATATTTTGAACACAACAAAGGACTTAGGCGAGCCCCTCGCCACAGCATGAGTAATAATGGCTTGCACATGGTGTCAAGTGTATGTAAGAACTACAAAAACAAGTACTAACAACCGACTTAAGGAATACAAGAGCAACTGTCGTTTAGGAGACACAAATAAATCGGGAGCCGCGTATAATACACTGGAACCGTGGAAGCGCCAAATTCGTTTCTCTGATACTATGGTTTTTTTTTCAAGTTCCAGCCATTACTACGCTAGGATGTATAGACAATCTATACAAATTCAAAAGCACAAAAACGGCTTTAACAGAAAAGGAGGAGTGAAATTGGGCAAGTCGTGGTTCTTAGTTCAGAGCAAGGCAAAGAGCACTAACACTTCCCCACTACAAGTTCCACAGCATTCGTTGGCGTGACTGGGGATTTGACAGTGATCTGTTGACGCCAAGATCCGATCGTTGAATGGATACGTGTATATACAGTATTCCGCTTTCATGAGTTTTTTTAAGCTTGGAACTATTACCAAAGTGTTTATATTCTCTGACGATGTCTCCGACATCAGGAGATAAAGCGTTTGGCATAGAAAGATACCTTGAACCAACCATGGCGTAGTGCCCACGAAACAAAAATTACCAAGGGCACAATACGCTTTTTTTATACCATCTGTACTTGAGTCTTTGTTTCAAAATGTACGAAGTTACAGAAATTGAATGAGAATGCGTGACAAGGCGTCATTAAGTTCTTCATTTGTGTGGCCCTACTGTACTCCTTACGTTTAAAATTACTGTATGTCACGTAATCTCTCTGAATTAGAAAAGGACATTGTAGTATAGACGCAATATGGACGTCAAGTTAAACTACACGTTACTTGAGATTGACAATAAAGCCGAAACACCTGTCGTAATAAAGAATATTAAACCTATTGCAGCAAGTCTGGATGCTTTCCTTTCAAAAGACAAACATTACTTGACGCATAAATATTGCAAACCAGACACTACATAAAATATCGGAAAAAAATCACTTAATGAAAAAATCCTTTCTTACACCTCACCCTCTCTTACTCTTACTTTACTCCCCGCCCCCTTTCATTTCACCAGCTGCTTCTTAATCCATTTCCGCCATCTCATTACCAGTCATTCGTCATTCCACTATCTTCCATTCACTGTTCACTCATCTTTGACCACTCCTCCCCCCCCCCCCCCCCCCCCCCCCGCCCCATCGAAACTTCTACCAAATTACTAAATCATCTTTTCTCTTACATAGTGAATAAATTCAACCTGTGGATAGCACAATGCACTTCAGAGTTGATCGTTGCACAGTGATGGAGGACATCAAACCGAATAACCCCTTCAGAGTCCCAGAACACCGTCGCCGTGACCGATTGAGATTGCTGCTTTGAACTTTTTCTTTGGAGGGAGGCAGTGCGACGCCACTCTATGGAGTGATGTTTTGTTTCCGGATCCATATTTCATCGCAGATACAAAAAATTGTCGCAATCAATCTCGTAACGCGCAAATAATTCCGCACAGATGGTCCTTCCGTGCTGTTTACGGTCTCCTGTTGGGCGCCGAGGAATCCGGCTGCCACACACCTTCGAGTACCCCCAACTGGTGGACGAGTGAGAACAGACGTCCAGTTGTGTAGCCAAGTGTTTGTGAACCGTCGATCACGTCGAATGAGAGTGTCCGCACGTTCTGTCACTGCAGGAGTCATAGCTGTGTGCGGCAGGTCGGCACGTGGGAGATAGGACAAGTAAGCGCGATCTTATTGCGACGATGACAGTCGCCTCGCCCAAGGACTGATCGTGGTTTTGTTCACTGCCAGGTCTCCGTAGACATACTGCATGAATAGCTGCGATCCTCTCTTTTTCTGAAAAAAGAAACTCAATGACAGCCCTGTGCTCGGAACGCACCTTCGTTACAGACGCCATCGGAACTCTAACCAGGGAACCTCCCCATCGCACCCCCCTCAGATTTAGTTATAAGTTGGCACAGTAGATAGGCCTTGAAAAACTGAACACAGATGAATCGAGAAAACAGGAAGAAGTTGTGTGGAACTATGAAAAAAATAAGCAAAATATACAAACTGAGTAGTCCATGCGCAAGATAGGCAACATCAAGGACAATGTGGGCTCAGGAGCGCCGTGGTCCCGCGGTTAGCGTGAGCAGCTGCGGAACGAGAGGTCCTTGGTTCAAGTCTTCCCTCGAGTGAAAAGTTTAATATTGAAAACATATGTTTTGACAGAGCACAGGAAAATCTGTGCGACTGTGAAACTGTTGCATTCATTTGTTGCAGTTTATGCTTCAAACTCTTATGTTTTCATCACTTTTTTAGGAGTGATTATCGCATCCACACGAAAACCTAAATCGGGCAAGGTAAAAGAATCTTTTTACCCATTCGCCAAGTGTACAAGTTAGGTGGGTCGACAACATATTCCTGTCATGTGACGCACATGTCGTCACCAGTCTCGTATTGAATATATCAGAGGTGTTTTCCTGTGGAGGAATCGGTTGACCTATGACCTTACGATCAAATGTTTTCGATTCCCATTGGAGAGGCACGTCCTTTCGTCTACTAATCGCACGGTTTTGCGGTGCGGTCGCAAAACACAGACACTATACTTATTACAGTGAACAGAGACGTCAATGAACGAACGGGCAGATCATAACTTTGCGAAGATAAAGAAAGTAAACTTTTCACTCGAGGCAATACTTGAACGAAGAGCCTCTCGTTCCGGAGCTGCTCACGCTAACCACGGGACCACGGCGCTCCTTAGCTCACACTACCCTTGATGTTGCCTATCTTGCGCGTGGACTGCTCAGTTTGTATATTTTGCTTATTTTTTTCATAGTTCCACACAACTTCTTCCTGTTTTCTCGATTGGTCTGCGTTCAGTTTCTCAAGGCCTATCCACTGTGCCAACTTATACCTAAATCTGAGGGGGGTGCGATGGGGAGGTTCCCTTGTAAGTAACTATAAGGGATGAAGTGGGAGTATGTCACTATGTGCCACACAAATTCCGCCAAATTAGACGAGAAAAATAATGTGTTGCATTAGGTATTGAACGGCCCTCGTACCTTCCACGTAGTCTCTTCACCGTTTGAATTCAAAGTTAAGAGTGATGCAGATGGTATGTTTTATATTAAGTCGGTGCCTGAAGATTGTCATAAACCGAAACGTCAATAATAGTTTGAAATGAATGGAGCAATGAATCGGTTTGTACTGCGGAAGCCGGTGAAACATGTGGCACTGCCGTCCGCCGGCTGCGCCTGTAGGGACGGCGCTGGACGCTAAGCGGCCGTGCAGTGTGGGAGTGCGGCGGCGGCGGGCGCGCGGACCCCGGCCGAGAGGAAGGGCCCAGTGAGTAATCTTCGACACGCAATCATCCAATCAGGGCGCGCTCAAGGACGGCCCACGCCGCGCCGCGCCGCTTCACGTGCGCACACTCCTCCACCCCGCGCAGACCCCCAGCCGGGACCGGTACCAGGGCAGCCGGAGCCACGTCACGGCTGCCTGACAGTCTTCCAGGCCAAATAACGAGCAGCGACGTTATTCCTTCCTATACTGCACAGCAAAATCCTACAAACGCCAAAACAGTCGGGAAAAATACACTACCGGCCATTAAAATTGCTACACCGCGAAGATGACGTGCTACAGACGCGAAATTTAACCGACAGGAAGAAGATGCTGTGATATGCAAATGATTAGCTTTTCAGAGCATTCACACAAGGTTGGCGCCGGTGACGACACCTACAACGTGCTGAGGTCAGGAAAGTTTCCAAACGATTTCTCATACATAAACAGCAGTTGACAGGCGTTGCCTGGTGAAACGCTGTTGTGATGCCTCGTGTAAGAGGAGAAATGCGTACCATCACGTTTCAGGCTTTGATAAAGGTGTGATTGTAGCCTATCGCTATTGCGGTTTATCGTTTCGCGACATTGCTGCTCGCGTTGGTCGAGATCCAATGACTGTTAGCAGAGTATGGAATCGGTGGGTTCAGGAGGGTAATACGGAACGCCGTGCTGGATCCCAACGCCCTCGTATCACTAGCAGTCGAGATGACAGGCATCTTATCCGCATGGCTGTAACGGATCGTGCAGCCACGTCTCGATTCCTGAGTCAACAGATGGGGACCTTTGCAAGACAACAACCATCTGCACGAACAGTTTGACGACGTTTGCAGCAGCACGGACTATCAGCTCGGAGACCGTGGCTGCGGTTACCCTTGACGCTGCTTCACAGACAGGAGCGCCTGCGATGGTGTACTCAACGACGGATCTGGGTGCACGAATGGCAAAACGTCGTTTGTTCGGATGAATCCAGGTTCTGTTTACAGCATCATGATGGTCGCATCCGTGTTTGGCGACATCGCGGTGAACGCACATTGGATGCGTGTATTCGTCATCGCCATACTGGTCTATCACCGGACGTGATGGTATGGGGTGCCAGTGGTTACACGTCTCGGTCACCTCTTGTTCGCATTGACGGCACTTTGAACAGTGGTCGTTACATTTCAGATGTGTTACGACCCGTGGCTCTACCCTTCATTCGATCCCTCCGAAACCCTACATTTCAGCAGGATAATGCACGAACGCATGTTGCAGGTCCTGTACGGGCCTTTCTCAATACAGAAAATTTTCGACTGCTGCCCTGGCCAGCACATTCTCCAGATCTCTCACGAATTGGAAACGTCTGGTCAATGATAGCCGAGCAACTGGCTCGTCACAATATGCCAGTCACTACTCTTGATGAACTGTGGTATCGCGTTGAAGCTGCATGGACAGCTCTAACTGTAGACGCCATGCGAGCTCAGTTTGACTCAATGCCCAGGCGTATCAAGGCCGTTATTACGGCCAGAGGTGGTTGTTCTGGGTACTCATTTCTTAGGATCTATGCATCCAAATTGCGTGAAATTGTAATCACACGTCACTTCTAGTATAATATATTTGTCCAATGAGTACCCGTTTATCATCTGCCATTTCTTCTTGGTGTAGCAATTTTTATGGCCATTAGCGTGTAAGAGCAGCAGTCATAAAATTTTAATTGTCACTTCGAAAGAAATGAGGCATCCACGAAGAAGTTTACTGATGGTCCTTCCTTATTTATTCACCCTTCAGTCCACCACATTTTTTCCCGATTCGGCAGTAGAGACCATATTGTAGGATTCTTAATTTTGACTGTTCAGGACACTTTAAACCTCTAAAATTACCTCGTTATTGATCTGGAAATGTCTGCCACGCAATGGTTTCTTCATCTAAGGTAAGAAAAAGAAATCACTGGGTGCCCTATGACGAGGATACAGACGGCTAGGCAAAATTTGAAAGCCGAATGAAGCAACATATGTGAGTGTGTTCTGTGCAAAATGAGCGTTGTCGTGGACCAGTAACACTATCTTCCCGACCAGTAACACCATCTTCCCGCATCCTCCTACATTTCGTCTTGCCACCTCCCGTAAACTTGTATGGAGTTTTTGGTAGTGTGCTCCTGTGCAAATTCGCACCTTTAGAACATTTTCTTAGCGCCACATCATGGCAGTCCCAAAAAACGCTTAGTATCATCTTGCTCTATGATGGCTGGGTCTTTTCCTATTTCGGTGGTGATGAATCTACACGCTGCCAGCATCACTGAGTAAGCAATCATTATTCAGTAGTGGTGTCAGCCATCTCAGCAGCAAGTATAACTGACAATAAAGTCTGCAAATAATAGCAACTTATTTGAGCAGTACTCCTGCTATTCGTGGTTGAGTGCTGCACAAAATCAAAGTTTCGGGTATTCAGAGTTATCGGGCAAATTAACGCCGAAAAGCCGAGTGCTGTCACGTATTTACTATACAGTCTGTTACAAGTACAAGGGCAGAAATTTTATCATTGGTGTCTTAATATGTACCCACTTGACGGTGTTAGTTGTTTTTTCTCTGCGCGTGTCTTCCCGTAAACACGTCGCATAATTTACAACCTGATATTTTCTGAACGGAAGTACCTGCACCACTATGTGGACTACGCTTGTCAGCATAGATAACCATTTTGCGTCCAAACTTCAATGTCGGATCTGCTGGCCATGGGAAAATAAGCATTAATGGCTTGTTCTTGCCACATGTGCTTGGAGCTACTAACCAACCTACAAACGTACTAATCCTAATAGCTACGAGGGCCGTTCAGAAAGTAACCTCCGGTTGATTTAAAAATATACACCAAGTTAAATAAAAATATTTTAATATATACGTCTTACAACTACATCTTTGCACTATTTTTCTACATAGTCTCCATAGCGATTGAGGCACTTATCGTATCTCTTCACAAGCTTTGAAATTCCTTCTGCATAAAAATCACCCGCTTGTGCCTGGAGCCAGCCTGTGACCGCATCTTTGAGCTCTTCGTCGTCATCAAACCGCTGTGACCCGAGCCATTTCTTCAAATGCATGAAGAGGTGATAATCACTTGGCGCCAGGTCTGGGCTGTATGGTGGTTGGTTGATAACTTCCCACTTGAAAGACTCAAGAAGGGCCGTTGTTCTCCGAGCAGAGTGAGGACGGGCGTTATCGTGCAAAAAAACGATACCGGAAGTCAGCATACCACGGCGTTTGTTCTGTATAGCCCGTCGTAACTTTTTTATTGTTTCACAATACACGTCTTGATTAATGGTCGTACCACGTTCCATGAATTCAACCAACAACAGCCCTTTGGCATCCCAAAACACCGTTGCCATCAGTTTTCTGGCAGAAAAACCTTGCGAGGCTTTTCTTGGTTTGGTAGGCGAGTTTGAATGTGCCCACATCTTTGATTGTTCTTTTGTCTCAGGGTTCACGTACTTAATCCAGGTTTCGTCACCGGTCACGATTCTGTTTAACAATGGTTCTCCTTCGTCCTCATAACGTGACAGAAAGTCTAATGCAGAGGCCATTCTTTGAGTTTTGTGGTGGTCGGTAAGAATTTTGGGCACCCATCGTGCACAGAATTTACGGTAACCCAATCTTGCTGTCACTATCTCGTACAAGAGAGTCTTAGAAATCTGTGGAAAACCAGTAGACAACTCCGACACTGAGAAACGTCGATTTTCACGAACTTTTGCATCAACTGTCTGAACGAGTTCGTCAGTCACCAATGATGGTCTACCACTCCTCTCTTCATCATGAACGTTTTCTCGTCCACTTTTAAATAAACGTACCCATTCACGGACAACTCCTTCACTCATAACTCTTGGTCCGTACACGGCACAAAGCTCACGATGAATAGCTGCTGCAGAATATCCTTTGGCTGTAAAAAACCTTATGACAGCACGCACTTCACATTTGGCGGGGTTTTCTATTGCAGCACACATTTCAAACTGCCACAAAAACTAAACTAGCGCAGGTAGGACGTTCACTCGATCACGGCTTGATGCCGACTGACCTGTTGAGTGCGTGAACGCACAGATGGCGTCGCTACTCCCCCCACAACCCGCACTGTGACCAAGCGGAGGTTACTTTCTGAACCGCCCTCGTATAATTATTATTACTGATGTAATGTTGTTCAGTACACTGTTCTCAGTCACCAATAAAATTATCTGCACTAACACGACTAACACACTGTATAGAATACCACTCATGATGGCCGGCCGAAGTGGCCGTGCGGTTAAAGGCGCTGCAGTCTGGAACCGCAAGACCGCTACGGTCGCAGGTTCGAATCCTGCCTCGGGCATGGATGTTTGTGATGTCCTTAGGTTAGTTAGGTTTAACTAGTTCTAAGCTCTAGGGGACTAATGACCTCAGCAGTTGAGTCCCATAGTGCTCAGAGCCATTTGATTTTTGAACCACTCATGATATGGACATCTTTTATTCTACATAAACATGTCCAAGGTTTTCGACAAGTGATCATGTGCAAACAAATAACTTTTCTTACGTTTAATACTCTGTTTATGGAGCGCCTAAATATTGAGTCAATTTTTTTTTTCAGTCGGACAATGTACTATTTTGATGACGCTACAAAACTAAAGAAACATGATTATACTGATACAATGTCAGCGTTTGAAGTGCCATATTTCACAAAAACAGTCAAGTCCTAAAATTTATGGGACTACGCACTTTATTGTCACTGCTGCAATTCACAACCTAGGTTTCCAGGAGTTATCGAACGCTATTAAGCAGAGTACATCTCTCCACTGAAAAATAGATAAAATAAAAAATGAAACAATAAACCCACTAGTAACATCTTACATAAAAATTTACGACTATTAATCGTCACCAAACTACTCGCTGTTTTTCGAACTGTCTCACGTTGTGAATAGCTTTTTTCGATATCTTCAGTCGCTGTGCGTAAGGGGTCCAGCGGAGAGTATAACGGATGGTTTTCCTAAAATTGGGCATTCAGTAATTCCGAGTTTTTTTTTTTAAAGAAGCTGTTAGCGTATCACAAAGTTATCGAATCAAAGGAAATTGGCATCTATTTACAAAGACATTTGATGTGTTGCGTGCTTCTGGTTTTGACAACACGTTAATCTGCATAATATTATGATTTGAAGAATTTGTTAATTATGATAAATTGGACAAGAATCGGTGGATGTTTTACTGTGTTTTATGTCTTCAGTTTCTGTTTATTATGAACTTGATAGAAAGAATTGTTGATGGACATTAAATGAAGACCCTACTTCAAAAATTGATTAGTGCTAATATCTTCCGGACACGTTAAGATCCCATCAAACTTGTTTTTTTTTTTTTCAGAGAAGTACTAAGAGAGCATAAGTGAAGGAAGACATTATACTCAATTTTTGTGACGTCAGTAGACGTCTCATTAGAGCTGAAGGCACAACTTTACTGTCTTTTGCCGACGAAAGCCGGACTTGTTCGCCCTCTCTCAGTACGCACCAATTAAAATCTCCACATTTTCTCTCTGTATTTTTATTAAGAAAATTTTCAGTCTTCTTTGAAGCGGTCAGACAGAGAAACAAAGTCCCCAATGAGAAGATCCGTAAGACGATGTGCAGGAAGCGAATAAAGTCTGTAAATATTTTCTCAGGACCTTGGGAAAAGCTCCAACGTAAATTTCCCCGTGCGGCGTCGCCGTTCATGCTGAATTTGTGTCCACCGGCGCACCGTCACGATAGGCGAAAGGCAAAGGTCCCGAGTTTGAGTCTCGGTCGGGCACACAATTTTAATCTGCCAGGAAGTTTCATATCAGCGCACACTCCGCTGCAGAGTGAAAATCTCATTATGGAAACATCCCCCAGGGTGTGGCTAAGCCATGTCTCCGCAATATCCTTTCTTTCAGGAGTGCTAGTTCTGCAAGGTTCGCAGGAGAGCTTCTGTAAAGTTTGGAAGGTAGGAGACGAGATACTGGCTGAAGTAAAGCTGTGAGATCGGGCGTGAGTCGTGCTTCGGTAGCTCAGATGGTAGAGCACTTGCCCGCGAAAGGCAAAGGTCCCGAGTTCGAGTCTCGGTCGGGCACACAGTTTTAATCTGCCAGGAAGTTTCATATCAGCGTATTAATATCCTGACACTAGTTACAGATATTCGATCGAAAACTAGTGACATAAGACATAATGCATCACAACAATAAGGACAAACGAGATGAAAAGTGGGAAGAAAAAAGTTCGGAACGTAAAAACACAATTTCGTAAACAGAGCTGTAGAGTGACCTCCAGCATGTGACCAGATCAGAGGGAAACGCAGATGCCAACCAAAAACGTGAAGAACTGTATGTAACCACTTATTTACATGAAGAACGAGACGTGAACTGTTTTATAACCTAAGAAGTAACACATATCAAAACAAAACTGTATCATTCTAGATCTTAATGCTGATGTCTTAAAGTGCAAAAGCCGAAACGCTTCTTGGAGAAACAAAATACAGTGCAGCAAGAAAAGGCGATTTTTATTTACCAAACAAATATTTTTGTCCATGCTGCGGAGGAAGGCTACGTAAACAAACTCGTTTTCCTCGCTTACTTGCTTAAGGTCAAATATTTAACACATTAGCTCATTTGTAATCAGACGTTTGAAGCTGCTTTATACGTGGAAGTTCTATTGTTTAAAGAACTGGAATTTTACTGGTTTTATAAAATCTTGGAAACTGGGCTTTCTTTGGACAGTTAGGGTAAGTCTGGGAAAGATGGACCACTTTTCTTTCAGCGTTAAATCTGCGTAATTTTCAAATTATTTTAAAAATTGTGCAGCATGTTCGTATAGAGTATCATATAAATTTATGTAAAGTAGATTACTGAGGCACTGTCAGTTAAAATAAAAGATATATAATAAAATGAAAATATACATAAGTATGATGTATGAGTTAGATGGACCAAGTGCACTGGGACAGATGGACCAATAAAAGTGGCTATATATGAAGAAAACAGTCAATTAAAAATATATATTTTTATTTGGGATATGTTTTAAGGAACACAGAATTATACTATTAAATGTTTTATCATTTTATTATAAATCTTTATTAAACTTTGGCTTTTCGAACGAGTTGTTGATTTTGTTCAAGCATTTGTCTGTCTTTCTCTCACCCCAGTAATTACACTTTTATCAAATGTTGAACAACGTTCATGTGTCACAGTGAACAGGAAACACGCTGAATATTATCGTGATTTTTATTAGTTTCGTAACCGATTTGAACATATACAACACACTGATCCTCATCCAATTCATCACAGTTATTTGAATAATCTTCTAGAACGTCTGCATCTCATGAACGCAGTGATCCTGCTTCTTCAATCTGTTTACCTCTTCACTAGTATTTCTCTTTGGTGCTCTTTTTGTGCCTCTTTTCTGTTTATTTTTTTATCCCCCTTTTTCTTTACAGTTTCAATATTTTCATGGGAGTTTAGCCCTTTCGGTACAGTTGCTGTCGTCCTCTTAAAATTCGTTGTTTTTTCAGTAGATGGAATGGGGCATATTTCTTCTGGAAGTTTTCCCTGTGTTTGCTCAGGAGCAGTCAGGTTTGGGGTGATAATCTTGGAAGTTTTAGTTTATCAGGAGACCGAAGTTGTGTCCGTGAAGGACTTTGACTTGAGCGGATAATTCGGCTCTTTTGATGTACTTGGTATCACTAAGTCTTTTGATGTGGTCTGAAGTGGTTGGTCGGTCTGTGTATGAGATTCTGCTCTTTTATTTGTTGGGACAGACGTATCTTCCAACAAATAAGGATAGTGTCGGACTGAGGCCGCCTTCGGTGGGATTATTACGTGTACTGAAGCTGCAGTTAATAGTGCACAGTCTCTGCCACATTAAAGTAAGTGGTCTGTATCTCCCAGATAACACTGATCCATGTCCCCCGATTTTCTGGGAGAGATGGACCAGCCCGACTTTTAACTCCAGGTAGCGTACGCGGAGGACATTTTAGGTTACACTTTTAATAACTTTTATTATGTCTTGAATACCATTTTATTTTTCCAACACCCTTACACACCTTTCGACTTTCCGTCATTTTCAAAGGCAATGTTATGTCAGTTATATAAAATTGTTCATTAGATACATCGTATCACACTGCCTTTGAAAATGACGGAAAGTCGTAACGCGTGTCAGGTAGTTGGAAAAAGAAAAGTGTGGTCAAGACATAAGAATAGTTATTTAAAAAGTGCATCCAAACGGACGCGCAGTCGCACAGCATTTTCACGCAAATTCCATTTTAGGTTAGTTTCATGTCCACACCTCTGTCAAGCTCGCAGTAAAACAACTGCATCTGTATTGTGCGAAATAACCGTAATACTAAAGTTATGTAACCACACGTTAAAACTTCTCGTATTACCAGAACAGACAATGTGATTTTTCTCCAGGGCTAACACGAGAGTGGCAACGGCACATTCGTGAAATACTCCACTGGCTCGTCTCACCCAGTGATCCAACTCTCCCGGACATATCCTGTATATCCTTATTTTTTATACAAGGCAGCAGATACTTGACGTACAGTTCCATCGGGCGATTTTGTTACCTGGGAGAACCTCTAGGGGTTGTTCAACGCCCTATTTGGGAAATCCTTTCTTCTTTGCGCACAACGCCACCTCTACTGGGCAAAGTGTCAAATGGTTCAAATGGCGGTGAGCACTATGGGACTAAACTTCTGAGGTCATCAGTCCCGTAGAACTCAGAACTACTTAAACCTAACTAACCTAAGGACATCACACACACCCATGCCCGAGGCAGGATTCGAACCTGCGACCGTAGTGGTCGCGCGGTTCCAGACTGTAGCGCCTAGAAGCAAAGTGTCAATTGTGACTGAAGTGTATCTGTTCAGAGTAGATGACATGAGTTCGTGTGAGCTTAGCGTCATGTCTGTCTTATTGATGCCGATGATAGAGATGAGAGTGAGGGCAACCCAAAGCCGGAACACAGCCTGCTCCTCTCGAATGACACAAAGAGGTCTTCGACCCCAACGGCCCCTTCCGACGATCGGGTCACAACGGTGTCACGTGCTTTCACTCCATGAGGAGACAATGCGCGGAAACGTTAGAACTTGCGCAGGTGTCCAGACTGGAGGGAGTATTACACTCATCTGCGCAAATTTCAGCTCTGGAGCTTCAGTAGTGCGTCTCAGCACGTGAGAAGTTCTAAATAGTGCTCTGTTTTGTTTGCATTTTACGAATTTGTAATATTCTTACAGAATATAAATTGCATTATACAAGTAAACAAAATAGTTGATCGCGTGGGTTCCGCGCTTTTATACGACCAAAGCAATTACTCTTGATGCAACTTAAGTTTACATGCCAGAAAATAAAAATATCTATAATTATTGTTGTTATTTTGTACGCAATAGAACATTCTTCATCATGATCAAATGTTTTATAGAAGTTCGACGAAGTATTGAAGCGATGTTTGGTGCAGTGATATTGTGCGGTTTTTTTATTTTGCATTTCGTTGAGGAAATGGCGTTTCCTAGCACTATATGATAAACCTGTTTTGGTCCTTTATTTTTACTACAACATCTCTCTCTGTCATGTTACAAACCAACAATTTTCGAATAAAACCTTAATTAAAAGTTGACAGTTTGAATTTTGCTGTAAATACTGCTTATTTTTAAGTAACAGACAGGAGGATAACTATGCAGAACAAAAATGTTCCATAGGTTACCCAGCCCTTTGTAACGGTATTTCACATTTTATGTTACATACTTCTAGAGATTGTCGAGCGGACTTAGCAGATCCAGTTTTGCATAGAAACCCGAGTCCGCAAACGTCATCCAGCGACGTTGAAAAACGTCGAAGTTACAGGCGCCGGCGCGTGTAAATGTACGTATATACAGGGCGATTCCATGATGATGTTGCAATCTCTAAGGGTGATGCAGAAGGATAAATGCATCAGATTGACGTAAGGGAAACGAACGAGTCGAAAGTTAAAAGCGAAAACACTTCTTACGCCGTCAACAGTGGATACATGTATCGATAACGTTTTTGATAATATTGTAGGGTAGGCTGCTTTCAGAAATGGAAAGTATGGAGGAAAAAAAGAAAAAATGTCTGTTAAACGTGGGCTCTAAAATGCACACTGGAGTAGCTATGAGCACTTGTTCATCTTCGCTAGTGTGAAACACGTGTCGTGTGTTGAATACGTGATCAGAGCTATTAAGGTATGCATTTTATAGCCAGTTTACACATTTTTTCTTGATTTGGTCCATACTATCGCCTCCGAAAGTTGCATACGCTACATTCTTAGCAACAACAATACCGGTACATGTATTCGAATGCCAGAGGTATTACAATGATTTTCCCTTGCAATTTTCGATTCGTTAGTTTCCGAACCAGGGACCCTTACCTCAGATTGATACATTTATCCGCCTCCATCATCCTTGGAAGTTTGTAACATCATCAACTTGAACTGTGTAACACCCCAAATATAGAACCCATAATAACTACCCTTTTGTTGCAAAAGAAATAGCAAAATTAGTCATCCTGACAGTGACGACAGCTACTAACAGCAAAATTTACACTTTTCTCAGTTTGATTAACAGGGATGTTTTATAAATACTAATGATTATCATAAAGAAAGGACTGAATGAAAGAATACCATGTGATACAAAAGAGAAACTTTAAAGAAAGAATTCCAAAATTGTTATTTACGAACGTTAAAGCCCGGACCATAAATCGATCAAAGATAACATTTATCCTAGAAGAGAGTTGTAGCCGCATCGAGCTGTAAGTTCGCTGTGACTACAATGTAACTCGGCAATGGAGATGTTAACTTCACTTCTCTCTTGTATTCTGCAACAGTTCAGATGGCTCTGAGCACTATGGGACTTAACTGCTGAGGTCATCAGTCGCCTAGAACTTACAAGAGAACCTCCCCATCGTACCCCCCTCAGATTTAGTTGGCACAGTGGATAGGCTTTGAAAAATTGAACACAGACCAATCGAGAAAACAGGAAGAAGTTGTGCGGAACTATGAAAAAACAAGCAAAATATACAAACTGTGTAGTCCATGCGCAAGATAGGCAACATCAGAGATAGTAAAAGTTCGGCAGCGCCGTGGTCCCATGGTTAGCGTGAGCAGCCGCGGAACGAGAGGTCCTTGGTTCAAGTTTTCCATCGCGTGAAAATTTTAATTTTTTATTTTCAGTGTATGTTACAAACTCTTATGTTTTCATCACTTTTTTGGGAGTGATTATCACATCCACAAGAAAACCTAAATCGGGCAAGGTAGAAGAATCTTTTTACGCATTCGCCAAGTGTACAAGTTATGTGGGCCGACAACATATTTCCGTCACGTGACGCACATCCCGTCACCAATGTCGTATAGAAAATAACAGACGTGTTTTCCTGTGGAGGAATCGGTTGACCTATGACCTTGCGATCAAATGTTTTAGTTTCCCATTGGAGAGGCACGTCCTTTCGTCTTCTAATCTCGCGGTTTTGCGGTGCGGTCGCAAAACACAGACGCTAAACTTATTACAGTGAACAGAGACGTCAATGAACGAGCGGACAGATCATAACTTTGCGAAAATAAAGAAAGTAAACTTTTCACTCGAGGGAAGACTTGAACTAAGGACCTCACGTTTCACAGCTGCTCACGCTAACCACGGGACCACGGCACTCCTGAGTTCACGCTATCCTTGATGTTGCCTATCTTACGCATGGTCTACTCAGTTTGTATATTTTGCTTATTTTTTTCATAGTTCCACAAAACTTCTTCCTGTTTTCTCGATTGATCTGTGTTCAGTTTTTCAAGGCCTATCCTCTGTGCCAACTTATAACTAAATCTGAGGGGGGTGCGATGGGGCGGTTCCCTTGTTAGAACTACTTAAACCTAACTAACCTAAGGACGTCACACACATCCATGCCCAAGGCAGGATTCGAACCTGCGACCGTAGCGGTCGCGCGGTTCCAGACTGTAGCGCCTAGAACCGCTCGGCCTCCCTGGCCGGCTCTGCAACAGTAGTACGCATGTTAAGCGCTACTAGATTGTTTTAAAACCGATCTGTAGTTTAAAGTCTTACCATATAGACTGGAAGTATCAATCAGAAGTCGGCCTAAAGTAGGATCTTCTTTACTGTCCAGACAAATAACGGGATTTTTATGTATGTGATAGAAAACTCAACCGTGTGATTACCGGTATGTGATGGGACTTAGCCTTCGTGATACTTAATAGTCACGAACATCAATGGACACAGAAAGAGACTGATCGCCAACAGAAACACGATTATTAGACTTGAATAGGCTACAACTAAACGCAATCACGAAGAGATTACAATTTCGCCGTATTGTCAGAAGTTATCTTCAAAGCCAGGATTACTGATGTTAACGGACATAATTCCCTCAATGCCATATCGGTGTGTGTGCTCAGCGTAGGAACAAACAATAATTACGAAAGACCATAAACCTTAATTCAACTTTAATTCTTCGTGTCGCCTACATCATTTAATGGACATTTAAAGTATATTTGTGAAATTGACTGATTATTCTGATAACATAAAAGTGCTAAGTGATTTAGTGACAATTCGAATGTGAACAGCAATAGCTTTAAAAATAAGGACGCATTCTGAACATTGCTCAGGGGTATGTTATCTCTGGGGTGACGTCGTGCAGTTGTTGAACACGCGACGTAGCGACGCCTTGACGACGGAATAATAATGTAGCCGCGCGGGATTAGCCGAGCGGTCTTAGGGGCTGCAGTCATGGACTGTGCGGCTGGTCCCGGCGGAGGTTCGAGTCCTCCCTCGGGCATGGGTGTGTGTGTTTGTCCTTAGGATAATTTACGTTAAGTAGTGTGTAAGTTTAGGGACTGATGACCTTAGCAGTTAAGTCCCATAAGATTTCACACACATTTGAACACATTTTTTGAATAATAATCAACAACTTAATATCCTCGCAAAATTCATAATGTGGCCTCGGCTTGGGTGATGGAATGATGATTCAAGACACTATTTTTTAACGTTTGAATAACCATTCTCAAACCGGGCATAAGGACTATAGTCAGCAAGTTCGCGTAAACTGGAGGGTCTGTCGCGAAAACGCAAGGGACTTTTGGTTATTTCAGGTCAATGGGGGCATCGCGTTATAGAGTGATGCAGCCGCTACCTTTATAAGTGAAGAAGATCGACAGACAACGAACACAATTGCTTTCATTACAAGCAGGGGCGGCGTACATACTCCAGCGTGCTGCTCCATCAAGATGTTGATATCAGTTTCGAGATACAGTATCTGAAAATAACCAAACCACGAGAGGAGTTTTTCCCCCTAATAGTGGGAGTGTCGTAGGACCGTTGCTATTCACAATATACATAAATGACCTTGTGGATAACATCGGAAGTTCACTGAGGCTTTTTGGGGATGATGCTGTGGTATATCGAGAGGTTGAAACAATGGAAAATTGTACTGAAATGCAGGGGGATCTGCAACGAATTGACGCATGGTGCAGGGAATGACAATTGATTCTCAATGTAGACAAGTGTAATGTGCTGCGAATACATAGAAAGAAAGATCCTTTATCATTTAGCTACAGTATAGTAGGTCAGCAACTGGAAGCAGTTAATTCCATAAATTATCTGGGAGTAGGCATTAGGAGTGATTTAAAATGGAATGACCATATAAAGTTATTCGTCGGTAAAGCAGATGCCAGACTGAGATTCGTTTGAAGAATCCTAAGAAAATGCAGTCCGAAAACAAAGGAAGTAGGTTACAGTACGCTTGTTCGCCCACTGCTTGAATACTGCTCACCAGTGTGGGATCCGTATGAGATAGGGTTGATAGAAGAGATAGAGAAGATCCAACGGAGAGCAGCGCGCTTCGTTACAGGATCACTTAGTAATCGCGAAAGTGTTACGGAGATAATAGATAGACTCCAGTGGAAGACTCTGCAAGAGAGAGGCTCCGTAGCTCGGTACGGGCTTTTGTTGAAGTTTCGAGAACATACCTTCACCGGGGAGTCAAGCACTATATTGCTCCCTCCTACGTATATCTCGCGAAGAGATCATGAGGATAAAATCAGAGAGATTAGAGCCCACACAGAGGCATACCGACAATCCTTCTTTCCATGTACATTACGAGACTGGAATAGAAGGGAGAACCGATAGAGTTACTCAGGGTACCCTCCGCCACACACCGTAAGGTGGCTTGCGGAGTATGGATGTTGATGTAGTAGAGATAGATTGGTGTTGTGATCGACGGACGCCGTTCCACATCACCTCGACTGGGACACCCATCACCATCGAGCTAAGAGAGATCAGCGCCACAACTGGAAGTATTTACTTATCTTGAATATAATCCATGTGTCGTGGTACTAGCTCATCGATAATAGTCGTCTTGCAGACAATATCGGTAATCTTGCTATTACTAACTTTAGCCTCGAGCTGGTCGCTATGCACTGTCGTAGGCTGAGTGAGCCCTCCGGTCATCAACGGCGGCCTACGTAAGTACTTGCTGTCGAGCGGGCGTTGGCGACTCTTTGATTGTCGGTGAGTCTCTGGCCTCTCTCGTGACAGGCGGCTTGCTGCAGCGCCTACTATCGATCTTCGGCGCTACATCTTTGCCGACCTGTGTGCTGGTCACGGCTTACGCCAGCACATCTACGGCGCTGTTCTTATTGTACCTGACGACCGCATTCTATTTTACTTCATTTAGAGCGCGTTGCCCGACAGAGCAGAAAGCTACCAAAGGGCGCTCGCGGACGCGCGCCGGATCGGCTGCGGTGTGGGAGTGCCGTGGCCAGTTACCTGGCGCGCCAGAGGTTCTATTTGCGTCCGCCGGGCCCTGCTTTGCTGGCGTCGCCCGCTGGCGCCCGGCGCGGCGGTAGGAATGCGGAGGTAGGCAGCCGCGAGTGCAGGGCCCGCAGCTGCCCCTCTGCGGCTGTTGTCCGCAGCCTTCACAGGGACACGGCGCGGCGGTGTGGCGCAGTTACGGGACCCAGGTGGTACCGTTCCTCCAGGGCGGCTGCCGAGTGCGTGTTGCAACGGCTGCTCCGGCGCGTGCGGCCGCCTCTGACCGACAATAAAGGCGCTGGAAACATCCCGCGGGTACCTTTCACCCGTCGCTCCTTTCACTGCTAGGCGCGTGTGGACTGAGCACCGCCGCACAGTCTCTCAGAGCCATCCCGACAACGGTATATCTAGAAGGCCTTTTCGCTCTGTAGCGACCTTATTTATTTAGCGACATGTTTCGAGGTAAACCTCAACTTCAGGCTAAATGGCATTACAAAAACAACTTTAAAATAAGGCCATACTGATGTTACATAGTATTTTCGTGAATGTTGTGCTCATCCTGTGGATGAGGAGAAAACTTAGCAAGGGGTGCTGTCACTTTGGAAGCTGGACTGATGTTTGCACGAAAATATTTTGTAACGGTCACTCACTTTTTTCTTCTGGCGTGGTAGTCTCGTAGTGATGTGTTGGGGTGCCTCCATTTCCGTGGCTCTCCTTTCCATTGTTCACAAATTGTCACTAAAAATTAAAAAAAAATGTCGTGTGACGAGGGCCTCTCGTCGGGTAGACCGTTCGCCTGGTGCAAGTCTTTCGATTTGACGCCACTTCGGCGACTTGCGCGTCGATGGGGATGAAATGATGATGATGAGGACAGCACAACACCCAGTCCCTGACCGGAGAAAATCTCCGACCCAACCGGGAATCGAACCCAGGCCCTTTGGATTGACATTCTGTCGCGCTGACCACATTTTTTTTTTAATCTCATTTTGTTCGTTTACGTTCGTTGCATATGCTCGGGGCGGACGTCGTAAGACATCCATTTAAGTTCGTCATTGGTCCATGAACTCAGTTTTTTTTTAATTACAGGGGGCTGTTAATCCTCTGACCGAACACGCTGAGCTACCGTGCCGGACACTCAGTTACCGGGGCCGGACGCAAATTGTCGCTAACATAGCAGTAACTTGGAAACACGATCACAAACAATTCTGTAGTGCATTGGACAAGATGGCGGTTGAAATACAGCTGGTTTCGATTTGACTATCACACACATCCATGCCCGAGGCAGGATTCGAACCTGCAATGCGTGGCAGCCGCTTTGGTTCCGGACTGAAGCGCCTAGAACCGCTCGGCCACCGCGACCGGCTACAGAAGACAGTACTGGAGGAACTCACTATGAAATTAGCCACCACGTGCTATGAACACATCAAGGTTACAACGATACCAGGTTGAAATGAACTGATTGATTAGTGAGAAACCAAACACTCACACGAGATACGATTCACACGAACATTCCGCTTAAAAGAGTTAAGCATATGGTGAAAGAAAGGGCTTACTGCACCAGATGTTTTGATTAAAAAAATCAAGAACCAAAAAAAAAAAACATTACTATATTCTGGAAATAAAATAAATTACTGTGGAAAATTCATAAAATTTACTGCTGAAATTGAAACTGCATGAGAAAACCGTCTCATCAGTAAGGGTGGCGACGCACCATCACATTGTAACAGGATTTTACTACCCAAGACCTCGTAAGACTGCGATGACTCTCAGCAAACGCTCAGCCCCGAGTGCCTGAGCACGCTCTCGGAGTATGACTCCCGGTAGGCTGACGAGGAGAGACCATGACATTGGGATCATAGATTTACTTCACACTTTGTACACCTTTAGTAGGTCATTAAAACAAGATATTGTGCGAGTAGTAAGGTGCACTACTCTGGCAATTCCGACAAAATCGCAAGAGACGTTTTACGCGTCTGTTACGTAACCGATGTATCTGTGCGTAGGTACAGAGTGCTAGAGTTCATGGTGATCAGGTGGTTAGCATACGAGCTTCATAAGATGAACGTGTAAACGTGTACGAGGCGACGGTTCAGCTCCTGATCTGACTTAATTTGTAATCTATTTTTTTCCGTTACTGGTCATATTATTTAATTTATATGATGAGACTTCCTGGCAGATTAAAACTGTGTTCCGTACCGAGAATCGAACTCGGGACCATTGCCTTTAGCGGCAATTGCTGCTCGAGTACGACTCACGACCCGTCCTCACAGCCTCAATTCTGCCAGTACCTCGTCTCCTACCTTCCAAACTTCACAGTAGGTCCCGAGTTCGAGTCTCGGTCCGGCACACAGTTTTAATCTGCCAGGAAGTTTCATATCAGCGCACACTCCGCTGCAGAGTGAAAATCTCATTCTGGAATTTATATGATATTTGAGAGATAATATAATTTTAAAGAACCAAGTGTATTTGGATGAAGTTTTAGTGAATTTCATGTTATTTGACTATTCACTATTTTGAGTTTTAACTATTATTAGAAATAAACGTATTTATAACTATCGACAAGTAATTGAAGAAACGCATAAAGTTTTCTTGAAAATGTATGCCTGTCGTGATTTGAGAAATACCTTACACATGCAATCTGGTAAGATACTCGGAACTACTTTGCACCTCCACGCTTCGAGTTGCAGTCACAGAGGCCAAGACTCAACTGCAGAAAGCATATTCAAATGCATGTAGGTTGCAATATTTATGCAGAGATGAATTGTTTTCGAACGGGATGGACTAGCATGGAGAGCTGCATCGAAGTCTTCAGACTGGTCATCATAAGGTGAGAACAGTTGAAACTTTTATGGAAACAACATCGTTCAATTTATTGTTTTAATGAATGCGATTGTGGGACTAAGAAACATAAAATATTTATATTAGGTACATGAAGAAAATTTGTGAGAAAGAGAACAGACAAAACGGTCATTTCAGTGCTTAATTAGGGGTGAAATTAACATAAAAAATCTTAACCTTATAGAAACTAAAAACATGATTTGTTTATGTATTTGCAGCGTTTACGAAGCGGTTGGTAACGCACGTCTCTTCCTACATCTTGCAGCAAGAGCAAATTCTGAACTAAAATTCCAGAAAAAGGAAAACGTGATAAACATTACTCCAGACTTGAGAGCTTTGTAGGATTTGTAACAACACCAGAGAATTACCATTATGGATTAAAATCTCACGTCCTGCCACGTATGACGAGAAGCTGAATTCTACGGAGAGGTTAACGTATTAGTCCTTTCCTGAGGCAGTAATTTCACTACTGGAATGGAAATTAGTCTACGAGTTTGCAATTCCAGTTGGCTAATTGCTTGGCAGTTGCAAATGAAATTACGGAGCGCCGCAGCTACCGTTGCCCAAGGAAGTTATCAGTGTCCAAATGTTCCGCCTTCACGTTAGCGTTGTCAGAGAGATCTTCCGTAATTATTTCGATACACAAACAATATTGTAATAAAAGCTTAAAGGAATACTCAGGAGCATCAAACACTCAATTGAAGCCTCACTTACAAACCTTTTTTATTCAGGGATCATGCAGTGAAACACTATTGAACTCAGAATTATTCTACATAGAACAATGAATTCAGCGTGAAAAAGTATTGAGACTTTTAGTACGTAAAGAAGAATTTAGACTTTGAGAAACGGAACAGTCGATCCAAGGAATTCAACATGAGTACGCCTTTCGCCCAAACTTTTTAATGTTTATATTTGTGATATAAAAATATGAAAGCAGTGAACAATACTTTAGCCATTAAAAGTATCATCTGGCGGTGATCAGATCATCAAAACAATGGTGAATTTGAGGCCACACAGTGATACGTAAAATCAGCCAGGTAGTTTCTAAACATGGATCGAAAATTTCAAGAAGTGAACTAAAATGATGGCATTTAGAGGTTATAAATGGGTAAATATGGAATAAGAGGTTTAGTTTGAGTATTTTAAGGTATCATCGTGTTTAAGCTTGCAAAGCAGGAAGACTTGGGAATAAGTTGCGTAGATTTCATCAAGATTTCTGTTGTGCACTTCTGAACCACTAAATGTTTAGAGTAAGATACATCGAAAGTCAGTGCTTTATGACGAGGTTCTCTCTCTGGAAATTCTAGACCTTCAGAGCAACAGAACGAATTGTCCTCCTTGTTTTGAAAGAACATTAGCGAATTGAAGATACAAATGGCACATGTAACAATTTGAAATTTTATGGGATACGGCCAGTAAGTAACACCAAAATATAACCTTGCACACATTTGCCGAAAGGTATACTGTGTTCTTATTTGTAAATTAAAAACAAGTTTGTTGCTAGTCTCACAGGCAAACATCGGAAAGAAAGTTGCTTTAATCGTAAGCGCTTAATAAATGGCTAATTCTATTACGAAAATATGGAAACTAGTAAAACAGTCGCGAACACAGAACGCTTTAGGTCTGGTGATAGCTTGAATGTCGGTATAATGTACTTGATGTTCCTGGGAATTCTTTTTATAGAGAAAGGTTGCCACTTCGTATTAAAGGATGAGTTATCTCTGAGAATTTTTGGAAAGGTTGCAATATTATGAAACATTCTTTGAAAGAACTGAGAATAGAGCCGTAGATGTCTACATCAGCCTACAAACAAACTTCTAGAATCTTCTTTCGGATTATCCATTATAATCTGAGCAGAAAGAGAAAAAAAATTGACCTAATAATCGAGCTGCTCCGAAGATTGCATAGATACTGCAATAAATTTTGATGCATTATAAAGACTCCTAATGAGAGCCAAATTTATTTAGGTACTGTAATGTTGCAGTCCTATATTCTGCTAGCCTCTGCACCAACAAATGCTGGAGAAACTTTTCCACACATGTTTATCGAGAAGGAAAGAGAGTGGTGAACCATGTCAGAGATGTATAGTTTTCCCATAGAGACAAGCTGACGTGTGCAGCCACTCTCGTATCGCTCCAGGGGCCAAGTGGCTTACACTGTCGTCGACACTACGTCATTTTATGTGCTACTGGTTCTCTCAAGAGACAACAGTCCATCGAGACCGATTAGCCACATGTACAACATAACGTCATTTTATTACTTAATGGAACTGCCCATCTGATTTAATAATGCTTTGAGTGTCATTGCCGTAGTTTCACTGTTTATTTTTCTTCTGGACAAGGGTCCGAGTGCTATTAACCGCCGTTACTGTATCAGGAAGACTCATTTTCGAATTCTATCACAAATAATGAATCTTTAGCGTCAGGGAATGCCCTTATTTTTGTTATAAATCATTTTAAATTTGATAAATACAGAAATACGTTCCCAGTTTACCCTTCGCATCTAAGTAAAGCTTGTTATGTACGCGTGCTTTCTTCATACGATAAAACTTAGTTAACATTAATTACTGCCGGTGTTTACCAAGCTAAGCTTTTAACCTATAGTTGGATCCAGTGTGTTGAGTACTGTTCCATTAAATTTTTTAAATAATTTTTGCATACGTTTCCCGTCGTCTGTCATTTTAGCCGTATGGACAGTCGTATGTATTGGAAATTTCTCTACTCTCACAATTTTTCGTATCTACTGACTTTCTGGTGCAATGTTATTTATTCGGTTGCCTTGTTGGGGTCATCTTGTGCAACTTATTTCAATAAATAGTTAAATACTGTCATTTTTTACACTAAATATACCTTTATTGATGTTTAAAGGCCTAACTGTTTCATGCTTCTACTGCGTTTGCTTTGACTTTTTAATTCTTATCGAATTTCGGTGCTTATTACTCTGTACGCTTCTTTCTCCTCATAATATAGATTATGCGAACTGGCGTTCTCAATAGTTATTTGTTCCTTTTGAAATATTACTCCATCAATTAAATACAATAAAGTAAAATTACTGCAAAAAATAGTAATATAAATGGTGAAATGGAATCGCATAAGTGATATATACAAATTTAATTTATTTTTTCTAGAAGTAACGGTTCCACATTCTATTTTTTAATTTTCATTTCTTTGTTCTCTACTAGTTTCGTAGTCTTAGCGCCATTCCCCTAGCGCACATAATCTTTCAAATCAGCTGGGCTGACATGCTGCGCGTGCTGTGGAGTGTTATTTCCAGCAAAGAATACTTTATCTGGACCCACATGTAAAAGATCTGCATAAAAATAACGGAGAGGATGTTTATAGATCATCAGTCCTCTAATTTGTTTGATGCGATGATTCCATCTCCCATGCCAACCTCTTCATATCATAGTGGCGCTTGTGCACAACGCCCATAATTACTTGTTGGACACATTCGAGTCTCTGTCTTCCCCAAGTGTTTTCAACCTCCACAGCCCCTTCTGGTATCATGGAAGTTATTCCCTGGTGTCTTAACTGAGGTGCTATCATCCTGACCTTCTTATCAAATCCTGCAGAGAACCTCTTCGTTTCTTACCTTATCAGACCACCCTGTTTTCAAGATCCATCAATAGCACCACACCTGAAACACTTCGATTCTCTTCTTTCAATTCTCAAGTCCTCGAATCATTCCTATAAAATCCTGTATTTGAAACGCACATTCTTAAAAATTTCTTCTTCACATCTGGGCCGATGTTTGATACTAGTGGACTTCTTTCGGCCAGGAATTCCCTCTTCGCCTGTGCTAATGTGGTTTCTAAATCCTGCTTCGTCCGAGGTGTGTTATTTTGCTTTAAAAGTAGCAGAATTTCTTCTCTTCACTTACCTCTTTGTTATGTTTATCGCAAATACATCCTATTCCTCATTACTTTCATCTTTCTTCTGTTTATTCTTCATTCATATCTGTACTCATTAAATTGTTATTCCATTCAACAAGTCGTGCAAATCTTCCTCGCTTTCCCTAAGGGTAACAATGTCATCAGAGAAGCCAACTCTTGAAACTTTCTTCTATTGTCGTCATTGCTTCTTCGATGTGCACATTCAACAGTATGGGCCAGAAACTGCTTTCCTGTCTTACACACGTTTTAATCCAAGCACTGCGTTCTTGGTCTTCCAGTCTTATTGTTCTCTCGAGGTTCTTGTACTCATTGTATATTATCTATCTTTCCCTATAGCTTACTCCTGTTTTTCTTAGAATTTAGAATATCTTGCGCCATTTTATGTTGTTGAACCCTTTCCTTAGGTCGACAAATCCGATCAACGTGTCTTGAATTTTCTAAAGTGTTGCTTCCATGATCAAACATAACATGAGAATTGCGTCTCTGGTGCCTCTACCTTTCCTAAAGCCAAAATGATCTTCATGTAAATGATGCTCATTTATTGTTTCTATTATTCTGTGTATGATTCCTGCAGCTTTGATGAAGGAACTGCTAAGCTGATAATTGCGGTAATGTGAAAATTTTTTGCTCGTTTGTTGGTTGTTCCTGTAAACGTTTAAAGATTCTCACTTTTTTTTCCGTATAGCCTTTTTCTGTGGCTCTTCAGTCCGTTGTCGACCATCGCCTCTTGAGCAATTTTCCACCCTGTGTCCCAATTTCATGCATGAGTTTTCCAATTCCTTTATCCCATTCTCCGTAGGTTTCCATCAACACACTCTGTCTTCTTGACTTCCGATCGCCCGCACCCTCTTTGCCCTCCGAGATTTCCATTTAGCATCTTCTTCGGCACCTCTGTGTCAACCAACCGTGACTCTTGGCCGACTCACTTGACATGGCTTTTAATGTGTGATGCAGAGCGCATTGTTACACTACCTGTTGCACCGTACTCTGTGGCAGCAGGGACCTATTATACTGCTGAGTACCTTCCTCTACCTTGCTGTCAAAGGCTTCCAGCATGTCGGTATCGCTCATTGTTGGTAGCCATGTTTCTGAGTAATATGTGAGATTAGTGGTTTGGTTTGTGCAAAATAGTCTCTACAGGTTGCCACTTGCCGTTTGCTTAAAATCACACGAGATATACGGTAGCTGAAAGTCGACCGGGGCTATATAAACTCTTTGACCTTCTCATATCCATGACCAGATACAGTTCCTGACTGGCATGTGTGCTCTTCCACAAGCCTTACGTTTTGTGTTCGCCTCAATGACAG